>NC_092143.1:50652574-52045074 GCF_043159975.1 Macaca nemestrina
ACGAAAAGTGAGTAAATCACTTCATTCAACCTTGTATCAATGTAAGGTGTTATAGTTTTTAAGACAGATTTAAAAGATTTTCTAATGCATGAAAAAAAGTGTACAGTGGAGTATGTTACTTAGCAAGCTGAGCACTTTTAATTAATATAAATTGGAAGTCATTAGAAGCTGCCTCAGAGCCAAGAATTTTCTAAACTTCTCATGTTGCTCCCTGCCTCCAAAGGAAAAAGGGGGCTGTCTCTAGAATTTTATCTAACTGAGGAGACTTCTTTCAAAGGAAATGGAATTGTCTTAAACCTCCTTCCCAGGAATCTTATTAAATTACTAGGAAAGAGGCCGGCCCCGGTAGCTCACGCCTATAATCCCAGCACTTTGGGAGGCTGAGGTGGGCAGATCATGAGGTGAGGAGATCGAGACCATCCTGGCCAACATGGTGAAACCCTGTCTCCACTGAAAATACAAAAAAATTAGCTGGGTGTGGTGGTGTGTGCCTGTAATCCCAGCTACTCGAGAGGCTGATGCAGGAGAATTGCTTGAACCTGGGAGTTGGAGCTTGCAGTGAGCCATGATCTCGCCACTGTACTCCAGCCTGGCGGCAGAGCAAGACTCCGTCTCAAAAAAATAAAATAAATAAATGAATTGCCAAGAAAGATTAACTACCAGAAAAGAGGAGATTAAAGTTGTCACCACAACCAGACAGACTTTTTATATATTCTTCTGATGGCAACTCACAAAAATTACCTAAGAGAACTTATCTGAATTATAAGACAACTTTTGTTTGCAATGCAGTTTTATCCTTCATCTTCCCATAAATTTTTGGCCTCATTCAGTTTCTAAAGACAATCATTTACAAACTATTGTATGCCCCTTGGACCCATCAAACTGTCCTAAAAATTATATACTTGCTCTAAAACTGGCCTACATACCCCCATCTTCCCTGCCTCTATGAAAAGGGGGCTATTTAAGCTTCAGCCATCTGGTCCTTCTTTTGAGTTTCATATTTTGTATGGCTCCTATGCCTATCTACATTAATCCATTTGTATGCCTTTTCTCCTGTTAATCTGTCTAATGTCAGTTGATTTCAGCATACTAAAACTTTCAAAGGGAAATTCTCTTTGTGCCTAAAATGTTAAAACTAAGTTAAAGAACATCTGAAGAATAATTATATATAGATAATCAGGCATATTAAACAAATTTTAAAATAAATGTAAGACTGCTTATTGTCTTTTTTGTTGGAAGTAACAAAGACTCCTTGACTAACTTTTAGTTGGGGCCTTCTAATTTCTCTTCTCGACTAGGCTTTTATTGTTGGGCCTGTATCACCCAGTTTTAACAAGAATTCAAAGTAAGTTTAGAGAGAACCTCAGACCCTTGATATCTGGTCATTCTAGCCAGTCTTCAACAAGAATTCTGTCAAATCTGGTTAGCCAGAATCTCACCTTACCTTTAGGATTTCCTCTTAGTAATATTGTTATCCACTGACCTCTACCCTACTTTTTGGCTAAAAATCTTTGTCCATGATGTATTAGCAATTGTGGCCAGTTCTATGCTGAAGTCTCTTTCCTCTATTGTAATTGTTCCTGAATAAAATGTTTTGACCGTTTTATTATCCAGACCAGGTTTTCTTTGACAGAATTGAAAATCAGTTGTGTTTCCCTTGGAAAAAATTATTTGCATTGCTATCAGTTCCGTACAATTTGCAGAATTTTTTTTTTTTTTTTTCTGAGACAGAGTCTCGCTCTGTCACCCAGGCTGGAGTGCAGTAGTCGGATCTCGGCTCACTGCAAGCTCCGCCTCCCGGGTTTACACCATTCTCCTGCCTCAGCCTCCCGAGTAGCTGGGACTACAGGTGCCTGCCACCTCACCCGGGTAGTTTTTTTTTGGTATTTTTTAGTAGAGACGGGGTTTCACCGTGTTAGCCAGGATGGTCTTGATCTCCTGACCTTGTGATCTGCCCGTCTCGGCCTCCCAAAGTGCTGGGATTACAGGCTTGAGCCACCACGCCCAGCAATTTGCAGAATTATAAGATTAGTCAAAGATGATGAAAGTGGCAGACCCCTATAAATACTGACAACCTTGAAAAGTTTGCTAGACTATTCCCCTCATTTCATTGAAAGGATATGCAGGAATTGCTATGTGTATTTCAAATTATTTCCCATTTTACCTTTATATCAGATATTGTAATATCTGCCATAGCAAAGGCTTGGTAGTCATGTCTCCTCCTCAATACCATATGGTAGCTATTCCTTTCAACAGTTATGCTTCTCTTTTTCACCCTATTTGTTACTTTTAAAATTCATCTGAGAGATTGTGACACTTTACATTAAAACAAGGTGGAATCAAGTAAATTATTCACCTTGTGGGAAGGCATTAGCACATGTTGTTATTCTTTTCAGGCATGTTTTCCTGAGAACACTCTCAAGATTCTTACATTTTTAAGGCATTACTTCTTACCAAAGAAATAAAGGAAAAAATCAAAATTATTAATAAAAAATAATTACTGTCTGGCAGGGGGGATAATAGCTCCTAAGATGTCCATTCTTAATCCCCCCAAACTGGAAATAGGTTGGCTAAATGAGATTTATGATCACAGATGGAATTAAGGTTGCTAATCAGCTGACTTTAAAATACTAAGCTTATCCTGGACTATCCAGGTGAATCCAATGCAATCACAAGACTTCTTAAAAGTGGAAGACAGAAGCAGAAAAAGTGAGTCAGTTTGAGACGTGACTATAAGACAATGGCCAAAGAGATTCAATGTTACTAAATTTAAAGATGGAGGGAGAAGCCATGTCCAAAGGAATATGGGCCGCTTCTAGAAAAGGCAAGAGAAGGCATTATTCCCTAAAACTTTAGAATAAAATGCAGCCTTAATGACAACTTAATTTTTTCCCATGTGATCCACATAAGATATCAAAACTAAGATAACATATTTGAATTTTTAAGCTGCTAATATTTTGGAAATTTATTATATTGCTATAACCCAATTTGTTGTTGTTGTTTGGTTTTTTTTGCACCCTGCATGAAAAAAGCCAATACACTGAGACAGCAGTGTTGCAGTAGAGAAAGATATTAATTATTGCAAGGCAGCTAAATGAAAGGATGGGAAACATTTCTCAAAGCCACCTACATAAAAGCTCAGAGCCTGAGGGTTTTTTTTTTTTCTTTTTGAGATGGAGTCTTGCTCTGTCAGCCAGGGTGGAGTGCAATGGTGAAATCTTGGCTCACTGCAACATCCGTCTCCTGGGTTCAAGCAATTCTCCTGCCTCAGCCTTCTGAGTAGTTGGGATTACAGGTGCCCACCACCACACCTGGCCAATTTTTGTATTTTTAGTAGAGTCGGGGTTTTGCCATGTTGGTCAGACTGGTATTGAACTCATGACCTCAGGTGATCCACCCACCTTGGCGTCTCAAAGTGCTGGGATTACAGGCATGAGCCACCACGCTTGGGCTGCCTAAGGTTTATTTTAAGGATAATTTGGTGGGTAGGGTGCCAGAGACTGGGTGCTACTGATTGGTTGGGAATGAAATCACAGAAGTTTCCAAACTGTCTTCATTCACTGAGCTAATTTCTGGGTGAAAATCTTAGGATCAGTAGTCAGCTTCTTAGTATGAGCCACAGGTCCTGCTGATATCAGCTAGTCCACCCAAATGCAAATGTCTGAAAAATATCTTAAAGACCAATCTTAGATTTTGACAATAATGATGACATCTATAGGAGCAATTGGGGAATTTACAAATGTTGACCTCTCGCTATAAGACTCTTAATAAGTAAGGGATTATACAAAGGCAAGTTAGGAAACAATGGCTGGTTATTATTTAACTGTGCCTAAACTTTAGCCAAATTCGGATCCTTGCCATAATCCTAAACTTGTGGTCTTTCATTAGTTTCACAAAAGCAATTTTGGTCCCAGAGCAAAGAATACCTTAGTTTGGAGAAGGGACTGTTATTATCTTAGTTTAAAAGTTAACAAAGGCAATTAGCTTGTGAGGTTAGAAACAAGAAGGAGCCAGTTAGGCAAAATTTCTCTCACTATTATAATTTTTTTTTTCTTTTTTGAGATAGATTCTCCCTCTGTCTCCCAGGCTGGAGTGCAGTGGTGCAATCTCAGCTCACTGAAGCATCTGCCACCTAGGTTCAAGTGATTCTTGTGCCTCAGCCTGCCAAGTAGCTGGAATTATGGGCATATGCCATCTTGCTTGGCTAATTTTTGTATTTTTTGATACAGACGGGGTTTCACCATGTTGGTCACACTGGCTGGTCTCAAACTCCTGGCCTCAAGTGATCTGCTGCCTCAGCCTCTCAAAGTGCTGGGATTACAGATGTGAGCCATCATGCTTGGCCCTCACTGTTATAATTTTTGCAAAGGCAGTTTCAATAGCAGTAACAGGAAAATAGTATACTATTCACAGTTAGATAATAAAGCAACGGTAGCTGGAGATGATACACCCTCAGAATAATGTATCTAGTTTTAAAAAATGATAGCAAGAGTTATTAAGATCTGTTATGATTTGTGTTCTCCAACTTTCCTGTAAGTATAAAATGTGAGAAATAATCCAATAGCACTTGATGGGCACTCAGGAGTATTATGATTTTTGAAAAGGTAAAATTGTGTTTTTTCAGGCAAAACAGAATGAGCAGAGTATCCAAGGTATTATTTTAATCACTAATTAATATGGGAACAAGGAAGACTTTATATCCTGCTAGAATAACACCTGTTAATTCATGATATTTAGAGGCAAATTAGCAAATAAATGTTAGAATAATGTTGCTGAGTTAGATGTAACCTAGTCAGTTTCCAATAAGCCATTAGTCATTTGGATCATCTCTTCTACCAAAATGAAATTAATGCATCTCTTTCATACAAAATTCTGCAATTTAACAAGTCACTCTACTAAATCTAGAACATTCAGTAAAGAATAATATGATAAACTATACTGTTCCCCTGACAGTCCTTTGGGGGTGCCTTTGCATCTGCATAAAAAAAATAACACAACTTTTGCTTTATTTCCAAGTTTAAGCTAATTGTTTCTAACAGGGCAATAAAACATATTGTCAGTTGGAAAACATGAAATATCAGATAGCTCTATTAAACTCAGGAATTAAAATAGAAAAAATTAGAAACATAATAAATCAACAAATATAGTAAATAGAAAAACAAAGTAGTCCTTTAAGTAATCACATGGCATAAGAAAAGGAAAAGATCTATACTAAAACTGGAAAGAAAAGGTTAATGGCAAAAATATTTTTATTCTTAAAATAATATTTTATAATTTGTTCTGGTTTTCAAACATACAAAAAAACAGAATCTTTGGACAATGGTATAGCTGAGATAAAAACACACATGATATTCCCTTATCCATTTTTAATACATAGAGATATTGATAAAATATTTTATCAAATATAAATATTTATCAAATATAAATATTTATCAAATATAAAATATGCATAGTAAGTCTTGAAAGTAAAAATATAAACAGCAGTGTCCCAAGGACAAAGAAGAATCCCATAGTGTTTAGTATAAATTGAAGTTAAACTGCCTACAGAGAAACTGAAAATAAATGTCAGCCTTCGGGACTAGGGATTGTATGTTTTTGTGGGGATGATAGTCAGTGACACAGAGGTACTACATGGAAAAACTCTTGGCAAATTAATAAAGGAGTTGAAAATGTACTTCCTCTCTGTAAATTAGAAACTCGTGATTCCTGCTTATCAGCGCAGAGACATAGTTTGAATAAAAATGTATACACCATACCATAGATGAAAACCAAATCAATAATTAAAGATTAGAATTCCAAGTCACAATTATATTTGTCTTAGAGGTGGGATGGCTGGTAGGGCTGAAAAATAAGCTGTAAACCTTAACACATTAATAAAAATAATCCATGCTGAAATGGGTAAAACTTATAGTGTTCAGGCAGATGTAACTATGAGGTAGTAGTCCTATAGGAAAATAGAAATGCCTCCTCAATCCAGAACAAACTTGGGTCTGTGGCCAATGATAATCTCTAATAGGACTACGACTATAGAAAGAAACATAACATTTGACAGACAGCAAAAGTCTATGAATAATGTAATGCCATTAACAGTTATTAAACAGATAAATTCCTGTGGGACTAGAGACAATAGATCAATCTGAAAGGGATAATTATATACTTTTATTTAAAACATTCAAAGAAATAAAGTAGGAAAGGCATCCATAAAAATGTCAACAGATGTATAAAAATAATTACACTGGAATCTTGGAAATGAGATTGGGCCAAATGGACCAAATAGACATTTACAGAACTCTCCACTCCAAAACAACAATATACCTTTTTCTCATCTGCACATGGCATATACTCTAAAATCAACCACATACTTAACCATAAAATAATCTTCAGCAAATTCAAAAAATTAAATTTTTACCAAACATACTCTTGAACCATAGCACAATAAAATTGATATCAGTACTAGGAAAATAACTCACAACTATATAATTACATAGAAATTAAACAACCTCCTCCTGAATGACTTCTGAGTAAACAATGCAATTAAGGTAGAAATCAAGAAATTCTTTTAAACCAATAAGAATAAAGATAGAACATACGAGACTATCTGGGACAGAGTTAAGGCAGTATTATGAGGAAAATTTATAGCACTAATTACCCATATCAAAAAGTTAGAAGTATCTCAAGTTAACAACCTAACATCACACCTAGAGAAACTAGAGAAACAAGAATATACCAACCCCAAAGCTAGTGAAAGACAAGAAATAACCAAAATCAGGGCTGAACTGAAGGAAATTGAGACACAAAATAAGACGCAAAATATCAATGAGTTCAGGAGTTGGTTTTGTGAAACGAGAAATAAGATTGATAGATCACTATCTATACTAATAAAAAAGAGAGAAGAATCAAATAAACACAATCTGAAATGATAAAAGGAACATTACTACAGATCTCACAGAAATACAAAAAACCTTCACAGACTACTATGAACACTTTTATTTCTATAAACTAGGAAATCTAGAAGAAATGGATAAATTCCTGGAAACATATAACCTTCCAAGATTGAACCAGGAAGACATTGAATCCTTGAACAGACCAATAACAAGCTCCAAAATTGAATCAGTAATAAAATGTCTACCAACCAGAAAAAGCCCAGGAACAGATAGATTCACAGTGGAATTCTGCCAGATGCATAAAGAAGAGCTGGTACCATTTTTACTGAAACTATTCCAGAAAAAAAAAAAAAAATGCAGGTGGAGGAAGTCTTTCAATTCCTTCTATGAGGCTAGCATCATCCTGCTATCAAACCTGGCAGAGACACAACAACAAAAGAAAACCTCAGGTCAATATCGTTGATGAACAGATATACAAAAATCCTCAACAAAATTCTAGCAAACTGAATTCAGCAGCACATCAAAAAGCTAATCTACCACGATCAAGCAGGTTTTATTCCTGGAATGTAAGTTTGGCTCAATATGTACAAGTCAATAAATGTTATTAACCATATAAACATAACTAAAAACAAAAATCACAAGATCATATCAATAGATAAAGAAAAGGCTTTCAATACAATTAAACGTCTTTCATGTTAAAAAAAACTCTCAACAAACTAGGCATTGAAAAAGTATACTTCAAAATAATAAGAGTCATCTATGACAAATCCACACCAACATCATACTGCATGGGGAAAAGTTGGAAGCATTCCTCTTGAGAACTGAAACAAGGCAGGAAGCCCACTCTTACCACTTCCATTCGACATAGTAATGGAAGTTCTAGCCAGAGCAACCAGACAAGAGAAAGAAATGAAAGGCATCCAAATATGAAGAGAGGAAGTCAAACCATCTCCGTTTGCAGATGATGTGATTCTATACCAAGAAAACCCCATAGTCTCTGCTCCAAAGCCTCCTGATCTGATAAATAACTTCAGCAATATTTTAAAATACAAAATTAATGTTCAATAATTAGTAGCATTTCTATAAACTAACAACATCCAAGCTGAGAGCCAAATCACAAACATAATCTCATTCATAACAGCCACAAAAAGAATAAAATACTTAGCCGTACAGCTAACCAGAGAAGTGAAAGATCTCTACAATAATTAGAAAACTCTACTCAAAAAAACCAGAAATGACACAAACAAGTGAGAAAACATTCTGTGCTCATTCATAGAAAGAATCAATATTGTTAAAATGTCCGTACTACCCCAAGCAATTTACAGATTTAATGTAATTCCTATTTCCTTAAGGCCACACATGTTCCTCTTCCAGAGTACAGTTTATTTAATGAGGCTATTTTGAAACATTCTCTATTTACTTTGAAACACTGCTTTTTAACCTATAAAAAAATAGTTATACATTGAAAGGAATTTGCAAAGAAATGTGTAGGCAGGTCCTGTGGACCCTTTCCCTCAGCCTCTTTCAGTATTAACATCTTATAGCAAACTACCTAAACATGAAATTAGCATTGGTATAATTCACAGTGCTTCTTTATATTTTACCAGTTACACATGCAATCATTTGTATGTTATTTTGTGTGTGTGTGTGTGTGTGTGTGTGTGGCACCCACATAGCAACTACTTTCCTTCTCCCCCTAGCCCTTGACAGCCCCTAATTTATTCTCTATATCTATAATTATTTCATGAATGTTATATAAATAGAATCAAACATTCAAACCCTTTGAAACTGGCTTCTTTTCCCCTAGTCAACCTAACTTCCTTGAGGCTCATTCAAGTTGTTGCATAGATTTTTAATTTGCTCCTTTTCATTGCTGAGTAGTATTCCAGGATATAAATTACTGCAGTTTGATTAGAAACACGTGTCTTTTTAAATTACCGTCATTCCTCCACATAACTTTTACTTAGGGCAGTGTTTTAAGTCCAAAACCATTAAGCATACAAAAAATATTGGAAGGTAAGAAAGAATTACTTGCCTACCATGTTTTGGTGTGACCCTAGAGTAGCTATTATCTCTAAAGTTTCAAATTCTATAATTTTCCATCCTATATTTTAGAAAAGTGTGTTAATTTTAGAGCTGAGTATTCTGGAATATCTGATTTGATGTTGTTTGAATGTAACCAAAATATCAAATTGATTGCTTTCTTCCTAGTTGATCAGCTAAATCCGTTTGCTTGAATGACCAATCTAATTGGTAGTAATAGTGATGGATCAAAGTCAAATTATCAGAAGTTGATTTGGTCAAGAAAATAAACAGAGTTATGGACACAAATTAAGTTTTCCAGTTCTCCATACTAGGTTTATCAGACCACAAAATCAGCCATTAAATTAGATTAGTTTTATTAGGTGGGTTTTAGCTCAGCAAACTTTTTCTATAAAAGGCCAGATAGTAAATCTGATCTTTGCAGGTCATATGGTTTCTGTCATAACTACTCAACCAATCATTGTAGAGGGAAAGCAGTTATAGACAATAGCAAGCAAATGTTCATAACCAGATTTGGCCTATGGGCCAAATAGTTATATATAGTTTGCTGAACCTGATATTAGGCTATTGCATTGTGCACTGTTAACTGCAATGGAAAACAAAAAGTTCTCTCACATAGTTTCCATATATTCTGACCTCCAATCTAATGTCATAAATACAGAAATGTTTATGGAGTGAATAGGTATTGACTGTGATATTTGAGATATTATATAAAATCTCATATCTTGTTATCATATTTACAATTTGTTTTTTATTTTTGCCTTTCATTAACTTATTATTTAATTGGGATGAAAAGATACAACTCAATTAAAGAACAGTAAAAGGTCAAATGATAATGCAGATAACAAGGTTTATAAATACCCAAGGCAGGGAGAGGTCAGCTATAGTGAATAGACCAAGGGACACTGAAATGAAAACCATAGCTTTGAGCTGGTCCATGAAGGATAAATAACACCTGGACTGGAAGAAAATATACAGCAGGCATTCTAGAAGGACTCTGGGTACAGCTGTGTGTAAATCTTGAAACAGTGCCTTGCACAAAGTTAGTGAACAAAATTGTGTTTTTTTGTTATAGTATTAATACCATGAATATGATAATTATGGAAGAGTGCCATCCAGTGCACCTAGAATTGAGTGTATCATAGGATAGTTGCTACTCCTATAGAACATAAACCCATGCATTTTATTCTCATTTCCGGTTCCCAAAAGGTCTGCTGTTTATTTGTGGTCATGGCTCACACCAGACAACAAGTTTACACAATTTATAATATCCTGTTTAGCATAAGATCCTGAGAAGAAATCAATGTAATTTTATTTGATTTAGCATGTAAACCTCATTATTAGTGACTTAATGAATTTATTGTTAGTGTACCATGCAAACACCTGACCACAAAAATCACATTCTTTCAATTTATCTACTTACATTTATGCTTTACATTATCACCAATTCATAATCCCCGTAGGTTTTTGTTGATTTTTTGCTCCCCTTCTTACTTTCTCCAGCAGAAAAAGCAGCTTACTGCCTAACAGAAGAAGCCTGGACTAGAGATACAGGGAAATAATGATGGAACATTTTTCCTTTTGGTTTACTGCCCTTGATTCCCTGTGCTTTGTTAGAACTCGAAGAAAATAAGGTCTTTCTCTTGTTCTAAGTATTCAGAGCCTGCATTAGTCCATATAATCAGAACTATGCCTCTGTATCTGTGATGGGAGGGCAGTAAGGAACATAAAATTCTTCATTGTGGACCTTTAAGTTTCATCCTAGACATAAAAATAGAAGGGCTGTGTACTTTTTTCATAGTTCTGTGTTTGTCTCAAAACATTACTCTTCTCAGTATACAGTCATCCCTCCATATTTATAGGTTTCATATCCATGGATTCAATCAACTGTGAATCAAAAATATTAGGGAATAAAAACAAAAAAAACCACAATGTAACAATAAAAATAATACAAATAAAAACCCACACAGTATAACAATAATTTACAAAGCATTTACAATGTATTAAGTATTATGTTATCAGTTTGTTCTCACATTGCTATAAAGAAATACCTGAAATCGGGTAATTTATAAAGAAAAGAAGTTTAATTGGCCCACATTTCTGCGGGTTGTACTGGAAGGATGGCAGTATCTGCTTCCGAGGAGGCCTCAGGGAGCGTTTCCTCATGGTGGAAGGCAGAGTGGGAATAGGCGTCTTACATGGCAGGAGCCGGACCGAGAGAGAGCGGGGAGGTGCCATATCCTTAAACAACCACATCTCCCGAGAGAGAACTCACTATCGCAATGACAGCTCCAAGCATGAGAAACTGCCCCCATGATCCATTCACCTCCCACCAGGCCCCACCTTCAACATTAGAGATTATAATTCGACATGAGATTTTGACAGAGACAACCATATCAGTTATCCAGAGATAATTTAGCGTATACGGGAGAATGTGCATCGGTTGTATGCAAATATTTTGTCATTTGTTATAAGGAACTTGGGTATCTGTGGATTTTGGCATCCACGGGGCTCCTGGACCCAATCCAGCAATGATACTGAGAGACAACTGTATACCTGTACCACCTCCTCTTCTTCCCCTGTGTAGTCTCCTTTGTGCTATCACCACCACCACCACTATAGAGGAGGATTATGGTTAGGAACCTAGGGATAAAAGATGCCTTAAGACTTGGTTTCTTCCTCCCCTTAAGAACTATTCAGCCCTGGTGTGAGACAGAACTTACATGTAAAAGATCTATTACAAAACAAGGTAACTGAGCTAGGTCAAATGTGTATTACAGTCAATATGTCAAAAGGCAAATGCCTGACTGAATGCTGTAACTGTTGGGATAATTTTATGCTCTTTTTTGACTCTCTGCCATTCCTTGGCCTAGATTACATTTTCTTTTTATACTGTCAATTTGATCTTCCTCCAAGAAGCTTTCCTTCTTTCCCTCTCTCTTCCCATTTATGCTAGGTACTACTCCTATGTTCTCTTACAGCACAATAGAAAGACCCCCATTAAAATACTTACTATTCCCTAATGTTTATTTATATGTCTTCCTGAATAAACGATAATATTTTTGAAAACAGAAATGGCAATTTATGTCTCATTCTATCCCCAGCACAGTGCTTCAGACTGGAAGCTACTCAATAAAGAGTGATCAAGTAAATGAAAGCCTTTGGATGAAGAAGAAATTTCTTTAATGTGTGGCTACATAAAGAACGATGAACAATGAATATTTAGCAGGACACTTATACAGAGAAAAGAGGGCAGTTATGCCTGCTGGACAAAGAGAACTGGGTAAAAGTAACACAGAGTAATGAGTAAGAGCTTTGAGTCTCAGATCATTTAGACTTGAGTTCAAATTACAGCTGACAATTACCAGGAATATGTAATTCTTCTAGAGGTAACTCCAAGGTCTGAGCCTCATAATCTCTATACTGAGAATAAAAATGATATCAAACCCATGCTAAATATTAAAAATGCCTTTAAAGTGCTAAGGAAAATATATGATGGAAAAAATATTTCACCTCTGTGGGTAAATAAGAACTTGTTCTAAGTCACATAGGCCATATGCCATTGTCACGACTGCATCCATATTGGGTTGCACACCCCTGTCCCTTACATGATGCCTCCAGCTAACAACTTCAGAAGGGCCTTTTCAGATTCCTTTATGAATTACAATGGATTCTCAGCATTTCTAAAATATCTGCCACCACACCAAGAAGCCCCATTTGAAGTACAGATTTCTGGAGCACACAGGTCATAGCTAGAGCTCCAAGTGGTACCAAGACAATAGTGATGAGGAAACAAAGCTTGAATATCTTATATTTAAGTTTCCACCAGTTTCAAAGAGCAAAGCCAAATGGTGAGAGACTTGGTGGGTGACGGGCCTAAGCAAGAAGGATGAGAGATAGGAGCCAAAATGCAATGTGATCATGCCCGTCAGTTCCTTCAGTACTAGGAGGGGAATGGTGACGGGCGCCAGGAAACAGGAGACATTGTTCATTTTCTGCACATGAAAAAATGGGAGTCTTAGCCTCCAAACACCTGTGCTTTCCCAGCTTGCTGTCAAAACTGGTACTGGATGAAAATCCCATTGTACACTAGGTTCGAGGGAAAAGTGGACTCAGCCAAGATTTCAGGCTTCCACACATGGTAAACTTTTGGCTTTCCTGCACTTTTGAAAAGAGTACTGAAATATGGAACAGATATGTCCAAAATGCATTGGTCCACCCTCAAAATTATTCAAAATAGAAAATTACAACAACAAAAGTCAGGAAACAGAATTTAGAGAGGAAAATGACTCCTTGATCTGTGTAAAGGCAGTAGGAATGAAGCTGCATGATTTGCTGAGAAAGCAGCCTGCTCTCAGCAAAACCAAAAAGCAATGTTGTATGTTGCCTTGGCCCAGGCATCAACAGAAGTTCATGGGTCCTCATCGATGCACACAGAACTATGCCTTTTTAACGTGGGTTTCAGAGGTGAGTGCTGCAGGAGCTCAGCTCAGGGCAAGATGGATGAATTCTGAGCAGCAATAATGGAATTAGACCCCAAGGGATGGTGCAGGTGAAACTACAGGGAGAAGAACTCCATAAGCACAGGATAACTTGTGAGAAAGCTAAGATAGAAACAAATACAAGATTTGTTTCCAGGATTGACTAAAAGCTGAAGAAGCTCACTGGGAAACTTTGGAATCCTGTTTGCTGCCCATGGGCACTTAATCTGATTCATCTCTTCCCTGACATTACACCTATTTCTTATAGGAACCAATAATTTTATTTGGATCACAACTTTCCCCCCCTACTTTGTCCTTTTGGATTAGTTTTGGACACTCACTGTCATTTTATTTTTCTTCAGTCAATATGAAATAGTGAGAGATCTGGAATATGGAACCTGAGACCCCTGGTTTGAGTATTGACTATGACTCATGTGCTGAATTCTCTGAAGTTCAGTTTCTTTATCTGTAAACTTAAACATATGTATTCTTAAAACATACAAGAATAATACATTCAAATATGTGTCAACCAGATTCAGCTCTGTCATTTAAAACCCAAAGACACTTAAGCAGGTTAATTTTCTCTTTGTTTAAATTTCCTCATCTATAATTTTGAAATGATAATATTTTCCAGTTTGTCTCCAATACTGGTTAAGATGACTAAATAAAATGATGCAAATGAAAGTGCTTTGAAACCCACAACATATACAAATGTATGCATCTACTTAGCACATTGACTTACATCAGTTTTGAGCCTCCATATCTTCAACTGTTTAATTCGTTGCTTGAAAGAATGGGTATTCCCAATACCGATTCCCCTCTTATCCACATGCCAAATCACAGCTCAGTGTACACCTCTTCCTTGATGTCTCCCTAAGCAGCTCAGAGCCCAGTCATATGTTACAGATGGATTCTTATAAGAGACCATGTTATCTTATCAGTTAACACCAGATGATTTTCTGTTTGTTTGTTTTGTTGTTGTTGTTTTAAATAATGCTTTACCTCCCTTCTTAGGAAAGCTGCTGTTTCTCTCCTTACATGCACCTGGGCATGAAGTTCACTGGCCCCTTGATCTAGTGACCATGTGGTCTGGGTAGTAGCTAAAGGAATGTCCTGAACTGGAGAGGAGATTTTCTGTGAGGTCCAAGAGGAGACATTCAGTCATTAGCATATGGTTTTCCTGCTGATTACATGCAGTCATGCTTTCCAGTAACTTCTTTGCACAGCCAGAGCAGTCCATACTGACTTGAGACAGAGTCTCCAGAGATTTAAATTATTTTAAAACACCCACATCTTTTATGCTTTTTCACTCTGTTTTTTCCTACAAATACCTTGATGTTGGTGAACGTCCACTTGAGTTTGCCAACTTTTCTGATTGTTGCTGCATTTTGTTTTTCCTGGTAATAGACTACATGCCCACAATTGCTTGCTACTTATAGGAGGGGTGACTTACAGGGTGTACACAGATCAGACAGTGGTTGAAAGTGGTCATTTTGATTTGCAGAGTTGCATTCAGATGGAAAAATAAAACTGGACCCTTGGAGATGCCTGCTTTAGGAATAAAGACTCCTGGGTTGTCCAGTGATCAGACACCTGCCCTTTGATCATTTCTCATGTGACTGCCTAAAGGACTCATGACAAATTAGTTGGAGACTCGGTAGCAGTGGTGGAGTTTGAGGGTCCAGGGAGTGCAACTCATTGCCTAGCTGACCCAGAACATCAACTTGATTACAGCTGACATAAATTGTCTTTTAATTGCATGGGATTCTTTTCAGTTAAAGAAATATAAATTCTCTCTTTTTTTCAAGACCAGTAAGTTAGTCTACACTGGAAGTTGTGCCTCAGATTCATGAGCTGGAAGAGAAACCTGTTGTCCTCTGGGAATGTGTCTATTAGAGGAAAATTAAACACCCAAGTTTGTGCCCAAATTACTTCTCAGCAGCTGCTCCTACACTGTGCACTCAAAGTGGGATGGCTCAAAGGCCCAGCATACCTGGGATTTCAGTCCTGGTGCACATCTTAAAAGTGCGTTCTTTCACTCTCAGAAGTGCTCTGGTTCAGGAAATAAATTATGGAGTCATCCCTACACTAGGTGCTTATCTGGATAGCAAAGGAAACTTTTCATGCCCAAATGACAATCTCTTTACCTGGTTTCTTTAGGTATGTCCATACATCATCAGCCTGGACTTCACTTATTTCCTTCAGTGACAAAATTTGGTCTCGATAGCCGAAAGTAATTCCTTTTGTTCAGAACACATAATTAGCCTTAGAAATGTATACAAATTATTTAAAAATGGATTTGTAAATATGAAAACAGAGCAGGAGAGTTCATGCAAATGTGGTGAGATGTAAACCATTAGTGGGGTCAGATGAAGAGTATATAAGTATTCATTATATTGGTCTTTTAACTTTTCTGCAGTATTGAAATTCTTCAAAATGAAAGAAGCGGGGGCAGTCTCCTTGAGCTCAGAACAGCCTACTCTGGTCAACAGGCACCGGGGCTTGCCTTAAGTAGCTAATAAATGATGCACTTCACCTCTGGATCATATACAGGGATATGTGTATAATAATATTTATACGGATTGATAGCAGGGATCAGACCTCCTGCCTCTTGTTGATCTCTTACAGTTTTGATTGCAGAGTTCATGTTATGTATCTTGAAATGACAATAAAATTGATTTCTGATAAAAAGCATTTTTGGGAAATTCAACAATGTGTGTGTGATCAGTTCTGCTAACATAACCATATTTAAATATGTACTAGTATTGTTTTAATTTCCCAAATTCTAATTCCCAACTTCCTTAATTTCTATAGCTAGTTTTTTACTTATGAAACATTATAACGTAAAAGTAACACAATGAAACTTGTGTTTCAAGGGAAGTGGGGGACCTTCTCATAAAGCTGTACTGCAAGCTGTTATTCTTATAATGAAAGAGGCAAATAAACTAGTTTTATTCAACCCAAAGAACTTAAATTAGTATTGAAGAGAGTTGAATGTGAGGAACTGAGGCAATGGGTTTGAATATAAATTAAAATTTACTAACACTGTGAAAGAAATGATGTTGGCAATCTTCCAAAATATTTGTTCATAGCAGGTATGATATTAATGAATACATAAATTTATGTACACTTTACAGTTAGCATTTTATGAAGTGTTACTTGAAGTAATTATCAGTTCAGCACCGTGCGCCAGCTAATAATATTTAATAACAATAATAATGCTTTGTTCTTTTGCCAAAGATTACAATGGGTTATCAAGCAATTCATTATCCTATAACATCTTGGCTGTGTGGAAACATCTTCGTGACTTGATTTTGCATACGAAGAAACTGAAACTCTAAGGTATAAGGAAAAACATTCTTAAAAGTCATTAAAATCCCAAGAACAAATAAAATTTTAAGGAAAAACAAGGTTTCCTTAGGTACAGAGCAGTTGCTTTTTGGAGCTCCGGATGAGCCACAATGCTCATTCTCATTGCTGTTTGGAAAACTTCACTGAATTTCTTTTATTGTAAACTTGATCTATTCCAATTACAGTTGGGAGAGATGAAAAAAAGGACAAAAAGACTTCAATAATTTGTACATTGAACATTGAATACACAAATTTTTTTCTCTATTACTATCTCAGAAATACAGTGTTTTTTCTTTGACCTCATGATTTTCCTGCCTTTGAAGCATAGATTTGTCCATGAAGATTCTGTGAATGAAACATTTACTTCTGTCTTGTTGTGTGTGTGTGTGTGTGTGTGTGTTTAAAACACCTATATGGTGTAATAATTGACATACAATGGACTGCACATATTTAAAATGTACAAGTTCTAACGTATGTATACACCTGTGAGACTATCAACACAATTAAGATAGCAAATATATCAATCACACCTGAACATTTCTTTTTTATTTTGGTTTATTTTAGTTTTAGTTTTGGAGAAGGAGCTTCACTCTGTTGTCCAGGCTGGAGATCAGTGGCACAATTTTGGCTTACTGCAACTCTCCCTCCCATGTTTAAGCAATTCTCCTGCCTCAACCTCTCCTGTAGCTAGGACTACAGGTGCCCACTAGCACGCCTGCCTAATTTTTGAAATTTTAGTGGAGATGGCGCTTCATCCTGTTGGCCAGGTTGGTCTCAAATTCTTGGCCTCAAGTGATCCTCCTTCCTCGGCCTTCCAAAGTCCTGGGATTACAGGTGTCAGCCACTGCACCCGGCCACGCCCAAAAGTTTCCTTATGACACTTCATAGTCCCTCCCTCCCACCCCTCCCTAACTCCCCAACCCTAGACAACAACTGGTCTGCTTTACATAAATTAGTTTTCATTTTATAACGTTTTTAAAAAATGGAATCTCGCAATCTGTATCTTTTGTTATTCTTGGATTTCTGTCACTTAGCCTCACTATTTAAGATTCACCAGTGTCTATAGATGTCTTAAGACTTCATACCTTTTGTTTCTGAATAGCATTTTAGCATATAGATATATTATAATTTTGTTGTCCATTTACCTGTGTATGACATTTGGGTTGATTTCTTTGAGGCTATTACAAATAAAGCTATTATGAAATTTCATGTTCAGGTCTTTCTATAAACATAGGTTTTCATTTCTGTGTAGTAAACACTTAGGAGTGGGATAGTTGAGTTATGCACTAAGTGTATGTTTACCTTTTTACAAAACTGCAGAACTGTTTTTCAAAGTAGTTACAACAGTTTACATACCCCCCAGAAGTTTGCGAAGGTTCCAGTTGATTTAAATCCTTGCAGCACTTGATGTCATCAGTAGTGTCAATTTAAGACCTTTTAATGTGTGAGGCAGTGTCTAATTGTGTTTTCATTTACATTTCCTCATGAATGATGATATTGAACATGTGTTGTGTGCTTATTTGTCATCCCTGTATTTATTTGGGATAAGTTTCTGTTAAAATCTGTTGCTAAATTTTCCAGAGGGTCTTTTTTTTTTTCTTATTATTGAATTTAGAAAATTATATATTCAGGATACAAGTTATTTATCAAAAATGTGATGTGCAAATACTCCCTAATGTCTTGTGTTTTTATTCTTTTAACATTGTCTTTCCCAAGGAACAGAAGACCTTCATATTAGTGAAGTCTAATTTATAATTATTTTAAGTGAGTCAGACTTCAGTTTTGTTATCTAAGAACTCTTTGCTTAAACCACAGTCATAAAAATTTTTCTCCTATGTGTTCAACTAAAACTTTTATAGTTTTAGCTTATGTTTAGACCTATTAGTTAATTTAAGAAAAAATGTGGCAACAGGTATGGGTAAAAGTTTATATGTTTATGTATAGATATTAAATTGATCTAACAACTTTTTAAAAACACTATAATTTCTCCACTGAATTGCCTTTGCATCTTTTTAACAAATCAATTGTAGCCATATATGATTGTATTTTTACAGTCTTTATCATTTTCTCTTTCTTTTTATTTTGTGGCAGGATCTCACTCTGTCACCCAGGCTGAAGTGCTATGTCATGAACATGGCTTACTATAGCCTGGACATCCTGGGCTCAAGCAATTCTGCATCAGCCTCCTGTGTAGCCGAGACAACAGGCATGCACCATCATGCCTGGATAATTTTTTAATTTTTTGTAGAGACAGAGTCTCACTTTGTTTCCCAGGCTGCTCTCGAACTCCTGGCCTTAAGTGATCCTCCCATCTCAACCTCCAAAGTGTTCAAGGGGTCAGATATTGCTCCCAGCCTATCATTTTCTAATGATTTATTTTTTATTTCTTGCCAACAATTCGTGGTCTTAAACACTGTAGCTTCATATTGAATCTTGAAGTCAGATGTATAAATCTTCCAATTTTGTTATTCTATGTTGTGTTGATTATTTGAGATTTTTTGCATTTATACATCAATTCTAGATTAAACTTCTTAATATCTAAAAATGAAGCCCGCTAGGATTTTGTCTGAGATTGGATTGAATCTACAATATATAATTAAAGGACAAGGAGCTAATATTGAATATTTCAATTTGTGAAAATTGTATATATTTCTCCATTTATTTAGGCATTCTTTAATTTATTCTAGTGCTATATTACAGTTATTAGTTTATAGATTTGCACATTTTCTTTTCTTAGTCTTCATGGAGATAGTCAAATGTCGCCAGTGCTGACTATATTGCAAGTTGTCATAGCAGGGTACTGGGAAAAGTTTTCTTTTCTTTTTTTTTGAGACGGAGTCTCACTCTGTCACCCAGGCTGGAGAGCAGTGGCCGGATCTCAGCTCACTGCAAGCTCCGCATTAGCAATAATCGCGCCTCAGGTAAACCTGATTGGCTATAATACTGCCACTGCACAAAGCTTAGCACATCTTTTGTCAGATTTTCTTCTATGTTTACACATTGTGTATGCTATTGTAAACACAAGTTTTGTAAATTTTTCTATTTCAAATTGCTCATTGCTGTCGTATAGAAATATAATTGATTTTTTATTACTATTCTTTTATTCTAAAAAGTTGACAGAATTACATATTAGTGATAGTACTTTTAAAAAATTAGATTCTGTGTGATTTTCTAAATAGGCAATTATGTCAACAGCAAATAAAGACGATTTTATTTTTTTCATTTTCTGTTTGGATATTGTGTGTTCCTTTTTTCTGACTTTGTTAGACTTATGAGAAACTCCGCAAAAATTTTGAATAAACATAGGGAGAATAGATATCCTGGTTTTGTTCCTGATCTCAGTAGGAAAGAATTCAGTCTTCCTCCAATAAATAGAATGTCAACTATAGGTTTTCCAAAGGTCTGTTATATCAGCTGGAAGGTTCCATTATTTTCCTAGTCTGTTGCAAGTTTAAGTCATGAATGGGTATTTGATTTTGTCAGCTTTCGTTTATGTGTGTCTATTAAAGATGACACACATTTTTTCTTTATTCTATTAATATAGTGTATTACATTAATTGATTTTTGGATGTTAAACTAACTGTTCATTCCAGGAATAATACAACTAGTTCATGGTGTAAATCCTTTTGCGTATTGTTGAATTTGGTTTGCTAATTTTTATTGAGAGTGTTTCATCTCTAAATTGGTCTATCGTTTTATGTATTTATTTATTTTTGATGTCTTTGGCTTACATTTCAGGGTAATGCTAGCTTCATAGAGTCAGATAGGACTTATTTCCTCTTCACAGATTTTCTGAGTTTGTTAAATTTTCTCATGAAGCCATATAAGCCTGAGCGTTTTGTGGTGGGAAAATCTTAATTACTATTTCATTATTTTGGTTTTAGATCTGTTTAGAATTTCTAATTCTTCTTGAGCCAATTTTGCGATTTGTTTTTTAATTTTTTCATTTAAGAAATGTTCTATTTCCCTTTCACTGCCTTCTTTTTGTTAAATATTGTTTAATATATTATGTTAAATGTTCTGTTGATTTTTTTTGTTTTCTTTTTGAGATGGAGTCTTGCTATGTCGCCCAGGCTGGAGTGCAGTGGCATGATCTCAGCTCACTGCAGGCTCTGCCTCCTGGGTTCATGTCATTCTCCTGCCTCAGTCTCCCGAGTAGCTGGGACTACAGGCACCCCCCACCACGCCCAGCTTTTTTTTTTTTTTTTTTTTTTTTGTATTTTTAGTAGAGATGGGGTTTCACCATGTTAGCCAGGATGGTCTCGATCTCCTGACCTCATGATCTGCCCACCTTGGTCTCCCAAAGTGCTAGGATTACAGGCGTGAGCCAACGCTCCCAGCCATCTTCTGTTGATTTTTAAATTATTGCTTCGAGTTATTTTTTCTAGTGGTTGTTCTTGGCATTAAAATATAAAATTTTGTGTACATTATCCTGATTGTTTTCATAAAGTTGTTCATCATATTCCTTCAAAACATTTTTAAATTTTGGAGATTTTGGAAGTGATGTTACCTCTTTCCTTTTCTGATTTTGATTTCCCCTCTTACTTTCTTGTTTAATTTAGCTACATATTTATCAACTCTGTTGACTTTTTTTTGAGAGTGAATTTTGGTTTCATTTATTTTTATTTTCACTATTCACTTATTTATTTATTTATTTATTTTCGAAACAGGGTCTCACTCTCGCCCAGGCTGGAGTACAGTGGTACAAATATGGCTCACCGCAACGTTGACCTTCTGGGCTCAAGTGGTGCTCCCACCTTAGCCTCCCAAGTAGCTGGAACTACCGACACTCATCACCATGCCTGGCTAATTTTTTTACTGGCTCTCACTATGTTACCCAGGCTGGTGTCAAACTCTGGGACTCAAGTGATCCTCCTACCTTGGCCTTCCAAAATGTTGGGATCTATTGATTTTTATTTTCACTCTAATTTTCCTTGTAATTTCTTCTTTGACTCATTGGCTATATAGAGGGTGTTGATTAATTTCCACATTTTGTTAATATCCCAAAATTTCTCCATTATTGATTTCTAATTTGATTCCATTGTGGTTGATAAATATACTTTTGTAGGCTTTTAATCATTTTATATTTATTGAGGTTGTTTTATGACATAAAATAGTCTATCCTGAAGACTGTTCCTTATGCACTTGAGAAGAATACGTATTATTTTCCTGTCAGGTGGACTGTTCTCCAGATGTTTGCTGAGTATTGCTGGTGTATAGTGTTACTCAAGTCTTCTATATACCTACTAATCTTCTGTCTAGTCATTATGGAGAGTCAGTTGTTTGAATTCCAAACTATTAATTTTGAATTGTCTGTTTCTTTTTTCAATTCTGTCCATTTTTGCTCCAGGTATTTTGGGGCATTATAATTAAATGTATACATATTGTTAACGGTTACATCTTTCTGATGAATTGACATGTTTTATCATTATGAAACATGGCTTTTCTTCTCTGACGGTGTTTCTTGTATTAAAGTCTATTTTATATAATGTTAATATAGCCACTTCAGCTGTCATAGAGTTACTGATTTCATGCTTTACCTTTTTTACATCATTTTGCTTTTTATTTATGTATTTGAATATAATGTGTGTCTATTATAGACAGTGTATATTTGGGTCTTGTTTCTATCAAATCCGACAATCCTTTCCTTCTACGTGTTGTACTTGGTTTATTTGCTTTTCATCTGTTAAGTATTGCCACAGTTGGATTTATGCCTGTCATTTTTCTATTTGCTTTCTATTGATTGATTGATTGATTGATTGATCGCTATAGAGTATTGCTCTGTCTTTAAGGCTGGAGTGCAGTGGTGTGATCATAGCTCACTGTAGCCTTGACCTCAGAGGCTCAAGAAATCCTCTTGCCTTAGCTTCATGAGTAGCTAGGACTACAGGTATTTATCATGATGGCTTGCTAAATTTCTATTTTTTGTAGAGATGAGGGTCTCACTGTGTTGCTTAGGCTGGTTTTGAACTCCTGGGCTCACGCGTTCCTCCTACTTTGACCTCCCAAAGTGCTGAGATTACAGGTGTGAGCCACTGCAACCAGCCTCATTTTAAAAATATTCCTCTGTTTCTCCTTTACTATTATATTTTGTGATATATAAATTTTTTTTCTAATCTATCATTTTAATTCCTCTGTTGTTTGTGTTAATATTATTTCTTAGTGATTGCTCCATAATTACAATATGCATCTTATCTAATCATAATCCATTTAAGAATAGTACCAACTTAATTCCAGTAAAATATAATATCTTTATTTATTTACATACCCTTTTCTTCTTCTCTTTACTTTGTGCTATTATTTCACCAAACATGTTATAAACCCAATACTATAATATTATAATTATGTTTACACAATAATATTTTTTAATAAAAGGAATTTTTAAAGTAATGTATTTTTATTAAATTACACAATATAGATTATTATGTTTACTGTTTATGGCTTCCTGCACATTCCCTCTTGAATTAGAGTTACTGTCTAGTGTTACGTTCCTTCAGCCTATAGGGTTTCTGTTAGTTTTTTCTTTAAGTCATGCCTGCTAGCCATGAATTACTCGAGTCTTTCTTCATCTGAGGATGTCTGTATTTCATCTTAGTTTTATTTTATATATATATATATATATATATATTTTTTTTTTTTTTTTTTGAGACAGTGTCTCACTCTGTCACTAGGCTTGAGTGTAGTGGCGCAATCTCTGCTCACTGCAACCTCCGCCTCTCAGGTTCAAGCAATTCTCCTCCCTCAGCCTCCTAAGTGTCTGGGACTACAGGAGTGCGCCACTACACCTGGCTAATTTTTGTATTTTTAGTAGAGACAGGTTTTCACCATGTTGGCCAGGATGTTCTCAATCACTTGACCTCGTGATCTGCCTGCTTCGGCCTCCCAAAGTGCTGGGATTGCAGGCGTGAGCCACCACACGCGGCCATTTCATCTTATTTTAAGCAGCTATGCTGAATATAGAATACTTGGCTGACATTTCATTGAAGCACTTAATTTGTCATTGCATTGGTTTCTGGCCTATATTATTTCTGGCATAAGAACAGTAATTAATGATATTTTTGTACATCTGCGTATATGTTGTTTTCATCTTGTAGTTTTCAAAATATTTCCTTTGTCTGTGGCATTCAACTTAACTATAATGTGTTAAGATTCTTTGTGTTTATCCTGTTTCAATTTATTCAACCTGAAATTTACTGAGGTATTTTGAGGTATAGAAACCCACACTGAAAGAAGTAACAAAGCTTCTTTTTTTCTCACCCATTCTTTCCCTGGCTGAACTGGAATACCGACAAAACTTGAGAGATTTGGGAGTGACATAAGCGAATCTTGTCAAAATTGCCATGAACTTGTCCTGTTTTTGCATCATGACGTAGCAACTATATGAGCAGTAAGTTGGGGAAATAATTTGTTACATATTATTATAATTTTTTTCATCTCTCAGGAAACAATGTCCTCATTGTCCCATGTTAACTGTTCTCAGAGTCATTGTTTTGTATATTTTGTTAATTTTTTGGGGGTAGGGGGACAGGAGGATAAATATGGTGCTTGTTACTCAATTTTGCTGTAACAGAGTTTTTTTGTTGTTGTTGTTGTTGTTTTTTTTTTTTTGAGACGGAGTCTCGCTCTGTCGCCCAGGCTGGAGTGCAGTGGCCGGATCTCAGCTCACTGCAAGCTCCGCCTCCCGAGTTCATGCCATTCTCCTGCCTCAGCCTCCGGAGTAGCTGGGACTACAGGCGCCCGCCACTGCGCCCGGCTAATTTTTTGTATTTTTAGTAGAGACGGGGTTTCACCGTGTTAGCCAGGATGGTCTCGATCTCCTGACCTCGTGATCCACCCACCCGTCTCGGCCTCCCAAAGTGCTGGGATTACAGGCTGGAGCCACCGCGCCCGGCCGATAGAGTTTTTTTTTTTTTTTAAATTAATAAACTTTATTGTATAGAGCGGTTTTAGGTTCACAGCAAAATTAAGCAGAAAGTGCAGGGAGTTTTCATATACCTGCTGTCCTCACAGGTATATGAAACTCCCCCAGTATCAACTTTCCACATGACAGTAGTGGATTTGTCACATCAGTGATGAACTTTCATTAACACATCATTATCGCAAAACGCCCAGAGTTTAAAATAGAATTTACTCCTGGCGTTTTACATTCTGTGGTTGTAAATAAATGTATGATGACAAGTATCCATTATTATAGTATCATATATAATAATTTGACTGACCTAAGACTCGTCTGTGCTCTACGTGCTCATCCCTTCAATATTTTTGTTTTTTGTTTTTAAGAGACAGAATCTCACTCTGTCACTCAGGCAGGAGAGCACTGTCACTAGCATAGGTCACTGCAGCCTGAAATTCCTGGGCTCAAGCAACCTTCTTGCCCCAGCCTCCCAAGTAGCTATGACTACAGGCATATGCCACCATGTCTAGGAAACTTTAAAAATTTTTTCTTGTAGGGATGGGATCTTGCTGTGATGCCCAGGCTAGCTTCAAACTCTTGGCCTTAAGTGATGATGAATCTCAGCCTGCCAAGTACTACTATGACAGACGTGAGCCACTATTCTCAGCCACTTTAATTGTACTATCTCCATATTTTGACATTTCCAGAATATCATGTATTTGGAATTATACAGTATGTTTTTTTTCAAGATTGTCTTCTTTCACTTAATAATATACATTTAAGGTTTGTCCATACATTTTTATAGCTTTACAGTTTTTTTTTTTTTTAGTGCTAAATAATACTTGATACGGTTTGGCTGTGTCCCCACCCAAATCTCATCTTGAATTATAACTCCCACAGTTCCCATGTGTCATGGCAGGAACCTGGTGGGAAGTAATTGAATCGTGGGGGCAAGTCTTTCCTTTTCTGTTCTTGTGATAGTGAATAAGTCTCATGAGATTTGATGGTTTTAAAAATGGGAATTTCCCTGTACAAACTCTTTTTGCCTGCTGCCATCCATGTGAGACGTGACTTGCTCTTCCTTGACTTCTTCCATGATTGTGAGGCCTCCCCAGTCACATGGAAGTGTAAGTCCACTAAACGCTTTTCCTGTATAAATTACCCAGTCTTGGTTATGTCTTTATCAGCAGTGTGAAAATAGAAAAATACAATATTTAATTGTCTGGATGTACTACAGTTTATGTATCAGTCTACTAAAGGACATCTTGGTTGCATTCAACTTTTGGCAATTGTAAATAAAGTTGCCATAAACATCCATGTGCAGGATGTTGTGTGGATGTAGTTTTCAGTTCATTTGGGTAAATGTCAAGTGACACGATTGCAATATCATAGGTATGGTAAGAGCATGTTTACTTTTTAAGGAAACTATCAAACTGTTTTCCAAAGTGGCTATACCATTTTGCATTTCTACCAAAGATGAGGAAGTTTCTGTTTCATCACATTCTGGCCAGTATTTGGTGCTGTGTTTTGAATTTTGGCCATTCTAATTGGTGTGCAGCATCACCTCACTGTTGTTTGAGTTCGCAATTCCCTAATGACCTAAGATGTTGAATATCTTTTCATATGATCATTTACTTTATCTATATCTTCTTTGGTAGGATGCCTGTTCAGACATTTTGCACAATTTTTAACTAGGTTTTTTGGGTTCTTACGGTTGAATTTTAAAAGATATTTGTATATTTTAAATGACTCGCCTTTATCAGATCTATCTTTTGCAGATATGTCCTCTCAATCTGTTGCTTGTCATCCAATGATCTTGATAGTGCCTTTCTCAAAACAGAAGTATTTTAATTTTAGTTAAGTTCAGCTTGTCAATTTTTTCTTTCTTGGGTCATACTTTTGGTGTTGTTTCTAAAAAGTTAACACCAAACCCAAGTCACCTAGTTTTTCTCTGATGTTACCTTCTAGGAGTTTTATAATTTTACATTTTAAATTGAGCTCTAAAGTTCATTTTGAATTAATTTTTGTGAAGATCATAAGGTCCATATCTAGATTTACGTTTTATTTTTGCCTGTTATGCCTAGTTTCTTACCACCATTTATTGAACAGATTATCTTTGCTCCATTGTCTTGACCTTTGTCAAAGATCAGTTGAGTATATTATGTGGGTTATGTCTGAGAACACCATGCTGTTTCATTGACCTGTTCTTTTGTCTTTTACCAATACCTCACTATCTTGACTACTGCAGCTTTTCAGCAAGTCTTGAAGTTGGGTAGTGCTGTCTTCTCATTTTGTTCTCCCTCAACATTGTGTTGGCTACTCTGGGTCATTTTCCTCTCCATATGAACTTTAAAATCAGTTTGTCAAGATTCACACACACACACACACACACACTAAACTTGCTTTCATTTTTTATTGTAATTATATTGAATCTATAGATCAAATTGGGAAGAATTAACATTTAAACAATATTGAGTCTTTCTACCCATGAACCTGGGATATCTTTCTATTTATTTAGTCTTTGACATATTTCTTCAGAATTTGGTAGTTCTCCTCATGTAAATTATATACATATTTTGTTAAATTTATGCAGAAATATTACATTTTGAGGATGCTAATATAAATGGTAATGTGTTTTTAATTTCAAATTCCATTTGTTCATTGTGGATATATGGAAAAGTAGTTCAATTTTGTATATGAACTTCATTTCCAGCAAACTTGCTATAATTATTTATTAATTTCAGGAGGCTTTTTTGTTGATTCTTTTGGATTTTCTACACAGACAGTCATGCCATGTGTGAACAAATATAATTTTATGTCTTCCTTCCCAATCTGTATTTCCTTTTTTGCTTCCTTCCCTCCTTCTTTCCTTTTCTTGCCTTTTCTTTTCTTTTCTTTTTTCCTTCCTTCCTTCCTTCCTTTCTCTCCTCTCCTCTCCTCTCTTCTTTTCTTTCCTTTCCTTTCCTTTTCTTTTCTTTTCTTTTCTCTTTCCTTCCTTCCTTCCTTCTTTCCTTCCTTCCTTCATCTTATTGCATTACGTAGTACTTTTGGTATCAAGTCAAAAAGCACGGTGAGAGGCAGTATACTTGCTCTTTTCCCCATGGTAGTGGGGAAGCTTCGAGTTTCTCATCATTAACTATGATTTTTTAAAATGTTCTTTACCAAGTTGAGGATATTTCCCTGTATTGCTAGTATTCTGAGAGACATTTTGTTTTAAGAATAGGCGGTGTTAGATTTTGTCAAATGCTTTTTCCTGCATCTATTGATAAGATCATGTAATTTTCCTTCTTTAACCAGGTGATTACATTAATTAATTGTCAAACATTGAACCAGCCTTAAATATTTGAGATAAATCTAACTTGGTCATAGTGTGTAAATCACTTTACACATTGTTGAATTTGATTTGCTAATATTTGGTTGAGGATTTTTGCACCAATGTTTTTGAGATATATAGATCTGTACTTTTGTTTGTTTTTTCTTATAATTTTTTTGCCTGGCTTCGGCATTAGAGCCATGCTGGCCTCATAGAATGAGTTAGGAAGTATGACCTCTGTTTCTATCTTCTGGAAGAGAATTAACATAATTTCTTCCTTAGCTGAGCCTGATGCTTTACTTTTGTGAGGTTATTATTAATTTAAAAATAGATATGGTCCTATTCTTATTTTCTATTTCTTCTTGTGTGAGTTTTAAAAGATTACACCTTTTAAGGAATTGGTCCATTTCATCAAGGTTATCAAATGTGTGGACACAGGTTTGTTCATAGCCTTCATTTATTTACCTTTTAATGTCCACGTGATGTGTAGTGATGTCCCCTCTTTCACTGCTGATAGTAGCAATTTGTGTTTTTCCTCTTTGTGTCTTAGCCGTCTTTGTTAGAGGCTGATCAATTTTATTGATACTTTTAGAAAATTGGCTTTTGGTTTAACTGATTTTATAAAATCCATTTTATATTTTAAATTCCTTTGATTTTTGCTCTATTTTTATGATATCTTTCATTCTTCTTACTTTGCATATTATTTGCTCTTTTTTTATAGTGTTCTAAAGTGCAAACAGATTACTAGTATTAGATCTTTCTTCTTTTCTTTTTTTTTTTGAGTCAGAGTCTTGCTCTGTCACCCAGGCTGCATTGCAGTGGCCCAATTTTGGCTCACTGCAATCTCTGCCTCCTGGGTTCAAGCAGTTCTCCTGTCTCAGCCTCCTGAGTAGGTGGAACTACAGTTGCATGCCACCATGCCTGGCTAATTTTTGTATTTTAAGTAGAGATGGGGTTTCACCATGTTGGTCAGGCTGGTCTTGAACTCCTGACCTCAGGTGATCCACCTGCCTTGGCCTCCCAAAGTGCTGGGATTACAGGTATGAGCCACCATGCCCGGCCAGATCTTTCTTATTTTCTAATACATGTAATCATGTTTTAAATTTCTCTCTAAGCACTGCTTTCACTGTATCCCACACATTTATATATGGAGATTCTTGTCCACGCTTCCTGCTTCATAACTCCCATAATCCTTGTTACTGTCTTTTGTTATAATGTTAGATATGTCAGGACTCAGAAGCAGACCTCAGGAAAAAAATCTCTGTGACCTTCTCCTGCCATCCTTTTACTTATCCCGAGGCAGGACTCTATTCTTCCTCTACCTTGTGACTGTGGGTCATAAGACCCTCATTCCAGAAAGGGTCCCTCCTCATACCCTGCGGTAAGGAATGCTGATGTCATGAAGTTTCCATAAAAACCCAACAGGACAGGGTTCGGAGAGCTTCTGAATAGCTGAACACATGGAGGTTCCTGGAGAGTGGTGTAGCCAGGCAGGGCATGGAAGCTCTGCACCTTTCCCCAGCACCTCACCCTATGCATCTGCTTATCTGTATTTTTTGTAATATCCTTTATAATAAACTGGCAAACCTAAGTGTTTCCTATAGTTCTGTGAGCCACTCCAGTAAACTAATCAAACCCAAAGTAGAAGTTGTGGGAACCATAACTTGAAGCTGGTTGGTCAGAAGTTCCAAAGGCCTGGACTGGTGACTGATGTCTCAGCGGGTTAGTCTTGGGACTGAGCCCTCAGCCTGTGGGATCTGATCCTATCTTTAGGAAGTTAGTGTCAGAGTTGAATCGGAGGGCACACAGCTGATGTCTGCTGCAGAATTGATTGTTTGCGTGCTGGCGGGGAGAAATCCCCACATGTTTGGGGTCACAGAAGTCTTCTGTGCTGATTGTTGTGCTAATAGAAGAGCGGAGGAAAAACATGGTGTAAAAGTTTTTCTGAAACAACATACAAGACTGGAAACTTGAAGTCTTTGCTATTCTTCATGTTACTATTGTTTTTACCTCTGTATTCTCTGCCTTTGAATTTTTTTTGGTCGTTCCCAAGAACTATGTGGATTACCTTCTTTTTCACTAGCATCCATCACCCATCCCAACAGAAATTATTCTGCTCTGGGATGAAAGAAATAATGGATTATTTTTGTGCATCCTGAACTGATTATACAGTGCTGTGAGATTGGAGCAAATTTGGCTATGATTAGATTACATATTTCTTATTTCTGAAACTCTGTAACTTTCCTATTCTGAATTAAAGAATTTATTAATTTAACAATAAGTTATTAAGAATGTGATATGTGTAATGTTCATCCAAGTAGATGCGTTGGATATCTCTTCCAATCATAGCCTTCTTATGTATGTATCTATAATGACAGTGTCTGTCATTAAGTACACGGGAAATTAAGTCTGATCAAGTAATTGAAAAATGAAGAAACAACATTGTGATTGGATAGGAGGATGTAAAGTCATTCTTTTAAAAAATAATAGCATACATCATGGGCATATCTAGCATAAACTTGAAACCCTCTCTTGGCAAAGAGAACCCCAGAAAAACCTAAAACCTGAGTTCCCAGCCACGACTGGAAGGGAGTTCAGACATGCTTCATTATACCCCTCCCTTTTAGATTTAGACACAACAACTGATCAACATTAATATTAAAATAGAGATCATGGCCAGGCACGGTGGCTGAAGCCTGTACTCCCAGCACTTTGGGAGGCCGAGGTGGGCGGATCACGAGGTCAGGAGATCGAGACCATCCTGACTAACACGATGAAACCCCGTCTCTACTAAAAATACAAAAAAATTAGCTCGGTATGGTGGCGGCTGCCTGTAGTCCCAGCTACTGGGGAGGCTGAGGCAGGAGAATGGCGTGAACCCAGGAGGCGGAGCTTGCAGTGAGCCGAGATCGCGCCACTGCACTCCAGCCTGGGCGACAGAGTGAGACTCCGTCTTAAAAAAAAAAAAAAAAAAAAAATAGAAATCATAACTCTGACAGGATAGATTCATTGTGGCATAAGACACCAAATTATAAACAGGACCTAAGGGCATGCCAGACAAGGGTTAAGTCATGCACCCCTACACGTAAAGAATATACTATGTTCTAATTGCCACAAGATTTTTCTTTTTCTCTAACAGCTATACAAGCATTGGTCTGAAGATAAGCAATATTAAAACAATTACAACTTATCCAGCTCACAGGCACTGACTAATTGAATGCCAGCAATAACTATAGCTTTCACTGGACAAGAGACTGATTTCAGTAACTTTCTCCTGATATATTACATACATGAAGGTTGTCAGGACAACCTTCATGAATATTCATAGCCCCTCCTGTCACCTGTTGAATATATATGTTTAGCAAACCTGTATAGCATTAAACTCCCAGCTCAAATCCTCCTCTTTCAAAGTGCGTGTTCCTGGATTTTGCTGGAGGCATGCTTCCTTGCCTATGGTATGGCGACCTTGCAGGCTGTAACCCTTTGTAAAAATTTTAAAAAGTCTCCCCTCCTTTTCTAAATGTTTACATTTTGTGTGTGTGTGGTTTTTTTCAGGTTGACAGTGGAGATAAACATATTTTATTTGTTTATTGTCTATTTTAAAACTCATTAAGAATGTGTGTAGACATGGATATGTTAACATCATCATAGCATTAAATACATTATTTTGAATACAATTTAGTCAAAATAAATTTTGCAACATTTAATGATAGAATATTTTAAAATCAATTCCATTAGATGGTTTTCCAACATATACTAACTGTGAATGATTCTCCATCCTAAATCACCATTTGCAACTTTTATCTGCATTTTGATTTTCTTAATCCAAATGCTTGCTGGGCATATCCACTTTTCCAAATTCATCTTGTTTAAAAGCTAACAGCTTGTCTTCATTCTCAATTTCTTGTCTGCTCCTACTTTGTCATTTGCTAATGGCAATGCTACAACTCAATCATTCAGCATCTAAACCTCTGATTTATTATGGGCTTACGCTTATTGTCAATGTCTGAACTCATAGATCCTAAGATTATTCTCTTTATTGCTTGGATCTTTGTCTTTAAATGGTAGATACTGTAGAGGGGGAAACTGTAGTCTGAAGAAGAGTATGGAGCAAGTCTTCAGACACTGGTACATTCTCAGATCTTGAAAATAAAACAAATTTTTCAGAGCCTAAAGCAGCACTGTCTAAAAGAAATACAATATAAGCCACTACTAGCCACATGTGTAATTATATTTTTTATTTTTATTATTTTTTTCAGAGGCAATTTCTGACTCTGTCTCCCAAGCTGAATTGCAGTAGTGCAATCATAGCTCACTGCAGCCTCAAACTTCTGGGCTCAAGTGATCCTCCCACCTTGGCATCCCAAAGTGTTGGGACTACAGACGTGAGCCACTGTTCCCAGTCATGTTATTTTAAATTTACTAGTAGCCACATTAAAAACAAAATAGAAAAATAAATGGATAAAATTAATTTCATTATGTATTTTATTTAGCCCAATATATCAAAAAATATCATTGCCATATTTAGCCAGAATATAATTATTAATGAGATATTTTAAATTATTTCCTTCAGACCAGGCCTTTGAAATTTGGTATGTATTTTATACTTACAGAATATCTGAGTTTCCACTAGTCACATTTTAGAAGCCCACTAGCCACATCTGGCTACTATATGGAAGAGTGCAGACTTACAGTTTCTCACCTTCTTGAAATGTTGTACTCTAAAAGAAGGAGTCTATGAGAGCAAAGTCTGGAAACTGAACATCAGAAAATGTGAAGATAATGAGTAATTTTGGAGTAACAAATTCTACTTCAGAAGACATGGAATCAGCTCATGTCCACGTCCAAAAAGCAGGTAAGATCTGAAAGATACTTAAACCGAAATGTAGAATCTATATTTCTTCTCTTTAGAGACACCCTCAATTTTTCTTGGAATATTACAAACATACTTCTCAGTCTGGACTCTAGAATCCTTTCTTCAACTGTGTATGTAAAGGTAAATAAATGTTCACACTGAGAAGTCGAGGTGGGTGGATCACCTGAGGTTGGGAGTTGGAGACCAGCCTGACCAACATGGAGAAACTCTGTCTCTACTAGAAATACAAAATTAGCCAGGCTTGGTGGCACATGCCTGTAATCCTGGCTACTCGGGAGGCTGAGAGGCAGGAGAATCGCTTGAACCTGAGAGGCAGAGGTTGCAATGAGTCAAGATCACACCATCGCACTCCAGCCTAGGCAACTAGAGCAAAACTCCATAAAAAAAAAAAAAAAAAAAAAAAAAAAAGAAAGAAAGGAAAGAAAGGAAAGAAAGAAAGAGAAAGAAAAGAATCATAGATCATTTACAGATCTTCATTTTCCTTCTGTCACCTCCTCATAAATCTTGAACGTCTTTTCGTATTGTTACATAGAAATCTACCTTATTTATTTATGTATTTATTTATTTATTTTTGAGACAGAGTTTCGCTCTTGTTGCCCAGGCTGGAGTGCAATGGCACGCTCTTGGCTCACTGAAAACTCCTTCTCCTGGAGTTCAAGCAGTTCTCTTGCCTCAGCCTCCCTCAGTAGCTGAGATTACATGTGCCCAACACCACACCAGGCTAATTTTTGTATTTTAGTAAAGACAGGGTTTCACCATGTTGGTCAGGCTGGTCTCGAACTCCTGACCTCAGGTGAGTCACCCACTTTGACCTCCCAAAGTGTTGGGATTACAGGTGTGAGCCACCGCGCCTGACAATCTTTCTAATTACAGCATTAAATAATATATCTTTTCTCCCAATTCAGACCAATACTCTCTCAATAAGTATTTATATTATTTTGAGGTTTCCACAACTAAATGAATGGGAACTATACACATTCTTGTTCACATTGGGAATCTTCCATGCCGAGTAAAACCTTAAAATGTGATTTGCTTATTCAAAGATTGTGAACATTTAAGTTTGTGTTAGTCACTGACAAATTGCCTTTCCAAATAGTTAAAAATGTTTACACTTCACTCACATAGAATTATGTGTCCATCTCCTTACACAATGCACTGCACTACAGGTTATCAGTCTTTACATAGTTTTGCCAATCTAGCGGCCAAAAATGACATCACATTAAAATTTTTTAATTTTTTTCACTATGTCAAAGGACAAACAATATTTTTATAATTCCATTAGAAATTAAGGCTCTTTTATTAAAGAATTGTACAGCTTTATATTAGATTGCTTTTACACTTATTTCAACAGTGTTTTATGAATATTAATACTTTGTTATAAATCTTATAATACTTTATCATAGATTGTCACTTGTCTTTCATTTTTGCTTATGATATATTTTGCTGTAAGGCATTTACATTTTATGCATTAAAATACATCAATCTTTTTTTCTTTTATGGCTCAGGATTTTGAAACTTGATTGGGAAAACTTTTCCTACCCTAAGAGTCAAAGTTTTCCACTATTTTGTCTAATACTTTTAGAGATTTCTTTATTTGGGTCATTATTCCATTGAGAATTATTGTTTTAAATATGATGTAGAGACTTTATTTGTTTTTTAAATGTACACCCAATTTTCTTGACACCATTTAAGTTGTTTTGTGCTGTTCTTTTAATGATGTATTATATAATCTTAGACTTGCGACATTTTATTCTCCAGTAAGTTTATGTATTTTCTGCATGTTACATTTCTCTGTGGTCTCCATAGCTCACAATTAAATTGCACTTGGCTCATAGAAAATAATAAATATTTGCTCACTGACACAATAACCAGGTTGATTAAATTCTGAATATTAATAATAGTAATGCTTCACATTTACATAGCCTTTTGTCATACGCAAAGCATTTACACACATATATTTAATTCTCATAATAACCCTGTGAGTTAAATGGGGCAGGTCTCCACTTTACAAATGAGGAAACCAAGGCTCAGGAAATGAAGTGATTTGTTCAAGGTCACACTGCTACTGTGGGATGAGTAATGAGCCAGAAAACAATTCCAAATCCAGTGCTTTTACTCTTATTCCCAATCAAACCTGCTCAGCGATCATGCACATTCAGTCATTTATTTGTTTTCAACAATTATTAATTGAGGACAGGAGCAGAGACTCTTAGTTGTCAATCCAACATCCCTCTTTTGCCTCATTTGTAAAGGAATCCTATCCTCATTATGTTCAGGTATGTACCAGTTTCATGGCAATGTTCAGAGGAAAGGTGGATACTGATAATCCCATTCCCCTTCCAGGTGACTAATTAGGAAAGGTATGTCATTATTTTTGATCAATGGGTTTTATGAGGAAATCTGCTTGGGTTAAGGGGTTTCTGAATCTCTTCCTTCAATCTAAAAAGAGGGACACCAGATATAACCGATCTCTCTGCAGCACAGACCAGGACTGAATGTGACACCTGGAGCTTCTATGGTCCTCCTGCTGCTGAGCCAAAGAGGAAGTCGCTGTGGAAGAGAGCAGACCAAGGGAACTGTGGGAGGGGTGCTGTGGCCTAATCACCTCTGAGCTTCTCATAATGCAAAATAAATATCCTAAGGGTTCCTGCCAGTGTGGATCCAGGCATTTTATAAATCGTAAGGGGAAAATATTCTAACAGATGCAAAGACTCACCGAGTGCAGACAATAGAGAGACTGGAGATGCAGAGATCACTAACAATATGTTTCAAAGAGTATGCTTTTCGTACAGGGCTGCTGAAGACCAAGACCCTTACTGGAGAGTCCAGTGCTTCCACTCAATCTGAAGTCGCTGGAGCTTTAGGAAATGTGGGAGCTTTTGTTTTGTTTTGACTTTCATCTTCTATGGGACCTGCACCTTGTTTAAATTGAAGAAACACTGTTTTGTAATATGTGTCCTCTTGAAAGAACTTGTGTTTAGCACACACCATACACCAAAGCCTTTATATTTATGCATTGTCTGCTAAAGACTTTCTTTCTGTGAAAAGAAGGCTCTCTGGAAGGGCGCGGTGGCCCACACCTGTAATCTCAGCAATCCGGGAGGGCAAGGTGGACGGATCACTTGAGCCCAGGAGTTCAAGACCAGCCTGGGCAACATGGTGAAACCCCGTCTCTACAAAAAATACAAAAATACAAAAATTAGCCGGGCGTGCTGGTGTGTCTATGATCCCAGCTACTATGGAGATGACTTGAGCCCAGGAGGTGGAGGTTGCAGTGAGTGGAGTTCGTTGACACTGCACTCCAGCCTGGGTGACAGAATGAGCGCCTGTCTCGGGAAAAAGGAAAAAAAAAAAAAAAAAAGGCTTTCCAAATTTGAGACCCCCCTGAGATATAAAAGTTGTTGTTAGAGTCTGAGGGTCAGAGAAGCTCTTGTTGAAATCACAGCTTTCACTTATCAGCTGTGTGATCTTGGGCCACTCTCATCATGTCTCTTAACCTCAATTCTCAACTTAGAAACAAAAAATAATAGTAACCTTCAAGCAAAGCTGTAGGATTCAATAAGATATCGCAGGTAAAGTTTCTGACAGAGCTTGGCCCGTGAAAAATACCTAAATGACATTTTTCTCCATTTTAAAAAATCGGACCTGGTCATTAGTGGTGTACAACGCAGTTGGTGTAGTAGACTTGTAACAGGCTCCCAGACCCCAGAGGCCACACATTTTTTGGGGTCACCCCTCTTGGTTGCCTCTGGGCCCACTGACTGCTTGGTGCTGCTCCAGGGGTGGTGAAGTTCTTTGCTCAATACTCTTTTCCAGGTGAGTCACTTGTGTTCCCCCAATTCATATGTTGCAATCCTAATCCCCCATGGTTGTAGTAGGAGGTGAGGCCTTTAGTAGGTAATTAGGTCGTTAGTGTGAAGTCCACAAGAAGGGGATTACTACCCTCATAAAAGAGACTCCAGAGAGATTTCTCACCTTTCTATGAGGATACAAGATGTCAGTCTACAATCCAGATGTAGTCCCTCACCAGAGCCTGACCATGCTGGCCCCCCGATCTGAGATTTCTAGCCTCCATAGCTGTGAAAAATAAATTTCTGTTCTTCATAAACCACTCCATCTAGGGTGCTTGGTTATAGCAGCCTAAACTAGCAAGGTTGGTGTACACTTTCTCTGTTACAGTCACCCTACAGCACTTTTCTGAAATCCCTCAGGGAAAAAAACAATGTCCAGAGTGCAAATATTTCCCGCTGCAAGACCTCAAGAGATGGGGACTTGTAGCAGACACTCAGATCCCAGAGGTTACACATTCTTGAGGTCACCCCTCTTGGTTGCCTCCGGGCCCACTGACTGCTTAGTGCTGCTCCAGAGGTGTTGAGGTTCTTCGCTCAATGCTTTTTTGGTGGGTAAATCAGCCGGGTTTTCTCGCTGCTGTTGCATGTCACCTGCCTGATGTCCTCTCGCCCCTCAGAACTGCCTCCTATTATTACCCTCCTGCTACCCTTTCCCCTGGTAATTGTTGGTGGGTGCCCTCCATCTGCCCTTTCCCCCTGGCTAATTGCCTTCTGATTCTCCCTCCCCCTGGTCGCATGCCTGGCTCTGCCCTCCTGTCACCCTTCTTACCTGCTAACCTCTGCTTGATTTGCTGCCTGGACATAGGCAGGCTGGGCCTTTCTGCCCTTCATGCTGCCTGCTGCCTGCTGGTTTCCTGCACTGCTCCATCCACCTGCTGTGTGCCTGGGGTCACCTTCCTGCTGCCTGCTCCACCTGTCCCTGAGTTGGTTGATTTTGCCCCCTGAAAAAGCACAGATGGGATCTCTCCAGCTTCCCTGTGATTGTCTAACGGGGAAGTGGGATGCAAATGACTGCGCAAAATAAACAGAAAGAAGAAAAGCCAAACCAAACTGAACCATACCAAAACAAAACAAACATAAACACCCAGATAGGGATTAAGAACCCAGACTAATTTGGCTAAATAAAGTTATGTCTGTCTCAGAATCCAGAACATAGATACAAGACAAAAAGAGGGAAAACATCCTGGGAAATTGATTAAAATAGGTGCAACACTGAATGTAAAGTAGTCAAATTTTGCAGGTAAGTGCTGAGGAGTAAAGATTCTTCTTCCACATCTAACTTCACAAGTAAGCATTAAGCTTTGTTCATTGGCAATGATTGCCTTTTCCTGAGGGCTAATATACTTGAACTCAAGGGGCCTTTTAAAAATGCTGCCGAATATTTGCAATTAATATCTGTCATTTAGCCTTTCATATCTGTTTTAGATGTCCTATTGGCACTATAAGCTCAGAAATTCCCTTTTGGGGTGGTGTTTTTCTTTGATTTTTTTCTAATTGTTTGTTTAAACTGACACTAAACACTCACAAATTCGGCACAAGTACAAGTTAATAGAATATTTATTGAGAACTTTACTCCCAAAGACGGAGTTTCTTTTAGAGCAGAGAAATTCCTCTTTTGCTAAAAATTAATCGTGTCACCCAGAATACATTTCTTTTTTTCTTTTTTTTTTTTTTTGAGACAGGGTCTCTCTCTGCTGCCCAGGCTGGAGTGCAGTGGCAGGATCATAGCTGACTGCAACCCCAAACTCCTGGGGTCAAGTGATCCTCCTGCCTCAGCCTCCTGAGGAGCTAAAACTATAGATGCACGCCACCAAGCCTGGCTAATCTATATATATTTTTAATGTTGTAGAGATGAGATTTTGCCATGTTGTCCAGGCTCGTCTTGAGCTCCTGGCTTCAAGTGATCCTGCTGCCTCAGCCTACCAAAATGCTGGGATTACAGACGTGAGCCACCACACTTGGCCATTTTTTGTTTTCTTAATTTTTGAAGTTTTATTTTGTTTTTAATTGATACATAATAATTGTATGTATTCATGGGGTACAGTGTAATGTTTCAGTACATCGTGTAATGACCAAATCAGGCAATCAGTATGTCTATTATCACAAACACTTGTCATTTTTTGTGGTGAGAATATTCAAAATGTTTTCTTCTAGCTATTTTGAAGTATACAATGTATTATTGTTGACTATAGACACCCTACAGTGCAATAGAACACAGGAACTTATTCCTCCTATTTAACTGTAGCTTTGTACTCATTGACAAACGTTTCCCTGTACTCCCCTCCCCTTATTCTCCAGTCTCTGGTAATCACTATTCTACTGTCTACTTCTATGAGATCGATCTTTTGAAGTTCCACAAGTACATGAGATCATGCAGTATTTGTCCTTCTGGACCTGATCTATTTCACTTAATATAATATGCACTAGATTTGTCCATGTTGTCACAAATGACAGAATTTTGTTCTTTTCATGGCTGAATTGTATTTTACTGTGTATACATAGCACATTTTTCAAATCTATTTATTCATTGATGGACATTTATGTTCATTCCATATTGTATTAGGCCATTCTTGCATTGTTATAAAGAAATACTTGAGACTGGGTAATTTATAAAGCAAAGAGGTTTAACTGGCTCACAGTTCCACAGGCTTTATAGTAAGTGTGGTGCTAACATCTGCTCAGCTTCTGGGGAGGCCTCAGGAAGCTCACAATCATGGCTGAATGCAAACAGGGAGCAGGCACATCACATGGCAAAAGCAGAAGCAAGAGAGGGAGGTGGGAGGTGCTACATACTTTTAAATGACCAGATCTCTGAAGAACTCATTCACAATTATGAGGATGTACCAGGAGGATGGTGCTAAATCATTCATGAGAAATGATCCAATGATGATTGCCCCCATGATCCGCCCCCCATGATCCAATCACCTCCCACTAGGCCTCACATCCAACATTGCAGATTATAACTGAACATGAGATTTGGGTGAGGACACAGACCCAAATCATAGCACATACCTTGGCTATTGTGAACAGTACTGCAGTAAACATGAGAGAAAATATTCAGAAACTATGCATCTGCCTATGGATTAATATCCAGAATACATGAGAAACTCAAACAATTCAATATCAAAAAGCCCCCATATAACCCAATCAAAATGGGTCAAAGATTCGAATGGACATTTTTCAAAAAGAGACATACAAATAGCCAATAGATGTATTAAAAAAAATGTTCAACATGACTAATCATCAGAGAATTGCAAATCAAAACTATGAGGTACCACTTTACCCCAATTAGAATGACTATCATTAAGATGACAAAAAATAACAAATCCTGAGGAGAAGCTGAAGAAAGGAAAACTCTTATAGAGTTTTAGTACAGAAATGTAATTTAGTACCATCTTTATAGAAACAGTATGAAAGCTCCTCAAAAAATTAGAAAGAGAACTAGCATATGATTCAATAATCTCATCACTGAGTATTGATCCAAAGAAAATGAAATCAGTGTGTTAAAGAGATATCTGCCCTCCTAAGTTTATCACAGAGATCTTGTGTATTTGAGTGTGAAGGTGCCTCGGAGGTCACATGTCAGGTCTCTCGAGAGAAGAGGTAGGCATGAACACTGCTTTCAGATGTAGTATGTAAGGCTTGTTTATGGTCTTCGTCTTTATGGCTGATGGGTAGTTCTTCCTTTACGGCCTTCTCAAGCAGGAAAGATTTGAAGATGCACATGTCCTCATCCACAAAGATTGCCCTGTTACTCTCACTTGGTCCAAAATTCTACTCTAAAATAAAATGTATGTGTTATCTCCAAAAGGAAATCTTGTCATCTTTCTCCTCACATTGACAATTAGATCAACTAGATGATTATTGTATTATTTAGTTCCTAAAATTTCTTTTCCCTGTCTACAATCCTTTGTGGAGTAATATTAACAATGACAACTAGTCCTAGGTTGGTTTTCCTTGGCCTTGGTTTCCCCATTTTTACACTACAGCAGAGGTCAGGGGAAACCATATATTCTCTGTGATTCTACTGAGCTTCATGATATGGGAAAACTTTTGTATTCTAAAATTCATGAGACTTAAAATTATCAAGTTAGTTCCATAATATGTCCATGGTCCCCACTGATAATGATAGGTTACCAACAACCATTTTTGACAGAATTCCTAGTTCTCATATACTAAAATATGAAGAAATAAGGCTGTAGAAAATCCAACAGTTTTGGGGGAAGATAAATATTCATAAACATTAAGCTCCAACAATATGATAAGAGATGTAGAATCTATTGATACGAATAGAAAGTCTGGGGGGTGGGGAAGAAAACTTTAACAATATCAGACTTATTTGGTGGATGGTAACCAAGCTCTCAAGAATGCAATTGACTTGCCTAGTGTTAGTGCTATTAGAGCCTTTGCTGTCTAGTTTTATTCCATTGTCTCATAACAATTTCTTTATGTAAGATTTTTGCATCACCCACTTTTACTCAGTCCTCAGTATTTGGGCTAGTGATAGTAATAACTATTGCAATAAATCAAGAAGTGTTGCTGATTTGGCAGATGTGAGAAGGAAAAAAAGTGGAATTTTACTCCTTGGCTTAATTGAATAAATGCAAGATCAGGTCACAGTCCATATCATGTGAGCAATGTGAGTGCTGATGTCTTCAAATTGACATAAGAATCATTTAATGCCTATCCCCCATCTCACAGTAATTAAGCACATTGCCTCCATTGCTCAACACTATTTCAATTTTCCACCACAGGTATTTTTAATTGTCTTGAGTCTTAAACCAAAGGAGAAAAATGAAAATAAAAGAGCTAAGAGCTTGTTCCAGTGAATGACTGTTCAGAGAGAAAAAGAGAGTGGAAAAATGACACCTATATGCCATACTTTCCAATTCAAATTAGACTTAGAGAATTTTAGGTATGTATGTATGTATTTTTCTATTTTCTCTCATTCTTTTTTGGACAGGATCTCGTTCTGTTTTCCAGGCTGGAGTGTATTGGCGCAATTGGCTCACAGCAGCTTCAACAGCCTGGGCTGAAGTGATCCTCACACCTCAGCCTCCCGAGCAGCTGGGACTACAGGTTCATGCCACGACAGCCCACTAAATTATATATTTTTTGTAGAAATGGGGCTTTGCCATGTTGCCCAGGCTGGTCTTGAACTCCTGGGCTGCAGCAATCTGTCTGCCTCACCCTCCCAAACTGCTGGGACAACGAACGTGAGCCACTGTGACAGGCAGATTTAAATAATTTTAAAACTCTTGTGAGAGTTTCCCAGTCCCATCTAGTACAAAAACCTTCCTATGACCTTTCTCCAAATGGTATTTTAGACTTGGTTTGGATATATCTAATGTATGAATCTCATTCTTTCATTAGGAAGGTATTTTCCCCCTCATTTTTAGCAACTCCTATAGATAAAAATTGTCTGATTATAACTCACTTTCATGTTTCAAGTGTAGCTTCCTAGTTCTACCTTCTAGAGAGGCTGAGTTGGAGCCTGGGCCTTGGGGAACCCTCTGAACACTTTAAAATTAAAGTAATTTTTCTTTTATCATTTCACATGGAAGGACATGGAGAAAGGTAATTTCTATTTCTATATCCAAAACACATATGACAGTCCAGATTACCTAAGCTGGGACCTTGTAGCACTGTATGTATGCTCCCATGGAAACCTTGCTATAAATGCTGGCTTCATCTTTTGATGCTATTATGTTCTTATAATTAAGGTACATCATTGGCTAAATTGGCTTTTGTTGGTTGATCTAGGGACTGAATCATTACTAACAATGAAAGGTATTACATTATTTCCTGTACAAATGCATTCTGAGCTCTATATACGTGGTTAATCTGGGGGCTATCACAAATCCCAAGAAGGGAACTGACTTGATTCCAGATTGGCCTGATCCCTGCACAAAGCAGAATTGTTATTTCTCAGGATTTAGTCATTGTATGCACATTTATTAATGCTACCTTAGGGTTTATCTGTGTTACACTTTAACCTGTATTAAAGTAATGGTCTACTATATATTCAGGATTTTTTTTTTTTTTTACATTTCTTGCCTCTAGCCTACTGGAGGCTTCCTTCAAATACAGAGTAACGGACTGGGCATGGTGAGGTAGGAGGATTGCTTAAGGCCAGGAGCTGCAGACAAGCCTGGGCAACATGGCAAAACCTCATCTCTACCAGAAAACAACAACAACAACAACAACAACAAAAACACAAAAATTATCCAAGTGTGGTGGTATGCACCTGTAGTCCCAGTTACTGAGGAGGCTGAGGTGGGAGGATCCATTGAGCTTGGAAGGTCAAGGCTGAAGTGAGCTGTGATCAAGCCACTGCACTCCAGCCTGGTGACACAGCAAGACCCTCTCTCAAAAAAAAAAAACAAACAAAAAACAAAAAACTAATTCTGCAGATAACTAAGCAGAATTCTTCCCTGTCTTCATGGACCTGCCTGACAAAAGAAATTCCATAAACAAGGACATTTGGAGAGAATGACAGCAGTGTGTATTGAATTACAGAGTTTTCTAAGAAGGGACTTCATGTAGCAGGAATCAGAAGTGTAAAAGTTTAAGCCATACGCAGGCTTTGTAAGAAAGGACGATTGAAGTGTTACCTCGGGTAAGTGCCGCAGAAACAGGCTGGAGATTAAATTCCAACCAATGATTAGGCAGCATATAGATAAGAGTTCCAATTAATGAGTTTTTAAATGTTCTTTTTTCAAAACCAGTTTTCCACGGTTTACATAAAGAATGTAGACATAAACTGTGCAGTAAATACTCGGTCTTTACAGGCTTGTCTTGCTCTTTAAAAAGACCTACTTAGTGGCTAGCACCTGTCTGGGATCTGATAACTTAACTTTTAGAAGATTTTTGTCATTACTAACTGATGTCTGTCTTGGATGCATGAGGTAACAAGTCCTACCATATCACCTCGTCTAAACTCTTTTTGCAAACGATGTGATTTATGGTGAACACCGGCTTTCCTTCTGGGAGTGTAAATTTTGGTAATCATGACTGGTGACACAGGCAAAGAGGACCAATGGGATCAACTGCTAATAAAACCTCTGTACTCTAAAGAACACTGGGAAAAAGCACTGCACACGTGCTGCTGTATTTCATTGCTAGAGGGAGAGTTCATTGTGTAACCACCCTTATCCCCTTCTCCCCAACTCCGTGAGAGAGAACTTTGGAAGCCTGTGCCTGAATTCTGCCTGATGCATCTTTTCCTCTGTTGATCCTTCTGTGTACCCTTTTGTTGTAATAAAACACAGTGATGACTGCAATTTCCTTGGAGTCTTGTGAGTCACCAAACATGTGGGTGGTCCTGGGGCTCCTTGAAACTACACTGAACAAAAACAGGCAAATAAACTCGAAATATATACAAAAGTATGACTAAGGAAAAAAGACCATAGAGTCAACCACCGCTCAAGTTAATGTTATTATCAGGCTTCACTTGAGTATGCAGTCTGACTCAGATTTTTGGCAGCAAAAGCAATAAGAAACATTTGATTATCACATTTGCAGAAAGGACAAAGCAACAAATTACTTGGGATGTGACATGGTTTGTATGTGCGTCCCCTCAAATCTTGAGTTGAAATGTGATCCTCCATGTTGGAGGTGGGCCTGGTGGGAGGTGTTCGGGTCATGGGGCCAGATTCCGCATGAGTGGCTTGGTACCCTCCTAGCGACAACGCATTACTGCAAGATCTGGTTGTTGAAAAGAGTCTGGGACCTCCCACTTCCCTCTCCAACTCCCTCTCTCACCATGTGACACGCTGGCTCCCCTTCGCCTTCTGCCATTATTGTAAGCTTCCCGGGCCCCCCACCAAAAGCAAGTGCCAGAAATATGCTTCACGTACAGCCTGCAGAACCATAAGCTAAAATAAGTCTCTTTTCTTTATAAATTACCCAGCCTTAACTGATATATTATAGCAATGTAAAACAGACTAACGCCAGGTGATCATTTCTTAGCAAGAGAACCCTAAAATAATTTTTTTCATGCAGAAATTGTTATAGGAAGTGTGTCCCCTCTTGACACGCTTGTTTCTATCAGCTTCTGTAACAGTGATCTCTTAACTTGTCTCCTAACTCACTGGCAATGCTGTTTCTCAGTTGTCTTCTCTGTGTTCTTTCTCTCTCCAAACACATTCCTAGAATACAGTTGTCCTGAAAATGGTACTAACTATAAACTTACCAAAAGATCAATAGAAAGAAACAGTTTATCATAGACAGCTAAGTTTATTAGACTTACTGTAGTCTAAGAGAAAACACTATCTTAGTAGTATCTCAAAATGGAAAAACTTAGGAAGTGGTCATAATAGGACCTTGACTGAGTGATGTGGGGAGTGATCTTGCAAGATGAACTGGCTAGAACTGGGCAGAGATGATGACATAATAGTTTCAGATTGGTGGGCCTAGTGAGGTGAGGATCTTCCAGTGAGCCCGCACAAGAAGCTGTTTCAGTTGGTTCATGACGTTATTTTCCAGGAGTAAGTACAGTCAATCCTCATTATTCACAGATTGATCATGGGTGGATTTGCCTAGTCACTAAAATTTATTTGTAAGTCCCAAATCAATGTTTGTGGCACTTTCATGGACATTGGGGATCACATTCTAGACGTATCAGAGTGGGAAAAAATTGACTTGCTTAATGCACATGTTCCCAAATAAGATTGAACAAAGCAACACTCTGCCTTTTGTTTCAGTTCTTATACCGTAAGTACCTGTCCTCTGTGGTCTATTTAATGCCATGTTATTTTGCATTTTTGTGGGTTTTTTTGTTAGTGATTTCTCTGTTTAAAATGGGCTAAAGGCATAGTGCTAAAATGCTTTCTAGTGTTGCCAAGCCCCAAAAGGCTGTGATATGCCTTAGGGGGAAAAATATGTGTTACATAAACTTCCTTTAAGCATGAGTTATAGTGCTGTTGGCTATGAACTCACTGTGTTTTTATTATTATTATTATACTTTAAGTTCTAGGGTACATGTGCACAATGTGCAGGTTTGTTACATATGTATACATGTGCCATGTTGGTGTGCTGCGCCCATCAACTCGTCATTTACATCAGATGTAACTCCCAATGCCATCCCTCCCCTTCCCTCCTCCCCATAATAGGCCCCAGTGTGTGATGTTCCCCTTCCTGTGTCCAAGTGATCTCATTGTTCAGTTCCCACCTATGAGTGAGAACATGTGGTGTTTGGTTTTCTGTTCTTGCGATAGTTTGCTGAGAATGATGGTTTCCAGCTGCATCCATGTCCCTACAAAGGACACAAACTCATCCTTTTTTATGGCTGCATAGTATTCCATGGTGTATATCTGCCACATTTTCTTAATCCAGTCTGTTACTGATGGACATTTGGGTTGATTCCAAGTCTTTGCTATTGTGAAAAGTGCTGCAATAAACATACGTGTGCATGTGTCTTTAAAGCAGCATGACTTATAATCCTTTGGGTATATACCCAGTAATGGGATGGCTGGGTCATATGATATTTCTAGTTCTAGATCCTTGAGGAATCGCCATACTGTTTTCTATAATGGTTGAACTAGTTTACAATCCCACCAACAGTGTAAAAGTGTTCCTATTTCTCCACATCCTCTCCAGCACCTGTTGTTTCCTGACTTTTTAGTGACTGCCATTCTAACTGGTGTGAGATAGTATCTCATTGTGATTTTGATTTGCATAAAAATATGGAATGCTTCATGAATTTGCGTGTCATCCTTGCGCAGGGGCCATGCTAATCTCTGTATCGTTCCAATTTTAGTATATGGGCTGCCGAAGCGAGCACTGAACTAACTGTTAATGAATCACCAATGTGTGTGTGTGTGTTTGTGTATAGGCTTACAGGAACTAACCCTGCCTTTCTTCTAGGAGCAATGTGTTCAGTATTCACCTACTCAGTGTTTACAGTGACTTTATGTAACATAACCACTACAAATAATAATTAATTTATTTTTTGCCAAGTTTTCTTAGTGCCTTATCCCAGTATTTAACACAGGGACAATAAAAGCCGCTGCTTCCAGTTTTCAGTTGCTTTTAAACCATGCCATTAATTCCCTTTGCCTATAAGTGCTATGCAGTGTATGGCTCGGCATGGCCTTTTGCTTGGTCATTTCTTGCAATGAATAACTCTTTTTTTTGGCTCCTAGGAAGGTGATTTCAATGGAGTAGAGCTCAGAATGTGTCCAGCCATCTCTCAGGCACTGGTTTTTGTGATTCACCGTGCATTGGGCACCACTAAAGATGTATTCTATCTCATGAGCCCTGCTTCAGTAGCAGCTACAGATTTCACTCCTGCTCTTTCAGAGGTGACCAAACCAGGTGCCAGGTGACTACTAATTCTGCAGATTGGAGCTTCACCATTCTTTTGAAATTCTTTTTATGGCACAAGTCCAATTGTATTTAAAATTCATTCATATTTTGATGAAAAACATCAACACTACAATTTGCCAATGAGAAAAATAGTTCACAATGTTTAAATATAATTTCAAATCTTAAAATTGTTTCTATAGCTGTAAAAAATGATTTGACATTTTTATCTCCAATTGAATGAAGTTCCTCATCAAAGGTGACTATAAATAATTTGAAGACATCATCACTGAAAAGCAATTACATGGAACAATTACAACCTCATATAAAAAGTTACATTCACAGAAGCTCAAACTTTTCAGTAAAAAGGTAAAAACATTTTACATGCAAGTTTTACACAAATTACATATTTAATATCTTTCTTGATACTTTGTATTTACTGTTTTAAATTTTAGTGGCTGTGCTCTTTCTCTTCTTAGAGACCCCCTACCTGCCCGCCCTCCCGCCCACTGCCCTTCTGCTGAGGCCGCTAGTCCCTTCCTATCTGACATGTTGCCTGCTGATGGCTCACAGCTGAGTCTGTCCTTAAAAACTGTCTTCTTCCGAAGGGCGCTGCCTTGGCCAAGCTTATATCCACTTCCTGGAGAGCACTTTATAGGCAATGACGAGTTGATGTGGGAGTTACAAAGGCTTGGCCCTCATGCCACAATTTAGAAAAAGTCTGAACAGCCATCCCAGTTGCCAAGGCCTCTGTCACACCACATCCCACTTCACCTCTGCCTCATTCTACATTTCTAACTTCCTAACAGGTAGTAATCCTGAGAGCACGCCCCAGTAAATCTCCCACATCCAAATCTTTGCCTTAAAATCTGTTTTCCATGGAACTTGACTCTAACGACAAGAGTGAACTTAGTTTTCCTAAGCCCCATGCAGTCCAAATTCACCCAAACTTACCATAGTGTCCCCTTCAGATTTTGTCATTTTTCTATAGGTTGTCATTTTATACAAAAATTCAGGAAATGTTTTTTTAAAAGGTTGACATAATACTTTAATCTTTTTTAAAAGGGAGGCTCAATAACTGTGAAATCCCATTTCTATAAACCAAAAGAGCTCTTTTTGCCCCCAAGAGGAAAGTGCTATATGCTGTCACAGTGTCTATATTATGAGGAGTCCTATGCTTACACTAGTTCCCACACACAAGCTTTCATACTTGCGACATGCCAGAAAATCTTTGTAAGTGTCTAAGGAGTCAGCTTCTGGGTCTTCACCTCCAGGAGACTGGGGTACTTCTTCTTTCTAGTCGTACAGGTTGGGCAGAGCTCTTCACATAGCTGGCACCAAGAATTTCCACTGAGGTTCTTTTTGCCACCTGTCAGGTGGCATCTCTATATCCCAAGTAGGATTTGAGAGGATACACTAAGGTACTATGCTTTTAAAATGTATTTGAAATAATTTAATGTATCATGTCAATAAATATTTAACCCTGGAACTATTTTTTATACCAACAAATATCCTTATGGGCATATATTTCAGAAAAGTAGACACAAGCCAAGCCCACACCAGGTGTTAAGAATGGGCTCCAGTGGAGATGTGCTTGGAGGGATGGACTCTGGCTCAGGATGTAGAGTAGCCCCTGGAGGTTCCCAGTTAGCTTAGGTGCAGTGTCAGTGGATGGTGGGGTTCTGAGAGCTCTCCACATCTGTGGTAGGGGCACTTGTTAAGGCTTGGTGATGAGGACAAAAACACTAAGCTGCAGGGTCTAGGCAGCACCTGTTAGTGCTCAGGTCAGCAGCTGTCTCTATAACAAAGCACTTTCAAAAGCAGTTACCATGTGTTTCACACATCAGCTATTAGATAACACCAATCCTCTGGCGACTTTATGGCAAGAAGACACTCAAGAAATGTTGTTCTAAACAAAGGAGAGCCAAAGAAATCTTATTCATTCCTATGATGTTTTAGTACTATCTACATGCTGATGACTTCTAAATGACTAGATGTAGCTCAATTTTTCCTATGATTTCCAGTCTAGAGTTGCTTATTTAATTTTTTTTTGACATCTCCCTGTATATTTCTCATATGCTTTCTGGATGTGATATGTTCAAACTGGAACTTTTGATTCTCTTCCCAGGACTGGACACCCCACCAACTGCCTAGCCTATTAGTCTTTTTCACAAGAGCGAAAATCACCACCAGCAGCCATTTGCTAAAGCCAGAAATATGGAACCAAGGTCTCATTCCTCCCTTTCTTTTATGCCCTTCCCTCACTAACCTATGAGCAGGCTTTGTCCATAGAAAACAATAAATTTCCATCCTTCTGTTTTCATTCGGTCACCACAGCTCTCGCTAGGACTCTTAGAGCAACTTCCTTAATGGGCTCCATTCTTCTGGCTCATACTGCTCTGACGTTCCTCCATAGAGCAGCAAAGCTGATTTTAAATGGTCAATTCAGTTTGGCATGTTCCATGCTAAATATCTTAAATTAACTACTTTTGGCCTTAAGATAAAAATAGAAACCCTCCCAATGACCTATAAGGCATCCTTATCTGGCACCTGCCTACCTTTCCCACACATCTCCTGCCACTCTACACTAGTCTTCTCCTGGTCCCATGAATACACTGAGCTCCTTTCCTTCTCCTAAGGTCTTTGCACATGCTTTTCTTTCTGTTTGATGGGCTTCTACCCTATGCCCAGCACGCTTAGTAAGTGAGTATCATCCTTGAGGCTCCATTCAGAATAAATGCCATTCCTTCCTCAGGTGGCCTTCGTCCATCATCATCATCTCTAAAAGTATTCCTTATTCTTATTCATGTTCTCTCTCTTTTAGCCCATTTTCATTTTCCTTCATAGACTTCATCACAATTTGAAATGACTTCTTTTGTTTATTTGTGTATTGTCTCTCTGCTCTATTACAACGTAAGCTCCATAGGGAGGGGGTTTGTCTGATCATTTACAGCCACATTCCTAGTGCCCAATAAAAATCTTGGCACAGAACTGGCATTCAATAAGCATAATTTGGATTAATGAAGTGAGGAATGCAGCTCATGCCTATGTGACATACTTAATCTGTAGATCCTGGTTTAACTGTCCTAACTTGTAAACTAATCAGGACAAGACAACTCATACCTTGAACATGATGTTTCTTACATATAATCACACTAATTTGAAACTTTCTTTTAGCAAGAGGCACAAAAACCTTTACAGAAAAATATATTTCAAAATATAGAATTTAATCGCACTTCTGAGAAATCAACTGAACATGATATTTTCTCATCGTTTAAACCTTGGTTGGGATTTGAATTTCAGAGAAGAGATTTAGTAAATAGCAGACATCAACCAAGCAAGGAAAATATATCATAATATTAAAGAAAAAATGGACTGATTAAGTACAGCTATAATTTCCAAGTCAACTGTGTCTTTTGACTACGATCAGCAAATAGTTATTTAAGTACGGTCAGTCGATCAACATTCTCTATGAATCACTACTATCTGCAAGTCATTGGGTAAATTACTGAAGATACCAACATGTAAGACAAAGGGTCTCACCTCCAGGAGCTCAAAGTTAAGTAGATGAAATACTCATAATCACTTTTAAGCCTCATCAGAGCTATTTAGAAAATTCTTCATCTGATCCGTAAAATCTGTTCAACCTAATAATAAGCCAGGATTAAGCCTTTCTACATGCAAGGAATTACATCCTCCTGACCTGGACCTGATTTAAATCACAAAATTATGAAATTTAAGCAGATGCTGTCATAAGATAAGACTCTTGGGGACTCTGTGAGGGTGTCAATGCATTTTGAATATGGGGAGACGTGGAACACTAAGGGCCAGAAAGGTACACTGTAGCAGACACACTCTTAAGTGATTCCTGGGGTTCAAGAGCTTGTGTAATCCCCTTGAGAGTGGACAGGATCTGTGATTTGCTTCTGGCAGAGTGATAGAATGGATGTGATTACATGTATGTGATTACCAGATTATGTTACATAAAATTATAGTGCCCATCTTGCTAGAGTATCTCTCCCTCTCTCCCTTGCTGGCTTGAGAAAGCAACTATGTTGGTGGCCCATTGACAAGGTATGAAAGGTACTGTCTAGGGTTAGAGAACATTGCCAACCATTGTCTGTTGGCAACGAGCAAGAAAGTGAAGCCCTCTGTCCTACAATAAGAAACCAAATTCTCCCAACAATCTCATGAGTGAGGATGTACACCCTTCCACAGTCAAGCCCAAGATGAAACTGTAGAACTAGACAACACCTAGTGTGCAGCATGTGAAATCCTGAACCAGAGAAGCTAGGTAAACTGTCAAGACTCCTGAACCACACAAATTATATGTTTGGTTAAGTATGTGTGTATTAAGCTGCTTAGTTTGTGGAAATATAGTTCTGTAGTAATAGACGCCAACAGAGAATTGACCTACATTGTTTCTGGATTTTCCTTTATTTTCTCTGACTCCTGGGCCAGGTATATTTGTGTTCAGCTATGTAACTAAAAGTTACCTACGTAACTAAAAGTTTCAGCAGAATACCCTCATCACCAAGGTCGTAGGAAGCAAGAGTAGTCACAATTTTCAGGCCTTTTGGTGGGTTCTAGCTATCTTCATAGGGTTCCAGGGCTGCTCATAATCTTCAGAATCCAGCATTAGACATTAGAACAGCCTTGTGAAGCCTGGTTACAGGCTTCCTCTGACACTTCGAGAAGGCTGGTTACTTTTAGGCTTCCTCTGATACTTTGTATGGCGGAACCCCAACTAATAGAGTATGTGCTAGCATGGAGTTGGCATGGAGTTATGGGCTGGGGAATACAACATTGATGAAACATGGTTTCTCCCCTTGACGAATAGGCCGGAGGGAAATACAATTATACAAATTGAAAAAAAAAATCAACACAAGATGGTAAGTTGAAATGAATTGCAATATAAGTTGTTTTGTAGCTGTGATGGAGAAATGATCACAATGACATGGAAACTCAGAAAATGATGCTCTTAATTCCTATGGAAACACAATGAAAGACTGACAGAAGAGACATCGTTTGTGATCCATAAGTTTCATGAAGCTGATTTCTAGGGTTCTGGGGTTGTAGAAAAGTCACTTTGTGATGGATTATGTAAGATCTTGTATGCTAAAACAAGGAGCATGATATTTTCCTGCTAATCACAACAAACTATTGAAAGTGCTTCAGGAAGTTAACTCTATAAGAAATTTAGAAAAACAATTGGAGAGAATCGAAGTCTGATGGTAGAGAAAATTACAAGTATGTTACAATAGTCAAGGGAGAAAAAGATTACAGTTTCAACTACGAAAGAGGAATGAAGTTAGAAAGAAAGAGATGGAGACGTTTCTCAGGTAGACTTTTAGAATTCAATTTCTAAAGTAGTGGCTATGGGAAAGATGAAGATTTTGATAATTATTTGGAAATTTATATATTATAAGATAACATGGATGTGATTCCATTAACTAAATCGTATAAGCACTTCTTTATCCTTCAGGCCAGAGAGTTTGGGAAAAGGGTCAGAATTTCCTCTGTTTTCTTCTCTTTTTACCTCCTTAGCACATTTGTAGGGTAACAGGAAGGAAGGGTAAATGCCGGAGAGACTGGAATTAAGCAAGAGTTGGTATATTGGTATATTGGAAAGCAGGGTGATGAAAGATGAAATATCAGGTACAGATTGAGAAATATATTTTTTGGAAAACGATGGCAAATTTTTTGAAACTCAGATGTAAAGAGTTTAATAAGCTGTAGAGAAATAAAAACATTCATACACTATTAATGGGGAAGAAAAATTGTGTAGCTACTCGGAAAAACATTTTGGCAATTTCTCAAAAAATTAAACATAAAGTTTCCATATGACCCAGCAGTTCCACTCCTAGGAATATATCCAAGAAAATAAAAATATATGCTAGGCAATAACGTGTATGAATATTTTCATACCCATATTATTCATAACAGCCAAGAATAAAAACAACTCAAATGTCAAAAACATAATGTCACTCAAGTGACAAAAACATAATGAAAAAAAAAGATTATGAAAAACGTGTTATTCCCTTGCAATAAATTATCATACAGCCATAAAAATAATTAAGTACTGATTCATGCCACGACATGGACAAATCTGAAAATCTTATTTTAAATGAAAGAAACTAGACACAAAAGACCATATGTTACATATATATATATATGTGTGTTTCAATGTATACAAAATGTCCAGATAGCAAATTCACAGAGACAGAAGGTAGACTAATGGTTGCCAGAGGCTGGGGGGAAAAGAGAATGAGGAGTGACTGATAATGTGTACAAGTTTTCTTTTCTGAGATAGTGAAAAAATTCTGAAAATTATATAGTGTTGATGGTAGTATAACTTTGTGAATGTATTCAAATAACTGCAGGATATATTTTAAAATGGTAAATATTATAGTATTATGAATTATTTCTTAATATAATATATATGTATATTTAAAAGAGAATATATGTTGAGAGGCCACCTACTTGATATCCTTCAGTTTCTCTGAAGAACTTGCAATGATAAAAATTCTAAGAATTTGTAGGAATTCTTGTCACTATACGTGCATTAAAGAAAAAAATAATACTTTCTCTCCATGATAAGTCTCAGTAAGTCAGAATTAAGTCATTGGAGGCTGCCTTTTCTAGTATTCACACTCTTTAGAATGTTGTATCACAAAGAATAATATAAGTATGTAGACAATCTTCTTGAGATCTGGAGGACCTGATTCAGTTGGGCTTCAAGGTAAGCCCTGAATAATTCTTTGTTCATGTTTCTAACGTCAATAGGCTAGAATTATCTGTGTTTCAAATCCTGCTCATGTCTTTAGCATAGTCTACAGTATAAATTTTATACTAATGTATGCATAAGATAAATTTGACCCAAGAAACAGTGTTTTAAAACAATAAACAAAGGATCATTGGTCTCCAGGAGTGAATTTTGTTCTATTTTATATATGTTAGTTTTATTTACTTAATCTGTAAACTGGAATTCAGAAGAAGTCTCAAATTCAGTAATGAGTCTCTGACTCTTCCAATTTTGACACTTGTACGATACAAACAAAGCAACCAACAAAGAAAGGATTCAGAAATATGAAGAATGCAAATCCAGATTTCCTACCAGGGCTCTCAGATTTGATTTAAAATATCCTAGCAGGATCACTTTAGTTCATACTGATATGTAGATTCATTGCCAGATTTAAGACTTAGGAAGAAATAATAGCTAGGCCATGGGGAAGGATAAAAACTCACTGCCTTAATCAAGAGAGAGGGAAAGAAAAAAAAAATAAACTGATATTTTCTAAACACCAAGTGAAAATTTAAACAAACAACTTATCTTCTAAGGATACTCTGTTCAATATTCTTCCCTTGTGCTATTTTAATATTGCCGTTAAAATAACTGTGTACCTTGTTTTGTCACCCAGAGAACAACCTTCACGTAGCATTCTCTGGGTACAGAACAGTGTCATAATGAATCACTTCCTCCTCATTAATGTCTTTTACTAAATGTATAAAACATTATACTTCTCATTAATGTCTTTCATTAAATTAAAAAACCCTGAATGCATATATTTCTATTAAAACCAACAGGATCCTAAATTCACAGAAACTTTTGCTAAGATGCATGCCACACATTTGTATCAGCACACCCTAATCATAGCAAGGCAGAAATAGTTTCCTTTTAGAACATCAAGACAAATTGTGCAAAGGGGGGAAAGCAGTTTGGGGAATGGGCTATGAGGACCCCCAAATCCCCTCCTGTACATCTTCTAGTAAGCAAAGGCCTGTTTCAAAAACACTATTGATGATAGAGAGTTTTTTAATTACTCCTTCACCAAGTTAAGTACTCCAGTCTGCTTTATTCCTTGTATTTCCACATAGGAGGTACACTGACCCATCTTGCATTTGTCAGAGTTCACACCATGTTCATCTCCTTTTTGGCCCAGTTCACCTGGTACTTGCCTGCTCACCCTTTTCAAAAGCTGGCAGATAGGGATCTTAACAGCAACCTTAATTGTTCAGGATTTCAGCTAGCCTTAGATTGTGGCACCCTCTGCTTCTCTTGGACTGGAATTATTGCAATTATAATTATGTGTATGATACGTACATTATAGAGTAACATCCCAGAAGACAGGGCCAAATCTGGCTTGTTCAGCATTGTATCTGGTACATGGAGGTGCTCAATATCTGTTGATAGACTGGCATGGACTAGAAGAGCAAACTGGGTAGCTTGTTGTCTATGTGCATCATATCACCAAATTTCTGGCACTCCCCTCACTCCAGGATGGCCTAATTTCATGTTGCCAAGGAGTGGGAATGCTGTCAGATAATAGGATCAGAATTCCTAACCCTAAAGATGGATAGTGGCAACCACCTTCTACAGGGTAGAATACCAGTTACTACTAGATAAGAGATTTATGCTGTGTCCTTCTCACTCTTCCCTATTCATTTTTGATAGTTGTTTTTATGATTTTGTTCCTCATCTAATTCAAGATTTGTCCTATATGGTTCCATGACAGCAAGACCTAACCAGAAGTTAATGAAGAAGCAAAGATGAATTTGATATCTGAGGTGGTACATCCATGGTTTCTGACTATGATCATCCCTCAAATGCAATTTTGCATAAATAAACCAGGTTCTGGTAAATAATTGATCTCTGGGAGCTTGACTTCGTTTTTCTCTTTCCTATAGACAGGACTTACCAATCCCAGGTTGATAAGCACCTAAAATAGGACAATGGCCCAATTTTTATAGACATGCTTTCTATTTTTAATGGGTGTTAGGATTTAACAGCACTATAACTTTCAGAACAGTTTTCTTCCTCACTTTTTACAAATTTTATCCTTAGAATTGAAAATCCTGCTGCATTTCAGTCCTTCTTATAGCTGCATTGATTAGTCTTCTAGGAAGCGCAGCTGTGGCAATAATCCTGTCTCTGCATCTTTGAAAGCAGGAGGGAAGGCAGGAGATAAGAGTTGCCACAGGGAGTCTATATTTAATCTACAACTGGCTTATCCAAGTGTCTTATTGCTCCCCGAGGGTCTCACCACATGCACTATTGTGAGAAAAAAATGACACAGATGGAAGGAAAGAAAAGTTCACCTAAGATTGGTCTTCAACTAATTAATTCAGTTCAGAATTGGCACAGAAGTTTTTGCTTTACTAGTAATGCAGACGGAAGGAACTAGATCTTCCTTAGACCAGCACAGCTTACCTTTCTGGCTTGCCCGTGGCTGATGTGGGGGAATGGCTGGCCATTTTTTTGGCAACAGTCACTAAAGCTACCGGGAGGCATCTATAAATGTTACCTCCAGTAGTTCCATCAGGGAAACCCCACTGATCCATACTGCAGATTTTGATGGACATTAACACAGCAGAACAAAGTAGGTATCTGAAACAATTAGAAAATCAATTATGAAAAAAGAGATACATAAATAATTAAAACATAAATAAACCTTCAGCCTCTAAGGGAGGCATAGAGAACAGCTACTCTTGTTTAAACACAACTTTTATTTTCATTCCATTGCTTACAAGAATACAGTGATTTTCTACCTTATCTACCTGAGATCAAACCAAAAATATGCCACCTTTGCAACCTCTATCATCTGGTCTCACTTTAAATCTTCAGGTACTCTAAACTGAATCCTCAGTCTTATGTCACTATCATGAAATAACACCACATTGTACCTACTTGAAAATCATTGTTCTATTGCCTTCGCATTGAATGGCCTCCTTCCGACTGTGTGGCCCTCTGAATTTCTTAAGAATGAGCTAAAATATATCTTTTTCTAAAACTTCCATTTTTTTTTATTACCACTTCCTTCTCTGAACACCTTTAGCATACCTTATTATTATTGTCATTCTATCACAGAATTGGAATGCAATGAACGGGGAGGTTGGGGACCAGGTAGAAATAGGCTAATATCAGCTAAGACTGTATAATTAATGTGTTCAGCCTAACCACTAGATGCTATCTACATTGTTTTTGAACAATGAAGGATTAAATGAGTAGTTCTCAGTTCTTTCATTTTACTAGGCAGTCACCACCATTTATGCACGACCAATTTTTCATGTTATATTTATATTTTATTCTCCTAGAGAAAAGGTAACACGTATTCAAAATCACTGAGTAAAACTTCCTTTAGAAACTAACATTCACCACCATCATTCCCACTCAGTCCTAGGAATGATCACAAACTAACGGAACAGATACAATAGAATTTTCTTTGGGGCCAGCAGAAGCTAAACAAAATGAACAGTTGACACCTGAATGTATAAAATTTACAAAACACAGGAAGGGACTAAGATGATAGGCCTTGCCATTTTAGTCATATGAACTTCCATACTGATTATTTTGTAGGGAAGGCTGACACCTACCTGAAAAAGAGAGGGACAGATACCCTGCATGAAGCAAATCTTATAACACTGCTAGAAGAAAAGATTGCTAGAAGAGAAGGGTGAGAGAATGGTGCCTTTCTTCTTGGTGAAGTGTGAAAGGTTCACAAAGTCAGGCAAGAGATCAATACATTACACTTCTCCCCTTCCCCTCAGTTCAGATTTGGGGCAATTGTTTAAATTATTAACTATTTAGGGTAGCGAGTTGGGAAATCTATCTGCAGAAGACCATCTAGTAGAACACAGCGGAAGCTGAATCCCTGACTTTCTTGTCTTTTTGTATCACAGAGATCCTATCTTTGGGTGCACAAGAAGAGATTATCTCCAGCTGTGTGAATACTAAACTGAAAATACAAATAAGTTATTTGTTCAATGCTATTTAAGCTGTAATTCCATAGAAATTCTCTTGCTGTAAAAACTAAAGCCAGATGTTCTCCCACCAAATTCAATATTAGCAGGTTTTATTAGTTTTCAAAAATGAGTCAGTTAATAGCAATTTTTCAAGATTCAATTTTTCTCCTATAAATCTTAGTTAAATATTTAATGTCTGTCATAATTCATCTTAGTACCAAAAAGCAAGTAAATAAGTAAAATAAAATAATAAGACGCCAACATTGAAAATTGCTGATCCTACCAGTAGCTGATTTCTAATGTAATCTAATGAAAAAAATGTTATTTAAAATATATGCATAAGTGTAATATACTCAGTTTCTGATTGGTAGTTCATAAGATACAATGGTATTACCAAAAGAAATACCATGGACTTTGCCAGATGATCAAAGTTAAAAATTAATGCCCAGGATTTTATTAAGTATATATAATTTAGATGTTGGTATTATCTATGGATTATTTAGAAGTAGAAACCAAAATAGTTTGCATGTGTGTTTCTGTGTAGACAAAACCTGAGTTCATATCAGTCTCTCCTTTCTAACCACTATACTGTCAAAAACATTCTTTAACATCATAATTACCATCATTAACTAAAACATAAATTTGTTTGACCAAATTCTATGTTTATGAAACAAAACAGCTAGTCTTTCTCTTTGATTGAGGTTCTCAAACTTCTATTTCACTTTTCTTTCGGTATAACTCACTTGAATGATGTTTTCTCCTCTCTTTCAGATGCCTCACCTATAAATTGTTTCATTTGTTTCTTTAATAAATAGTGATGTATAAAAACAATACCTATTAAAAAGTCTCTTCCAATTTTACCTAATCCTGTGATTTTGTGTAAAGAAAATATAGAACCAAACTGAAAAAAGAGGAAAGAGGCATGTGTGGGTGAGCATTATATGATGTTTTCTCTACATACACAATTGCACTTGTACTGATGTACCCTCCCTTACTGACTACTCTTCCCTTTGATTTCCATGAACTTAAACTTATTTGTTAACATATCTCTGCCTATTCTTAGTTTTTGCTGGTATTTTATTCTCTTCCACCCAAATATGAGATACTGGAATTCCTTGATGCTTTCTCTAAGCCTTCTTCCTTCTCATTACACATTTTATTCTTAGAATATTACATGCATTCTCATGAGTTGTATTATTACTTATTATACATTCACACATCTAGTCTCAGATCTTAAACTCACTGGTTTGTTCAACATTTAAACTTTTCTTCTCTCTTCATCAAGCATTCCTTATTACAGTAAGTATTTTTTGACCGTGAGACTAGTGTAGGAGCTACCCATTATTCATTTACAAATATTCTCTAGTTTTTCTTTGTAATGATAAACACATTCATGATTATTTAATATTTAAAACAGAGTAAAATAATTAATATATGATTATTAACAGCCTTCTGCTTTCTCTTCTCAAAGTAAATTTCATTTTTGCTTGCCTACGTTTCTAAACTTGTTATCTGCTGTTTTTAAAAATGGATAAAGTGGAGAATTGGGGAAGTGGGTGAAGCAAGCTTGATTTATATTGTTGAGGGCAGACTTACTATTGAAAAGAAAAGAAAATTTGTTGTTATTGAGAGTGAGGGAGACATATTTCAAGGCAGACTGCTTGGTTGAAGATAGTTTGGGGGAAAGTTTGGAATGGGATGAAAGAGACATTGGTACATCTACTATAGATGGGAGCTACTGAGAAAATAAATAGGCTCAGCTTTCTTTAATTCTGAATTTACTTACTTGTTTAATGCCTTTCTTTTCTATTCAACAATAAGTCCCACAAATGGAGAAACAATGCCTATCCTCCTCAATACTATATTACTACTACCTATCAATAGTCCTAAATTATTGGATGTACTTAATCAACATTTTTTATTGATGGTTGAATTAGTTAGGGTTCTTCAGAGAGAGAGAAACGATGGGAGATAAATAAGTACATAGATAGATAGAAAGATGGATAGAGAGATAGATGACACAGTTATAGATAACAGGGGATTTACCAGGGGAATTGTCTTACAGAATTATGGAAGCTGAAAAGTCCCACAACAGGCTATTTGCAAGCTAGGGACCCTGGGATGCTTTGAGTGTGGCTCAGACCAAGTCCGGAAGCCTCAGACCCAGGGGAGTTGATGATGCAACTCTCAGTCCCAGGCCAGAGGCCCAAGAATCCAGAAGCTACTGGTGCGAGTCCTGGACTCCAAAGGCCACAGGGCCTGGAGTTCTCATATCCACAATCAGGACAAGAAAGGTTTCACAACTTCAGAAGACAGAGAAACAGGAAGAATTCACCTTTCCTCTGTCTTTTTGTTCTATCTGGATCCAAAGCAGATTGGTTGGTGCCTGCTTTCATTTAGAGTAATCTTTTCCACTCCATCCATGTACTGACATACCAATCTCATTTGGAAACATTCTCACAGGCACACCCAGAAATAATGCTTTACCAGCTCTCCAGGTATTCCTTAATCCAGTCAAGTTGACACCTAACATTAAGTAACACAATGGTTAACGATCTGTATGCATGTTTCTCAGCTACTTAATATGCTATAACCATGAGGTTCCGCATATACTATGAGACACAGATGAATGAGAGAAAGAGTTTTGACTTCTTGAGGTGAGGTTATACACATATAACCTTACTAGGTTTCAAATAAGATTTAGATTGAATGATACGATTTTTAAAACTTTAAGAAAAGTTCATTTGTGCGTGAGTAGTCAGAGAAGGCTTCTCAGAAAGAATAAGAGATGAATCTAGAAAGAACAAAAGTAGAATGAAAGAAACTCTTTTAAAACCCTTTTCTAGGGAGGAGATAAAATTTTATCTATTATTTCAGGAGTCTGCACTTAGAGTTCAACATTTCCACATTTGTTGTACATTGCACCAAAGTCCAAAGAGAATTATTTTGTCTTAAGTCATGGAGTACAGGAATTAATGAGAGGACTTTTAGTATATAGCAAAGTTGTAATTTTCTTCTAATGAAATAATCTTTCTAGGCTTCATTCATCTTTTGTGGAAAGATTTTTCTGTAAAGGACCAGATACTAAATAAGCTATTTAGTAGAACAATTTTCTAGGTTACATACTCTCTCTTGCAACTACTTAGCTACATACTCTCTCTTGCAACTACTTAGCTCTACAATTGTGATATGAAAGAAGTCACACACAATATGTAAACAATCGGTGTGGCTGTGATTCAGTAGAACTTTAAATACAAAAGCAGATGATGAATCAAATTTGGTTTATGGGCTGTCATTTGCAGATCTCTGGTGTATAACAATAAACATTTTATGTGATAGTTGTATGAAATAAATAATAAATAAAAACTGCTTAGCACAATGCCTGGCACATAGTATAAGGTGAATAAATTATAGCTATTATAGTCATTAGGCCAAATGTGTTTTATAAGATATTCATTTACTCATTAATTTAATTGTTCATCAATATTTACTTAGTCCTTATTGCATGTCATGTGCTCTATAAGTAGATATAGGCATGAAAGATAATTATAAAAAGGAAAGTCATCCATTTTAAATAAATCAGGAGGATAAAAATAGCACAAAGAAAATTCTGCTCTGGCCATGAAAGAAGAACTGGGACTATAGTTGTCTTTCCACCTTAAGTAACTAGATAAGTAGATACAAAATATAAAATAACCATTTTCAGACACTAGACAACAGGCAGCATAGAACCATAAATTATTTTTTAAGAACTGGAACAAATAAGTTGAGTCATATCATTACCCTTTCTTTCTTCGTAGAGGCCCTTTTAAAACCTTGGTGCAAGAAGGGGAACCTCAAGAAAATAATAGCAGTCTTACTGAGTTGAATATACAAATGTCAGAGGGCTTGGAAGGTGGATTGGCTTGAATTTATAGGACAGAATATTATAAATGAAGGAGGTATACAGAAAAAAGCTTCAGAAATCTGAAAAATGTTCCCTTGAGCTACTGAAATGAAGGTGTGTGTGTGTGTCTTTGTGTCTGTGTGTGTATGCACATCTCAACTTATGAGGTCACTACATGCCTAATACCAAATGCTTTGGATCATACTCATTTTTCTTTATTTCTTTTATTAATGATCAGAGTTGGAAAAGAAAATTACTATATCCTACCCTAGACTGCAACTATTAGTTTGCTGCAAAAGTAAATGTGGGATTGTCATTAAAAGTCATGGTGAAAATGGCTATTACTTTTGCACCAATCTAATAGCATCTAGAGGCAGCCATGCTGCTATATCTTGATAACAAAGAATGTGCCTCTAACTGTAATAAGAGCTTATAGAGCACAAGAAAACTGTTGAGGAGTTCTAAGTGTGCTGATTAGTCATAAGAACATTGGGCTAACTTTACCATTGTTGAAATTATTATCTTAATAATAGCAAGTTAACATATTCTAATGCTACATCATAATGTGTGTTCAGGTAATTAGTTCAATTCATCCTCATAGACTTAACAGATCCAAGATGAACACATTTGTTTTTTGACTCCTTTCTGTCCATAACACTGTGCTGCCTGAGCACTTTCAAGGAGAAAGTTTATTCTGCTTCAATTATTTTCCAGGTTATCCTAAAACGTATGACATTTATATGTAACATATACAGTCTAATGTTATCAATATCCATACTCTTCCTCACAGAATTTTGATAGCTACTCCTAACATCATATTTTAATTGTAACTTTTTATCCTGCACCAATATTACTTTTATTATAGTTTTTCTGTATATTTTTCCCACACATTTTTCCTTTGTCCTTTATTTTTACTTACGTCTTAATTCAAGAGGAAAGTCTGAAGTACATCATTATTTCCTTTAATGAAGGCCTGTCAGTGGCCAGCTTCCTCTGTTTTTGTTTGTTTGTGTGAAAATGACATATGTTTCATTCTGATTTTTGGACGTTAATCTTAATGTATATATAATTTTAGAATATACGTACTTTTCAGTATATTGAAGACGTAACATTCTACTGTCTTCTTGCTTCCATAATTAGACAGAATGCAACTACCAGCACAACTGTAACTCCTTTAAGATAATCTGTCCTTTCTTTTAACTTGACAGCTTTAAATATCTTATTATATTTATTGTCCTATAGTTTCAGTAGGATTTGTACAGGTGTAACTGTTTTTATTTATCCTGCTTGGAATTTATAGGACGTTTTAAACAGGATTTTTTAAATCCTTAGATTCAATCTTCACAAATTCTGAAAAATTCATAGCTACTGTCTTCTCAAATGTCCCATTTCATTCATGATCTCTCTCTTCTTCTTGAATATTAGATAAATGTTAGGCTTTCTCAATCTGTCTTCCATATCTGTTAAACCTTATTTCATATTTTATATCTGTTGGTCCTTCTGTGCTATATTATAAATGTTTTTCTTACAAATTAACTTCTATTTTGCTAATTCTCCTTTCATTTTTGTCTAATCTGCAGTTAAATCTTTCATAAAGTTTTTCATTTTAATTGTATTTTTATTTTCTAAGTTTTATTTTCCAATTTTTTCATCTTCAGTATTCTTTATCTTTTTAAATGTTTAATGCCATATTTTATTTATATAAATATACATTTTTAAAAAATCTCTGGTAATTCTAATCTATATACTTCATGACTGTTATTTCTCCTGGTCCTCACTTATGGTGTCTTATTTCCTTGAGCATAATGGCTCATTTCCTTTGGAAAATTTTGTGATCATTTAAGGTCTGAGGTGAAGATATGTGCCTCTAGAAAGCATTTTCATCTGTTTTTGCAAGCACATGTTGCAGCCATCCGCCTAAAATCACCTTAAACTAAATTTATGGCTTGAGCTTATTAGGATCACCCAGAATTTAGGAATTTATGCCCCAATTTTACCACTCCAAGTCGTGGTTATGAACTCTTAGAAATATAGTTTATATTTGATCTCAGATACAACGTATTGTCTTTTTCAAGGTATTCTCTCCTGTGCATATGTGCTGTGTGGAACTTGAGAATCATTTATTTCTGGTTTACCCCTAAATGGAAGGTAAAGTACTTTGGAGTCTAAGATATTTTTGAAGAAGTATGGTGCAATTAGATGCCCTGCTTTCAACAGGAATTAAGCTTTGGTTTCCGCTTTTTATAAAAATAAATTCACTTTTACAAAGACGCCTAGCTGTGAAGTCAGACTTACTGGCTTCAGATCCCAGTTCTGCTACTTACTAACCATGTGTCCTTGGGAAAATTACTGAACTTTTCTGTGTTTCAGTTACCTCAACTGTAAGACTGGTGAAATAGTAATATAACTTCTATAATTCTTGTATTAAATGAAATCACATGTGTGAAATATATTTTAAAAATTTGAACATATAATTATTCAATTAATTTTAGATGGATATAGTTTTTCACCCAAAGTGATTTCTATGCAACTCTAGTTGAAGTGTTGCATTTATTAAAATAATTTTAATAATTTTTTTTTATGTTCTGTAGGCAATAAGATAAAATTGTTATAACCAACACAGCATGGTACTGGCATAAAAACAGAAATATAGACCAACAGAACAGAATAGAAAATCCATAAATAAACCCACACACTTATAGTCAACTCATTTTTTACACAGAAACCAACAATATATAATGGGGAAAAGACAGTCTCTTTCATAAATGATCTTGGTTGGATATGCATATGTAGAAGAATGAAATCAGATCCTATCTTTCACCATTAAAAATATCAACTCAAAATGGATTAAAGCCTTAAATGCAAGACATAAAACTTTGAAACCACTAGAAGAAAACACTGGGGAAATGCTATAAGACATTGATCTTGACAGAGATGTCAAAAGCACAGGCAACAGAAACAAAAATAGACACACAGAATTACATCAAGTGAAAAAGCTTCTGCACATCAAAGGAAACAATTAACAAAGTGAAAAAGACAACCTAGAAAATGGAAGTAATGTTCTTAAAGATGAATTGTCCATCCAAGTAGAAGTAAATAATCACAATATATAAACAATTCAAACAACTCAGTAGCAAACTATAAAAATAAAAAATAAAATAAAAAACCCTCAAGTAATTTGATTAAAAACTATGCAAAAGTCCTGAATAGACATTTCTCAAGAGAAGACATGCAAATGGCCAAGAGGTATATGAAAAAAGGTTCAACATCACTAATCATCAGGGAAATGCAATTCAAAACCCTATCACATTGAGGTATCATCTCGACTCAGAATGGCTATTATCAAAAAGAAAAATAATAACAAATGCTGGAGACAATCTGGAGAAAGGGGTCACATGTACACTGTTGGTGGGAATGTAAAGTTGTACAGCCATTATAAAAAACAGTATGGAGGTTTCTCAAAGAAATGAAGAATAGAACTATCATGTGATCCAGCAATCCCACTGATGGGTATAGGAACCAAAGAAAAGAAATTACTATACTGGAGAGAGATCTGCTCCCCATATTTATTTCAGGACTTTTTGCAATAACCAAGATATACAATCAAGCTAAATTTCCATCAATAGATGAGTGAATATAAAAGATTTTGCATAGAGAGATATATATGTGTACCATTAGATTATGCAAAATAAAATAGTCACAGAAAGGCAATTACGGCGTGTTCTCACTCATACGTGGGAGCTAAAAAAAGTGGATCACATGGAGATAGAGAATAGAATGTTGGTTACCAGAGACTGGGAAAGGAAGGAGGTGGGGAAATGAAAATAATTTGGTTAATAGGTAGGTAAAAAAAAATGAGTTCAACTATTTGATAGTACAGTAGGGAAATTACAGTTTTCAATACCTTTTTGTATATTTCAATATAGCTAAAAGAGAAGAATGGTAATGTTCCAAGACAAAGAAAAGGCAAGTATTTGGAACATTAGAGTGAAAGGAGGGCAGGAGAGAAAGAAAGAAGGAAAGAAAGAAAGAAAGAAAGAAAGAAAGAAAGAAAGAAAGAAAGAAAGAAAGAAAGAAAGAAAGAAAGAAAGAAAGAAAGAAAGAAAGAAAGAAAGAAAGGGAGGGAGGGAGGGAGGGAGGGAGGGAGGGAGAGAGGGAGGGAGGGAGGGAGAGAGGGAGGGAGGGAGGGAGGGAGGGAGGAAGGAAGGAGAAAGAAAGAAAGGAAGAAAGGAAGAAAAGGAAAGAAAGAAAGAAGGAAAGAAAGAAAGAAAGAAAGAAAGAAAGAAAGAAAGAAAGAAAGAAAGAAAGAAAGAAAGAAAGAGAAAGAAAACACAAGTGTTTGAAGTGATGGATGTCCTAACTATCTTCATTTGATTATCCCACATTGGATACATATATTAAGCTATCCTATGTATGCAAAAATGTGTACAATTATTATATACCAATTTTAAAATGTTTAAAAGAAGGGAAAATATTTTAACAAAAATACCTATAAACACTTACAGGAAAACAGTCCATCCATGCAGAAAATATGTTTCTGGATATATTTTTCTGGATTAAAGTATTATAGAAACAAAACAGGTTAATGACCTGTCTTTTCCCTAACCCTATGTAACAAACCACATAAGCAAACAGGAGCAGCATAGATTCACAAACAAACAGACCTTCACTCATATATATGCTTTAAATGATTATGTGGACATCTTGTTGTGGACTGGAGTTTGCTTATTCTTTTCTCTTTGCATCTGTGAAAGAATATATACATACACACACATATGTGTGTGTGTCTTTATATATAAACATATATATATATACACATTGATACATATGTATAAATAAAGAATGATTTTGATGTCTTTGCCCAAACATGGAGAACATTTGAACCTTAAGCTATCAGAAATTATAGACATCTACCCTTCAATATGGGGATTAAGGAAGATTTTGTTTTATTTTATTGTGATTATTATTATTACTTTTGGTCCCAGCCTTGAAATCGCCAAGGGATAGTTCTAACACAGCTCTGGCCACAATGCCCTGGATGCCCTCCTCTAGCATCTGCCTTTAATCACAGACAATATGGTTTGTGTTTAGAATCGAATGACTGTCATCATCTAGCACTAATGTTCTCTGTCACAGGGACTTAACAACCCATTTGGGGAACGCTCTCAGAGACTTTCAAATTCAATATTCTCTCCAAACTCCTGGCTTTTCATTAACTGTGCCATGTGGGTTTCCAAGGCGTGATGCCCAATGGTATTATTTTTCCAAAGAGGTCATAGGAGAGAAGTGTTTTTTTTATCAAGTGCATATTTTAGCACATCTAAACATGCAAACCCACTGTAGGCCCTCTGTAGAAGTCTGCATTCACAGAGAGCCAACATTCAGGACTCAACCTGATTTTACAATAGAAAGTGCACATGCTTTTGGATTGCATAATATGCAATTACCCAGCACATGATTGAACTGAATTACAAACTGTTGTTGATTTTCTTCATGGAGCTTACTTAACTCTTTGGTATGTATTTTCTCATTAGTTTTCCCCTGATTTATTCATGATATTTTTATGTATATAAAGGGCAGATTGTTGAAGTTCACATTGCAATGCCAAATTAGCAGTTGAAAAATTCACAGTTATGATGTGCAAATGATTCTCTAATGTTCTGAAAGTATGCTCTAGTCCTTACTCCAGTTGTGAAGCTGTCAATTCTATCTTTACAATATTTCTCGCATCTACCCTCTCTTTACCTTTCCCATGACCACCATTTCAGAACATCATCATCACTTGCCTAAAAACTGTAATATTTTCTAATAATTTTCCCCACATGTAGGTTGATCCCTTTGAAGCTTGTACTTCTTAGAGCTGCAAGACTGATCATCTCAAATCACTCTCCTGGTTATGTTACTACTATGTCCAAGAGGAAAGAGAGAAAGAAAACAAGATAAAGGAGAAAAGGAGGCTCAATGAGAAGGAAAGTAATACAGAGAAAGGTGACAAGAGGGCAAGAAACTTTCTATGGTGGGGGGAAAATAGGGAGTGCAAACAGAAAGGGAAAAGGTTAGGGAAAGAAAGAAAAAGTAGGGAGAGGGAGATAACTGTACATGTGACCATGGGAAATTGGCAATGTTCTGTTCTGTTGGTTTCTGTCTCGTATTACCTTTTGTTAATAAGATCCAATTTTATGCAATTGGAATATAGGCAGATGATGGTTTCTGCAGTTACACAGTTCAGTGGCACATTTTTATTTAATCTTCCTAACTAGGTACTTCTCCACCTGTGTATCGCTCTGCTCATCTAAATGAAAGGCTATTGTCCCTGCACCCAAGCACAAGACAATATAATTAGGCCAATTTCAAATATTTATGGGAAAAAGAAAGGCATTCTTCTTCCACCCCCTCTCTGCAGGAGCCATTATTGATTGGATGGTGATGAATTAGTGAGATGTGCTGTAAGGATTGGTAGGGGTACAGAGGACATACATTGTTAGTACCCATTATGCCACATTCATTTTAAATCTAAGATATTCAATGACAGAAGAATGCTGTTTAGCAGCTTTAATTTTCCCACAGTATAAGAAATTGTCTGGTTTAGGATATGGAAAAAAATAAAGAGATCACTCTACACATTGAAAGTGGATATGATGCTTCTTCTTTTATGATTCTAGAGGCCAAGTCACAAAGAAAAACCATATAGCAGCTTTAAAATTCTGAGTTATATGATAAAGATTTAGTGTCTCACAAAATTAAATTGGAATAGTAGAAACCTTAATAACTACTTCTAAGAAGTTAAGGAAAGAAAGAACTGAAAATGTTATAGGAATACAGTAATATTTATAGCAATAAAACATACAAAACAATAAAATGTTTGAAACAGGGTCAGCAAACAGTTTATTTTTTAAAAGCTATGAGCAGAGAAGTTTAGTGATGTGGCTTTACAAATCATTTCATCAAATTGTATTTCAAAGTAACATAAGCTGAAACTAAGGGTTAGAATATAGAGGGGAAAAGAGCATACTTCTTTAATTATAATAAATATTGCTATTTTTGTCATCTCCTTTCTAATGACACAAATTTCTGAACATGGGATTGAAAATATGTTTATTCTTTTTTCAATATGTATTTATTATTCTTATAGAAAAGAGTATAGCAGTTACTCAATTATTATTGTTTGCATTAATAAATGACAACTACATTTGTGAGTTGCATAGTGTCCTCACCATTCTTAGGGACCGATAAAATATGGGATGAAAAGTTTGTTATTTATAACAGTGATTAGCTTAAAACATCGGTTGAATTGTGTTTTTGTATCTAAAATACATGTGAAAATTAAAGAATGGGAAAGCTTTTGCTCTTAAAGGGATTTTTTTTGTTAAGGAAGCACATCTTGGCATTAGTGTTGGAAAAGAGTACTTCTTAAAATATAAATGATCTGTTGGTTGTAACTTACAGTTAAAAGTGAGTCTACAGCAACCAAGATGTTTTTCAATAAGTGAATCGATAAACTTTGGTGTATCCATGCAATGGAATATTATTTAGCAATAATAAAAAAATTAGTTATCAAGCCACGAAAAGACACAGAGGAACTTTAAATGTATATTGCAAAGTGAAAGAAGCCAATATTTAAAGGCTACATACTGTATTATTCCACCTACATGACATTCTGGAAAGTAAAAAACTATAGATAAAGTAAAAAGATCCATGGTTACCAGAGGTTGAGAAGGACAGGGAAGAATAAATAGGTGGAGCACTAGGGATTTTTAGGGTAATGGAACAATTCTGTATGATTCTGTAATGGTGGATACATGTTTTATGCATTTGTCTAAACCCTAGGACTGCACAACACCAAAGTAAATCCTAAGGTAAACTATAGACTTCAGCTAATAACAATGAATCAGTGTTGGTTCATCAGCTGTAGCAAATGTACCATACTTATCCAAGACATGTGACAGAGGAAAGTGTGAGGGTGAGAGAGAGATTATATGGGAGCTCCTCATACTTTCTACTCATTTTTTTCCTATAAATCCAAACCTCTTTTAAGTAAAAAGGCCTATTATTTTATTTTAAAGTAAAGTTACAAAATAGATATGGCAGAATAACAGCCAAGACTCTTCCTTAGTGAGCCTGCTCCACGAATGAGACCCAGGAACAAAAAACGATAAAAAAATCAATAAAATTAAAAGTTAACTTTTCAGAAAGATAAACAAAATAAACAAACCTATAGCTGTAGTACTTAAGAGAGAAAAGAGTCAAGTAAATAAAATCAGAAATGAATAATGAAACATCACAACTGATACCACAGAAATACAAAGGATCATGCGACTGGTATAAACAACTCCACATAACAACAATAATAATAATATGACCTGGAAAATGGAGAAATTTCTAGAAACATATAACCTACCAAGACTTACTCACAAGAACATAGAAAATGTGAACAGAACAATGATGAGTAAAAAGATTAAATCGGTAGTAAAAAATCTCCCATTAAAGAAAGGCACAGGACCAGCAGGGCGCGGTGGCTCACACCTTTAATCCCAGTACTTTGGGAGGCCGCGGTGGGCGGATCACAAGGTCAGGAAATCGAGACCATCCCAGCTAACACGGTGAAACCCTGTCTCTACTAAAAAAAAATACAAAACAATTAGCCGGGCATGGTGGCAGGTGCCTGTAGTCCCAGCTACTTGGGAGGCTGTGGCAGGAGAATGGCGTGAACCTGGGAGGTGGAGTTTGCAGTGAGCTGAGATCGTGCCACTGCACTCCTGCCTGGGTGACAGAACGAGACTCCATCTCTAAATAAATAAATAAATAAATAAATAAATAAATAAATAAAGTGGGGAAAAAAAAAAAAAAAAAAAAAAAAGAAGGCACAGGACCCTGTGGCAGCAAACTGTTGTATTCTTCCAAACATTTAAAGAATAATTCATATAAATATTTCTCAAACTCGTTCTTTCCATTTTTGTATTATTTTTATATTTATTTATTTTTCTGAGCCAGAGTTTCACTCTGTTGTCCAAGCTGGAGTACAGTGGTGGGATCTCGGCTCACTGCAATCTCTAACTCCCGGGTTACCTCAGCCTCCCAAGTAGCTGGGATTACAGGGGTGCACCATCACACCCAGTTAGTTTTTGTATTTTTAGTAGGGATAGGGTTTCACCATGTTGGCCAGGCTGGTCTCAAACTCCTGACAAAAAGTGATCCTCCCAACTTTGCCTCCCAAAGTGCTGGGATTAAAGGCATGAGCCACCACACCTGGCCTCACACTCTTTCAAAGAATTAAAGAGAAAGGAGTACTTCTAAGCTCATTTATGAGGCCAGCATTAATCTAATACCAGAACTACAAAAGGACAATGAAAGGGAAAAAAATGCAGACCAATAGGCTTGATGAATGTAGTTGAAAAAATCTAGAAGAAAATATTAGAAAACCAATTTCAATAGCACAGTAAAAGAATCATTCACCTAGATAAAGTGGGATTAATCCAAGAAATGAAAAGTTAGGGCAACAAATTCAAATCAATATATGTGATATACCACATTAACAGAATGAAAAACAAAAGCCAGTTGATCATCCCAATAGATTATCCCAATAGATGAAGAAGAAGCATTTAACAAAATTTAACATATTTTCATGAAAAAAATTCTTTTAACCAATTATGTATAGAAGAAATGTACTTCAACACAATAAAGGCTGTGCATGACAAACCCACAGCTAACATCATACTCAACAGAGAAAAGTTGAAAGTTATCCTCCACAGTTAGGAGCAAGACAAGGATAACCACTCTCACCACTTGAATTCATCACAGCACTGAAAGTCCTGGCCAGAATAATTATGCAAGAGACAGAAATAAAAGGCATTCAAATTGGACAGAAAGAAGTCAAGTGTCTATTTTTTTTTTTTTTTTGAGACGGAATCTTGCTCTGTCTCCCAGGCTGGAGTGCAGTGCCGCCATCTTGGTTCGTGGCAAGCTCCGCCTCCCAGGTTCACACCATTCTCCTGCCTCAGCCTCCCGAGTAGCTGGAGCTACAGGTGCCCACCACCACACCCGGCTAATTTTTTGAATTTTTAGTAGAGATGGGGTTTCACTGTGTTAGCCAGGATGGTGTCAATATCCTGACCTCGTGATCCACCCGCCTTGGCCTCCCAAAGTGCTAGGATTACAGGTGTGAACCACCGCGCCTGGCCCCATATAACTCTTAGAACTGATAAATTTAGTAAAGTTACTGGACCCAGAGTCAACATACAAAAGCCAGGAGGATTTTTAATCACTAATAGCAAACCATCCAAAAAAGAAACCAAGAAAAAAAATCTGATTTATAATAGATACAACTATAAAATACTTAGGGATAAATTTAACCAACAAGACAAAATACCTGAACACTGAAAACTAAAAAACACTGATGAAAGAAGTAGAAGATACAAATAAATGGAAAGATATCCCATGTTCATGAATTGGAATGACTAACATTGTTAAAACGTCCATACTTCTCAAAGCAATCTACAAATTCATAGCAGTCTCTAAAAATTCCAACGAGATTTTTCACAGAAATAGGAAAAAAAATCCTAAATTTTATGTGGAACCAAAAAGGACCCTAAATAGCAAAAGCAATCTTAAACAAAAAGAATAAAACTAAAGATATCACTCTGCCTTACTTCAAAATATGCTACACAGTTATATTAATTAAAACAGCATGTTTTGGGCATAAAAAGAAACTCATAGACCAATAGAACAGAATAGAGTCCCGAAATAAATCTATACATTTATGGCCAATTGATTTTTGACAAAGGCACTAGGAACACACAGTGAGGAATGAACATCTCTTTAATAAATGGTGCTGGAACAACTGAATATCTACACCCAAATGAATAAAATTAGACCTATATCTCTCCTTATATAAAACATTAATGCAAAATGCACTAAAGGCATAAATGTTATACATGAAACTATATAATTACTACAAAAAGGCATAGGAAAAATGCTCCAGGACAATTGTCTGGACAAAGACTTTTTGGATATGATCTCAAAAGAAGCACAGAAAGCAAAAGAGAAACAGACGAGTGAGATTACATCAAACTAAAAAGCTTCTGCACAACAAATAAAAATATCAAAAGAGTGAAGAAGCAACCTATGAAATGGAAGAAAATATTTTCATATCAATTATATGATAATTCCCATTGAAAATATATAAGAAACTCAAACACTTCAATAACCAAAAAAAAAACAAAAACAAAAACAAAAAAATTCAGAAATGGGCAAATAACCTGAATAGACTTTTATCAAAAAAAGATGTACAAATGACAAACAGGTATATAAAAGATGGTCAACATCACTAATTATCATATAAAAATTAAAATAACAATGAGATATTACTGTACAGTTATTCAAATAGCTATTAAAGACAAAAGATAAGTATCAGTAAGGATGTAAAGAAAAGGCAATTCTTGTGCACAATTGGTAGGACTATAAATTAATGCAATCATTATTGAAAACAGTGTAGAGGTGCCTCAAAAAATTGAAAGTTCACTACCATATTATCATCACTCCCACTTTTGAGTATATATCCAAAGGAAATAAAATCTGTATGTCTAAGAGATATCTGGCCTCCCTTGTTTATTGCAGCACTATTCACAATAGCCAAGATATGGTATTAACTTAAGTATTTACTGACAAAGGAATAGACAAAGAAAATGTGGCATAAATACACAATGGAATACTGCCTTAAGAAAGAAGAAAATTCTGTCATTTTTGACAACGTGGATGCATCTACAAGACATTGTGTTAAGTGAAATAAACCAACTGCAGAAAAGCAAATACTATGTGATTGCCCGTATATGTGGAATCTAAATAAGTTGAACACATAGAAACAGAGAGTAGAATGGTGGTTAATAGAGGTTGGAGAGTGGGGAGAGGTCAGGGGGAGATGTTAGTTAAAAAATACCAAATTTCATTAGATAGGAGGAATGAGTTCAAGAAATTTATCTCTTTTTTTTTAAAAATTGTACTTCAACATCCAGGATACATGTGCAGAACGTTCAGGTTTGTTACATAGGTATACGTGTGCCATGGTAGTTTGCTGCACCTATTGACCTGTCCACTAAGTTCCCTCCCTTCACCCCCTACTCCACAACAGGCCATAGTGTGTGTATTTCCCCTCCCTGTGTCCATGTGTTTTCATTGTTTAACTCTCATTTATGAGTGAGAACATGCTGTTCCTATGTTAGTTTGCTGAGGATTATGGCTTCCAGTTTCATCCATGTCTCTGCAAAGGACATAATCTCATTCCTTTTTATAGCTGTGTAGTATTCCATGGTATATATGTACTACATTTTCAGTATCCAGTCTATCATTGATGGGCATTTGGGTTGGTTCCATGACTTTGCTATTGTAAATAGTGCTGCAGTAAACATATGTGTGCATGTGTCTTTATAGTAGAATGATTTATATTCCTTTAGGTATATACCCAGTAATAGGATTGCTAGGTCAAATGAACATCTATTTCATAACATGGTGAATATAGTTAATAGCAATGTATTACTGAAAATTGCTAAGATAGTAGATTTTGAGTGTTCTCACCTTAAAAAATGAAAAGTTTGTGAAGTAATGCATATAATAATTAGCTCAATTTATTCTGCAATGTATATATATTTCAAAACATCGTGTTGTACATAATATATGCATTTCTACTTGTCAATTAAAAAATAAATTCAAAAATAAGACTGTTCATATGCTCTGAACCACTACTGCCACAAATTGGCAAATAAATATAAACATATGTGTTTGAAGTTAAAATGTGCAAGGAATACCAGTATCTTTTTCCATGATTCCCAGCTTATATCAGCTTTTTCTATTATTTGACCAAGTACAGCTCTCAAATACATTGCATGAAAGAACAGCTACAATATTTTAGTATTTTATTTTTTATTTTCTAGGAGAAAACCAAACAGAATTCCTTCAATATGTCTAGGAGAGAGGGTGAAGCATATGTTGAAGCATTTCTCAATATTCCGCCTTTTACTTCTGAAGAAAATAAAATACACAGATTATGTTCCATAACCAAAGGGATTACTGCTTTCTCAGTGATAGATACTAAAAGGGAAGGTAAATGACCTTCAATTTCCTTCTAGTAGGAAATGGCATCTATAATAGTTGCTTTCAAGAGTTGGTCAACAAAACTCCAGGAAATCTTTCAAGTTTTCTTGGGGATAGTAATGGTGACAAAAGAAGAAGACAGCATATACAGGATGCTGAGCCTCTTACACCCACTTTAACAAAACATCTCACATTTGGTTGTTCTACATAGAGTTAAGCACATGATTTTGTTCCAGAAATGCTTTCTTGCATAATAAAATACTTATTAGAAAACTACTGGTCTAGAGTTTACGCTTTGAAAATTCAATCTAATATGAAATGTCATATGTCACAAAATCAAATCTAGGAACAACCATTTAGAACAAAATTTAAACAAGTGAGATAATGCTAATACAAAAGGGATAAAGGTGAAAAATACTAAATTGATTTTGTAAATGTATGCTGAAGAAAAAATATTGCCGAAAAATAAGTCCCCTAACAAATGAGAACACTCATTGAAAAGCAATCATTTAAAATTTTGAGATATTAGGCTCACTTAAATCAATTTAATAGTATAAAAGAAAATTAAATTTGGTTCACTGAAAGGAATGCAAAACACCTTTTAAAATGTATTTATTTACCTGTGGAAATTTATACCTGCAAAATTTGATATAACATCACTTTTAGTTAAACAATGAAATTTATTTGCATTTTTTAATGAATCATCTACACTTCAATTAGATATTTGGGAACATAGAAGAAATCAAAGGATGCATTCCTCAAAAAATAGGTGTTGAAAGTCACATTATTGTAGTAGGCAATTATTCTAACAGGCAATTAAATTATTCAAAGACAATCAAGGTTAGAGTGTAAGAGTAGTATATATATTCCCTCAGTGTCTCTGGGATCCAGTTCACATTCCTTAGTCTAACATCTGATGCTTTTCATTAACTAACATAACATCCATTCTTTGCTCTTACTGGGAAAGAGTTATTAAATATTCACTGTGTACATGGTCATACATGATATAATATATATTCCTGTGAAGCTTTTATTTATATTATTATCTTTCTTTACAAAAGACATCCCATTTTCTTTTGTCAATTAAAATTCTATTAATTCTCTAAAGCCTATGTCAGGTCTTGTTCCATGGAGCTCTCTTAGAGAACTGAGACCCAAAGATATTCCCTTTCCTTTCGAGTTCTTAAAACGTATTATGAATCTTAAAATATAAACATGTTTAAAATATGTATATAAATATATATATGCTTCATGTTATTTATGTCCTCTAGAACTTCATTTATTCTCTTATCTCAACCCAGTTTTAAGTATTTGCTAAATGTTTAATGAACACACATTTGTTGAGTACTAAATGAATTATAATCCCTTGAGGTTAAGATCATTTTCTACTTTCTGCTGTTTCTTTCAAAACTACCATATAACCTGGCAGTAATATAGCATCAAGTAAATGTGTGTTGATTTTCATTAAATAATTAATAGAGTGAAAGAGCTTTTTCAAGTTAAAAAAAAATCTCTTGACATTATTTTTCCAAATAGTATTCCATCTTTAACTTCTAATGATTTAACCGCTAGTAAAAGATGTTTGCTCCAGTAAAATATGATTTGTAATACTGATCTTTTTGTATACTGTTTATATTCTAGGACTGTATGATCTTTCCCTTTTCATAAAGAGTATTGCACATAGTGAGTTGTTGGTAAAGCTCTGGATGTTGAATAATTATTATAAGGAAGACAGTGTGCAAACCCACTGTTACACTATACATTTTTTGAGAAGTATCACTTAAAGATGCCAACATAAATTGTTTTCATGATTATTTTATGATCATCACCATGTTTCACTCTATTTATTTAAAACTTTATACTTTTAAAATGACTTTCACAACTGTTATTTTAATGGCGTTATCACAAGAACCTTCATGGAACATATGTTAAGGGGTATTGCTTTTATTTGTTGTGTGGGGAGAATGAGTCTAAAATCACTCAACTCATCACTGTGAAGTAGTACCAGGTTCTCATGCCTAGTCCCATGATTTTAAGACTATGGAAAATAATTAAGGTTTAAACTCTGGAAAGCATATACATGTTCTTAAAAATATACCAAATAGTTTATTTTAAATTTTCTTTTAGAATCTTTCTAGAAAATTTCCTCTTGTTCTCAGCCACAGGTTAATACTCACTGTCAGTAAAATTAGTCCAAGAATACACATTAGTTAGTATAGAAGCCCAGATGTAATACAATTTTCTGACTTACCACTTTGAATCATCACTTATTCTGAAACATCGTGCTTCTTTAATGCCCTACTTGTCTTTAGATTTGAATTTAGTACTTCCTGTACATCTTCATTTTCTCTTTTGGGGTTCTAGCCTTCTTTATGACAGGGACTAATATACATTCCAATGTCCCTCACTGCCTCTAGACCTGTGACTTCAATGGGGCAAAATTTTAATACATGTCTGCTAAAAACAAAAAGTGTGTGTGTGTGTGTGTATGGAGGAACAGAGGAATAGTCAATGTCATAATCCAGCAAACTTTCAGGAGATTTGAGATGGGATTCGACGAATGTGCACAATTTGCATATTTCCAGAATGAGAAAAAGAGATGGAAGAAACAATATGAGCAAAAGTATGGAGACATGATTGAGAAGAACATTTTGGGGACAGACAGAAGAATTTGGCTGAATCATACCATTCGAATTAGGAAACTAAGTCATTCTTATTTGATGAACCATACCGTGGAAGAGCCCCTTTTCCTTTCTGGCTTATCATATTCAGCTATACCTCCTTCTGTAACATGTATGAATTATTCATTTTAATCACGTCCTCCACCACACCTGAGCATTATTACTACCTACCTGTTGTTGTTGTGCTTTGGAAATCATAAATTCCAGTAAATGACTCTATAATTAAAACTTTCAACCTTTCTCATGGCCTCAAGTTATTTGCTGTCTTAGACTTTATAGAAACTTTTCTTCCCTTTATACCTGTATTCTCTAGTCTTCAAGCCTTCTTCTAGTATTCACACCTTAGATACCCTGTCTCCACTTTATAAGTAATCAGATGAATTACTTTCAACTGCTCTCTTGCTTCTCCATTGCATTGCAAAACTCAATTTAATGCCAATCCTGTATCTACATTTTGTTTCCACATACACTTCTGAACACTAATGGAGAAGATATATAAACCATGTAGATTCATGTTTTCCTGAATTTATGATCATCCAGACTTCTCTTTAATACCACTTGAGAAGCTCTCTTTTCCAAATCTTAAAAGGTGTATCCTTCTCAGTTTCTCACCATAACTTTCTGTCACTGAGATTTATGCATTTATCTACAGGCAAATCTATATCTTCTTCCTTCCTCTCCTCCTTCTTTCCTTTCTTTCTTTTTCTTTCTTTCTCTTTCTTTCTTATCTTCTTTCTCTTTTCCTTCCTTTCTTCCTTTCTTCCTTCCTTCCTTCCTTCCCTCCTTCCTTCCTTCACTTTTCTTTCTTTCTTCCAGTTTAAGGCTTCCATAGTCTTAAAAGTCAACTTTCAACCTATGCTCTTTATCCCATCCATTTTCTTTCCTTTTAAAAATTATTCCAAAAATGACTCCCTTCTATATCGCCAACGTCTCCCTATTGACCTGTTTTTGGTCACTAGCTTAAGCCCTTCTACAAGATAGATTAAAACTAGAAAAACAAAATGTCATATTGGTCATCATCTTCCTCCACTTTCAGTTCCTTTTAATTCCTCAAGTTTAGCCCAAGTGTCTGGACAGCATAATCTAGGCTCTTTCTTTCTAACTCATCCCATTCCTACCTGAAAGAACAACAAATCCATTGTCATCCAGTTTACGTAAACTCCATGCCACTGAAGGTCTTGAGCAAATGTCAGTAGTGACTTCGTGTAACAAAGTCCAGCAGAAATTTCTCAAATATTTTCATATTTTCTTCTGGCTTTTACAATAACTATAATAATATTGACAATTATGTCTTTATCCTTGAAACTCTTTACATCTTTTGCTTCAGTGATCCATTTCATTTTTGTAGCTCAGCTGTTTTGGTTATAGCTACAACCAACACCTGAGCACCATTGTAGATGATGAGGATACTAAGATATAAAAAGAAAGACAAGGTTGTTTCCCACAAAGAACTCCTAGTCAAGTGGATGAAAAAAGACACAATCTAAATAAACAGACAAATTGGTAGATAACTCATAGTTATGGCAAATTCTAGGAAAGAGAAAGACGAGGAATTAAAAGACAGATTTACAGGGGTGGACAAACTTAGATCCAGCAGTTATAGAAGTTCTCTGTGAGAAGTGTATGATGATTAAAAGAACACACTCTATTATGGTTATGATGACCCCGCCCTGTGAAGTAAATGGAACTGAGCTTGTTTGTCAGGATATGACGTAGGTCAGGCCACTGAGGATGCACAAAAGAAGAATCCAGTCACTGGATGTGAGGAAGGAGACAAGATTTGGCATAAGATAAGGCTGGAAGGATAAAGAGGCCAGATTATTAGGGCCTTGTGCATATGGGAAGATGAGTAGGTTTTACTGTAAAAGCAATGGAAAGTCTTGAAAATTGATAGGCAGAGGAATAAATTGATTGAGCGTCTGTTGTTTGGGGGTTACTCTGGCTGCTGAGGGAAGTACTGATAGGAAGGAGAAAACAGTGACTCTCCCCTGGCATCCCTCTATATTCTCTGGTAACATTTCCAGCTGTTTATTGATTTCTTCTACCTAACTCTTACATATGTGTTGCCTTATGCTTTATTTTCAAACCAATGTTGTTTTTCTCTCTTCATGCATTATCCCTTGAAAATCCCACCTGGTATCATGGTTTTAACACATACTGATAGCATAAAGATTTCTAAATCTAAATCTCTTAGACATCCTCTTGGCTTCTGTCATATACATCTGCTTTCTAACTGAACATATTCATTTGAATATCCATAGCAGCTAAACTTCAAATGCCCAGAATAGAATTAGTTTTTTCATCTTTCATAGACTGACTCTTTCTATTTATTTTTATCACAATTTCAGCAAACTGAAATAGGAATTGTCAGTCCAAACGCAAAACATGACATTCATTTGGAGTTTACTCCCCCACTATATCTAACAAATCATGAATTCTCACGTTTCTCATAAATTATCCTTGAGCCCTTCTGTTTTTCTTCAACTCTACTCTAACAGCTCAAATTCAGGCTCTCATTCTCCCTCTTTGGTCTTAACAGCATTGAGTTTCCATTCTTGTCCTTTGTATCTAGACTTGCCTTTCTCAATCATATTCTTCTCAAGCTTTCTGAGCTTTCAGCACTCAACTTTGAAGGCACAGATTAGGCTCAACAAAGCAACTGAAGATGCTGTAACAGGAGAGGAGGGGTATCCAGAGACAGCAGATTACCAGAGGCTCTCCTGAACATCGCTGATGAACCACCTTCTGTTTCTCCCTGGTGTTGCTGCCTTTGTGCAGACTTGGTTCTTCTCCCTCTGAGACTCTTGCTAGAGTCACCCAGTATACATCGTGGATCTGTTTCTCACATTTCCAATTCATTCTCTATGGCAGTCTTTATAACATATAAGTTTCATTAAATTAACCCTCAGTTTATCTTATTATTTGATGGCTTCTCATGTCATATGAGTTCAGGCTTACACACCTTAGCTTTTCTCAAATAAGCTTTATCGAATAGTCCTAATCTTGCATTCTGACTCTACTGTCTTCCATTTTTCTCTTCACTGAAACCACATCAGGACCCGGTATTATCTCAAGTCTTGTGCTGTTTTTTTTCTTCTCTGAATTGAAATAAGTGCTATCGTTCTATAACTGGAAGATTCACTACCATACCTCAACATCAACTAAAATGCAATGTCCGCTGTGGAATGTTTCCTTTCATCAGACAGGGTAGGCACAGACTGCCATCAAGTTATAAAGAAAGGAGCACCCAGCACTGCCCAGCAGCATGCACCCTGCTTTGCATTATAGAATTGTAATTATACTTTGGACTCCTTAAGGTCAAGAACCATGTTGTATCTTATTTGTACTTTTATTGCACATAGTGGTGTATTTTATAATTTTAAAAGTGTATAACACACATTTATAGAATGAATGAATAAATAAAAGAGTGGATGAATAAAGATGACTGTAATCATAGGATTATGAATAAATTTAAATAGTACTTGGGTAAGATGAATAGACAAAATAATGAGACTAGTAAAAATGAGATTCATTACTTGAGAAAATGCATATCAGTGGTAAAAATTGAGATGAAAATAAAAGCAAATAGGCCAGAAAGAACTTAATGGTTTTACCAGGTGAGATAAAACAAAGTGATAGGATAGAAATATCTAGTGGATCATATTTTAGAAAGTTATAACATGTGGTGTGTAGGCAGAAAGTAAAAAGATATCAGAGTCAAAAAATAAGATTAAAAAAGAATGTGAAGAAAAATGCTGTTAGAGCCATGATGAAATTGCAAAGAAATACACAGGAAGAAATAGAAAAACACACACATACGAACCCACCATAAGCCTGTATTTTAAACTTTGTGAACACTTGAATCTGGGGTAAAAGAGGATATATACTACTGTTAGGAGAGGACACCAGAGTTAGACAAGTTTAAGTTGAGGCACGTTAAAAGGCAATATAAACTAGTTTCTACTAGGATTTTTCAAAGAGTAATTTGTCCTCTGTCTTTGCGAGATGCAAACCCATTTCTAGCCTTGGTTGGCAGTCTCATTTCCAAGAAAGACTTCTGCAGAGTGAAAACTGCTTGACTTTAAAAAATTATTAATTTTTTTCCAAAAAAAATAACAATTCACAGAAAAGCTTGAGTTGTGGTACCAAAAAAAAAAAAAGTTTTCATTTTCCTAAGCCTTTTGAGAGGAAGTTGCCAGCTTGATGGCTAATTTCTGCATAAGATTCTGGTGTATATTGCCTGTAGGTAAGCACCTCCTCCTGTATAGCCGAAACACAACATCTAAAATCATGAATTAGTGTTGATACATTTCTGCCATCTACTCCTTAGACACATTGAAATTTTTCCAATTGCCCCTGTAATGTCTTGCCTGCCAAAATAATCCCTTCAGAATCACGAACTCTCTAGTTGTCATACCTCTTCAGGCTGCTTCAGTCTGGGAGAGTTCTTCAGTCTTTTCTTTTTGTTTTCTGTTTTAATTTTTAGAATGTTATTGTCTGTTAGAAGTATTTTAACTATTTTGTAAATTGGCCCTCAATTTAAGTTTGCATGAAGTTTCTTTATAATGGATTCAGGTTATGCTTCTTTAGCAGGAAAAATCCCATAAGTGTTACCACCTCCTCACTTCGCCCTATCAAATGGTGCATAACATTTATTTTTCCCATAACTGACAATGTTCATTTTTATCACTTGATTAAGGTGGTGTCAGCTAATCTTCTCCAAGTAATGTACTCTATTACCCTTTGTAAGTAAATATTTTGTGAGACTCTAATTTGTAACAATGTAAAGGTCTTATTTCTCATCAAATATTTGTATTTATTTTTATTTATATCTGTATGTGATCATAGTTTAGTATTTTATTTAATGGGGTTATCAGCAGCAGCGTAACCTAAGAACTTGTTAGACATTCAAATTACCAGGTCCTACATCTATATTTATCTATTCAGAAATTCTCTGGGTGAGACCCAAGTATGTGTGTTTTAACAATTGCTTCAGGTTGTTGTGATGTATGCTAAAATACTTCAGAACCACTGGAGTACTGAATCTGTATGTTGGCTGTATATTAAAAGTCACCTGTAGGCAACCTTTAAAAACTACAGATTGTTGCATCTCATTGTCAGAGATTAACCACAAATTGCTCTAAAATGGGGTTCAGGTATCAATACTTCTTGTCTCTTAAAATGATTCTACTGTGTAACCAGCGATTAAAACCACCAGCAGATTTTATCTGAAGCAGTGGTTCCTGAAACTGGCTCCACCTCATCAACACCTAGTGAGTGTTGAAAAATACTGATGCCTGGGGCTTACCAATAGAGATTCTGATTTAATTAATGTGGAATGTAGCATGAACATTATAATTTAAAAATATTAGAAACACCTGGAGAATTTTTAAACCTATTGATGTTCAGTTCAAGCCATTCTTTCACACTAGTTATATCAGAAACTCTAGTTGTGAGATCTAGCATTTTAAAAACTCCCCAGGTGATTACAACATGCAGAAATTTGAGAGCCAGTGGTATGAGTCCTTTGATATCTCACCATGCACTTTTCCATAACAAGGATACTTGCTTACTGAGTGATAAAAGTACTATCTTGTACTGAAGTCATAATGTGTGTTAGCATGGTACTAAGAACTTGGCATTTAAATGCAATTGTCACAATATCTCCCTGTATTTCAGGTATTTTCTCACCAAACCGATGAGGAAATTGAGACAGGACAAGGAATTACCTTGATCCATATGACAAAACCAGGAAATGGAAAAGCAAACATTCTTACCTAGCCTCTGAGACTTCAGAAAATTTGTCCTTTGCAATTACACTCCATCTCTTCTCACTCCTTATGGGGGATGTTTATCTTATATGAGATCATTTATTTAATTTTAACAAACATGCCTGGATTATAATAGAAAGGATTCCATGTTTCAGATGTGCAGGAATCAAAAGAACAAAATAATGTGGACACAAATTTCAGACCTCCAAGGTGCATCTCTAAAGATGGAGTCCTGGGTTTGGTAGTATATAAAAAATTCTAACACTTCATGATGACTCAGCAAAGAATAATGGAGTAGGGTAAATAGCTCAGGTTTTGGAGTCATATAGAGGTTTGCTGAATCCTACTGAATGAAACGTACATTGGTTACATTTTGATGAGACGTATGAAAGTTGGTGGTTAGGGTATAGGTGAGTTAGGGATGGTGAGATTGTGGAGAAAGTTTGGGAAGCTTTCAAATTATGAAATTTAAGTCTCAATTATGCACAATTCTCCTTCAAGTCAACCCTTAGCTAACATCTTTTTCACAGAATCTGGTTATGGATTTTAAATTTTTTGTTTTTACTATCAAGTTAATAAAGTTCCTACCAATTCTTTTTCTGATTATCCAATATTTTACGTTGACTGGTTGCTGAGGATTTTCCTTTAAAACTTTTGAAATAAAGTGGTATTTATTTTCTGGCTGAAATTGTGTTCTTTTCTTCCAATAAGGAAATGAAGGGTTTGAGAAGAAAATGAACTAGTTAAGTGTTTGTATCTTCCTAAGGAGGAGATAGTTCAGTGGCAATAGAGTGTATACTGAAGTGAGGGTTGTATACCGTTGTTCGTCCATGTCATGTCCTTGTGATAGAATAGAAAACATCACCTGGTCCCAGGATAACTTAATAAACAAGGGAAATGGAATGGCAGGGATAATAAACTGACATTTTCTTTTTTGGTTAAGGTTGCTGTATGTCTATCAGCTACCTTGTACACTTCCAGGATAAAATCTACAGCATTCATAATTATGAAAGACCTAGCTTTATGCTTGAAGCTACTCAAAATTTTCATTGCTCTTATTCCATTTATATCCATTACATGGTGTGTTATTTTCTGTTTCTCTGAATGGCATTGAAGGTTGCTCTCTGTAAAATATTTGTGAGGGTGGGGATGGGAAGAAGGTTGTGGAAAAAAGAAAATGTCATCAAATAAGAACTGCAAAATAACACCATGAAAAGAATGGCATATTGTGAGAGGCACAGATATGGTAGATGGTCCTTATTCAATGAAGAGTGATTCTCGGCCTAACGACCAGATGGCAGAGCTGAACACAGAAATTCCATATGTGTGATGGCAGCGAGGGACGGCCATTGACATACTTGCTTTTCCAGCCAAATGCCTCGGCAGATGCAGAGTTTTACACTTTAACATTGCAATATGGCACTAAAACCCAGGAGAAGAGTTAGATGCAAGATTCAAAGCTGATTTAAAGTGGCAGAGTTTAAATCCAATCCTATCCTATTAGGGTGAAAGCTACGAACAGAAAGTGAGGGGAGATTGGTGCTCTCTAAGATTACATCTTGAATCTGATTTTTTCATGTGTATAAAGAAAAACCAAACCTGGTCATATTAGTTATAAGTCCCTTCCTGTCCTCAAGTCTTTATAAAAATAAATAAATGAAAATCAAGTTTCAGAAATGAGCTATTAAAGGAAAGCAACATTAATATGTTCTTTCTCGATTATCTAAAAGCTCACAGTATGAGTTATTTTCCACTTTGAATAAACTGCGAGACATACTTGAAAATTGTATTTCTATTTAACTGCATTTTCTGTGCTAGGAGCTCTAGGCAGCCATTTTTGTGCAAAGGGGATTGTGGCTGTGCTGCACTGCCTACAAAGCCCTAAGAAGAATTTAGTAAATAAGTTAACATCACCCACAGAGTCTTACTGTTTGTAATATGTGTATTTATGGGAATATTGGCAAGCAACAGAGTTTTCTGAAATTATTAAGCTGTGGACTGGAATGTCATTTGCAGCCTCTTTTCTTGGGTCTCAGTGTTCTTCCACAAGGGATGACTGCCAAAGGCTGAGCTACAGCAAACGCATTTCCCCAAACACTTCCTCAGTTGAGCAGAGAAAGACATTCTTTCACACTTTTGCATTAAATTGGCCAGGTTCTTGGTGTTGATAAGTTGTTCAACGTTCACCGAAGGCAATGGTATGAGTCCACTTTGGTCCTATCTTGGCATGCTCTTGCAATGAGTTCTAATGTTCTGTTGAGAAGAGAAAATGTCCTCTATGACAACTGCCTTCCCTTTTACTAATATTCCTCTATTTTTCTACATAAATTTAAAGATTCAGATATAAAAACTGCAATAAAAACAGCATATTCACTAAACATGCCTGGTATATTTGGCATTTTCTTCATAGTGTTCCAATAATTGTTACTTCATTGTATGAGTTCGTTTTTATGCTGCTGATAAAGACACACCTGAGATTGGGAAGAAAGAGGTTTAATTGGATTTATAGTTCCACATGGCTGGGGAGGCCTCAGAATCATGGTGGGAGATGAAAGGCACTTCTTACATGGCAGTGGCAAAAGAAAATGAGGAAGAAGCAAAAGCAGAAACCCCTGATAATCCCATCAGATCTCGTGAGACTTATTCACTATCATGAGAATAGAATGGGAAAGATCAGCCTCCATGATTAAATTACCTCCCCTGGGTCGCTTCCAAGACACATGGGAATCCTGGGAGATAAATTATAAGTTGAGATTTGGGTGGGATCACAACCAAACCATATAATTCCAGCCCTGACACCTCTAAATCCCATATCCTCACATTTCAGAACGAATCATGACTTCCTAACAGTCCCCCAAAGTCTTATCTCATTTCAGCATTAATCTAAAAGTCCACAGTCCAAAGTCTCATCTGAGACAAGGCAAGTCTCTTTCACCTGTGAGCCTGTAAAATCAAAAGCAAGTTAGTTACTTCCTAGTTACAGTGAAGGTACAGACCTTGGGTAAATACAACCATTCCAAATTGGAGAAATTGGCCAAAACAAAGGGCTACAGGGCCCATGCAAGTCTGAAATCCAGAGGGGCAGTCAAATTTAAAAGCTCCAAAATTATCTCCTTTGATTCCAGGTCTCACATACAGGTCATGCTGATACAAGAGTTGGGTTTCCAGGGTCTTGGGAAGCTCCATCCTTATGGTTTTCCAGGGTATAGCCTCCCTCCCAGCTGCTTTCATGGACTGGCATTGAGTGTGGCTTTTCCAGGCATACAGGGCAAGCTGTTGGTGGATCTACCATTCTGGGGTCTGGAGAAGAGTGGCCCTCTTCTTACAGCTCCACGAGGCAGTGCCCCAGTAGAGACTCTCTGTGGGGGCTCCCACTCCACATTTTCCTTCTGCACTGCTGCAGTAGAGGTTCTCCATGAGGGCCCCACCCCTGCAGCAAACTTTTGCCTGGGCATCCAGGCATTTCCATACATCCTCTGAAATCTAGGTGGAGGTTCCCAAACCTCAATTCTTGATTTCTGTGCACCTGCAGGCTCAACATCACATGGAAGCTGCCAAGGTTTGGGGCTTCCACCATCTGAAGCTACAGCCTGAGCTGTATGTTGGCCTCTTTCAGTCATGGCTGGAGTGGCTGGGACATAGGGCACCAAGTCCGTAGGCTGCTCACAGCATGGGGACCTGGGCTCAACCCATGAAACCACTTTTTCCTCCTGGACTTCTGGACCTGTGATGGGAGTGGCTGCTGTGAAGTTCGCTGACATGGCTTGAAGACATTTTCCCCATGGTCTTGGGGATTAACGTTAGGCACCTTGCTACTTATGCAAATTTCTGCAGCCAGCTTGAGTTTCTCCCCAGAAAATGAGTTTTTCTTTTCTATTACATAATCAGGCTACAAATGTTCCAACCTTTTATAAAACTGAATGCCTTTAGCAGTACCCAAGTCACCTGTTGATGCTTCCGCCAGATACCCTAAATCATCTCTCTCAAGTTCAAAGTTCCACAAATCTCTAGGGCAGGAGCAAAATGTCACCAGTATCTTTGCTAAAACATAGCAAGAGTCACCTTTACTACGGTTTCCCAAAAATTTGTCATCTCCATCTGAGACTACCTCAGCCTGGATTTTATTGTCCATATCACTATCAGCATTTTGGGCAAAGCCATTCAACAAATCTCTAGGAAGTTACAAATATTCCATTTTCCTGTCTTCTTGTGAGCCTTCCAAACAGTTCCAGCCTCTGCCTGTTACCCAGTTCCAAAGTCTCTACCACATTTTTGGGTATCTTTTCAGCAATGCCTCACTCTACTGGTACCAATTTACTGTATTAGCCCATTTTCAAACTGGTGACAAAGACATACCCAAGACTGGGTGATTTACAAAAGAAAGAGGTTTAATTGTACTTACAGTTTCATGTGGCTGGGGAAGGTCACAATCATGGTGAAGGCAAGAAGGAGCAAGTCCCATCTTACATGGATGGAAGCAGGCAAACAGAGAATGAGGAAGAAACAAAAGTGGAAACCCCTAATAAACCTATCCGATCTTATCATACTTGTTCAACACCATGAGAACAATATGGGGGAATCCACTGCCATGATTTGATTATCTCCCACCAGGTCCCTCCCACAGCACGTGGGAGTTATAGGAGTACAGTTCAAGAAGAGATTTGGGTGCAAACACAGAGCCAAACCATATCAGGTGGTGAAGTAGAATTTGAAAGTACAGATCATTTCTGTCTCCCTGAAATAGACTTGATACCTGCTCTGTAGAAATGCTCCCATCATGTTCATCACATTTTGCCCCATTCTAACCCCCACCTCCTGCAAAAGCAGTCTCTGATCACACTAATTACCTACATTCTCTCTCCCTTTTATAAACTCCCAAAGTAAATGGTTTAAGATAATAAGCAATAGCAGTGAGTGTACTCCTAGTAAAAATAGTAATAATTAATAATCATGAGCATCTACTACATTTCAGATACTGCATTAAGTATGCGTTATCTCATCTAATCTTCCCAACCATTCTATGGAGTAGTCATTATTATTTTCTTTACTTTTTAAAACAAAAAAAAAGCTTAAAGAATATATTTTAAGGAGATTTTGTAACCTCTCCAAGATCACAGATCTACAAAATGGTAACACTAGGAATTTAAGGCTGTTATATTTAATTCTAGAACACAAACTTTCTTGCTATGTAATTGTATAAAAATGTTATCATTGTATTCTTAATTTGTGTTGAAATGTCTTTAAGCTAATATTCGCAATCTGTCTTAGTCTATTTTATCTAACATTTGAAGCTTTTCAAGTCACAAGAACACAATCAAACCCTCTATTTATTAACTCCAGAACATGGCCTTACTGCATATTTCAATGTGCATTTGTTTAGATCCTGTTTTCCCTACTTGAGATTTTCTTGCACACCTCACCCATTTAACTCACGTTTACCTGCTCCTCAAGATTTAACTCAGTTTTCATCTCCACATCAAAACTTCCTCTGAATTCTTAAGCCCAGAATGAACAGTTTATCAGAAGTAGCTTTAAATCTGTCCACCTGTGTTGATCTCCACAGCAACAGCCCAAGTCCATGTTGCCAACATTTCTTACGTAGACCACTATAAAACTCCTGAATTGGATACACTGTTCACACACTGTCTCCTCTCATTCCGGTATATCTATTTTTTTTTTTTTTCCTGAAGTGATTTTTTCAAACTGTGTCACCCACCCTGCATCCATATTCTAATGGCCTTTCAGATAGAGATCTATGTCATTAACACAGGCTATATCCCTTGGCTCCTGATGAACTTACTGGGTTCAGTGGCCTAGGCTTAACCCCTCACATTTTGTGCTCTGACACACTGGCCTTCCTTCTTTGACTCTTCCCTGTTCTTCTCTCTCTTGTTTATCCCAAGACACTCAGCAGAACATTCCTTCTCCCTGTGGCTACTCCACCGCTGCCAGGTTTACTCTTGTTCGTCCTTCAAATTCAGAACTCATTGAATATAAAAATAAAGTCAACAACCTCCAAGTCATATACTAACTTTTGGCCAAATACTAAAGCCTGTGGTAGCACTGAATTTTTTTTCTAATGTGGGTTAATCATTACTTTGAGTAAACTTCTCAATATTTAAGACAGAGGAATTGAGTATTGGCAGCTGTCTTCCTCCCTGGATGGATTTAGAGACCAGAGCTCTGAACACTTAAAGTACATTGCCCAATTCCCTATTGTCCATGCCTACACACCTAGGGCGTGTTGAATACCACCATAAGACCATTGAATATGCTCTCTTACCTTGGGACCTTGACACTCCTCCCATTTGGTAGATCCATTTCATTGATCACAGGCAGAGTTATGTGACTGCTTTGACCTGTTGAGTATGGTGGAAGTGAAAGTGATGTTCTGTGACATTAAATCAATCAAACATCTCTATTTATTAGCTTCAAAACACGACCTTAGCACACAAGTAAATGACACACACTTTCATCTTGCTCTTTTAGGATGTTCACACTTGGAATCCAGTTGTCATTGCTATGAACAGGCCAATAAAAATGTTACATGGAGAGGCCACAATAGGAGTTCCAGCTTTCTGTCCAGCTTAGGTCCCTGCTAATAGTCAACATCAGCTGCCACATTTATAAGTAAGACTACTACCAAGTGATTCCAGTCTCGAGCCATTGAGTAACCTACCAACATAATGGGGCAGAGATAAGCAAATGAGCTCCGCCTGAATTTATGAGCATAATTAGATGGTGGCTTTACATCAATCATTTTTGGACAGGTTTTTTATGTAACAATAGTAATGGGAGCAACACCTTAATTTTAATGGTGATCCTTGAATACACCACCCTCTTTCAAACAGATAAAATCCACAAGACTTCTAAGGAGCATATTATTGACCCAAAGAAATGTCCGCTTCCAGTAATGTACTATCCTTTAAAATACACATACACACACACATATATACACATGTATATATACATACACACACACATACATATATAAAACATATATTCCTTTTTCTCTTCCGTAGAGTATTTGCTATGTAGCTGCTATTAGTAGAGACCTAAGGCCAAGGTCCATTTTGAAAGCCCATGTTGGGGTCCAGGAAAGGGCAGCATGGATTTGGTATCTTAAGGAAGCTTAGATTTAGAGAGGAAAGCTAATTCTTTTGGGGGCATTTTCTTTCCTTGTCTTCCATTTACCATAAAATGATTTCTTTAAATTCAGCTTTTTGTTAGTTAAGTAACTACAGTCAGCCTGCTTAGAAGTTTCAGAGAGAATTATTAGCCAATATTCAGGCTAGGATTAGAATGTTTATTTGTCTGGAATAGTGTTTCTTACATAAACTCCTCTGAAACCTGCAACCGAGATAGGCAGATAGACTTCACCTGATTAAGGATCCAGAGAATCTGTTTTCTGACTTTCTTCTTAAAGACATGTTTAAGATTATCCTGTTCCTTTTCTTTGCTTTTGCACACAGCTACCACCCTGGTTTAAGTCTTACTTATGCTTTCTCTCCAGGATACCAGAAACAAACAAACAAAAAACCAAACGGGTTCCAGGCTCTACCCACCTCATTCCATTCTGCCATATGATATAATTCAAAGCCATTAATAAAATAATTAAAAGATTAGGAGTAAGAATACCTGAGACAAAGTCCTGATTTTGCCCCTTATAAGGTAGATAACTTAGATTAATTCCTTAACTACACTGAGCCTAAGCTTTATTATTGTAATAAGAGGTTAAAATAGTACCAACCTACAGAGTTGTTGAGAGGATTGTATAAACCAATGCATGTAAATCACTTAGAAAATACCTGACATGCAGTAAGAAGGGACTAGTTATATAGTAAAACTAAGATATGTGGAGGTCAAGCAAGGAGAATATAAGTGGGGCATTTGTAAAAGAATAAGAATTAGGTCAATATACATTTTATATTTCTAATCCAGGAACTATGCTAGAAATATTTAAAAAAGTATATTGCCCTATTCATTAAGGCTTGAAAGTTTCAATCCTAAGAGACAGAGTCAATGGTGGACATGCAGGAAAAGTTGCAGGGAAAGATGACTTTAGGTTTGAACATTTTGAGTTGAGGTCTGATTGATTCATCTACATAGAATTGTGAAGAATTGAACATTTCCTATTACTGATTGCTGGAATTTCGTGGCTTTTTGTCCCTGGAAAATTAACAATTTATTTAGCTATTAAATATACATTGCATTAATTAAAAAATTATATTGTTCTGTGCTAGATTCTTGTTTTGCTTTACAAACTAGATCGAGAATGCCTTGAGGACTATGCTTTCTTTGTTGCATCTGCTATATAAGCTTTTCTAAAACAATTATTTTATAAATATTTGTGTCAAGAAAAGTTTTCCAAAGTTTAGAATTAAAGCAAAAAGAAAAGAATCTGTTGTTTCAACATCATACTGGGGCATCATTTAAAAGGCTCACATAGGACTATTTAATTCTCTTGGAGAATGCAGCTGTATTTAGCTTTGCTTTAATTAAAGTCCAAACATTTTGAAGTAATATATTTACTTATAACTTCCATATAAATAGAAAAGGCAATTTCAAAGATTATTACCTTTGAGGATATTAACCAATTTTGTACTTAATCTAGCAATTTTACTCCTAACACTCATTTTGTAAAACGCCTATAATGCTCAGTTTATCAAACGCTTTTGGAGCCAGCTATATGAGATTACTGGTTTCCTCATTAATAAGGTTGGAAATCTTTGGCATTTATTCATCCTATATTTTCATTGAAGTGACTTTTTAATTTTTGATAACTATATTCTGACTCTTGTTAGCCATGTGTGAACCAAGAGTTAGAAATTTATTGTGGGTCATTGAATATAGGCAAATACTTATGACTATAATTGTCCCTATTAGAATATTTTTAGATGTATCCCATGATATTTGAATTACATAATTTTCATTATCATTCATATGCAAATATATTCTATTTTTCATTTTGGTTTATTCAAAACCTGTGAGCTTAAGAGCACATTTTAAGGTTTCTGAACATATGATAATTTTCTGGTTACTTTTTACTATTAATATTTAACTAAACTGCATTGTGGTCAGAGAGTCAACTCTGCATGATGTCAATTATTTTAATTTTGTTGAGACTGGCTTTATGGCCCAGGATATGTTTTAATTTTAGAATTATTTCACGTATACATAAAATGTAAAGTCTATAGTTTCAGATTATAAATGTAAATTGCATCTATATTTTAAATTTGAAAGTAATTATTATTCTTTTATTATTATTGTACTTTAAATTCTAGGGTACATGTGCATAACGTGCAGGTTTGGTACATATGTATACTTGTGCCATGTTGGTGTGCTGCACCCATCAACTCGTCAGCACCCATCAACTCGTCATTTATATCAGGTATAACTCCCAATGCCATCCATCCCCCCTCCCCGCTCCCCGTGATAGGCCCTGGCGTGCGATGTTCTCCTTCCCGAGTCAAAGTGATCTCATTGTTCAGTTCCCACCTATGAGTGAGAACATGCGGTGTTTGGTTTTCTGTTCTTGCGAAAGTTTGCTGAGAATGATGGTTTCCAGCTGCATCCATGTCCCTACAAAGGACACAAACTCAAGAAAGTAATTATTATTATTATTGTTTTCTGCAGTAAATATTCAGTATAAGTTACTGGTTTCCTTGCTCTTGCATTTCCAACACTCTGCTTGGGATGATTTTTCTTTTGTCTAAAGAATACTCTTTAGTATTTCTTCTAGTTCAGTTCTGATGATCATGTTTTATTTTTGCTTTTTAGTTTTTTTCCCTCTTGTTTTAATTTTCTTTATTCTGGAAAATTAAGTTTTGCTGGATTAAGAACTCTCAGTTGGAAACTGTTTCAGTCTTTTAACGGCATTTCATTATATTTTTCCTTCTATGTTTTCTGTGTTGAGTTCAATTGACAGTTTAATTGACACTGTTTGGAAAGTGTTTTTCTTGTTTCCTAATGGTTCTAATATTTTTTTGTTTTTAGTTTTTGACAAGTAAAATTCAACGAGCTTGGGTATGAATTTATATCTTTGTTAGGATTTTTAGAGCTTTTTTTGTATGTGGCTTATTGACTTCCGTTAGTTTTAGAAATTATAGCTACTCTATCCTTAATTATTACTTTTGCTCCTTTTCTTGTAGACTTCCAAGCACAAATAAGTAAGACATTCTTGCTGTATTCTCTATTTATTTTGTACTACAATTTTGATCTCTTTTCTCTCTATTCTTTATTTTAGGTATTATCTTGTAGTTCACTAATGATTCCCTTCAACTACTTTTAACGTGTTGTTAAACTAATTCACTAGGTTTCTGTTTTAAGTCCTTGCATTTGTAAGTTCCAGGATTTCAATGTTTTGGTTGCATTTTCATTTCTCTGAAAAAAAATTCTCTACCTTCTTCATGATAGAAACAGACATTTTAAAGGACGTGACTAACTATTCTAATATGTGGAGGCTTGGAAGATATTTCATGTAGTGTTTATTTTAGGATTTTTTAAATGAATATAAAAAGTTTTCATCCTATTTTTAAACATCCAAGTGAGTGTTGTTATTCTTTATTATATGTTGGAGATGGCAAGAGGAAAACCAAATATCTCAAAAATATCTGAGACTTAGAATAATATGTTTTGTTCCAAAGATGATTTACCTTTGTTTCTGCTAGGCACTTGGAGGCACTAGAAATTTAGTGTCTTTTTCCATTTGGGGAGGTGATATGTGTGAAGCTGGGTTTCAGGCTTCACCAACCTTTCTATTTTCTGGGTTTACCCTTATTGCTCTGATGCTGCTATTCTGGGGGTTCCTAATTCAAAAGAAGGTTTATCACCATCCTTGAAGTGCTTGGATATCAATATTTATATCCCTAGCATTTCTGGGATATTAAAAGTGCTCACCTACCTCCCAGGTCCCACCTTCTGGATTCGACACACTCTCCCATTGGAAAATCAGCCACAAATGCTAAAATAAAATTCCTAAGCCCCCTCCATTCTCCCCTGGTACCAGGTTAGGAATTTCTCATGATTTTTGTTAGCTCTCAGCTGCTACACACACACACACACACAGTATTTCTAGCTTCTAGTTGTAGGTAGTTGGAACATTGGCCTGAATTATTTAGTCTATTCTCACCAGAAAACAAAATCTCCCCTCCTTTCTTTCCCACATATCTCTTATCTGATCAATTGAACTTTTTAAAAATCAGAAACTGAATACTAATGTCTTTAAAGATCCGAAGTAAATATCACAAAGTGTACATACTTGTTTGATTCATAGTAGATTAACCTAGGACTGTGATTCAAAGATTATTTACTGTAATATTACACACATCTGTAACAAATTTTCAGTCTGATTTTCTAGCCCATGAAACACTACAACAATAAATTCTGTCGGGGTAGGAATAAGAAGTAGAGTGACTTTGCTGGAGGTAAGCATACTAACTGCAGCCCAAGTAATAGTTGTCAAGGCAGAGTTAGTCAAAATGTGAAATAGCAGATAAATTCAAAAGAATATAGCAATGAAAGGAAAAACAGTCCTGCCTACCTCAATACCATCTAAGAGCATTAATATGTAGTAATGAATATTTTTAATGATGGCTCCATGCCCTGCATAAAAATACCAAATGTTGCCCAGTGAGCTCTGCCTTTAAAAGGTATTGAGGTTTGTGATATATTTTAGTGTGAATTTCTTTATTAATTTTAAGCTTAGATTGGCAAATTTCAATTGTATTTTTTATGAGCAGCACCTTTTATGATTGCTACTGCAAGAGTTTTCTTTTTCCTGCCAAATTACCTTCTTACATGGCCAATAGTAACTAATCTTTTAAATCCATGTTTCTGTATTGATTATAAAAAATTATTTTCTGTTTTCTGTATGAATATATCTTAAATCTTTAACTATTCTTGAACTTGGAATATACTCTTCAAGGCCATTTTTTACTTTATACCAAATAGCACTGAACTGTTTTCAGTACAGAAAGAAGAAACAAAATATCGCTGGTACAGCAAATTTCTTTTTTTGCTGAGTCTTATCCATTTTGGCCAGTGGTACATATTGGAGTCTTTAAATTATGACACTTCTGTTTATATAACCATGATGTATAATAAATTGAACATCAAGCTGAGTGGACAGACTTCATTTATCTATCTATTTACTTTGATCACTAAACTAAACCAATCGAGTACCTTATCTGACCTCAGCTAAATTCCCAGAGAACTGGATGTATTTCCAAAGAGATGGGAATTTGGCCAAGAAACACTCTTTGATCTGTTCTACCAAGCAAGTTATATGCATTTATAGATGAAAATGTAAAAGAGAAAAAAAAGCAAGAATAATATTTGCAAGCCCAGCATATTTTGCTAACACAGACCACTAGTCATCCATGCCTCAAGGAGTTGGCCTTAGCAGTGGTATGTCACCTTTTCTTCCTAAAAAGGTCATTTTTTTACTGTGATTGTCTAGAAACTGTTGCTGGAAATAATAGTGTGTAATATAACTGTAGATACTTTGAAAAGACCCTTGAGATTTATATCTTTCTCTTATATTTTTTTGAGTATAGAAACACTAGTATTTGAGAAGCGTAAGTGAGCCTACTCTTCTACTTAAAAATCTAAGTGTTTAAAAAAGGCTATTAAATATATCTAACCCTCATTCCCAATACTTAAATACTACATATTATCTTAAGACACATGTGCATTTGAAGTCGGAAAGGTAGACAATTTCAAAATATCTACTATGAGAAATGACTGAGAATTCCTCTTGGTCTTTAATGCCCAGGTATCAAAGATGCTAGTCATTCTACAATGTGCATGAGAGTCAACTCTTAGAAAAAAAAAAAAAATTGAATAAACCCAGAAACACTAGGTGATGGAACACAGTTTTTGAAAAAAAAATTTAGAAGGAAGAAAATTCTAGAAATTTACAGCAAGGAATGTATAGGGGAAAAGTGTGAACATCAAAATATCTTGAACACTCAAGAGAGACAGCAAGGGCACTGAGTTTCTGGAGGTTTAAAGATTGAGAAAAAGTTAAAGAGATATGAACCTTGAGGGTGAAGACATTGAAGATAATTTATCCCAGGCTGGTTTTGCTTCCTGGAAATTGAAAAGAGACTAACAAGTTTGGATTCAAAAGATTTTTCTGCCAAACAACAAAGTTAAAATGAGAGATTTTGTGAAACCTAAATTGGATTAATACTTACTGACCAAGGCACTAAAATTGCAGTAAACTCTAGTTTTGGATAAACTCTTGGGGAAATGAGTGCCTACAGATAATTAGGTGTTTTCTCCTAGTGTCACCAATTTATTCTGTGGTCCCTTGAACAGGATATCCTTATGCTGAGGCATTGAATCTGGTTCCTGGAACTCCTAGCATCAGAATTCTATATGAAATTCAGGGTCTTATAAATGTAATCTAGGGAATGTTTCTTCCAGCAATAGCAGACCAGATTATTTTGAACTATGATTCTTATTGAGGACAATCAGAGATACTGAACAAAATATTAAAAGTAGAAGTATAAGAAGACATTAAAGAACATCCAAGATTTCTTTTGGGAGTCAATATCTTGGAGAAAGTAACACCCAGAAAGATGAACTCAGTTGTTAGCATTGTTTTCTCCTCTAGCCATTTCCTTATTCTTAAAGCTACAGTGAGTGGATAAGGAAGCGGAACGGTATTTTCTGCAGGCTTGCATGAACAAAAATTGTAACTCAGCCACTTCCAAGGTGTCATTTTTGAAAATAATCTGTCATGTTATTTTCTGATTATTTGTTTTCAGTTGAATTGAAACCATATAAAATTGTGTAGTTTCATGAAGTTCCTTCTTGTTTAATCCTGTATTAAGAAATAGCAGAGAGAGCCAAACTGTTTCCATATAAACTCCCACACTACAACCTCTTTCTGAGACTGATCAAGCCTATTTCTCCTAATGTTTTCACTCTTCTGTTGTTAACTAGTTTTTTTTTTCTTCACTTAATTCACTGTAATTAATGGGAACTAACGTCTGACCTAACACTCTCACAATATTCCTAATTTCTTAATTAAATTTCATTAAATGTTAAGCTAATGGAGGCCTGTGATTTTTGTAGTAGTATTTTTTTTAAGGGGCCTGGTGACTTGTACAAGACTGAGTACCACGTAAGTCATCAATAAATGTTTCTTTAAGTTTTAATTAGTTGACCCTATACAACTTATTGTCTATGTGATTTATTCCAGCATAAGATCACACAGTTCCTTAAATTTTCGTATCCAACCCACATTTCTTGAACTCCTACAGAATTCCAGGCACTGTGACATGATCTAGATGTACAAAATATAAAAGAGAAACAGTCTTCAAAAAGCTCATAGCCTAGAGAAGAAAGAAAACATACAGATATCACCTAGGCATACTTAAATTGCTTAAATTACCCTGAAGCAAATGAATATAAAAATGCCCATAATACATAGCAAGGTAGTTCTTTTAGAAACAGATAATTCAAATTAGAAAATGGAAAACATTAGTGGTAGACACATAGTATCTATAATAGATGCAAATAGCATAAATTATCAAATCACCAAAATCATGTTATTTTGAATATGCTGTTCTTTAAATTGTTAAAAAAGATTGAACATTGTGGAACCGAGAAATAATCTGTTTACCCCTACTGCCACCCTCAAAATACTGACGGTAAACATTTAAAGTAAATGTGTTGTGGGTAGCGAAGTGTAAGGTTTGGAACACAGAGCTGAGAAATATTTGACACAATTTACATGGGCTTACAGTTTTTTAGGAGAAATACAGATAATTATTTGGAAATGGCATACCGCATCCCCAGCTCTTCCACTGTTTTACTTCTAAATTTCCCCACCCTTCACATGCACTTTAGAATAGTCATCACTATTGAGTCTCTAGAAGTTTTTTGAACAGGACATTCTCTCATGTCACATAATTTTGCATCTCCTTTTGTATAGAATCTTTTATCTTCATCTTCATTCCACTCTCAATCTCCTCTCTCAGCTCACTCCACATTATCAGTCAAAACTAAGTATCTCCAGGAATTTTTTCTTTATTCACCCATACTGGACACATATCTAACAGTTTCCTTTCTTTGGATGATAGAGAGTGGGTGAAAGTGTGCTAAGAGATAAATCTGGAAGGACAGGAAGCACCTGGATGATGGATAGCTTTTTAAGTCATTTTAACAATTTGAACTTTACCTTTGAACAATGGGAAGACATTGGTTTTAAGCAAGGAGTAAACACTCTAGTTCATTTATTTCCACCCTCCTGTTACATTATCCTGATTCAAATTCACATTTGCCTAAAATGCTAGTGAGACTATTTTGAGGGCTGGAATTCAAAGCCTATTTAAATGATGTTCAATTACATAATCTTATTGCAAATCTCTCTTATGAGTTTTAATCTCTCATTTATATTTGTTTGTGGGCAATTTCTAGTTAAATATTTTTCACATAAAAACAGGCCCATGTAATGTAAGCTTATTAGCAATATCTTTGTGTGACCTTATTTCAGTTAAAAGTGATTTTCTATTTCTACTATTCTAGAATCATTTTTTTGTTGCTGTTGAAGTGTAGAAAAATTGTGAGCTAAGATGTAGTAAACCTACCTAGAAGTATTGTCTTGCTATCCAGGCAAATTGTTTAGACTTTCTGAACTTCACTATTATTATCTACGTAACGAAATTTGAAATGAAAGACATACCATGGCTACTTTCAGTGCAATTTTTTTTTATTTTTTAATTACCATTTCTTCAACATCCTCATTCAATCCTCTCAGCTGTTTTGTATCAGTCCAAGGAATAGCTAATACACTCTTGTGTTTTCATTCTCATTGCTACTGGTCCCTGTCTAACCCTGACCTACCATGATTCTACCCTCTGTTAAAATTAACACCATTATTGTCACATCTTTGAGCAATTACACAAGGTTCTACACTGAATTCTCTTAGCCGCTGTCTTCTTAGTCTCTATTTCAAACCAGGCGTATACCTTACGTTACTGCTTTTGTCAAGAGGTTTCCCTTGCTTATCGGATAAAATTAAGACCTATAAATTAAGATCCAAATCCTTCTAAAGGTGCATTGTTCTCCATAATTTCCTATTGTTTCTATATCAACTCTGGTCCAAAGAAACTCAGATGCTCTTACTTTTTATAAAAATATTACTTCTCTCTCAATGCAAAATTGTTCTTTCCATTGCTTAAAGGGTAATTCCTAAATCTCTGGGGAAGTCCTCACTGATGAAGAAGTCCATCCAGGAAAGCTACTTGTATCGCTTGAACACTTAGGGTAGTGTTTCTATTTTTCCCTAGCCCCACATTGTTTTGTTAACCTACAGGAAAAAAAATCATATCTAGTATGATCTCCAAATACATAACACTGACAATGCGGGTTTTGAGAGATGACACAAGGCAAAATAAGGAGTCAACAATTAATGTCGCAACAGCTCCCAACTACACTCTGCACTATAGATTATAATACTGTAGATTTTGTTTACAGAATACACTTTAATGTATTACCCTATTGTTATGATGGGGAAGATGCTGTTAACCCTATTATTTAAAAACAAACCAAAACTGTGCTTCAGAGACTTTATGTGGCTTGCCTAAGGATTTACAGCTGGAAAAGTAGAGCCAATGCTTGAACAGATCTCCTGACATGTAAGTTCAGGACTTTCATGGTAATCAGTCAATATGTGCATCAAATAACTTGCCATTTTATATGAAGTAATTTTTGAGGTCAGAGAGTATACCTTAATCATTATATGCCAGATGATATCAACAATGTTTATTGTAATGTCAACAAATATTTCCACTAGCTCTCTGTTAGAAGTCTTTGTCTTATATTAGTGCCACTTCCCTGAGTCCCAGTGCTTTTTTAAATGACCAGAATTATAAAGCTGAACCCAAGATATCACTTGTCTCAAACATCTCATTACCTTCTTCCTTCCAGCCACACTTTACCTGTGGAATTTCTTTCTGAGGAAGCTGATATTAGCTAGTTATGTTGGAAAGGAACTGAACTTCAATCACATAAGGTATTAATTGCTGATTAGGCTTATAGTGTTTCAGTTTTCAGGGAAATTTCCAATTTAACTAGACACAGTCCTGTAACCTGAAGGGACCAATTTCTAATGGAGTGATACCAGATAATTTGTTAAAGAGAGGGGGGGAGATGTTTATGAGTGAGAATTCCTTTAAACCACATTCATAGTGATTGCCTAGTTGGCCTCAATCTAAAGTTAGACATGGTTTCAATGTTAATTTTTTCTTCCCTGTTTGCTAACAATTGTCTCTACGTTGTGCACAAAGATAAAGTGGTTGGAATTTCAAAAGCTTTCAGAAAGAGACAGGCTGGTTATATTCTTAGATGGTTTAAGACATTCTTGCGTAATTTCATTTCAGCAGAAGCAGTCAGTAAATATCCACTAATTCAACATTTGCAGAGGGAGAGGGAATATTTTCCCCTTGTTCAACTTTGCCTGCTACCAAAGCATCATTCTTTTTCTTTCTTTATTGCTCTCTCTTAAAATATATAGCTATTTGGGAATGGTTGCATGTATATTTGTAAACAGATGTAGGTAGTGTCCACATGTTAGGTAGAGCTTATGAATTATTTATACATAAATACAAATGAGTTTATCAGATCTCTTTATTACAGCAAATTTTGAGGGAGCAGTTACAAGCACCAGAACAGGCAGAAGGGAGTGGTTTAATGAAATAGAATAAAGAATTTAGGAAGGGAGATAAAATGAGAAACGCTAGAACAGGATCTTTGCTTTAGCCTTGAGCTGGCAAAATTTCACCACTGACAAAACAAAATGGTACCATGAAACCATGAAATCAAGAGGGTGACCCAGACAAATCTTCTTGTCAAATGGTATGTTTTTCCTGTTCAATACATCATCTCTGGTTCTTTATTTTTTCTGAAATAAATTCTCTCGGAGAAAACACACATTCTAGAAAATAAAATGTTCAAGCTACAAAATGACATCTCAATTACTTGCACATTCAATCATTCTTACAAGTAAAACAAAATTGATCAATAATGTTTGCTGTAGTGTGCCCCATTAAGCAGCTTTTCTTCCTACTATATCTCCATAAAGCTTTCTATTCTCAGAAGGACAAGGATTGAAAGAATAACAACAAATATATCATGAAGAAGAAAAGTATATGGTGTGTTAGATCTGTTTATGTTAATTTATCCCCTCCAAAGTGAGTAAGATGGAATTCTGAAAGCATCCACTTCTCATTCGTGGACTTGCTTCCTACTATAGAAGTTGTCTTTCTTGAGATGCATTTGTAAAAAACCATAGTTATTGACCTAATATCTCAGATGTTTAGTTTGCTCTTGATTTCTATGGCCTTACTATATTAATTTTAACTTGTTATCTTGACTGATTCTTAATCTATATAATTTAAAGTTTCCTCTTCCCTCACCCCTCCCTCCATAATATATTTTGCTGCAGTTTTAGCTATGGTTTTGCATATGTATCAGGAAATAAATTTAAACTACCTAAGCAAACCAAAACTAATATTATTATACTTTCCCTTTTTCCTTCCCTTTGCCATTCAGATTCAAATATATTCTTTAATACAATTGCAAATAGACAACAATAATAACAATGGATAATCTTTTAATTGATTTTTGTAACTCTAGTGAATGAGAAGAGAAAATAATATTATCTATCATACATTTATTCTCATTTCACCATTACCTTTTGGTTCTTTCTCTTTCTACTCTCTTTCTCATCCCCTTTGTGACTACAGACTTCTAAAGTCACTGTGCTAGTGCCAGACATGTACTGTGTACTCAAGAAATGACTGTTGAATCAAGGAATAAACTATATTCTATAACACCCCATCTTCTCCATCAGCATTGGTTTACAACCATTATTAGCCTTTTTCTACATCTTATAAATTTGTTAAGTTCTGTGACAACGTTATATTCAATATGATTTATATTTATTGAGCATAATTATGTGCCAGGTACTAAGCATAATTATTAAAACAATTAATAATCTTAGTTATTTTGGTGCTTTCATTCCAGTGAGAAAAGAGAGCAAATAATTAAAATTAACAAGTACAATACACTGTATGTACATTGAATATAAATGTAGAGGAGAAAAGCAAGGGAAAATCAATTTAGAAGTAGTCAGTGAAATCCTCACTAACAAGGTACTATTTGCAAAATGCCTTGAAATAGATGAAGAAATGAACTATGTCTGTAACGAGGGTTACACCAAACTCAAAGGCGCCTGGAACATTCAAGGAAAACCAAAAGCACTGATGTGGCTGGGGTAAAGAAAGCAAGAGAATGTAGTTGATGACTGGATCATGCCATTATGGTTCTCTCAGTGACAAAGCCTGTCTTGGTCTGCTTGGGCTGCCATAACAAAATAGCCTAATCTGTCTTAAACAGTTCTGGAGGCTAGGAAGTTTAAGATCAAGGTGCTGGCAGATTCACTTCCCGGTGTGGGCTCTCTTCCTGGTTTACAGATGGCCTCCTTCTCACCTTATCCTCACATGATGGAGAGATTGAGAGGGAACTCATTGGTGTTTATTTTTACCAGATTAACAGTTCTTTTGTACCAGGACCTTACTGTTTGAACTCATTTAATAACCTCCTTATAGACTTTGTCTCTAAATGTAATCAAATTGGCTGTTAGAGCTTCAACATATAAATTTATGGAGCAGCGGGGGGTGCACAATTTAGTCCACAGAAAAGCCCAAAGGAGGAATGAAAGGCCACTCAGAGACTCTGGAGTACTATCCCGTTGGAGTTTTCTGTACACTGGGAAAATAGCTGTTGAATTGCTCCTGTTGCTCCAAAGACCAAGAGGCTGAAGGGTACTTGGTGTCTGCCCTCAGTAATTTGTAAGGAGTTATTTGTATACCTGCATATTCACACACAAATCTTCTACCCTCTGTTACTTATTTCAATATCTCTATTGCCCTATTCAGGATGTACTTGTGTATATCTTGATCCTCCCTGTGAAAGAGCATATAAAGGAGAGAAATACCCTTTTCTCACCCATTTCAAGGGTCATATAATAAGACAGATTAACAGGAGAAAAGCATACCAAATTAATTTAAGCAAATTTTTACATGACATGGGAGACTTAGAAATAAAGACCAAAAAACCCAGGAGAAACTTTGTATTTTTATGTTTAAATTCTATGAAGAGCGGGCGGTTGTGTAGAAGTATGACAGGACAAAAAGGGCATGATTTAATGCTAATTACCTGGGAGTGATGGGGTGTGTCAGAAAGGTTTGTCTGTTCAGATATTTCTTGTCCTCCAGATGGAGGTCAAGATCCATCTGACCTGTGATCTACTTTAAACGAGGTTAGTCAGGTAACTCTTTTATGGCTAGCTCTCACCCAGAAAGCCAGAAGGTCAGATTGACATTCTTGTTTCTACAGTTTTCTCAATTGTCAATTTGCCCATATTTGAGAGTATTATATTCTGAGCCTCAACATGTACAATCTTTAAGAATCATCTTTTATACTTTTCCTAACCACAGTGCCCAGATCAGGGCTGAGGTCACTGTGGAAAATCAATAAATATCTTTGCTACAGAGATATTTAATTTTTTTAGTTTTTCATTAGGAAAACTTTCATAGCCATGGTATAGTAAAATATTCATAAAATACAATTAGATCTCTAAATGTGTTTTTAATCTTATATATGCATATTCATGTGTGTATTTGTGTGCACTTATAATGCAACAACAGCTATGACAGAAGCAAACATTTATATATAAGATCATTTTGCTGTCCAAGATATTATGGTGATCATTCCAAAATTGTGTTTTCCCAAGGATAAGTTTGGATAAATAAAAACGCTCCATGAATATTCAGCTGTGCTTTTGGATTGAGATTTCTACTGTTCTGAATAAATTCCAAGAGCATTTCTACATTTAAGGTTCTATTACTTCTTGAAAGGCTAACTCACTGTGGAAAAGAGAGTTTGATTTGCTGATGCTTTTAAGGCAGGTCTGTGAGCTCAGTCAAAGATATCAGCTAGAGAAATAGTTGTGTTGTATGTTTTATGCCTTTGAGCATTTCTACACAGTAAAAACTTTTTACTTTTAAAATATAAGATAATCATTCTTACCGATTTTGCAGTCAATTAAATATAGCATGGATACAAAAATATATTTTATCGTTTATAAATTACATATCATTTGCTAGATTTCAAATATGAAATATTTTTGGAAAACCCAAAAATGAAATTATCAAACTGGCTCTCAAAACAAAATTATAATAAATGACTGCTTATTAACATAAGCAAAGATGTTAGAGATCATTTGTTTTGAATACAGGAAATATATTTGTATTCTATTCCTATCACAGTCCCGTTTAGTGACTTTGGGAAAATCATTTTTCTGTTTCCTTGAAATGTTTATTTGGAAAGAAAATGAAAACTGATATTAACATGATGATGTTTTGGGGAAGATTCAATATTATAATGTAATATAATAATAATGTATATGATTATTCAATAATGTAATGTAATGCCTTCCTTAAAAGCATTGGCAAATCAAACTCTTTTCTACAGTGAGCTAGCCTTTCAAGAAGTAATGTTAGTAAGCTGAACAACACTATTCAAATCTAAGGTAGCTTTTAAACCATCTAAAGTAGAAATCTTACCTTCAATAACTTTGAAAAAGTTTCTCCTCTTACTGTGAGAAAGATAGATAATTCAAATCTGTGATTTAAATATAGATCGTGAAAATGAAAGGCTGCACATATTAGAATTGCTCTTTCTCTCTTTCAAAATTGGCTACTGGTAGAGGAAGTCATCATGCATCAAAAAATTTTACCTAAACTTTCCTTTCTTAGTTTGGGAATGTCCGTTGGGCCTGACGATTGGGGACCAGACAGACATCTGGAATCGCCCATTATCCTGGCTATGATTTGGCATCTCCCAGGATGGTCCATATTAACATATCCCTGGATAGCAGAAGTTATCATATGCCTTCATAGCATAACTTGTGCATTTTGGAAAGCATTTCTGAGAACAGATTTTTTCGACAATGAACACGCCAAAGGCTTGACATGAAAAGTACTTATGCCTAATGTCTGTCATTCTCTCTCTGCCAGTTCATCTTTCCTGGGCTGGCTCTCTGCCACACTGGCACCTGAAATGCAGCAAACAATGTGGCTGGATGCTGAAGGTGTGACCGTAAGTTGCTGTTATCTTCCAAGCAATTACCATATGGTGCGCAATTCAGCTCTTCATCTCCCTGTTCGTTGAGAGAATAATAACAATGACAATAATTCTATTTAATAATGTATTTTATCTTTATGGCCTATTTCATTCCCATATTTCTGTGCCTTTGAATTAATTGATGCAGGGAACCTTAGGTAACACTAAAGTTTAGTCACCTCTGCAGAGTAGGAGCCTATTGTATATAAAACAATTCTAAAGCAGGCTTGATGAAGGAATGAAGGGGATTAGCATATTGAAACAGGATTAGGGTGAAATTTTTTTTTAGAAATTACCAAGTGAAGCATGCCTTTATACAAAGCAGGCCCCATGTTCATGTTTCTGCTTTTCAATATCATTCCTAAAAAATATTCTGTGACGTGTCCGTATAAACTTCTTTATTTATTTTAGAGGTAACTTCTGCAAAAAGTACAATGCTCTCCTGACTATTCCTTGGGTTTTCTACTAGGCTTTTATGAGAGCTTCTATAATACTATCATAAATATTTCTTGGGTTTTCTGCTGGGCCTCAGATTCAAGGTATGTGACTGTTGATTTTACCAAACTGAACCACACTGTTCACAAAATTACAAACTAGAAGAATACTGTTTTAAACTTTATAAGGAATCGGCTAAAAACTGAGATATGTTTTAAAGTTTATTCAGCCGATCAATATTTGCTGAATAATAATGTGTAAAAGATTCAATGTTTGTCTAAGTTTTAGTCCTGGAAGGCAAGGTCTTTGCGTCATCATAATGGAGACTGAAAATTAAATCAAAGATTGTGATCCAGGATGAGAGGGGCTATGGTAGAGCATATAGTAAATTTGGGTATCTGTGAAGTCTTTCTGGAGAAGATGCTCACTGTGGGGGAAGTAGAACTAATTTTATAAGATAGAAGGACGTTTATTATGTTAGAAAACATGCACATAGTTATGGAAGCCTAACCTCTACCACATATTCAGGAAACTGATTAATGTATTATTTGTTGTTAAATATATCATCCCTTTTTATTTTCAAAATAATCCTATCAAATGGAAAGCACAGGCAGTATTTTTCCCATTTTATGGAAGAGGGCATGACTCTTCCACAGTTGAACTTAGACCACTAAGTTACTTGCCCAAATTCAACTATAATGACAAAAACATATAGCCTTGAGATTTTTTTTTTTTGGTACTCTGTATCATGCACTACCTTGCACTAATTCATATTCCATGAGAAAGATGGGCTATAATAAAGAGACACAGGAAGATGAATTCATAAAATGGGAAGGGACTTTTGAGAAATCTCCAGAGGAGAATATGCAGCCACTCTCCTTATGCAATCTACTGAGAATTTCTTCCTGGCCCCACAACAACTGTTTATTTTTATTTTTCTGTTTGCTGCATAAAAATTAATCACTAAAACCTTTCACATATTTAAGTACTGAGAAGCCTTTTCTTCTGAGTGATACAAATGTAACATTGAATATAATTTCAAAAATTATTATTGGATAACTTCCATGTACCAAATATATTGGCATTCTTAAGAAAGTATATGGAAGGTTACAAATACGAGTGTGGAACTTTCCATTCCTGTAGTAGACAGCAATTTAGTAAGGAATACTGACTGGAGGAGCTCTAAGTGAAGATAGAATAGGTACAAACAGCATAAATGTACACTGGGAATTTGAAAAAAAAACAATTCTAAATTCATTGTGAGGTCACGTGGAAGATTTATTGGAGGAAGGAGAGTTGTACTGAAATCTAGAGAAGGCCATAATTTCAATAGATGTTATAGGATCAAAGTGGTTGCAGAGAAAGGGTACAACATGAGGGGAGACAGGGATCAAAAAAACCTAGGACACATTTTATAAATAGAGTAATGAAGTGAGAATATTAATATGGTGAAAGATACAAGTGGAAAGCTTAGAATAGATATATTTATATTGTAGGTAACTATTAGGAATTAAAAATTGTAGTTCTATCAATATTGATTTATTTTCCTCTGAATATATAGATTATTTATATGTATTTATAGGTAGGTCTATGATATAATGATATAGATATATAATTATATATAGTCACAAATATGAAACATTGAAAGCATTTTAATCTCGATTTCATCATTTATAGATGAAAAAACTGATGTCTGAAAAATTATACAAAGTTATGAAGATAATTAGCAACAAAAACAGGCTATAAACCAAGTGTGAATTATCAAGCCTCTAGGATGGCATTGTGCACACACACATAAAAAGTCCTTAAAATGGCATAGAAGAGCTTCCTAATCTATTCAGAATTTACATTTCTGGTTACATTTCCATAAGCATACTCCATTCTATTCTTTCTTATATTCTCACTGTTCCTGAGCTCCCAGCCTATTTTTCAAACCTTAAAGCCGTTGCAAATGCTGGTCTTTCTTCCAGAAATTTCTTCTTTGGTATGGATACTCGCATCTATCTGCCCAGTTCTTTGAAGAAAAAGAACGGTGATATGAAGACAACCCTGACCCTAACCTCACACATGGACATGGGGTTGTGATAGGTAAACCTTGAACTGGGTGACATCTGGATAGTACCATGAGATTTATTTATGTACGTAGTTATAATTTATAACCTGCTTACTTCCAGAAAGGATTTGAGTTAGCTAGCTAAAAGTTAAAATACTTGGAAAAAATCCTATTTTGAAGTTCTTTGATGTGAAAATTATCCTGCACGAGCTGGTATGCCGAGAGTTTCTCCTGATTTTTGCCTCCATGTCTGATCCATTTCAGCAGCGCAATTGCTTGATGAATTTTTTTTTTTTTAAGGAAATTTAACTGAACAACTCACACTCTCAGAAATGCTTTGATTTTACTTTGGTTTGTGCTCAGGGCAAAGATTTTGGCTCTGCCTTTCTCATCCACAATTGTGAATTCACTTTAAATAAAACGCAAAAGGAAATCAATATCCAGTGTCTTGGCTGAAAAATAAATGAAAACAAACATACAGGGTGAAGTAAACATCCAGGCTTCTGTAACTAAACTCAATAAAAACAAAACAAATGTGATAAACCTAGAGGACTCTATTTCTCTCTGTTTGCAAATGACCAAGGGCTAATAATTAGCAACCTAAGATACTCTTCCTCTTCATTGCTGGTTGTAACATTTTGTGCATGAGGTAGGAGTTCTTAAATATTTATATAAGCATTTACCTGCCTATTTGTTGTTTTGTGATACCTTAAAGCTCTCTCTTCATACTCCTCCCTCCCTTCCTTACTCTTGAATTTGGGTTAAGGTTATTGAAAGGCCCTCTTGATGTAATATACTGTCACAGTGATGGGACTTACAATGCATTATAATGAAGCAAATTAAAACATAGATTGATTTTCATACTAAATTCTGTAACGATTTAGTTATTTAACTTAAAATGTATTTTTTGTGTGTGTGAAGACTTAAGCAAAAAGCACAGTTCTCAGGTGCATCCAGAAGCTGCAATAATAAGTAAGTAATCTGTGGCTATTGTATTAAAAAAGAAAAAACATCAGATGAAAAGAAGAGCTTAAGAATGATTCCCTTCTAACATGCTCGCAAGGGCAATAAAACTAACCAACCTCAGTTGAAAAATTAAAGATCAATTTGGAATTTTAAAGCTTGTCAAAGGAAGAGGTGAGAACTCCATAAAATATCCGAGAGAAAGATAAGAGCAAGAGAAGAAAGCCCAGGAGACTGAAAGGAGCCATGAAAGAATCACTTGAATCTGAACCTGATTTGAAATAAGGAATCCTGCTAATCATTCTTTGGTTCTTGATTCCTGGGTTTTTGTTTGTTTGTTTGTTTTGTTTCTTGAGACGGAGTCTCGCTCTGTCCCCAGGCTGGAGTGCAGTGGCACAATCTCAGCTCACTGCAACCCCTGCCTTACGGGTTCAAGCAATTCTCCTGCCTCAGCCTCCCGAGTAGCTGGGACTACAGGCACGCATCACCACGCCCGGCTAATTTTTGTATTTTTAGTAGAGACGGTGTTTCACCATGTTGGCCAGGATGGTCTCAATCTCTTGACCTAGTGATCTGCCCGCCGTGGCCTCCCGAAGTGCTGTGACTACAGGCGTGAGTCTCCACGCACCGCTGTTTTCTATTTTGTTTTGTTTTGTTTTAATATAAAAATATTCTTCTTAGTTCCTGACTAATTTAATCACACACTCTGTCCTTCCCTTGGACAAGCATTGGGTTCTAATTCACTTCCAAATGTCCAGGCCAGACTAGCAAAACTATGCCATTACTGAATAAAACTAACGCCTTTAAGTTTTCATTTATTCGACAATTTGTTTCATATAGGTCTGGGTATTCATAGCGTTTCTTCTTCCAACTTCTAAGAAATCTGAAAGAACAAATGGGAAATGCTTAGAAAAGCTATGTTGGTTTAGATGAGAAAGAATCAGGAGGATAAAAAGGCCTTGGACTGGAATAAAAAATAAATAAGAGACTTAGACGAAGTAGATTGTGACAAGGAGTTAGGAGAAAGATGAAAAGGGTTTTGGAGCATTTATAAACTCAAAGAATTTAACTCCCTTTGATGTGCCTTTAAGAGACGTCCACAAAAATTTACATTGTATTTTGGTATTTTTTGGAAGTCATATTTTGTGTTTTATTACTGTATCATCATACAGGTCTAACAACACTGAGGAGATGATACACAGTTCCTGTCTTCGTGAAATTCGAGGCACAAATGGTAAGGACCACCCCCACCACAATAATGACAAAGTGTCATTAAATTTACATTTATTATCTCATTTAATATTTTCTGTGACTTCTCTTATTATCATCTAGACTTGTACAGAGGGTCCTTGACTTACAACAGTTTGGTTTATGATTTGGGGGGTTTACAATGGCCATACAATCATTTTCTTATTTTTCCTTTTTAGTACAGTATTCAATAAATTACACGAGATATGTAACACTACTATAAAATAGGCTTTGTGTTAGATGATTTTGCTCAACTGTTGGCTGATGTAAGTGGTTCTAAGCACTTTTAAAGGCAGGTTAGGCTAAGCTATGATGTTCTGGAGGTTAGGTGTATTAAATCCATTTTCAACTTACGTTGGGTTTATCGGGTTATAACCCCATTATAAATAGAAAAATATCTGTGTTGTCTTTAAGGCTTTTGCCAACCTGAGGGAACTGTTCGTGGACAGGGTTAGAGAGGGTGAGTCCTCTCTATCTTCATCACACTTTGCCCTGTATCATGTCTATGTTTCATGAGGATAGAAAGATTTGAAAATTTGAAGACAGATCTTCTTGATTTCAACTTTTGAATTTTTATCCTTACTTCCAGGCTTAAAACACCCACTTTAGTGCATGATATTAATTATTATTTAGATTTGTCCATAGCTATTAAGTAAATTATCTATAGTATTAGAAAACCAGTTAATACATAAAAATATAAAGAATTACTCTTCCTGGTTACATAGTGTGGATTTTACAAACTATATTTGACTGTTACATTAGCCATGAGTTGATTCTCAACAACCATGGTTTCAATCAAATGTCATGTGCTTCCTAACATTTGCTAATTGATAGTGATAACTAACTAAACTAGAGCACTTAGTATTTGCCAAACCTCAGTATGAGTATTTTCAATATATTAACACATTGCATCCTCCCAGAAATCCCTAAGGCAGGTGCTATTATTACCACCATTTACAGATGAGAAAACTAAGGCAAAGAAAGCCTAATGAATGTGCATGTAGCCTTACTGCAAATGGAAGAACCAGGATTCAAACCCAGTTTTGGTGGCTTGTAATTGGTTTTTATGATTAAATCCACTTCCATATTAATGCATCTGTTGAGCTTAGGATCATCATCACTTCTATTCTAAGGGGCCAAGCAGTGACTTGGATTGATACATGCTAATGTGTTTAAGGAGAAACTTGGTGATGTCTAGTTCCTTTGTCCCAGACACTTCTCTGCTCTTTATATTTCAACAATGGCCTTTTAGAGGTCATTTATATTAGATTCAGAATTGGTAAGAGTACCTTCAGGTAATTTCCTCATTTGAATCCTCCTAACAATCAGCTAGTGAGATGAGTACCATTACCCGTTTGTACCAGCAATCTGGCCTAAATATCAGAAAGCTCACATTATCTGTTGGGCCACAGAGCTGGTCTGTGCTATAGTCCAGAATCAGACCACATTAAAAAAAATATACATATTTTATATATATATAACATATTATATATAATATATATTTTATATATTCTAGGGATTTTTCCACACTCTCATATTGGCTCTCCTAACTCCATAGCCTTCAAGAACGTGCAGACCAGAAAATATCCTAATTAAAACCTACTACAAGACAAGAATAATAATCAAATGTGAAGCAAATGTTATAGGGGAAATTTAAGTGCTTTCACCTTGCAGAGCCCCAAATATTCATCCTGAAAATTAGGAACAGTCTCAAGTTTGACCATGGGTTTTGTTACTGTTTTTTTTCATAAAGGAATTTTGATGCAATAATGAAGCATAAATTATTTCAATGATTGACTGAATCAAATTATAAAGTAATGTAGTGAAAATGAGTTGCTAGGACTGAGAAAAAAATGTTTACCAGGAACATCAAAAGCAAAATGTACAGGCCTGGCTACTAAAATATAAGCAACCTTCCTCAGCTGAAAAGACAAGCGAACATTGAATTATAGAACCTTCTTCTATGACACACCTCTAACAGAACAAAGATTTTCAACTAAGAACATAATCTTGATCCTTAAGAAAGTGAGATAAGACTTTTTCAATTCTTCATTACTTGAGTAACTTATCAAATATGTATTTTTATCTGTTTAGCAATTTTGAGAAGTAGAGGTCATAATAAATTCTACTACCTTTGTCAACTGCCCTACCACACATCACTGTATTTTGGTTCTGGAAATCAAGAAATTAAACTTATCCCTATAATATCAAAATTGGTAAACTTAAAAAAACTTGAGATATGAAAGATATGTTACATTTCATGCTCAGATTGAACTAAAGCAAATATGATATTAAATTAATTCTCCATTTGCTTTTGAGGGTATACGTGTACGTCTGTATGGCTACAAAAATAACAATGTAATTCAATTTGTGGTTTAGTATTTTCAAGTGATCTTATTTGATTGATAGAAACACACACACATATGTATATGAAAGATATTTTGTATAAATAAGGGCAAAGGAAAATCATGTTAACTAAGGCAGGCAAATGCATTTAAGCACTTATGATACAAGTTAAAATTAAATAAACGATTTCTTGTAAGAAACAGGTCTACACACTAACAGACATCGTAACTCTCTCATTAATTATTGACTGATTTATCCCACAGTCAGACTGATGCTGTGATTTAATGTTCTGAGTAAGTGAGAAGAAACATAGATTCAAGTGATTATTTTAGAATGTATAGTAGTTTGAATCAGAGATTTACTTTTGGGATTGAAAGATAGAATGGGTTAGAGATAGGGTGAGAGTAATACACCTTAAAATAAATAAAGAGAGTCACAGAAGACAGAAAAATGTAGTAAGTTAAATCTGCATAGTAGAAGTTGCTCGGCAATTTTACTTAAAGAATCAGATGTTGTATCAACAATACCCAAAGACACTGAGTAACTGACACATCTCCACTTTAACTCATACTGGATGCTTGGCTTCAAAAGCAATTTTACATTGGCTAACTGCAACTTGATATAAGAATATAAAAATGACGAAAGCTGCTATTTGGAATTTCAACAATAAAGAAGCAGAAAGATAATTCCATAGCTTGATTTTCTCTGATCTATCTTAATGCTAAACAAAAGCTACATTCACCTGCTCTTCTATGTGACTATGTCGTGGCTATGTGGACTTTGCTGTCTCTCTCTGTCTCTATCCCTCTCTTGTCCCGTCTCTCTATTATTAATTACACTTAAATTTTATTCCAAGATCTTACTTTTCAACCACTTAAATATATAATTCTGATTAGACTGAAAAATTCAGTGCAAGATTTGTGTGTGTGTATGTGTCCATGTGGGCAGAGGTATATTTGTGTGCATGTGTACCCTGAAAGGGGGTACCGTGGGTAAAACTGATGACAAAGATAGATGGAGAAGTGCAAAAAAAAAAAAAAAAAAAAAAAAGAAAAGAAAAAGAAAAAGAGAATAGGATAAACAGCCTCTGTTGCCAGGACATAGACAGAAACAGTCTCTTAGGTCTTCTGTAACATTTCAAGCAGTCCCATGGGGGGAAGAAAAGGTGGAACTCAAACTGGTGGAAAAGGAATTTGGAGGAAATAGTGTCATCACCAAAGGCATCTTTACCAGGCTCCCTCCTTTTCCCTGAGCTGTAACTAATGACCTCACCACCTTTGGCATCACAAAGGAGTGTTAACCATTTTGACATCATTGATAAGCAAATTCACTATGATAGTGGCTTAATCTGATTTTTAACACCCACCTTATTTAATCAATCAGTGTTTTAGCTGTAATGACTGTTAACTCCCATTAAAATTGCTAAACCAGCATAAATGGTCAAATTTCTCCAAATGATTTGAAAGAGGTGGTAGATAATGCAATGTGACAAATTTGTGCTATAGCTGAGCCTTGTTAAAGAGGCGAGAGCATTTTTACCCTACTCAATTTATAAGACTCTATTAAAATTAACTTTTTAGTGAGTGAAACTTCTTTATGAAGCTAACTGCAGGGTTCAGGAGAAATACCCAGGTTTGGGGTCAACCACTTTAGATCATGCTACTTCCAGAAATGCAGTCTAACTGGCTGGAGAAGTGGAGTGCTATTAGCCCATTTTCACACTGCTATAAAGAAATACCTGAAAGAAAAAGAAAAAAGAAAATAAATATCTGAAACTGAGTAATTTATAAAGAAAGGGGTTTTATTGGCTCATAGTTCCGCAGGCTCTACAGGAAGCACGGCTGGGGAGGCCTCAGGAAACTTACAATCATGGTGGACAGTGAAGGGAAATCAGTCACATCTTACATGGCTGGAGCAGGAGGAAGAGAGAGAATGGGGAGTTGCTATACACTTTTAAACAATCAGATCTCCTGAGAACTCACTCAGTCATGGGAAAAGCAAGGGGGAAATCCACCCCCCATGATCCATTCACCTCTCACCAGGCCCGTCATCCAAATTGGGGATTACAGTTCAACATGAGATTTGGGTGGAGATACAAAAATTCAAGCCATATCATGGAGTTATAAACTATAAAAATTGAAAGGAAAATTTACTTGGGCTATACCCTAGATACAAATAACAAAGTCATTTTTCAGGAACTCATGATATGGATTTCAATAGGAAATTTCTTTTATTCAAACCTAGCAAGGATGGTTTGTGGGCTCACATAGGAACTTATTTCAGAAGGGCCTTACATACGGTTTAAAGTTTTGCTGTTGCCATATTAAAATAGTTAATTTTTGAACAAGGGATTATATAATTTTATTTTGTACTGGGCCCTTCAAGTTTTATAACCACATTTGCAGGACTGGGTGGGGTAGGAGCAGAGGGTGCTACTGGAAGTGTAGAAAAAGGGGATCTAGATATTAAAGCTATGTTTGATTTCCAATTATAATTTCATAAATAATAGAATCAGCTCAAAATCTATACCATTCCCTCCCAGGACTAACAACTTATGTATGCATATAAATGTAAGGAATCTCTGGGCTCACTTTGCTATGGTCTTCTGATCCTTGTGAAGGGGGAAAAACAAAAAAAAAATGAGTGTATAATTTTATTAAAATCTTCATCCTAAACTTTGTACAGTAGCAGTTTATATACTAGCAGATTGTTTGGCAGAATATCAGAGATAAAGTTATACAACCTGGACAGTTCACATTCACTTTCCTTGTACCTAGCAGGGAAACTGGTTATTGCATTTTCCAGAAGATTGAATTGTTATAATTACATTATGTGTTATAATAATATTCAAATAGCTCCCAGTGTCTGGCGGACACTTATCTGTATGTTCTCAAGGGTTTCTTTCTTTTTTTTTTTTTTCTGTCTCAGAACACTTTAGGTAGCCAGATGTGGGAATATTAGAGAGTCCTTGGAAAGGGCAGTTTCTTGATCTATTAGACACATGAGGATATCATTAAATTAAGATAACAAATGGAAAGACTATCCTCATATTTATGACCCTAAGAAAAACCACTTTCATTGTCAACTGAGGTTACATTTTTATCAAATTAGGAGAGGTTAATTATTAACATTTTTTCTCAGTGGTTAAGGGCAAAGCTAGAATATGACTTTTTAAGTATAAGAGTTGGAATTTACGTTTTTTTGTTATCTCAAGATAAACAGAACTTTTTTCTCATCCCCACATTTAGAAATAAAATCAAAACAAACAAACAAAAACTTAGTTTTAGTCTATTGATTTTATTTCTGAAGCATCTCTTGATCTTTTCACTTCTTTTTATTACAACTGTCATCATCTTAGTATAAGCCAGAGTCATATCTAACCTAAGCTACTGGCTAAAATTGATGTCTTTTCCCTTTGGTGTCACTTCACTCCAAGTTATTTTTTACATTGTAGCCAATAGGATCCTCCTAAGCCACAAATCTGATGAAATTACTTTTCTACTAAAGACAGAGTTCCAATGGCTTCTTGCTTTTCTTGTAATAAAGTTCAAAATCCCTAGTTGTTTCTATCACTGTCTAACACAGATCTCATTTTTTTATTAGTATTTTCAAATTCTATTTTCCTGACTTAAGGGAAATTTTTTTTTCTAAAACCTTTAGAGACACTGGTTTTACAGCGTGGAACCTAACAGCAAATTCCTTGTTTTATGGGGTTTGTACTTTAGTGATTATCATATTAATATCATAAGAGAATTAATACGATCCTGTTGGGTAGTCCTTAGTGCTATGACAAAAACTACAGCAATCAATATAGAAGATGCTGATGTCAGTAAAATGATGGACTAGGACATTCTCAGCAAGACTGGAAGAGAGACAATTACTTCCAATGCACAGACACCAACCCAAGGATATCAGGATTACAAAAGATCAGGCAAACATGACATCACCAAAGTAAACTAATAAAACTCTGGCAATCGATTTTAGAGAAATAGAAATCCATAGACTGTCTTACAAGTAATTCAAAATTATAAACTCAAAGTAACTCAATGAGTAACAAGAGAACAGAGAAAGACAACTAAACTAAATCAAGAAAACAATATATGAACAAAATTTGATGTTCAATAAAGAAATAGAAACTGAAATAAAGAACCAAATGAATGTCATGGAGATAAAGAATATAATAAATGAACTGCGAAACTAAATAGAGAAACTTCAACAGTAGTTGTATTTTTAAGGAGGAAAAATAATCAATGAACTTAAAGACAGTTGATTTGAAATTATTCATTTAAAGGAATAAAAACAGAAAAGAATGAAAAAGATGAAGAAAGACTCTATTACTTATGAGACACTAAAAAATAAACCAATATATGCATTGTAGGAGTTCAAGTGGGAGAAGAGAAGAAGGAAGACAAAGAAAATATGTTGTATAAACCATGTTTGAAAACTTTAAAATCTAGGGAGGGAAATAAACACTCAGATTTCTGAGATCTAAAGGTTGCCAAATACCTTCCATGCAAAAATGTCTATGTTAGAATACATTATAATTAAATTTTCAGAAGCCCAAGAAAATAAAAGATATTGATAGCACCAAGAAAAAAGTGACATGTTACATACAAGATAATCTTCTTAAGACTATCAATGAATTTCTCAGCAAATACTTTACAGGCCTAAAAATATTTGGATGATATATTCAAAATACTGAAAGAAAACAAAACAAAATAAAACTCTCAACAAATAATACCATCCTAGTTTGTTTGTTTGCTATAAAGGAAGACTTGAGGCTGGGTAATTTATACAGAAAAGCATAATTTGGCTTTTAGTTGGCTCTTATTTGGCTCATGGTTCTGTAGGCTATACAAGAGCATGGCATCAGCATTCATCTTATTAGCTTCTGGGGAGGGCTTCATGCTGCTTCCACTCATGGTGGCAGGTGAAGAAGGGTCAGCATTTCACCGCAAGAGAGAAAGAGAAGGAAGTGCCAGGCTCTTTTCAATGACCAATTCTTGAGGGATCTAAGAGTAAGAACTGTCTCTCATAAGAACACATCCTCCTACCAGGCCCAGCTTACAACATTAGAGATCAAATTTTAACATGAGACTCAGCAGGACCATCCAAACAATATCCAAATTATAGCAAACATTTTACAAAACAAAATTGTCCTTTAAGAAGAAAGGAGAGAAAAAGAGGCTAAAACAAACAAAAACTGGGATTATTTTAGCACTACATCTGCCTTATAAGAACTAAAAGGAACTTTTCAAGATAAAGCAAAAAGATTGTACACAAAAACATGAAAGAATATGAAAATATAAATCTCATTTATGAAGGCAAATATAAAGACAAAAATATTGTTATACTGTAATGATGGCATGCAGATGATGTTATACATTAATTAATAAATGAAAAAAGTAGTAAGAATAATTGTAATCAATATAGAAAGTAAAATCTGATCTTAATTATATAAAATGTGTGTTTTTTGCATGTGTGCATGCTTAGAGGTAAATAAAGTGTATAATTTCTTTAAACAATTGAAGTTATCAGCTTAAAATAGGCTGCTGTAACTATAAAATTGTCCTATGCGTACAATGATACACACACACACATGAATATATGACGTACAGTAGTTACACAAAAGATTAAAGAGAAAACAAATCATACTACTACAAAAAATTGCCACAGATAAGAGAATAAGAGAAACACGGGAATTATAAAACAAACATAAAACAATTAGTAAACTTGCAATATTAAGGTCAATCCTATCAATAATTACCTTAGATATAGATCAAGTAAACTCCTCAATCAAAAAACGTAAAGCAGACAAAATATATATTTTAAAAAAGAGTCAAACAGAAATTTTGCTGTTAAAAACACAAATACTGGACTAGAATATTCCATAGAAAGCTTTAACAACAGACTCAATAAAACTGAAGAAAAAATCAGTGAGCTCAAAGATTAATCATTTGAAATTCTCCAGTCTGAGGCACAGCAATAACAACAAAGGAGTGAAGAAAGTCAGTGGGTCTATGTGAAACCATCAAGCAAACCAATTTACACATTATGCTAGTTCCAGAAGTAGTAGACAAAGAAAAAGGGGAAGAAAGCTTACTGAAAGAAAAAAAAATGACAGAAAATTCCCAAATCTGAAGAAGGAAATTACTGGATCCATGAAGCTCAAATAACTGTAAATAAAGTTTATATATACAGATCTTTTCTGAGACACAATATAAGCAAATTCTCAAAAGTTAAAACAAAGATAATTTTGAAAGAAGCAAGAGGTAAGGAAGTGAACACATACAAAGAAAACTCCACAGGACTAACAGCAGATTTCTCAGCAGAAGCCTTGTAGGTGAGGAGAGACTGGGATAATATATTCAAAGTTCTGAAAGAAAAGGAAGAAAACACTACCAACCAAGAAAACTAGAGCTCTCAAAAATATCTTTCAGAAATGAAGGCAAGATAAGCACTTTCACTTTCCCAGGTAAGCAAAAGCTGTTAAAGTTCAAGGCCACTAGACTTGCCTTACAAGAAATACTAATGGAAGTTCCTCTAGATGGTAAACAAGGGCACTTACAATATGTAACATGATAAAGTGTAGAATTCACTGTAAAGGTAAGAATATAGTGTAATTCAGAATACTATAATTCTGTAATGGTGGTGGTTAAATACTTTTTAGCTTTGGCATAAAAGTTAAAAGACAAAAGTATTGAAAATAAGTATGTTACAAAAATTTGGTAATGGACACATATATGTAAAGGATGTATATTGGGGTATATACAACATAAAATGTGGACGAGGAGAAATTAAATGTAGGATTTTTGTATATGGTTGAAGTTAACTTGTTATCACCTTAAAATAGACTGTCATAAGATATTTTATATAAGCCTCATGTAACCAAAAAGGACAAGCCTATAGTAGATACACAAAAGACAAAGATAAACAAATCAAACATAGCACTGTTAACATATCAAGGTGCCTCAGTGGAGTAGGCAGCACATCAGTCTCATAGTCAAAGCACAGCACTGCAAAAATATAAAATCCTAAATTAGGATAGCAAGCAAGCAAGAAATAATGGAACAAATGTACTACAAAACCATCAGAAAAAAATTAACAAAATGGCAGTAATGAGTTCTAACCTATCAATAATTACTTTAAATCTAAGTGGATTTAATTTTCGATTAAAAGACAGAGTGAATGGATTAAAGAAACAAGATCTAACTATATCTACAAGAGATTCACTTTAGCTTTAAGAAAATACATAATCTGAAAGTGAAGGTATAAATAAAGATATTCCATGCAGATGGTAATGAAAAGAGAGTAACAGTGGACATTATTTCAAAAATTGTCACAAAAGATAATTAAGGTTATCATGTAATGATAAAGGAGCCAATTCATGAAGATGACATGCTAATTGTAAATATATATGCACTGAACTTTGGAACACCTAAGTGTAATTCAAATGTTAATAGAACAAAAGGGAAAAGTAGACAGCAATGCAAAGTCCCCTTAGTAAGGGACTATGATACCGTGCTTTCGACAATGGATACATTATTTAGACAGAAAATTCCTGGAGTAGAAAACACGAAAAGAAACCCAGAGAAAAACTTAAAGGAAATTTTGTGTGACTGGAGCAGTGTGAACACAGGCAAGATGGGTTAAGAAATGTTGCTGGAAATCAGATCATGCAGACAATTGTGAGGCATGGGAAGAACTTTACATTTTAGTGTATGATGGGTAGCTACTGAAGTCCAAATGGAATCATCACATTACCTTATTCGGTTTTGGAAAGTGCATCTGGGTTACCTCAGAAGAATCTACTGTAGGGGAAATAATGGCATCAGAAAGTCCTGCTGGGAATTAGGAGTTTCATTTGCATAGTCCAGGAAAGAGATTCATACAGTTTGAGCAAGCTGAGGGTAGTTTGATTTGTGACAGAATTCAATGATAGATTTTAAGTGTAATAAAGCCAGGCATCATGGGTACCCACAAGGGTTTTCCCCAGTAAGTAAATGACTGTAGTATTTACTGAGGAAAACATCGAGGAAGGAGAAGATATGTGTGAGCTATGGAAGGAGGTACTATACAGTTTACTTTTAACATAGAAAGTTTCGCATATTTTTGGTAGAGATTTTTAGATGCTCTCCAAGCCCATTCCTGCTTCAGAAACACAGGAACACCACATTATTCTGCCTTATTTATATCTTGTTTGAAACTCTAAAATGTGGCAAGAAGTGGTATAACGCACTTCTGAGCTGTCTATCTCTCCATCTCTCTGTCCCTTTGTCTCTTTCCTGAATATCTACCAGTAAAACAGTTGACATAGTATTGACACACAATGGAAGGGGTCCTCTTGGAGGAGAGTTACTTGGAAAGCCCACCTTTATTAATGTTAAATTGTATTACTTAGAGTCAATAACCAGACAGAAACCACAAAGTAATATGAAGAAGAAAAATATAAGAATTATTAAGTAAAACAGAGTAACAAGAGCTTGGCTAGAAAGACTTATGAGAATTTTAAGGAATAGAGAAATAGCAAAATACAAGGGGTAGCCTCTATCTTTAGGACTGAAAGAACACTTAAGAAGAAACCCTCACCCCAAGACTGAGATTCTTAACTTATAGAGTTGTTCCTGGCCTTGACTCATTGAATGTAAAATTTGCTGTAGTGACACCCTAGTACAGCTTGATGGAATGCCACTATCTGGATCTCGCTAGAAATTTAGCCTCTAAGGTGTCAAGAGGGGCAAAATACCTCATTTAAGACACTTTGCTTTTAAACTACTTAAGGAGATTGATGGCCCCAAGTGGGTGGGTGCTGATAGCTACTATTCACATCATAGCCATATCCCGAATAAGCCTTCCACATGCAGGAGATAACACTGAAGAAGGTGTAGGTACTGCAGGAGACTGACACGAAAGTGCATTGAAGCCCTCAAATTACTGCCTTCTATAATGTCTCCCTCATGCCTTCTGCTGACAAAACTTAGCACCATATGAACTAGCAAAATAAAGATATTTAAATAACTCAGTTTTATGTTTTACAGATCTGGAAATTAAGGGCCAAGTTGGAACTGAAAGAAGATAAATTGATCACTGTAAAATTACTCTGTTGTCTTCTGTCTTGCTTGATGTTTGATTTCAAAAATGTTAACTATAAATTTTGTTTTGTTCCTCTAAATAGATGTTTTTTTTTTTCTCTCTGAGATTGTCTTCAATATATTCCTCAGGTTTTATTTACCTGAGTAAGATATGCTTTGGTGTTTTTTATTTTGTTTTGTTTTTTGAGTCTGGGATAATATTCAATCTGTTTGGTGTTCTCTGATCTACCAAGACCTATGATTTGGTGTCAGTGAGTGATTCTTACAATTTATCAGTTATGATGTCTTCACATATGTTTTCTAACCTATTCTGTTGTCTTCTTGAACTCTAGTAATGTGAATTGAGGTTTTGGTAATGTCCTGTAACTCTTACATGCTCTTTTTACTTTTTATTATTTTTTCTTTTCCTTTATGTTTCCATTTGAATAATTTCCATAGACCTATCTTCAAGTTCATTGATTATTTCCTCAGATATATTATATCCAGTGATGATCTCATAGAAGACATTTTTTATGGCAGAGTTTTCCCAGTCCAGCACTTCCATTTTTTTCCTCATACATCTTATCTCTTCTATTGAAATTATCTCTCTGATTTGCATGTTTTACATAATTTCCACTAAATCCCTTAACACATTAGTAATAATTACTTTAAATGTCCATCAGCCAGGCATGATAGTTCATGGCTACAATCCCAAGAACTTGGGAGACTGAGGCAGAATGATCTCTTGAGGTCAGTAGTAAGATACTAGCCTGGGCAGCATAGTGTGACCCCACCTGTAAAATAATAATTAAAAAAAAAAAAAAACAGCCGAGGATGGGGGCACATGCCTGTAATTGCAGCTTTTTGGGAGGCTGAGGCAGGAGGATTGCTTGAGCTGAAGAGTTCAAGGCTACAGTGAACTGTATTTTGTCACAATGGCTCTTGCCTATAATCCTAGCTCTTTGGAGGCTGAGGTAGGAAGACTGCTTAAGACAAGTTGGAGACCAGCTTGGACAATGTAGTGAGATGTTGTCTCCACAAAAAAATGTTAAAATTAGCCAGGTGTGGCGGTGCACACCTGTAATTCCCAGCTACTTGAGAGGCTGAAGCTGAGGAGGGAGGATTGCTTGAACCCAGGAGATCAAGGCTGCACTAAGCCATGGTCATGCCACTGCACTCCAGCCAGTCAACAGAGCAATAACTTGTCTCTTTAATTTAAAATCAAACATTTTTAAAATTAAACTTTTTAGTCAGGTAGTTTCAACATCTTAGTGTAGGAAACAAATATACATGCTGCTACCTTTAGGATGTTGTTGAAAACAATCATCGTATCTGGGAGATACTAATGCAAGTTTAGTTCTAATAATTGCTTTATCTTTTCTGAATATCTTTTTCTTTTTTGCCATTTCTATGCCGTGTGTGTGTGTGTTTTGGAAAGTTGAACATGTTATGTAAAGCATTGGAGACTGTGGTAAAATAATTTTTATGCTTGAAAATGGGCGGAACCCATTTGTGTTCAAGGGAAGCACACCTTCCCCTTGATTCTGTTGGTGTGGCTTTCTCAGTTTTCCTGCCCTTCCTTCAACTGTAGTTTTTGGTCCCACTTACTGCTGTCCCCCCCTCCCTTTCTTACAATTGTCCCTACTTACAATTATTTCCTCCCCCCACCCCATGTTTTCTTTTAATCTCCCAGATACAATGATTTTCTTAACAACATCCTAAAGGTAGCAGCATGTATAAACCGTTTTCTTACAGTTTAAGGCTGTTGGTCCATAGTAGAGTTAGGGGAGAAGAACCCAGGCAGAATTTCTTGCCCCTCTTTCAGGGCTGATAGTCCCTTATTTCAGTTCTACGCCACAATGATTTTTTTTTTTTTTGAGAATTTTTATAAACTTTCTCTCTGGTGAAATCTGTGGCAAGAGGATGTGGACCCCCCAATTTCTTTGACTCTTAGGGGTTTCACACTGTCATGGAGACTCACAGTTGGCCTTCTCCAAACTGTCAGCTCTTCCAGCTGAACTCTTGACTGGTGTCTATTGCATCTGCCCAGCTTGAGAACATGCTGACATCACTGTTGTCCCTGAAGACATAAATTCTTTTTAGATTTTGAGACCATTGTTTGCTCCCTTTCTTTTTCCAAAGGAACAAGAAAAATGGTTGATCTTTGAAGTTAGTCTGGTGTTTTTTCTTTGAAAGAATTAGAGCAACACTTCTTGCATTTCTAATACATGGTTCAGAAGCTCTTAATTCCATATGGCAGATTTTAAAATAAATACTAAATACATACTTATGAACATGGATAGGATTGATCTCCAAATATTAAAACATAAATTTGCTAAATGATGCATATACTATACTGAAAATTATATTATTTTCAAAACACACGGAGCTATATGATAGTGCTTATATATATATTCATATTTTAAACGTATAAAAACAGACTGTAAACGTACACAGCAATGCTATTATAGTGATTATCCCTGGGGATAGGGTAATAAAAAGAAATTTCAACTTTATCTGCAACGTTATATTTCTTTTATAAAAAATTACTTTAATGTCTGACTAGCACATCACCTGAAGTATCCTCAAAGCCAAAAGCATCATATATTCCTTATGATGTGCCAGTATGAGCTTAATTAGTGACTCAGTTATGGCAGCCATTCTGAAGGCAGACAATAGACCGTTATCTTTAACACTCCTTAGTGTTGCAGTTATTTCAAATTTATAGATTATATGTGGATTTCATATATTTTATTTCCTCTACCACTACATCAACGTCATGTGCTTTTTGGGGGTGCATTTTTCCCACTTTGAAGCAGACCTGACATACACTTGCAGAGACCCTATTCTTCTAGCAAGTGTTCTACATGAATGCTTTCATAAGAAATTACCAACCCTATTCTTAATTTTGGCTGCACATAAACATCTTACACTTATTAAATTAATGATTAAATACATTTATCCACCTCCTAACATAAGGGGTCACTGCATAAACCTCTTCAATTGATGTGATAAGGAAGAGTGACATGCCCAATATTTACACACTGCCAGCAGTCTATATTATTATATTATTTAGAAAACAAAGCAATATGAGATAGTGCTTATGTATATTAGTGCTATATTCTTGCTGGGAAGATAAAGGCTGCACAATTGTAGTAGACAAAATCACTATGTTGGGAGAAAGTATGTTGGAAGAACTATATGCCCATATATACATGTACATAACATTAATCAGTAAGTAGTAAAAGTATCACCATTTTAGCCTATGACAAGTTCCAGAAATCATAAGTGGGAAGCATGTCATCAGACAAAGCTATTAGAAGGTCTTCAAAAGATTAAAGACAGCTCCAGTGGACATTCCCAGGATATCTTCAAAGGAAAGCTATGAAATCTTCCTTCATTATTATCTTCTATTATTCTCTTTCAGCAGCATATAAAGATATTTAGGGAATGGTTAATAATTAAGAAAGTAAGCAATTATTGGTAGGAAACTTTAAAAACTAACTTACATATCATTTCATTTGTGTCTAGTGTATTAAAATGAAATTTCTGTAGTATCAAAATGTAAATTATTAAAATTTAATAAAATAATTTTTTTTGTATAAGTTAGACACATTTAGGTGATTGATTTACACTGAACACTCTCCCCTTGAAGTGGTAGAAAAGGCAGTGAATAACTGTGGCTATAATAAATTAAACAAATTAGTGTAAACTATTTTGAATATTTTTAAAACAACTCAAGTAATTGTGAAAATAACTCTGCTTTTCTCTGTGGTATGAAGCAGATACCAAATGCTTAGGAACTGAGAGAATGAACAAAGTCAATGAGGGAAGTCAAAAGAACCTGGATTTCTTAACTTTCAGTAAAAAACAAAACACAAAGAGGGGCACGTTTATATCACTGAAGACTTTGCTATCTTTTTTCCTGCTGCCCTTTCATATCCAGGACTATATGGGTCCCAAGAGGATTTAGAGATCCACTTTTATACTCTTTAAATATCTTGTTCTAGAACTTAATCTTTATTATCACCATCATACCCCAAAATAATAGCAGTAAGTACAAAGAAAAAACAAAGAAAACTCTGCAAAAATCCATTTGCCTCTCTTTGCTGAGCTCCTAGTAGGGCATTTGTATTCAGCCCATCCATGTTCCTTCTTAACTCTCTTCCATGCAGGAGTGCCTGCTATGCCCCTGTGCCCAAGGGACAGCAAATTAAGTGCTGAAATGGAAGATATCTCACATCTCAGATGAGTCTGATGTCATTATTACTAGAAAACATAAGCAATAAAAATCAAATATGAATAATCTCATCTTTTTTTCCACAAGCCTGTCTCACCCTCTGCCTACAGAGATTTAGTCCAGCATGCTTCCTCTAGTTCCTGCCTCAAATACGCCAGTACTGAGAGTCACAAGTCCTTATGCTAGGTCCTACTGTAAGGGGTCAACTAATATCTGCAGTCAAGACCATTAATATATCACAAGGGTTTTAATTTCCTGAAGAGCAAAGAATAAAATGTAATTAGAGAATCATTTTACAGTTATCCTGAAACCCATGCTACATTCCATGGAGGAAATACACAATCAGGTGGAAGTGAAAGAAAAAGAGGAGAAATAAGACAAACTTATTGTTCCTTAAATATGATAAACTGACAAAAAAAAATAAACGTGTTTAGACAATTCAATTGATTATCTATGATATAATGAGAAGATTTCTAACTGACCATAGTAGAATAAATCTCCTTTCTCAAGTGACCAAGTCAGCCAAAAGGAAGGATATTTCATGATCAGCATAAAGTTATTATTATTGAACAGTATAGATAAAAGATAATTTAGGGCCAATTAAGTATTACATCTTCATCCTTGTCTCAGGTAAAAGTGACGAGATATCATCTTGATTTACATTGTAATTATGTTTGTAGGAGACATGACATAGATAACAGCTCTGATGACTCCCAATAAAATTATTACTTGGATTTGTCACATTAGTAATTAAAATGTTTTTCTATCAAAATCAGAACCTTCACTTCCTATCAAGATGGAGTAATAGAGACCAAATTTACACTCCCACCTGAAATAACAAAACCAAACAAAAAAAAAAAAGAAATCACAGTTCTCAAGATATTAGATATTAGGTGATGAAAGGCTGTGCTCTTTAAGGGATGAGGGAAAAAGTTGACTTCTGTAATTACTTCAGTTTACTGCCTAAGGAAAAGAATGTCTAGGCTGCAGTGCAAGGAGGAACACAGGCAGTGACTAACTCTCCCCCTGAATTGAGAAAGCAGATCGGAGAATCCAAAGACGCCAACATGGCTAGAGTTTGAAGCGCAGAGAGGAGAAAGCTTAACAGAGAGAGAAATCAGAACATCTGAAGAGAATTCTTTCTGATTACTCAAGAGAGTCCTGGTCACAGCATACGTGTAAGGAAATTACAGGAGGTCAAAGAATCGCAGAAAAGACAAAATGGAAAAGTCATCCAGGCACACACAGATCTGGCCATAGAGTCTGCAAGAGTATCAAATGTCACAAATTTGTGAGACCTCCAGTAGTAAGAGCGTCTTGTCACAAAAGTGGGGAATAATAAGCCCATAGGAAATCCTGCTCTGGTCTTGCCCAACACAGCTTTAAAAAGTATGACCAAAAAGAATCACACTGTTCAAATAATTACATCACCCATAAAAATTTATATTTACAAAGGTATAAAAATATCCACACCCAACAGGGTAATATCATGATGCCTAACATTTAATCAGAAAAAATTACTGGGTTTGCAAATAAGCAGTAAAATACAATCCATAGGAAAAAATAGATTCATCAAAACTGAGCCAAAAATTAAACAGGTAACATAACTGGTGGACAATAACATTAAAAAATTATAATTCTATTCCATATGTTCAAAAAACTAGAGAAAAAATTGAGCATACAAAGTAGAGACATGGAAAGTACAAAAAGACATAAATTGAGCCTAAAAAAATACAATGATTGTTATAAAATATACAACAGATGGGATTACTCAGATTAAATGAGGTAGAAAAAATGGTAAATTTGAAGACATAGCAACAGAAATTATGCAAAGTAAAAGGAAATGAGTTTAAAAAGTAACTGAAAAAAATAAAGTAAGTCCAGCAGCAGTGAGCAGTGAAAGAACTTCAAGATGCCATTTAGTAAGGATATAGGAAATTTGAACAACATTGTCAATCGACTTGACATAATTGAGGTTTATAGAATGTTTTACCCAAACAGCAGACTTGTTTTCAAGAGCACATGCAACATTTACTAAAAGAGTCTGTTTTTTGTTTTTTCATAAAATGATGATCAATTTAAAAAAATTCAAATTATACAAAGTATATCCTCAGGTCACAATACAATAAAATTAGATAAAAATAACAGAAAGATAATAGAAATATATTAAGCAATTGAAAACTAAACTACACATTTATAAACAACTTAAGAATCAAAAGTAAAATCAAAAGGAATAATAGAATGCATTTTGAAATTATAAGAAGCAAAATCTCAACATGTCAAATTTGAAGAATGTAAAGGGACTTATAGGGAAATTTAAAGCAATAAGTAGCTATGTTAGGAAAGAAAAATATCTCAAAGGAATAACTTCAATTGCTACCTTAAAAACTGAAAAAAGCAAATAAAGCCTCAAACAGATAAAAACAAAATTATAAATATCACAATGGAAATCAATAAGCCAGAAAAAAAGAACAGTTGAATAAATCAATAGAACAATAGATTGTTCTTTGAGATGATAAAGGAAACTGATAAACCTTAGCTAGATTAATTAAGAAAAAGGAGTAGATACAAATTGCCACTATTAGATACGGAAGAATAAAGATTAAAAAAGATTGTATAGACATTAAAATTATAACAATAGAATTTTGTGACCAGCTTTCTGCTAATATATTCAAGAACTTGAAAAAATGTACAAATTTCTTGATAGGCACAAACTAGCTACACTTAGCTGAAGAAAATATGTTATATCTATTAAATAAACAAATTTGTAGTTGAAAATTTTCCCACCAAGCAAATTCCAGGCATAAATGATTTTTAAGGAAATTCTATTAAACATTTAAGGAAGAAATATTTTACCTTTTCCAAAATGCCTCCAAATAATTGAAAAGGAGAGAATATTTCCAAACTCATTTTATAGAGCCAGACTACCCTGACACAAAAACTAGGCAAAAACAGTGTAAGACAACTAATATTACGGCTGACTGCCACTACCTACTACTATTTGACACCGTCATTACAGGACTGAAGGAAGGGATGAACGTAGAAATGAAGACTTAAGACAAAAGTAACTATTTCAAGGAAAGGCAACACGAGAAGAAAAAGAGAGTTTCCTGCTTCTAGTGAGCAAAGGCCGCCCCTTAGCTTCTACGGGTATTTATTGGGTAACAAGAGCAAGACGCAGGTGGTAACAATTGGCCAGTTGCTTAACTGATCACAGGTTCATATTGTTACTGACAGGCTTCAATTATGCCTGATCATGAGAAACACTTGCGCCTGGGTCGTGACTGCCCTCATCCTTCCTTCTGGGTGACATATGCAGTTTGTCAGTTTGCCAATATTCTGCATTTATGAGAAACAGTTTGCTGCTTACTCATATAGCCTCCAGTGGTATACTGAGTTGGTCACGACCCTCATTCTTTCAGCCTCCAACATAATATCTCTTATGAAAACATATAATTATTTTAAACAAAATATTTGCAATTCTAATCTAACAATAAATTAGAAGGATAACACATCACAAGCAATTGGTATTTATAACAAGATTTTGAGACTGTTTTATGATTCCAAAATAAATCAATGTGAGTTACTGTATTAACAGACTAAAAGCAAAAAACAGGTGATAATATCAACAGACACATAAGAAGCTTTTGATAAATTCTACCATGCATTTGTAGTAAATGTTCTCATCAAACTAGTACCAGAAGGAAACTTCCTCAGTTTGATAAAGTGTATCAGAGAGAAGACATATATCATCATTTTTTATGGTGAAAGATCAAACACTTTATTCTCTAAGATCAAGAACAAGACAAATATACCTGCTGTTATTATTTCTATTTAGCATTGTAATGGAGGTTCTTGTTAGTAGAAAAAGATACAAGAAATATACGTATACCAGTCATCTAGATTACAAAACAATAATTAAAGTTGCCTTATTTTCAGATTACATAATCATCTACATAAAAATTCCTGTTGAATCTACTTAAAGAAAACCCTACCAGAGCTAATAAGGGAGTTTAACAAGATTGCAAGATTCAAGAGCAACATACAAAGATGAATGATTATCTGTATACTAGCAAGAAACATTCAGAAATAAAATTTAAAATAATATTCACAATAGCATGAAATGTGAAATATTTAGTAATATATCTTATAAAACATACTATACACTGAAAAAATAAAATATTGCTAAGAAAAACTAAAATAGGACAGATATATCACATTCATTTTTGAAAGATTTAATATTATCAAACTGTCAATTATCCTGAACTGTTTTTACAGATTTAATACAATCGACATTATATTTCCAGTGACTATTGGTGGACATTTCCAACCTGATTCTAAAATTCATATGAAAATATAAATGTCTTAACCAAAAAAAAAACTGAAAAAGAAGAAAAAAGCTGACTAGACTTAACTATCTGCTTACAAGATCTATTACAAAAGTTCAGCAACCAAGAGAGTGTATTAGCATTAAGACTGACAAATATAATATGTGAGAGAAGATACAAGGGAAAAAAGATTGACAAGTAGATAAAACAGATTTAGATCCACACATATGTGATCAATTGATTTTCAACAAACAACAATCAATTTAATAAATAAAGAATATTCCTTTTCACAAAATTGTGCTGAGACAATTTGATGTTTATATGTAAAAAATAAAAAAGAATTTTTTAAAAAAGTTAAAATATATCATAATGTAGATTTAAATATAAAAGTTTCAACTATAAAACTTCTGGAAGAAAACTCAGAAAAAAACCCAAGAAAACTTTGTGACATAGGCAAAAATATTTTAGAAGGTAAAAGCAATTAAAAAGATGGTATCTGAACTTCATCAAAATTTAGAATTATAGCTTTTTGAAATACATTGCTAAGAGAATGAAAAAAAAAAACAAAAACAAAAAATAGATTGAAAGTCCGATATAGATTGTGACTTACAAATCACATGTCTGATAGAGGAGTTGTATCCAAAATATATTTAAAAACACTCAAAATTCAATAATAAGAAATAAACAACCTGATTAACCCAGAATTATTTCTCTAGTTAAAGATCTTTAACTTAATTGTAGCTGAAAAGCTCCTTTTGCCATATAAAGCAACATATTGATCGGTACCAGGGACTAGAACATGAAGATCTTGTGGTGCCATTGTTCAGCTGACCACAAGCAATAACTTATAAGGAATTTGTAAAGTCGAACATCTCATAGGTAATATAATGTGCTAAAAGTCAATCAAGTAGTGCTGTCAATGTTCTAAATGAACATTTCGTGAACCAAGTATTTTATACTTAACCAAAATATCAACAAAATATATGGTTTTAAAAATATTTTGTCAGACATGTAAGAAGTGGGTATATCTATTTTTTATATACTTGCTTAAAAATGATGTGTTTGAAGAAAAATGTAAAAGATACACAAGAAAGCAGGTAACATAGAAATTCCAAAATATGGACTATGCCAAGGGTGTAATAAGGGAACATCCTGTAAAACTAAAAATATTCCTAAAATGTAATTGGTACACAGTATAACAGAAAGTCAGAGCTAGAGAGGATGGCTTTAGGAAAGAGGTGTGTTTCATGCATAGTAAGTATGCTTGGAGTATGGACGATCTGAGGAATCTAATAGAGAATTTTGACCCTAATATTTTAGAATGAGAACATCAAAACTAATGCTCTACGTATCAACACAACTAATCAACTTGAGCTATAACTATATAGACATATATATATATACACACACACAAGTATGAGAATCCATATTCCTTTCAAACGTTTATGCCATCAGTCACTAAAATGGCAGGCCATCAGCCTATAAAGGAAGCCTCAATAAGTTCAAAGTGTCAATATCACACATAATATGTGTGAATAAACTTCAAAAAAGTTCATGAAAAATAGAATTAAAAAATAAAAATATAAAATAAATAAACTGTATTTCTCAACGTAAGTTTCATCAAGTTCTAGACACTTTTATAAGCAACGATATCAGCCATTTAGTTCATTCTTAAAGAACTGAGGGTCCTAGAAATGTAACGATGTCAATACATATTTTTTACATGTTTATTTATTTATTACATATTTATTTATTACATATTTATACAATACATATTTATTTATTAACTAAAGAAAAGTGGGTGTCTTTAAAAATTCTTTAAGATTAGAAAACTAAAAGAAGTTAGAAGAAGACAAAAATCAGCACCGTATTGTGGCTGTCTGATGATTTCCCATTGAAACTGTCATAAAATTGCCCCGCTGGTGAAAAGAATGAGCAGAAACATTGTCATGGTGGTGAAAGACCCTCTGATAAATCTTTCCTGGTAATTTTTCTGCTACAGCTTTGGCTAACATTCTCAAACCACTCTTGTAATAGCAGATGTGATTGTTCTTTGGCCCTCCAGAAAGTCAAGAAGCAAAATGCCCCGAATGTCCCCCAAAAACTATTTCCATTACCTTTGCTCTGGCAAGTTCAATTTTGCTTTGACTGGGCTACTTCCACCTGTTGATAACCATTGATTTGGTTGTGGTTTGTCTTCAGGATTGTACAGATAAAACCATGTTTCATCTTCTGTTACAACTCTTTGAAGAAATCCTTCAGGATCTTGATTCCTCTTTTTGAAAATTTCCATAGAAAGCTCTGCTCTTGTCTGCAGCTGATCTATGTGTAACAGTTTTGGAACCAATCAAACGGAAACTTTGCTCAACTTCACTTGTTCAGTCAGAATTGTATAAGCTGAACCAATTTAAATGTCTACGGTGTTGGCTGCTGTTTCTGCTGTTACTCACTGGTCCTCTTTAATTAGAGAACAAAGAAGATTAACTTTTTTCTCTTCAATTCATGTGGATGGTCTGCCACTGAAGACTTGTCTTTTCTTCAAACAAGTTATCCATTGTAAATTGCTGATTTCTTTGGGGGCATTATGTTTATAAACTTTTAGTAAGGCATTAGTGATTTCATCATTCTTCCACCCAAGGTATACAATAAATTTTATAGTCTTGCTTCAATTTTAGCAGAATTCATGTTGCTCTTTTAGGGGCTTTTTTCAAAGTAATGGCACAGGCTTCTTGGATCCTATTCAGGAATGTCATAACAAGTTAGTATGAGTTTACTTTGGTGCAAAAAATTTTGAAATCTATGCACATCTTTTTTAATAATATGAATTTTCTATAAACTTTTGGAAGACCCCCTCATATTTTAAACACAATCTTATAGAGTGAAAAGCTAGTAGCTAAAAATAGCTAAACAAATTTCATATGCTGAAGAAATTAAGTAGCATATAATTAAATATTGCATGGTCAAAAATAAAATAATCAAAAAATTCAGAAACACATAGAAATACATGTTAATGTAATACAACCTGTCAAAATTTGTAAAATATAGCCGAATGTTTATTTATTTATTTATTTATTTATTTATTTATTTATTTTTATTTTTGAGATGGAGTCTCGCCCTGTCGCCCAGGCTTCTATGCAATGGCGTGATCTCATCTCACTGCAACCTCTGCCTCCTGGATTCAAATGATTCTCCTGCCTCAGTCTCCAGAGTAGTTGGGATTACAGGTGCCCACCACCATGCTCAGGTTTTTGTTGTATTTTTAGTAGAGACAGGGTTTCACCATGTTGGCCAGGCTGAGCTCAAACTGCTGACCTCATGATCTGCCCGCCTCGGCTTCCCAAAGTGCTTGGATTACAAGTGTAAGCCACCGTGCCTGGCCAGAACCTTTATTTAGATAAAAAAGCAAATGAGATATGAGTCAAAACAGTTAGACATTCAACTCCAATACTGGAAAAATAATAATTATATTAACTCATAAAATGAAAATAATAAAAATAGTAAAAAATATAAAGGCATAAATCAACAAAATTAAAAAAAAGTGTAGAAAAACTTATAAAATAAAATGCTACTTTTATGAAAATGTTAACAAGATAGAAAGAACTTGGAAGTTTTGAAAGACTGCAAGAATGAAAAAGTAGGCCAAAGATACAAATAAAGAAAATATAAAAATAGTGAAATAGCTACACACATGTTGGAGACAAAAATAAGAGGTCCGTGATTAAAATGTGTGTGCCTTTACATTTGAAAACTTAAAAGAAATGCGTAAATTCCTAGAATAATACAAAATGTCCAGTTCGATAAAATAATTAGTGAAAACACTATCAAATACATAAAAATCTTAGTCAAAGCCCTCTCTTCATTCTAAAATTCAGGCACATCTGACTGCTGTCAAATTTTAAGTAACAAATCATTTCTATCTTATATATATTGTTCTAGGATGTAATCAGAGTAAATTGCCCAGCTCATTTGTGAAGTCAGTATAATTCCTGTTTATAATATGTAGATAGACTCAGTACAACAAAACATAAAATAAAAACACAGGCTAATTCTATGTATAAAGAAAACAAAAATTATACTGAATGAAAGAACCCTGAAGCACATTAAACTTATATTCCATAATCAGACTTGGTTTATACAAAGATAAAAGGATAATCCAATAAATAAAACATAACATAATTTGTCTTTATAATAGAATAAAATATTTAAAAGTTATGTGGTTATCACAATAAGTGTAAAAAAAGCTTTTGATGCAGTTTAGTATCTCCAGTAGTAACAAACATTGTCAGGATTCAGATCTTAGCTTTGAAATACCATTCTACAATTAACGGAATCAGGAATTCTTGAAGAAAAGGCAGATTCTAAAGCTGAAATAGAGAAAATAGAAGATGGGCTAGCAATAGCTTGTTAGCTGGAAAGTTATTTTATTTATGAAAATAAATAAATAAATACATATATACATACATACATACATACTAGGGTCTGACATGTCAAAATAACCCAGGAACCAACCTGAAAGAACTCCCAATGGCTAAATTTCAGTTTGAAGCAATAACAAACCACAGGAAATGATTTTGCATTGCATTATAACCCAAAGTATAAATTAATTCTACATGAAACCATGCTGATATAATTAAATGATTAAATTAATGAATGATGAAGAGATGAGTCTTCCTAACAAATGAACTTCAAATGATCTATATCGATATTCTCCTTTCCAGGAGGTGGAGCTTCATCCTCCCTATCCCCTGTGAGTGTGGAAAAGGTTTGATGTCTTCTTTCCATAGAACAAAGTATTAAAAGCAGCAGAAGAGAAAGAAGAGGCTTACTTTTCAGTGGAGAAACCTGGCAACAAAATCTTAAGCAAATGACGGAGGTTAACATTAGTAGTGATGGCATGTGGTTATTATATACTCCCTGATGTGATGTGATGCGAAGGGCACTTCACCTCTGTCAGATTCTTTCTAGAAACCCATAACTTCAGTCTAATCATGAGAAAATAAATCAGAGAGATCCAAATGGAGGAAAATTCTATAAATTATCTGGTGAGTACCCCTCAAAATCATCAAAGGCATGAAAAACAAAGAATAACATTAAAACTATCACCAACCAGAGGAGACGAAGAAGACACAGCAACTAAATGTAATGTAGCACCTGCACTGGGTGGTGGAACAGAAGAAGTACATTAGCAGAAAATTGGTGATACTTGAATAAAACTTGGAATTTAGAAACCGTAATACATAGGGATTCTTAGTTTTGACAAGATGTGCCTTAATAATTCAGATCATAAATTTAAATACTATTTGGGAACTCTCTGTACTATCTTTGCAACTTTTGTGTAAACCCAAAGTTTTCCAAATAAAAAGTTTATTTAAAAATAAAGCAAAGCAGCAATACAATTCATGAGCTGTACTTCTGTGACCTGTGAATTTTTCTAAATGTATGTTATTTTTTCAATTAAGCATCTATTTATAACTCATAAAGCAACATTATCAGAAACAAATAGATATGAATGTCTTGATTTGGCAAGGGTTCTATACTGCAAATGAATAGCAAAATATTGAAAGAATATTAGATTTACTCTGTTAAGATCAGGAACAATATAGAAATAATATAATAATATAGAGATAATGCTATTACGAATGTTGTTAAACCATATAATATGTTTCTGCTATAATGATGGACTAACCAGAAGTCAGCATACAAAATGTATTTTTTATAATAGCAACATGATTTATCAAGTACTTAACAACTTATCCTAATCAAAAATATATAATAATTTCAACAGAAATAAATTTAACATTGCAGTATAACGCAGATAATAAAAATTGATTCCATATGCTTGGGTTAGAGGTCTTAATTTTTTTTTTTTTCTTTTTCTTGAGACAGAGTCTCGCTCTGTCACCCAGGCTGGAGAGCAGTGGCGTGATCTTGCCTTACTGCAACCTCCACCTCCTGGGTTCAAGCAATTCTCCTGCCTCAGCCTCCAAAGTAGCTGGGACTACAGGCACATGCCACCACACCTGGCTCATTTTTTTGTATTTAGTGTTGCCCAGGCTGGTCGTCAACTCCTGAGCTGAGGCAATCTGCCGGCCTCGGCCTCCAAGATGATTTCATCTTTTAAAGATGATAGTTCTAACATATTATGCATATATTAAAAGCAATTCTAGTCAAAAGTTAAATTGAATTTTTAGAAGGGGCTTGATAAATTTATTCTGAAATGTATATGGAAGTATAAAGTCAACCTTGAAAAAGTGTGAATTGGGATGGGAGACCACCTGTCAGAAATGATGACGTTGTCCAATAGGCTGCTATATCAAAAATTTACAAATGATGACACACTATGGTGATGTAGTGATATAAACTAATGTATTAGCACAAAAACAGACAAATAGACTAATGGGGACACAGAACAGAGTTTAGAGACAGATAACTTAAATATGGTGAGTTTGAGAGCTTAATGCATAATAAAACTGATACTTAAATCAGTGAGGAAAATAAAATATGTTTCTATGTTTTGCAATATGGAGATAAATAAATTTAGATATCCACAAAGGCCATTTACAAATGGACACCCAAATGATTAAAAGTTAAAACTGTTAAATTAATGGGAGCAGATATAAGAAAACATCTTTATAATCTTGTGGTTAAATATTTACTTAGAAATTCCCAAATCATAAGCTGTAAAATTAAAAATTTGGATTTTTACCAAACAGAAAATACCATTGACAAAATTTAGAAATGCATAACAAATTGGGAGAAGATATTTTTGATTTCTAAAAGTGACAAATATCTAATATCTTGAATATAAAAGATTTCCTGAAAATAAGTAAGAAAAAGACAATAACTACAATCAAGAAATGGGCAGAGGATGTAGGCTCTCTGGAAAAAAGAAGACCCAAATGCCAGCAGCATAGGAAGAAATGCTCAAATTCATTAATAGCTAGAGAAATTGAAATATCACTTTGCATACATGTACAGATACTAGATTAGACAATGTTAAGTGTGGCCAGAAATGAGGTGATACAAGGGGTGGAAGTGTACACAGGCCTAATTGTTCTAGACAGCATTCTGACAGATGTTCATTGATTGACCAGTCTACGAGCTAGCAGTTTACCATTTAGATATATATTCCAAAAGAATTTTCACATCTTTCAAAAGGGAGCATGTAAGCATATGCTTACCACATTATTGTTGTGTGTAGTAGGTGGAAGTTTGGAATGCATCCATGACCTGCAGAGTGACCAGGTCAAACATGGTGGATACTCTGCAGCTTGATGCAAGGAACTAGAAATTCACAAAGCAGCATGAATGCTGGTGACATAAGTAACAGATTGACATCTATAGAAAAGTCTAATAGACACAAATCTAAAACTTAAATTCATATATCAACAATGCACTTTTTGCAAGAAAATTTACCAAAAATAAAAATAAAAAAAAGGTGTACATCATATATTTAAGTGAATGCCCTTAGGGAAAAGAATGGGAGGAGAGAATGCTAATAACAGAAAAAGTAAACTTACAAATCTGTATCCGAGGGAGGAAAAGGTCAGTAAAAACAGCAGCTTCCTTTAAGAGTTCAGTTATATAGTTACTAGTAGATCCTTCCCGCATTTTACTGCAATACATAACAATGCTTGTGCTACTTTGACTCCCATGGAACAGTGTGATGGTTAATGAGATATCATGCTATGTATTTACTTCCTTCATCCTTAAATCCTTGAAAACCCATGACTCACTTCAGGAGTCATGATGCAGCTCTTCATTAAGCAGTTTAAGAAAGAAATAACTTTTAATTAGGTGGTTTGATAAAAATTCGAACTAATAATGGATTATGTAAGCTTTCTGCTCCGCAATAATTTGTACTACTAAGTGAATCCTTTGAGATTAGCTCTCTCTGATACCCTAATAAATAAATAAACTTTCGGAGAGGCTGTGTGGGGGAGCATTCTTCCTTTTATCCACTCCTCTAATTCATTTACCCAAATGTGACAACGAGATGAACAGTTTTGCAAAAGCTTGACAAGTGCTGATTTATCTGCCTTTTATATTATTTTATGAACATAACAGGCATTTTCCCATCTTTCTGTTTGTGAAAGTTAAAAATTACTGATTAGATTTGCTATTCTGGTTGGATCCACTGGAATCATCTTCCATATAATATTTATTAATTTTTATGAAGGAGATATGTGCTTATTATAGAGGACTTGCTGTATATGTGTAAGAGATATAACTTGGACAGTCATAAATAAGAGTCAGAAAATGTTTCCTTAATTTTTTCTAATGTGTCTAATCTTGTTCTTTAGTAGGCAACACATTCTAATCTATTTCAGGGTATTCATTCTGCTCCAGAAATACTTTTGTCAGCAGAACCTAAATATCTCAATCATAGACAAGTCCAAAGTTTAGTCACTTTGGTTTAAGTACCATGCTCTGTCTTCAGAATGTATCTACCCTACTCCCACTCCCATCTCAAATCTTGAATATTCTCTTTACTGCACTTTCTCTTGTGTGTTGTTAGGTTGGCTTCCCCACCATAGACTGTCATTTTCTTTCACGGTAAGTGTCATAATCCATATTCTTCTTGTCCTACTACCTGTATGCCTCGTCTTTGCTTTTTCCACATTACTCACAAATGTGCAAAACCCTGTAGTTGTGTAATATCACTTAATAAGTAGTAAAGTTTCTTTTTCATTACATTATTCTTTCCAAGACATCCTTATCTATTTATTCTTACACACATATTTTATAACCACCTTGTTAATTTTCAAAATAATCCTGCTTGAATTATTATTGAAATTGCATTGTACTTTTAAACTCGTTAGAGAGAATTGGTAATGTGTTTAAAAGTTATTTAGGATACATTTATATCCATCAGAAAAGTTAGTAATTTTTAGATAACTTCCAATTGACTACTTGTTAACCTTTTTCTTAGCTATGGTTTTTTTATGCACTTGCAAATATAATTTTATTATATTTTAGAATTGGTTATTGTAATTGATATAAGCTTAATAATTTTCATATATTTTCTGTATTTGTCTACCTAATTATGCTATTTCAATTGTTCTGTTTTCAACTTATATTCTAGCTTTATTGAAAAATAATTGTATCATCTAAAATTTATTTTTTTCCTCTTCAATTATTACCCTCTAGTATTTTTCTTGTCATATCTGTCAGAATTTTCAAAAAAAAATGAGAGAAATAGCTTGATCCTAAACATTAATGTAACTGGCTCTAGAAATTTATAATTACATACACTATTGGCTGTTAGGTTTAAGTGGTGGTCCTGAAGTCTATTATATTATAGAATTATTAGTGGTATCTGATTTTAATTTCTCCGAAGGCTGAGGAATCTCTGGGGATTTGAGGGGAGCTGTGGGTATATGAAAAGCAAATTCAGAGAATGGAGAATACATATATAATCCTTTTCTCATTAGAATGAAGCTCTGGTCAAATCTGTGCTTTAGAAATTTTAGTAAACTGCCAAGAGGAAATGTTTGGATTGGTGACTAAGTATCATTTGACAGATAAACAATAAAGCTGCCTAGACCAACACAAAGCATGCATTGGCTATGGAAAGATAAAACGTAAATATATATTAAAGATTGACTAGGCAACATACATTATAGTAAACAACATAACGGTCATCAAATATTTAAAAGGTAAGTGTTGGTGTTTATTTCTTATCAATTTCTCTTCTGTTTGTCTGCCCTCTGCCTTTTTCACTCTCTGTCTCTCTAACACACACACACACACACACACACACACCCCCACACACACACACTCCTGATAGATAGATCCTATTCTTTTTTTAGGAAACCGAGACAAGAACACATAAGGTTGTACAAGTTACCTAGTATTAACACTGGCACTGGGATTAGAAACTTTTTTGTTTTTAGTGTAAGATAAGATTCCTGACACTGCACCACATTTGATTTATATGATAACTGAAATACAAATACAGTACTATGGGGCTGTGTAGGAGAAAGAGAAGAATTTCAGCTGAAGAAATTCAAGAACACTTCCTGTGTACAGTTTAGGATGATTTTAACAGTAGATAATAGTGGAAACAAAGGATTTTTCTTGTTTAATCATTTTATTTTTTGTATCCCATTAACATACATTAGATCAAGGAAACAAGATTGTATCTGAGAAGTCCACATGGCATATGTAAAATCTGAGAAATCTGGCCTGATGAGTACCATAGATCTCCTTAATCTCACTGCCCTTCCCTCATGCATTTCTAAAACACTTACGCAGATTTGTTTCAAATGCTGTTATACTCAGCAGTACATCTGATGTAATTGTTTAGCAAATTCAAGACATTTACTGCTGTGAATGTGAGTCTATGGGGGTAAATATATGTATGTGTATGTTTATATATATATATATATGTAGGTATAAATGTATTTTCTACTCATAACCTCAGATTGCATACTTACATTATTTCGTTATATATGTATAAATTTGTGCATGTATTCATTCACACATTATGTTTGTAGATATAATGTAATATATATTGTCTGGATTTACTGTCAGTTTTAATTACTGAATACCCATTTTAGGTCTAAATAAAATCTTAGAAACAGTCTCTAAGGCCACATGCTGTGCATATTGTTCCTGTCCCTTTTCTGATGTGTGTTTGTGTGTGTGTGTGCGCGTATTTAGTGTGTGTGTGTCAAATGAGTGGAGTGATAATAGAGATTTGTGGAGGAATATAAGCTGCATGAATAGAAGGAAAATATACAGGAATGGGGTTGCATTTCTTCAATTATTTTAGCTGGTGGCACAACATATAGATTATTTAATTTTAAATGACAATGTTTGAAAGCAACATGAACTAATATTAGTGCACAGAAAGGGTTTCTTTGGTTATTGGATGGGTATAAAATTTCCCATATAAGTAGTTTAAGGAATGTGGCATTTTACACTTAGAGAATATGAGAAGCAGGGAGATGGCATAGCTGTCCTCAATCATTTAAAATGTTGTCATGTAGCAGAGAAAACAAACGTGGATTCTGTTTGATCGAGCAAGTAAAAGCCAAATGATAGGAGTTACAGTGGAAAAGAGTTTAAGTTTCTAACCACTTTGTTTTTCTAGAGAAAAAAATTCATCTTAGCAGGCACTGAGTTTCTTGTTTTCAGAGGTATTCAAGCTGAGTTATGACAATAACGTGGATCAATTACAGAAGGGATTCAATCTCTCACTGGAAGATGGGATTAGGTAATCCACATTTTAGTTCATTTTGTGTTGTTGTAACAGAATACCTGAGACTAGATAATTTATAAAGCAAAGAGGTTTATTTAGCTCACAGCTCCGTTGTCCAGAAAGTTAAAAATTGGGCAGCTGCATCTGGCAGCTTTTGGTGAGGTTCTCATGCTACCTCAAAATGGAAAGGGAGCCACATGTGCAAAAAGAACAAAACACTAGAACCAACCTCGATATAACAACTTACTCTTATGGGAATTAACTCATTCCTGTAAGAACTAACCAGTGCTGCAAAATAATAATAATAAATAAATAATAAATAAAAGACATTAACCCAGCTTAATGACTGAATCACTTTTTAAAGACTCCTCCTCCAAGTGCCACCACATTGGAGACCAGGCCTCAACACGAGTTTCTGTGGGGACAAACCATATTCAAACTGTAATAATTTGTGATATTTTCTGATGCTGTGTCTCTCATTATATTAAAAATCCACACACAAATCAGTTTTCTATTTTCTTTGATGATAATTTCACTCATATTCAGCACCAATTCAAACCTCAAGGCTTTTGCAATCAGAACCAATGCCCTTTTCAACATTCAAGGGTTTTCTCCCTTTTTTTTTTTTTTTAAATCCCTTTGGCTAACATAACTTCCTGTTTTGAAGAAGGGGGAAAAAAGCCCAAAGGTACCATACACATCAAAAAGCTCTTGAAATATAACATTTTGATGAGTTAAGAAGTAAAGCACTAAGAAATAAGTATGGATTAAATGTCTTTTAAAAAAATGGGCGTTAAAAATTGATGGAACAGCACCTGGCAAACCTCACTGAGGATTTTGCCAAGCCCCCAGTATTTGAAATATTCTTTGTTACACTTGACAAAGTCAACCCCGCTGAGTGTCTCCAAAGATATTACCACTATAGGTTGGCAAAGCAACCCATAAATACACAGTCCAAGTTTTCAAACAGTTTCTTTAGTTCAGAAAAAAAATACAGCCAAATTCCTTCGAAGTGAATGAGGGCTTCTGGACATCTTCCAGTTGGGGAAAATAAATTTGGAAAAACACAGCTATTGAAAGTAACATCCGTGATATAATTATTGTCCTTCTAATCAATGAAAAACTCATACTTCAATTTTATATAGTTTATTATTGTGTACCTGTTAAGTTTTGATTTTATTGTTGTTTTCTCCCAAGGGAATATATTTCTTTATACGTATTACTCTTTCTACAATCACAACCTTACTGTCATGACATTAACTTGCTCCCTTCTTGGCTGATTATCTTCTTTGATCTCTCTTTTCTGGAAACTTCTATGCCCTCCTCTCCCCATGAACTGACCCCTCTCCTTTAATCCACATTATCTCAGCCCAGAGGTGAACTCATTTTCACTTTAATCTTTTCCCTTTTCTGTTGCCTGGACCACCAGCATGAGGGTCGGATCCTCCGCAACCACACTATATTAAGAAGTGAGTTCTTTTTATTCTGACAAACATTAATATTTCTATGTTCAAGCTACTGTTAATTTGAGTATTTTGTTATACACAGCCAAATTTCCTTCTAATTGACATATCAATGGGAACAGAAGTTAAGCTTCAAACGAGCCCAATTTATCCATCAAACTCATCCCAAGTAACTTCTGCTCCAGAAAACATTAATTGGTCCCCTCAAACAAGTAACGTTTTCTTTTTTCTGTTCTCTCATATCATTTCACTCATGTCGTTTCATTCAAATAACATTTACAGTAGTGCTGTGATTATTGGATTATTAATAGTTGTCTCTTTCCCTTACTTACTCTATGGGAATGGTGTATCCAGAGAACAAAGAAAGTGCCAGAGGGCCTGGAATGCAGGAGGCAATCAATATATGCTGAATTAATTTATGAATAGAAAGTTTCAGGAAGGTAGGCAAGCAAATGATCCATAACAAAAATGTGGCAGTAAGTAATGTGGCTCAGAATGCTGGCAAGACAGTGTCAGAAATAAGGACAAGGATCTGTGAGGGAGGACCAGGCAAGGGGATACCAAGGCAGCACCTCACCAATGTATTAATGGAAAGAGTTGGACCAGGCATTGAGGATGACACATGGATGGGCACGTGGTCAGAGAACCAAGTTATCAGTACATTATGGCAATTGGTGCCAAAGGTTATAGAGGATTGATGCAGCCTAAATTAGGGATTCTTTAATTCCATCTAGGGTTAGATATGTATTGTCAAATACAGTAGTCCCTACCCTAGTCACATGGGGCTATTGAGCACTTGAAATGTGACTAGTCTATATTGAAACGTGCTGTGAGTAAATTACACAAAAGACTTTTTGAAGATATAATACAAAAATATAGCTTATTAATAGTTTAATATTGATTACATGTTGAGATATATGTGGATAAGATAATATCAAACTTAATTTTACCTTTTAAAATCTTTTTAATAACATGGCTACTAGAAAATATAAATGTGTACATATGGCTTATATTTGTAGCTAGAGTTATATTTTTATTGGACAGTACTTGCCTTAGATTAAAAATATGATGGTCTCAGATGAGAGAATGTTGGAATGTTGTTGACACAAAAGAAAAGCATTAAAGATAAGAAGCACCAAAACATTTTCTTAAGATTTTGGTCTCTGCCTGCCCTAACCTCATTCAGTTTGCAGCAATGATAAAATGATAACAAAAAACTACTTCTTTGCCCATTCCCTAAATAATTAGAAAGTAGCATTTGTCTTTATGTTTCTAAGATATTGGAGAACTTCAGAATGCTTACCTAACTGCTTTTCAGTCTTATTCTACACACGTTTCATTTGATGTCATGTATCCTATGACATCAAGTAAAATCCAGATCAGGCTAGATTAATGCTACAAATATGCTTCCATTCCCACTTATACGTGAAGACCAAACTCTACTAATCAACTAACACCTTTTTTACCCACTATGAAAGAATATGTTTCAAAGTCCTTTTTTGACTCAGCACTCCAAGAAGGTTACAATATTTTAGAGTAGAAATACAAGATTAAACCTTTTGTCATTCCTGAGACATATATTGAATGTCCCCAAATCTGCATCTCTACCTTAGATCTCTTTCCTGAGCTCCATACACGGAATCCAAAATTAATGTTGAAATTGAATTCAGTCTTCCTCCTCTTCCTCCAACTCCCTCCTTTTATATTTCCTCTCTTGCCACCATTATTGGGACCACCTGATGTATGTTTCTCAGGGGAGGGGCCTTGGACTGACCCAGTTCTCCCCCATTTCTCACTTACAGTTCTCAAGAATAACTAGAATGTGCTGGGAATGCAACATCCTGAGATTGAAAGAGTCTCTCTAGAAAAGGCTGCACTCTGTTCCAGGGCTCCTCTAGAAACAATGTGTTCTTCTACCCTTGAGCCCAGTGGTCACATTATCCTCGGGCATAAAACCTGGAGAGAAGCTGCTTTTTGGGGTCCCTCAGGTAGTTAAGTGAGTTATGTGCAAATGAGATATCATCCACCATGGGCAGCTTTCCTGAGCCTTAGAGGATCCGCTCACAATGAATGCTACACTTCTGTTGTCCCCTGCTATCTATCTGCAAGTAATCAATCTGCTGCATGTAACTTGTGTGTGGTTGTCTTGTTTCACCAGACTCAGGTAAATTGGGAACTGGTGCACAGTGAACTGCTTCCCACCATATCCTTTCAGTTGTTAATGCACACCTGAACATTGAACATTAACCTTGACTTGTCTTTTTCCCTCACCCCAGCCTGTAATCAATTATAAATTCTCACCAGATCCACTATCTAAGTATATACTTGGTTGTTCAAATACTATTGATTGCTACTCAAATTCAGGGTTCTGTGATTGCTTGCCTAGGTTACTGAAGTGAACTCAACTTTTGGTCATTTTCAATTCATCTCCAATTTTGAAGCCAGAGTGATCGTTCTAAAAGTCATTGTTCTAATTTTTGTTCTGGAAAATATTTTCACTGACCTTAGAATAAAGTCAAACTCCATTATAATGCTTAAAAGTGTCTCAAGATACACCTCTCCAGGTTTTTAATATGCCTTCCCATCCTCTTCCAACTCTATGCTTCAGTCTAGGACTTTCAATATTTTGTGCACACCTTAGCTTCCACCTACTAATTCCTCCTCATATTTTTGATGTACAGTTTATATTTTATAAAACTCTTTGGGGATCTATGTGCTCTTCATTTCTTCATTCAACAAATACATTTTGAGCATATATTATCTGCCTGTATATTATGCCGGTTAACAATAATACTACTATTCCTCCATGCACACAACTATTAATCTATTGGAAAGACAGTCATCAATAATTACACAAATAGCTATCTAGATATTAGAATAACTACAAGACAAAATGTAATTATTAAACATTCTTTACATCTACTCACCTTGAAGCAGATGTTTTTTTCTAGGAGGGAAAAAAAAATCAACACACATACACACATGTGTGTGTGCACATGTGTGTTGCTAAAATGACCACTGATTTTGGTATACAAAGCTCAAGGGAAGAGGTGAAAAATTTTTCTAAGATACCAAGACACTTATGGGAAAAATATAACTAGAATTCATCATATCCTCTTTAGGAGTTAAAATTCAAGAAACTTATCAGAGTTGACTGAATGAATCTGGCTAATGTTCACTAGCAAAGAAAGATCTTTTAAGGTAAGTAAGTCACTGTGAGGAAACAGACTACCAGCTGTTGACCTGGCCACTAAGTAAGGACTCAGAACTCAAGAGGCAGAACTAATATGAAAAATATATAACTGAAACTTGAAGCTTCCGGGTGGTCAGTCTTATGTTCATAAAAACAGGGTTTTGGAGGACATGAGTGTAATCTTTTAGCACAAGTATGGGCTAAAAGTCATCTGGATTAAAGAGGCATAACCATAGTCCCTTGTGTAGAAGCTACATTTAACAGAGATACCCTCGGGCAAAAAAAAAAGTTATTACTTGGGGATCTCAGGTGTCTCTCCTTATATGCCCAGCATTTGGAATTACTCTTTTAAACTGAGTAATCCTTGGGGGTCTTGGAGAATTCAGGACCAAGAGGTGTCAGGGGACAGATAAGGAACTTGCTATTAAGAAGAATGTGTGAGAAAAATAATTGTGTTATGTTGGTCTTTGTATTCCCAGTTAGTGAAGTATATTACACCAATTGCATTAGGAGTTGTGGAAATTTCTGTAAAAGAAAGGTAGAAAGAGTCAAGGTGAGTATAGAGTTTCCTCTAGGAAATGGGAGCCAGAGATGTGCTTGAGCAGGGGATTGTCAAGATTAGACTTGCATGTGAGGTGCAATTCTGCACATAGGAGGATGGATTTTAAAAGAATGAAACATTGAGGGATACCTAGTGTTGAAATGAACTAGGGGAGGGTTATTTATGTAGTCACAATGTAGGATGATTTGTAATAGTCTACTCTCCTACCAAGAAAATTACCTTCTGTTCTCTCTGTAACATCTAATAGATAAGGCAGTCATAGAAAACAAAACACAATAAAGCAAACAAGCAAGAAAACAAAAACAACAGAATCAAAACAAATCTTGTACAACATATATATGAGACTTATCCTACGATTTTTTTCTGTAATTCTTCCCTCTGCTCTTATTTACTCCCAAAAAGAAGAGTTATGAAGAAGCTTGCCCACACTTCTCAGATGTAATTGGAGAATGCACATTTAAAAGTCAATGGAGTTTAAAAAACACCCCAAGATCAATTGTTTCAAGTCTCTTATTTACAAATTAAAAGACTGCAACTTACGGAGAAAAAGTGGCAAATTGGGAATCACAGCCCAAGTCTTCTCTCTGATTCTCAATAAAACAATCTTGTAAATTTTTTTTTTTTTTTTTTTTTTTTTTTTTTTTTTTTGAGGAGATAAGCTATCTGGGACAGAGTGAACCTTTGCAGACCGTGAAAGGAGAAAGCGCTGATCATTTGCTTTCTCCGGGCCAGGCTCCATAAACTGTAATTGGGCAGATCTGGAACTGCTCTCAATTTCTCTGTTGCTACCAAAGGCGTGCAAGGCTACTCTGTTGACACTGATGATCAGAATACTAGCAGAGGGCAGCAAGAGGCGCTTCTCTACGCATCTCCTGAGACAAAACTTAGCATGCCTTTCTGGGTACAGGAAAGAAAATTCAGCTCATTAAAAAAAAGAAAGTTTCTCTGACATTTCGCTCCCCTCTTTGCACATTTCTTCTCTTGTCTTCATTTCTCAGCCTGACCCTTTCATCTACCTTTGCCCAGAGGGTCAACATAACTTCATTGGTGACACTGATTTTTCTAACAGCAGCATTTCTAACCCAGTAAAAAGTATCCCCAAAGCACAAAAGGTATCAAATTAAAGTGCCTCTCCAACAACTTGATGTTGTGGCTAATTCACAAAGGCATAAAGTGAGGAAATGTGTTGTTTTGTTTTTGGCTTTTGCAAACAAGTGAATGCTCATCTGCCCTTGTCTCACCTCTTGGCTTTTATGAGTAATCACTTTTTAAATGAGATGCTTCTGAATTAAAAATCTGCATTCATGCATTTGTTTTGTAGTCTAATATCTGTCGTCACATTTTTGCCACTGTAATTATATTTTCGATAACTCTGCATAAGTTCAAGAGCACTCAAGGAGCCAGATCTATGCTTTAATTTATTTACCATTCCGTAAATTTATCATGGAGAATTTCAAACCTATCAAAAGTAAAGAATATTATAATTAACCACCATGAACACTTCATCTATGGTCAACTTTTCTTAACTCTTCCCCAATCCTGTTTTATCTATATTACTCTCCTTCCTTCCCCTCATCCTGTATTATTTTAAAGCAAATCCAAGACATCATTTATTTTTTACCTGTAAATATTTCAATATAAATATCTAAAAGGTAAGGAAACAAAAAACATAAAAGCATCATCCCACTGTGCTACCTGGAAGAAAAAAATCCTTCCTATCATTCTACATATCAATTATCTTAAAAATGTTTAAAATTTGAATTATTTAATCAACATTCAGGAATGATCTATTCACTGTGATCATTGAAATTTCTGTATTATCTGTTAATCTATACATTGTTCCCTCACTTTTTCCCTTTATGGAAAATTACTTGTTTCTTAAAAATTCAAATCCTTCGCATGTAGAGTTGCTTAAAGTCTGACTTTTCCTGATCACATTTCTCATAACCTGGCTTCATATTTTCTCTGCCTTCTTCATTTTATAAAATTGACCAACTTTTTTGTTTGTTTGATTTTTGAGACGAGTCTTGCTCTGTCTCCAGGCTGGAGTGCAGTGGCTCCGTCTTGGCTCACGGCAACCTCCGACTCCCGGGTTCAAGCGATTCTCCTGCCTCAACCTCCTGAGTAGCTGAGATTACAGGTGCCCACCAACACACCCTGCTAATTTTTTTGTATTTTTAGTAGAGACAGGGTTTCACCATGTTGGCCAAGATGGTCTCTATCTCTGACCTCGTGATCCTCCCACCTCGGCCTCCCAAAGGCCGAGGATTACAGGCGTAAGCCACTGCGCCCAGCCAAACTGACCAATTTTTGATCAGGAGAGTTAATCAGATTCAAGTTTGATGGTTTTGAAAATGGGACTTGTAGGTGGTGTCATGTACCTCCATCATGAAGCACATAATACTTGGCTGTCTTTCTTTCTACTACTGAACTTTCTTCTCCAAAATTGATTTTGTCCATGACCTAGATAATTTAAAATTATATTAACATTAAATGTTCTTGTGGAAAAATCTTAACTGTTCCTTGTACATAATACCTTATATTCATATTACTAAAAATGCTGTCTTCTTCTTTTTTTTTTTTCCGAGACAGTCTTGCTCTGTCTCCCAGGCTGGAGTGCAATGGTGTGATCTTGGCTCATTGCAATCTCCGCCTCCCTAGTTCAAGCGATTCTCCTCCCTAGTTCAAGCGAGTCTCCTGCCTCAGTCTCTTGAGTAGCTGGGATTACTGGCGCCCCCCATGCCAGGCTAATTTTTGTTTTTTTAGTAGAGACGGGTTTTCACCATGTTTGCCAGGCTGTCCTTGAACTCCCAACCTCAGGTGATCCACCCGCCTTGGCCTCTCAAAGTGCTGGGATTACCTGCGTGAGCCACTCTGCACCGGGCCAAAAACTCTCCTTTATAACAATCAAAGAGATATAAATGAAGGAGAATAGATAAGCAAAACAGATAAGAAGGCAGTGAATTGAGTGTTTTCAAGAAATGATTAAAAAAAAAAATATGCAACTGTAAAAGGTATTAATAACTCTGGGGTTGGCATTGGAAGTATCTTTATGGACAATGCTCACTGACCTAATCATAACTCAGCTCACATTTGAATCACACCCAAAGAAAAATAGCTGTGTTGATGTTGCAGATGCAAATTTCCAATCATGGATAATTTTGGGTTTCTGGAAAAAACTATTAATGTACATATTTTTGAAGTACACACATGGACAAAGTATACAAATTATATCCAACTTGAGGAATTTTTTCAATTTGAATATGCTATGTAACCAGTATCCAAACCAAAAACCAGAATGTAATCATTAATCAAAGTAATTCCTTATGCCTGTTCCAGTCACGATTTTTGTTTCAAGGGTAATCATTATTCTGACTGTTAACACATTAGTTTTGTTTGTTTCTAACCTTTATATGAATGGAATCATAGAATTTTTTTGTGTGTATGGCTTCTTTTGTTCAACATTTTGTCCATTTAAAATATTTATGAGGTTATATAGAGTTCTCTAATATAGCTATATACATACATAGCTAGCTAGTATAGCTATATATATATATACAGTTCTCTAGCATAGCTCTCTATATACACTATATAATATGATATAGTACATATATACTATATATAGTATATATAATATACAGTACTATATTATATATAGTATACAATGTATATATAGTATTTTGTTGTATAATTATACCACAATTTATTTATCCATTCTACTATTGATGTGTAATTGAGTTGTTTCTAGTTTTTCACTGTTATAAATAAGACTTATAACCAATCTTTTATTTGTCATTTGGAGAACATACTCATAGATATTTTTAAATATCTGTCCTGGAGTAAAATGTATGGCCTGTATGCGTAAGTCAGTTTTACTAGATATTGCCTGAGTTTTTCAAAGCAGCTGTACCAGTTTACACTTTCACTAGCAGTGCATGAAAGTGCCAGTTGATTGACACCTTTGCCTATATTTGATAGTTCAATTTTATACTCTAGGCAATCTGACACGTTTTTAGGGGTATCACAGTATAGTTTTATTTTTTCTTTTATCTAATTTCCAATAAAATTAAGCCCTTATTTTTATTGGCAATTGAAATATCCCCTTTTGTGAGTAGCTTGTTCAAGTCTAATGCCCGTTTTTCTATTGGGTTGTCTTCTGTTCTTATTGCTTTCTTAAGGCCTTGTTTGTATGTTTGGAATTACTTACTGTAAAATTCGAGGGTAAAGAAATATAAGGTTTTACAAGAAAAAATAAAGAGGTAACTTCTATAAATTTCATCAGTTTTTACACAGCCAATTATAGCTATGCACATTAGCTACTATTCTAAAATTTTCCTAAAACATTGTTCCTCAATGACAAAAAGGGTTTTACTTAATTCTTCATGCATAACTAAACTTTTTTGTGTGTAATTTTCTTACTAGCAGTTTAACAATTCTGCTTTTCTTCCAGTCACTCTTGGACAGAAAGTGACCATCAGAGAATGGAAATACTTCTTAACCCTCAGTATCACTTTTTATATTGTTGTTGTTCATTTGCATCTTCAGTTAAACACTAGAGATCCTAGTTAGGTCTGGTACATAAAATTAGTTGATTACTAATTTAGAACTACGAATTACGTAAAAATCATTGGTTTACTATATTAAGTAAATTTATGGAATTTTATACTTTGGTATATAAAAGTAATCAGACAAAAATCAGAGAGAGAAAAAGAGAATTATGTAGGCTGCAATCACAAGGTAGTTGTGTGCTTGAACCATTCATTTCACTTTCCTGGACCAATGCCTTTGTATTAAAAATAATGATTCTCTTTATTTATGGTTTGACAATGAGTTAATATATCATATAGAAAAATATTTTAATAAAAGTGACATTAAATTTTTAGGTTACATTGTTAATCCATCAAATAATTTGTAGGTTTACTGAATGTTGCAACTAGAATATATGTTAGCAGCAGACTATTTTAACAATGAGCAAATTACAGTTTAAATTAAGTCTGTCATCCAAAGTCTTATTGCTAGTTTCTGAATTGAAAATCTTGTCTTTTTTTACCTGTAATTTACAAATGTTGAATTGCAACTACGTCCTCACAACCTAAAGCACCACATGAAACTATTTGTTACTCCCTACTACAATTTGCACATGGAAAACTGAAGGGAAAAAACATAGTTAAAAATATTTAAGTTGCTAAAGCTTCCATTTTGTGGAAATATGAACCATTTAAATATCAACCAATAAAATTATAAATAGATACAATTATTGTATTCATTACTCCAGGTCCAAGAAAGAGAAAAATGTTATTAAGAGGAAAAATAAGAAAAGACCAAGAGAGAAAGAGTTTTGTCTTTATTTGCTTGACTTTCCAGAAGTTATTTACATAACATAAGAAGTTTGAGCTGGATAATATGTTGGAGGTTCTCCAATCTATTACTTCTATTTTATGGATGAGGCAAGCAAGGCACTGATAAAGATTGGTTTCTGAGTCATACCTTTAAGGGAGAAGTCCCGAAACTTCCTAAATCAAAGCCAGTGTTCTTCTTTGTGAGGAAGAGACATTGAGTTAGAGAGTTGGAAGAGGAGAGCCCTGCTTTGGAATACACTGGAGACAGACCTATTACCTGTGAGGCAGCACTACAGTCATCATGGAGACCTTTGGAGATATCATGAAGTACCTGATTATATGACTCAACAGTTAAGATTCTTAGGAAACATGATATTAAAGACACCAAAACATTTTAGTAATTAATTGAGGCATAGAAGTCAAAAAATAAAAGAATAAAGCTTTTAGAGGTAGGACACACAAAAGCAAATGACATCAATGACCAATGAAAAGATTAGCACAAGTGGGAATAATCCAGTGATTTGGTTAGCATGGAAAAATTAGATCAAGTGATAATTAACTCAGTGAATCAATACGAGTAAAAAGATAAAAGAAGAATCATAATTTTTCTAAAAACTCAGAATGAATCTTCTCAATAATATGATACATAATACCAATGTGCAACTGTAAAGAGTTTGATAAAAAAATAATTAATAGCTACAGAGTAATAACAGCAGTGGCAAGAATAGTTAAGACAGAGTTTTATGTAATAGAAAAATAATATATATAAATATTGTGAATCTGGAGAACTCTTACCAGCACAATACATACTGAGGCTTCCATCTCTCAAAATGACCCCCAAGACCATCAGCAAGGCTGAAAATGGACAAGGTAAATAGGGACAACAATGAAAATGTCTATGTTCATCCACGGTAATCCCTAAGTGAGAAAGAGGAATTACGTGGGAGCTGATCCTGTCATACATGTGTTCCCATCAATTGCATTCAGAACTATTTTGTTATCATTTATATATGTGTTTATTCGACTTTTAAGTGGCTAGAATATTGCTTTAGTTTTTTGTATGTTTGTTTTTGACTTTGCTTTTTGGTCCAGCCCCTTCGGTTTATGTTTCTGAATTAAAATGTTCCATTCAAAATTTGATGAAGTTATCATATATTGGCTATCTATGTGCCTGCCAAGACACAAATTATGTGAATGCTGGCTCTAAAATTAATATCCAAAATGGTCAGCTGTTTTGAATATTACAGAGCAGTTACCCCCCAGCCTTTCTCCCTAAAACACAGCTCTCAACGGGTGAGTCAAGTCTTATATTAGTACATTACAATCATCTCTTAATGGGATATAAATCTTTTGGTTTTGAAATACCATTTTAAAGTTGTCATTAAAGCATGATAGATTACCAGTTCTTAAGACATTTAATGACTCAGTGTGAAATTGACCCAGTTGCTGGGTTGATAAGGGAGCAACCTATTTATATCTCCTTAATGAACATTAAATGTCTTTCTGGAGTGATGAAGTATGGTTTAGTAATACAAGAGGTCTGAACATGGCAAAGGAAACTGGACATTCCTGTAAGGTTCACCCTCTCTTCTGGGCCCCCACAGCCCACTGTATGTGCCACAAGAGGGGCCAAGTGCCTTGGCTGTCTCTGCAGGGAAGCTTAGCATGTTCCAGAGAACCAGTTAAGTACCTCTAATTTTAATTAAGTTACACCAGCCTTCCATCACCAGAATTTGAAACTTAGGCAATATTTTAAAGTATTTTATTTTCCTTACCACTGTATCCAATAAGCCATTAAGGGCCCTTCATGCTACTGCCATAATGTTATTCCTTTTTTTCCTTTTCTTTTAATTGCCACCACCCCTGTCACAATGCAGGCATTTAGCTCTTTCTTATACCATTACTCTAATCTTCTTTCTAACTGATCTATGTCATTCATGCCTCTCCCATGTCCTGTTAGTTTTAAATAAAGCAGAATGGTAAATGTAATGTGTGATATTGATCAATTAATCCTCTTTTAAAAGCTTAACATTAACTCTTCATTGTCTGAACAGTAAAATTTAATATCTTGAGGTGACTGACTCTATACTTATCTAGCCTTATTTTTCTTCATTCCTCACTTACTCAAAGATCCAGGCCAATTTTTCTAACTTTTGTTGTTGTTGCTTAAACATGCATGAGAAATAGGCACCTCCCATTTATAATGGTGGCCACCAAGGTAACGATACACTAACAGAGAAGGAAAGGACAAATAAGATCAGATCACAAATTCCAGAGAGGTGTACCCTCTCTATCCATCTTGCAGGTGCCTTTTTTCTTTTCCTCCTACCCTTCTCACTTTCTTCAAGTTTTCTCTATTCCTTCAACCTACAATGACCTTCTTTCTACTTTCATTCATCCAAATTGAGACTCACCTTAAATTTCTTATTAAATGACAAAATAGAAAATCTCAAATTAAAATAACAAAAAATGTAACTTTACAAATTGTGTTACAGATAATATTATTTGAAATTTTAGTAGAGACTACTTTGATAAAGACAAACTAGATTTTGTTCATCAAAATCTGTTCTCTATTTTGGGACCCATCTAGGTGTCATCTCCCAGCTTTTCTAGCAATTAGGCTTAGCCAGGTCTCTCATAAAGAATGTAAACAGACAATGCTATGTGCTACTTCCAGATCTACAAAACCTTTCAATGAGTTCCTCTCTGTGTGCTTTTTCTGTGCTCTTTCTTCTCTGCCAGTTAAAAGAGGAAGATGACAATGACAGAATTAGCAGATGGAAAGAGCTTGGAGTCGTGGTGGGGGTTCTTTTAATAGGGTTTTCAGAGAAACAAGTAAGATTTGAGAATATATGCACACACAAACATACACACACATATGTAATATGTATACATAAACACAAAAATTAAAAAAAAGAAATTTATTTCAAGGAATTAACCAACGCGATCATAGAAGCTAGTGTGTCTGAAATTTTTAGGGAAGGCCAGCAGGCTAAAACCTGAGGCCAGAGCAGATGCTGTGGTCTTGAGGCAGAATTTCTTCTTCCTCAGAGAAGTCTCAATTCTGCCCTGATTGTCTTTGACTGATTGGGTGAAGCCTGCCCACATAGTGCAGGATAACCTTCTTTATTTAGTCAATTGATTGCAAATGTTAATCATATGTACAAAGTATCTTCAGAGCAGCACCTTGATTAATGCTTGGTTGTATAACCGGGCACCATAGTCCAGCCAAACTGAGGCGTAAAACTAACCGTCACAGGGTCTGTACATGGCAGTGGAAGTGAGCTCCGTTAGCAATCTGGCACCCACATAGAAATGTTACGTAAGCATGAACTAAGAGTTTATTGTTTTAAGCTATTGGAATTTTGAGAGTTCTTACCTTAACCAAACCTATCCCAAATAATATGCAAAATATTGCTAGATAGAGATCTTTTCCAGGCCTGCTTCAAAGAATAGATAAAACTAGCTTGTAATTAAGCATTAAATGTTGATATGCTAGTAAATTTTACTCTGAAGTTCAAGTTGGTTTATTATCTTTAGCAAGTTAATCATTTGCTAAAATGTGGATGATGCTTTAATTTGCCCAAGATGAACACATTTTCCATGGTACTATTTAAAGGTGAACATTCACCAAGCTTCATTTTGGATTATCACCTCTTTGAAATTAGTGGAGTGAATTTTACTGAGGTTTTAAAAATGTTGTGATTCTGGATTAAATGTTTCCAGAAGGGAGATAGCTATTAGCTTGGCTAAACTTGATGTAGTTCTCAAGCAGTTATAGGGGCAAAGATGCAGCAGTCACACGGTTTTAGGATGTAAACCTCAAAATTGCAAAGGCAATTGCTTGCTTGATTTGGTTGATATTCAGCCAAAATCTATGAGCTCATATTCACCGGTATTAACTGTATTTACTACTACCAGAATGAAATTCAAATCATTCAGTGTGTAGCCCTAATAATAATCCTATATGACTAGGGGCTGCTTCTTCAACATTATTTCCACCTAATTTATAATCAAGATGTTCAATTAATAATTTCAGCACTTTACGCAGTGTTAAGTCAGCTGAAAAATATGTGATTTTTCCACTTTTCATTTTTCACAATGCTGAGGAATGCATAATAACCTGACAAAATGGAGAGCCAGGAAAGCAACGATTACTAACACTAAATGAGAAAAGGAAAGGATTTTAAGAGAAAAGCTGAAAAGTTGATGGAGTTCTGTAAAAATGTGAAGGCAAAAAACTTTGCAAAAATAAGGCAGCCATGTCTACAACACTGTTTTGGATATTAAAGATTCCTTTGGAAAGGAAAACTGATTTAGAAAGAGGATAAATTATCACCTCTTTGGATGCCTTTTACATGGAATCTGCTAGGGATCTGCTGAATTTGCTTGGATTTGCTAATTTTTATTTTGAATATTATTATTTCTTTCTCCATTCCCCATCTCTAGTGTTATTTTCTATACTTTTAAGTTAATCAGTTGAAACATTAACTAGGCTAATTCAATTCTTTACTAATTTGACTAATAGTTATGTAAAACTTTTCTTTCAGGGCTAAAAGGATGAAAAAAGATGTAGTAAGTCATGCAATAATAATTACAATTTACTGAGTCACCATGATAGGTGCTTTACATGCATTATTTTATTAAATTCTCACAATCTTATGAGGTCGCTACACACAAAATTCTATAAAAGAAGAGATTCAGAAAAGTTAAATTCAAGCTGCATTTTAAATCTAAGTAGATTGGAGAACTTACTTTGTAAATGGAGATAACAGCTGTTACTGGGAGCTGTGACTAGTTTAGTTTGACTCAAGGTACAAGCAGTGTAGATTTGTAAAAGGGAAACCTAGAAAAGAACTTGAGAGCTGTATTCCACATATGCTTCTACAATTAACCCATACACATAAGCATTTGGCTCAAAAAAAAAAAAAAAAAAAGTACAATGACCACGTTGTAGGTGTTTTAACTACTGAAACATTTGAGCCAAAGTGATATACAGCTGACACTTCAGCATTTAAGGGAGAGTGAATAAAATAGGACTTATTTAAATATTCACCTTTTATATCACGTTGGGAATATTTCCCCACTTAGCTAGTATAACCTCTCGGGGTCCTTGCGTGAATGGAACCTAGTACAGTGAGGCAACTCCCTTGAGGGAATCATTCACATCATGGCGGGCCTTGATGAAGCACTATTTGTGGGTGGGCACCTGGAGCCGGAGTAGGGGTTGGAGGGGCCCTGAGTGTGCTACCTCGAGGGTGTTAGGCACATGGGAGAGGGGTGGTTATTACAGGATAAAGGTCACTGAAAAAAAGAAGCATGGCATAACAAATTTACCCAGTCACAATTTACCCATCCAGGCTTTGTTCTGTTTTCTTGTATACATCAAGGTCTGTATGAGAAGGAGGCTCCACTTTAAAAAGAGGACTAAATTAGGACCAATATGTTTGATACTTCACAGCTCAGCTCTAGCCTTACCTGGGAGACTCAGAAATGATTTTATTCTTCCCGATCTAGGCTTAGAGCCGTGTTACATTAAATAAACTGCTTCCGGGGAACAGCTTCTACTTGAACAACAACAAACTTAACAAGAAAATAAGAGAATTAGACATGATCATCAGAGTGCAGGATTTCTTTTTCTTCTTTCTTCTTCTTCTTTTTTTCTTTTCTTTTCTTTTTTTTCTTTTTTTTTTTCTAGAGGGAGAATTGTTAGAACTCTATTGTTCAGAGAAGTGACGTATCCAGATAGAGAGAGGAATATTTTGGAGAGCATTTAGCCAAACTCTCCATTTATTTTCACAATGAAAAAAAAACTTTATATTTATAAATGAGGGAACTGAAGCTCAGGGAAGCTTAGTTATGTGTCTAAGGTGACAGCAAATTAGTAACAGTTATTTTCAAACAAATACCCCACAATGCCACACTGCCTCTAAAATAAGTCGAGGGAGAATTTTTTTTTTCTAAAGATAGGAGAGCAGTAAGATGATTCTACATTAAAGATATGAAATTTTCTGTTGATGCAGCATCAACCTTGTACATGATTGGCTCTTAATGATGAAGCAGGAAATTCATAATGGAAATTAATTCCCTTGATATCTAAGAAGTCAGAAACTCCCTGAAAGGTAAAACAAGAGATAACGCTGACTCCGTTGAATATATTCCAATGCCTACTGTACTGAAATAAATTTAAACCTTTGACTGAACAAGGGATTTTATGGTTTTTCTTTATTAAAAAGAAAATATATATTTTTTAATAGACATCCTCAGAGGTTGAAATTACTGTTTATGTAAATTTAGTTGAACTATTTAGAATTCGTTACTGAAGGGTAGTCTTAACCATTTCCCAGGTGAGGCAAAAACAAAATATTGTTCCTCAAATATTAATAATTTCTAGTTTGCAACAGACTGTCCAGAAAGACTTAGGTACACATAAGATACAATTTGAGGAGAGCCAGATGTTTGCAGTGATCCCGTATCTCTTCCACACCAATGTCACCAATGCTTGGGATTAAATTTCTATACATTTCCACTTTGGACCTCAGTGTTTAGTCTTCCTGAGTTCATTTTTGAAATGCAAATACCTCCTATGAGCTAATACTTTGAGTTCTTATCAGTGAAAAAATCCCCCTGGAATTACTTATGAGTGAGCTGAGAGCACATAGCCGCCTAACAGTGGGGAAAAAAAAAAAAAAGGAAAGAACAGCAAAGGGGCGGGGCGGAGTGGCTCAAGTCTGTAATCCCAGCACTTTGGGAGGCCGGGGCGGGCGAATCACCTGAGGTCAGGAGTTCGAGACCAGCCTGGCCAACATGGTGAAACCCCGTCTCTACTAAAAATACAAAGATTAACCGGGCATGGTGATAGGCGCCTGTAATCCCAGCTACTCAGGAGGCTAAGGCAGAAGAATCGCTTGAACCCAGGAGGCGGTGGTTGCGGTGAGCCAAGATCATGCCATTGCATTCCAGCCTGGGAGACCAGACTGAAAGACTCCGTCTCAAAAAAAAAAAAAAAAAAAAAAAAGAAGAAGAACAGCAAAGGAATACAGTGAAAGATGGGAGCTGGAGCTATCAAAAGTAAACCTTCAGGGCAGCATAATTTTGCCTGAAGCTCATTCTGACCTCAGAAAGGACAATAGAGGTTGATAGGTGTATCAGAGGATTATAATGTGTTCACAATTGTCCTAAGTAACACTGAACATCAGAAGTGCTTTAAATTAACTTTTCCCTTACAAAATATTTGATAATTGCTTATGTGATAAATGCCTTAATAGTAAAGAATTTTATTCGAACTCTTTTTGTATTTAGAATAATGACTTTCAAAATACTTCCCATCTTGTGTCAGTCAAATATACTTTGTTCATCACTGTAGGGGTATTAAGTACTGAATATGTAAAAATCAAAGGAAAGTGGTGACACAAAATGAGGAAAAGCATACTATTTGAAATTTAAGACACCCAGTCTTAGTATCTAATGACTAAGGCAGAAGGATAGATGTCCTGAACTTTAAGTGAGCTTCTATATCTTTCTCAGTGTGTATATATATGCACACACATATATGTATGTGTATATATATCCATGATGACTTTTGAGAGTTCCAGAAAAGTAGAAGCATGTCAAGGCAAGCAGAATGATTAATGAGGTTCTCACGTTTTGCTGTATGCTCCATTGCGCTCTGAGGTCTGGCTTTTGCCCTATCACTCTAATGATGATGCTATTACAAAGATCACTGATGATTTCCTAGTCACCAGATACCTGTCTCCTGATACTGCTTTGTCTTGGGCATTTATACTCCCAATCACCTTACAATTCTGTAAACTCTCTTCTTGGCTCTAATGGCAGAGATGTATTCTGAGATACTTTCATTTCTGATGCTTCCTTTTTCATCTCCTCTTCCCGTTTCTGACTTTTACCTATGACTCTGTTAACAACATTTTGGTCCTGAGTCTTCCATTCTTATGAAAAATCATAAGGTCTTAATCTTAAATTTTAGCTTAGGAAGCTAATATTTTATAAATGCCACCGAGATCAGAAAGAAGTGAGTTTCTGAAAGTGATAGAAGGATAATTTTCAATTGGCCAGGTTCCATTCAGATTCCTCATTTCGACCACTGCACTTATAATGCTAATTCCAAAACCCTCTCTTCTCCCAGGACCTCCTTTCCGACAACATCCATAGAGTTTCCACCTCAGACGTCCTAAAACAATCTTAAAATTAAGATATTCTGAAATTTGTTTTCTTGCTCCAATCTTCTTTCAAAATTCGTAATTTCAGTTAATATAATAAGTCTTTTCACAATTCTCTATCACACTCAGCCACTGGAATTTCTTTTGTTTTTTTTCTAGATGTATAATAGTTACTGAATTCATTCAGTACTTGATTCATAAGGTCTTTTGCAGCAGTATTTTCCACATTGGCAGAATACTAGTTCCAGCCCTTCTGTTATTGTGTCTAGATCAATTTTGAGACAAATATTTCTTGGGAATCTAAAACTTATGATCATAGTTCTAGCTGTTATGGGAAATTAACTGCTCTATAGACACAGATCCCACCCTCTAGGGAGCTTATAGTGTAAACAACTGTGATGGGTATTTGACTGCCCTTTCTGCCTACTCTTCTCTCTAATATATGTTACCCAGTAATTATTGTCTATTTGATCAATACACCACTTGAATTATGTGGTAAACACCTTCAATATTTATCTATTTTAGAAAGATTAATGACTATTTATTTGGGTTTTGAAGACTTCTACAGTTTCTTCCCAACATACTTCTCTAATCTTATCACTTCTTTTACTTTCTATAAAATCTGCATTGTCATTAGACTTTGCTATTCCTTGTCCCTCAGATGTGCTGCATGGAATTTTTTCTCCCAAATTATGGCTACTAGCTCACCTTTGCTGTCCTGTATCTAAAACTCATGCCTTTTCCATGGAGCCCCACCTCACTACTTTGTACCAACTTGAACTATTTCCCAGTGAGTCTTCCTTGCCCAGTCCCCATGCCTGACCACCAACACTGAGCCTTCTTTTTGTTATTTCTTTAACCATTTAAAACAAGCTTGTTCAACACATAGTCCATGGGCCACTGGCCCAGAATTGCTTTGAATGTGGCCCAACACAAATTCATAAACTTTCTTAAAAATTATGTTTTTTTGTGATTTTTTTTAAAGCTCATCAGCTATTCTTCATGTTAGTGTATTGTATGTGTGGCCCAAGACAATTCTTTCATTGTGACCTAGGAAAGCCAAAAGATTGGACACCCTGATTTTATAAATCTATATGTTTTAATTATTTGCCTCATTTATGTTATATCTCCCTATTAGGATGTGAGCTCTAGAAGGGTAGGGCAAGGATTTTTGTCCATTTTGCTCACTACTAATCATTTATGCCTGGAATGGCTTTTATCACATACCAGACATTCAATAAATTATTTTAGAATAAATAAATGGATTAATTAATTCAATCTTTCAGATCTTTGATTTTCTAATCTGAACAATGAAGACAATAATTAAAAACAAAATTATTTTTTCAAAGAACATAAAATCTAAAGAGATTTATCCGTAAAAGATATTATCTCATTTATTAATTTTACTTGTTATATATGTAATGCAGGGATACTTTCACTGTGGAATTAATCACCTATCATTAAATTAAAATGGACTCTAATTGGCCAAAATTTATTACCTAGTACCTTGTCTATAGAATCTGAAAGAGGAAAGACTAGGAATAAAATATCTCTTAAATTAGAGGATCAAGGGTTACCTTAGATTAAGAACTTTCAATTTGTTTGTGTGTATGTGTGTGTATTTCTTTTTTTTCCCTGAATTGACTCCCTACGGAGATTCTCTAGAGTTTTTTTCTATTGGCTTTCCTCATGAAATTTTAATATCACAGGTATACTATATGCCTGTTTTTGTTTTGCAGCCCTTTGAAGGCCACTAACTATTGTAATGTCTAAGAATTTTTTCTGGCTCCCTTTCTCCCATGAAATAATTTTTGCCTCTTGGGAAAGATATTACTTATACTGAGGATGTATGTCTTATTTAGTATGACAAATAGATTAACAAAGTCTCTGTTTGACCTATGTATTTAGCCCTGATTAGAATGCATAGGCTTTTACTGGCATGAACACCTTTTAAAAGCAAGACAATGGATAATTTTAAAAATAGAGCTTCAATGCCTAAATAACAAAGCAAACAGAAAGGCCCTTTAATTTGGCTACTTTCCTATTTTAATATTTTTTAAAGAAAACAAGTAAATGAGCATAAGTCAGCTCCTGTGTTTATCAATGACTCCATGCTGTTGCCCAATGGATCTCATACTTGAGTGAGACTCATAATCACATAGACATTTTGTGAACACACAGATTTCTGGGCTGCACTCCCTGAGTTCTTGATTTGCTAGGTCTAAATTGGGGCCCAAGAACTTGAATTTTTCACAGGTTTCCAACTGATGCTTATGCTACTTAAATCGCACCTTGGGAACCAGTGCTGTACTTAATGGTGACCAGAAAAAAAAAAAGTTACCAAATATTATGTTTAGAATGTTCTCCTGTTACAATAACTAAGGTATTTTTCAGGATTCAAACAGATTACTGAAAGACATGACCAGAGCTCTTCCTTGAAGACTTTCAACCATTATGCTAATGATTACACAGTGCATATAGCAGATCAGAGGTCTGAATGGAGTCTGGTGCCTCCCAGCCCAGTGACTTCATAAATAAAACACTGCCTTCTGGTGGAATCTCAGGCCAAGAAGTTATTTCTGGAGATCTTCCATTTTTATTTCAAAGATAACAACTTCTTTTGTACATATAATTGCTATTCTGTTTCCCTTTACCTCCTAACGTGAACTAATTATTATCTCTCAAAGAAGATTTAGAGGAGTCTGTGTAAAGAAGTGTAAAGTTTCATAATATCTTCTAAACCAGGATTCTAACTGCTTTGTTGTTTGAATCCTAGAAATGCAAACAAATGATCATAGATCAAAGTTGTTTGATTAACCTTGATATAGCCACAAAGAAACTAGAAAAGGATATGAATTTTAAGGTGAGAAATGTAGAAAATGTAGAGAAACACATAAAGTGAGTCACACACTTTTTTTTTTTTTTCCAGTTGGATTCTGTCTGTGCTGAATGGGACAAAGTCCACACTGAATTTGCTTACTCTAGATGAATTCAGTCAGTTGGAGCGTGAGTGCATGATATCATGATATAAATACAATTCTTTTCAGGGTGGAACCCAAAAGAGAGGTAGATTAGTCTTGAAGTTAAAATAGAAATATTTTCAAAGTCCAAACACATTTCCAAAGAATACAAAAAAAAAAAATCGGTTCCTATTTGATAGTTAACAAGTGCTGTACAACTCAGTGTATCTCAAACTGTGCCTTTGTGTCTAAAACAGCCAGGCTACAGATTAGCACTGACTTCCCTTTATTAGGCCCAGGGGAACTTAGCTCAGACTAGAATGCATGGTCTTTTACCTGTATGAACACCTTTAAGAAGCAAGACAAAGTGAAATTTTTAAAATAGAGCTTCAAAGCCTAAATAACAAAGCAAACAGTAAGCCCATTTGATTTGGCCACTTCTCTATCTTAAGGATCGTGCTATTGATCCATTGCACATAGATTAACTCTGATGCACTACTACTCATTGTCTGAGATAATCTTGTATTTGCTTGCACTCCACTCCACCTGGCTTCTTGGATAAGAATGGCCAGGAAATGAGGGAGGCTGTGGCAAAGCCTTGGATAAAGACAGACACTGCTTTTTGTTTCTCATACCTCACTGTCTTCTCAGATTTTCCTCCCTCTGCCTTTCATTTCTATGTTTGCCAAAGAAAAGAATTAATAGAGTAGAAGTTTAGATCTGAAGCTGGTTTCATTGGCATTGATATTTTTTTCCAACCTATTCTCAGCTAAGTGGCAGGTCACTGGGAGACTGTCTATATGCTAAGTTGCTCTTTTGCTAAAGGCTTTTCTTGGTGGGGAGGGGGACGATTATTATTTTTCCACTGCTGAAAAGCAGACATTTTATGTGTCCTTATTTTAGAAACCCATTAAAGCTGTCTATTCCCATTTGAGATTGAACAACAATTTAAAACCACCAGAAAAAATAAGTCACATTCTGAATGTATACAGCAAGTGTGCTTCATTGTATGCACCAATCTTTAGGTTATTTCCAATCTGGCCCTTCTTGTGCCTGTAGAATGGGCATCACTTCACAGCATGTTTAGAAGGAAGATTTATTATTACTTTTAATGCATTTTATTAATCTGTAGCATGTTAATACCATATCAGTCTATCTGATGTGTAGTTAGGCAATCTCCTCAGTAAATCCTGCATCTCCTTAGTACTTCAGTTTTTGCACGTCTTAAGTAAGTAGTTAGCTATGTGAGCAAATATACACAATTATGTTCATATTTGACAGCAATTTCAACATTTACAGAAGCTAAAAATCAGAATTTTTTTATGCCCAGTTACTCATTGTTCAGGACGCAACCATGACAAGACCTGCTGACCCTCTTGGGGATTGCCTGGAATGTTCCTCTATATGGAAGCTTGGTGCCGAGCTATCATGTAGTTCCAGATTCCTTTTCCTTATTTGGAGAAAACTTTCTCCTGCTCTGGGAAGGTCTTGAACTTCCATGTTGTTCTTAAGCACATAAGTCACATGGCATCTGGCCAGCCTCACTGGTATATCTGTCCCCTTAAGAAGAGATGGGGTCCTTTTCCTACAGCACAGGAAGCATGCAAGAAGTCCATCATTTTGTGCTGCTTATCAGCAGGGACCTGTTCGCCGTGGGAAACTGATGCAACTACAGATTCTGATCTTGTTGAAATCTTTTTGCCTGTGAGTAAAGCATTTTTCAGACCAGTGCGTTGTGGATTGTCTTCCTTGGCGACTGTGAACCTGCAGCATATGCAGTAGGCTGAGGTCTCTGGGGTCTTTCTTCTAGTGATTGATTGGTCTTTGGCATCCTTCATGCAGTAGGAGTGCTAACTTGGGACTGGTAGCTGGATCTTCATGTTCAATGCTTGTAAGGCAGAATTTCACATTTTTCAATACAGTTGTCCCGTCTTAACCACAGAGTATACTTTCCAAAACCCCCATTGGATGCCTGGAACCACGGATAGTACTCAACCTGACTGCCTGCAGTTGGGACACATTTTTATTCGTATCTTCCACCCACAAATTTAATCCCTCTTCCATCTTCACTAAGCATTTATCATGCGCTGTGGCTGAAATTTTTGTAGTTTGAGGTGTAACTGGCACTAATTTCTTTTTCCTTTTTCACAATTTCACAAGTATAAGATTTGTTGTAATTGTAGATCTTAGCAACCTCAGTATACTGCTTTCTTTTCTTTCTTTATTAAGTAGAGATTTTCATCTTTTCATTTCAAGGAAGCACTTTACAGCCTCTCTTTGGTTTATCTGAATTGCTACCATTCCTAGTCTTGTGCTTTGGGGCCATTATTAAATAAAATAGGGGTTACTTGAACACAAGCACTGTGATACCACAACAGTGTATCTGATCACAGAGAAGGCTACTAAGGAACTAATAGGCATGTAGCACAGACTGCATGGATACACTGGACAAAGGGATGATTCATGTCCCGTGTGGGACAGACAGGACTGTACAGATTTCATCATGCTACTCAGAGTAGCGTACAATTAAAAGCTTACAAATTGTTTATTTCTGGAATTGTCTATTTAATATTTTTGGACTGCAGTTTCTCATGGGTAACTAAAGCCATGGAAAGCAAAACTGCAGATAATGGTCAACTACTATAATCTAAGGAAAGCTTTTAGTGTTTGTCATTTACAACACTCAACAGCACCAGACTTCTGTCCCCTACAGTTTCCAAATGTCATACCCTAATTATTCTATCAGACTAGTCCATTTAACAGTTAAACTGTGTCTTCTTACCCACCTATTTGAAAAAAGCACATTTTTCACCTCATTCAAGATCATATTTTTAAAAATTTTGGATAAAAAAATGTTTTGTTCAGTATGTCTTTCATTTGGTCTGCCTATATATGTTTTTCTGTCATATAAATCTGCTGTATCTATGAATAAATATTATATATGCATGGTTAATACATTTATATCAACAAATAGATACATATAGGTGATATGCATTCTTAGGTATCCTATATACACACATATAAACAAATGTGTATGTAGAATACATTGTATGCACCTATATTTGCACTTTTTCTATTTTTTTCTAATTTTTAAATATTGATATATTGTGCTGAATTACTTTCAGTTCTTAGAGGGATATTTCAAACTAAAGTTTAGTCAAGTCAATAGTGGCCCAAACTCATAGTTTCAGCTTGAGATTTGTAAATATCTTCAACACTGTGAACTTACCTAATATCTATCCCATTCACAGAATTATAAATCAAGAATCATTATTATCTGGGGATAATAAAACATTAAACTCAAATAGGAATATTTTGCACCTCAAACAAAGACCCTGAGTTAAAGGCAGATCCCCCATCCTCTTAATCCCTGCCTCCCCCAGATCTCTTTCACTCCATCCTGGACCACAGGCAAAGTCTTGTAACTGGTCTCCAGGATCTTCAAAGTGTAGTATTTGCTTTGACTACTCTTCTAGTTATCCTTATTATGATTATGTTTTGTCATATTGCCACTCTAGGTAAAAGTTGTGCTTGCTTTTCAGTATTTGAGGAAAAGTGAAAATACCTCAGTATGTCACACAGTAACTTTACAAACTGGGTTCACATTTTCCCAGACCAATCTATTCCACTCTATTTTCTGCATTCCCTCTTTAGACCACATAGTAACTCTTACTTTTCCACAGAGAATGCTAGACTTTCACATCTCCCTGCCTAGTCAGGTCTATTTAAGAGTAACATTCTGCCACATTTTCTCTTTCCCAAGACTCGATGTCCCCTTCTTTGAGAGCATCCCCTGGTTTTGTAATTGTATACATTTTCCATTCATTTTCTCAGTTCATATACATTAGGCTCTTTTCTTAACTTAGAGGTGGAGTAGTAGAAAAGACAAATTTCATGCCAACAAGGAACTTATACTCTTGTTAGAGAAGACAGAAGATAAATCCAAATAGTGATAAGAAATAAGGAGCATGCAGAGCAACTAGGATGGTGTTGGCTATTTGAGATCAGCTAAAAGGGTCTTTACCAAAGGTAATGCCTAATCCAAGGGTGATTCAAATTAGAGTTAGGAGAATGAGGCAAACATGCAAAGAGACAGTGGAAGAACAATTTTAGGTGGGGAAGGAGACAGTAAATGAAAAGATCCTAACATATTTGTTTTAGGAACAAAAGGAAAGTCTGATGGAGAATAGAAAACAAGGAAAGTAGATAATCAAGTGACATAGGAGGACATTTTCCAGATATGTGGGAAATTATGTGCTGTATGGTATATAAAATAAATATGTTTATTTTATTCTAATTAAATTAGTAAGTTAATGGAGTATTTTAAGTGTGCGTATACGTTGGTGAGGCTAGGTGGGTAGCAGAGGAGCTGATATATTCAGTTACATAATTTCAAGCAATTATTCTGGCTTGCGTAAAATCAGTGGAGAATTGAGTATGAAAAAAACAAAAGTAACTGGATGGGAAACCCTTTTAGTAGTCCAGATAGCAAGTGGCAGTAGCTTGGATTAGAGTTATAATAATTTAGACGGTAAGAAGTGAACAGATTCTGAATGTATTCTAGGAGGAATGATAAGACGTTGATGGATTGGTGAGAGAAAGACTCCAATAATGATTCTTAGCAGCAGGCTGGATGGCAGGGTCACATCCTGAGTTAAGGAACACTGACAAGTTAAAAAATTAGTTTAGGAGTAAAATTTAAGAACTGGGAATGAGATACATTGATGTTGATATGTTCCTATATATCCAAAATGAGATATCATATAGTTTATAAGTTTGAAGCTCAAAGAAACAATTGAGCTGGAAATACATTCTTGAGGATCCAACACTATGGAAACAATATTTACATTTATGAGGTTAGATTACTTCACTAAGGGATAAACTACGGATGAGAAGAAAGACAAAACCTAAGCCAGTATGTTCTAAAATTTAGGTATTGAGCAAAAAAAGAAGGTAGAAATTTGGACAGGTAAAATATAACTTCTGACATATGAGAAAAAAATCATATAGCATCTAATAAGCTTTGAAAAAATGGTTTTAAGAAGGACAGCGTGCTCATGTATGTCAAATGCAAACACAAGTTTATTTTGATATGGACAGATTATCATGTGAACATGTCCCAAGGAGGGAGTCATTTGTGATCTTGCAAAGGGCTATTTGTAGATTGGTGGAGAGTTAGTCAAATGGCAGCAAGTTGAGGAAGAAATGGGAGGTGACAAAATGGAAACCATAAGTAGTGAAAACACTTTAATATTTTTCCTTTTAAAGGAAACAGAGATATGGAGTAGAGAGGAAGAAAATTATATCAAAGGAGGATTTTACAACACCTATCATATTAAACTGTGGCTTTATAATTAATGAAAAGGTCTTCTATTAACATAGTAACATAATTTGGGAAAGATGAGCGAGGAAATAATTTTTAGTCGATGTTTGGCCTCGAGTAGTAGGACAGCGATAAAGCTTCATGGCCCATCTGGAAGGGTTGGCTTTAGATAGAGGCAGGAACATTTGCTTCATTATAACAAAGGAGAAAGGAAAACAATTTGGGCGGAGATGCACATAAGGTGATTGGCCACTTGATGGATAGATGAGGCCATTTTTTCTTTGTCTATTTTCTTAATGAAAAACAAGATGTCATGAGCTGTGAGTGATAGATTAAAGAGTAAAATCTGAATGTTTGAGAAGAAAGCAGAATGTATAAGATAGTTTTCCATAGCAAAAAACAATTAACTGAAAAGTTGTAGTAAGATTATCTTCACATGTTCATAAATTTAAAGTATATCGATCAGTAGAGTTATGTGATCTTCTTTAATTATATTCAAATTCTCAGGCATACACACAGAGTAAGCAATTAGACTTAACAAGGATTGGACTTCTTAAAGGTGGGCACCTCCTTCTTTGAAGTTGCCTTGAAAGGCCAAATAAAATGTTTATTTTATATGTAAAGCAAAAGCAAAATAAATCAAAACATGCAAACACGTAAACCTCAGCAATTACTAATAACTAAGAATGAATACATGAGTGAATGAATGAATATCCTTAGATTTTAGAAATTAAAGGAGAGGAGCATACATTTTAATGCACTTATTTTATGGCTAAAATAACTGAAACCTAGAAGACAAATTACTCAAGATTATATGGCTTATTAGTGCATGAAATGAGACTAGATTCAGAAACTAAGACCAATATATTTTTTAGGAGAAATTTCTTGAATACATGGTCAGTGCTTAAATTTCAACATCATCAAAAATAGATAAAGGGGCAAGAATAGAGTTTGAGTCAAAATTTTAATACTGTTCATAAGACAGATCTCATCTTGCAAACTTGGAGCAACGCACAAGCTTTTTCCCAATCTTTTGAAACATCACAATCCTACTGTATTCCTGCCTGACCCCTTGTTTATTTGCAAAAAAAATTGTGTTGAAATATCATCTAACTCTGTGATTGCTCTAAGTAAACTGTAGGCTAGGAAATCTGAAAAATGGAATCAAAGTGTTATTTTCACAATGGGATATGAAAAACCCTGGCCATATGTAGTTGCTGGTGGAAGTGGGGAAGAAATGAAGCACATCAATAAAACATGACTACAGTTTGAGGACCATAGTAAAAATAGTTTATGGTGTCAAGACCTAAGGGATTTTATCAGGGGAAGGACAAAGCTAGTAGAGAGTGGGTATGGGGGCTGCAAATTCTTCTTAAAATTCTTAATTTTCCCCCATTCCATGATGATTGCCCTTGTTATTTTACTTGTCAATATCAGAGTATCTACTAGCATCTTAACAAGCTGTAAACTCCTAGTTCAGAATTCTATTTCCAATGGTTACACTCAAGTCTTGGTCTTAGTTCATTTTTCAATTTGAAAGATGTGTAAATTAACTTTACTCCTTCCCCATTGCTCCTCAGCTAAAGAGTTCTAAAGTGTCTTCTACAACCTGGAATTTAAAGGGTTGCTCATTTATCATCAATAAACATTGTATAGTTTAGTCTCCTTTTTACATGTTATATTTTCTTGTTCAGTAATAATTCAGGTGGTTCCTGAATCAGGAAAAAAGTGGTAAAAAATAAATCAAATGAAGAGAAACTAAGAGGCAGAGCAATTGAAATGAACTTCATTTCCCATTTTCTTTTGCTTTTTCTGTGGTATGAATTCTACCTTAGGGTTTCTAGTGAGTGCATGAATGTGTGGGATGTCCACTTGTGTGTATATATGTGTATGAGTATGTTGAAAAGGAAAAGAACAGCGGCATATTAGTTTTATAGTTAATCATGGCAATGCAGTAACACTGGCAAAACAAAGAAATTCAGGCACAATAATGTCAATAAAGGTTATTTTTGAATACCTTTAATAGAAAATATGTGTGTCTGTTGGATTCAGACATTTGGGGGCCCGGAAGGTGGTAAATTCTGGATCTAGCACTCCTTCTGCTTTCTTAAGCTTTCTTTTCTGGAAAAGGTTAATATATTATCTATTTCCAAGTATGTCCACCATAGTCGAGGATAAATAAATGTTGATTCCTTTTTTCTATTCCCTGCACCCTGGAGATGCTATATTATACATCTATAATATAATATATACATTATATATATTCTATTAAGTTGAATAATATGGATGTATTCGTAAATCATAGCACTGGAAAAAATATAAAAGATGTGTGATATTAAACCTATCCCTAAAATACTTAAAATTTAACTGAACAAGTAAGATATTCATAGAAATAATAATTGCAATTGTTTCAAATAATAGATGTTCCAAATACCTAATTAGCATTTCAAACACTTCATCTAAAATGGTAAGATTTTTATGCAAGATTGATGAAAATAAGGATTGAATTATACTTACAAATTCTTAGAGTAGGAGGGAGTTGTAGTGACTATTTAGTTTAACCTCCTATTTTAAAGTGAGGAGGTCAAGACTCAGAAAATGATGCTATTTGTCCAAGGTGTCATTAGTGTCAGAGCAATTAAACAAAGCAAGCGCAGAAGTAGGATCTATAGAAGTAATGTCGCCACATGATACTCAGTGGAAGAGTATGTTTCATGTCTGTTTAACTCAAATATGTCCCTTTGGCCCAAGGAAAATTACCTTTCAGACTTAGTCCATTTGATTGTAACATGAACAATAAAACAATTTAAACGATACAAGGTAATATGGATTTGGTGTTGTATGAGAGAAAGTAATTCATCTTCAAAGCTACCTAATAAGATATATTAGCAGCCATCACCCCTCTAGCTGGGATAGTCCATAGACACAAAGGTTCAAAGACAACTATAAGGAGCTTCAAAAGCAACTTCCAAATTGATGATTGCTTTAAACCAGAAGGGGCACAGTGTTTAACATCAAAGTTTGGCATTGTGTGGCTGCTGTTAATCAAAACCTCTTTGGAAAAAAGGATGAAAAGTAGAAACATTAGAAGATCTATGAAATGGGTGTCCTAGTTATCAAGATGAATCAGGAACCAACTTCTATATTTTTAGGGATAGCAAAAGCTAATCTTATGTGCTACTAAGGAAGAAGCAAGATAAGAATAGGCATTTTTCAGTAAGCATCATTTGTGTTTCTTTGAAACACAAAGAAATCTGAGAAGAAACATTTCATAGAAGTCATATTTTTCCCCAGTGATTCCTACATTGGTGAGTTATTTCTCTTCCTGGCTTCTACCCCTGATCCCCACACCCTGATAAAATAGAGACTCCCATTTGTAGTCCAATAAAACATATATAGGTAAAATATGAGGCATTCTTACTCAAAATCATACGTAATAAACATATATACCTCATAACATGTGAAATGAAATTGGCAAAAAATACTAACACATTCCAAATGGACTAGAAAAGTTAAAATGAATTAATTGTTGACAATGAAATCTAAGAAAGTCACAATATTTCCTGTCTTTAATAGTTATATCAGGCAGCTCCTCACACACACACACACACACACACACACATACATATACATATACATATACATATACATATACATATACATATATCCGCTTCTATTTATAATCAAATACGATGCCAAATCCAATATTCAGGTATTATCCAAGCACATGTTTTAGGGCTATTTTCAAACACAGAATGCTTAGTTGAATACGCTCTGACTCTCATCTGGGGTAACACCGTCTTCCTTCTGAAGCTCTCACATGGTGCTTAAGTACAATTTAGTACTTAAATATATAGTATCTTATAATCACTTGTTATTGAACCCCTGGGGTTAATCCTGTCACTTTAACTGGATTTTAAGCTTCTTAATGACGGAGCTTATGTTCTATTTTCCTTCTAATTTTGTGTCCTTCACAGTGACTAGTTTGGGCCTTGGAGATATGGCAGAGGCCTGAGGAGCACCCTATGCTCTCAATTAAATAAATACTCTTGCTTATACCTCTTTAATTCAAAGAGAGAGAGTCAACTGATGTTTTAAAGAATAGAAGACCCTTAAAACATAGTATAATAGCAACTGAAATGTATTTTATAAAGACACAAAACAAAATAACATACCCTCTTACTTTATCAATGGCCTGCAGTATGCCAGAGGGTGGGCTGGAATTTGGCAATACTCTCCTTACCTTGCCCACAGCCACATCTGGTGACTCCTCTGAGTTTATGCCCTCATCTTTGCGTAATTCTTAATATCTAAATGAATTGCATGTTTCCACATTGAAGTTGCATTATTGTTATAGTCCATAATCTGCCCATATAGACATAAATATAATGGTCACTTACTATTTACTTCCTTCTGGAATAACTCCAAGTTACATGAGAAAAGAGGTAGTTTTACATTAGAATTATTACATCTCCACAAGTCAGCACATAACAAAATCCCCACTAAGTCTTCTGATTGCACCCAGAAAACATGAAGAGTGCCTCCATGAAAGAGAGCCTTTAAATTTGTCAGGTCTTAGAGCTGGAAAATATTTTGGGGCACTGGGTGGCCTAGAAATGAAATATAACTTGAGCAAGGACACATAGTCAATTCTTCAAAATCTCATGGGTCTGTTAGTAATTGTGTAGTATCAGTTGGGTTACCTTCAGACAGTGGCTCTCAATAGGGGATATTTTCTGCGTGTCAGGGGGTCATTTGAAAATGTCTGGAGATATTATTGTTTCACAACTTGTAGGGAGATTTCTACTGGCAGTTAGCGACTAGAAGCCAGGGGTATTTATAACTGCCCTGCAATACATAGAAAGGGGCCCCACAAGAAATAGTAAGACCCCATACATCAACAATGTTAAGATTAAAAACCCTACCCTGGAGAAAAAACAAAAAAGCAGAAGCAAAAACAAAATTCTATTATTTCTGTCTTGACAAACTTTTGTCCTACTTTATTCTCTGCCTATGGCCAGGTGTGTGTCCATTGCCAAGTCTAGGAAACTCCTATTGCCTTAGAATTCATTCCCACACTTCTTAAGTCTGGGGGAGTGGTGAATAGGGATGGGATTTACTGCCAGGAAGAGCAAGGATGAGTGTCATGAAAGTATCCAAATTCTATTACCTAAAGCACATTCAAAGATGCCCAAGATTCAATTCATCACTATGTTATTCCTTAGAATCATAAGTACATAGCCAACCCAGTTCAGAAAACTACTCTAGTGATATTAGGGATTTTTGCTAGTTACACATAACACTCATAAAATCTAAACTTGTGTGGAAACTTAATCTACGCTGCTCAGGCTTCCCTCTGACCTATTCAATTTTCAAAGCCTTTGTATATTCAGCCTTTGTATCTTGTCAGTGTTGTTCATTGCTGAGGATACTATTTGAACCTAAGTAAGAATTCTGTACTCTCACCAATAACTGACAACTGACTGATCAGGAACCAAATCTGGATCTCTGAATATAGTCACACATGGGGGTCCAATCTAAATGTATATGTTTTATCCCTATATGATACCAGTACAATTAGGTCCTGTAGGTTTACATTTGTAACAGGAAGTGAAGATTCAATATGAAAATCCGGGTGCTGTGTTTTAATCCACATAAGCATTGGAAAGTCGGTCATTCTTCCCCAAAAACTCTGCTCTTTTTATCCTTCTTTCCTGTCTCTTAGGTTCACTGATGTTCTTTATTTTCTCTAAAACTAAGCTTGCCTTTAGTGAAGGATCTCCCATGAGGTATTGATACATTCATATTAATGTAATTTGAGTTGTTGTTTTTCCGAAGGATATATGTGTTTTGAGTGATGAGCGTGAAGCATTAGGAAGCAGATAGAAAGGCAATTTTTGTGTCAGTTGACAGCTCACCTTGACTATAGACTTAGTTAACAAGTCATCTGGGATAGAGGTTAATTTTAGGAAAACGGTAGAAGAGAAGTTTTCATAAATATGATAAGGCCAGATTTTGAAAATGTGTGGATTTTAGACAGAGGAAATTAAACTTTGAAGGGAAGTGGGAGGAGCATGACTAGGTAAGCATGTCCTGAAGTTGAATGAGTGTTAGATGACAAGTTGAATTGGATGAGAAAGAGATTATAGGCAGAACAATCATGTATTAAGATATTTCTGTCTCTGTTCTTTATTGTATTCTGTATTTTCTCCAAAAGTCCCTTCTGTCTTTCTTCCTTTTCTAACTCCTTCTCTTAAATGCCCTAGATTTCTAGAGCTGTAATGTGAAATATATACTCAGTGAGAATTGTTTGATTGGCTTATCTCTTGTTTCACCTTCATTTCAACATTAAGCTTCCTAACAAAAAAAAAAAAAAAGAACAGCTACATTTACATAAGGAAACCCTGGACAATTCTGAGACATTTGAATTGAGTCATCTCTCGAAATGATTGTTGTCTTCAGTAAACATGGAACCGGTAGACCAGAATCTAAATTCACATGTCTGTTCTGGAAGTCAACAGTTACAACTAGTACAAGGAAGAAGAAGGGGACGTGGAAATGAGAAAAAAATATGACTTTGAACTTCAGTTTTACTCACATCATCAGATAAGATCCCACACAACCTTATTTCTTTAATACTTTGATCCTTTTTCACTCAATAGTCATTCACTCTAAATGAAATTTTCCTTTTTCATATGGCATTCAACCTTTAATCCTTTCTTCTCTAACTCTTTAGTAGCAGACTTGATATTTCAGATATTTCTTATCAGTTTATTTATCCTTAATAAAAAGGAGGTACTTTAACAGAAAGTAAATGTTTAAAAATAAAGGGAGATAAAAGGGATATGGTAAACAAAATGCAATTTCTGCTAACGGCGTATATTTCTATTAATTAGATGAAAAAGTAAGTGATAAAGTATTGCAAACATGTAAAAAGAAAATTCAAATAATTTTTTTCTTCATGCTTCCAGTTCTTTATAGTACATTACATCAGCTAATGGCAATTTGTATAATTTGTGTAATGACATAAATTGCCACAAACTCTCACTCGGTGAAGTGCTGTCAGAGTCATAAATCAGGACTCAGAGAATTAGCTTTGGGAAGCATAGTCTATCAGCCTTAGGGTGAAAGAGGAATGGGTCAGAGTGGCAATCATTCAGTGAGCAACGTGCAGAGTTGGGGAGGAAAATGAATGGAATGGTGTGAGGAAAGCGTGACTGAGCTAGACCTTGATGAGCTAATCCTCCACATCAAATGGAATAATGCTTCATGGCTACATGTTGTTTTGCTCAACTTCTAAAATTACATTCCTTGACTTATGATTACTTCTCTGCAGGGGTCTAAGGACAATTTTGAGAATAAATCTCAAATCCTTTCAGGGACTTTCCAATACAGGGTATCTAATTTTAAATGAAAAAAAAAAATACACACACACAAACACACTTTTTACCTTCCATCAAATGTTGTCTTTTCTGTACTCATGCACCTTGCCAGCAAGGGCCATGTTGGCAGTTATAGTCAATTACAGAATTTGGCCTTCTTCAGGTACACATGGTAATTTGTCTGTGGGCATGTGGTACACCTGCACTTAAAAATACTAGAACAAATATTTTTTAAATTCTGTATGTGTTTCAGAATCTCTTTCTTTCTCTGTCTCTCTTGCTTTATCTCTTTCTTCCTCCCTGTCCCCCAGAAATGTCTAATGTCTGTCTGTTTCTCTCTCTCTCCCTCTCTCTCTCTCTCTCACACACACACACACACACCATGAAATTTTTATTGAGTGTGGAATTCTAGAAATTTAACATCTGTATAGTGCTTTAATGAATATGTGTTCTTAAAGGTAAGGTAAAAAACATTATTTCTGTAGAAGATTGTTCCATATAAACTGTTACCACCTTTCTCACTCTGTGTGTGCGTGTGTGTGTGTGTGTACCTGTGTGTGTATGTGTAAAGAGTTCTCAAGAGTTTGAGCTTTTACCCTACTGTCAAGATAACATTTAGCCTGGCACAGTTTCAGGGATGCTAGGAGAAGATATGAGACTTCTGGGTCAGACACAGAGGACTTTATTACTTAAGGGAGTAACAGTAGCCAGATTGCATCAGTTCCATAACCCTTAATTGCCACAACATGACATAGAACCAGATAATACAAAGAGGGCCAAGTGAGTTATGTTACAACAGAAGAATCCTACACGTAAAAATCCCAATGTTTTTAATAGGCAATAAACATGCCTTCCATTTGTTTCAGGAGGAGACACTATTTTCATCTTCCAAGACTACTAGCAAACCTGCTCTTGGCTCTAGAAGGAAGCAAAAATCTTTCTCTTTGGTGGCAATTCAGTACATAAGCACATTTCAAAGGAAAATCCAAAATAAAGTCAGTCAGTGTCTCTGCTCACAAGAAGTAAAGAAGCATGAGACACTCATGGAAAATTATCTCCCAAAACTTTGTAAGCGGAGAAATGCTGTAATAAATTCAATGACTTTGACTCCCCTTGGGATCTGAATCTATGTTCTCTTTCTCCTGGAGAAATCTTTCTAACCTCCCACTGCCCCCACTCTTGGAACTAATGAACTTGAGCTACCTAGACAGTGGAAAACGAAACAATACATTAACTTTGGTCTTTTAGCATTGGCAGAGGGTCTAAAGCAATAATCCTTGACATTTATCTCTTTACCTTTTATTGTCTAAGCACTTTGTGAAATTATCTAGTTAGTTAATCTTCCTAACACCTTTGTGAGTGAGGTTAAATGATGCAGTTTCTAAAATAGATATATACAAATTATAACTTGATAGGCCTAGTGATATGAGTTTGCACTATAATTGTTCTTGGTGTTTGATGGGATTATGGCCATTTTATGGGCCACTGGTTGTAGTTTCTTCTACACGTCATGTGTTTTTATGGTCTAGCATCTGAAGGAACAATCCAAAAAGACTCAATGAAATCACTATCCCTTCTAAGCATCTTATAGCACATAATCTTATCTATCTTATAACACATACTCATTTAAACATTTTTGTTTGTTTCTTACTATAACCAGCTTCAGTTATAATGCTAATTCTAGAAATAGTAATCTGAACTAATATTATAAAAGCTTAAGAGTATGTAAGAACCTGAAAGGTCATGTGGGTAAGTTTTCTATCTTCAATGAATAAATTCTTCAGAACTGATATTTCTTATTTTTTTCTAATATTTATTCTTTTCAAATAGAAGTACAGATTAATTAACTTTTTTGTAAGAGAGGTAATAATAAAATTTATGTTTCACATTGTTAATAAAACCTAATGTTCTCTAGGCTTTACAAGATTGTTAGTAAAAAAGAGTCACAGTATCTCAAAATTTCACAGGCTTATGGGTTTTTCATATGTTTTACTTTTCATTGATGAATCTGTAATAACTAAAACAAGAGGGCATATAGCATGCACTATAAATATTTGTTGAGTGGCTGATAGTGTAAGCTTTTATCTTTCTACCAAGTCTCTCCACTATGCCAGCCAAGTTTACCTAGAAACCCATATATGTAAAAAGAGTCCACCATTATGAGTGACATTTCTTGGTCAAGCATTATCATTGTTTCCTTCTGTTTCCACCTTACACAGTTGCTGCTTTCAGGAATTCACGTAGACATCCCAGATCTCTCATGTTTCCAGGCACATGTTGTGTTCTGTACAGACCAAGGAAGACAAAAGATTTTTTTTCCCTACACAATAATGTATCTTGCTACTTGTGGGCTCCAGAAAAAAATATTTGAATCTTTGTCACATAAATATTTGTGAGTTCAATTTTTCACCTCTAGTCTAAAAGTATACTCTCCAAAGACTTAGTTCTCATTCCTACAGTCAAAATGACAAAGGGACTACTCACTGACCATTTACACTATCTCTTCTCCTCTCTGTCTTGCTGTTTCCACACAAAACTATCTCCATTCAGCTTGTCTGTCGTACCAATATACAAATTAACTTTTGCTTTAGGGGCCCTAGTTTTTCATAGTCAGTCACATCTGAATCTTTGTTTAGCTTCCCTGCAACATCAACTTAGTAATAATTTACATTCCAAATGCTTTATCTTTTGAAGTGAAAAAAAATAGTCACCTATGTTTTGGACAAAGCGTTTATTTCAACCATGCAATGGCCAAAATCTCTCTGAAGACATTTTTCTGAATCTCAAGAAAAGGACACGCTTTAGTTTTCTGATGTACATCTAAATTTTCATAATTTATCAGGTCTGACATGGAATGTTGTTTATTATGGCACATAACACAATCATTTTTCCATTCTCTCTTCTTTTAATAAGACATCTTACAACTTCCGTTTTAGAAAAAATTGTGTTAAAATCCCATGTTTTCCAGTAGAATCTAAATGAATGAATCTACACAGCATTTATTTTATTTCCTTTCAACTCAGTGATCACATTATCTGCTTTATGTAGATTTTCAAAGAATTCATATCCATGTTTTCATATTTGCAGTTTCTTTCCCTCTTCCAAATCCATGCAAATGATGATAAATGTGATCAGCCTCATCCTCTAAACACAGATTACTGTGGAAAAAAAAAAAAAGCATGTTTCCTAAGAAATAAAAGTTCAGCCTGTTTTTGACACAAGTGTCAAGACAAACCAAGAATTGCCCTTGTGACAGATAATTAGGGAAAACTGTCAAGCCTGCAGCTTAATCCTGTGTACATCTGCTCAAAGTCAGCTCTGAAAACTGTGGGATCTAGGAAGACAATCTTTTGTAATTAGCCAAGGCCACTATAATCCATAAAAACATCTGATCAAATTGATTTCCAGTCCATCAAGTGGTATCTGTCAACAGCAACCTTACCGATCATCCCGAGGCTGTGACTACCTCATGTAAACCTCTAAGGTCATTTAAAGGTTCCTTTGCCTTGTAAATATGAAATCATTTTCACTTTTTGACAGGCTGCCTTTTCATGTAGGGTGGTAGGAAAAAGAAGAAGTAAGAAAAAAATGAAATGTCAAAATAATTCACAAACCATTAACATTGGGAAGGCAGAAATCCACAATTCACAAATGTCTTTTGTAAGATCAGTGTTCTGCTAAGGAGTAGCCAACAATATGCAGAGTTTGTGAAGAAAGAAAATTGCACCGTCTCTGCTTCTGAACTTGAGGTCTTGACTTTGTTCTTCTGGTGTGTATGCTGAATATTCCACCCATGTCTGTCTCGCAACTTGTATGTGCTACTTGCACCTTCCTGTCCCACCCTTGTTATTCTCTCCAGACTCTAATCTCTCATCATTCTCAAATACAGGGGCTAAAACAATTTTCCTCCATCTCAATTTTGAAAAATGGATTGAGTCATGTCGCTTGTCTGCCTCTCTGTTGTCTGCCATGTCCATTCTAATGCTTTTTCAAGCCTGGTGTCTTATGCAGTTAATTTGAGCCTTCCTTACCCTTACTTTCTCCACGACCACTGATATTTCCTCTCTTAGGTAAAATTATTCTCACTCATTTCAAAATTCTGATCTCTAAAAACTTAGCACATTCCTCACCTCTGGATATCAATTGGACACACTCTTATCCCTCAGTGTGTGTGTATTTATCAAAATGGTCTAACTGTTGCCTTTATTTAGTTTTCTTTTTCCCAGTCTCTCCATAGCTCCTCTGTGCTGGCTTCTAGTTCTTGCAACTCTCTTCTCTTAGACTCTGTGCAAAGGCATTTTTCTGCTGTCTTCATTTTCTCTTTTCTGAGATGCCACTTTTTAAGACCGTCTCCTAAGTGAAGGATATTCCCACAAAACTCCAGTCCTTAATTTTCTATTTTTCTTTCTGCATCATCTCCATGATACTTTTTGCTTTCTGCTTCCTCTGAGTTGATGATACTCATTTTTGTGTTTCCAGAAGTTCGAACATGTGTCCCCAAAATTCAGATGCCTAAAGACACCTCCACTTAAAAAAAAATTTATATTTGTGCAAATCTCACCATTTTCAAAACTGAATTAATCTTTTGCCCACAATCGGGTTCTTTTTTCATATTAAATTTTTTCAATCAGAGAATTGTCCCTGGCTGGTTTTCTTCCCTTGTCTAGATTCAATTTGTCACCAAGCCATCTCATTTCTTGCTTCAGATTTTGTCATTGTCATATAATCAAAATTGCACCTCTTTTATTAAACGATCAACCTAGTAAAGGTTACCATCCTCCTCCTCAAATTAAGAACAGTTCTGTTAGATTTCTCTATTGAGATATAATTCATATACTATAAAATTTAATATTTAAAAGAGAAATGTTTTGTGGTTTTTAGTATATCCATAAATTTGTACAACCATCACCACTACCTAGAACCCCTACTGTAGGACATTTTTATCACCCCTTTAAGAAACCTCATGCTGATTGGTAGTCATTCCTCATTCTCTTCCCTCTCTTCCCATTCTTTAGCCTCTCATAACCACTAATTCTGTCTCTAAGGACTTGTCTATTTTTGATATTTTGTGTCAGTGGAATCATACATTATACAGCCTTTTGTGTCTGGTTTCTTCTAGTTAGCATAATGTTTTCAAGGGTTGTGCATATTGTAACATGTATCACTACTTCACTTATTTTTATTGCTAATATTCCACAGTATGGATATACCATCTTTTGTCTGTCCATTCATCACTTGATGGATATTTGGGTTGTCACCAGTTTTTGGCTATTCTAAGAAAATATACCACTCACAGTAACCAGCAAAAAGACATGAAGATGTATATTATAAAAGTGTGAAAGTGGAGATGGAGAGAAGTGTGTAGACTTAGCATCCACTTTCGGGAGCAGAATTAACCAATTTGTTGGATTGAGTGAGAGGGATGAGAGAGAGAAAGTAATCAAACATCGATTCATAAACTTATGAGTTCTGTGGCCCTCCTTTCCTAGGTATTTTACTTAATGACAAAGAAAAACTTGTGCCTATGAAGAATGTCTGGAGTAAGTCCAACAGTTTCATATATATATGTGTGTGTGTGTGTGTGTGTGTGTGTATGAAGGTCTACTGAATATTTCTTTTTCTTTTTTTTTTTTTTTTTTTGAGATGGAGTCTCGCTGTGTCACCCAGGCTGGAGTGCAGTAGCCCAATCTCGGCTCACTGCAACCTCCCCGTCTCGGGTTCACGCCATTCTCCTGGCTCAGCCTCCCAAGTAGCTGGGTCTACAGGTGCCTGCCACAACGCCTGGCTCATTTTTTAAATATTTTTAGTAGAGACAGGGTTTCACTGTGTTAGCCAGGATGGTCTCAATCTCCTGATCTTGTGATCCACCCGCCTTGGCCTCCCAAAGTGCTGGGATTATAGGCATGAGCCACCATGTCCAGCCGGTCTACTGAATATTTCTATGTGAATGTCAAATGCTACAGAGCTAGTGCTAAACTTATAATTATGCCTCTTAAAGATACAGCTTCTGAATGTGTCTTTTGTCTTAGTTGTATATTTCACCATTCATCCCTGTCACACATAGTGACAACTTAAGATGCTTGGCATTTATCCTAAATCTATTCAGGCCCCTAACCATGCTATTACCACAATCAGTCATCAAGTGCTACTGATTTCACCACTGAACTGCTTTGTATGATCCACTTCACTCATCCCCTTGCCCTCATTCCTATTATTTTTTTACATATACTCAAGTTTTTGACATATCTCTCTGCCTCTGGATTTGTACCCTTAAATTTATCATCAGCACAACTTCCAGCATTATCCAGATAAAACGTAATTCTGACCCATCTTGATACTTAGAGATGTTCAGCAATTTCCCATAGTGCAACCTGGATCCTGGATTAGTACTCTCCCCTTCCCTAAATAAACTGCATGATACTATAATACAGCATAGTACATATAGCACCTTGTATGTACAATTTGTATTGTAATGATCTCTTCATAGATTGTCTTATTTTTTCTTTTCCTACGATAAAAATAGAAATTCTTGGCTAGTACTTAGAAGCTGACTCACTACAGGTCTCAATTAATGCTACAGAAATGAACATATTGTACAGATTAGGCTAAGCTGATATAAAATAGATTTTCAAAAGCATTGTTCCTACTCCAAACAAAAATTAAAATAATGAAACTGCCTGTGGTCCTGGAGAAAGATACTTAATGTAGAGATTGAACATCTAAACTCCAGTACCTTAAATGTCATCCTAATAATACCTATTGGATCATTGTACAGCACAAAATTGTAATACAGGCAATTAGAAATATTTAACAATTTAGTACTTAAAGTGAAAATATTTACATTTTTTAAATCTTCATGGTGGTTACAAGAAAGTAAAAACAAGGAAACATACTTTTATCATGAATTGTCTGCTCCAACAAGAAATATATATATACAAAAGCATATGTAATACTTCTAGAAGAAATATGTATTTAACAGAGTTCCAAATCACCTTTCAATGAAGGAAGCAACCTTTCCAAAGACAAATTAACCCCCAGTCATTCAGAAACCTGGTTATTACATTATAATTAGTGTATTATTTAATTGCTTTCAGGCTGGAGTTAAACACTGCTAGCCTCAAGGCTTATGGATTCAAGGCTATGAGACTTTTCTGAGGATGGAAAACATTTAGGAAATAGCAGGATTTCCCATGCAAAGGGTTGTAAAATATAGCAAAAGCCTAAAAGATTCAGTGCTTAAAATTTAGAGTGATTTTGTGGTTCTTTTCAGTTTTGGGACTTTATAATCTTGTTCATTTGGGTTAAGGTGTTACTTGGTTTTCATACTCCAGGACTGGGTATTTGTAACGGTCCTAACATCCACTAAATTCTTCCTTTATCTCCACATTAGTGCAACGTATACTAGATCAGTATACTAATATTCATCTCTCCACCTCTACTACTCTACCAAGACTCTATTAATTTATATCAGCACCTTTAAGAGTTGATCAAATCCTACCTGTCTCAGGAAGCCCTTTTTAATGAATTTGATCATCTTTCTAATTATCGTGCCCCTTTCTGTTCTCTGTAGATTTGCATTTTTGGTTTCTCTTTTATCTGTTTGTATCTGTTTGAACTTATGTTATGACTCGTCTCCCATTATTTCTTCCAGACTCTAAATGTGAGATTTGTGATATCCTGGACATGGCTGCTATGGACCCCATCTTCGAGTTCATCTGCAGTGAGGCTTGACAAGTGTCACCACACTGAGAGTTTCCCTTTTTTGTTTTTATCTCTTTAGGAAGTTTTTGGTACTCCAGGAGCTTGCTTTAACCACAGGCAGGCATAATCTGGAAGTGCAGGGAAATAAATAGTCACAAGTAATCAGTATAAACATGACCCGGTGATTCAGAAGCATTATTCAGTTTCTCAGAGGGCCTCCTGGAATAGTGAACCTCAGTTAATTTGCTTATCAATGTGCATTTTTTAATATTATTTCTTTCCTTGTTATTCTCACCAACTTTATCTGTGATTCTTGAAGTCAACTCCCATGTAAATTAGCTGTCCTTGATTCCTTGCCATAAAGTCAATTTTTGAGTGAATCTGATTTAAGACAGTAACTTTCCCACAAGTCCTTGTTGAATGAAACAGCAGAGTGCTGTGACTCAGAGACCGTATAAATACCAAAGATTGATGTCAGAACCAAGGAAGTCTGGCAGTCATATTGAAATGGAGGTTACATTTTTTTAGAGTTGTCCCGTCTCCTTTTTCTGAATTCTATTCCCCGCTTTCAGAACCTCTTTTTCAGAGCCCTGGTGTTATCATACTCATCCCACATTTCTGGCCCCTCCAGGCCAGAGAGAAGTTGGGTAAAGTTAGTTCTTCACCTAACTTCTCTCATGGAAAAACTTCCAAAGTTTCTGATTCCTCCTTTATAATTTCCTTCCCTAAAAATGTCTTATGGTACAATTCATTTTCTCCCAGATTTATTCCTTATAAACACATCCATGTCCAGATGCAAGACGTACTGTGTTATCTCTTCAGAGTAATTTGTCTTTTCATAGAGGTCTTTGAAAGATTCATTGCCATACCATAGACTTGAATTAATATACAAACATTAATTCTAATTGAGGAAATTGTAGTCACTGTGTTGGGGTAGTAGAAGAAATAATTATTAGAAAGAAGGTATACATTTTGCATTATACGTAACATATAGTGGCTTATTCTAACTGCTTACTGGGCTGGATTTGTTATAGACAACATTCTGTTTATTTTAACATCTTCCTTATGGTAGAAACAGAAATTTTCTCCAAATATGACTGATTTCTCCTCTTTGTTTCCCTTGCTGCCCTTCATTGTAGGTGTGGAGCAAGACTGGTTGAGGTGCAGGATGGAATAAAGCAGCAGGAGAGAGTCAACAAATTCAATATTCTTTCTACATTTTGGAGTTATAGTTCCTACTAGTAAGTGGGAAGTATAATTGTTCAGCCCAAGTGCAGGAATTGATACATTTTAACTGCTGAAAATGTTGGATGCTTGTGATTTTTCACCATTATGATTTGCAAATTCAGCTATGATTGCAGATTCATATGATTCTTCAAATTTTCAGGAACATGCTTATGTAAGGATACTTTAATGCAAATTTCAACTTTAGTTTGAGTTTCTTCACATCTCTTTTGTCATTAACATTATTGGATTTTCCTATGAAACTATCTAGAAAGACATGCAATTATCTTCCACTTCAAACGTATACTATAAATACCTGTAATTAATCTATTAGTTGTGCCAGACTATAAATGTAGAGTATTTGAATTTTTTAATATCTCACTTGTGAGCTAGTTTTATGGGTCAGTGTGAAACAATAAGTTTGTGGCCCCATTTTACCACTTGCTACATCGTATCATAACCAATATTCCCAATAAAACAGTTAATCAATATTCTGTTCTTGTCAACATCTAGACTAAAACATTTAAACATGATGATGCACTCTCTCCTACTATTTGACATTGATCAGAAGTCACAACTCTTGAGTATAATCACTGAATCCATTAGGAAGATAACCAATTGAACACTTATTCAACTCAAAATGGCTTAATTTTATCTATAAATATATTTCTTTTGAGTATCATTTTAATACCCTCTTTTAGAAGATGATCTGATTTAATATTGGGCTTATCCCTTTATTGTTGGTAGATTTACCTCTACCCTAGGAATTTGTCATTATGTATGATTTCTTAAAGCTCGTCAGCTTCGAAAACTTCTTGAAAACTTCATGTGATATCTCAGAATCGAATTTTCTGACGTGGGCAATTTAAGCACATTAAAAGAGCCAGGAAACTGGGGGAATGGGGGATATGTGTCAGACACTTTGCAAAGAATTTTATACCATGTTGTTTAACTTTTATAATGCCACTTTTATAATGCCCAGAGTGGTGTTGTGTTTCCCAGATGAAGAGGCTGCAGATCCAAGTTTCAGTGATCTGTATAAAGTAACATTGGTAGGAAGGACTAAATGTGCGGCTGTCTGTCTCCACCCAAGCCTGTGCTTTAACATTGAAGTAGTTAGGCTTTTAACGCTGGAATTTAGTTCTCTCTTTCTAAGTCTGAGATGTCTCTCTGTCTTTGTCTCTGTCTCTCTCTCTGTCTTTATACATAGAGATAAAGAAATGTATATAGATAATATGCATATATATCCTTTCAGTCATCTCAGTTGAGAAAGAGCATAAATTTTACTTTATATTATTTATTAATACAACATCACTGGCCTCAAGGATTTAAACTTAGCAATCTCTTGTATGATTTGGCAAGAGGAAAATATATACAATTTAAAAAAATAAGTTTATTTTTAAATAAATTTTAAAATGGGAAGGACATACATATCTCCCCCATATCTATTTATTTGTGTTTGTTTTTCATTAGTGATTTTCTCAAATCTTGATTTATTCTGGGCATCAGCCTTCCAGGCACAACTCACAGATCTAAGACATGTTTTTATGTTTGTTCTCTGCTATAGTCTTGTCCTTTTGTCTAAGCTACCTCTCTCTTATCCAAGCTCATTTCAAGGTCCTCATACACTGACATTATTGTTTTCAATTATTTTAATTATATTTAAATGAGATTAGGCCAGGTGTGGTGGCTCATGACTGTAATCCCAGCACTTTGGAAGGCCGAGGCAGGCTCATCACTTGAGGTCAGGAGTTTGAGACAGACTGGCCAAAATGGTGAAACCCTGTCTCTACTAAAAATGCAAAAATTAGCTGGGCATGATGGCCCACCCCTGTAATCCCAGCTACTCCAGAGTTTGAGGCAAGAGAATTGCTTGAACCCAGGAGGCGGAGATTGCGGTGAGCCAAGATCCTGCCACTGCACTCCAGCCTGGGTGATAGAGTGAGACTCCTTCTCAAAAACAAAACAAAATTAAAAAACAAATTAACTGTTCAATTGATATTCAATAAACTACACACACTTAAACTGCAAGTTTCATAAGTTTTGATACACATAAGCACCTGCAAAACCATCACTGCAATTAAGATAATGAACCTCAAACTTTTTCTCATGCCTCTTTGTAATTCATCCCTCCCACAATTTCCTCCCTCTATATCCCAGGCAGATGTTGATATGTTTCCTGTCACTATAAATTAATTTTCATTTTCTGGAATTTTATACAAATAGAATTATACAATGGGTACTTTTTGGTTTTGTTTGTTATACTCAGCATTATCATTTTGAAATCCATTCATTTTATCATATGTATCAATAGTTCATTTATTTTTATAATTATCGTTTCATTGTATGAATATACCGCAATTTTGTTATCCATTTACTGTTAATGGACATTTGTGTTGTTGCCCATTTTTGGGCTGATGCAAATAAAGCCGCTATGACTACTCATGTCTGAATTGCATGGCAATATGCTTTTATTTTTCTTGAGTCAATATCTAGGAGTAGAATTGTATGCCATATAGTAGACATATATTTTAATTTTTAAGAAATAGACAAGCTGTTTCCAAATGAGTTATACCCCTTTACATTCTGCCAGTAGTGCATAAGAGCTTTGGTTTTTCTACATCTTAGCCACTTGACTGTCTTTGTATGTGTTTATTTGCCATCCATGTATCTTATTTTATCAAGTAAAATTAACTGCTCTTTTGCATATTTTCAAAAATTGTGATGTTTTCTTTTTAAGATTTGAGAATTCTTTATTTACTTTTGATACAAGTCTGTTATTAGATATATAAATTGCAAATATTTTCTCTGTTTGTGGCTAATCTTTTGATTCTCATTACCTTTTGAAGAAAACTTTCATAGCCTGGAAACTCTCTCACAGAAGTGAGCTGGGATAATTGTAGGGCTCACCTTATGTAGTTGCTCTCTCTTAGGCATGCCCTTGTGCTTAACAGCCAGCGTCTTGGAAACCAATATTTCATATACTTTGTCTATTCCTTTGGTTGTTTCAGTTGGAAGAGTAAATCAAATTCCTGTTTTTCTCGTTCTTGGGTAAAAGTGGGAGTTTTTAGAGATTTCTTTCTTTTCTTCTTCATTAGGAGGATTGACAAGTACATTTTCAGAATTTAATCTCTGTGAAACATCGAATACTTTGCAATGTGTCATTCTTGTTTAGTGTTTTTTTTTTTTTTTTCAATTTTATGCAATTGAAACCTCACCTATAACTTCGAGCAAGACCAGAAGTCCAAAGTCGCATTATGGTCCAGGTGGTATTTTTCTCTCTTCCCAACAACCACAAAGCACCTTAAGTTTATTGCTCAAATTCTGAAGGATTTGACACAATTAGCCTCTCCTAAAATGATATATTTTCTCCACCTATCTATGTCTAAGACTCTGAATAATTCAGACTTTTTAAAAAGATCAGACTTCTCTTTCTACAAAAATCTTGTCCTAAGTTTATTTCAATAAGACCATCTGTATTAATCATTCTCACCCTGCTATAAAAGACACACCTGAGATTGGATAATTTACAGAGAAGAGAGGTTTATTTGGCTTGCAGTTCCGTAGGAGGTTCAGGAGGCATGGCTGATGAGGCCTAAAGAAACTTACAATCATGGTGGAAGGTGAAGGAGAAGCAAGAACAATCTTCATATGGTGCATCAGGAGAGAGAGCAAAGGGAGAAGTGCTACACACTTTCCAACAACCAGATCTCATGAGAGCTCACGCGCTATCATGAGAACAAGGGGGAAATCTATCCCCGTGATCCAATCACCTCCCACAAGGCCTGTTGTCCAATACTGAAAATCACAATTCCATATGAGATTTGGGTAGGGACACAGAGCCAAACCACATCTATGTAGATACACTGAAACTATTTCTCTCCATTTCTTCTCTCTGCTGAGAATTAGAGTTGCATATCTAAATGCCAATTCAACTTCTCCATTTGGCTATCTAATAGACATTTCGATTCAATCAAAATACTTCATCCTCAGCACTTCTCTTTTCTCCCATCCTCTGCACCATCAATCAGCAAAACTTTGGGGCTCCACCTTGAAAATAAATCAACAATCTGCCCATTTCTCTCTCTCACAAAGTCCAATTTTATCCTTAGCCACCACCAATTCTCACCAGGATTACTGTAACTACTTCCCTACTTGTCTTTATTTTTCTATATTTACCCACCCTTGTACTTATACAATTGACTTTCGGCTTTCACTTTTGCCCTGTGTAATGCATTTGACTCATAATAGTCAAAGTTTCCATTCAAAACATTGGATCGCATAGCTGCTTTGACTATGGTATTTAATAGCGTCTTGTTACACTTAGAATAGAATTCAACAGCCTTACTTGACTCATAAGACTGTGTTTGTTCTGGCCTGCCTCCTTCTCTAACTTGCTCAGTAATCTATAGCTTTACAAGCCCTTTTCTTTCTTACTAATGAGCCAAGCTCTTTCTTTTCTCAGTAACTTGGTGTCAGCTGATTTCTGCTCTTCCTCCCTGCGTTCACAAGGCTTCCCCATTCTTTCCATCTAACTCTTTATTCATATCACTTCCTTAAAGAGAACTGTGCTGATTCCTTTAGCTAAAGTAGACCCACTTATACTGGAAGCCTGGCATCCACCACTTCCTTGTCTGCTTTGATTTTCCTTCTAGCACTTAGCACTATTTAAAATTATATCAACTATAATTATTTATGTCTTTATCGACTGTTCCCCCCCAGAAAATGAGGAAAAATCTTTCTTTTTTCTTTGCATAGCCAGTGCTTAAAACATTGCCTGACTAAATAAGCATTGTCAACTAGAATAATGAATGCATAATATTTTATTACTTTCTTTAATCTATTTACTAAGTTCTAAAGTATGTCATTGATCATCATTATACTTCTCACTTTACTGCTCTTTGAAGACATGCCTCCTTCCTCCTGGTGTGTCTGTCATTTTCTTTTCCTTCCAATGTGTTGCTAAGGGGTAAATTTATTGCATAGATGTCTCTAATTCTCGACTCTTATGTCTGAACCTGCCCTTTTTCACCTGGTTTTGTAGTTCCTTCCACCATGATATAGTTTTTGCTTCCCTGTGCTTTTAATCTGAGCTGAAATTATACGGTTTTGACCAACAGAAGGCAGCAGAAGTGACACTGCCAGTTCTGAGCAAAAGAATAAAGATGCCTTGTGTGCTTTCACTCTTCCTGTCTCAAATTTTGTCCTTGCCATGTAAGCAGGACTGGGCTAGCCTGCTGGAAGATAAGAAATCCAAGAGAGAATCTAGTTCTTCAGCTGAGCCACCCTGAGCCAGCATAGAGCCAGCTGACTGCCAGACATATGTGTTCATTCAAAATTAAGAGAAATGCTTAACTGAGTCACAAACGATGACAGATAAATGAATGAGCCAACTAACCATGCCCAGAAAAATCACCCATCCCACCCATAGATTTGTAAGCACTAAATAATGCTTATTGTTTTACACCATTGAGTTTCGGGGAGGTGTGTTACTTAGCAATAGCTAATTGATACATTTTTATTTTCACTTCTTCCTTCTTGTTACAATTAAGAGTCAAACAGTAATTCATCTATAAGGAGGTTGGTGGATTTCTATATAAGGTTATACTTTTTGAATGTACCAGTTTTTAACAAATTGTACATAGTTATGTATGTTAGAGTCTCAAATTCATTTTGTTGATTCCCATGCTTTGTGTAGTTTCTTCATACATTTCATGGTAGCAGGAACTGACACATTGTTGACCGCTTGTAACATCAAGGATATTTGACAATTTTTGTAAAAGGAATCAAGAAATGTAACAAATAGATATGTGTTCATAGTCCTCTCCTTAATTATTTTTACAGATAACCTTTCATATTTTAATGGCATACGTGATGCTTTTCAATGCATATAATTTGAAATGTTTTACTGTCTGAATTTACTTATTTTAAAATGTTTATTAGCTACTTTTTGTGCATCAGGCACGGGGATTAGTACTGGGTTTCATCAATTAACAATTAACACAAAGTTCCAGCCTTCAGGAAATTTAGAGTGGATTACAGAAAATAGGTTTATAGTAGGTTATAATAGATAGATTTTAAATATATATGTGAAGAGAGTTATTGTAAGAACACATATCTCTTCATTTTCCTGCATATTTTTTCCCTTATGATATTCTATTGCATATATTAATTTAAACAAAATTCTATTGTTTTCTAAACACAATGGTTGGTAGTACTTTTAGGTTATCTTCTTTTGTTCACCTCAGTTTCATATTCCAATATGATATATCCTTCTGCCCATTTGTTCACAAATTTAACTTTACCACCAAAAGAGAAAAAAAGCTGATGCTGAACTGTGTGCTAAATGCTGTCAGATTATGCTGGCAGACAAACTGGCTTTTCCCTTCAATACTAAATGCCCAATTTTCATCATATGCATGTATTATTTCTGCCTTGAGCCACCTTGAGCTGCAACCATGAATTCCAGAAAAGACAAGGTGGAGTAATCTCTGGCAATCGTGATCAGGAAATATCCAGCCTATGTGTGAGTGTTCTGGGGTGAAGGATGGGGGTGGCAAGTGGGAATGCCTTTCCTACCCATAGTCTTTTTCCAGCGTCTGGGCCGAGACAGCAGTTTTACTTCTTCCCATTAGAGAATTTCACTGACCAACTCTGGCAAAGCCTGGTGCTCCGGAGCTGCTAAGAAGGGAACCTTATTAATTATTGCTAGTGCCACAAGGGAATACTGTCACAGAGAAAGAATCTGGAAGGAGAAGCTGAATAAGGATAACTTGGGAACAGAGCGATGACTGAAATCCTTTTTGACCTTGACATTCAGAGCAGAAAATTCCTCCCAAACTCAGTTTGACTCAATTGTTGAGCACTCCAAGGTGACTTCTCTTCTAACAGTGCATTTGGCTTTAATCTCAGGGAAAGTAAAATGAGCACAAATCCTTTTCTTATTGTCTTGAAATCCTACTGATACATTGACATTTATCAAAAGTGGATTGGAACTTCCTTTATTTTAGAAATGGGAAGAAATATGATGTGAGGCTTTCCTACACACTTAGAAATCTATGTGCTTTATTACAAAAATCAAGGACCTGATATTAGAATTGGTCTCTTTTCTTGTAAAGTAACTTCTACCTAGGTCCACTTGCATGGGTTGCCCTATTACCTCAATAGTAATTTTTATAAGCTTATAGTTCTTGCTTTAACATGGAAATAAAAGCTATATAAAGTTTTGTTGTTGTTGTTGTTGCTGAGGGATCTTAATTTGGAGTTACAGATTTAAGATAAGTTCTACTCTCCAGGATATTTATAGGATAAAAATGCAATGGTTGCTTTTTAAATAATACCTTCCCCTTACTTCACCTTTGATTTCTATCCAAATGTAATTTATTTTCCTTCCTTCCTTCCTTCTTTCCTTCCTTCCTTCCTTCCTTCCTTCTTTCTTTCTTTTTCTTTTTTCTTTCTTTTCTTTCTTTTTTCTTTCTTTTCTTCCTTTCTCTCTCTCTCTCTTCTTTCTTTCTTTCTTTTCTTCCTTTCTTCTTTCTTCTCTTCTCCTCTGCTCTCTTTCTTAGTATACATCAAACTCTGTGCTAAGTATCAGCAGAGTATACTCATTAGACTAGGTGTTGTCTGCATTCTTTTGTAGTTGACAATTTTGTGGGAAATTTAGGTTTATCAGGCCTAGTGATTACTATCAAATCATATTGCACAAGGATCATCTAATATTTATACTAGTTATATTGAAGACACCACAACAGTATAAGGGAAGAAATGACCAGCTTACTGTAAAGAGGAAATTTTGTGAAAAAATACTTTTTGTGTGTCTTCTTTTGGATTTTAAATTTTTCAAGTTGATTTTTCATGTGCTTTCTTTTATCAATCCAGCAGTGCTCTGAATACCCGGGATGTTCTGATGAATTTGCATTTTCATTACAGCTAAGCTGAATCTACCTTTCCCAGACTTTCCTTCCTTGTGTATTTCTGGATTCGCATGGAACCTGGGAAGTAGCCATCTTCCTTTAACCATCAGAAGGCTTGTGCTGAAGCTCCAGTACTGTTTCAGAACACAAAAGTCCCTAATCTGTTGGCCCACCTTGCTGGTATGGGGTAAGAGCCAGGTCCACTACTCTGTCAATGACAGTCAGATCCTGTTTTATCTTTTCTGACTCCTAGGTCCAGTAAATATTTAGATCCATGAAAAAGGGCACCAGCTTCTCCTGCAAGTAACCAGCATCATCAAACTTGACGACTTGGAGGTTGCCGTGAGATGTCAACTTAGGGTTTACTGTATCTCATGGCTCTCAATTTGTTCTTACTCTCCCTTATTTTATATTTTTGCTTTCTAAGTGCTGACATCAGACCCCAGAATCACAGGCATAAGCATCAGGCTTACACAGACTATTGATTGAAGTCTCACAATTGTAAAGTTGAATTTGTATACTAAACCTGTAACTCTGTAACACTCATAGTAGCTCTGCTTCTCTGACTGAAACTTAACCTACAGAGATGAATAGAGTAGACCCCCTCTTATATTTCAAGAATGCATTTCTAGACCTAAAATGGATAATGAAACTGTAAATATTACCCAAACCTATATAGACTATGTTTTTTTCTTATTAAGTTGAGAATTTTTATGTTTTCATATAAATGAAGTACTTCATACTTTCTCTTTGGCATGTTGAAATTGCCAGCATCACTACTCTTATCTTGAAGTCATTAGTAAGCAAAATAAGGGTAACTTGAAAACAAGCGCTGCAATAATATAACAGTCAATCTGTTAACCAAGATGGCTATGAAATGTTCAGTGGGAGGGTAACTATTAAGTGACTAAGGGGGAGGAAGTATCTACAGTGTGGATATGCTGGACAGAGGAGTGATTCACTTTCTGAGAGGGAAGGAACAAGAAAGCATAAGATTTCATGCTACTCAAAATGGTGTACAATTTAAAATTTATGAATTGTTTATTTCCGGATTTTTTTCATTTTATATTTTTGGCCAGCAATTGACTGAACGTAACTAAAACCATGGTAAGCAAAGCCATGGATAAGGAGTGAACTACTAAATTATTAGGCTACATTTATAGATGAGAAAATAGAGTCTCAGGGAAAATTACATAGGTAGTAAATGACAGACACAGACATAACCCAGGTTGATATCAATCCACCCACTATAATAATTTAATGAATTAAGAGATTGGAGTGGGATGGAATAGACTGAGAATTTTGCTGTAGGTGTTGAAGTTATTACCTGTGCTCCAAAACGTAGAATGAGAGGTCATTTACATAAAGAAGAAGAATTGGACCATGAATCAAATTCATGGTTTAGAGCTTCCATGTTTAGTATATCTGGAAAATTGTCTTTTCTTCTCTTGGATTGCTGTTACCATTCTTGCTTTTCAATAACCATACTGTTGAAGTTACATCTAGCATCTAGCCCGTCTTTCATTTCCACTGCCAACCAGCAAATCTTTGTTGTATTATCTTCTTAGAAACTGCTTCACCCTCTATACTTACTTTTGGCTTAGATCCATGATTGTTACATGTATAGCTTATCTTAATTTTAGATCACCACTTTGGACGTAACATTCAAGATTAGATAATTTTATTAGATAAGCAAAACTAAGACATTGACTACACAATTCCTCTACTGAATGTTGGTAGGCAGACTTTCTAATGGAACATCTCATCCTTATTTCAAGTAGATCATGTAGAGACAAAAGAAGATTCATTTAAAAAGACAAAAAAGAAAAGTGAATCTTCTTTAAAGTTAAAGCCTTGACTTTTCAATGTATTTCCTGTTATATTTTATCTCAAATCATTGGCACTGGATAATAAATGATTCTAAATACCTTATTACAGTTTGACATAAAATTTAGGATTGCTGCTTTAATTTTTCACCTTATTCTATTGTTAAAGTAAATATTATAAATATTAAAAAGCACTGAACATTAACCAGTGTCTCTCACAAGAAAAAAATAATTACCAAATGTATTATTCAGAGTTTGGTCATGTAATTTTATAATGAGTAACCTCTTACCTTAATTATAGAACAGAAAGGTATGGAATACAAATTTAAGACTGAGAAGAATGTCTCTTTTGGTTGGACAACATGCCCTCCTGAAAACAAATTTTACGATGAGAAAATGATTGGCATTTGAAGGACAACTAAATGTAAGATCTGCCCTCATTCACTTGAACGTTTGCCATCATGTTCTGTATTGGGAATGTTCTAGGTCCTTGGCATATAGTGATAGGTCTTATGTGGTCCTTTTTCCTTGCCCATAAAATAGGAGAGGACCAACAAAACACCTGTGTTGTGCAGTGTATACAGATTTTGATTTGAGATACACACAGAAAAAAGCAAAGATCCCAAAGAAAGGCCGATCTACACCCCTCAAATGGGCTGGGGAAGGTAAATGGAGATAAATTTGTGCTGGATCTTGAAGTATAAAGTCTGATCTGTGCTTTAGCTTAAGTGGGATTACATCAAGAGAGAAGTCAGTCTACAAAACAAAAGACAGATAACTGGAAGTCATTCAGTGTGCTTAGAACAGAGGCATGCATAAGGAAGAAAATCAGAATGTGAATTTAAAGAAGTTGGTAAGAGCCCAAATATGATTTATTTTTTGTTTATTTATTTATTTTATTTTATTTTATTTTTTGAGACAGAGTCTTGCTCTGTCACCCAGGCTGGAGTGCAGTGATGCGATCTTGCCTCACTGCAACCTCTGCCTCCAAGGTTCAAGCCATGATCCTGCCTCAGCCTCCCGAGTAGCTGGAACTATAGCCATACGCCACTAAACCTAGCTAATTTTTGTACTTTTAGTAGAAACAGGGTTTCACCAAGTTGGCCAGGCTGGTCCTCAAGTGATCCACCAACCTCAGCCTCCCAAAGTGCTAGGATTATAGGCATGAGTCACCATGCCTAGAAGATTTATTTTTTAAAGTAGCCACTTTACAGTACTGTATTAGATAGGTAAGTGGTAGAAAAGCAGACTGATTCTCAAATTAATAAGACTCTTTTCTTAATTTTATTTTTATTGAATATATCAGAATGTATCACTAAAAATGATTACAGTATATTCTCATGAAATACATTTTGTTTCTTGAAAAGAACAAAATCATCATCCTCATTTTTTTAGTTCAAAACCTCAGATTCATTTTGTCTTTTGATTCACTTTGTCTTGAAACTAAGATCCTAATGTCAAAAAGAGTGATACATTTCCAATATTTAAGAAATTACTATGCTTTTATGAGCAGATTCCTAGCCTCAGTCTCCTCAGAATCAAATGCCAAAAGTATTATGGTAGCATATGAATTCTAATACTGGGAGGTGGTTCCTGAACTGCACACTTGGCAAGATATTCTTGGTGAATAAGAGCTCATATTCCTAGTTATTGCCACAAACCAGTGCTAATTGAGATCCAAGTTACATGAAGCAGATCAGAGGGTAGTTGGAACATTCATCAGGAAAGAAGAAAATGAGGCCCATATCTCAAAGGACTCTACCATTCTGGTGGTATGGATCGTAGGGAAGCATACTAAATAGTAAGGGTCTCTGGTGCACATTGCTAATTGCAAAAAAAAAAAAAAAAAAAAAAGGAAGTTGTTTTACAATCCATTCCGTGTCAGTGGCAGTAGAGTAAGTGCCCAGTACATCAGCACATCATTTGGGATTCATTTTTCATCAATGAGGATTTAGGCAACAGACACAGCCTATATCTCTTCAAATGTAAGTGCTAATGTATACTTCCCTGCACCCCAACACACACACACACACACACACACACACACACACTCACAACAAAGAACCACAATCTATATGAATTATGCAATTTTGATGGTAGAAATGACAGTACGATAGCATTTAAACCTTTGCCAAAATACCTGTGGTTAGAAACAGGAACGTCTTTTAAGAAACCAAATGTACCTGTCAGATAGTCTCTAAGTCTCTTAGTTTTTTTTTTGCCCTATTACGAGCCAGAGACAGAGAGAGAGAAAGAGAGTTTTATGTCCCCCACCCTTTCTGTTTGACCTTGTATAGTTGCAGAAGTTAAATGGAGCACAGGTTGGAAACATCCATTGTTCTCATCCCAGCTGCTCCGAGCTCATAGAGCACATTGTCAGTGAAATGGAAAAGAAATTAGCAGCTCATTTTGTGCAAAGTGAACTTTCTTTTTCTGTCTTACTCATGCTTGATAGGCACACTCACTTTGATAAATCAGTTCTTATGGCTTATTGCCATGCAAGAACTGGAAGTAAGAAATGTCAACAGCACTGCTTCTCTTAGAACTAATCAAGTTTTTTCACTGCCAAGATAGTAGTTAACTTTTATTCAGATATCTTTTTTGCAGGGTTCAGGTTGAGACGGCAATTAGAACGATAATGGAGGAGAGATCACTCAAATGCCCCAAACAACCAGGCATTGAAAGAGTTATGTCCTATATATGATAACAGTGACTGTGGTAATGGGCTTATTCTGTATGCTATCAGGAGGAGGCTATACCTCATTGCACACTTCCAGACTCTTTTCACACAGAGTTGAATTAGCAGTTAAGAATGGATCCAAATGGATTCAAAGAATTAGTCATTTTTGAGACCTTTATCAGGAACTTAACTTGGTTGTGCTTTCTGCCAGCCCCAGAAAAAGAAAGAAAGTCAGCGGGAGTCAGCAGAATGTGCAGATGTGGCATCATTGGAGCATCTAGAGATGAAGGCAGACTCAGTATGTGCTGAGTAGCCAACAGTTCCAGGACAGTAAAGGCTGTTTTAAGGTCACAGAAATCACTGTCAAAATTCAGTACCTTGGCAATAGCAAATATTCAGGGAAAATTGGTGCTCAAAAGAGACTGAAGGTCAGCATTTCTAAGAAAAAAAATGTTTTAAGTGAGTATGTTTCTTTATAAATTTGCACTTCATGAACAATGCCTTGGAAAAGGTGACCTCCTCTGTCAATTCTATATAAGGCCACTATTCCTAATCACTCTCTTCTGGGTCTCAAAGTACACAGCCTTTAAATGATAAGAAAAGATAAGTTTTATGCAGGTATGCCAAAATCCGTTTTGGACTCATTGGCAAGAAGGTCAGAGTTTCAGAGTGAAATTAATGGTGCATTAGTTTGGATGGCTCCAGAACCTGAGAGAGCTGGGTATCATTTATATTATTTCTGCTTTACTGTATGTCACTTGAAGTAAACCTGTATAGGAGTTCATTCATCATCAAAAACATCATAACTATCATTTGTATTCATTAAAATTGCATTTAGATGCATATAAGAGAGACCCAAATAGAAAATATAGAGATAGTTCTTAACACTATGTCACCTGAGATCCAAGCTCCTTATACTTCTATGCACTACATTCCTTACCACTCAGTTTTTTTTCTGTTTTCAAATTCATAAGATAATTGATGGTGTCCCAGCCCTCAACTTCAGATTTTAGCCAGAAAGCAGAAAAACAGGAAACAATGAGACTTATATACACTTTTAAAGCACCTAAGTTGAAGTTTACAGCTTCTGATTACATCTCATTAGCCATAATTTTGTCACATTTATCAATAAAGGAGGTGAGGAATGGCAATCTTTTCACAATGGCACATAGCTACCTCAATAAAATAAGGATTCTTGACAGATTGGTGGTTGATTAATTAAGTCACAGCTTTTGTCATATTATGCATTAAAAAATAAGTAAGCCTTAAACCAAACAAAAATGTGTGTCTTGCTGAGAACTTATAATCTCAAAAGGTGTTAACAATCTTATAGAGTGTTGATGGAAATATTCACCACAGTAAACAAATAAATATAGAAAAATGTATGTAATGTAAATAAAAACATAAAGTATCAGCAACAAAGCTGACATCGAATAATAGTTTATATTCTAGTGCCTAGAATATTTCTTGGCACACAGTAAGTGATAAATGTATTTTTTAATATTAACAGAATATGAAAAGTGTATTAGTATTATTTCAAATTTCACATTTCAACTAACTTTTTTAAAATTATTATATTTAAGTTCTATGGTATATGTGCACAATGTGTATGTTTGTTACATATGTATATATGTGCCATGTTGGTGTGCTGCACCCATTTACTGGTCATTTACATTAGTTATATCTCCTAATGCTATCCCTCCTCCCTGCCCAAACCCCACAACAGGCCCTGGTGTGTGATGTTCCCCACCCTGTGTCCAAGTAATCTCATTGTTCAATCTCCACCTATTAGTGAGAACATACAGTGTTTGGTTTTCTGTCCTTGTGATAGTTTGCTCAGAATGATGGTTTCCATCTTCATCCATGTCCCTACAAAGGACATTAACTCATCCTTTTTTATGGCTGCATAGTATTCCAAGGTGTATATGTGCCACATTTTCTTAATCCAGTCTATCATTGATGGACATTTGGGTTGGTTCAAAGTCTTTGCTACTGTGAATAGTACCTCAATAAATATACGTGTGCATGTGTCTTTATAGCAGCATGATTTACACTTCTTTGGGTATATGCCCAGTAATTGGATGGCTGGGTCAAATAATATTTCTAGTTCTAGATTCTTGAGGAATCGCCACACTGTCTTACACAGTGGCTGAACTAGTTTACAGTCCCCCCAACAGTGTAAAAGTGTTCCTATTTCTCCACATCCTCTCCAGCACCTGTTGTTTCCTGACTTTTTAATGATCACCATTCTAACTGGTGTGAGATAGTATCTCATTGTGGGTTGGATTTGCATTTCTCTGATGGCCACTGATGATGAGCATTTTTTATGTGTCTGTTGGTTGCATAAATGTCTTCTTTTGAGAAGCGTCTGTTCATATCTTTTTGCCCACTTTTTGATGGGGTTGTTTGGTTTTTTCTTGTAAATTTGTTTTAGTTCTTTGTAGATTCTGGATATTAGCCCTTTGTCAGATGGGTAGATTGCAAAAATTTTCTCCCATTCTGTAGATTGCCTGTTCACTCTGATGGTAGTTTCTTTTGCTGTGCAGAGAAGCCCTGTAGTTTAATTAGATCCCATTTGTCAATCTGGGCTTTTGTTGCCATTGCTTTTGGTGTTTTAGTCATTTAGTCCTTGCCCATGCCTATGTCCTGAATGGTATTGCCTAGGTTTTCTTCTAGGGTTTTTATGGTTTGAGGTCTAACATTTAATCTTTAATCCATCTTGAATTAATTTTTGTATAAGGTGTAAGGAAGGGATCCAGTTTCAGCTTTCTACACATGACCAGCCAGTTTTCTCAGTACCATTTATAAAACAGGGAATCGGAATCCTTTCCTCATTTCTAGTTTTTGTCAGGTTTGTAAAAGATCAGGTGGTTGTAGATGTGTGATATTATTTCTGAGGGCTCTGTTCTGTTCCATTGGTCTATATCTCTGTTTTGGTACCTGTACCAAGCTGTTTTGGTTACTGTAGCCTTGTAGTATAGTTTGAAGTCAGGTAGCATGATGCCTCTAGCTTTGTTCTTTTGGCTTAGGATTGTCCTGGCAATGCGGGCTCCTTTTTTGGTTCCATATGAACTTTAATGTAGTTTTTTCCAATTCTGTGAAGAAAGTCATTGGTAGCTTGATGGTGATGTCATTGAATCTATAAATTACCTTGGGCGGTATGGCCATTTTCAGGTTATCGATTCTTCCTATCCATGAGCATGGAATGTTCTTCTATTTGTTTGTGTCCTATTTATTTCATTGAGCAATGGTTTGTAGCTCTCCTTGAAGAGGTCCTTCACATCCCCTTGTAAGTTGGATTCCTTGGCATTTTATTCTCTTTGAAGCAATTGTGAATGGGAGTTAACTCATGATTTGGCTCTCTGTTTGTCTGTTGTTGGTGTATAAGAATGCTTGTTATTTTTGCACATTGATTTGGTACCCTGACACTTTGCTGAAGTTGCTTATCAACTTAAGGAGATTTTGGGCTAAGATGATGGGGTTTTCTAGATATACAATTATATCATCTGCAAATAGGAACAATTTGACTTCCTCTTTTCCGAATTGAATACCCTTTATTTCTTTCTCCTGCCTGATTGCCCTGGCCAGAACTTCCAACACTATGTTGAATAGGAGTGGTGAGAGAAGGCATCCCTGTCTTGTGCCAGTTTTCAGAGGGAATGCTTCCAGTTTTTGCCCATTCAGTATTATATCGGCTGTGGGTGTGTCATAAATAGCTCTTATTGTTTTGAGATACGTTCCATCAGTACCTAATTTATTGAGAGTTTTTAGCATGAAGTGCTGTTGAATTTTGTCAGAGGACTTTTCTGCATCTATTGAGATAATCATGTGGTTTTTGTCTTTGGTTCTGTTTATATGCTGGATTACACTTATTGATTTGCATATGTTGAACCAGCCTTGCATCCCAGGGATGAAGCCCACTTCATCATGGTGTATAAGCTTTTTGATGTGCTGCTGCATTTGGTTTGCCAGTATTTTATTGAGGATTTTTGCATCGATGTTCATCAGGGATATTGGTCTAAAATTCTCATTTTTTGCTATGTCTCTGTCAGACTTTGGTATCAGGATGGTGTTGGCCTCATAAAATGAATTAGGGAGGATTCTCTCATTTTCTGTTGATTGGAATAGTTTCAGAAGGAATGGTACCAGCTCCTTGTTGTAACTCTGGTAGAATTCGACTGTAATCTCATCTGGTCCTGGACTTTTTTTGGTTGGTAGGTTCTTAATCATTGCCTCAATTTCAGAGCCTGTTATTTGTCTATTCAGGGATTCAACTTTTTCCTGGTTTAGTCTTGGGATGTTGTATGTGTCCAGGAATTTATCTATTTCTCCTAGATTTTCTAGTTTATTTGCATAGAGGTCTTTATAATATTCTCTGATGGTAGTGTGTATTTCTGTGGGATCAGTGGTGATATCCTCTTTATCATTTTTTATTACATCTAATTGATTCTTCTCTCATTTCTTCTTTATTAATCTTGCTAGCAGTCTATCAATTTTGTTGATCTTTTCAAAAAAGCAGCTCCTGGATTCATTTATTTTTTGAAGGGGTTTTTTTTGTGTGTGTGTGTGTCTATCTCCTTCAGTTCGGCTCTGATCTTAGTTATTTCTTGCCTTCTGCTAGAAAGTTTTTTTTAGCAAAAAATTTTCAAACTTTCAAATTTTGTTTGAATGTGTTTACTCTTGCTTCTCTAGTTCTTTTAATTGTGATGTTAGGCTGTCAATTTTAGATCTTTCCTGCTTTCTCTTGTGGACATTTAGTGCTATAAATTTCCCTCTACACACTGTGTTAAATGTGTCCCATAGATTCTGGTATGTTGTTTCTTTGTTCTCATTGGTTTCAAAGAACATCTTTATTTCTGCCTTCCTTTTGATATGTACCCAGTAGTCATTCAAGAACAGGTTGTTCAGTTTTCATGTAGTTGAGCATTTTTGAGTGAGTTTCTTAATCCTGAGTTCTAGTTTGATTGCACCGTGGTCTGAGAGACAGTTTGTTACAATTTCTGTTGTTTTGCATTTGCTGAGGAGGGCTTTACTTCCAACTATGTGGTCAATTTTGGAATAAGTGCGATGTGGTGCTGAGAAGAATGTATATTCTGTTTATTTGGGGTGGAGAGTTCTGTAGATGTCTATTAGGTCTGCTTGGTGCAGAACTGAGTTCTATTCCTGGATATTCTTGTTAACTTTCTGTCTCATTGATCTGTCTAATATTCACAGTGGGGTGTTAAAGTCTCCCATTATTATTGTGTGGAAGTCTAAGTCTCTTTGTAGGTCTCTAAGTACTTGCTTTATGAATCTGGGTGCTCCTGTGTTGGGTGCATATATATTTAGGATAGTTAGCTCTTCTTGTTGAATTGTTCCCTTTACCATTATGTAATGGCCTTCTTTGTCCGTTTTGATCCTTGTTAGTTTAAAGTCTGTTTTATCAGAGACTAGGATTGCAACCCCTGCTTTTTTGTTTTGTTTTGTTTTGTTTTGCATTTGCTTGGTAGATCTTCTTCCATCCCTTTATTTTGAGCCTATGTGTGTCTCTGCACGTGAGATGGGTCTCCTGAATACTGTTCATGGATGGGTCTTGACTCTTTATCCAATTTGCCAGTCTGAGTCTTTTTATTGGAGCATTTAGCCCATGTTGATTTAAGGTTAATATTGTTATGTATGAATTTGATCCTGTCTTTATGATGTTAACTGATTATTTTGCTCATTAGTTGATGCAGTTTCTTCCTAGCATCTATGGTCTTTACAATTTGGCATGTTTTTGCAGTGGCTGCTACTGGTTGTTCCTTTCCATATTTAGTGCTTCCTTCAGGAGCTCTTGTAGGGCAGGCCTGATGGTGACAAAATCTCTCAGCATTTGTTTGTCTGTAAAGGATTTTATTTCTCCTTCACTTATGAAGCTTAGTTTGGCTGGATATGAATTTCTGGGTTGAAAATTCTTTTCTTTAAGAATGTTGAACATTGGCCCCCACTCTCTTCTGCCTTGTAGAGTTTCTGCCAAGAGATCTGTTGTTAGTCTGATGGGCTTCCCTTTGTGGGTAACCCAACCTTTTCCTCTGGCTACCCTTAACATTTTTTCCTTCATTTCAACTTTGGTGAATCTGACAATTATGTATCTTGGAGTTGCTCTTCTCGAGGAGTATCTTTGTGGCATTCTCTATATTTCCTGAATTTGAATGTTGGCCTGCATTGCTAGGTTGGGGAAGTTCTCCTGGATAATATCCTGCAGAGTGTTTTCCAACTTGGTTCCATTTTCCCCATCACTTTCAGGTACACCAATCAGATGCAGATTTGGTCTTTTTACATAGCCCCATATTTCTTGGAGGCTTTGTTCATTTCTTTTTACTCTTTTTCCTCTAAACTTCTCTTCACACTTCATTTCATTCATTTGATCTTCAATCACTGACACCCTTTCTTCCACTTGATTGAATTGGCTGCTGAAGCTTGTGCATACATCACATAGTTCTCGTGCCATGGTTTTCAGCTCCACCAGGTCATTTAAGGACTTCTCTATGCTGTTTATTCTAATTATCCATTTGTCTAAACTTTTTTCAAGGTTTTTGTCTTCTTTGTGATGGGCTCCAACTTCCTCCTTTGGATCGGGGAAGTTTGATCATCTGAAGCCTTCTTCTCTCAACTGTTCAAAGTCATTCTCATCCAGCTTTGTTCCGTTGCTGGTGAGGAGCTGTGTTCCTTTGGAGTGGGAGAGGTGCTCTGATTTTTAGAATTTTCAGCTTTTCTACTCTGCTTTTTCCTCTTTTTTGTGGTTTTATCTACCTTTAGTCTTTGATGATGGTGACGTACAGATGGGGTTTTGGTGTGGATGTCCTTTCTGTTTGTTAGTTTTCCTTCTAACAGTCAGGACCCTCAGCTTCAAGTCTGCTGGAGTTTGCTGGAGGTCCACTCCAGACCCTGTTTGCCTGCGTATCATCAGTGGAGGCTGCAGAACTGCGAATATTGCTGAATAGCAAATGTTGCTGCCTGATCACTCCTCCGGAAGTTTTGTCTCAGAGGGTTAGCTGGCTGTGTGAGGTGTCAATCTGCCCCTACTGGAGGGTGCCTCCTAGTTAGGCTACTCAGGGTTCAGGGACCCACTTGAGGAGGAAGTCTGTCCGTTCTCAGATCTCAAACTCTGTACTGGGAGAACCACTACTCCCTTCAAAGCTGTCAGACAGGGACATCTAAGTCTGCAGAAGTTTCTGCTGCCTTTTGTTTGTCTATGCCCTGCCCCCAGAGGTGGGGTCTACAGAAGCAGGCAGGTTTCATTGAGCTGCAGTGGGCTCCACCCAGTTCAAGCTTCCAGGCTGCTTTGTTTGCCTACTCAAGCCTTAACAATGGCGGGTGCCCCTCCCCCAGCCTCACTGCAGCCTTGCAGTTTGGTCTCAGACTGCTGTGCTACCAATGAGGGAGGCTCCGAGTCTCCGTGGGCATGGGATCCTCTGAGCCAGGTGCAGGATATAATCTCCTTGTGTGCTGTTTGCTAAGACCATTGGAAAAGCTCAGTATTGGGGTGGGAGTGACTTGATTATCCAGGTGCTGTCTGTCACAGCTTCACTTGGCTAGGAAAGGGAATTCCCTGACCCTTTGCACTTCCCAGGTGAGGCGATGCCTCACCCTGCTTCGGCTCAAGCTCGTTGTGCTGCACCCAGTGTCCTGCACCCAGTGTCCTGCACCAACTGTCGGACAAGTCCCAACCCAGTATCTCAGTTGGAAATGCAGAAATCACCCATCTTCTGCATTGCTCATGCTGGGAGCTGTAGGCTAGAGCTGTTCCTATTTAGCCATCTTGGAATCACCCACAAATATTTATTGAATACTTATATTACAGCAAGTATTTATGTATTAACTCTTTGTGGAATACTTACAAAATGCCAGTAGTAATGCTGAGGGCTTATTTTTAAAACTTTATTTTATTTTTAACTCTTATTTTAGGTTCAGGGGTGCATGTGAATGTTTGTTACATAGGTAAACTTGTGTCACAGGGGTTTGTTATACAGATCATTTCAGCACACAGGTATTAGGCTCAGTACCCAATAGTTCTCTTTTCTGCTCCTCTCCTTCCTTCCTCACTCCACCCTCAAGTAGACCCCTCTGTCTGTTGTTTCCTTCTTTGTGTCCATAAGTTTGTTCACATCATTTAGATTCCATTTTTAAATGAATACATGTGGTATTTGGTTTTCTGTTCCTGAATTAGTTTGCTAAGGATAACAGCCTCCAACTCCATCCATGTTCCTATAAAAGACATGATCTCACATTTTTTAGTGGTTGCATAGTGTTCCATGGTGTATATGTACCGTATTTTCTTTATCCAATCAGTCATTGATGGGTATTTAGATTGATTTCATATTTTAGCTATTGTGAATAGTGCAGCAACGAACATTCATATACATGTGTCTTTATGGTAGAATGATTTATATTCTTCTGGTATGTACCCAGTAATGGGATTGCTGTGTTGAATGGTAGTTCTGCTTTTAGCTCTTTGAGGAGTTGCTATACTGTTTTCCATAATGGTTGAACTAATTTACACTCCTACCAACACTGTATAAAAGTGTTTGCTTTTCTCTACAACCTCACCAGCATCTGTTATTTTTGACTTTTTAATAATTGCCATTCTGACTGGTGTGAGATGTCATTTCACTGTGGTTTTGATTTGCATTTCTTTAATTATCAGTGATATTAAGCTTTTTTTTCATATGATTGTTGACTGCATGTATGTCTTCTTTTGAAAAGTGCCTGTTCATGTTCTTTACCCTTTTTTAATGGAGTTGCTTGTTTTTCTTTTGTAAATTTGTTTCAGTTGGATATTAGACCTGTTTCAGAAGCATAATTTATAAGTATTTTCTCCCATTCTGTAGACTATTTGTTTATTCTACTAATAGCTTCTTTTGTTGTGCCGAACCTCCCAAGTTTAATTGCATCTCACTTGTCAGTTTTTGCTTTTGTTGTGATTGCTTTTGGTGTCTTTATCTTGAAATCTTTGCCTGCTCCCATGTCCAGGATGGTATTGCCTAGGTTGTTTTGTAGGATTTTTACAGGTTTTGGTTTTGCATTTCAATCTCTTATCCATATTGTATTATTATTATTTTTTTATGCAGTGTAAGGAAAGGGCCCAGCTTCAATCTTTTGCCTATGAGCATCCAGTTTTCCCAGCACCATTTATTGAATAGGGAGTCTTTTCCCCATTGCTTGCCTTTGACAACTTTCTCAAAGAACAGTTAGATGGTCATGGATGTCAGCCTTATTTCTGGGCTCTCCATTCTGTTCTATTGGCCTATGTGCCTGTTTTTGTACCAGCACCATGCTGTTTTGGTTACTATAAACTTGTAGTATGGTTTGAAGTATGGTAACATGATGCCTCCAGCTTTGTTCTTTTTGCTTAGGATTGCCTTGGCTGTTTGGGCTGTTTTTTGATTTCATTTGAATTTTAATATAATGTTTTCTAGTTCTGTGAAGAATGTTGTTGGTAGTTTGATAGGAATAGCCTTGACTCTGTAAATTGTCTTGGGCAGTATGGCCATTTTAATGATATTGATTCTTCCTATCCATGAGCATGGATGTTTTTCCTTTTGTTTGTATCATCTCTGATTACTCTGAGCAGGATTTTGTAATTCTCATTGTAGAGATTTTTCACCTTCCTGGTTAACTGTATTCCTAGGTAGTTTATTATGTTTGTGGCAATTGTGACTGGGATTGTCTTTCTGATTTGGCTCTCAGTTTGGCTTTATTGGTGTATAGGAATGCTGGTAATTTTCATACATTGATTTTTTTATTCTGAAACTTTGCTGAAGTTGTTTTTCAGCTGAAGGAGCTTTGGGGCTGAGACTATCAGGTTTTCTAGATATCAATTTATGTCATCTGCAAACAGAGATAGTTTAACTTCCTCTCTTCCAATTTGGATGCCCTTTATTTATTTCTCTTGCTTTATTGCTCTGGCTAGGGCTTCCAATACTATGTTGAATAGAAGTAGTGAGAGAGAACATCCTTGTCTTGTGCACTTTTTTAAGGGAAATGTTTCAAGCTTTTACCCATTTAGTATAATGTTGGTTGTGGGTTTGTCATAGATGGCTCTTACTACTTTTAGGTATGTTTCCTCAATACCTAGCTTATTAACAATTTTTAACACAAAGATGTGTCTAGTGTTATCTAAATATTTTTTGCATCTATTGAGATAATTATGTGGTTCTTGTCTTCAGTTTTGTTTGTGTGATGAATCACATTTACTGATTTGAGTATGCTGAACACCAGCCTTGCAAAGTTTGGTTCCTTTGCAAGGATGGGATGAAGCTTACTTGATCATGGTGGATTACATTTTTAATGTGGCTTGATTCAGTTTGCAAGTATTTTGTTGAGGATTTTTGCATCAAAGTTCATCAAGAAAATTGGTCAGAAGTTTTTGTTGTTGTTGTTTTGCCTCTGTCAGGTTTTGGTATCAGGATTATGGTAACCTCACAGAATGAGTTAGGAAGGAGTCCCACCTCCTCAATATTTTGGAATAATTTCTGTAGGAATGGTACCCACTCTTCTTTGTACATCTGGTAGAATTTGGCTGTTAACCCAACAAGTCCTATGCTTTTTTTTAATTGTTGTTGGTAGGCTATTTATTACTGATTTAATTTTGGATATCATTATTGGTCTGTTCAGGGAATCAATATCTTCCTTGTTTATTCTTGGAAGGGTGTATATGTCCAGTAATTTATCTATCTCTTCTAGTTTCTGTGCATAGAGGTGTTTGTAGTCATTTCTGATGGTTATTTTTATTTCTGTGGGGTTGGTGGTAACATTCCATTTATCATATCTAATTTTGTTTATTTGGATCTTCTCTTTTTCTTCATTAGTCTAGCTAGTAGCCTAGCTATATTATTAATATTTTCAAAAACAAACTCCTGGATTTGTTGACCTTTTGAATAGTTTTTGCATCTCAATTTCTTTCAGTTCAGTCTAGATTTCAGTTATTTCTTGTCTTCTGCTAGCCTTGGGGTTGATTTGTTCTTGCTTCTCTAATTCTTTCAGTTGTGATGTTACGTTGTTAATTTGAGACAGTTCTAACTACCTGATGTGGGAATTTAGTGCTATGAATTTCCCTTTTGAGACTGCCTTAGCTGTGTCCCTGAGACTCTGGTATGTTGTATCCTTGTTCTTATTAGTTCTAAAGAACTTTTTTTAAAATTTTTGTATCAATTTCATTATTTATCCAAAAGTCATTCAGCTATTTTCTTAGTCTTCTATTTTTATTGCACTGTTGTCCAGTAGTGTGTTTTATGTGATTTCTGTTCCTTTGCATGTGTTGTGGGTTGTTTTATGTCCAATTATGTGATCTGTTTTATACTATGTGCCATGTGACAATGAGAAAAATGTATATTCTGTTGTTTTGGGGCAGATAGTTCTTGTCCCAGTCTGTTGCTTGTTAGAAACCAGGCCACACAGCAGTAGGTGAGTGGTGGGCAAGCGAACAAAACTTCATCTGTATTTACAGCTGCTTCCCAACACTCACATTTCTGCCTGAGCTCCACCTCCTGTCAGATCAGTGGTGGCATTAGTCTCTCATAGGAGGGCAAACTGTATTGTGAACTGCACATGTGAGGGATCTAGGTTACATACTCCTTATGAGAATCTAATACCTGATGGTCTGTTACTGTCTGCCATCACCCCCAGATGAGATCATCTAGTTTTGGGAAAACAAACTCAGGGCTTCCACTGATTCTGCATTATGGTGAGTTGTATAATAATTTCATTATATATCATAATGTAATAATAATAGAAATAAAGTGCACAATACACAATAAATGTAATGAACCTGAATCATCCCAAAACCATTCCCCTCACTTTGGTAAATGGAAAAATTGTCTTCCACTAAACAGATCCATGGTGCCAAAAAGGTTGGGGCTCCTGGTCTGTCAGATTCATTTGGTCCAAAGTTGAGTTCAGGTCCTGAATATCTTTGTTAGTTTCCTGCCTTGATGATCTGTCTAATACTGTTAGTAGAATGTTGACATCTCTCATTATTATTGTGTGGGAGTCTATGTCTCTTTGTAGGTCTTTAAGAACCGGCTTTATGAATCTAGGTGCTCCTGTGTTGGGTGTATATATATTTAGGATACTTATGTCTTCTTGTTGAATTGAACTCTTTACCATTATGTAATGCCTTTCATTGTCCTTTCTAATTTTTGTTGATTTTGAAGTCAGTTTTGTCTGAAATTAGGATTGCAACCTTTGCTTTCAGCTGTATTCCATTTGCTTGGTGGATTTTCCTTCATCCCTTTATTTTGAGCCTATAGGTGTCATTACATGTGAGATGGGTCCCTTGAAGACAGCATACCATTGATTCTTGCTTTTTATCCAGCTTGCTACTTTGTGCATTTTAAGTGGGAGCAGTTAGCCTGTCTACATCAAAGGTTAGTATTGATATGTGTGGATTTGATTCTGTCATTGTGTTGTTAGCTGGTTTTTATGTTGGCTTGTTTGTGTGGTTGCTTTATAGTGACAATGGTCTGTGTGTTTAAGTGTGTTGTTTTATTGTCTAGTAGCAGTTTTTCTTTCCTATATTTAGTACTTCTTTCAAGATCTTTTGTAAGGCAGGTCTGGTGGTAACAAACTGTCAAAATTTGCTTACCTGAAAAGGATCTAATTTCTCCTTCAGCTAGGGAGCTCAGTTTGGCTGATATGAAATTCTCGTTTGAATAGTTTTTTTAAGAATGTTGAATATAGACCCTTAATCTCTTCTGGTGTGTAAGGTTTTAGTTGAGAGTTCCACTGTTAGCCTGTTGGGGTCCCTTTATAGGTCATCTGCTCTTTCTTTCTAGCTGCTTTTAACATTCTTTCTTTCATTTTGATCTTGAAAAATCTGAAAATTATGTATCTTGGGAATGATCATTTTATGCAGAATCTGGCAGAAGTTCTCTGTATTTCCTGAATTTGACTATTGGCTTCTCTAGCAAGGTTGGGGAAGTTTTCATGGATGATATCCTGAAATATATTTTCCAAGTTGTTTGCTTTCTCCTCCTTTTTTTCGGTGATGCCAGTGATTTGTAGATTTGGCCTTTTCACATGATCCAATACGGCCCAGAGGTTTTGTTCATTCCTTCTTATTATTTTTGCTTTATTTTTTTTCTGACTGCCTTATTTCAGAGAATCAATCATCAACTTCTGAGATTCTTTCTTCAGCTTGGTTTAGTCTGCTATTAATACTTGTGATTGCCTTGTGAAAACTTCCATTTTGTTGTTTAGCTCTGTCAGACCCATTAGGTTCTTTTTGATACTGGTTATTTTGTCCTTCAGCTCCTATATTGCTTTATTATAATTCTTAGTTTCCCTGGATTGGATTTTGCCATCCTCCAGAATCTTGATGGTCTTCATTCCAATCCATATTCTGAATTACATTTTTGTCATTTCAACTGGTTCACCCTGGTTAACTACTCTTGTTGGAGTACTGATGTGGTTGTTTGGAGGACATATGACACTCTGGCCTTTTGAGCTCCCAAAGTTCTTGCATTGATTCTTTCTCATCTCTGTGTGTGGATGTTCCTTGAAGAAGTATAGATGGAATACAGTCAGTAGACTTCTTTTCTGGATATTTTCACTGGATTGAAGGTTTGTGCAGGGTATTTGGAGCTGAATTCCTGTCTCTGGTTTCACAGGGGGCATATTAGCAAGTTTTTTGGGTGTTGAAGCTTTGAGATGTGATCCGGTAGGTGGCAGTTAGGCTTATGGGTCAGTTGGTAGGCTCTTGCTTGACTGTGTGGCTCCCCTACGTTTCCTCATAGTTGCAGCTGTGTTCCGGGTTTGTACCTTCCTTGAGTTGCTGGCCATAGATCACAGCTTGGCACTCCTGGGCTGCCCATGTAGCTCTGGGGCAATCTCAGTGTTTATGTTCTTTCCCCAACTTGGAGGCAACTGAGGTAGGGACCTTAGTAGTGGTTGTGGCTAATGATTTCTTGTTTGTCTCCTGGGGGCTCCATCCCAGAGAGATGTAGGTCAGCAATCACTCAGTGTAATCAGCTGAGGATAGAGGGTCTATGCTGTGGACTCTAGCATAGGATGCCCTGTCCTGCAAAGTTCAGCGTGAAGTCTGTGAAACCCGTGAGAGGCAGACTGGCCTCCTTTCGTTGGGTCAACTGCAGCTCGTTTGAGGACTTAGTTGGGAAGTCCTGCTCAGTGAGGAGGAAGAGGATCAGGGAACTGCTTTTTATAAAAGCAGTTTGGCCATGTTTTTGTAGAGCAGTTGTGCTATGCTGGAGGATCCCTTCTACTCCCAGTCAGCTTGGACTCTCCAAAGCCCAAAGGCTGGAATGACTAAGTCACCCAAACAGTGAAGACGGTGGCCCTTCCCTCCCACTGGGATTTCCATCTCAGGGAGGTATAATACCACTACTGGTGGCTGGCTGGAATTTCAGGCCAGTGAGTCTTATCCTGTGAGGTACTCTGGAACTGCCCATCAATCCAGTGAATAAAGAAACTGTGGCATATTTATATAATGGAATACTACTCAGTCATAAAAAGGAATGAATTAACAGCATTTGCAGTGACCTGGATGAGATTGGAGACTATTATTCTAAGTGAAGTAACTCAGGAATGGAAAACCAAACATCCTATGTTCTCACTGATATGTGGGAGCTAAGCTATGAGGATGCAAAGGCATAAGAATGAAACAATGGACTTTGGGTACTTGGGGGGAAGAGTTGTGGGGGGGAGGGAAACAGTACTACAAATATGGTGCAGTGTACACTGCTCAGGTGATGGGTGCACTGAAATCTCAAAAATCACCTCTAAAGGACTTATTCATGTAACCAAATGTCACTTGTACCTCAATAATTTATGGAAAAATTAAAAAGTAATATAAAGATAACAAATATGATACCTGAAAAGATACAACGTATTGATAAGAGACTAGTGTTCTCACCCCCAAAAAATGTTAAGTATGTGAGGTATCACACGCACAAAATACTTGATTTTCCCATTTCATAATATCAAAACATCATGTTGTATGCCATAAATATATATAATTTTTATCAATTAAAATATAATTTTATTTAAAAAAGAAAACCAAATCCATCTTTTGGGGGAACAAACCACATCAGAATTCTCTATTTCCAACTCTTCATTATTCCTTACAGTCAATTCCCTTGTCTTTTCTTTATTCCTGTCCCAAACATACAGAATCAAAAGAGAGACAATTTGGGGAGAAATCTAAGCTGTTGAAAAAATAAATAAATAAATAAATACTGAAAAAACATCTAAGTAGACATATCTAAAAAGAAGACATATAAACAGACAACAAATATATTAAAAATGTCCAACATCAGTAATCACCACAACATCACTGTGTTGCTGATGTGCAAATCAACACCACGATGTAATATCATCTAACCCAATTAGAATGACTATGATGAAAAGGATACAAAACAACAAATTCTGGTAAGAATGTTGAGAAAAAGTGACTCTTATACACTGCTGGTAGGGATGTAAATTAGTAGAGTCATTATAGAAACATTATGAACATTTCTAAAAAACTAAAAATAGATTTACCATGTGGCCCAGCAATTCTACTTTTGGGTATTTATCCAAAGAAAAGAAGATTATTATGCTGAAGAGAAGGCTGCATCCCCATGTTTACTTGCTGCTCTATATACATTAGCTAAGATAAGAAATCAACCTAAATGACCATCAACAGATAAATAGATAAAGAAAATGTAGCATATATACACCCAATGAAATACTATTCCACCATAAAAAAGAATGAAATTCAGTAATTCACGGCAGCATAGACAAGCCTGGAGGATATCAAGTAAAATAAATCAGGCATAGATACATAAATACCACGTGTTTTCACTCATATATGGGAGCTAATAAAAGAGAAGCTCATAGAAGTAGAAAGTTAATTGTAGTAATTAGGGCCTGGGAGTACAAGAAGAATACAGAATGGAAGGATAAGGAGAAGTTGGTTAACAGATACAAAATTACAGTTAAATAGAAGGAACAAGTTCTCATGTTCTATAGCACTGCAGGCTGAATATGGGTAACAACAATTTAGTATATTATTTTCAAAAATCTAGAAAGAGGATTTTAAATATTGACAACACAAAGAAATGCTAAATGTTTAAGGTGATGGGTGTGCTAACTTTCCTGATTTGATCATTACACACTGTGTACCTGTATTACTAAAATGTTAATCTGTATCTCATAAATATGTACAATTATTACAAGTGAACCAAAAATAATAGGAAAACAAAAAGGGAGAGAAGGCAAAAAATATAAAATAAGTAACAAAAAAAACTTTACTGAAATTAAAATCATATGTATTTCTTTATTTATTCATGACACTCTGTCACCCAGACTGGAGTGCAATGGCATGATCATAACTCACTGGAGCCTTGATCTCCTGGGCTCAAGAGATCCTTGCACCTCAGCCTCCTAAGTAGCTGGGACTACAGGTATTCAGCACCATGTCCAGATAATTTTTTTTTATTTTTGTTTTTAGTAGAGACGAGTCCTCACTATGTTTTCCCAGACTGGTCTTGTATCCCTGAACTCAAGTAATTCTCCTGCCTCCACCTCCCAAAGTGCTGGGATTATAGGTATGAGCCACAATGCCCAACCAAAGAATTTTAAAGAAATAACATATAACAACCTTATGTTAATGAAGTCAACAATTTATGTGAAATTAACAATTTACTAGAGACACAGATTACAAAATTGACTCAACAAAAAATAGAAAATTTTGATGCATATATAAGAAACAATTCCAACTACAGATTAAAAATCTTACAGAGAAGGCCGGGCATGGTGGCTCAAGCCTGTAATCCCAGCACTTTGGGAGGCCGAGGCGGGCGGATCACAAGGTCAGGAGATCGAGACCACAGTGAAACCCCGTCTCTACTAAAAATACAAAAAATTAGCTGGGCGCGGTGGCGGGCGCCTGTAGTCCCAGCTACTCAGGAGGCTGAGGCAGGTGAATGGCGGGAACCCGGGAGGCGGAGCTTGCAGTGAGCCGAGATCGCGCCACTGCACTCCAGCCTGGGCAACAGCGTGAGACTCCGTCTCAAAAAAAAAAAAAAAAAATCTTACAGAGAAAAACCCAGACATAAATGCCTGGAGTACATTCAATCAAATATTTAAAGAAGAAATAATATTCTTCTTTAAAAATATATTTAAAAGAAATAATATGTAGAAGTAATTATTTTCCAGAAAGTAGAAAAGGTGAAAAATTTTCCAACACTTTCTAAAAGGTTAATGTTATAATGAACAAAATCCACACAAAACTCTTTTAAAAAGACAAGTGTCTCTAATGCATATAGACACAAAAGACTTGAAGAAAATATTAGCAACTATATAAAATAGATTTGTGTACCGTGATCAACATATAACACGACTAAATATAATTTAAATCAACCAGGAAATCAAGGTTGGCTCAATATCTTAAAATCAACTCACGTAATACATCATAGTAATAAACAAAAGGGAAATGAATACTTTATTACCTTAATAGATGCAGAAAAAGTATTTGAAAACAATCTGACACCCACTTATGATTAAAATCTCTAAAAATCTAGAAATAAAAACAACATCCTCAACTAATGCACACCTGCCTTTTCTATTTAACATTGTACTGACTCTTTTTGCCAGGTCTAGAGAATAATCAAGTAATTATAGATTCACAGGATGTTGTAAATTTAGTAAAGATGTACCCACCACCCAAAGGTAATACCTTGTATGTGTTTATTTAAACCAAGGAAATTTACATTGACATAATCTGCAGACTTTATTTTAATTTTTCCAGTTGTACATGCATTCACCTGTGCATACAGGTGAATGTATGTGGTTCTAAGAACATTTATTGTATGTAAATTTTTATACCCATGACCACCATCAAGACACAAACTGTTGCCCTCGCCACAAAAGTCTCCATTGTGCTATTCATTCATAGTCACACTCTCACTTCATTCCTACTCCCAACCTTCCTTACTTCTTGCAACCACTAATTTGTTTCTCATTTCTATTATTTTGTCATTTTAATAACTTTATATAAATAGAATACTACAGTATATAACTTTTCCCCTTGTTCAACTATTTTTTTTTACAATACATTCTGTTTGTTGAGTATATCAATCATCTGTTCACTTCTATTACTATCTTATTTTATTATATGGATGTAATACAATTTGTTTTAATTAACTCATTGACACTTGAGCTGTTTCTAATTTTTGGCTATTACAAATTAAACACTAATGAACATTTATGAACAGGTTTTTGAGTGGATATAAGCAATAATTTCCCTGTGATAATGTCCAGAATACAGATGCTGGATCATATAATAAAAATGCTTGCTGTGAACATGCCAGAGTATCTTCCAAAGTAGTTGCACCTATGTTCATTGCGACAAGCCACGTATGAGAAAACAATTTTTTGACATCCTTACCAGTTTTTTGTGTTGACATTTAAAAAATTAGCTGCCCTAATGTGCACATAATAATTTATTTTTATGATTTTAAGTAACATTTCCCTAATGGCTAATGATGTTGACGCACTTTTCATGTCCTTACTTGTGATACGTATGACCTGTTTGACAAGATGACTGTACATGTCTTTTGTCCATTTTCTGATTGGATTACATTTGTAAAAAAAAAACTTACTGAGTTTTGAAAGTCCTCTGTGTAGACTAGATATGAGTTATTTGTAAGATATGCAGTTTGCAAATATTTCTTCCTATCTGAAGATTGATTCTTCGTGTTCTTAACAAAAGTGTTTGCAAAGTATTTTTAATTTTGAGGAAGTCCAATTTATTGTTACTTTCTATTGATCATGGTTTTTGTATAACGTCTAAGTACTCTTCACATATCCCTAGGTCCCAATGATTTTTTCCTACCTTTTTTTCTAAAAAATTATAATTTTATATTTACTTGTAAATCTATTATCCACTTTAAGTTAAATTGGGCATAAAATGTGATGTTTCAGTTGAGATTCATTCTATCTATTTTATTTATGCATGCGGATATCTGATTTTTTTTAAGTGAAAATTATCCTTCCTCTACAGTATTGTTTTTGTATCCTTCTCAAAAATCAGTTGGTGTTTTCAGTGGACAAATTTATGGGTTCTTTATTCTGCTTCATTGATCTTTGGGTCATCTTTCTAAGAAAAATCACACTGTCTTACATACTGTAGCTACATTGTAAATCTGTCTTATGCTGAGATTTTCACAGGAATTATATTGAACCTATATAATAATTTGTGGAGGACTGTTATCTTTACACTGTGATCTTCCAATTACTGTGCATTGCTACATTTATCTGATTTTTTAATCTGCATTTTGTAGTTTTCAGCATACAATTTCTGATCATATTTTCTTAAATCTATACCTAAGTGTTTCGTATTATTTTGAGTCATTAAAAGTTGAACTTTGTTCTTTTAGTTTGCCATACATTCATTGATACATATAAGATATATTTTACTATGGATATAAAATGTATATCTACAGATTTATATATAATATAGAATATAGAAATTTATATATAATATGATAATATATAAATATGTATTTATGTATCCTTTATAGATAAAAAATTTATTTTTCTATCTTAGTCTTATATCTGATAAACTTGGTGAATTCATTTATTCTAGAGTTTTGTTAGTTTTTAAAATTCTTTGGAATATTCTATATAGATTACAAAAAAACTGCAAATAGGGAAGTTTTATTTCTTTCTTTCATTTTATTTACACATTTATTATTTATAATATATATTTATGTATAATATGTGTGTGCATTACACATATGTATGTATTTATTTCCTTTTCTTTCCTTATTGCACTGGCTAGGACTAGGGCTACTATATATTTACAGGAATCTCTCATATTTTTAAATTAAGCTCTGTATTTAGCCTATTAATAAAATGAATTGCACAAGTTAATTCTTTTTGAGTGCTGAACCAGTCTAGTTTGCCTGGAATAAACCCTACATAGTTGTGATAAATCACCGTATTAAATTTAATATTTTGTTGAGGACTTTTGCATCCATGTTCATTAGAGATCATGATTTCTAATGTTTTTTATTTTTTATTTTCTGCCTCTTGTTTTCTGAGTAGTACCACCTCTATAAAATGAATTCAGCAATTCTGCCATTCTCTTTTTCAGAAGTGATTGTGTACAAATATTGCAAATTATTCTTTAAACATTTGTTAGAATTCTTTAAATGAAACAATCTGGGTTTTGGAATTTTTCTTTTGAGAGTTTTTATATGTAATTTCAACTTCTTTAATAGTTATGGTATTACTCAAATTGTGTATTTTATATTAGATGAGTTTTGTAGTTTGTGCTTTTCATTGAATTGGTCTGTTTCATTTAAGCTGTCAATTTTATGTGTGTAATCATGTTTAAAGTATTCTTTGTTGTCGTTATGGTGTATAGTGATGATACAACTTAATTCCTGATATTGTTAATTTTGTTTTGGCTCTTTTTGAAGATTTTGGCTCTTTTTGAAGATTCTCATGAGAAGTTTGTCAATTTTATCGATCCTTTCAAAGAACCATCTCCTTGTTTTATGTATTTTTTTTGTTTTCAATTTTATTGATTTGTGCTCTCTATTATTTTTCTTATATTTTCTCAGGGCTTCTTTTGTTCTTTTTAAATTTATTAATATGGAATCTGAGATTACTGATTTGAAATCTCTTCTGTTTTCTGAATTAAGCACTGTATTATAGATTTCTGCCTTAATAGTGTTTTAGTTTCATTCTAAAAATTTTGATATGTCATATTTTCATTTTCATTTAGTGCAATGTATTTTTGTTAATTTTACCTAAGACTTTCTCTTTGACCCATGGATTATTTAGAAGTGTCTTATTTAATTTCCAAGTATTTGAGGATTTTCTTCTTATTTTTTTTGTTACTGATTTATAGTTTGATTCCACTTAGGTGAGAGTTCGTTCTGGTTGATTTCAAATTTTTTATATATGTAAAGGACTTTTTGTGGCCCAGAATATGAAAAGGGATGTTTATTTAGCAAAATTATAAACTCTAAATTTTTATATATTTACCACAATCTAGAGTCATCAATTTTATTAAGGAAACAAATAGAGGAAATGTAAATCATGTAAAGAAAGCAAATGAATCATCTATCTTGAAATCGAATGATTTAAAAAGAGTTTGTGAGCACTCTGATTTTTTCTGGCTATAAATATCATAAATATTTTGGGCCATCTTTTCTGTATTAAAAGTATGAATGCAGAAAAAAGGCTTAATTACTAGAAGTTTTTAGCTACTATGTCAGTTTTATTTTCTGTATCTATTCCTGTCTCCTAGTGGCTTCTCAATTCTCCTACTGGGACAATATCTATTCTTCACTATATGTAATTTAATTTTTAAAATATAGAGTCCAGTTAAGGAGCAGAATAGTGGCTAAGTTTCAATCATCTTGTCCAAGAATTTAAATATTGATCAAATGCATGAACTAACTGGGGATAGACTGGAGGCAATTCATGTTGGAAGGGCCTTTAGTCGATTCTTTCTTATCGACCTTTTGAGGTTGTCAAAAAGGTGTCCTAATTGTATTTTTGTCTGTGCTGTTTCTTGCTAAATGTTCTTCCAGAATTTTTTGACTTTTGTTCATTTCAAGGAACTACATTCAACTTCCCACTTATTTTGTGAAACTGTACTCCCTTACCAATAACCTCCCACCAAAGCCATATATTTAATTAAGAAACAAATGGTTACAGTCATTGCAATCAAAACCTAACTGATGGAGATGGTTAAATAAATGAGCTTATTTAGACTGTCGAGTTGCTGAAAGATATCATGTTCTAGTGTTTAAAAGTTTAGGTTTTGTCATGTACTGAGAAATCTTAGAAAAATTAGTCTTCTGACCTTCCAGTTTCTCATCTTTCAATTAGGAATATTAACATTACTTACCTCAATAAGGTATCATGAGGCTAAAATAAGTTAATATTGGTAAAGAGCTTGGAACAGCCCCTAAACTACATTAAACAGTCAGTAAAATATTGCAACCCTGTTTATCAGTTACTAGTGAAAAACCTCACAAAAGATATCAGATTTCTTTCAGGAGTTATTGCAATATTGGAAAAGGGTCATTTCCTTGAGAGAGGTGTTGGGTAAGGAAAGATTAAAAAAACCTCAAGTCATCAAGAAATAAAAGACCTTGGAAATATAGTTAAAAAGCTGAATTAAATTTGAAGGTAATCACCTATCCACTTTAGGTTTTAAGAAGGCAATCGTTCAGTAAAAATGGAGATGAGCTAGCTTTAGTTTTGGTGCTGAGGAAATACTGAAGAAGATTATGAAAATGCCCTTGCATCTGCCCTTATACTTCATTTAAAATCAAGCTTAAAGATAACAACTCTATCTTTTTCTTGACTTTAGGTAGCACAATTAACTAAGCAATTAATTATTGGCTGCAGGAAATCTTTGGTGACTTTTGGTTCTCTTTGTCCTATTCAAATGTATTTATTTCTGAATTACATGAGCAATTCATTCTCTCTTCTCTGATCCCATTACTACTCTTGTAATTTAAGGCCTCATCATTCTCTGCTCGACTATGCTATAATTTTTAACATGTCTTTCCACTCTTGACTTGATACACCTTCCCCAAAATCTATCTTCATCTCTCCTTTTCCATTTCCAATCTATTCTGCATTCTGTTGCAAGAATAATGTGTCTCAAAATCTGCAACCGCCACCTGCTCTCCAGAGCTCTTTTAGATACCTGTCTTCCACTAAGCAGAGCATACTGTTACCTTCCTTAGCACTTAAAAACTCCTATCACAAACTGAAAAATATTTCAGTTTTTCTACCATTTTTGTCACATTAGGAATTCCTAAGAACAAAGAATACATTTTATTCCTACTGCCTCCCTCATATCCTAGCACTGTATATTTTATGTAGTAGTATTGCCTAAATCTATTCTACATTGAAATAAACTGTTATCTACTTGCCTTTTATCTGTGTATTTTATCTTTCTACTTTTTCTTCCTTGAGGTAAGAGATCAGACCATATTTTCCCATTCCCTCTACAGTACCTAACAAAATACTGTGCAAAGGAACTCATTCCATTGTTAGATTGAACTGAGTTCCACTGGAAATCTTAGGAAAGGGAAGAGACAACCAAGTTCTTTTTCTTCAGTTTTGTTACTTATTTATTGCAAAGCCTTGGACAACTCACCTAAATACACAGCCCTTCATGTTTCTTATTCCTTAAATGTCAATAATAATATGATCCTCCATGGGCACATGTGGAAATAGTTAATTTTGTAAGAACATGAAGAATACCAGAGAACACTATCAATCATCATCAGTAGCAGCAGAAGAAAGGACTCGTTAAGTACTGCACAATTCTTTGTAGAGCAGGATATGTAGCAAAGTTCCTTGCCCTCTGGAAGCTGACAAGCAAAAATGGACAACACATTCATAGGTAACATACTCAGAGGAAACCTATACTCAAGGGCACACATAGATAAATGACAAAACAGAATTGTGAACTTCCTGAAGTATTAATACAAAAGTGATTTATCCTAGTAAACAAACAAATCACACCCTGCAGAAATAATTTTTATTGGCCTGTATTAGGCAAGCTTGGTGCCAACTTATAGTGGTACATTAGCAAAAAGGATCAAATGAAAATAAAATCCAGCCAGGTGAAGAAACACTAGGTTCATCATGAATCCTGGATTGACTAGACTGCTGGCCTGGAAACAGAACAGCGGGTGTGTTTGTGAAAACATGTATGCATTACTATGTGTGTGTTCACGGTGAAGTGGCAACAAGAAGAAACGGGTTGCCATTACGTAAATGTGGTCTTTTAATAACGTTTAAAGCTCATCCCACTTGCTTAAGGAAAGAAAAATGTCCTGACCGGTGGTAAGTCTTGGCAGGAGAAGTTCTGTGGCAATAATGGTAGTATAAATAATTCTGGTTTCAGCAAGATTACAGAGTTGAGATAAGAGGTGGTAGTTTCTAACTTCCTATGAGCTAAACAGGGTGTCTGTCATCTCAGTGGAATGAGTTGGATAGATCTCTGGCCCCTTTCAGAGAACAAAGAACAATCAAGAAGCTGGGTGTTTTACCAGAATTATCAGATAATTAATTGGGTGCATAGAAGAAAAATATCAATGAAAAACTACACTAAATAGTTCAATAGAATGTTCAGTTTTTGACCAGCTATGCTGGCCGTGTTGACATGTAGCCACTGCACTGTTTCCTATTAATCCTGGACTTAAGATGGTCTATAATGGTGTTAGTTCCAGAGAAAATTGAGTAGGACTACTTAGCCCCTGGCTGCAATGGGCAGCTCAGGTCCAAAGTGACTGCTTTTTGAGTCTGTATTCCAGGGGGCTGGCAGGACCCCGGGCATTTCACAACTGAATCACTTTGACCCAAAGTCATTTGTTCAATCATGGTTGACAAAAGGTAACAGAGACTTTCCACTGTTCGGAAAACAAATGGATCTCTTGGCTGTTTTCATAAAGATCGACTGGGACTTAAAATAGCCTGAGGTTAATATTATAAATCTTTCTAAAAGAGATTTTCAGAACATATTCTTTATCCCGGCATTGGATCAATCTCACAAAATGACATATTTTCAAACTACAGTAAAGCAAAACAGCTTATTCTCGAAAAAGTTGAAAATAGTAAGAAATATTTTCCTTTCCTGGTGTTTGTTTGTTTTGTTTATGGTTTTTTTTTTATTCTTGAACATCTACTAAAAAATAACTTGGAAAAAACTGTGTGATGAATATGGATTGACCTTTTTAATAGTTTCGTGCCTATTTACCTAACCTTGACTGGTGTTCAGAGAGTTCCTTGAATACCCACAACAGGTATGACACTGTGGTAAGCAGGTGTGAAGTATGGGTTTTAAATACTGTATGGGATAGAAAAAACAAAAAGAGAAACAGAACAAGGTAAAGGAATCCTATTTCAAACCCATATAATCATGAAAACCTGATGCAAAGTTAAAATTCACTGGGATTGTTGACTAGTAAACACTTTTGCCATGGTCCTATACATGATGATTAAATAAAAAGAGAGTAATACAAATTAACTTTGATCTTTGGATGAAAGTATCTTTTCAAGAGCCATGACAGAGTATAAATTAAAATTGAAACAATAAGCATAGAGACAAGGACTTCAGAGAAAGAATACAGTAGACAAATACAGCAGATGAGATCATATTTAAACCACTGCCTGATAGATGTTACCAGTTCTGTTCTATAAAATACTGAAAACTTGCCATTGTATTTTCACCTGAATTTCTTATTCAAAATTTATTGATGTCTTCTCTTTGACTGGAAATTTTTTGGAAGAGTGACCTGATTTTCAATTGAAGCATCATCATTTACTTGTATAATCAAAAGGTAAGATGATTCAGATGGTCCTCTGAATAACTGTCAGTCATGTTTATAGCTTGACTCCACCCTCCTCCTTACAATGCTCACGGTCTCAAGTTGCTTATTATTCCCATACATGTGTGTGAATGTGTGTGTGTGTTCAGAAAAGATGACGAGAATTGTCTCTATCCCATCTGCATCTGAATTGTAACTTGGACTGGAAGCAAGGCTCAATCTCATTCCCTTTGGGGTTCAAATATACCATATTAACTACAAAGATTGGTTGTTTTAGAATGTTTTGTCTTTTTAGCCACATTTTCTGGCTGGGGACCTGCATCATGCAAAAAGCAAGTGTATCTGCATCAACCATTACAACCTGGTCATAAGAACTTTGCTAGGGAAGATAATCTCTTATTCTCCTTGTTTTGAAAGAGGGCTTCGTCAAGAAAGCTCTATATGAAGCAGATATACTAAAATAAAGCCATTTTTAGTAATAGTAATGAAGACAGAATGGAGACGTTGACTAAAATTGTGATTCTTACCCAAAAATTATAAATTTTAGAAATAATAACACCTTGCATCAAATTTGATGACATTTTAGATTTCTGATACAAAATAAATCCATCATATATGCCTGTGTGTGTGTGTATATGTGTGTGTATATATATATATATAAAATATATGTTTGTATACAAAAACAATCTGATTAGTACAAAAATTCATATTAAGTAAGAGGTGAATGTTTCACAAATTTGCAAAGTCAATTTACTAGAGTATTAAGGATATATATAGGAGACTGTCGGATTTCAGTGAAAATGTAATTTAAGAGAAATTTTGTTTGATGACTTTAGTGTTATATTTACAGCAGTCATTGAGGATGTGAAAGGGTTTATTTGGATCCGTAATGCTTCATGGCTTTTTATGGGGGAAATTATATGAGAGTAACACCCAATTTGAAGATTAAAGACAGAGTCTCCTTTTCAAGTATCTATAGGGATTGTTCTTTCTTTTCTTGCTATTACTTTCTACATTTCTATACTGTCTATTACAGGACCAACTGAATTAGTTTTTCATTAAACTGTTATTGATTTTAACAGAGCTTGAGAGGAAGCTGCTGTGACCCTCCTTCATTTCTTTCAGATCAAGGCTGTCATGAGGTAACTCAGATTTTGGTTTTCAATTCTGGCTTTCTTCTGCAAGTTTCTAGGTTTTTAAACTTGAAGAGCCTTTCTGAGTCTCAATTTTCTCATCTGTAAAATGAGGTAATTGGGTTCACTGGTCTTCAAAATCATTCTTAATATATAAAGAGAAAAACAAAAGAGAGAATAAAGAGGAGAAAAAGTAGGATACTGAAGATATTTAAATAAACTTGCTTCTGTGTTTGATAGGGAGAAACACCATTTGTCACTCACAGATCATGCGCTGCAAGAAATGCAGTGGCAAAGCGGGGAGTGCAACTCAGAGCTTCGAGGCCAATGCACACTCTTTGTTTTGTAATTTTTCTTTGGTGCCAGGTGGGTGCACTGTTTGCCAGGAATTCATACTTCAGAAATACAACAGTGCACACCCAGACAAAGGGCTTGGTTGGGATGTCTTTGTTCAGGGAACAATTAAAATGTACTTGTACTGAGTGATGAAAGCCTTCCCTGGATGTAAGACACCGCGGCAAAGCACAAATTATGGTTGCGCTTTTCAGGTAACAATGCAGTGCTAGTCCTCTTTACTTCCCCATGGAACTAGGCAGAAAAAAAAAAAAAAAAAGATTGAAAAAAGTATTAGAAGAACAGCCTAAGTCATCATCAAGTGCCCAAATGTTAAATATACTGCAGTTTCTAACTCCACATGAAATTCAGGATTTATGCAACTTTATGGGATAAGAGGAAGGAACATAAGATTGATAACTGGAGACAGTGTTACTGATCCCAGAATTCTTGGGCAATTGGAGGGAGTAGAAACTCTATTTCTTAGTCCATTTCAAAGGTTGCTTTCACAAAACCAAGGTGTCTGGACAAAGATGATTTTTTTTTAACCATTTATTTTGTTTTCCTTGGTAACCTGAGTCCTGAAGCAGGAATGCTCAGCCCCAGAACCTGGACTCCGGATCCCTAAAACTGTTGAGAATAGAGGAAAGGACTGCATGTCCTGCAGATAAGTCATCCTGCTAACAGTAAGCTACATTTTCTTCACCATGGACCTCAGGCACCACAGTAAATTTTATCTTATGTGGTTTTAAAGTATAGTCTCAGAAACAAAAGGGTTTTGGAAGAACTTTCTTGGACCCATTAGGCAAACCCTGCCAACGCAATTTTTGTTTGTCAGAATGCTGGCCCCTTTTGTGTCTTGAACTTTGTTCAATGCTTGAAAAAAATATCTCAACCACAGCCACATTTGTTTTCTTCAGAGCCAATTTTTCAGCATAATTTGTGATAGAAGCTGCTGTGTGCTCAACCAAGACAGATCATCTCTCATCCAGAAAAAGAAAATCAATTTTAATTCTTGAAGGAAGAACAGCAAGTGGTATTTATTATACAATATTTAAAGAAGGGTCATTAAGCACTTCTCTACTTTTCTTCCCCTCTTTCTATCTGGAGTATTAAAGAGGGAATTTATAGAAAATGTATAGTGGATTAGACCATGCAAATGCCTTGACACTCTGAGAATAGTCCTAAGCTAAGGTTTAAAAAAAGGGAGAATCTATCTGGATATCCATTGTTGGTTTAGTGGTAAGGTTAGCAGGTCATATCACTTATCTGAAATTTGTATTCTTGCTTATATTTTTATGTTGTGAAGTTTAGCTTTCACACAGATAAAAATTTTGTTCACAAAGGTGTCTTGGAAATGTCAATTTCAGCAATGAAAATTCATGTATTTTAGCCACTTAGTTACATTCAGTTACAAAAAATAGTAAGAGGTAAGCACTCAATATGTATTTATTTCTTTGAGTGAATGACCACACAATATGTGTTCTGGGGAATATGGCGTCATAGATGCCTTCTGTTATGCTAAAAACTGTACATCTTATTTTTCAGCTTTAGTTGACCTGCTGTTCTGAAACTCATCCTTTCTTTTCTTGAAGAGGCTATTTAATTCTTTATCCGGTGAATGTATAATAATAAACTACATAAAATATGAAGACACGTACTTATAGGACTAGGAGGCGTTAAAAATACTAACATACTCTATGCCCCTATTCTGGGGTGAGGAATTCCTTAACATGTCCCAGAAACATAATGAAAGCTTCACATAAAACAGGTTTTGTTCGTGTCAAGAACTAAAATGAATGATAAGGCCGGGCGTGGTGGCTCACGCCTGTAATCCCAGCACTTTGGGAGGCCGAGGCGGGCAGATCACAAGGTCAGGAGATCGAGACCACGGTGAAACCCCGTCTCTACTAAAAATACAAAAAATTAGCCGGGCGTGGTGGCAGTGCCTGTAGTCCCAGATACTCAGGAGGCTGAGGCAGGAGAATGGCGTGAACCCAGGAGGCGGAGCTTGCAGTGAGCCGAGATCGCGCCACTGCACTCCAGCCTGGGCGACAGAGCGACACTCCGTCTCAAAAAAAAAAAAAAAAAAAAAAAGATAAACAAGCAGTACAATAATATAGGAAAGAGTATAAACATTACCTACAAGTAGCAGAGAACATGATTAGTGAATCAATAATTAGACAAATAGATGTTGATGTTGAGTACCTAGCACAAAGTTGGTGCATATTAGGAGCATAATTAATACTTGCTCAAAAATGTAGAACTATTTAGATAAATAGTTTGTAGACAATCAGACAGCATAATACCATGTATAAGAACAAAATTCAGTGTCCAACAATCTAAAGATTAATTCTAGGCTCAGGGTCTTTCTACCTTGGCAATCTAGGACAAGCAACTTAATCTTTACAAACCTCCCTTGCTTCATCTCTAAAGTGAGATAAGAGTAATAGTATTTATCACCTGGGAATATAATGAAAAATTATATGTAATATATGTATGTCTGTGTGTGTGTGTGTGTGTGTGTGTGTATTTACATACATAATGCTTAGGAAAAGGCTTGAAAGTAAGATATGATCAAAGGATTTTTTGTTTATGTTCATTTTGTTTGTATTATTTCTAATAATTTTAACAACTACTACCTATAATAGAGCCAACTTTCAGTTTCTAGTTCTAAAATATAAAACCTGTTTATGAAGAAAAAAATATATCTTAGGCAAATCCAGATATGACAACTACTTTTGGACAACAAACCAAAATAGCCAATGACCATGATTTGTCCATTAACTATCTCTCTACTCCCATTTAGCACTTTCTAAGAACCCAGTTCTCACCTACACACACAATAGGTTTTCGAAGTACCCGATCTATTTGGGGAGGTAAGACTTCAACACGATAGAAACAGTGCAGTTGGCACTATTGATTTATATTTTATTGATTAACTTGTCATTTTTGAAACAAAATATGTACATCAATTAAATTCTACAAATTGTCTTTAAGCAAGGAGGTCACTGTGTTTGGGCAATTGATAAAAGTATAAATTTAATAGAATTTTTAATAAATTATTGCTATTTATAAAAAAAGTAGACTACCAAATGCAGCTGCATTATATGCAACTTCTAGAGCTAAATCTTAACAGGTTTTACAGGTTCTACCATTGCTCTCTTCAAACACTCTCAACAACAGGTAAAGAAACCTGGAATAGACTTCTGAATGTTAGGAGACTGTGGGGAAAGAGATATCCTGAGACCACAGAGAGAGAGGGAGTCTAGCCCTGTCAATATCTCAGTCGAGCCCTAATTGCAGCCAACCCATCAGCTGAATGTAGGTTTGTGAGAGAGGCTAAGTGAGACCAGCAGAACAATGTATAAAATCATGAGAAATAATCAACTATTGCTATTTTAAACCACTAGGCTTTGGGATAATTTGTGGCACAATTATATGGCACTAGACACCTAAACATGGAAAATTATAGTACTTTATTAAGAAAACTATCTAGTGGCCCTTTGTTTAGGGGCTCTTTGTTTAGGAATCTGGTGGTTTCATTCTCGGGGCTGTGAATCAGATTGTGGCTGTGGAAGTAGAGGAAGGAAAGGAAAGGCTATCCCACAAGTGCTCTCTCAGGCAGATCAGCTTTAGAGGTACAGATAGAAGTTGAAAGTCTGGAAATTGGTTCTCTTAAATCTATCCATGTCCTTGTACCTCCTGGAAATGTTTGACACATATCCCAGTTGAGGCCAGTGTTTCAACCTGAAGGACATGATAAAACAGGCCCCAGAAGAGTGATAAAGCATTCCTGAAGCAGGAATAATAGAAAAGCAGCAGGGTCTCACTCTATGTTCATTTGTTAAGGTACACTGAACTATTCCAGAGGGAGGTCAACAGCATGAACTTCACTTGGGCAAAGTAGTATGGTTGGTGGAAAAGTAATTGTAATTTTTGCCATTACTTTCAATTGCAGAAAACACAATTACATTTGCACCAACCTAATATACAATCTGAAACCAGAGAGTGGAAGCATCACAATATTTGGTTTTATCTAAAGATTTACTTTCTGTTTTGGCTAGCTCACATTGGCAACACTGAGTATGAAGAGGATAATGTCACTGGTACTATGGGGTCTCCAATTGTAAGTGTATTACTATGAGACAGTGTCAGTGTCTGGGTCAACTACTTGAGCATAACACATATATTATTTCCATATTTCAAAGTAATTTTATAATATGGCATTATTACCATTTCAAAAGTTAGAAGAATCAGAAAGTTTAAAATAATTTATCCACAAAAGCAGCCAGTGACCAAGATGGACTTTACAGGTGGTTTTACATGATGCCAATGTCATAGTCATGCCACTGTGCACAGAAAATTTAATTCATGCACTTCTAAGTCCTTTCCAAGTAAAATTTGTTTCCCAAGGCAGGCAATTACATCATTTTGTTAAGGAAATCATCATGAGCATATGATGCTGTGCGAGGTCAGTTAAGGACAAATGACTGTGGGCTGGGTACATTGGAGAAGGTGTGTGGAGGATGTAGGGCCTGAAGTGCATTGTCTGGATAAATAAAAAGAGATAAAGACCATTCAGACAAAGTAGCAGAGTAAAGAAAGGCATAAAGCAGACATTAGACTTGCTTCTAGAAGCTTTGCTGAGAATATTGGCTGAGAAGAGAGAGTGCGTAAGGGAGAGAGCCAGGCATATGACAGGCCCAAAACAAATTACAGAAGGTCTGGAAAGCAGGCATATGTAATAATGTGCTAGAGGAGGAGATTTTACAATGGAAACCCCAATGATAACTGCTCAACAGAAACTGAAAAAAATATATTTTTTTGCCAAAAACCTCAAGAAATACCTTATTTTGTTTTTACATTGACTCTAAGGGTAGTACATAGTCTGTGACTTCATCAGTTTTCAACACTTCACACACACACACACACAATTTTCTGTTCTTGAAGCAGTGGGCTTGTTCCTGTACCTTTACGCAATTGAACATTTGAGATCTGCCAAGGGAATTAAAAGTAAAATAAAAATAGAATGTCTGGAGTCCAAAAGAAATTATGGATCAAAGAGAAAACAGCTAAGTAAGACTGTAGGAGGTCTCCGACAAACTCCAGGAGCTGGAAAAGAAGGAACTACAACAAAAGGCAAGACAGAGCCAACAGGTAGCAATGCTGAGAGCAGCTGAGGAAGGATAACTGAAGAAAACGCCAAAATTATTACTGCTCCAAAGAAAAGAGATATCCTGAAGCCTTTTTCTTTTTAAGATTTTAAGTCTGAATCTTTCAAGATTAATACCAGGAGAAACAACACTATGGTCTGACTTTTGTGGATGCAACTCTCGTCTTAAAAATTGATAATATTGTCTTTTGTTGTTTTATATTTTGAAAGTTAGAAAATATTCCTATTTGGAAGTACTCAGTACTTTTTATCTGTAAAGGGAACAATAGGTTCCTTTTGGACTGTCTTTCTGAATAACAAAATATCACAGAAATGAAAGTATCCTGAAAAGATTACTTCATTTCCTGTCAAAGCAACACCCAAGGCTTTCTGTACACTAGTCATTCTTTCTATGGTATATAGTAGCCTGGATTAATTGAACAACTAATTTGTTCCAAGCACTGCATATATCATTTAATTCTTACCCTTGCACCGCAAAGTAAGTGTATTGTTCTCATTTAACTTTGGAAAAATAATAAGGCCAAATAAATAGCCACAGTTTGTAGCAGAACTAAGATTGAAGCCAATGGCAGCAAGCCTTCCACCTGTCACAGGGTGGCCCAGCTCTTTTGGTGGTTCCTCCAAATTTATGTCCTCATGTGCTACCATTCTGATCCTCTCCAACCCCAATGTCCTGTCCAGCAGAGATGAAAGATTCATAATATATACATTTTAGTGAATATAAATCATGTGGTTACCTCTATGAATGTGATGTATGTTTAATACTATGAAATGGAAGACCTGACCCTTTGTTGTTTGGAATTTTAAACTTTAACCTTACAATTTCTTAAAGGGCAGATTGGCTATGTACTGTTTTGGTTATCTGTCCAGGTTTAATCACTCTTCAGGCCAAAGCTGACAAAGCTGTTCTCAACTGTAGCCATTGAACCTACAGAGTAGTTCCTGTAGACTCAGCCAGTCCTTGGAATGCTGTTGTCAGCCTATCCATCTGGAGGACAATATCTTCAAGCTTGTACCATTCCTGTGTTAGCTTTCTTTCCCACCAAAATTCTTTTGTATTTTCAGAGTTAACTTGAAAAATTCAGGGTGTTCTTTCTGTGAGTATTTGGAGCAAAATTTTGTTATGAGACCCCTTCCAATCACCTTCTACTCATCAAACTATAAGTATACAGCACTTATTATATTGTGCTTTGTATTGAAGGTACAGTTAGCTCTTTGTTGATTCATTTTTTATGTGCCTGCCAACACTGTCACCCCTCCTGTGATGCCTGGACCATGCCTAAGTTAGGGAATAGCTCCCTGGTGTACAGTAATATTTCAATCCCAACCCATGGGCTACGAATATTCACACAATTTCACAAATTCTGGGGGTATCATGGGCCTACCATTTTCTTTCACTCTCATTTCTTTTTTTGATTAACTTTTTTCACATAAGCCACCATTTCTCATGGCAGTGCATTTGCTTTGTTACTTCTCTTAGTCTTTCTGAACGTTGACACTCAGAGAAAGGAAATCAAATCCCTGACTAGCACAGTATATAGCAGAATATTATTTAGGCTGTATCCTGGTTTTAAAGTGTCAACCTCTGCCACATTGGGATCTCTTCCTTGCCATCTTCTCTGAGAATCCTCCATTTCTGCAAAATTGTTAAGTGTTCAAACTCAGCCTTCTTCTTGATTTCTTCAACTGTTTTATCTTAATCTTTATTCCCAGACAAAATTACCTTTTCTATCCCAGAGCACTTTTCTCAAGAAAAGATCAAATTTTATAAGCTGACAAAAAGGAATCAATTAATTAAAAAATTGGCAAACATAATAGCATATAGTAATTTTTTTTTTCTTTTGTTTCACTTTTCTTCCTCCCCAGCCCCTTCTTTTCCTGGTCTCCTACAAACAGAACAGTTCATCGAAGTGTTTTAGAATTATGCCCAACTTTTTTTGTTTTCTCCTTGCTTATCATTATTATGCTGAAGAAATTTTGGAATCAAACCAAATATACAACACAAAGTTATGCTTAAATAAATTTTAATATACCCATATTTTAAATACTTTCCAGCTAATAAAAATGTGTTTTCTTAAGTATGATTATAGTCATCTCTCAGAATCCATGGAGAACTGGTCCCAAGACCACTCCAATACCAAAATCCACAGATGTTCAAGTTCTGCAGTTGACCCTGAAGAACAAAGATATGAAAATTGGCCCTCTGTATCTGTGGGTCCTGCACAGTACACTAATACTGTATTTTTTTTCCAGTTTATTGAATCTGTAGATAGGAACCAATGGATACAAAGGGCAAACTATATTACAAAGGTTCTCTTATGGGTGCCATACATATATTTCCCATACATATAGAGAGATAGTTTTGATTTTTCTAATGAATTAAATATTTAAGTAAATACTTAAACTATTAATAAAAGGAAATGTGCAAATAGCAAAATAAAAGTCACTGTTTACCAGATTATATCTATCAATTTATGTCTACCCATATCACTTAAAAGTATCATTTGCCTAAACACTTGCCAAAGTTGTTTTTGTAACTTAAAAATACAGATATTTCCAAATTAATTGGTGAAACTGGTTTGTTCTTGAAACTTAATTAACATTTCTTTGATTACTAGTGAATACCCTGAAGATTGAATAATCTTTCAAAAATATTGAAAGCTTATACTCTTTCCTTTGTGTCTTGTGTACTCTTTTTCTTTAACCATCTGAAGTAGACGTTCAACAATTTTAATTGATTACTAAGAGTGTTTTCTATGATAAGAATATTAACTCACTGGCCACCATGCATATTTATGAATTGTTTTCATGTTTCCCTCTCTAGGGGTATGTCATCAAATATAGTCCCATTATTTTCTTTATAAATATAATGGTAATGATATTTACTGAGTGCTTCAAATAAGCAAAGCACTATCCTAAATGCTTTATTTTCATTATCTCCTTCATTCCTTGTAACAAGTACATGACAAAGGTCCTATTTTCTCCTCTTTCACAGATGGGTGAATTACAACTTAGAAAGGTTAAGTAGCCTGCCTAAGGTTACACAGTTTGTTAACAATAGAGAGAGAATTAGAATGGTTTGACCTCTGAGAGTATATTGCAAAGTAGAATACAATGCCATATCGATATCTATTTTTGTGTCTATATACTTCTTTCTAGATTTCTCTGGCTGTCATTTTATCTATCTGGACATTTAAGTTATTTTAATGTTGATATAAGTTATAAGATGTATATCCAACTTTATTCAATAAACTATGTTGGAAAAACCAACTAATTTTCAAAAGAAAAATTATCTATCCTTTGTGAGTTAAAGACATGGAAATTGAGTAGAGATGTAAATAACGCGTTAAAATGGTCATAGACAGAATGGGTGGGAAAAATGTTTTGCAATATAGGTTTGGCATAAGCTGAAGCATATGATAAAAATGATGCTATCGAATAAGGAAACTTCAGAAGCCCATTTAAGTGATACATGACAATGAAGATTAACTTTGGTAGTTAAATTAAGGCCTGGTCTTAAATGCAGCCTTTACTGTGGCATTGATTAACCTAAGCATGCTACTTGGAAACCATGAAATAACAATTATTTCATGCTAATAACAGAGTCCCAGAGCAAAGTTAAAGGTAAATATAAATATCTCTAGTATCTCCTCTTTCCGTCTCTCTGAGAAGTGCCTGTTCCTATTTGACTAGTCTCAGGTAGAGAATAGGCTAATGTGTGACTTTCTAAGAGCAAGTTAGTTGGCAACGTGAAACAGCAGAAACAACTATAGATTGAACCAAAAGATGCATAGTATTTATTTAGGAAGATTAAAAGTGTCATTTTTACTTCTAGAGCCCTCTCTAGAGCTCTTTTATTTCTAGAGCCCTTACATAATGAAATAAGGTAAGACGCTTCTCTACCTCTCTCTACCCTTTGTCTTCTTTGCTAGACAATTAGGGGTGATCTCACCATTGGGAACCTGCAAAGTTTGGTTGCTAGTTTAGGTTCCAGGCATACCTCTCTGTCAGAAGCTAATTATATCCCACTAAGTCTACAGGAATTCTTGGCTTCAGTTATATTTTAAATCTGGTCCTGGAATGTCTCAGTTGGCCCTTCCCAATGCAGTGACAGCATAGAAGTACATGATAACCATAAGAAACACAGATCTGTACTTATGGCTTTATAGACTAAGGAAAAGGAGCTTTGTATTTCGAATAGAAAATGACTGCCTAAGGCAATTTTCATGGAAATGGACAAAAGAAGAATACATTTCTGTTAGTCACAATTTCTTAAGAATTTTTTTAATTTCACCTTCATTATTATATTTCCATTGTTGGTAGTTTTTATAGAGTTGTTTTTAATTGGTTCTGGATAGAAATGCAATGAGTATTAAATATAAAAATATTTCTAAACAACTTACCTGTGATTTATGGTTTCAGAAAACTTACGATGTCACCTTTCAGCTGTTAAAGTGCTATTTACATAATCCTCAGTGAGAACACACTTTTTAATGACAGTGGAAACATTGCAATGTGTGATGGAACACAGGTTTAAAAGTGAAGTATTTTTATTAAGACAAAAGAAATTAAATGGAAAAATAGAAAAACTATGAGGAAAATATTTAACCTACTTTAGTAGGTAGCTTTTCACTCTGCAGAAATTCTTGGCACAAAAATTTAAACTTGAAGTTGACATGGCAATAGAGCAGAACTCCCAAATCTTATGATATCTACTTGGACTACCTTAAACTATGTTTCTGTGAAAAGGGGCAATAGAAGCCCAGTATGGGTGTTATTTTTAGGTGTTTCTCAATGTACTGTCCAATAATATGAAAACAATAGATAATCCTGAAGTGTTAATTCCCTGAGTTCTGGGTAGCCATGGTGTTAATTTTTTTTGTTTTGTTTTGTTTTTAAGAAAACAGACAATTTGCATGTCATTTTGGCTTCAAATGCAAGATTGTTTTTTCTATAGAATCAAAACTAGAAGTTACTTTAAACGCAGAGCTTTAACAAATGGGACAATGATGAAGAACTAAAGAGACTGTTGAAGTAAATAGATGGATGGAAAAATGGATGACTGAATGATTGATGAATGGATTGACAGACGAGTGTTTCCATGAAAATGTCTGGATTTGGATGATAGTTTTCACTGTGTCATATACCCTTTTTATCTTGACGAGCATTTATGGAAAGTTATTTTCTGGGATAATACTTTAGATCCAGAAAATTCTACTATAAAAATATATTTAGACTTCAAGCTTTTACTATGAATAAAATGAAAAGAGTCAACGTTCTAATATTGCTATTATTCATAGATATGAGTCACCACAAAGATGATCACAAAATTAGAACTGCTTTATTTGTAGTAAAATGTGCAGAGTAGAGTCAAACAGGCCTGGGTTCAGCTTCTGCCCCTTTTACTTATTTCCTGTATGAATCTGGACATAGTACTTTATCTTGCTGATGCTCAGTTTTCTCCAGTGTAATAAGACAATAAAATACCTCATAGAGACCAAAAGCGAGTGAGTGAGATAACAAATATAAAACACTGAATATAGTGCCTAATCCAGAGCAGGTGCTCCACAAATAATGATTATTTTATTTGTAATAGGTACTATAAAAATACATATTAGAAAGTAAAAAGATGTATATTTGGTGCAGACTGCAAATTAGATAAACAACCACAAAGATATTTATCCCCTTATGGAATTCTACTCAAACTGTGACTTACTTTCAGTTCACTTTGCTTGGAGTTTAGTTTAGTGGGTTTTTAATAGGAGCACTGGACTGGAGCAAAACTGGAAGTTAAATTTCATTATAGAATTTCCAGAGATCAAGGCTAATACACTGGTTATCCTCAGTCAAATAAACTGTGTGATTTAATTTAGTGCAGGCCCTGTGATACTTCATTTTATATTGCCTATTTTTTCCCCCTCATTTCTTCATATATCTACCCTCTACCCATACACCCTATCCATGGCTGTGTCTCATATCTCTAGAGTGATGAAACAGGGTTGATCATATAGTGGCTAGTCAATACAAATTGACTGAATAATTGATGGCATCTGTCCTTCTCTCTTCCCTCAGGAAAGAACTCCTCACTCTGTCACACCCTAGGGAGAGTATTGCACATTTATTGTAACATAGGATATGGCAGGACCATATTTGTTCCGTTGTTATCATCATACCTCTTAACTGTCTTTAAAGACATGCATACTCTTAAACAAGTCTCCCAATGTTGTCACACTGTAATATGAAAAGGAGTTCCAGCTGTCAGGATTTCTGTTCTGAAGTTAAAAAATTAAACTTCCTTCCTCCCCAAAACAATAACGAACGCAATAATGATAAGGGAGCTCAGATGTAATCATGAATCTCTTACAGAATGCAGGATGTGCTCATAAACCCTCTCTAAATATCTTTCTTTGTAACCCAAATTAGATTTACTAGAAATTCTAATCTCAGAGTTGGCCTTCAGTAAATGTTAGATGAAACCAACTGTGCCTAATCCCCAATTTTCTAGAGCTGGAATGGAGGACGTTCTTACATTTAACTTTCATCTAGTTCTTTGTACAAACATTTCTTCCCAGTTTATCATGTGAAAGAAGCTAATTTCCAGCAAGATATCTATTTTTGTCATCTATATATTGGTAAACAACAGTGAGGAAAATATAAACACACTTGACAGCTCTGGGGCTTTTATCTAAACTTTGTTTTTCAGTGATTACCTTCTTTTTTTTCATTATACTTTAAGTTCTAGGGTACATGTGCACAACATGCAGGTTTGTCACATATGTATACATGTGCCATGTTGGTGTGCTGCACCCATTAACTCATCATTTACATTAGGTATATCTTCTATTGCTATCTCTCATCTCTCCCCCAACCCCACCACAGGCCCTGGTGTGTGATGTTTCCCACCCTGTGTCCACGTGTTCTCATTGTTCAATTCCCACCTATGAGTGAGAACATGCAGTGTTTGGTTTTCTGTCTTTGCAATAGTTTGTCCCTCCCCCAACCCCACGACAAGCCCCAGTGTGTGATATACCCCACCCTATGTCCAAGTGATCCCATTGTTCAAATCCCACCTATGAGTGACAACATGTGGTGTTTGGTTTTCTGTCCTTGTGATAGTTTGCTTAGAAGGATGGTTTCCAGCTTCATCCATGTCACTACAAAGGACATGAACTCATCCTTTTTTATGGCTGCATGGTAGTCCATGGTGTACATGTGCCACATTTTCTTAATCCAGTCTATCATTGATGGACATTTGGGTTGGTTCCAAGTCTTTGCTATTGTGAATAGTGCCACAATAAACATACATGTGCATGTGTCTTTATAGCAGCATGATTTATAATCCTTTGGGTATACACCCAGTAGTGGGATGGCTGGGTCAAATGGTATTTCTAGTTCTAGATCCTTGAGGAATTGCCACACTGTCTTACACAATGGTTGAACTAGTTTACAGTCCCCCCAACAGTGTAAAAGTGTTCCTATTTCTCCACATCCTCTCCAGCACCTGTTGTTTCCTGACTTTTTAATGATCACCATTCTAACTGGTGTGAGATGGTATCTCATTGCGGGTTGGACTTGCATTTCTCTGATGGCCACTGATGATGAGCATTTTTTATGTGTCTGTTGGTTGCATAAATGTCTTCTTTTGAGAAGTGTCTGTTCATATCTTTTTGCCCACTTTTTGATGGGGTTGTTTGGTTTTTTCTTGTAAATTTGTTTAAGTTCTTTGTAGATTCTGGATATTAGCACTTTGTCAGATGGGTAGATTGCAAAAATTTTCTCCCATTCTGTAGGTTGCCTGTTCACTCTGATGGTAGTTTCTTTTGCTGTGCAGAAGCCCTGTAGTTTAATTAGATCCCATTGGTCAACCTGGGCTTTTGTTGCCATCGCTTTTGGTGTTTTAGTCATTTAGTCCTTGCCCATGCCTATGTCCTGAATGGTATTGCCTAGGTTTTCTTCTAGGGCTTTTATGGTTTGAGGTCTAATTTAATCTTTAATCCATCTTGAATTAATTTTTGTATAAGGTGTAAGGAAGGGATCCAGTTTCAGCTTTCTACACATGGCTAGTCAGTTTTCTCAGCACCATTTATTAAATAGGGAATCGGAATCTTTTCCTCATTTCTAGTTTTTGTCAGGTTTGTCAAAGATCAGGTGGTTGTAGATGTGTGGTATTATTTCTGAGGGCTCTGTTCTGTTCCATTGGTCTATATCTCTGTTTTGGTAATATTACCATGCTGTTTTGGTTACTGTAGCCTTGTAGTATAGCTTGAAGTGAGGTAGCATAATGCCTCCGGCTTTGTTCTTTTGCCTTAGGATTGTCTTGGCAATGTGGGCTCTTTTTTGGTTCCATATGAACTTTAAAGCAGTTTTTTCCAATTCTGTGAAGAAACTCATTGTTAGCTTGGTGGGGATGGCATTGAATCTATAAATTACTTTGGGCAGTATGGCCATTTTCACGATATTGATTCTTCCTATCCATGAGCATGGAATGTTCTTCCATTTGTTTGTGTCCTCTTTTATTTCATTGAGCAATGGTTTGTAGCTCTCCTTGAAGAGGTCCTTCACATCCCTTGTAAGTTGGATTGCTCAGTATTTTATTCTCTTTGAAGCAATTGTGAATGGGAGTTCACTCATGATTTGGCTCTGTTTGTCTGTTACTGGTGTAGAGGAATGGTTGTGATTATTGCACATTGATTTTGTATCCTGAGACTTTGCTGAAGTTGCTTATCAGCTTAAGGAGATTTTGGACTGAGACGATGGGGTTTTCTAAATATACAATCATGTCATCTGCAAACGGCTACAATTTGACTTCCTCTTTTCCTAATTGAATACCCTTTATTTCTTTCTCCTGCCTGATTGCCCAGGCCAGAACTTCCAACACTATGTTTAATAGTAGTGGTGAGAGAGGGCATCCCTGTCTTGTGCCAGTTTTCAAAGAGAATGCCTCCAGTTTTTGCCCATTCAGTATGGTATTGGCTGTGGGTTTGTCATAAATGGCCCTTATTATTTTGAGATATGTCCAATCAATACTTGATTTATTGAGAGTTTTTAGCATGAAGGGCTGTTGAATTTTGTCGAATTTTCTGTTCTTTTTTTGTCTTTGGTTCTGTTTACATGATGGATTATGTTTATTGATTTGCATACACTGAACCAGTCTTGCATCCTAGGGATGAAGTCAACTTGATTGTGGTGGATAAGTTTTTTGATGTGCTTCTGGATTCAGTTTGCTAGTATTTTATGGAGGATTTTTGCATTGATGTTCATCAGGGATATTGGACTAAAATTCTCTTTTTTGTTGTGTTTCTGCCAGGCTTTGGTATCAGAATGATGCTGGCCTCAAAAAATGAATTAGGGAAGATTCTCTCGTTTTCCATTGATTGGAATAGTTTCCGAAGGAAAGGTACCAGCTCCTCTTTGTACCTCTGGTAGAATTCGGCTGTGAATCCATCTGGTCCTGGACTTTTTTGGGTTAGTAGGCTCTTAATTATTGCCTCAATTTCAGAGCCTGTTATTTGTCTATTCAGGGATTCAACTTCTTCCTGGTTTAGTCTTGGGAGTGTGTATGTGTCTAGGAATTTATCAATTCCTCCTAGATTTCCAGTTTATTTGTGTAGAAGTCTTTATAGTATTCTCTGATGGTAGTTTGTATTTCTGTGGGATCAGTGGTGATATCCCCTTTATGATTTTTTATTGCATCTATTTGATTATTCTCCCTTTTCTTCTTTATTAGTCTTGCTAGCAGTCTATCAATTTTGTTGATCTTTTCAAAAAAGCAGCTCCTGGATTCACTTATTTTTTGAAGGGTTTTTTTGTGTGTGTGTCTCTATCTCCTTCAGTTCTGCTCTGATCTTAGTTATTTTTTGCCTTCTGCTAGATTTTGAAATTGTTTGCTCTTGCTTCTCTAGCTCTTTTAATTGTGATATTAGGGTGTCAATTTTAGATCTTTCCTGCTTTCTCTTGTGGGCATTTAGTGCTATAAATTTCCCTCTACACACTGCTTTAAATGTGTCCCCGAGATTCTGGTATGTTTTGCCTTTGTTCTCATTGGTTTCAAAGAACATCTTTATTTCTGCCTTCATTTCTTTATGTATCCAGTAGTCATTCAGGAGCAGGTTGTTCAATTTCCATGTAGTAGTGCATTTTTGAGAGAGTTTCTTAATCCTGAGTTATAGTTTGAATGCACTGTGGTCTGAGAGACAGTTTGTTATAATTTCTGTTCTTTTTTTTTTTTTTTTTTTTTCTTTTGAGACAAGAGTCTGTCGCCCAGGCTGGAGTGCAGTGGTGCGATCTCGGCTCATTGCAAGGTCTGCCCCCCGGGTTCATGCCATTCTCCTGCCTCAGCCTCCCTAGTACCTGGGACTACAGGCGCCCGCCACCACGTCCAGCTAATTTTTTTGTATTTTTAGTAGAGAAGGGGTTTCATCATGTTAGCCAGGATGGTCTCGATCTTCTGACCTCGTGATTCACCCGCCTCGGCCTCCCAAAGTTCTGGGACCACAGGCGTGAGCCACCGCGCCTGGCCAATTTCTGTTCTTTTACATTTGCTGAGGAGTGCTTTACTTCCAACTATGTGGTCAATTTTGGAATAAGTGCGATGTGGTGCTGAGAAGAATGTATATTCTGTTGATTTGGGGTGGAGAGTTCTGTAGATGTCTATTAGGTCCACTTGGTGCAGAACTGAGTTCAATTCCTGAATATCCTTGTTAAATTTCTGTCTCGTTGATCTGTCTAATATTGACAGTGGGGTGTTAAAGTCTCCCATTATTTTGTGTGGGAGTCTAAGTCTCTTTGTAGGTCTCTAAGAGCTTGCTTTATGAATCTGGGTGCTCCTGTATTGGGTACATATATATTTAGGATAGTTAGCTCTTCTTATTGAATTGATCCCTTTACCATTATGTAATGGCCTTCTTTGTCTCTTTTGATCTTTGTTGGTTTAAAGTCTGTTTTATTAGAGACTGGGATTGCAGCCCCTGCTTTTTGTTTGTTTGTTTGTTTGTTTGTTTTCCATTTGCTTGGTAGATCTTCCTCGATCCCTTTATTTTGAGCCTATGTATGTCTCTGTACGTGAGATAGGTCTCCTGAACACAGCACACTGATGGGTCTTGACAATATCCAATTTGCCAGTCTGTGTCCTTTAATGGGAGCATTTAGTCCACTTGCATTTAAGGCTAATATTGTTATGTGTGAATTTGATCCTGTCATCATGACGTTAACTGGTTATTTTGTTCATTAGTTGATGCAGTTTCTTCCTAACATTGATGGTCTTCACAATTTGGCATGTTTTTGCAGTGGCTGGTACTGGTTGTTGCTTTCCATGTTTAGTGCTTCCTTCAGGGCTCTTATAATGCAGGCCTGGTGGTGACAGAATCTCTCAACATTTATTTGTCTGTAAAGGATTTTACTTCTCCTTCACTTATGAAGCTTAGTTTGGCTGGATATGAAATTCTGGGTTGAAAATTCTTTTTTTTAAGAATGCTGAATATTAGTCCCCACTCTCTTCTGGCTTATAGAGTTTCTGCCGAGAGATCTGCTATTAGTCTTAAGGGCTTCCCTTTGTGGGTTACCCGACCTTTATCTCTGGCTGCCCTTAACATTTTTTTCCTTCATTTCAACTTTGGTGAATCTGACAATTATGGGTCTTGGAGTTCCCCTTCTTGAGGAGTATCTTTGTGGAATTATACGTATTTCCTGAATTTGAATGTTGGCTTGCCTAGCTAAGTTGGTGAAGTTCTCCTGGATAACATCCTGCAGAGTGTTTCCCAACTTGGTTCCATTCTCTCTGTCACTTTCAGGTACACCAATCAGACATAGATTTGGTCTTTTCACATATTCCCATATTTCTTGGAGGCTTTGTTCATTTCTTTTTACTCTTTTCTCTCTAAGCTTTTTTCTCACTTCATTTCATTCATTTGATCTTCAATCACTGATACCCTGTCTTCCACTTGATCAAATCAGCTACTGAAGCTTGTGCATGTGTCACGTAGTTCGAATGTCTGGAACCACATTGAAACAAAATCAACAAACAAACTTAGGCTGCTATAATGAACAGAAATACAATTACAGTCATAAAACTGATGGAGTTCTAGAATAAAGGAGAAACTTGCGTGATGTTTTTTTTAATCTTGAAGATGATTTGTACATGAGAATCAAAGATTATAACCTCCATTGGTTATATCAGTTTAAAATGGAGCTTACTGGCAAGTTTGAAACTCAGAAGCTGACAAAGCAACATAGAGGACATTCTGATAAGTTATGAAGTATTTTGTGGAGGTAATTTAATATTTTTCTTTTAAAGTCCATAGGTTGACTTGCTGTGAACTTATAGTTAAGTAATCTATGGCACTGAGTGAATAATGAAAAGTGGCCTGCTTATACTGCTGGAGTAGGAATGAGTTTTTGTGTGTGTCTTTTGGAGCCAGAAAAGAACTAGGATGACTAAGGAAAACATCTGAGCCCATTGAACAAAATTAATACATATTTTTATCACTCTCAATTTCTAGCAGATTGCAAGAAATGATTGTATGAAAAGTCAGTGCATCTCTAAAGAACAGAGAAAAGCAATAGTAGGCCCTAGTGAATTATTAGATATGGTTGAGTAGAACAGATTTTACACAGCCTTTAATATATATTCTTATATGGCAGAATTTCTAGCAGATTCTATAAATGTAATGCATGAAGTGAGCCAAGACGTTTTGTCCAAAATAAGATAAGGTACAGGGTGGGGAATAGTTAGATTTGTTTGAAAATAAATGTAGATCAAACATATACTGTCTGATCTCAAATTTTTAAAAATCTGGAGGACACTGTTTTGCTGATAAAATTCTGTAGGTGATATTATAACCTGTCCATATCATAGTGCATTACCAGTAAGTCTATCTTCTGTTAGTCAGTTTTCTTACAAACCCTCATCCTCATGTCTCTGCTTGACCTCTGAGACTTTAGTATTTCTTATTAATAAGCACAGATCCTAATTCCATTATTGACTCTGAATCTTAAAACCTATGTGTTTTTAACTGTTGCCTCCATGCTTGCTTGCTGTCCCTGACTCTGTCCTTAAATCAGATTCTAAAAACTGCTTCTGTGTGACTGATTTTCATGGTTGGCACCTAATTTTATTTTCATCTTTGCCAACATTCTTCACCTGGCTATTGAGACCACAGATGTGCCACTTTTTAAAAGTGGAATATGTAAATAGTTTTAGCTAATCGATATTCTAAATAATAAACACTCCTCTTGAGCTACTAATTTTTATCCAAAACACATCATCTTTCTCCATTTAATCTATTGCTTATACCTCCCCGCCTGCCTGAAATAATCTTTCAACTGTCTTCATTTATTAATATTTAACTTCCTTATCTTCTCTTTTATCTTTTCTGACCACTGCTTTCTTCCCTAGTTTATTCTCCCCTACTACTGTTTTAAAAAATTATTACGTGGATAGAAATTTTGAAGGTCTACTATGTCATATCACCTTCTACTTCTTCTGCCTTTAGTGCAAATGTACCACCTACAGCTACAGAAATATCTGGTAAGCAAAAGGAAGCAGTCATGGAGTCAATCAAGCATACAATGATAGAACTACAGAAAGAATCTGAGTCCTTGATGGTATACTGGACTCACGACAGGGTCTTATAATGGGAGAATAACAACAATAATAACAACAAATATTTTATTATATTCAATCATAGGTTTTTAATTTCATCCAAATTTATTTTAAGTAATAAAATAATAAATATTATTGAATAGATGAATAAACAAGTGAATATAGGCTTGCTCATTGCTAGCTTTAGCTACCAATAGTCTTTCTCCTTTTAATTTTTGTACATTTTGCTTGGTAACATTCTATATAGAATTATTATTAGGTCTTTTTTGCATATGTGCAATCTCATCAGAATGAATTATAGACCTTTCAGAAACAGAAGATGAGATTTATTTTTCTTTCTATCTCCACCAGTTTCAGGATCAGTATGTAGTAGGAACTTGATCATTCTGATGGTAATGATGATGATGATGTTGTTAAAGATAATGGTAATAAAACACCTGCGGTGAAAAGAATTTAATTCTACTGTCAATGGCTCACTCATTTCAAGCCATGCCTGGCTATATTTCATTATTTTCAAAGAAAGCCACCATGAAAAACATCAGAGTTCATTGGAACTATAAAAACATCAGTTGTCCTTAAATTTGTCACTGCTTCCATCTCATGTTGAAGAGGCCTTTGACAAGGTCTCAGTGCGTATCCGCAATGACATGAGCCTGAAACTCACAAATGTGCCCACACTAGTTTACAGACAATCGAGTGATTCTTAGGGAGAACAACAGCTTGAGCTAAATTTATTATCAGTGAAGCCTGTTCTTCCACAATCAAAGAATTTTTTACTCTCAGTTTTGCTAGTAAAAATATGGTGCTCTTTTTTTCACTCTATTTAAGGTCATCCTGCCAAGGGTAGAATACAAATGAGTAAAGATGGATCCAAAACATATGAAAATGAGAGAACTTCTTCACTGAAACATGACAGAGTAGCCAGAATTATTTTACAGTCAATGTCTGTTCTTAACAAAATTAGTTTAAAAAGTTATCACAGCTCTTAGTGGGTATCCTTAAGGCTGGAGCTTTTCGTGAAACCCCCTTTACAAATACCAATTTAATAAAAATAAAACCTGCTAAAGTCAGTACTTAAAAACATTTAGAGGGAAGGATCGTGGGTTATTGATTCCCCTCTCACCTTTTCTGTTATTTGTTTTTGTAAAGTATACATTAGGCCTTATTTACTCTGGACTAGACAAAGTTACCATAGCTTCTGCTCCTGCCCGGATAATTTTACCCCAAGTGACTATTAAACTCTAGAAATAAAGCTATTTAAGGACAAGAGGTTGTTGGGTTGATTAGAAAAGTCTCAGGATGAGGTTTTGAAAGTTTGTCAGTTGGGAACAAGGTTTTATCTCCTTAATCAACTGAAGCTAATATCTTAAGCATGAAGCCGAGATTTCTCTTTGCATATACTACTTTACCACCTTCACATGGTTCAAATACAAGGCAGTTTTTCTCCAGCAGTCAGAAGAACCAGCTACCCTCTTTTCTATCGCATGTTCTTTATATTTTCTTGTGAACTCTTAAGGGTTATGCCTTTTTCCAGTTCCTGAAAATAAGCAGTTTCTAAGCCATTGTAATCCTGATGTTGTATCTTTAACTTTTAAGATACTAAGAGACATACAAATGAACTTAAGATATTATAAAGCAAAGTATATGTGCATTGATGGTTATAATCCCTTACTTTGTTCTGACTTTAAATAAGACAAAACAGACAAAACAAAACATATATAAAACACATTTTTTTGATCCTCAAAAAATTTTGGATGATAAGTTGAGAAGAAAAGCTATTCTGGGATTTCAGATGAGAAAACATAGGTTTACAGAAAGACTTTTTCGAAGCCTGAAAACAATAAATGGTGAAGCTAGAACATCACTGTGCATCTTCTGATATTAAAAAAGTGGGCTTCCTGTCCCACACACAGCTGTCACTCAACCTCCATGAAAAAACGGAATGACTACTCCCAAACACCTAGCAAACACCAATGCATTTTAAAGTAAGCATCCAGGGATTACAAAAGCCAAGAACAGTTCTTTTTTATTCTTTTACAAACAGCAGCTGTTGATAGTCTACAACACTTCTAAAAACTCATCAAGACACTTATATTAGAGTAGCTTGAATATTTAAGATTGTGTTTCATAGAATTCAAATGTATCCCCAAGCTTCTGACACCAGATTGTAGAGGTCTGCTACTACTCCTTTTTGTGTTTCTTTGGTATTTTCCCCAGAGAGGAAAAAGGGCCACATCAATGAAGAATTGCCAATGTGATTACTTCTAGAGTGATAAACCAACTAACCAAAAGGATACACCTAAGTACATATTTGTAATAGTCAATATTTTCAATCATATTTGTGGCTATGTGTGGGTAATGTATTGTATCTATATAGCTATTACTATTTATGTAGATGGTACTAATGATAATCAAGGAGTTTATTACATTATTTTAAACATTTTAATAAATTAATGAATGATGATAGAGGTCAATTTTTACAAAAAGGAGTGCAGTAACTCTTTCAATGCAATTCTTACACATGTATAAATGGTTTAGTTGATGAATAATTATCTAAAATTAATTACTTAAACTATAGATAGTTTTCTTTAAAAATAGTTTATCAAAATGTGTTGGAAAGAGTACATTAAAAGTGTAACAAAAATATTGGGGACAGAGGCCAATTTTCCTTTTTTTTTTTTTTGTATCTGAGGTGCTTCCTCATGACCTGTAGACAATACTCATGCACTGTATGTTCAATTCTTGGGTATGGGCATGTAATTTTGAATTAAGAAGGGCCATTGGAGTCTTTCTATACAATCTCTCACTCAAAATTTCCTCATAACCTATTTCTTCATGAATATCTATCTTTGCTAGAATAGTTCAGTAAGAGGAGTTCTATGTTCTATGATACAAAGAGACAAGTTCTTCAATTGTTGAAAACTTTCTCATTTGAATCAAAACCAGAAGCCCTGTAACTCCCTTGCAATGGTTTAATTTGAGTCATTTGTAACAGAAGAGAGAAAATCTGTTGCATTTCTATTTCTCACTGTTTTTAATATTAACAATTCTTATTTTTGTCTAAAGGCAATATGTAGCTAGTTTCTTTGATAGTTCTTAGAGCAATACAATTTCTAGACCTTTTGCAATATGGAGGAGCTTTCTTTAACCCCAACCTCCATTTTGCCAATGCTTCCCTAAAAATGAAGAACCGTTAGTGAAGCCTGAGCTTCAGAAGTGATTTGACCTATGTAAAATGTGGCAGAACTATGTCCATTATGTCAACAAAATCCATGTATTAATGAAGTCTAATTCTATTTGTACTACATTATGCCCTTCTATTCATTTCACATAGAGGTTTTTAAGGCAGGCTTTCCTGATCCCAAACTCATTAAATTAATTTTTTTGGAACTAAATTCAAAACTATAACATTTTCCCAGTTTTTTTAATGCTATTGATGATGAAGTATTGCTTCAGTCAGGAGGATGATTTTGAATCTAAAGTCAGCTATGGTATTATTTATTTTCTTAGTTTTGTATGATCATAATTTTGATAAACATACTTTTGATAATGTCATTTAAATCTGGTGAATCCCTGAGTTTTGCAAAGTCAAAGGCAGAATTGTGGAAACACCACATAGAGGACTATTTTAAGTTGAGGAGGAACTGTTACATGACATTTTAAGTGGCTGTCAGAGTAATTTTTCTACCAATTATGAATCTATATATCTATGTTATCCTAAAACTCACATCCTTTCATTTAACAATAAGAATGTTATATAAGACTTTGAGAGAAGTTAAACAAAAAAACAACAGAACCTGGATCTAAGGAATTCACTTGTTTCAACTACCTTACACAATGTTTACAATGACAAAGCAAACAAAAACACCAAATGGGGGAAGGTTTCACTAGTCAACAAATGGTGCTGGGATAATTAGCAAGTCACATGTAGGAAAATAAAACTGGATCCTCATCTCTCATCTTATACAAAAAATCAACTCAAGGTGGATCAAGGACTTAAATCTAAGACCTGAAACTATAAAAATTCTAGAAGATAACATCAAAAATACCCTTCTAGACATTGGCTTAGGGAAAGATTTCATGACCAAGAACCAAAAAGAAAATGCAACACAAACAGATAGTTAGGACTTAATTAAACTGAAGAGTTTTTGCATGGCAAAAGGAACAGTCAGCATGGTAAACAGACAACCAACAGAGTGGGTGGAATTTTCATAATCGATAGATCTGACAAAGGACTATTATCCAGAATCTACAAGAAACTCAAATTAGCAAGAAAAAAAAATCCTATTAAAAAGTAGGCTAAGGACATGGATAGACAATTCACAAAAGAAGATATACAAATGGCCATCAAACATGAAAAGTGACTAACAAACATGAAAAAATGCCCAACATCACTAATGATTAGGGAAACGCAAAGCAAAACCACAATGCATTACCACCTTGCTCCCATAAGAATGGCCATAATGGAAAAATAATAGATGTTGGCATGGGTGCAGTGAAAAGGGAACACTTCTACACTGTTGGTGGGAATGTAAGCTAGTGCAACCACTGTGGGAAACATAGTTTGGAGATTCCTTAAAGAACTAAAAGAAGATCTACTGCTTGATACAGCAATCCTACTACTGAGTATCTACACAGAGGAAAATAAGTCATTTATATGAAACGGATGCTTGCACATGCATGTTTATAGCAGCACAATTCACAATTGTAAAAATGTGGAACCAGCCCCAGTGCCCATTAATCATCAAGTGGATAAAGAAACTGTGGTATATACTTATGATGGAACACTAGTCAGCCATAAAAAGGAACAAATTAATGGCATTCGCAGTAGCCTGGATGGGATTGGAGATCATTATTCTATGTGAAATTACTCAAGAATGGAAAACCAAACATTGTATGTTCTCACTCATAAGTGGCAGCTAAGCTATGAGGATGCAAAGGCATAAGAATGATACAATGGACTCAAGGAGAAAGGGTGAGAAGGAGGTGAGGGAAAAAGATTACAAATTGGGTTCAGCATATACTGGTTGGGTGATGGGTACACCAAAATCTTACAAATCACCCCTGAAGAACTTACTCACGTAACCAAATACTACTGATTCCCCCAAAATCTATGGAAATAAAAAATAACAATAAATAAATAAATAAATAAATAAAATATTTGCAGTGACAGTTTTGGCATGACAAATCCAAACTGACTCATCAATTATCTGTTTAATAATACACTATAAATTTGAATATAATAAAACAACAAAATAGTCCTCTAATTCTCAATGTCCACTTTTTTGTTCATTAATATTTTGTTTTGGCAGAAGGTAGACCAGCATAGGTTCAAGGTATGTGAGACAGTTTTGTTTATTGTTTGCCACATTCTATTTTTAATTTGATAATCATTTTTGGAGAAAATTATCTTTTTCTTCAAGAATTACAAAATGTTGATAAATGAATCCATAGTATATGGTACAGTATTTTTAGCAAGTTTTTAAAATTTTGTTTAGACTTCTTAAATTTTATTTTTTTAATGGCAAGTAAAAATTGTATATATTTAAGGGGTGCAGAGTGATATTTTGATACCTATAGTATATGTAGTTATTAGATCAAGGTAATTAGCATATTCATCATCTCAAACATTGATCACTTCTTTATGTTGGGAACTTTCAATATTCTCCTTCTAGCTATTTGAAACTATATTATTGTTAATGATAGCCACCCTACAGTGGTATAGAACATTTTTTTTTAAATTTGAATATTTTAAACTAATTAGATGCTGAAAGACATTTTATACCTTGGCCTCAATTCTTTTTCATACTGTAAAATATGAACAAAGACTCCTTTGTGGGAGAGACCCATAAGATTTTGCATCTTTTTTTTTTTAGCACGTTTTGAAGTTATCCTGTTTTTAATTCAAATATTAGCAAGTGTCCTTCGGATTTTCTTTTCTTCCCCATACTTAAGGCTTATTTTCTGTTTACCAACAAACCAAGCAATCAACCAGCCAACCAACCAATTAAAACAATAAAATCTCGGCGTTTCTGTGAGTTCATTGATGGAGCATTTTGTGAGTTCATTTATGAGGCATTTTAATCCTACTCTGCTTCCTGATTATTGTGATGAGGTGAAGGTTTACAAAATGGTGAAGAGGACCACAAGGGAAAGAAACAGAAGAGGAGTATCCGTAATGTGTTCTTGGGTCTTCATATGTCTACTTTATAATCATTGCTCAATCTAAAGTTATGTTCCAGGGGCCTCAGACTAAGCCTTGGGAGTCCAAACTCTAAACAAATTGCCCTGGTATAGATGCTGAACTCTCTATTCTTTCAATGATTAGGACTGCCTCCAAAAAGAAGGTAAATGACTTGCCTCATAGAGTTACTACCTGTAATATGCAGCAGGAAAAGAAGGCAGGCAATGAATCATAAGGCTGTGAAAAAGACATATGGTGAAAAGGAAGAAGAAGAAGAAAGACTGCATGGATCTAATTAAAAAGCAGAACTTGAAAAATGCTTGAGAAACTGGAAATTCCAGTTACGCAGATTTTATTACTACACATGGTATGCTTATATAAAAATATCACATACCTCCCATAAATATGTACTACCATTATGTGTCCGTAAAAATTTTTTAAAAGAAGCAAAATTGAGTTCATCTATTGAACGTACTACAAATCTGTGTAACACTTCAAATACTTTTGGACTAGATTCCTTTAGGGATAAAGATTTTTGGGTCTATATGAAACTTGGCTTCTTGTATTGGCATTGCAAATGGATTTATCTGTGTTATCATCTTTATTTAAACTCACTCATTCTTCCTCTTTCACTGTGCTTCCCATTTTGCCAAGAAGATTCACTTTCAATTACACATACATCATAACACTAAAACATTAGTTTCACTTGCCTCTGGTTAATAACTCACCTTATATTAAACATCCATCAACATAAAATCAGCATAACAACTTTTATGAATCCCTTTATCATCAGCACATTCTAAATGCTTATACAATTCACTCTCTGGATTCATATAGGAACTTGCTTAATAGCCCTTAAAGTTACTATAAACCGTGGTTGCTTTCAATCATAGGAATATTATTCATATTTTCAGAGTGAGCACATTTTTGGTAATTGTTAAAGTTTAAAACCACCATAGGTGGTAGATATAGGTGTGGTTATCCTTATAATCCAAAAAATATTATTTTTTTTTTCAAATAGTCATGGAATCTTCAGAATTTTCAGCTTGCTTCCACTCTTCTAATCCATCTTGAAATACAGGTTTGAATGAAGAGAAAGATACACATAGTGAGAGTTTTCAATGGAGAGAATTTCCAAGTGTCCCAGTGTCTGGTTTGGCATGATGGTGACACAGGTGGTTATTCTGACTTGAGGCTGACTCATAGCCACCTATGGAATCTCACCTCAGTTGCCCCGTAGTGAAGACCTTATGTTCAAGTGAATGTCATTACTGAGTGCTGAATTGGTTTGCAGGCAGTCAATGAGCTCTAACTGAGAACTATACGTAGACAAAGGAATGTTTCTGGAAGGACTAAAGGAGCAGGGAAAGGGATGGTGAGAGTCAGACTATGACATATTTTCCCTTTTTCATTTGTGCCTAGGCCCATCCTTGAATGATGCTAGCCATTTTTCTTGCAATTCAGCAATGATGCATATGGAAATGGTGTAAGCTATTTAAAATAATTACATTCATTGAAAATGGCAATAAATATGACAACAATAGATACAAAATGAATTTTAGATGCCATAATTTTTCTTCCTGCCACTAACATTTTCACTTTATCTGGACTATTCAAAGAGTAAGACATAATTTAACAAAATCTGATCCCTATAATCAAGTTGCAATATTTCATATTCAGCTCAGTCCATATCTTCAAGATGACATGTACAAATTGTATGGGAAGGAATAGAACAATATAAAAGAAAATCACATTTTTGCAATCATTCAACACAGACTTGTGAAATGATTACTATTTGTCCACTGTATACATACTTGGATTAATTTTTATAGGACAGGTAAGATAAGTTGATGCTGAGGACTTCATTTCTGAGGATTTCTTGGTTTGACAAAACAGCATATGAACAAGATATCATAATCAATAAAATACATTTGCTGCCTTAACACAAACTAGTGTGATGACCTTGGGCTAGTTCCAGATTAAGTGTGATTGCAAATTGTCTTCCTCTAAGTTTCTTCCCACACCTAATGTTGATAATTATGTGCTTTTCTATCCGAATGACACAGCTTTATGTGCAAAGTCCTACACTAGCTTCTGGAGACACGAAGGAGATACTTAAGATGCATTTTATTTAGTTAGGTAGACAGGATGTGTATTTTTCCTTGTTTTGTGGTTTTTAGTTTTCAATTCTATTTTTGCTTCTTTTTTTAATGTGAAGAACCTGATATTCCTTGCCTCAGAAAGAGTTATACAGACTTTGTGCTGTAGGATGAGTTGGCTTTCACTGCTTAAAGATTTTAACAGGAAATTGTGTGCCTCCATCAAGGTTATCACTTTCTGAGACACATGGTAAATGGTTCCCTGCAAAGCAGGTGAATCACGTTGCCTAGAGCCATTTGCCTAAAGGGCTCCTGAAAGCAAAGCACGTTGGCTGGGTGTGGTAGCTCACACCTGTAATCCCAGTACTTTGGGGGCCTGAGGCAAGTGGATGACTTGAGGTTAAGAGGTTAAGACAAGCCTACCTAACATGGTGAAACCCCGTCTCTACTAAAAATACAAAAAATTAGCTGGATGTGTTGGTTCACTCCTATAATATCAGTTACTTTGGAGGCTGAGGCAGGAGAATAGCTTGTAGCTTGTACCCAGGAGGCCAGAGATTGAAGTGAGCCGAGATCGTGCCACTGCCACTGCCACTGCCACTGCACTCCAGCCTGGGTGATAGAGTGAGACTTCGTCTCAAAAAAAAAAAAAAAAAAAAAAAAAAAGAGGAAGTGAAGCACATTGAGCCCTGATGCCCAAGATTTGAAATAGAGAGGCCTAGCCAGGAGACAGAGCAGCCTCTCCTAAAACCAAACAGAAAGAAAAGACAAACTTTCTCTGAATTAAATTGCCCTGAGAAACACAGGAGATCTTAGATTTAGGCTTAAGACAAACATACTGGGATGAGAACTGAAAGTTGTCTGTGACTCAGTCCTCTTGGCAAACAAAGCCACACCATGTAATTTAGAGTGATCCATTATTGTGTGATCATCTTATAACAGAACAGACTGTGGATAAACAAAGGCATGAAATATACCAGGAGTTCAAACATAGGATATGGTTTCAGGAACTCATTCCTGCAGGAATGAAGTCATTTTCCCTTAAAGAATCCTTATTGCCTGTGCAGGAATCTGAAACAGCCAGCAAGACATGCTGTAAGCCCCAGCACCAAAGAGTGACTCTTCAATAGCCTCCTCATATGACAGCAAGAAGTCATGTTGGAGGTAATCTCATTAAACTCTTCCTCCCAGTCCCGGGCTTGGGTAATGGGAAGTCAAGGTGGTTAAGTCTTGAAAAGGGAATAAATTCCTTTAGGAAATATTGAAGGGAATAAAATATCAATTAGAAATATTATGGTGCTCTAAGTGTATTTGTACTCCAAGTTGTAAAACAGGTCACAGCAGTTTTAAAAGTAGAAAATAAGATAGATTACAATGAAATCAATGGGCTGCATTGGATGGTTGTCTAAGAATTAAATGAGAGATATGGATGGTGAGTTCTGAATCTGTCAGGGGAAAGATCAGCTTTGTGGGGGCAGAAGGAAGAAGACACCCCAATGAGGTTAAAGTTTGAAAATGAGACAGTCTTTGAAAGCAGGGAGGAATTCAGAATAAAATAATAATATGAAAGCAATGTCATAAAGAGAGGTATGGTGAAAAAAATATATACAATATATGATGAGGGGTAATGAGAAGACAGTAAAATACAAACCACATATAAATTGCTTATGCATAATTACTAAAGAGATAGAACCTGAAGGTATTTTTGATAAAAATTGACTCCTATCAACACCTTATCTTATCAAAATGGATATTTTGTTCTAAAATGCTATAGTGTATAGCACTGATATTACACATTGTGTATGAATTGCCATCAGTAGACCATGTGTAAATGAAATTTGCTAGATTGACATTTATTTTGTCTTACCAAGCCGCAGTTTTTTTCATTTAAATTGAATGATGACCACTGTCGACTTCAATAATTCAGAATCCAACAGACCTTATTCAGGGCTATTGCCATCAACAAGTTGAGAGGACGTCGCTCACCTTGTGTTCTATGTGTAGGACACCCCTGGGTTGAGGACTACACAGTATTTGTGGCAGTAGATACAGACTCTGACTATAGCATCTGTTTTATGATGTGTGTGTGTGTATTTGTATGAGTAAGTGGAATGTCAAAGAAAGCGTTCTGGAATTTCTTGGGCAAGACATTTTCCTGGGCTGTTTAAAGATGTCATTTTATGTAACCTTCCCAAAATCTTTATTGGATAGGTATTATAACCCCCATCTAACAGATGAAGAAACTGACATTTACATTATTTCTTGTCCAAGTCACAGTTTTGCACTTGGTGAAACTGGGTTACATATGTAGATCTATCTTAAGTTTTGATATATTAGGGGTGTGTGTGTGTGTGTGCATGTGTGCATGTGTGTTTGTGTTTGTAGTGTGTTTTCTTAGAAGGTGGGCTGCAATTACTACATGCAGAGCATTATTCCACAGCCTGAATAGGATTCCAAAGGATATAAAACAGAATTTGTCCTTACAGAATTTACTTAGGAGAAACAAAGGACAAAGAGATATGAAGTTTAAATTATAGTATCAGGGATTGAAAAGAATAGAAAAGCAAAAGCAAAAGCAATGTATGACTCATTAACGAATGAATCTTTGTAAAATTTACTGTTATGAGGTTCAGTCTTCAAGGAAAGAGGTAATGTAGCATCAGCAATTCACTTATCCATTTATCTAAGGACTCATTTCTGGGGTATTATATTGCTGTGCCAGACTTGCAATCTCAAAATGAGCCAGAAATTATTTAAAAATTATTCTTGGTAGAGTGTGGTGGCTCATGCCTGTAATCCCAGAATTTTGGGAGGCTGAGGCTGGGTGACATCACTTGAAGTCAAGAGTTTGAGACCAGCCTGGCCATCATGGCAAAAACCTGTCTCTACTAAAAGTACGAAAAATAGCAAGGCGGTGTAGAGAATGCCTGTAGTTCCAGCTACTCGAGAGGCTGAGGCAGGAAAATTGCTTGAACCCGAGAGGCAGAGTTTGCAGTGAATCGAGATCATGCCAGTGCACTGCAGACTGGGTGACAGAACAAGACACCGTCTCAAAAATATAAATAAATAAATATCTTTGTTGTGGTGGTGGTTGTTGCTTATAACACCAAAGCAAGGCCTTCTTTCACTTAGTCTTTTGAATAAGGTCATTCTATGAAGGCTAGAAGTCTTATAGTAGATGTGGCCCTGCAAAGTTCCTCCTCTCCTGGATCTTTATTTTATTCTTCTATTGCTCTTGTTGCTTTTTTCTTGCAAACATATTGCCCACATGGAGATCAGATAGGCCTGACACAGAGTTTAAGTCAAATGCCACATCCAATGATGTGTGCTTACAATAATGTAAATATCTTGTACACTAAATGCTTGTTTCATGACTGTCTCTTCCACTCAATTGTAAACTTTTTGAAGGATAGGATTGTGCTGTATTCGTTTCCTTAAAATCTCCCACACCTTTTCTGAGAGTTACTAATAAATACTAATAAATACTGGGTAAATAAATAAATGAACCCATTACTTTTATGTAATGGACTAGGCTTTTAAGCCACACCTGTTTCTTATTATTCAAGGTTTTGGAATCATCTACTTTTTTATGAATCTCTGAAACACTGTCTGTGCCATAAAATATAGTATGTAGCTATGTATCATTTTGCAACATTCTCTAATTTTTTCATATGCATGGGTTTGTCTTAATTGCAAAGCAGTTATTGGGGGAGCTGAGTCTAAGTGGTAATCTTTCCTATATGAGATACAGGAAAACCTATATCTTATACCCTATTGAGATGTATACAATGTTAGATATATGGTAATTTCACAGTAAAGTCTCATTGATTGAATCTCTCTTTCTCCCTCTCTTTATGTATGTGTGTATATATACATATGTATATATGTATATATCTTGCAGGGTGTCTATATAGAGATATATAAGATATAAATATAGATAGATACAGATGGATATAGATATACACAGATATATGTTTTGTTTATATTCTGTACAACTTGAACCCAAACTTGATGGAATTTCAACTCACTATCATCTGAGAACACTTTACCTCACAATAATCAGTGTTGTTTGAATCGAAAGATAGCAAGCAAATGAGCAATGCTCTTTGCTCAGTGTGACCCCCACGAGAAACAATCCTCCTCAAATGTTTGGAATTCTGGGTTTTCATAAACTTGCCTGAAAAACTTAGATTTCTTTGATCCTAAGGCCCACAAATATAATGGAGAAAATAAGCAATTTGGTGTGCAGGACTGCTGGTATAAATGTGAGTTAGAGCTTTGCGATGTGAGTAACACTGTGTCTTTTTACGTTTATCCCCGCCATCGTGTGCTCAAATCACCTTATCTGGTAATACACTCATCCAATCACTCTTGCAGTACACATCTCCCTAAATATCCCCTGGCTTGAAAGAGAGAAATATTGTCACGATCAAATCTAGTACGCCAGTTTCCTTCAATGTACACTTTTACTAACTTCAAAGAGAATTTTGCCGAATGAGTGCTACAGTAATTATTCACTTCTGGGCCACAGGCATTATTTCACCAAGACAGTACTTTTCCAGACTGATGGACAGTATTTTTATGGTTGCTCATAGAAAAATGAAATCACTTACTCCAATTTGATTTTTATGTTGCTGTGGTTCGATAGAGGTTAGTGTCAGCCACCTTGCTTTTAGAATTGAGCTAATATAAAACAGTTCACAAAAGCTGGCGTTCTCACAAAGAAAAAAGAAGAAATATAAATGTGAGTTCCAATTTTAGGGCAATCAAGGCTCTAAAATCTACACCCAAACTGTGAATAATAAAATCTGTTTTTACAAAGCTGAACTTACTAAACACATATCTAATTTGACTTTGAGACATCATATTTTTCAAAGCTATTGTCTTAAAAACTCCCTTTTCTGTCTGTCTGTGCAATTCTCATCCCTGCTATAAAATTAGTCACTCCTGGCAATAGAGGCTTATTAAAATGAAGTGATGGCATAGGTAATGAATCTGAAAAAGGCAAGGGTCACACGAAAATGTCCTCCCAGAGCCAGCAGGGATGTGTGCTTGGAGTCCAGGGGCAAGGCTTACTGAGAAAGGATGCATGGCTTTGCTTACTCCTCCAGGTTTAGGGTGAAAAAGCTAAATTGCTTTAGCATATAATCTCTATGCAACAGCACCACCAATTAGTACATTATTGTGTTATATTTTTGTCTATTTTAATATACTGACTCTTCCACTGGATTGAAAATAGTTTAAGCTTTGAAATCAGAGTTTTAGTTCACTGTGTTTCCGGTGCAAGTAACTTTACTTTGCGGAGGCCTTGTAAAATTGGATTTTTTGTGAATATTAAATGAAATTCTCATGAGAAATCCTTGCAGAGTGTGTAGTTTATGGTGGGTGTTCAATAAATTCTCTATTGTTCTTTTTTCCCCCTGCAGTTCTTAGGATGGCTGGTAGTAGGTGTGTAGTAGGGTATTAAAATTACTGGTTCTAAAGCTGACTGCACTCACATCTAGGTTCTACCACTTATTACCTCTAAGTCTTTGGGCTTCTCATCCCTGTACCTCAGTTATTTCACCTATCAACTGAGAATCATAAGACTTTCTGTTTTATAAGATTCTTGTGGACAGCCAATGAAGTAGTAAGTGTAAAATGCTTATAACATTGTCTTACGTAGTACATGCCACAGACATGCTCGCTATTTAAGAGAGTGATTACATGCCCTGGAACATGGTGTCAGAGTTTGTGTTTGATGGGAGTGAGAGAGCTCTCATGTGCATGTGCCACTGTGGGTACTGATGGAAGACCTCAGGAACTGAGTAGAGCCAAAATCCTTAACCAGGAAAGGCAAGGTATGGTAGTCATCACATTTTGCAAATAAACTGAGAATTCAAGATTTTACAAAACCAGGCAATTGACATTCATTGAAAAGTCAAAGAAAGTGCAAACAGGAAGACTTAGAAATTGTCTTCTGAATATCACAAAGCATTTATCTGTTGACAATAGGCCGTGGCATCAAATGGAACTTTCCACCTTTACTCCCTACCTAAGATAATGGGGCTGGATCCAACCTGGATGTCCAGGTGAAGAAGTGGTACCTCAAAAAGGTTCAGGGTCATTTTTGACAATTAGCTTTCAGTGAAATATGCCCAAAATATGCTTTGTGGTACAGAGAGAACTGGATCAAGGGCAAAGTAGAATTTCTAGCCCACAGACTCAGTTACCACCATACTGGATAAATAAGTTAAAAAAATTACTTTATAATTTGAGATAATGAGTCTGAAATTAAAGTTGGCTTGGGATTTATAAAATAAATAAATAAATAAATAAACAAAAATCATACATTAGAAAGAAAATACTAAAGCCAGTCACAAAATTACCAAACTTCTACTTGGGGAGGCCTTATCTAGTGTGATGTTGAAAGGAGCCTGAGATGGATATTCTTAAAAGGATGCCAGCCAAGATAATGTGGAAGATGTAGGACTTCTAAAAATGCAAGGACTAGCAAGAGTAAAAATAGATGTGAAATGGTAAAGCATCAGGATTCAGGTCAAAGTCAAGTTAGTGAATCTCTCTCTACCTCATCTTCTGCAGTAAAAATAAAGCCCATCTTTTCCTTCTGCCGCTTCTCTATGAACTGTTCTAAGAACCTCTTTTAAATAGATGATTTGATAACTGTATTATCACTTTGTGTTGTGTGAGGTTTGCATTCTGACAGGGGATTCTTAAGAAAAGGACAAGCATTTAAAATACAAAGAAGTGCCCCTATAATAGTAGACTTCTAAGCAGAGCATTGCCATTTGGGATAAATGTGGTCCTTCCAATCACAGACACTCTGCCTTCCCTTAAAGACCAGCCCCAACTCTGGCCACATTCTCTTTTCTTTCACTGATCCCCTCTGCATGAGAGAAGAACATTTAGGTCACTTCAGCCTGTAACATTAAAACAAATGCTGATAGTTCAAGGTTAATAGATGCATAAAACAAAAGTAATTCTGTGTCAAAGCTGAGATGACAGGCGATTTGACTTGAGGCAGCCTTACAATCACTCTTTTACATGTGCTCCGTGCTGAGACCAGGCGAAGGCGTTATGTTTCTGACATTTACTTGTCAGGAAGGTATGACAATAGAGATTGTTTCTATCTCTGCTGCTCCCAGATGTTAACCTTCTAGCTTTAGTTTGTAATTGGGGTTCTGTGGGGCTTTAACATTTTCTATTGATTCAATAGAAGCGATAACATTTCCAATCATAAGACAGCATTATAGAAATATCAGGCAATTCACATATCAGAATGTTTGATAGCTGGGCTCACCGCATTAATTTCTGGCACCTTTGCCAGGAACCCTTTATCCTCTTTTTAATACTGAAGGACACCTGGGAGTAGTTGCTGCCACTTTTATTGTTCAATAAAGTAGACAAAAGTTTCAATTAACAACCAAGGGGCCTCTAGGAAATTGTGAATGAGAATATATTTTACTCATTTTACTATATTTCTTTTTTCTAATGTGCCATCTGTGACTTTGAGGCTATACTTCACTCAGCAAGCACACACACACACAGTCCTCCCAATCCAGTTTGATTTATATTAAAACATTCAGCCAAGGAAAGCCAAAAGGGGTTAGCGAGGATGTTGAGAAAAATTTGCAATAAAAAGAAAAGCTCAGGCAAATGCAACTGGAGGAGTGAATGTCTCCCCATCTGTAGCACAGTGAGGCAGGAGGCAGGAGGTGCACCGACTTCATGTCTCTGCCTTTAACCCTGAGACTGAAGTACCAAAGATTCCCCTTCTATTGTGTAACTAGTACCATTTGAAGAAAAAAATACATATAAGGTATCATTCGTTTACTCACAGTCTCATTCTTTTATGAAACACTTGTTTTCCTGAGGATTAAAATGTTTATTAACTATATTTTTTAAATAATGAAGAGAAAATAAATTGATATCTATAATGTGAAATTAAACATGTGACAATAGTATGATTTTTCTAGATGACCTGTCCTGCCTTACTTTAATACAACCATTTCACTGCTTCATGTACATTTTTGATTTCACCGCTTTCCTTGTGCTGTTTTTCTCTATTGTTACAATTTAAGCAAGCACTATCACTTTTCCGTCATGCTCATCTGTCCACCCATGCCTGCACTTCACGAACAAGCTCAGTCTACCTTCTCGATGAGAAACTTCTTGACTATCCTCTCTTTACATAAACAGTGATTTCTAACTCAAAGTCATAGACTCTCCTGAGAATCTGGTAGTTTTGTTATAAAATTGTGCAATTGCTTTTATGAGTTAATAAACTTTACAATTGACCTTAAGGTAAAGACCCTTAGACAAAAGCATTCATTGACTTTTACGAATGTTCAATATATAACTTGTCACTTCAGCTTGTCGATATCTTTGCTATCCTTCACAGCTCAATGTTATGTAAAATACAGATGTCAATGTCACTTTATTATAATTATCTAATACAGTCAGCCCTCCATATCTATGGGTTCTGCATCAATGGATTCAACTAATGGAAGATTGAAAATATTTGGAAAAAACATATCTATACTGAACATGTACAGGCTTTTTTTTCTTATCATTATTCCCTAAAAAATACAGTATAACAACTGTTTACATAGCATTTACATTCTATTAGGTATTGAAAGTAATTTAGAGGCAATTTAAAAATAAAAATGCACAAGAGGATGTGCATAGGTTACATACAAATACTGTACCATTTTACACCTGTGACTTGAGCATTCGAGAATTTTGGTGTCTGCCAGAGGTCCTGAAACCAATTCCCAATGAATACCAAGGGATGAGTAAACAGTAATTAAAACGTTAGATTAAAAAAATATACTCAATTAGTTCAATTCTAGAAACTTCTACGAAGTGTACCTTAATCAGCCTCATTTTGATATGGTTATTCAAATAATATTCAGTGGAAACAAACTTCCCTTTATTTAATCTATATTTTTACATTTTGTTTTCAAATTTAACAAAGGGAACACTGTCAAATATTTAGTGGAAATCTGGACAAGAAATATCTACTGACAAAGAAACTCAGCTATTGAAACGTGCCTTGTTGTAATAGCTACTCAGGAAGTTCTGCTTTTGTGTATGCCTTTGTTAGGCACTTACAAGCAAGCCCCTTAATAACTTATAGAACTGTGTCTGAAAGTTAGATTCTTTTTTTTTTTTTTTTTTTTTTTGAGACGGAGTCTCGCTCTGTCGCCCAGGCTGGAGTGCAGTGGCCAGATCTCAGCTCACTGCAAGCTCCGCCTCCCGGGTTCCCGCCATTCTCCTGCCTCAGCCTCCTGAGTAGCTGGGACTACAGGCGCCCGCCACCGCGCCCGGCTAATTTTTTGTGTTTTTAGTAGAGACGGGGTTTCACCGTGTTAGCCAGGATGGTCTCGATCTCCTGACCTTGTGATCCGCCCGTCTCGGCCTCCCAAAGTGCTGGGATTACAGGCTTGAGCCACCGCGCCCGGCCTAAGTTAGATTCTTTTTACTGGTTTATAGTTCATGATGAATTTGATCCTTCTGTTGAAAATGTTATTGATGTTTTCTCATAGCCTGATTTAGTATGAATGAATAAAGCCATGCCTAAGAGAAACTAAGTTAACAATGTCATTGCATTTGAAGAATAAGGGTTTGCTATTGTCATCAATATACAGAGATGAACTCTATGAAGAAACACTGGAAGTTTAGCAAAGCAAACAGAACATAGGTGCTCCTTTGCCAAATTTCTTTATTAAATTATTATTTTAATTTAATAAATATTAATTTATTATATTTATTATATATTATATATAATATATATAATATATATTATAATATATATATAATATATATATTCACCCACTCGATTGGTGAAGATACTGTCCACAGTTTTTGAGTTCTTTGGAATATTGTCTACCTTTATTCTCTCAGTGTGGTCAATGGGCCAGTACCATTGACATCACTTGGGAGCTTGGTAGAAATGCAGACTTGGGTACCAAATGAGAAATTCTGAGTCAGAGTTTGAATTTCTCAGGAGATTCTCAGGAGATTCATATCCACATTAAGGCTTGAGAAGCACTGGTATAGATGGTCTCTCTGTCTTCAAACATATTCCCTTTAAATACCTCTACAGTCAAACACCTACCTAATCCATGCTTTATCTGACCAAGAATATCTGTAGTATATAAATTGTTCCGTTTATTGTCCAAACAATCCTCAACAAAAACAAGTTGCTCTACCAGATATCATTCTTATCTCATAACAAATTTGATGTTTGACTTCCAGAAAATCCCTTTAACCTTTGGTACCTGTCAGAAGTTAAAACCCTGGTAGTTCCTTTGACTTAATTGATCAGTTTTCCACCAGGCAGTGCTTTCAACAAAGGCTAGTTATAATGCTTTAGATATTAAGAAATTAAGGCTATACATCTCTAGGGTAAACCATATATGAAAAAAAATTACTTAATATGGTCAGTGTTTGGGGGTTATCTTAAAGGCAGATAAATCACAGAATCATACATTATGAGTGTTCAAAGGAATCTTAGAAAACTACTTCTTAATTGTATTTTGCAGAAGGTTATGTGCACAATAAGTGTTTATGGAAAGAATAGAAAGTTGAAAGGAATTTTGTGAGGTAGCAATATAGATAAGCTATTGTATATCAGATGGAAAGACTGTGTGGTATTATACCATTCAATAGTAATTTTATAGAAAATGGTCCTCTTTTTATTTTTATTTATTTTTTATTTTTTTAAGACAAAGTCTTGCTCTGTCACCCAGGCTGGAGTGAAGTGGGCTGGAGTGAAGTGGCATGATCTCGGCTCACTGCAACACTGCAACCTCCGCCTCCCAGGTTCAAGAGATTCTCCTCCCTCAGCCTCCCAAATAGCTGGGATTATAGGCATGCATCACCCTGCCAGACTAATTTTTGTATTTTTTTAGTAGAGATGGGGTTTCACCGTGTTAGTCAGGCTGGTCCCAAACTCCTGACATCGTGAAGTACCCACCTCAACCTCCCAAAGTGCTGGCATTACAGGAGTGAGCCACCACACTCGGCTGGGTCCTCATTCTTTATGGTCCCTTTAGCTGACCTCTTTGACTTCCATCAAGGAGAGAGCTCTTCCATCTCAGAGGCTTTGTCAGGCAGGAGACAGACATTTCTCTCAGTCACAGTGTAGAAGCCAGACACCAGTTTTTTGAAACCAAACAAATAATGCAATTTGTCAGTCTGCAGATAGAGTGTTTCTGCCTTCAGATTCAAAATGGTTTTCATTTATTCATGTAAAAAAAAAGAAGCATTTCAGTTATAGTTGTAATATTTACTTATCTGGTTTCCTCAAGATGGATAACAAATGCAGTCAGAACTTCCATGCATCAAAAAGATGCCATTTCATAAAATGGCAATACAATTCCATATTACAATAAAAACAGATACAATTCAAAATGCCTCAAATAGTTCCAAAAGCAATTATGGCATTTCAGAAGTAAACATTACTTCCAAACTCATAACCACCCATCAAAATTATTTCACTAGAGTAAGTTAAGGAAGCAACTATTTATACATTTTGTGTCTTTCTTATTTTTCATAGCCAACTATGGAAAAAGTGCCTCCAGCAAGTAGTGTAGTCCAGAGTGCAGTAGAACCCTTTGCCATTTACTTAGGAGCATATACCTGTTTTAGGCTGTGGCTCAAACCATTTACTGTAATAAAGGTATAAAATTCACATTTTCATCCGCAGGAACAAGATCTGACCAGTACCATCTGCAGGGGAATAGTGTCTAAGATTAGCAGTCTTATTTCTTTGCCTAAAAGAATAGCAGAATAAGCTCCTTTTAAAGGCTGAAAAGAGTCATTCTTCATATCCTGTACAGAATAATGCTGAATTATTTCTCAACTACAAGTAGTGTTTCATAAATCACAAAAAGAATAAATCTTATTAAATCAGTTGTAGATTACAAAAACCTAAAGGCAAGGTCCATTCTCCAAAGGACAATGCTGTCCTCACTGGTTTTTTATCCTTTTACTTATTTAAGAGAAGACAGCTTCTTTGAAATCTACTTAACAGAAAAAAGAGTCTTTTTTTCCTTTTTGCAGGAAGTCAAGTGGCAAATAACCATGGTGGGCCAAGCCATCCACTAAATATCTAAATATTATAATTCTTACACTTTGACACATGTATGTATAATGGAGAGAGTGTTTATACTGTATAATATGTAAATAGATAATTTTTACGATGAAATTTTGAAAAAACTGTCATATGTATTACATACATTCAGAAAATTAAAGAAACAATAATTTTGTATATTTTAAATATTTTGGAAAAGAAAAACATTAATCTTACAATTAATATAAAGTAATAAGCCACAACCTATTCTTGAATAGTCAAAATATTTTCTATCGCTAGTTCTTAATCTGATGCATATTATGTTCAGAAAACTCTAGTTTTATGTTTCAGAAAAAATAAACTCACTTTTGAATGTCACAGAACAAAATATGAATGCAAAAGTTATGGTTCTCTTAGCTGTGTGAACTTTGCACATTACAAATAACACATTCAACAAGGTAGATATTTTATAGTTTGCTAGTGATGAAAAATTCAATATGCATATATTTATGTATTGAGTAGATTTACAGCCAACACGCCCACTGCCACTTGGCCTCAGTTCACTTTCACGTCCTTGAAAAGAACACATTTCACACATTTTAAAAAACATTTAGAAGATTTAAAAGCATTTGCCAATGTCACAAAGCAACAGCAAATGGTAGACGCATCTCTAATAAGGTAGCCTAGAAATACAGAATATAAAATGTGCAATGGGTGTTTTGTATTCTGAACTGCAAAGCTTTCTAACTTTGTTGACTCTCATTGAGGGTAAAGACTGGCTTCAAAAATTTAGGAATGAGTGGAGTTCATTTTGCTCCAATCTGGCACTGATGTGCTGCCATTTGACCAGTATTTGAGAAGTTAAGCTTCACTGAGGGTGTTCTTCCATAATAGGAAATGAGTGGCAATCAGTTTAAGCATCATTTTGCACAGCACAAAGTATACTTTTGCTCATTTTGAGATGGTGATACAAAATGTAACATGACACAGAACAATATTATAAGGAAGATACACCACATACATAACTGGTACTAGCATATAGAAAAACATGGTGGTAGGAAAAATGTTTATTCTGTCTGCCTTTACCCATGCAGTGATTTACCCCTCAGGATTGCCTGCTGCTTTTTTGTTTTGTTGTGTTTTTGTTTTTGTTTTTCCTGTAATGTTCCCCAGTTCCATCTGCACCTAGAAAAAATGCCTCCCTTATTCATGTATTCAACAAATATCACTAAGCACCTTCTATGTTTCAGTCACTGAACTAGACTTTGGGGAGGCAATTATGAGCAGACTGGACAAAGTCTCAGTCTTAGGTTTATAGCATAATGAAGAACACACATGAGTAATGGGTCTTTAGAATACTGGGAGTGATTAATGCAATGACAGGAGAAGTACCAGGTCTTATGAGGGCCCATTAAAGAGGTGTTTGACATAAACTTAAAGACAGAGAGGAGGATTCCCTGAGGAAGTAATGTTGAAACAGACAGGTTGAGTAAGAATAGGAATAGTCCAGATAAAAGGAGAAAAGAAGCATATTCCTTGAAGAGTAGTTGGCATGCGCAAGAATCAGAAGATTCTGAGAGAACATAGTCCAACTGAGGAAATGAAAGAAATTCTGTATGGCTGAGTTTAGTATATAAAGGGAGAAAGTAATAAGAGGTCGTGGAGTAGGCATAGAGAAGTGTCAAAACAAAAAGAAATATGGATTCTACAATCTATCCTAAACATGATGAAGATATTGCTGAGATAGGGGATTGTAGTGGAATGACATATTCATTCTATTTTAATTGTTTCCATTTGCTATAATGTGGGGATTGAATTGGTAAAAGGTAAGATGAAAGGCAATGGGAAAGCGATTTTGGTAATCCAAGAAAATATGATAATGGCCTCGATAGAGTAATTTTAAAAAAGAAGAAGAAATGAAGAAAGGAGGGACATAAAACTGCATCCTCACAATGTAATTTCCATGGCAACAAAGAGACTACTAAGGGTTAATAGGAGACTATATCTTAGGATATTTTTGCCACAAGCTTTCAGAAGTCGTTAGTGTTGTAAATATCAGGAATAGAATTGATCTTTGAAGTTTAATTTTTGGCGAGGAATTTTTCAAGTCACTCCAGCTTAGTCTATGTTGTTCTTTTCCCTTTACAGAATTTTCTTCTACTTCCACATCATGTCTTTTTTTTTTCTTTATAATCTTCATTTTGATATGTGTAAATTAACGTTGATGATGAATATTCTATACGATCTCAGAGTAGAAATTATCTAGCTTTTCCAAAAGTCACTGGTGCTGCTGCAGGGTTTACCTAGATGGTAAAAGCTACCTAAGACTGGAGTTAGGGATAATTTGCATTCACTGAGTCCTAGCATGCACTTTCTATGGATTATCAAATTAAATAATCACAATAATTGTATGAGGTTATTATTATTATCTTTATTTTGTAAAGAACAAACAAGCTCAGAACTATTAATTAACTTGCCCATGGTCACAGTTATTACCAGGAGATGGAAAATAGCATTTCAACTTGTAAGCAAATTTATTTTCTTTCTATTATCTTACCCGTCTATAGATATCCACAGGTGTTTCATGAAGGCACTTATGGTGGGCTTAAACTCTCCAAAAAAACAAGGAAGCCACCTCAGGCCAGTAAAGAATATAATTCAAAAAGGGAGAGACAGTGATGCTTACAGCACATGTGAAATACAGTGAGTAGAACAATTTGTTTGAAAGCAGAAGATCACATAGGGAAGGTCCTTCCAAATTGATGTCTTGAGAATTACCCCTTTTTAGCATACAACATACAGTCATACAATATTAAAAATGTTCACTACTCAAATGTCTTTGAAAAACCTTGGGTTGGATTACATCATCTAAGTTTGTTTTCTGATATAAACTTAGAATGCTTAGTATGTTGCTGTGCATCATGAATCTACAACACAAGGTACTTAATATGATGCATTTTCTAAAGCCATTTATACATAGAAAAACATTTTCCTTGGTTCCACAATGCATGACTTGTGAAAATAAAGCCTCCCCTTATCCACCCCCACAAAGATATCTAGAGGACACATAACGATTGCCAAGGTAATGGTTGAGCAAGGACTTACTATGAAGCAAGAATTAGGTTTTTTCCTTGTGGTGTCAAAAACAGAAGGTTTCAGTATCCTGTAAACGGTGGAAATTATGTACTATGACTATGGACAATGGTGTCATTGGGGAAAGCTGTTTAGGTAAGGGGTACAAAAGGGCTCTCTGTACTATTGTTGCAGCTTTTTGTCATTCAGAAATTATTTCAAAATAAAGCTTTAAAAATGTGGAAGAGTGAAAGATAACAATTTGGCTGGGGTTGGGGTTGATGAAATTATGATGAGCCTAGAACAGGCAGCTCTAAGTTGCGTTTTCAAGATCTTTCACAGGTGAGATGATCTCCTTTTGACTAAGAAAGCCAAGGCTCTTTCCATATTACCCTCTGGTAGAGAACTGGACTAGGAACCCAGTGGATGAAACCCTAAAAGAGATGTTTCATTATTGTTTATTCAACTCATGTTTGTATGTGAATTGGATGGGGGTTAAGAGAACAAGCACAGGCTGAATCTTTCTCTAGTCATCCAAATAGTGTAAACAGATACGGAGAGTTACTGGGGAACCTTATAGAGAGGTTGGTGTTTCAAATGCTTAATAAAAATTGTTAATGATGCTATGGAAACTTAAAACAGTCATTTGCTCGATGGAAGTTGTGTCCATACTGTGTCACTCAAACTGAGTGAGTTTATTCACAAAAACATTTCTTTTTGTCAAAATCATTGATTTGCACTAATAACCAGGCTACTTAGTGATTTTTTAAAAAAACCTATTACTTTTTCTAAATCTAAGAATTTTTTTTTTCTTTTCAAAGCATTTCCTAAAGAGAAGCTGATAAATAACTGGAAGTCTGACATTCCTTCCCCTGCTCTTTTAGATTTGCTAACAGTCTCTGATTCTCTTGAGCAGAAGTGAGAACACGAGGCTGTTCCTACGGACAGATGTTCTAGTGCCATGCTTGCCATGTGGGGAGGACTAGCTGAGGACTAGTCCATTTTGATACCTGGAAAGCACTCTCCTCTCATATTTGTTTTCCTGTTTTACATTTTATTTTTTCTTCTTCTGTAGATCAGTTTCATAAGCTTTATAGTAAATTCCTTTCCATGGAAAGTTTGCTCAAAATTCCAGTAAGTGAAAGAAATACTAGCCTTCATAACACTGAATTCTAAATTTGTAGGAAATCATGTTCTAGTGTATTGCTCCTGTAATAATATAAATTCTAATCATTTTTAAAGCACTGAATTCCTTTCTTTAGTGAAGAGCCTTATAGTGAGATTCCAAAGGAATAATAGAAACACTAATTATTTTGATTAGCACAAATGGGAGATTCTATTAAAAGTTCCTGTATAAAATAGTTACTTCTTTAATTTTATGGATTTTTTTTGGCTTCTTTTAAGATGAAATCCAAGCTTTATTCCAGGATTTTATTTTTTATGTAAATGATTTTACTCAAAATGCCCTCCCAAGTTCTTATTTTTAAATGAACCATATGTGAGAGACTGAATCAATATCTATTGTGTATTTCAAATCTCCATAATTGTATTGAATAGACAGAACAGTCAAGTGGGGAAATTGATGAATATTACTTTGGAAGAAGGAGCTGGCATTATTTGAAAATTTGTTTGGTATGTACGTGTGATATGTGATTGTTTAAAATGCTTTAAATGAAAGCTTCATTGAGTACTCTTTTCAAAGTACTTAGGAAATTTTTTAAAGAAAATCTGCACACCAAAAATATGTCTATACAAAAATAAATGTTATGTGTCTCAACAAATCAAAAATAATCCATTATTCTGTATTTCTAATAAAAAATGAGTTGCTCAATGAAAATATAATTTAACCAGTACTGTGAAGGGGGATGAGGGAGATGGAATAACTAATAGTTAATAGAATTGACTCTAGAATCAGGTGGCCATGGATTAAATTCCAGCTCCACCACATTCTAGCTATGGGACTCTGAACAGGGTTTTTTCTGACTCAGTTTCCGTTACCTTATCTGTTGTGAAGATACCTTATCTGTTGTGACGAGAGAATTCATGCACAGAAAGCCACACATCTGGAGCACAAGAATTGATTATAATGTGTGTTACTCTTACCAGTAACCTTAGTTATATCAGTTAGCTAGATACACTATCACTAGTGTCATCATTTGCTCTTAGTATGATTGTTGCTATCAACATGGTGACTACTTTAACATAAGCAAAGTCATTTCAACAGAGCAGTGCTTTATCCACCATTTCACTTCCAATTTTTAAACACTTTTGTTTTTACCGGGTTTGATACAATACCTAAAATACAAGTTGCTGAGTACCCACTAGGCATCAGGCTTTTTGATAGGAACCACAAAGACACTCGTCTCTCACAGGAGAGCGTGAGCTGCCATTTAGGCAAACAACACATTTTGGAAAATGTGGTAATGAAAGCATGTGCAGGGATAAGGAAATGAGGAAGAGATAGCTCTGTCTGGGGTGACAAGGAAGGAATCCAAGGGGAAATGACATGTAAATTGATCCTTACAATATGATGATGACACATTTCCCAGAGACAAAAAAGGGAATCGTAATTCAAGCAGGGGGAATAGTATGTGCAAAAGCCTGGAGGCTTGATAAAGCTGACCTCGTTTATAGCATTCATTGTTGTTGTTAATTATTGTTGGAGCAAACATGCAAGATCAGAAAACAGTAGCACATGTGGTTGGAGAATTAAGCAGAGACCAGATTAGAAAAGGATTTGTGGATCATGATGAAAGGCTTAGCTTTACTCAGTAAAAATACAAAGCAATTGAAAAGTGACAAGTGGGCTAGTGATGACTGTAGAAGGTCCTAGAGAGAAGAAGTTGAAAGATGAGTGTTGGGAGGAGTACTTAAAGTGGAGGAGAAAAAATAATAAAGCTATGACAAGAATCCCAGGAAAAGACAAAGAAGAGAGTAATAATGGAATGATAGGCAAAGATTGAGGAAAAAAAAAAACCCTAGAGGAAAATATAAACAAACCATGGTGTTTGACTTTGCATCAGGGGTTTGGGAGCTTAAGAAATGAAGTGGGCACGCTGGCTGTCAGTCAGTCAGGGGAAGAGGAGGGGGGATTTGGATTCTGAGAGTCCCAAGAGGGTGCACATGCAGGATCTGCCAGGCTAAGCCCTGCATTGGCTGATGCTCAGTAGGGTTTTGGCTATAGGTTTGCAGGCCTTGAGAAGAGGTCATGACCATAGATTTAACGCTGAGATGTACTAGAAATCATTGAAACTCCACTGGGAAGGAATAAAGTGAAGGAAAGAAAGAAGAATAAGGCTGGTACTGTTAGTATCACTAAAGTAGACAAGGTAAAGAAAATTGAGGCAGCCATGAAAATTGGCAAAGATTAAGCAAGAAAAGAGTCTCTAGGTGAAGGAAGTGGTCAGCAGATTGCATTTCTATAAGGAAGGTCAGGGTAAAACATGTCTGTTAGATTCACAGTTAGTGTGACCTCTATGAAGACTATTTCAATAGAAGGGCAGCGAGCATAATCCAGATTGTGACATTCAGTAAATAAATGAGGGGAACTGAGAATGTTGGCAATTCCTGAGTATGAATTTATAATTCAGGGTCAAAAATGGCACTAACATAGCTAACCTGGGCCAAGGCCACACAAATGTAGCAAGGGCTATGATAGATCTCAGCATACTTATCTTATGGTCACCATAATAGGAAATTGTCCACCAGAGCATAGCTCTTCTCTATCCTCTGCTATTAAGGAGGGCTAGAGAATAAAGGTAAATGTCCTGACTTCCAGTATCAATCAAATATTTGAGTCTCTGGTTACTTAACTATCAGTTATCAACCTGAAAATGGTTGATCTGGAAATATTGAGATCTACAACCACAGTCCCAGTTGGAATGTTCACATTTGAACCAAGTTTGTCTTTCCAACTTTCCAAACTGCTCTATTGGACTACAAGGGTAAAGTACATTATCTCTTGCTATTTCATTTTTATTAAAACTGTTTGAACTTGGAAATGAGGCCTGATGGTCCCATTTTCAGACGGCTGAAGGTCACTGGGTGTTTCTGTTCAAAAAGAGAAAACAATGTGTAACCCCTCTGGCACCATAATCGAAAGAAATAGTGTGGTGATTACAGTCCTGCACTGAGCTGGCGGCTGCTACAAATACTAGAACCGCATTTGATAGGATCCTGTATTACCTTACAACAGAGTATCATTTCTTACAGTTCCAAGGTCAATGTCTCTTTCTCAAATAACATTTCGGACCTATAATTGTTCATCTACATGCTAGCAATTATGGAGGAATTGATCAGCTAGTAATTAATGCCATGCTATTACACTTTTTAATTTGTAGATTATGCAGCTGCAAGCGTTCTCACATTTTTAATTTGTATATTATACAGCCACAAATGTTTACAATGCCCTTTTTAATCTCCTTACACTACCACCGCCATTATTCACTATAGATTAATGATACCCCGGATGCTGGGGTTTATTTCATTTACCGATCTTACCAGGAGAGCAGTTAACATTACTTTGCTCTATTACTTAATGTCTTACTGCAGCTGCTAGTGAGCATTGGTTACCCTTTAAAATATTACCAGCCAGTTATTTTTTTCCCAATTTTTTTAGCTCTCTTGTCACCAACAATATGACTCTGTGGTAATATTATACTTTATTTCCAAATTTATCTCAACTGGTTCCATCAGAGATATTTAAATAATTCATTTTGAATAACACAAATGACCTGAGCCCCTCCTTACCCAGTCTTGTCTATTTAAGAGCCTATTTTAGGTTATGTGACTAATATAGAACTTTTTTTTCCTCCACCTACCTTTTTTTTTTCCCATACCAGTGAGCTGGATAAATTATAAAGAAAATTGCAAATGGTACTGGAATTCTTTTCAATTAGCCAGAAATAGATATTCTCAATACTGGTTGGACATAATAAATCTTAATATTTTAAGGTGATACAGCTGCCTGTGGCTGGGGTTATTATGGAGCATACATTTCCCTTAGTTTTCCTTAAGGTGATCTGCAGTTTCAAGGGGAGGGTTGTATCTGTCTTTTTGATAAGGCATTGAGACAACTTTAACAGCGGCACTGCTGTAAGCCATCAGGATGTGCAACATCCACATCACAGCAGAGTTCTATGAAACACATCATGTGTAAAATACTGTATCAGTTACTGGGCAGAATATACAGAAATGAAAGAATGTCTGTCATCAAAGCATTTGTATTCTTTTATGTAAGAGTGATGAAAGAAATACGTAAAAAATTAATAATAATCCATATATAACTGAACTACAGGAATGAAATAATTATATGACAGCACAATGAGAAAGGTTTCCCAAGGCTTGTGATAAATGGACAAAAAGCTTCATAACCAATTAGAGGAATGGCTTTTCAGACAAAGGAGAGAGTGAATCCAGGAGGAACAACTTGAGCTGAGCTTCCAAAGAAGGAGGCATCAGAATAAGATGAGAGCAGAGAGAAGAACTTCCCCTACAGAGACTGCAAAATGAATAGGTGCTTCAAGTGATCGATATTTGTTATATATTCAAGGGACAGCAAAGAGATGAATATGGCTTGAAGAAGGTTCTTGGTGAAGAATAGTAAGTCTTAAAGCTGGAGGAGAGATCCAGTCGTATGATAATTCTAGAACACCAGTATAAGGATTTGAGGCCTCTGCAGGGTGTTTTTGATGGGCATTTTAATGATGAATCTTTATTTTTATTATAGATTTATTCACTTATAGAAAACTACAAATGCATTTTTATTATATAGACACACTGCACACTGGTGAAGTCTTGTTTTGCTTGTTGCTAATTGTTGTTGTTTTTATTGAGTGTCATTATAAAAGCAGTATTTTGGCGAGAGTAAAGTGGTAAAGACTGATGTCAAAATCATTCAGGAGGTTGATGAATTTAACTCAGGTGTGTGATGATAAAATTGTGAAGACTGATAATATTTGCCAGCAGTGTCTAGGCACCTGGCATAGTCCACCTTTCTCCTTCCTTACAATTCACCCCAAGACCTTTAATCACCTCTCCTCTCTGCTCTAACTCTGAAAATCCTACCCACTTTTATGGGTTCAGAAATGGAATCTTGCATCAACTTTTATTAAAAAGAAAATTTATTATTTTTCTGTTTGAATGTAATAATACAAACGCATTTGAATGTAATAATACAAATGGATATGTCTTGTTTCCTAAAGTAAACTGTTATAATCATTATAATAATCATGGTACAGGCATTATATTTAGAATTTTATACACATTATTTTATTTCATTTTATTTCTATTAATATAATCACCTCAGAGGTAGGTCCTTTTATTTCATTTTTAATAATAAAGTAAACCCAGGTTTCCATTTACATAACATAAATGACAGAGTCAAAATGTAAACTCCAGTCTACCAATTGTATTCATTTATTTGCTCATGCATTTGTTCATTTATTCATTCATTCACCACTGACATTCATTAAGTTTATACTTGATACCAGACTTAATTCTGTGCTAGGAATACCTTATAAACAATTACAGCTGGAGTCCCTGTTGCTTGGTCTTACAGCTGAGCAGAAAAAAAGTATATTCTGTTGAATGTTGAGCAACTCCTACTTACAAATTTTAATCACCAAGTCCTTTTTGAAGTCTCCCCCTGTGTCTTCAAATTTATTCTCCTCTCCCTGAATGGAATGTAGGTAAATTCCCATGATTTGGAGATGATTTCATGTAATAAATATTCTCTTGTAGATAATTAATAAGTAGAGATACAGTAAGAATCAAAACCTTATATTTTCTCTAAAGTTATGATCTCTCCTCTTTTCCAGCTTAGCAGGCTGCAGGCCAGTGTTTCACAATAGGAGGTGAGATGCCTGGCTGGTGTCTGCAGGACCCTGGCTTGTGGATGGCTTCCTCCTCTTCTCTTCCCTCTTACCGACTTTGACTTATGCTGATCCTTCCAGGGTCAGAGTTTGGAAGGGAGGAGCCTAAAGGTGACTATAGACCTCACCCGACTAAAATGTGAGATGGCTGCAATCTCTCTGGGCCAGGGAGGTTGGGGAAACTGACTATAGCTCAAGTGGGTCCTAAGGAGACCTGTGGTCCCCTTGACGTGGCTGGTTCACTCTCCTGAAGCTGATTGCTCAAAGCACCTTCCTTATCCCTTGACCTCACACAGGGACCTTTTTCTCTTTTCTACTTAGTTCTTTTGGTGGCTGGTAGAACATCTGAGTGGATTTAAGGGGACATCATGCGTCCCAAGGGGTGTGCTTTTTATTCGTCCTTTTTGTTTTCAAAGTCTGGAATTACAGATCACCCAAGGCAGCCAGATACCTTTTTTCCTTCACTTTACTCTCAGAACAGGTATCCAGCCCCTTTTCTTATGCCAAGATTCTCTCACACACAAATCCAGTGGGCTGGCAGTGTGTGTAAGGGACACATCTTGACTCTCAAATAGGTTTCTATGGAGCTTTTCGGTTTTTAATTCGAGATATTCAGGAAAAGTATGCCTATCCCTACCTTATTCTGAAGGAGGTAGTATCTTCCATGCCCAGACTTTCTGTAGCATCGTGCTTTTCTAGGCCACCCAATCTTATCTTACAGACTGAAATAGCATGGCTCCATAAGGGAGCAAACTGTTTCCTATAACCTTCTTTGCAAGTCCTGTGGATAGGTTCACACCACACTTTAGAATGTGGCATTTACTGTCTTAGAACTTCAGTTCTAGTGTAATTCCATGCTACACAGATAAACAGAAAAACTAAGGTCAAATAGTGAGTGCTGATAAGAAAACAAGAGACACCAGTGTAAAATAAAGGGATGAGGAGGGCAGTGTTTGAAGTTGTGGTCTGGAGAACATCTTATAAGAGATAGTATTTAGTAGGAACTTGAGAGACAAGTAGAAACTCATGCAAAGATCAGGGACAGGCACATTCTATGCAGAGAGTTAAAAGCTCTGATGCAGTAGTCCATTATCACATTGGTATAAAGAACTGCCCAAGACTGGGTAATTTCTAAAGATAAGTGGTTTAATTGACTCACAGTTTTGCATGGCTGAGGAGGCCTCAGAAAACTTACAATCATGGCAGAAGGGGAAACAGGGATGACTTACATGGCAGCAGGAAAGAGAGAGAGAGAGAGAGAGAGAGAGAGAGAGACAGAGAGAGAACAGGAAATACTACCATTTATGACAGAGAGAGAACAGCAAATATTACCATTTATGAAACCATCAGATCTCATGAGAATTTACTAACGATCACAAGAGCAGCATGGGAGAAAATGCCACCGTGATCCAATCACCTCCCATCTGGTCCCCCCACCCATGACACCTGGGGATTATAGGGATTAAAATTCAAGATGAGATTTGGGTGGTGACACAGAGCCAAACCATATCACCTGACAATAGAATAGATTGAATGGTTTAAAGAGTGGAAATAAAGCCTGTAGATCTGGAGCAAATCCCATAACAGAACAAGGGCTGTGGGACAATGGTCTCCCCAATCATGCATATATAAAATTACCTGGGAGGCTTGTTAAAATGTCAATTCCTGGTTTTCCTCCCAGAAATTTTGACTCTATAGACCTGGATTGATGCTGATTCCAGAGGATACTACTCCTGCTGAGTGGCAGTGCTATACGATGTAAGGTCAGAGGAATAAGCAAAAAGTCAGAGAAAGTAGTTTGGATTTTATTTTAATTCACTGAGAAAGTTTTGAGGCACTGGAGGGACATCATCTAATTTGAAATTTTAAAGATGATTGTACTAGTCCATTCTCATGCTACTATAAAAAACTGCCCGAGACAGGGTAATTTATAAAGGAAAGAAGTTTAATGGACTCATCATTCTGCAGGGCTGGGGAGGCCTTAGGAAACTTACAATCATGGCAGAAGAGGAAGAAAGCACTTACTTCTTTTGGTGGCAGGAAGAGGAAGTGCCAAGCAAACGTTGGAAAAGCATCTTATAAAATCATCAGATCTCATGAGAACTCATTCAGTATCAAAAGAACAGCAGCATGGGAGTAACCACTGCCATGATTCAATTACCTCCCACCTGGTGCCTCCCATGGCATGTGGAGATTATGAGAACTACAATTCAAGATGTGATTTGGGTGAGGACACAGCCAAACCATATCAATTGGTAATTTGGGTCAACTACATAAGATGGAGTTTGAGAGTAGATTAATCCAGACAAAGTTAAAAATTCATTTTATTTACCTCCAAGTAAACCTCTTTGGGTAACAGCTTCACTCCCATGCGTGGGGGACAAAGGTGCTTAGAACAACTCAAAGTCTTTGGCCCAGAGTAAATAGCACAATGGCCTCAACTTTTGTGTCTCTACGTTGCTCAACCATATTTGCTCTTATACTTCACAGTGAACATCAAGATCAGGACCAGAACTAAGTCAATTAATAAAAGTAAAATACACGGAAATTTTTTCTTATTTTTCACAAGAAGTATGTCTGTGGGTAAGGGGATCCTAAGAAGAGGATTACAGGTAATATGTCATAATTGTTTTAGGGTCATGTGTCAGCTTCGTACATCTTTCTTCCCTCTCTTCCATTGTAAACTTGCCATCCTCATTGGCTCTGATGACATGACTCTTACTGTGCTCAGAGATTTAGCTTTATCAGCAAAATGTGCCAGTATATTGAGCTAGTTAAGGAACTAGATCATATCAACTACATGGAAAAGTTCTGGAACTTACCAGTTTTTTAAGCTTCCCTTAAAAACATGTTAGGTAACTAATTATCCAAGAGAGGGCAAATGACACATTTTTAAAGGACACCTCTGCAATGGTAACCCAATTCCACTCCATTGATACGTTCTTTTCTCAAATGACTTAAAATTCTAAATTAGGGATATAAAACTTATGTGAATAATGTTATTTGGTGCAAATTTACTCAACCTGAAATTTTATTCTTAAGTGCCAAAAAGCTCAATATTATGATCAAGATGAAAAAGAAAGTAGTTGCCCCAATCATCCAGATTTTTTCTCTAAAATTCTATCTCATTAAAAACTATATGGAAATGATTTATATATATTTTTCTATTTACCTATTACTTTCCTTTCAAATGGCCAATGATTATTCTCTCAGTTAAATCTCGACTCAGGAATTATTAAGAACTAGCATAAGAGCTTGTAAGATGTAAAAACTCGGGAATCAATCTAACTCTTTTGCTGAAGTAGTAACTACAGATGTGTCAAAGTCCCAAATCAACAAGACAAAACAAAGACAAGAAATGAGAGTTAATATAAACCATTGAGTGTTATAAAGGAGGGTGTTTGCAGGTTTTAAAACAAGAGGTACTTCAAGTAGATAGTAGAACAGAAGGAATTGCTTTTGAACTTCAGTTTTCACAAAGATAAAGAAGTACAACATATTAAGACCCAGACCCTGCATCCCAGGCATTCCTGGACCAAACTGAAGGTTGGACTGCTATTTCTTGTGGCCAATAATGAGATGCAGGTGAACTGGGGAGGAAGAGAGTTTTTATTTCTGCAACAGGTTATGGGGAGAAGGCCTGGAAATTATCACCAGACAAACTCAAAATTACAAAGTTTTCCAGGGCTTATATACCTTCTAAGCTATATGTCTACGTGTAACTGTGCATTCAACTAAAGACATAAGTGATTACCTTATTTTAATCTATAACTAAGGTCTGAGTCTTGAAGACCTTCCTCTGTAGACTCAGTAAATTTACTTAATCTAAATGGGTCCAGGTGCTGGGGTGATTACCCTTAGCTTGCCTCCTACTAAGTCATGGAAGTCTGGGGAGTTCCTTCTAACCCCCAATAAACTTGTTTGTGGAGACCTGGGGCGTGTCTTCAGACCCCCAATAAACTTGTTTAATCCTAAATGGATCCTGTTAAGAATTTTTTCATTATTTTGTCATGCTTTAAGGCCCAGGAAAGGCCTAGGCAAAACTCTTGGTGGGCTTTTGTTACATTCCAGCCTTTGTATAAAGGCACTGGCTTTTTAAAATCTTTTAATATATAGCTTAACCATTCAGTCAGTACTGAAACAGTTGTTATGGAGGTCTGTGTTACTGAGACCTGGCCTGCCACAAAGGGACTTGATTAAGAGTAGCTGGAGCTCAGGGCTAACTGGCCTTTATGTGCCCTGACACTAGTGTCTCTCTCTGGGTAGAGCAAAGTAGACATGCATTTCAATCTAGAGTGCCCTTGGTGTTTCTGGTGCCTGGCCATGGGATGAAAACATAAAATGAGAGGGATCCTTGTTTTATCCCATTTGTAGAGATAAACAAAAAGGAAGTTCTTTGTCAGTGAGAGCTCTGCAAAAAAAAAAGAGAAGCCTTTGGCAGAGTTCCGCCAGGACATGTCAAGGAAGAGAAATACTGATTGAGTATTCTCAATGATCCAGAACCCAGAAAGGAGACCTCTGTTAGGGGAGGAATATTTCCTGTGGGGTGTGTGTGTGTGTGTGTGTGTGTGTGTGTGTGTGTGTGTGTGCTTGACCTGGATGAAATATTTCTCAGTTTATCAATCTTGTCTTTTAAAAGTGACTTTTCAACATTATCCAAAAATGGTCCAAAGGACAGGTGGTAATTAAATCTTTGTGAATTTATGATAAAATAATAATAACAAGAAGAAAAATGAGTTTGCTATTTATTCATGTAAAATCGATGTGATTTATAGGATTGTCTTTCGTCCTAAGGTGCTGTTTTTTATATTTTTTTCATTATTAAAATACGACATTTTATTTTAAAAATCACTACAATATCAATAATTTTAGAAACACCTTTGAATTATAACGCACTTTCAAATTATTTTCAAACATTTTACACATATTCACAAAAATATTACTTAAAGGACATTTTATTTTTTATTTTTATTAAATGAAGTAATAAAGAAGCTTTCATGAAGTAGTTAAGATGCTCTTCTTTTCTTTTTCTTTTTTTTTCCTTAGCCATACCCTAAAGAATAGAAAGAGGTATATGACTGACTAGAAGTGAAGAAGAAGAACATTCCAGGAAGCATTAACCTAATGAATAAAGGTAAAGAAAGGGCTTTGCATGTTTAGAAGAAAATGAGTATTTTAGCCTGGCTCTAACAGGTTTATGGAAGAAATAAATGAGAGATAAAATGGAAAGACTAGATAAGGCCAAATTCTGGATGACCTTAAATGTCAAGACACGGATTCTGAACTTTATTTTTTTGTTATTTTATTTTATTTTTTGAGACAGAGTTTTGTTCTTGTTGCCCAGGCTGGAGCGCAATGGCGCGATCTTAGCTCACTGCCACCTCTGCCTGCCAGGTTCTCCTGACTCAGCCTTCCGAGTAGCTGGGATTACAGGCACACGCCTGTAATTTTAGTACAGATGGGGTTTCACCACATTGGCCAGGCTGGTTTTGAACTCCTGACTTCAGGTGATCTGTCTTCCTTGGCCTCCCAAAGTGCTGGGATTACAGGAGTGAGCCACCGTGCCCGGCCTGAACTTTATTTTTCAAGACTAGAAAAGATTGATGGTGATTCAAGAATGCAAATCCATAAAACCAAAATTGGCAGAGTTAAAATAGAACTTTATTTTTACTTTCTTCTGTTCCTTTCTTTGCAGAAATGTGTCCAATGCCGCACAAATAAGATGGCATCATGGCTTAGCCAATTGAGCTCTGAAACTTGGTTACAAAGAAAGCCCTGTGTCTTTAAACTTCTGGCATGAACTATGTGGACTTCTAAAGTGTCCCCAACCACAAAGAAAATGCCAAATGAGCTGAGTAAGAAAAGGTTCTATAGACCACTCTAATGCCACTGAAAATACAGCCATCTGATAAACGGTCTCAGTCCATTTCAGAGATAACCCACTTCGGAAGTAAGTCATATAAATTGTTTTCCTAAAATTGCATTCACCTCGGGCCGTTCCCTTATTAAGCCCACTCTCACCTACTTCTTTCTCTCCTACTGTCCCTCACCTCTGTCAGATTGATCCAGGATTAATGACTCCAAACTCCGATGGCTCCTTCTTATGACAGTAAAAGATTAGCCCCTAGTGTAGCCACATACTGGGATGCCTCATTCAGTCCAGACTGGAGAACACTTAGGTTACCATTTTGTCACTAAAATCAGGATATGAAGAAAGAATTTTACCCACTCAACTTTCAGCTTCTCTGATTTGAACTTGTGAAGTTTTCAATTATGATTCATACCAACAATGGGATTTTTGGAGCATCCCTGAGCCCCTTAAATTGGTTTCCTTCTCACCCTCTCCCATCACCTCCTTTCCTATTGAGATTAAGGAATGTATAAAATACAACCTGTTATTGCCAGGGGGGATTACTACTATATATTATCACTCACAGCTCATTAACCTCGAAGCCCTGCTAACTAAGAAAATCCTCTCTAATGAGGTTTCCCTTGACTGCACTAAAGAACAAAAGGTCTAAAAGTTTTCCCTATTACCAATGTTCCTCAAATTATTGCACTGTAATTAAAATGTAACTTTGAGGCCAAAGAAGAAGGGGGAAAAAAAAGCTTTAAATTTGGTTTAAACTCTAAAAAAGACCTTGTAGAAAACTTCTGATTTGTCCTTCAGTAGCATCTTAACCATAGGAAACCATTCAGGTTGGGGAGGATAATTTTTCTCAGAGCATCTGAATTGGACCTGCATTACTCAAGACAGGGAGAAATGGATCTAGATGACACAGACTTTAATACTTTTATAATATGGGAAGTAAAAGTGAATTTCTCACCTCAGTGATCTAAACATACTAATTCTCTTGCTACAATACTCCCTTAGATAATAGTACAAGTCTATTTTGCTTGGCTGAGAAAAACTTAGTAACTAGAATTAGTAGACCGATGGGTTCTAATGCATTTCTTATTCAGAGCCCTAGAATCAGGGTTATTTGTATGGTTGTATCGCAAGAATCTTGCGGAGTAGAGCTGTAGATTAAACAAACAGAAGGAGCTGTGTTCCCAGGAGAAATTTATAATCTGGTGAAGTAGCTAGAATTAAGTATCCTCACCTCTGAGCTTTGAGTTTTTAAATGCCCAAAATGCAAATAATAATTACCTCTTTTAGCTTCCTCAGAAGCCTGATTTATGTGTGTAGCATGTCCTCAGAGAAACAGACTAAAGAGTTAGGGACTCTTAGGCTGGAAAATAAAGGCTGAGAAGGGAATACAACTACTGTTTCTAAAATGGTGAAGGGAACAGCTTGGGGGAATACAGCCTTGACCACTGAATCCTGGAAGACTAATTAACAAGCCTAGGCTTTCTTGAAATTCAAACAGTTTAAGTTTAAGACAGTACATATAAGTCTTATTACACAAAGGATGAATAAACACATGACATTCAGTAAGCAAAAATCATTGCAGTTTGAAAAGAGAAAACTTCCAAATTCAGATCATATGTTCATAATAAAGTTGTAGGGGACTAAAATATCTAAAACACATCCTTGGTCTTTTAATTTAAGTCAAGAAGTAAAACCTATGGACCATCCCATAAGGCAGCAATAAAATTCTGGGATATTAATAACACTGGATTTATTCATAGTTAATTTTCATGTTTTCCTTGAAATTGCAGAAATGGTCTGCTGAGAGATAATGCTAAAGCAATACAATAGATATCTTCAATGTGTGCCCATGATGGGAAAAGGTGAAAAATAAAACAGGGAGTGGACATCCTAAGCAGTGATCATTAACACCACTGCCTTCATGCTCACAGGTTCTTTAATTAAAAACAATTTTCTTTTCAAAATACAAATAGATAGCTTGTATTATTTGTGCTATAACAAATATTTAAAATGTATTCTTTCCTACTGTCTAAGAGCTAAAAAGCCACTGCATTTTATGAAATACGAGAGTGTCATAATCCCAAAAACATCTGTTCTAGTCTCAGTTGTAGCAGGAATCTGTATTAATATGAGAAACTGATTTGCTCATCCAGGCTAAAATGTCTTCACACTACATTGGACATAATAATATCCATCTTCCTATATCATCAGATAATTAAAAAAACTAAATAAACACCATCAAAGTGCTTTGAAAAGTAAAACACATTCTAAAAACACTATACAAATGCAAATTATGTGTATCAGTAACATTATTATTATAATTCGGAAAATTTCCCTTTGCTTCACACATGCAAGTATTTCATCTTTAAAAAAACAAGGTTGGGCACAGTACAGTGGCCCACGGCAGTAATCCCGGCACTTTGGGAGGCCAAGGCCGGCCGAACACGAGGTCAGGAGATCGAGACCATTCTGGCTAACACGGTGAAACCTCATCTCTACTAAAAATACAAAAAAAAAAAAAAAAATTAGCCGGGCATGGCGGCGGGCACCTGTAGTCCCAGCTACCCGGAGGCTGAGGCAGGAGAATGGAGTGAACCCGGGAGGCGGAGCTTGCAGTGAGTGGAGATCGTGCCACTGCACTCCAGCCTGGGCGACGGAACGAGACTCTGTCTCAAAACGAAACAAAAAACAAAAACAGGAACAACTACAAAAAGCAAACACAAAACCTTTTTATGCCATCTTTGCCCTTTGGACAAATTGAGTCAATGTTTATGACTAATTTGATCTTGAGACTCTTGGAACCGCAGAGTCATTGGCTAGAATATCTCAAGATTATCTTGGGTAAACCCAAGGTTTGTGAGGATCGTGCCAATAACTCTTTAACCGAACTGAATTCAACACCTTGTTAGGATAATATATTCATAATTGCCATTTTGCCATTGGAACCCTGGTGCCCGGTGTGACTACTAGGGATTTGGCAAGATGGGGCTCCTCCATCAGGAACGGAAAGTGTGCCTTCACCAGAGGCCCAGGACTGTAACTGGAGTGATTCTCTGATGTGTCAGTCATGGTTTCTGCACTCTAGCTGTTTTTAACTTTCTGCAGTAACAACCAACAACCAGAATATTACTAGAATCCAAGATAAGAAATTATGTCATTGAGGACTAATTTTTTTGGTAAGACAAATTTTGAAGAGTTAGAAAATGAATAACTTATCAGCTTTCGTAATATGTGATAGACAGTGGTAGAGAGAGCTAGCAGACCTTCAGATATGTTTGTCCTTGTTCCTTGTTTTTCCTTCCACTGTGAGGGATTGCAGCATGAGGCAGACACACAGTTGGGGATATTTCTCAGCCCCCTTGCATCCAGGGGTGGCTGTGTGTCTAGAAGCAGAATGGAGGCTTCTGCCCAATCCCTGGAACCACCCAGGGACTGTCATTAAGCACAAGACTTGCAAGTCAACAGGGGAAGGTAGAGCCAAGTGGTGCATGGGTCCTGGGTCTCTGGATCACAGCAGGAGGAAAGCAACCACAGACAAGGAACCCCTCTGCTTTGGTCTCCTAGCTAAGTAAGAGATACTCTTTTATTTTATTAACCTGGGATATTTGGGGGTTTATTTGTATAGTATCTAGGTTCCCCTAACCAATACATGGGTCATTAAACACAAAATAAGTTGGAAGTAATTGTTTATTAGATAAATTCCTCCCCCCAAAAAATTGTTGCAAAAAGAGTTAATTTTCATAGAGCAACAAAACATAAGCCAATTTACAAATTGATGGTTTCAGGGAAGTATCTTTCTTAAAATGCTTACAACTGCCATAAGAACCTAGGCCCAATCCAGAATGTAATTCTTTTCACAGCCTTCTGAGAAGCATATAAGTAGAAAACTCCCAGTTAGCATCAGGGCTTGTGTCCAAGTACTGGCAACCTCAACTCTCTAGTTTAACCGCAGCGCCCCTTTGAAAAGCTTCCTTGAATCCTGGGAAGAAGAGTAAGATAGTCACTGAATGAACAGTTTGGAGGAGGATTTAATGGGAAAAGAGGCAGATGATATAGGTCCTGTCCTCCAGGAACTGAGAAAAAGATAAAGAAATAAATAATAAAATATGGATATTTTTGTACAGTTTTGGGGGAGTAGGGGTTGAGGTGTCAGTTGCTTTAGAAATGGTTTTTCTAAGAAAAGAAGTGCTGCTCCTCCATTCTCTGGGTACTGATGAAAAGGTACAGTAGTGGAAAGTTCCAGAATTTTTAGTGTAGGACCAAGAAGCACTTAGTGTCTGCAGTTACCTCATAGAGCCAGCTCCTTGATATGATTGACTTATTATTTAGTAGTTAAGGAGCCCTTGATAATTCCAGAGAGCTTTCTAATGGCTTGATCATATGCAACCCTTAGGGATGTCTGTGTTAACAAACTATCAATTAAAAACAAATTGGATAGACATATTTGCATGCACTCAATTATATGCACATATACATATATGTAATATGTAATATTTCTTTACATTTTAAAACTTTTTCTGTCATTGTTTGTAAATACCTAAATTGAGTCACGATCTTTTATTGATGAAGTATGTGAGAACACACACACACACACAAACACACGCACACACACATACATTACTAACTGAGCATATTTAGTTTCCAGAAAGCTACTATAACTTGGCATGGAATATTTAGTTTACCAGTCGGAACAAATTGCTGTTATTTTCCTCTTTGTTAAATGTTTGCTCAGTGGCACAAAAAGGTGTGAAAGCAAGTGCTGGGGGGAACGACAAAGCCTTCCCCATAGTCCTTTGTGATTTTATATTATCACCCAAGGAGAGGATGTATATTTTAGTCTTCATCTGAAACAATACTGGGTTAGTCTCAGGAGAACAAATATTTGTGGGAATCTCAAATTCACCCAGTCTAGCATGCCACACATGGTTCAGGTCTCAGGAAATAGAAGATTGAATGCTTTCACCTAGAAGGAATGCAACGTTCTCAAATTAAATTATGGCGATGTTCTTTCACCTACACACACACACACACACACACACACACACACACAACTATAATCAATTTTCTTTTTGTAAATTTTCCATTAAAGAGCAGTGGAAATAATAAATATCAGTAGTGAAAGAGGCAACTGGGTTAGTCTCAGGAGAACAAATATTTGTGGGAATCTCAAATTCTCCCAGTCTAGCATGCCACACATGGTTCAGGTCTCAGGAAATAGAAGATTGAATGCTTTCACCTAGAAGGAATGCAACGTTCTCAAATTAAATTATGGCGATGTTCTTTCACCTACACACACACACACACACACACACACACACACACACACACACAACTATAATCAATTTTCTTTTTGTAAATTTTCCATTAAAGAGCAGTGGAAATAATAAATATCAGTAGTGAAAGAGGCAACTGTTATATGATGGAAGGACTTTAAAATATAATTTTCCCTTCACCTTCACTCCCATAGACAAATGGTTTCTTCTCTTCTACACACCTGATCCTTTATTAATGTTGGCATCTTTTAAAAAATGGCACTAATATAGACATCTGTCCGCCATTATCAACCCACCTCCCTCACAGGATTGTTGTAATTTTGAAATGAGATCTAACAGGTATGAGCCCTTCTCCGTTTTTACTATTAGAATCAGGACTATATGACTTACTGCTCTCTCACAGGTGGAGAATAGTGACTGCAAAAAGCAAGATTTAAAAGTGTCAGTTGATGATTTATGGAAATAAAACCATGCAAATATACATGAAAAAAATTATGTAATGCCGAAAATACCCCACTAAGTAATGGCTTAAAACAATACACATATGTCATCTAAGATACTGTTAGCCAGGAGTCCAAGAAGAGATGATCTGGGCCCTCTGTTTCAGGGTCACTCAGGCTACAATTGAGTCCTGGAGTTGCATCTGAAGGTTCAACTGCAGAAGAATCTGTTTCAACCAAGCTCGCTGACCTGGTTGTGGGTAAGACTTGCAGACTGTTGTAGTGACAGCCTCAGCACATGGCTGGCTACTGGCCAGAGGCTGCCCCCAGTTCTTTACCTTATGGGCCTCTCCAGCACAACAACTTATTCCATCAAAGTCAACAAAAAAGAAAGTCTACCAGTAAAATGACAGCAATGGTCTTGTATAACTGAAGTGACATCACATCTCTTTTACAATATTCTATTCATTACATCGCTGTGTCTAGCCCACACTCAATGGAAGAAGATCACACAGGACATGGATACTTGGAGTCAGGGATAATTTTAAGTCATGCCAGAAGCTTCCAGATAGAAATATTACTTGCTTTTTTGCAATAATATGATATTTTTCTCTTTAAAATTCATTGGCTGCTAAAATTCAACAAATAAAATGTTATGTTTACTTTGTTACAAATGTAAATTTAGAACTATAGATTTTTCCCTACATTCAAATTCTAAACTCATGCATTTTATAGATAACAACAAATCAGCAAGTCATCATAATGGATTCACCAGCAAAAAGCCACAGCGCTATATGCTATAAGGAAGCCTGGAGACATGACAGAGTGCCCACTCCCTTAACAAGTTATAATTGAACAGGAAATTGAATGTTTATATTTTTTAACAGTTAAATAATACTATAAGATGTTGAAAACTCCTGACTCTGAAAGATAAATTGAAGAAAAGTGTAACAGATGTATTAAATGCTATGATTTCAGAATTGGGACAAATCCTTATGAGGTGGAATGGTCTATGAAACTCCATAGACGTGAGGAGACTATAAAACTAGATCATCAAGGCTATGCGGTATTTAAAAATGAGAAGAGGCCGGGCACGGTGGCTCACTCCTGTAATCCCAGCACTTGGGGAGGCTGAGGTGGGTGGATCACTAGGTCAGGAGATCGAGACCACAGTGAAACCCCGTCTCTACTAAAAATACAAAAAAATTAGCCGGGCGAGGTGGCGGGCGCCTGTAGTCGCAGCTACTCGGGAGGCTGAGGCAGGAGAATGGCGTGAACCCGGGAGGTGGAGCTTGCAGTGAGTGGAGATCACTCCACTGTACTCCAGCCTGGGCGACAGAGCGAGACTCCATCTCAAAAAAAAAAAAAAAAAAAAAAAAAAAAAGAAGAGGAGACAGAATATTCCAGATGGAATATGTAATATGAGCAACAGCAGCCAGAGGTAAGGATGTGCATGGTGCCCTACAGAGACAGTGAAAGAAGGGCCATTTTGACTGCAGCCAAACGTTCATACAAACAAGTAGTAAGTGGTAGGATAGAAAGTTAGTGCAAGTCCATTTTGCAGAATATCTTAGAAGTTAAAATACAGAGTTTTGACTGTATTCCACCAACATTGTGGAACAACTGAAGGCTTTTGACAAGAAAAAACATTATTGGTGGCTTCAACAGATAATACTCTGAAGGATGAACTGTTATTTGAATTAGAATAAATATTTACCAATATGAAAGGCACAGTATAGTGTTGAGAAAGATGTCTTTTGGCGTGTGATAAAGAAGGTTGATGTGCAATAAAGAAGTAACTCTGCCATTTGATGTTTGTGTGGTGTTGCAAAGATAGCTAAGCTTCGTAAGCCTCACTTTTCTCATCCACAAATGGAGATAATAGGACCATCTATCTTGTTGCCTTTAATGTTAAACAAAAAGGATAGATTTTGTAATCTTAAAGACAATCTGAACAGAGTAAGTTTTCAATAATTATTGCCCATTATCATCACCACCGTCATCATTATTATTAACATCATTTTAAGGAGTTAGGTAGAGTTAGGCATTAAAGAAGTAGATAGCTAATTAATTAGACATCAGGCAGGCAAAATTGAGCTTTCTATATGGTAGAACTCAGATGTTAATAAGCTGACTAGAAATGAAAAGATGACTCTCACACCCAATTTTATCCTTTATTTTTTTTTAAGTGTCAGACAGAACTTAGTTTAAGTTCTAGCTCTGCCTCCTTTCAGCTGTGTGGCCCTGATTCACACAGGTCATCTCACTTACTTCAGCCAGGCCGTATTCTGTTCTTTCTTGGTTCACTTGTGCAAATATAGCCCACCACACTGAATAAAGTATTCTTTGTTGGAACAAGCATTCTTTGTTTAACCAGAAAAATATGCATCTTTTTCAAAATAAATGGAAGCAACTCGGTTTATGTCACTGGGTATATTTTTTGATAGGTTCATATGCTGTTATATAAAAAATCATTATTTGTAGTTTAAGGCTGTAACCATTTTTGTTTCTTTACACATATTGTTTTCTTATATTTCTTATTTTTCTTTTCTTTTTTTTTTAAAAAAGAAAAAGTAATGTGGTTCAACTTGAAGTTAATTTGAAGCTCAAAATGTCTTAAAGCAAGTAGATCATGTTCCTTTTCTGGTTCCTCACACTGTTTTGATGTGCCCCTTTAGGAATAGCAGCTGATATAAAGTGGTTTGTTTACTAGAGCAGAGAGAGAAATAAAAATGAAAGAGGTAAGAGAATGAAGGAGGATGATTTCCCTTGATTGAAAAAGTTACCATCTCATAAATACTTGGTGGGAGTGGATTTTTGCTGTTAGTATGGTTTTGTGACCAGAGATAGAATAAAAAAGAGTGACCCAAGGCCACTCCTTGAAGGCTTAGCCACTCCTCTGGTACCTCCTCCAGCCTGTGTGTCATAAAAATAAGAGTTACATTCTAAAGATTCATGAGATGTGGAATTGATATTTCTACAACTTGAGAAGGGAGATTTTCAAATGGTATTTCTGTTATAGTTAATTTAGACATATGTTAGGGGTTTCGGAGGTTTTTTGTTTGTTTGGTTTGGTTTTTTGTTTTGTTTTTCCTAGATGTCTCACTCTGTTGCACAGTCTGGAGTGCAGCAGTGCAATCATAGCTCACTGTAACCTCAATGCTGGGCTGGGACTATGAGAGTGTGCCACCATGCCTGACTAATTTTTATTTTATTTCTTGTAGGATCAGGGTCTCCTTATGTTGCTCAATCTGGTCATGAACTCCTGGGCTCAAGTCATCCTCTCACCTTGGCCTCCTAAAGTGCTAGGATTACAGGCATAACCCACCATGTCCAGCGTAGGTATTGTTAGTGAAGAGACAATAAAACATCTTTGCTTCACTATGTTTCACCAAAAGATTTGTTGAATTTCTGATTCACTATATTGACTCCAATAAATAATAACTGTAATGCTCAGTACCGTAATTATGAGAAAATATTTCTAAGTTTGGTATTTTGAACTATTTAAAAATAGTTTCCCAAGTCCAAGTATCAGAGTTTGTCTTGCTACAGGCCCCATTTCTTTAGCACAACTGAAAAACATTTTTCCTTCATAAAGATTATGCAATTGTTGTTCATCATCCATTTGGAATGTGAGGTCATGTTATGACTTATCAGGGGAAAAAAGTTGCTAAGAATATTAAAAAAAAAAAAGTGAGTGTTTACCAAGTATTGTATCATAAATATGTGGCAGAAATGTCAACAACAACTTGTTAATGAAAATTTGTCAGGCACATACAGAGAGGTAAATAGAGATAATCTGTACTGTGGCTTGATAGATAAACTTCTTTAGGTCTAGGTGTCTTTACTGTAGCTTTTTTCAGAACTCTCCTGATTATGTATGTAACCTATGTTTAGGGGGCCATCTCCAACCCTTCCTGATGGCAAACTTTGTCTTCTTCCCCTAATTTCTATTTCTTGTAAAACTTTCACTCAAGATTATATTTACTGAGTTCTCACCTGTGCCTGAAAACTGACCTGAATAAGTGTCCCCTTAGTTTACCATTTCATTTGAATTTTTCTCATCCTCAGTTTTTCTCATGTCTCAGAGTCATTTTGTTGAATACAATGAGAAAGGAAAAATGTGAATAATTCCAAGTAGAAGAAACAGCAGGAGCCAATGCACAGATGATGGGATAAGTTGATATAACAGGGAGGCAACCCACCCAGATTGAGATGGATAAAGACAGAAGTAGGATGAGATAATCATAGTCATAGTAATTTTATTACCCCTCACTATCTATATATTATAACGGTACATTATGGTTAGTTGGTTAAACTTAGAATGCTTGACCTGACTTACTATTCTTGAATTTGTTTAGGGGCTAGAAAATTCATCACAACATTCTTTTCATAAGCGAAAGGAATATACCAAATACCTTTTCTGTGCTTACAATAGCACCAAGATATTATCTGAATCACTGGCAGTGCTACTCCAAGAAGGTGTCCTAGCAGCCTATCCTTTCAAAATGTTTTGGTATGATGTCAGTTGAAAATTCAAAAGTGACTCTGGTGGCCATTTGCCGTCTGAGCATCTGATGCACATCTTTTTTGATGGGAAAATTGTTTCAGGAAGCCAGGGTTAGGACCTCAGTCCCATTCGAGATACCTGAAGAGAGTTCTGGAGATTTCAGATTGATGAATCTGAATAATTTGAGAAGGAAGCCCACCCATGAAAATGGAAATAGTTAATTTTGAGCTAAGAGAAATATGGGGAGTTGAAAAGCTTCCTAGACCAATGTCTTGAAATCAGCAGACAAAAGTATTTAAAAAAAGAAGTAAATATTATTGTTTTCTACCAACATCAGTGTTTTCGAAAAATGTATTGCAAAAATAATGACAATGTCTTCTCTCCCTGAATTTACGAGTCTCATTGATCCTTTCCTTTGGTCAGTGTATCCAAAATCAAATGAAAACTTTATAGCAGATTTTTCTATATGAAAAACCAATTTTTCACTTTTTAAAATCTGGCTGTCAAATATATAGATTCCCATGTCACTGTTAGGAGAGATTGCCCAGAATGTGAAAGATTACTTAGGTACATGAGAGTATCCTGAACTCAAGCACAATGAACAATTCATCAAGGCCTTCCATTGTCCTAGTTTGACAATGTAAATTTAGCTAGGAGAATATTCAATTCTGAAATAATCACTTGAGCATGTATTACAAGGGTCAGCAAACTAAATGGCCAGGTAGTAAATATCTAAATATGTAAATATGGCTTTGTGGGCCATATGGCCTCAGTCTCAACACTCAATTCTGATGTACTAGTACAAAAGCAGTCATAGACCACTGGTAAACAAATGAGCCTGGCTTTGTTCCAAAAAATCTTTATTTATAGACATTGATATTTAAATTTCACAGAATTGTCAAGTTCCAGGAAATTTCTTCTTTTTTTAATCACCTAAATTATAAAAAATATACTGGGCTCACAGTCTGTTTGAAAACAGTAAGCAGATTTGGCTTGTGGTCTATAATTTGCCAACTCCTGGTATATTATAATTCAGTGTATTTTAAATTTTTTTAAATTATTTTACTTTCTAAAATTTCACTTTTTTTAATTTTAAAAGATTAAAATGTTATTTCTGTACCTCCTATGTGGTTATAAGAAGAAAAACTAATTTGGGTACATTATATAATAAAAAACAAGAAGTATGCCTATGCACAAAAATAGCTTTTGTAGGTAAAAATGAAGCTAAGATCCTGAATCTTGACACGACTGCAGGCCTAAAGTAGTTGTTGCAATTAAACCCGTCTCCAGATGAGAAAAGAAATTACATAGACTTCTTCCAAAAACCACAGTCATAGTGTCTCACCTAGGAGTTGGGAAAATACTCCTTAGGTATCAGAGGAAGGAACATCTGTGTGACTGGGAAGAGCCCAGATTGTCAGGATGCCTCTAGGTTCAGCTTTGTTATTACCCAGTGAGATTCATGCCCTAAAACACAGAGTCTTTCTTGGCCTTTGTCTTGATTCAGAAAATAAGATATACTCTTTATTCTCCAGCAGGATTCTTGTTTGAGGTCTGGTGTAATATAATTCCTTTCATTGGATGTTTCATAGAATGAATACATTGCTTAGTTTCCTTCTAACAAAATCTGTTTTCTTATCAAGGCAACCTTCTTTTAAATCACTATAGATTTTATATGTTGTTTATGATTCATCCTATTTATTTGGCAAACTCTATCTGGTATTGCCATATCATAAACCTTGTAGGATGATAACACAAATAAACATGCCTAATTCAAGGTTGGGCAATTAGCAAATGCTCAATAAGTGTTCCTTAGTTTCTATTTTGACAACAGCGTATTTCAGTATTCAACAATGAATATTCTACATGCCTCAATAAATTTATAATAATGATGACTATGATTAAAACATTCCTTCTTCTTTAGTTTAAGCATTTCAAGTGTGTGTGTGTGTGTGTGTGTAACCAGAGAAAAGAGATAACATAATATAGTCTGGTGAAACAGTGGCCTTTTATTTCCCTTATTGTTCAATAAGAACAATCCTTAAAAAGAAATTTGTCATGGATTTTCCAGGGCTTGTCTAGTTTTTAATTTATTTTTTTCTTTCTCTAGTCCCAATCTCACAGCCTGGATAAAATAATCATAAAACAGTTTATTCTAGTCCTTGACAACTTTATACTAGATTACAATAGGGTGACCCATACAGTACTTGAAAATGTAACAAAATTGGGCTTTCCATATCTATAGAGAAGTTTTTTGAGTTGGGCTTTACTTCAGAGGCTTTCTGTCAGTGTTTCAGCATTTCTGTATCTGCTCTTTGCTTTCCTTTTATTCTACAAATAGGACAGGGTTCAGAAGAGGTCATAGTCTTATTTTCTTTTGCAGCGTTTTGCCCAGTCTAAATATATTTCTGGATTATAGTGGGTCAAGAATCCCATGAATTTCTAGATTTGATAAACTAATGTTTAAGGCAAAAAAAAAAAAGAAACCAATAACATCTGAAAATAAAGCTCTGTCGAGGCAAACTATTTTTGAGGAAGAAAAAATATAATTTTGCATCTTGTAACATTTTTATCAGCCATATAGTTACCATGATCAAGTATAAGGGAGCAACAGAGAGTAAAAGTTAATAGAACCTCATTAGAAGATATTAGAAATGAAAAAGAGGTATGCCTTTCTAAAGTATATTGTAAATGCAAATGTGAAATCTGTAAGAGTTGGAGGAAATTGAAAAATATATCCTGCCATCTTTTAAGGAATAAATATGGTTAAATTAAGGAAACCAATTAAGATATAAAAAACAGCAGGCTTGATGGTTTCAAGGCAAGAGATAGCAGATAAAAAGTTTCAGGAAAAGACAGATCTTAGCTTGCAGCAAAAAAAAGAAAAAAATAGCATATGAAGTTTGTCAGCCTTTGCAGAAAGTAATAGGAGTTGAAAGCGTAAAAATGAAATGATCAGAAAAAATGAATATGGACCTTCAGAGTAGAAAGATTGGGAAAGTTTTCCATGAGTTAATAGAGTGCCACAAAGAGAAAGAGACAAAAAGCAAAAGGTATGTTGACGATAAATTTTTGGCAAATATCCATGAATGAATTGAATACAATAAAAATTTCCAAGTGTTACTACCTAAGAGTTATGGGATGTTTCTTCCTCAAAACTAAGTTGATTTTTTAAAAAAGTGAAAACATTTCAAGTATCAAAATAGATTCTAAACCCTATCTATTAAAATATATGCAAATGTATAACCCAAAATACCACCTTAAATTATAGGCTTATGGTTGATCATACAAGCTAAATCAATTCCATTTGAAAACTCTGTGCTAGAAATAATATTGATATTTAAACATTCATTCACTGGGGTAGAATGTGACTAAAGATAGTCTCAAGTTTTTTGATATCATTCCCTTTGAGAGATGAGGGTTTATGTCCCCTGTCCTTCAATCTGAGCAGTAGTCATAGAATATAGCAGAAGTGACATGCTACTTTCTAGATTCAGTCCTTAAGTACCAGGTTGTTTCTACTTCCTTTTTCTAAAAACACTCAATCTGAGAGACCTAAACCACCAGGTTAGAAGTGCAACTACCCTGCTGAAGAGAACACTGGGAGATATCCCAAGACTCCATGGAGAGGGAGAGAGCCTCACATTGGCCCACTCTTCCCGTCATCCACATCCTGGTGCCAAATGCGTGAATAACCACCAGGTCATCCTGGCTGTCAGTTCAGTGTCAACTGAGCATGGCCCAAGTTCCTGAGCCACAAAATGACAAGGTAGAATAAAATCACTGTTGTTTGAAGTCATCAAGTTTTGAAATTATTTCTTGCTTAGCAGTTAGCAGCCAGAATTTAATTAGTTCCTAGAAGTGCTATTGCAACAAAAATCTGAGACGTGGAATGTGAGCAAGAGAAAAGGGGTTCCCTTTTATGAAGTGTCCAAACATTTGTCAACATTATTCAGTGACAAAATGGGAAATAGAGAGGAGACTTAGTGAACTCATGGATTGTACTGGATAGATTTTCAGGACAAAATGCAGAAAGTTCTAAGAGACTAGTTGCCTATGATAAAGTATGAGGAGAAAAATGAAGGAGCTATTAAGTCATTGAACAGAATTTAAAGGATAAATGAAGGAAACAGAAGTTTAAGGGTCTAATATGGACTGTTTCTTATTTCTAATCTCTATGAGAAATAGATTCTTAAAGTAAGATATGATTTTAGGGTGAACACCAAATCCAGTGGGATGTCAGAATGGGATGGCTTCATTGTAAACGTCTCCCTGACATTACTAAAAGAGTCTTTTATTTTCAGAACTCAAACAGTTTTAAGGGCATGCCTAATAGGGTTTCTAATATTCCTAATATTGTGCCTTGTAGTTAAGTAACAGGTTTTCTAAGAATTGCAAAGGTGTTTTCTCACAGTGGCCTCACTGGAGCCCAAAGTTTAGAAGAGTATATCTCGAACAGATTGGCATTGAATAGATTTTATCTAATGTAGTGGATTATAATTCATCTGTGGGAACTCAACCAATATTTTATTAATTATGCTAGCATGAAATAAAAGGTACATAGAAAATACAAAATAAAAGGAGGCTTTGGGGCTCTTAATTTACAACATCAGAAGTTTAAGAAAACTACTCAGCTGCAAACATGGGGTTTCTGATAGGAAACAAAGGGATCATTCAGAGTACAGAGCCAAGAGCCATGGAAAATCATTCCCAAACGCAAGGCTGAACAATAATTAATGAACTGATGATATGTACTTAGTTAGGTTTTAGAAATGCTATGAACCAGTGACTTCTATGTGTTTAATTCTTCTCTTTTTAAATGGGACAGTCTATTGCTGTCATCCTATCTCCCATTATATTTTGTGCATGTAGGGTCAAATAACTTCTCTGTTGCATCACAGGATGTGAAGAACAGCCACTATGCTGCAGGAAAGCTCCAGCAGCCTCATGGAGAGAATTATTTGTAGAGAAACAAAGGCCCCAGCCTAGCTCTCAGCTGACAGCCATCACCCACTTTTCAAACATCTGTGAACCATCTGTAAGTGGATACTTCTGCTTAAACTGCCTCAGCTGATGCCATGTGAACCCAAGATGAGCCATCCTCATTGAACCCTGCCCAAACTGATGATTCAATAAACAAAGTATTGGCATCATCTTACACCACTGAGTTTGTCATATAAGAATAGGTATCTTGCACAGTCTTAGAGGTAGAGAACAAAATGAACCTACCCTCTCCAAGATTTGTTTCCTTGCAGAAGCAGGAACAAAGAAGGCCATAAAAGCAAACAAAACTCCTCACAGGCAACACAAACACAATTCAGGAAGGCATTCGCATCAATGTAAATTGCATGATTGTTACATAAGCACATACAATATTATAGCTATAAGCATCAGTAAGATGATTCAGAAGTTTCATAATGTTATTATTATTATTATTTTTTTTTTTGAGACGGAGTCTCACGCTGTTGCCCAGGCTGGAGTGCGGTGGCGCGATCTCGGCTCACTGCAAGCTCCGCCTCCCGGGTTCCCGCCATTCTCCTGCCTCAGCCTCCTGAGTAGCTGGGACTACAGGCGCCCGCCACCGCGCCCGGCTAATTTTTTTTTTTGTATTTTTAGTAGAGACGGGGTTTCACTGTGGTCTCGATCTCCTGACCTTGTGATCCGCCCGCCTCGGCCTCCCAAAGTGCTGGGATTACAGGCTTGAGCCACCGCGCCCGGCCTCATAATGTTATTTTTGAAAAGGCAAGGCATTATTACGGCAAAGTGGAAACTTTAGGTTGCTGTCTGATCTTCCTGAAGATCTGATTATCTACAGACAACGTTCCATTGCTACTGGGTGCAACAGAAGTAGACATGACTTGAATTGAGAATAAAGAGTGCTTACCAGAATAGAGAGAGAAAAACAAAACACTGCATTGTCAAGAAGGAAAGGTATCATAAGCAATCCTGGTGCCAAAAAGTCTTTGGTTGCAGGTAGAAAAGATAACTTTTGACTTGAGAAATGCTGTTTACTTGGACAGATGACAAGAAATTATTTAGGAGCAGGGATTAAATAAAAACGGCTAGGAAATAAGATGGAGGCCCTTGAAATTTGTGAAAAATAAGAGTGGATTGGATCTGTACCCTTGAATAGTTATAAATATATCATATCTGGAAGTTTAGAATAGATGTATTTTATACATGATATATCTCCTGATACTATTTTCTTTATGAGTATGTCATTTTGAAGATTCTGAAAATAGAATAAAACAAAGAATTACACATTTATATTCATTAAAAATGCTAAATCTTTAAAAGCTTCTTATTGGCAATTATAATGGCATAGTTTCAGAGAGGATTGCAGGGCTCTTCATAGTCATACTCTCCCAGGGCTGCAAAAGTGCCTTGAACTCTTTCTAATACCAACATTCACTTTTTTAGGGGAAGCTAGATCTTATTTTATGACATAATCTGAAGTACATTCAATGGGAGTTATGATGAGTTATACCTTTAACTCAACATAACTTTAAGGAGTTATATCTTAAAGTATGTTGAGGAACATATTTAATTAGGAAAAACATTTAAATACAATCAAAGCCAGTCAGGAAAGTAAATGTAAACACAAACGATACACCCACACTGTGGCAATAGTCACTTTGAATTCACTTTGGGCTCTTTTAGGAATAACAGGCCGTTGAAATAGCCTCTCACCACTATTCTTGTTGAGTCTATTTTTATGAATAGATGAAATGAAAAAGCCCTCAGTTAAATTTAAAACATGTGATTTTATTACTGAAAATAAAATAAATTAGATTTCCATTTATGAAACTACTCAAGGGTCTATATTTAAATGAACTAAAGAAATCTAGATGTTATATATTTATGAATTAACAAAACTCATTACATATATTAACAGAAGAGCGATGGTTTGTAAGTTCAAAGGAAAAGATTGTCTTCTATACCGTTATCATACTTATAGCGCCATTCACCCCAATTGAGTGCGCACTGTCTCAAGTACTTCCACATTTCTTCCCCAGTAGCTGTGTTACACCTGGAATTCTTTCATCATTGCTCTCTATGTCCCTAGGTTACACCCAGATTTTTATTATTAGTAGTATACTTTAAGTTCTAGGGTACATGTGCACATCGTGCAGGTTTGTTACATATGTATACATGTGCCATGTTGTGTGCTGCACCCATTAACTCGTCATTTACATTAGGTATATCTCCTAATGCTATCCCTCCTCCCTCCCCGCTCCCCACAATAGGCCCAGGTGTGTGATGTTCCCCTTCCTGTGTCCAAGTGATCTCATTGTTCAATTCCCACCTATGAGTGAGAAGGTTGCCTGTTCACTCTGATGGTAGTTTCTTTTGCTGTGTAGAAGCTCTTTAGTTTAATTAGATCCCACTTGTCAATTTTGGCTTTTGTTGCCGTTGCTTTTGATGTTTTAGACATGAAGTCCTTGCCCATGCCTATGTCCTGAATGGTATTGCCTAGGTTTTCTTCCATGGTCTTTATGGTTTTAGGTCTAACATTTAAGTCTCTAATCCATCTTGAATTAATTTTTGTATAAGGAATAAGGAAAGGATCCAGTTTCAGCTTTCTACTTATGGCTAGCCAATTTTCCCAGCATCATTTATTAAATAGGGAATCCTTTCCCCATTTCTTGTTTTTGTCAGGTTTGTCAAAGATTAGATGGATATAGAGATGTGGTATTATTTCTGAGGGCTCTGTTCTGTTCCATTGGTCTATATCTCTGTTTTGGTACCAGTACCATGCTGTTTTGGTTACTGTAGCCTTGTAGCATAGTTTGAAGTCAGGTAGAGTGATGCCTCCAGCTTTGTTCTTTTGGCTTAGGATTCTCTTGGCGATGCAGGGTCTTTTTTGGTTCCATATGAACTTTAAAGCAGTTTTTTCCAATTCTGTGAAGAAAGTCATTGGTAGCTTAATGGGGATAGCATACACCCAGATTTCAGACTCAGCTAGTGTTACTCAGACTCTGAATGACCTCTTCTGGCCACTCTTTCTTACAGGATTCTTCTTCTCCTCTAAAAACCTAGAACACTATTCTCATATTATACATGTGTCATTATTATTCACTAACATATATTTATTTGATGGTTCTATGCATCATTTTTCCAAATGTATACAAGGAACACATATTTCTGAAATGACCAAATTACCATTGAATAAAAATGGACCATATTTAATCAATCAGGAAATATTTATTGAAAATCTACTCAATGAAATTGGCAAGTAGAACATTTTTCTTGCCATAATTCTCACCTATATCAATTACTATATGATTCCTTAGTAGTGTAAAGAGTTCCTTTTCTTCATAGTCTAAGACATCCTGAGCATAGTCCTTTCCTCTGAAGATCATCAGTTTGGAAAGATACGAATATTATTTTATTGGTGGTTTAATTTCTCTTTCTTTGATAATAGTAAGAGTGACCATTTTTAATGTATTTTTCACTATTCTCCATTCCGCCACACAGGCATTCCATCTTATGATTACAGGAGAAAGAAAAAAAAAAAACCCTTCTCCTTTTCTTGCCTTTGCCTATACTCTAGGTTTTCACTAGATCTGTTGCGACACCTGCTCCCCTAAGACTCACTACCCGCAAAGATTGCAAGTTTCCCACATTTCTCTAAAATCTCATCAACTTTCATTGTCTCCTGGGCCCTCTTTGGCTGATGTGTATGTTGAGGATTTTACCAGCACTAGGAGAATAAGATTGCCTTAAAGTTAAAGTCAAATGAATGTGCAAAATTTCCTATAGGCAAAAAATCAAGTCAGTAGTAGGTAACTAAATAATACTCTTTAATATATGGGTGGGCAGGAAAATCAATCTGTTAGAAAAGAAACAAGTCATAGTTTGGACATTTAAAAACTAGCTTAGAATTTTAACTTAGCATTCGTGGGCTTTGATTCTGAGCTCCCTCTTTGCTAAACAGTGACCATGTTAATACCTGTTCAATTATTCTTACAGCGTTCTTTGTAAGAATCCAATGAGAAAGTATATGTGAGGTTAATGTTGCAGAGTCCAAAAATTTAAAAATATATTGTACATGATAAATGTTTAAGTATTAAATGATTAAAGTAAAATCAAAGAAGTATAAATTGGAAGGAAGAGTGACATAAAATCTTTACTTTGGCTTTTATCTTTTCTAAGTTGAGAAGAAGACACAAAAATTAAAAAAAAAATATCAGCAGCTTTAACTATGAACTTGTTTACTCTTGGTTGTTCCAGTGAAACACAACTTTCTTTAATAGCTCTCAGTGGGAACTGGGAACATTCAATGGGGTATTTGATACTTTTTAATGATAGTTATATCACTTATGATTTTTAACATCCTACACCAAGGTTGTTAGTTTCATTTCAGAACCATAAATGAGGACATGATATCTTGTGTTCTTGGCAGAGCTGGGTACTGATGTCTTCAGTTGCTGTTCTCTGGAAGTGAGCCTAAAGGGCATCCACGGAGCAGAATTATCTCAGTAAAGTGTATTGCCATTTAGTCTTCAGGGATCAAGAGAAGGTGTGCCATTCCTCTGTTCTTTTCTCTAGAGTCTGAACTAACATTATCATTCAGGGAATAGATTTAACAATTAGGCCTGAACACAAAATGCTATTTGCATAAAGCAAATCTTCAATTGCTCTTTTGGGGGGACATGTGGACTTATGCTATTTTCTATTGCATCTCTAATGTGATGCTACTTAGTAGCAGCCTCCAGGAGGAGGACATGCTGGGGAGGGTTGGAATTGCCCAGTTTGGTAAGGAAAGTAATTCAAAGACACATCAGGAAATCCTGGCTTCTCACTGGATGCGTGTTTTATCAGTTATCTCTGCTCTAAAAATAAAGTAAGGAAAAGACAGTTACAATGGGGAGAGGGTTCTAACAAAGTCAGTCTCTTTAAGAAATTAATGTACTGGCATCTGCTGCATGTTGCCTAGGGAAAACAATATAATGCAAAAAGACCCCAGAATGGATACTTACCAAAGAAGGCATTGGAAAAAATGTACCCAGGATAGAATTAACCTTAATCATTGCTTTTCAACATTTTTCATAAGAAAAACTGTTTCCTCAAAGTTTCAAAAAAAAAAAATGGAGCAAAAGAAATCAAACAAGAATGAGGTAAAGTATTCCAGGGTTTATACTAAATAAGGCTGTTGTAAAAGTCAAAGTGGCTAGCAAAAGGCAGAATCACTTAAATTCCAGGGAAGAAATATTTGGTGCCTGGATAGAAAATTCTCTTCTTCACCTGGCAGGCAATGACTCCGTGTACTGCTTGATTGTGTTAGGAAGTGACTGGGTAAAAAACATAATGAATCAAATTAGCAAGAAAAACCTAAACATGGGACTCATCACTGCTCCAGCCCAGGAGAGCATTACCTCTACAAGAAAATTCTGTCTCCTGAGGCTTTCAAAGTGAAAATACTGAGCTGTTCAACAGGACTCTCTGCTCCTTTTGGGCCAGACAATGCCAACCATTAGACTTGGTTTCACATTGAAATATGGGGGAAAGACACTCTTTCCCCACTATCTAATATCTGGTCACCTGGATTATGAAGCAACATAATTTATGTACCTCTAATAAAGATTACACTTTCGATTTCCATCTGCAGACACTTTCTATATAGGAAAAATAAATAAATTCTAGGACAAAACTGGGAGCAGATTACTCATTACAGGCAGGTTGTTCTAATTAGGGAGAGAAGGCATACACTAGTGGGTCAATGCAGCAAAACAAACAAAGTCGATGTCTTTATCCATTGGAGGGCTCAGCAGAACACCTGGCTCCATAAATTTCAGCAAAATTTTTCCTGTTTTAATTAATGTTTGAATGAAATTCAGAGATAACTATTATCTTCAAATTTCATGTAACTTGGCATCTGCAATATTTCTTACCAATTTTTTTCCTAAATTTACTGATAAAATGTAAAAGAATATTATGTGTGTTTCAAAGTCAGAAAGTTGGGAATTAAAGAAGTTTCCAATTTTTTGTTGACTGTTAGAAGAAATTAGTTTATATTGAGTATTAAGTGTTGGTATGCTAGAGCCAACTCTTACCAGCTGGCGAGGACTGATTGTGCACGACTCTTCCAGCTCTGCAACATGATGTTACTTTGGTAGCTTGAAATCAGCCAAAGAGAGAGTACTTACACCACAGGTATTGGCAAATAATATAAGTTAGAGCTTTTCCAGTAATTAAATGTTTACCAGCAACTAACTGATGATAGGAGATGGCAAGTAGAAGGAATCAGATATACGAATTTCTAAAAGCTGATGGAAAGACAATGCAGGCTAAGCAACCTGAATAATATTCAATATAGAAAATTCTATTATCCTTCAAACATCAAAAATTCAATTAATTAATTTAATTTAATCAGGTCAAACAGTGGACAACTACACAGTTATAAGAAAAAACTACATATCTTTATATTGCATTATATATCATTATATAGTAGTTTTCAAAGCACAGTAAACAATATATTAATTGCTGCATAGTAGCACTTGTAGAGTGCTACTATTGAGTTACTATTATCCATATTTTATAGATGAGGAAACTAAAGGTCATTAAGGTTAAATGTTGCCTATGGTCATATAGCTAGTATATGCCAAAAACAAGAATAGCAGTTTTCAGTTGATTTTCCTGCTATTGATTGCGAGATAAAGAGTTGTATATAATGACCCAAATGTTTTCCTAGAAGGCAGCTATTATCATTCAATATTATTCTTGGCTCATTTTATTTTCTTAGGTATTTCTGAGAAGATGAGCCACAGCCCCAAGCTCATTCCTCTTCTACTACACACGCTCAGCTTCATTGAGGTTCCGCACTGGTTGTCCACCAGATGTTCAATGTTATCTCCCCACTGAAGGTTGTGACAAAACCCCAGAGAGTAAAATGACAGCAATCTGTCAACCAGTCATCATTATACTTTTTTTTCATTTTCCATTATTCTCCACCTTATGTCACTGTTTTTAGTGTGTAAATTGCTCATTGTTTATTTCTGCTCATTTCTTCCATCAGTATTTTTAATTTTAATGACATTTAACTGCTGAGTATATTTAGAGCAAAACTATACTTTTCTTCATTGAAGAGAGAGATAACAAGGAGGTATCCAATACTCTGAGAAATGCAGAGGTACAGGGTGTTTTGCTACTAACATGGGACATGTGATAAATACCCTGATTCACATTTTAATGCCATCAGATCTTTTTATGAAAATTGTGATATCCTGGTTACTTATCCCCTAAAAGTTTCACAATGTAATTGAAAAAGGTTAATTTGAATCATCCCGCAAGAGACCAGAATTTGGGTTGGTTGAGTCCTTAGAAGTGTAAACTGTTATACTGTTAAACACATTTTTTGTTATCTTCTCCTACATGATTTCTGTTTCTAAATCTAATACAATAAATCAGCAAATTTTACTAACCAAAATTAAATGCCACCCTCTATGATAAGTGCAGGTCCAACAAGTATGATCAACAAAGGTCCTACCCTCAAGGACTTTATGGCTATGTCCTAAAAATATTATTTAAAAACTATTTATAATAAAATATAACAGAGACATCAGAGAAAGAAAGAAAATGACTATGGGATAAGTGAAGAGAGAATAATTAATTTTTAGTAACAACTTCAAAAGTCTTCATAGAACTAATGATATTATATCTGAACATAGAGTTTTGAAGGCAATTTTTCTATATACATGAATTAAGAAGGGTGCTCTGTGTATTAAATAATATATGGCTAAAAGTCATAGTGGGAATGAATGTTGTTCTGCTGAAATATTCATTCCTGTTACCTGGTACAATGGCAGGAGATAAAAATTAAAATATAGTAAAATGTGAACTGAGAACAACTTTGAATGGTTGGGCTAACATTTCAGAAATGTATCTAATAGGTGTTGCAGGCTCCATTAGAAAATTTTAATCACTCTTGTTTATGTATGAGTTCCATATTAAGTGAAAACAGAAAATGTCCTTTGTTGAGTAACTCTTGAATAGAAACTTTGTTTAGTTAATTTATATCACAAATATTTTTCAATATTTCATCAAGATTCTCCTAGGGAATAAAGTCTACTAAAGGACAATATAGACAAGTTTCATGACAAGACAGACAGGACTCTTCTTGCAATAGCTAAAACTGTTGTGGGTGTTAACCTGGCTGTACAAAATGATTCTGGCTTAAATATTCAGGATTTAAGAAAAGGTTTGGAATAATAAAAAAGGTGATCTTTATGATTACCTACCCTATTCCACTTGGTATTTATGAACTCAGATTTTTATTACTGAGTCATAACCCTTTCATGAGTAATTTTCAAAATCTATTCCTTATTAGAGGTATTGAATATTACCAGAGTATTAGCAAATAAGTATTTTTGGATGTCTTTACTTATCAGGTCTTGTACTTATTAGTAATTTAGTTAATATAACCCTGTAAATTAGGTATAGGTCATATTATTAACTCTATTTTGTGTTACAGAAATCCAAGGTTTTGAGTAATGAGATGAATTAGCTTCTTTTCATTGCTTATTACTGAAAGTAAATTCAAACTCAAATTTGTCTAGATTCTGAGACCAAACCCTAACACATTATGTATTTATTTGTGTTTAGTTATTTATGTAGCAGGTAGAGAGGCAAAGACAGTATCAATTGGGATAGGAGTAGGTCTTTCTATTTTTACCTGTTTTAGCCCATTTGTATTGCTAGAAAAGAATACCTGAGGCTGGGATTTTTATTTAAAAAACAAAATAAAACAAACAACAACAACCAAAAACAGACGTATTGCATTCACAGATCTACAAGCCCTGCAACTGATGTGGACTTCAGACTGCTTCCACTTACGTGAAAGACAAAGGAAAGTCACATGTGCAGAAATCACATGGCAAGAGGAGAAATGAGAGAGAGATGAGGAGGAGCAGAGGAGGGAGGTACCAGACTCTTTCTAACAGACAGGAACTAATAGGGGGAGAATTCACTCGTTACTGCGAGGTTGTCACCAACACATTCATGAGAGATCTGCTTCCATGACCCAACACCTCCCATTAGGCCTTACCTCCAACATTGGAGATTAAATTACAATATGAGGTTTGGAGGGCCAAATATCCAAGCTCTAGAACTGTACAAGTACTAGTCATTAAATAATTGTTAAATTTGAACTAAAGACTTATTAATCCACCCCTAAAATGTAGAAATAATATGAAATCTGTGTAATGTAATGTTTGCTATCTTCTTCAGGAAATGACACATAATTTTTGCAAAACTAATCAAATTTATTGCATAAAGTCTTTATATTTTGATAAGAAAACTGTCTATGTCTGAAAATATTCATATAATCTTACTCATTTGATGAAATCAAAGCCATTCCTGTTTGATTAATACCCAAAAGTTAAACTTATTTCTGCCAATTAAGTAGAAATTGCTGCTAATTAACAACTTTTTTAAGAGCAATGATCTTGATTATATTGCACTGAAACAACTATATACACCTAAATGAACAATTATAAGAAAGGATATGGCTTCTTAGAAAACATGAAAATTTCACACGATTTCAACATAACTGTTTTGATCGTAGAAGGAAAGTGAAGTTTCACATAAATGTCTATTATTATTTTTCAAAAAAAATTGGCTATGCATGTATAAAGTCAGAACAGCAAGATAGGTGGATAGATGTTCAAAAGATGAAAACTCAGCAACTGAAGTATACAAGATAGTTTTAAGACTCTTATGAACAGATCACCTTTTTAACTAATATTTATCATATTTTATAAATATGCGACTTTTTATAAGGCATTAGCTGAAACCTTATTCATAATTCTCTTATGTCTCAGTTCCTTAAAATTCTACAAACATCAGAGCAATTCTGCTACTGCTACTGAGGATGGGAACCTGAAATGGCATTTTGAATGTAGATGGAAATTGGGTTTGCCAAGAAATTCTTCTGCTTACCCATTCACTGCAGACAAAGATTTTGTGTGGGCATTGTAGCATTAAAAAAAGGAAGTGTAAATTTAAACCTGCTGTATTGTGATCTGTGATCATTATCAGTAAGAACACTAGATATCCTGGAAATCAAAATAAAATGTCTCCACTGGGCTCATTACCTGAGATCTTTTTGTTGACTTTTTCTTGAGTTTTCCATTATTTCCTCATCCGTGATTACATATTATATCTGTTCCCAATCAGCGGCTGACCTCTTAGAGACAAGCTAAATATGTAGAATTTTAGCAGCGACCAGAGTGTTGTCTTAAAACGACATTAAAATGAGAGCAGTAGAAGAAATCAATGGGTTCCAGCACGTGAGATGGAGACCCGACGTTGAATCTGGATTAGCTGCTAGTAGGTCTTTGGTGAATGTTGCTTCCTTTTATCCACAGAGATATCCTTAACCATGGAAATCAGGTCATGTTAATTCCATTTCATGATCACTCCAGGAAAGGACACAATGTGTTATTCTCATTGCTGGACTCCGCAGATTCCATTGCATGCATTAACCTTCATGGTATTTGTTGAGTTATTCGACTCTTTGTGTACCATGAATAATTTCATTAAACATTAAGAATTTACCCACACTGTATCTTTGTGTATTTTTAAATATTTACAATTTGTAATACTGAATAAATATGTAATAGGTGGGTCAGGGTTTCTAGGATTTAATATTGCTTAAACCTGTCATGTATTATAACCTTTTGGAGCTTATGTAATATTCAGCTCCTTAATTCAGCGTCAGAGCTGTTATCATAGGTTGATGGGAAAATAACAGCCATGTTGGGGCTCTCCAGTCCCTAATAATTCCTATTTTGATTTGATTAGCATATAAATGTTCCTGGATTTATGCAGTGTCAGGGGAAAATGTATTAAAAATACTCCTCAGGGTTCTCTCTTTCTCTCATTTTAATCAGGCAAGAGAGAAAGAATCTTGTCATGCATGAAGCCTAACTTGCTTTTGTTCAAATCCTTGATTTATGGAAGTTTCCAGAAAAAAAATTTTGGTAAAAGATAACATCAAAGAAGACTTTATTTCATACTTTACGACCAGGGATCATTGATAAAATAAACTTTTTATTGAGTTTGTTTTTCCCAGAGAGTCCATAATGTGGTGAAGGAGTGGATAAAGATTCTGCTCATAGACACAAATCAACTAAGCTCTGGCCAGACCAGCTAACAAATTGCAAAGCTTCCTCTTGGAGCAATCCTAAATAATGACAGCCCAGTTAGCCAAAGCTATAGGACTAGGTTTGCACATATTTATTTTTCTCTAATACACTGAAAAACCAAAGATATCTATTTTGCCTCTGGTACTATTAAGAGTGCTCCTCAAAAATATAACCAATACAAATATTGATATCACAAAAGCATTATTATAGTCATAAAGCTACAGCCTCCAAAAAAAAAAAGAAAAAAGGAGAAAAAAAAAAAGCTCAGTATTCATTGTACTAGAAGAAAATGAAAATGGAAAGGAAGAGTCAATGCTTAAAGTAACCATGCTTTATTAGATTAAAACAATCAAGCAGAAGCAAAATACCCCTATCCTGTGAGTGAGCAACATGGCTCTCATCACAGACTCAGCCCATAAAAGAAACCTTAAAAACAAGAACTTAACCAAAATACTTGAATTTTTAATAATATAATATAACTTAATAGACATTAAGACTCATTTATCTAGGGGTGAGTGACTAATCTATCAATAAATACACGAGATCAAAAAAATTATAATTCACATCAAAATAAAAGGCAAAAAATCAAGGATGAGGATCAAAATTAAAGTCTAGAAAGAGATGCTTAGAAGAAAATGAGTTATTCAGAAGTTATGTTTAAAAAATGTTAAAGAAGTTATCTCACCCTTGTCAAGTTAAATTTATATTTATCTTATCAATTTTACACTTGTATGTGCCCTTTTTGATTGCTGATTATTTTCAAAATCATCTTGATCTGAACACATTTCTAAGATCAAACTTTTAAGGCTCAATAATTTTTATCCCAAATGTTTTGTCATATTGAGTTTTACCTTCTTGACACTGTTCAGTGTACATTTTGTATACTATTCAGACAGATATTTACTGACTGCCCCTTTTTGCAATCATCTTCTTGATTTTTCTTCTTGCCATTTAGAGCACATGTGTTTTAAAAACCTTAGCCCTTTTTACCAAAAGAACTACATTGTCCTCATGGGCTACTCCTACTTAATTCTTATCAGAATAATTTTAAAATGTGATCTTTTCAATTATTTAGTGTAATAATCAGAAATCTGTTCATGGTAATTTTGCTAATCTTTTGAGTTTTTTAAAAAATTAAAGACATGTAAAATTGCCTACCATTTATTTGAACAATTAATGATTTGCCTTAGGTCCAACTAAAATTATATTTCTTTCCTGGATATCAGACTCTAGATATCATAATCACTTTCTCGCAAGATTTCTATAATATACATGCTGTCAACTTATCCGTCCATATTATGCATGATTAGGGTTAGGTCCCCTATCATTTCTTTGTCTTTCTGGAAGACAAAATTGTCAATTAGTACACAGAGAGTCTGTCAGACTAACCAGGGTACAGTCTAAATCGAACACAAGGCAGACATTTTATAAACATTTACTACATGGATTATAAAGATGCTTATGTCATAATTTTATAATAAATAAGAAGGTGAATCACCAGCCTGAGTGACAGAGTTCGAGACCAGCCTGGGAAATGTCTGAGACTACATCTCTATCTAAAAAAAATAAAAAATGCTTTCTGCGTTTTCCAGGATATAGGGAGCAGCCCACAATATGTGTTTAGATGTTATCTTGCAATTAGACTCGGCAGAATTTAGGCTATTTTCCTATGTATGGTTTAATTCATCTGCACAAAATTCTAATCATATTGCACATAAAATTCTGCATCCTATTTTTTTTTTTTTGTGAGACAAGGTCTTACTCTCATCACTCAGGCTGAAGTCTACCTTCTTATTTATTAAAAAAATTATGACATAAGCATCTTTACAATTCGTGCTAAGTTTATTTTATTCACAGGAAATATCAGGAAGATTCTTGGAAAAGCTTTTTCATGATGCTAGCTGGAGATTGGAAAGAGCAGCCACCACCAACGTTCACTGGGACTTACTCCCCCATCTGTTTGAGAAACGAAAAGCCTTAAAGGTAAGTGAAAGAGCAATAAAACGTGTATATTGTAGGCACCAGTGACAATCGGTTGCAGCTGGAAGAGAGAAGCGGCAATCACCACCAAAACTGCATCCAGAGTTTTCTGGCTTACTTTTTCTTATGGAACAAAAAACCTTACTCCACAGCGGGAAGGGAATCAAAAAGGTAGCGTGTGGGCTCTTTTGGAAATACATTGCAGCTGGAGAAGGTAAGAACGGGAAAAAAGTTATTTCCTCAGGAGAGATGAAGGAATATCTGCTAAACTCAGCAATGCATCTAGAGAAAGGGCAAGAAGACTTTTCGGGGCCAGGATGCTGAGAGCTAGGTTCACAATGCATGCATAAAGCTCACAGTTAATCGGTATTTTAGAGGCCCACCTTCTTTCTCTGTCCCCTCCCACCACACGAACAAACACTAAGTAAAAACAATATAGAATACAATTGAGAGAGTTGCAAGGCAAGGATTCTCTCTGGGAGCCTCCTTAAAATGGAAATAATCAAAGTCAACTGGGGACACCAAAGTACAAATAGAAAGCAGAGTTCAATCCCAGTCTGACTTCTGACAGGTGTAAAATAACTTTCCACACTAGGGCCTAAAAGAATAATATAAACTCATATCCAAACATAAAATTATGTAACTAAGACTACTGCTTTATACAACATGTCTTTCAATCAAACATTGTGAAGCATATATTAAATGACAAGGAATAAAAGTAAAAGAAAGCAACCACCAAAACCAGATTCAAATATGACACAGATATTGGAACTATCAGAGAGAGAAATGAAAATGATTATAATTAATATGTTAAGTTTTCTCAAAGAAAAGAGGCAGCAAGCAATATCAGATAGGTCATTTGTTCAGATTTGGAAATTATAAGAAATAATCCATTGGAAACACCAGAAATAAACAGACATGTGAAATCAGTAATGGATATTAAAATAGTAATCAGTGGGCACTTACAGAGATGTGAAATAGTCACAGAAAGAGTCAGTTAACTTGAAAGTCAATAAAAATTTACCCAAACTGAAATATAAACAGAAAAATTAGTGAAAAACTAAAAACTAACAGAACAGACCAACCAAAGCTATGAAGCAATATCAAAAGTTCTAACATCCATGTCTTGGTACACCAGAGAGAAAAGGACAGAAGATGTATTTGAAGAAATAATAGTCAATAATTTCCCAAAATTAATAGTGGACTCCAAATAGCCAATCCAAGAAGTTGACAGAACACCAAAGAGATTAAATTAAAAATAAACAAAAACTAATCACAGCCTGAGAATATCCTAATCCAACTGATGAAAATGAAAGGGAAAGAGAACATCTTAAAAATAACCAGGAGGTAAAGGGTAGAGGGGAGTCACATTATTTACAGTAGAAAGTGAAAAAGAATTACATCAGACTTCTCAACAGAAACTGTGGAAGCAAGAAAAAAATGGAGGAACAACTTTACGTCCTGAAAGAAGTAAAAAAGCCTGTCAGAAATTCTATACCCAGTGAAAATGTTCATTAAAAATTAAGAAGAAATACTTTCTCATCAAGCAAAAACTCATTGAATCATTGCCAGTAGATTTGATCTACTGAAGATGTTAAAGAAAGTTTTTCATGCTGATGAAATATGATGTCATAAACTTGTCTAAAGAGCATCAAAAATGAATAAATTTTAGGAAAAGAAAACATTTTAGTCATTTGTAAATTAATGAATAAATCATTGGAAAAGAAAATATTTTTAGTCATTTATGATTTAACTGAAAAATAACTGTTCAAAGCAGAACTTGCAACAGCAGTGTGTTTTACATAAAACAGAGATGTATAAACAATAAGAGAAAGAAGATACACTGATACATAGATTATTGCACTGTACATAGAGCAACATGATATTATTCAAGACTATAGTGAGGTTATTTAAAAATGAATATTGCAAAACTCAAATCTAGCCCCAATAAACTTTTTAAAATAAGTATAAAGAGTAAACAAGATAAAAGGGATCAAATATACTCAGAAGTTACAGAAAAGAGGAAAAGGGAAGCAAAGTACAAATAAAACACAGAAAATAGCCAGCAAGATTAATTATATATTAATCAACCATACAAAAATTACTTTAAATGTGAACGATGTCACGCATTAATTTAAAAAGATATATACATATATATATACACATATATATGTAATGAAGAAATAAACCAAAAGAAAGCTGAAATAGATATTTGCTTAAAACAACTATTTAAGCAAAATAAACTTCAGGAAAAGGGCTATTATCAAAGATAAAGTAAAACACTACAAAATGATAAAGGAATCAAGTTATCCAAGAGGCAATAAAAATTCCAAATTTGTATAAACCTAAAAACAATACTTCAAAACACATAAGACAAAAACTGGTTTTATTTATTCATCTATTTAAAAATTTTTTCAAATGTTTATATTTATAGTATACAACATGTTTTATTATTTTTTAAATTAACATAATCATACATATTTGGAGGTACAATATGTTGTCTTGTACATGTATACATTTTGCAATGATCAAATTAAAGTAATTAACATATCTGTTACTTCAAAGGTTTATCACATTTTGTGTTGAGAATATTCAAAATTCTCTCTTCTAGCTCTTTGAAAATATACAGTAAGTTATTGTCAACTATAGTCACTCTACAGGTCTATAGTACAGTAGAACTTATTCTTCCTATATAATTGTGATTTTATATTATTTAATCTCCTTATCCCCTCACTCTCATGCATCCTAGCCTCTAGTAATATTCAACTTCCTATTACTATGAGATCAATTTTTTAGTTTTACATGTTAGTGAGAACATGTGGTATTTACCTTTGTGTGTCTGCCTTATTTTACATAATATAATGTCCTTTAGGCTCAATGATTCTGCTGTGAATTAAAGGATTTCTTTGTTCTTTGTAGCTGAATAGTATTTAATTGTGTATATACGCCAAAATTTCTTTATCCATTCATCATTTAGTTTGATTCCCTATCTTAACTATTGTGCATAGTGCTACAATAAGCATGGGGATACATGAATTTCTTTGATATAATGATTTTCTTTTCTTTTGATAAATACCCATTTGTGGGATTGCTTTGGTAATTATATTTTTAGTTTTTTAGAAATCTCTATACCATTTTCTGTAACAGCTGTAATAATTTACATTACCAAAAAGAGTGTAAAAAGGTTTTCTCAGCATCCTCACTACCATTTGTTTGTGTGTGTGTGTGTGTGTGTGTGGTTTTGATTTGCATTTCTGCAAATCAAACCCTGATGATTAGGGATGTTCAGCACAACAATTTGTATGTCTTCTTTGAGAGATGTCTATTCAAATCATTGCCCATTTTTCTATCGGATTTTTTTTTTTTTTTTTTTTTTTACTGTTGAGTCGTTTGTGCTTCTTGCATATCCTGAATATTAATCCTGAACTAAATGAATAGTTTGCAAATATTTTCTCCCATTTTGCATGTTCTATCTTCAATCTGTGCTTGTTTCCTTTAATCTGCAAAAGCTTTTTAGTTTGATATAATTCCATTTGTCTATTTTTGCTTTTGTTGTCTGTGATTTTGAAGTCTTAACCATCAAATCTTTGCTCGTACTAATGTTCTGAAGCATTTCCCCTGTTTTCTTCCAGTAGTCTCACTGTTTCAGGTCTCACATTGAAATCTTTAATCCATTTTGAGTTTATTTTTATCTATGGTGTAAAACACGAGTCTTGTTTCTTTCTCTTGTATACGAATATCCAGTTTTTCCAACAAAATTTATTAAAGAGATGTCTTTTCTCCAATGTGTGTTGTTGGTACCTTTTAAAAAATGTAATTGACCAGAAATATGTGTACTTTTTATTTCTAAACTGCCTGTTCTATTCTGATGGCTTATTTGTTTCTTTGTATTCCAGGACCATATTGTTTTGATTACTATAGCTTTGTAGCATATTTTGGAGGTAGTGTGGTGCTTTTAGTTTTGCACTTTTTCCTAAGGATAGCTTTGGATTTTGAAAGAATTTGCAGTTTCAAATTTTAGTTGTTTTTTTTTCTTCCTTTGAAGAATGTCATTGGTATTTTGATAGGGATTGTAATTAAATCTGTAGATTGTTTTTGGTAGTATAGTCAATTTAACAATGCTAATACTTTCAACCCATGAACATGGAATTTCTATTTGTGTGTGTGTGCCCTCTCCAATTTCTTTCATCAGTGTTAGAGAGTTCTCATGGTAGAGATAATTCACCTCCTTGGTTAATTTATTCTTAGGTATTTTATTTAGTTTGGGGGGCTACTGTAAATGGGATTTCTTTCTTGACTTCTTTTTCAGCTAGTTTGTAATTAGTGTATGGAAATGCTACTGATTTTTATGTTAATTTTGTATTCTTCAATTTTACTAAACTTATTTATTAGTCTTAAAAATTGTTGAGTGCAATTTTTAGGTTTTTCTAGATATAACATTTTTGTCTGCAGATAGGGACAATGTGATTTCAGTCTTTCCAATTTGGATGTCCTCTTTTTCTCTCTCTCATGCCTAATTGCTCTGGCTAGGACTTCTAGTATTTCTTGAGTAACAGTAGTTAGAGGGAGTATCCTTATCTTGTTCTAGGTCATAGAGGATAAACTTTCAGCTTTTTCCCATTTGGATGTTCCCATATGATGTTAGCTGTGAGTCTGTCCTACATGGCCTTTATTGTGTTGGGGTACATGTTTTGATACATAATATTTTGAGTTTCATTATGAAGGCATGTTATTTTGTCAAATACTGGTTCTGCATCTTCTGAAATGATCATATGGTTTTAATCCTTATGTGATGTGTTACTTTTATCAATTCAGATATATTGAACCATGCTTGCATCCCTGGGATAAATCCTGCTTGATAATGGTGTATAATCTCTTTAATGTGCTGTTGGCTTTGGTTTGCTAATATTTTGTAGAGAATTCTTGTATCTATGTTTATTAGACAAATCAGTCTGTAGTTTTCCTTTTTGTTTGAACTTGTCTGGTTTTGGTATCACAGCAATGATGGCATTGTAGAATGAGTTGAGAAGAATTCTTCCCCCTTAAAATTTTTGGGATATGTTGAGAATAATTGGTATTAGTTCTTTAAAGTTTTGATAGAATTCATCAGAAAAGCCATCCAATCCTGGGCTTTTTTTTGTTGTTGTTGACAGACTTTTTATTATTGATTCAATTTTGCTATGCTAATTGTCTATTCAGGTGTTCTATTTCTGGTTCAATCTTTGCAGGTTGTATGTGTCCAGGAATTCAATAATTGTCTCTAGGTTTTTCAATTCGTTGGCATATTATTGTTCATAAATTTCAAATAATACTCTATATTTCTGTGGTATCAGCTGTAATGTCTCCTTTTTCCTTTTTTATTTTATTTGGGTCTTCTCTCTTTCCTTCTTTCTTATTCTGCCTAAAGTTTCACCGACTTTGTTTACCTTTTCAAACACTTTTTTATTACATTCATTTTTTAGTCTCAATTTCATTTATTTCTGATGTGATCGTTATCATTTATTCTACTAATTTTGGATTTGATAGGTTACTGCTTTTCTGGTTTATTTAGGTACATTGTTAGATGATTTAAAATCTTTCTAATCTTTTTTAATAGATGTTTATTGTTATAAACTTCTGTCTTTGTAGTGCTGGTGGTCTATCCCATAGATATTGGTATGTCTTATTTACATTTTTATTTATTTTAAGACCTTTATAACTTTTATTCTTAATTTTTTCACTGACTCATTGGTTATTCAGGAGTATGTTGTTTAATTTCTATTTGTGTATTTTACAAAGTCAGTCTTGTTATTGTTTTCTACATTTATGTATTATATATTTTGTTTCTAAATTTTTTTGTTATAAAATACACTTGATGTCATTTATATTTTTTGAATTCTTGACAATTGATTCGTGGCCTAAGATATGCTCTATTCTGGAAAATGTTCTGTATGCTGATGAGAAGTATGTATATTCTGCAATTGTTTGGTAAAATGTTCTATAAATGTCTGCTGGGTTTACATGGTGTATAGTGGAGTATAAATACAAATTTTTTTGTTGATTTGCTGACTAGATGATCTGTATAATGCTGAGAGTAGAGAATTCCAAATATAGTTCCAAAATATAACTGAAATGACGTTTATCTCTCCCTTGAAATCAAACAATATTTGCTTTATATATGTGGGTGCTCTTGTATTGGGTGATTACATTTACAATTATATTCCCAATCTAAATTGATCCCTTTATCACTCTTTAATGACCTTCTTTGTCTCTTTTTGTAGTTTTTGAGTTAAAAGTCTATTTTATCTGATATAAGTGTACTTACTTCTGCTCACTTTAACTTCTGTTTGCATGGAATATCTTTTTCTATCACTTAACTTTCATTCTATGTGTCTTTATATATGGAGTGAGTTTCATGTAGGTTACATATAGTTGCATGTTATATTGTTATTAAGTCAGTTTTTATATTTCAATTGAATAATTAATCTGTTTTCATTTAATGATATTATTAATTGATGAGGATTTACTCCTGTCATTTTGTTAAATATTTCAGGTTGTTTTGTATACCCATTAGTGTCTTCTTCCTATCTTGTCATTTATCTTTGCGGTTTGAGAGTTTTTCACAATGGTAAGATTTGATTTCTTTCTCTTCCTTATTTGTCCATCTGCTCTACCTGTGACTTTTGTACTTTTTATGCCTTCCTAATAGAAGTTATCATCGTTTCACTACTAGATGTAGGATTGCATTCATAATAGTTTTCAAGGCCAGCTTAGTTGTAATGAATTTTCTTTGTTTCTGCATGTCTGGGAAATAAGTCATTTCTTCTTTTTTTTCTGAAACACACCTTTACTGGATATAGTATTTTTGTGTAGAAATTTTGTTTAGCATTTTGAATATATCATCTTTTATTTTTCCTGGACTGTAAGTTTTCTGCTGAAAAATCTGCTGTTAGTCTAATGGGGATTCACTTACATAAGACTTGACAAATTTATCTTATTATTTTTAAAATTATCTCCATATCTTTGACTTCTTAAATTTTCAGTATAATGTGTCTCAGAAAGGACCTTTTTTCATTGAATCTATTTGGAGACATTGAGCTTCCTAGATGTAAATGTCCATATCTCTCCCAAGTCTTAAGAAGGTTTTAGCTATTATTTTATTAAACTGGTTTTTAATGGCTTTTCTCATATCTTTCTCTTTTAGAACCCTTATGTTGCAAAACTTTGTTTATTTAATGGTTTTTTTGTTTATTTAATAAACAAATGTTTTTTTGTTTATTTAATAAGTTTTGTAGGCTTTCTCTGTTGTTTTATATTTTTATGTGTGTATGTTCAACTCAGTTATATCAAAAAACCTGTTTTCAAGTTCAGGGATTCCTACTTCTGCTTGATCTATTCTATTGCTGAAGGTCTTGATTGTATTTTTTATTTCATTAATTGAATTATTCAGTTCTAAGATTTGTTTGCTTCTATTTAATGACATCTATCTATCAGATTTATAATTGATATCGTGAATTGTATTTCTGACTTTGTTAAATTATCTACCTGTATTCTCTTGTATCTCAATTAGTTTTCCTAAGATCATTATTTGAGCTTATTTTCAGTCATTTTGTAGATCTCCTTTTCTTTATGGTCCATTAATGGAGAATTATTGTGTTCCTTTGGAGCTATCGTGTTTCCTTGCTTTTTCAGATTTCTTGTGTCTCTATACTGTTATCTGTGCATCTAGTGGAACAGTCATCTCTTACAATTTTATGGTGTAACTTTCATAGAGAAATTCTTTTTCCTATAGATGTGTCTATAGTGTCCATTGGCTAGGTTTCTTGGGCTTTAGTTCTGGTTAGGTATGGCAATGTAATGTCTGTGTAATTTCTTCATGTTATCAATATAAGCGATGCCTTTAAGTATCTCTGTGGCCTAGACTTTGAGTGTCTGTGAAGGTAGTGGAATGACTTTGCTTGGGCAATGGTCACTTGGAAGGTTATCCCTAAGGCCCTGGACTGGGCATGTGCTGTGTGCAGCAGCTTTGCTAGTCAAAGAGGTGGGTTCATCAGTGGAGGTGAGCACCAACAGGGTTACTTCTCACGCCCCTAATGAGAGGTGACAGTGTGCTAGCAGCCCTCGGTTGCTCTTGGTGCCTCCTCGGCCCCATGTCTGCTCTGGCCGCGCTAGAGGAGCCCTTCAGCCCGGCTGCACTATGAGGGTTTGGTAGTGGTTTCTGGGGCTGGTCGAGGCCGGAGTCAGCTCCCTCTGCTCTCCGGGAGGTGTGGAGAGAGAGGCGGGGCGGGAGCGGGGGCAGCCAAGGATCCAGGTTGGCGTGGGCTCAGAGGCCCATACTCAGCGCAGCTGGCTGGCACCTGCTGGGCTTGATCAGGGGATGAGCTCCCTCTGTGTTGCCGGAATGCCCAGGCTAGGTGCTGCAAAGTCCCCTGGTGAGTGTCTTTGAGAGGTGAAGCCAGCTGGATTTCTAGGTCAGGTGGGGACTTGGATAACTTTTCTGTCTAAAGGTTTGTAAACGCACCAATCAGCACTCTGTGTATAGCTAAAGGTTTGTAAATGCACCAATCAGTGCTCTTTGTCTAGCTAATCTGGTGGGGACTTGCAGAACTTTTGTGTCTAGCTAAAGGATTGTAAACTCACCAATCAGCACTCTCTAACTAAAGGTTTGTAAACGCACCAATCAGCACGCTGTCAAAATGGACCAATCAGCTCTCCGTAAAACGGACCAATCAGCTCTCCATAAAATGGACCAATGAGCTCTCTGTAAAATGGACCAATCAGCAGGGTGTGGGTGGGGGCAGATAAGGGAATAAAAGCAGGCCACCTGGGGCAGTTAGTAACTCACTGGGGTCCCTGTTCAGGGTGTGGTATTTCTATTCTTCTGTTCCTCACAATAAATTTTGTTGCTCCTCACTGGTTGGGTCTGTGTCTGCCCTGCCTTTATGAGCGGTAACACTCAGCGCCAAGGTCTGCAATTTGAGTCCTGAAGTCAGGGAGATCACAAACCCACCAGAAGGAAGAAACTCCGGACACATCTGAACATCTGGAGGAACAAACTCCGGACACACCATCTTTAAGGACTGTAGCATTCACTGCGAGGGCCTGCGGCTTCATTCTTCAAGTCAGTGAGACCAAAAACCCACCAATTCTGGACACAGTAAGGGGTGCCCATGATGTTCAGCACTGCTAGTGGAGAGGGTATGGTTATAAGCAGAGGTAAACAACTGGTGACCTGTCCTCAGGCCCCCAGAGCCATGAACGTTGGTTTCTACAGTCTTGGGAACACACTCCCCAGTGTGCTAAACCTCCTGTTTCTTGGGGTGCAGGTTACTGCATGACCTTAGGTGCCAAGATTTCAGTTGTACTGCTTGTTTTAACTAGGGTCATGGCATTGCATTCTTTTGTGTGGGCATAGTGAGATGAGGGCAGGGCCTCAGGGATATGGAGACCCAAGGGCTGCTGGTCCCCAGAACAGAATGCTTTCTAGCAGTCTCTGTTCTCAAAATGGTACCATGGAATAGCAGCTTGGGTCCTGTGGAGTGGGAGGGAGCCCAGCATGGCTTCCTTTCTTCAGGCAATGCTGCCACATGGATTCCAGGCAGTTTTGTGTACTCAGCTGAGGGCCTGTGAGGACTAATGGACTCTTCTCTAAGATTCCAGGCATTTTCAGTAGTTAATGGTGTCTTCTGGGGGTCTCCTACTATTTCCTCATAGTAGGGAGTGTTTTTGGCTACCAGCTGATCTTGGCCAAGTGCTTTACTTCCCTCTTTATCCTGCCATCATGTGTTTCTGTGCTTCAGAGCGTTTTTCTCACTTCTTTGGTGAATTCCAGCGCTCACCCTTAGATACTCAAAGTCTAGTAATTTACCTGTTGTTTTGTTTCTTCTTTTTCTAGATGAGTACTAGATACCTGTAGTCAAACATCTTGGTGTTGTCATGCCAACATGTGTTGATATAGGAGTACATTGTAGAAAGTCTAAATCGAGTTAATATAGTTATTACCTCACATATTTATCTCTTTTGTGGCAAGAACATTTAAGATCTGTATTTTTACCAGTTTTCAAGCATACTATATATTTTTTAACTGTAATCATGTTTTGTACAATAGAGCTAAACTTATTCCTCTTGTCTAACTGAAACTTTGATCCATTTAATCAACATATCCTCCTCCCACTCCCAACCCTCAAATCAGCCCCTGGCAACCACCATTCTACTCTATTTCCATGAGTTCAAATTTTTTAGATTCCACGTAGAACTGATCATGCATTATTTCTCTTTCTTTGTCTGGCTTTTTTTTTTCAATTATCAGTTTTCTGTAGGTTAATTCATGTCAATGCCAATGATAGAATTCCTTTTTTCCTAAAGTTAGATAGTATTTTACTATGTACATATGCCACATTTTCTTTACCTGTTCATGTATTGATGAACACTCAAAACTGATGTTTGAAATAAGAAAGATAAACCCAAAATTGTAATAGAAAACTCAACATCTTTGTGTCAGCAATTAAGATAATGAGTGGGCACCACATAAGTAAGAATATAGGTAATCTGAAGAACACTAGCAACGAACCTAATTTAATTGGCATTTGTAGAGCACTCCATGTCAAAGCAATAGAATACACAAATGTTTCAAGTGTACCTGGAATGCTCACTAAGATAATCTTCTGGAAAATCTAGATGTTAAGGAAGTGAAAGAAATAAAGGAGTATCTTAAGAGAACACACAGGAGACAATATGAAATAATTTCTAATGGTTAAATCAATAGCAGATTAAGCAACAGAATAAATACAGAGTAATGAATCATAATTTAAAGATTTTAAAATTATGTATTATAATCATATGAATAAATGAGTAATTAAACAATTAGATAATAATTAGCATGGAATAATCTCTCTAGAAGAATTTCAATAAAAAAATGTAGAAAGAATGAGGGAAATAAAAATAATAATTGGAATACTGCAGTAATAATTACTTCAGGCAAGATCCACTGATGAAAGCTAACATTAGGTAAAACTTGAAAGGGAGATGGGAAATTTACATATCCTTAATTTCCCGTAATATGTATTCATAACTGAGGCAGTTTTAAATATGTTTCTAAATTCTTTGATGCATCTCCCACCAGGAGGTGGAGCTGAATTTCTCTCCCTTTTGTTATGGTTCAGACTTAGTGTCTCAATAGCACGATACAGAGTAGAGAAGAAGAAACATAGTAACTTTACAGTGGAGTAATCAGGAAGATACCACCACCACAACCAAGTGTTTAACATAGCCAGCAGTAAGCCATTTTGACATTATGTGCTACTTGATATGTATTTAGAAGGGCACTTCACCTCTTTGGTAAACTTTTAAAAAATCCATAGCCACCGTCTAATCAAGAGAAAACATTACATGAAGCCAAACTGAGGAATTTTCTACAAAACACCTGACTGGTGCTCATCAAAAGTGTCAAGCTTATGACAAAAAACAGAAAATACCGAGAAATTGTCACAGACTCACAGGACACTAAGGAGACATGACAGGTAAATGCTATGTGGCATTCTGAATTGGATCCTTCAAAAGAAAAACGACAGGCAGAAAAACTGGTGAAATACACATAAAATATATAGTTTATTTAAAAGCAAAAAAATTTACTATTTTAAACTCCTCTTTAAATTTAAAAGTATTTCAAAATATAGAGTTTAATAAAATGGTTCTCAGTTTCACTAGAAATAAGGGAAATGCAAATTTAAAACATACCAATAAATAATTAGACAATTTCAGCAAAGTTTGACAATACTAAGTGTTGACAAAATTATATGGAGCAATTAGGACTTCTTTTAGAAGTTCTAGAATCATTCTTCCTTCTGATTAAGTAAATTTATGCATATATCTAGAAAACTGTTATATCTAAATGTTATGCTTACCTATGGCCCAGAATATGTACTATTAAGCATATACCTAACATATACCCATGAGTGCCTATGTGTACAAAAAGTGACTCACAAAAATGTCTGTAGTAGACAAAAAAAAAAAAAACTAAAAACTAACAAACTCCCAAACAGTAGAATAAATAAATAATATTTTTATTCAAACAAGGATTTTACTCTAGTAAAATCAAATAAACTAAATCTTCACACAACGTAGCTGTGTCTCACAAATATGTTCAGGAAAGGAACACAGATACAAATGAATATATATTGCATTTTTCCATTTAAATAAAGTGAAAAACAGTCAAACATATATGTTGTAATTTAAATCACAATAGAGGTTATCTTTGGTAAAGACGGAACAGGCTCTGATAGAAGGGAGGACATTCTGGGAAGCTGATAACATTTTATTTCTTTATCTGTGTTGTGGTAACATGGTTTACTTAGTGATAAGTTATTAAGTTGTCCATTTATGAGTGTGGACTTTTCTGTGTGTGTTTCATACTTTTACAAATATGTTTTTAAAAATACATGAGTGAATATAAGATTAACAGAAATCAAATGCATAACTGTCAAACCATAGTAGAAAAAAAAGTACAAATAATACAGGCAGGCCTTTGCTTTGCATGGATCTAATATGCATGAATTTCAGTTACCATGGCTTAGTTAAATAAAATGAGATCCTATAACATGATTTAAATTTTATTTGCCACATATATTAGCTGTGAGTAATTGCATAAAATACAAACTTTCTTGCTGGCTCTTCAGGCCACAAATCACTACATAAATTATGTACATCATGATTCGTGACATCATGTCACTTCTTTCAAAGTTGGCTGAGGGTGGTTATTGCACATCCGTTATTAAGTTTATGCACAGAGAACTAACGTGTAGTTTTGTTTTCTCCTTGTTTCTGAGTGTTAAGCTGTGTGTCACTTTAAAAAATAAATAATCAAAAGTGAGAACTGAACAACAACAGACAGAAGAGCAGCAAAGGAACAAAACTATGTCGGGAGGGAAATTTGAATTAATGAAATAGAGTTATAGAAGAAATTGGTTATCAGGGAAATGTTAACACTGGTATTCTTTAAGAGATTCTAGATACGCAGTCAAAAGAACTTAAAGACAAAACCAAATAAATTAGGAAAGCAATAGTGACAAAAAAAGTTGGAGATGTTCCATAGGAAGTGAAATCAGCAAAAAGCTTCATATTAAAGGAATTCTAGAAGAGGTTTCACTATGTTAAAACACAAAGTATAAAATACTGGTATTCATAACAGAAAATATGTTCACTCAGTTAAACTCAATTTACACAATGAGAAGGCAAGTACTGGTCAAACTATTCATATTTTTGCAAATAAAGAAAATACTTTAATTCTCAATGTTTTCAGTGTTTGAAATTACAATGTACTGAGCAACTATTAGTGTAACTTTTAGTAGCAATTCATGTAATTTTTAATTTTTTCTGTACATTTATAATGAACAGTTTTGAATTTCTTAATAAAAACTTATAGGAGACAAAATAACTCTAATATTTTCCTTGATTATTAATATTACTTGCATAGTTTCAACCAACACAGTCATTTTTATAATCTGACCCTACTGTGCTAAGCAAAATATCTGATATAGTGAGACACAATGAAATAAAATATATGTCCATGAAACATGGAATATATGAAAAAGACAGCAAAGCCTAAATATATAAGAAATAGTAAGAAAAAGTGTAAACGGGTCAGTCATTGTAACTCAGAGATTCTTATGTTAAACTTGAAAGTTTGGCATTGTACAGTTTATACAAAATATAAGAGACATGCAAAATATTTCAAACGGATACACACATATATATACATATATCATATATATAGCAATGGAAACCAAAAGAAACCTAAGGTAGCAATATTAATATGACATATATTAGAATTAAAACTTAAAACATTAATAGAAAAATAAATGTCACTTTATTCTTCAAAAAAAAACATAAAATTCCGATAATAGGCCACAAATATCAAATTCAAAAGATTTGGTGCAAACAAATGCCATTCTTTGATCATACACTCTAAATTTTGAAATAACATATCAGTTAATGAAACGTTCCATGTGTTTTTTAACTTTAAAAATCTGTAAAATCTATGTCATAAAGAAGAAATCACAATGGAAATAAGAACTTGAATGAACTAGAGTGTCAGTTCTAGATTACAAGCCTACACTATTCAGCTGTGTATAGGAAATTTGTCAACTTCAGTGCCTTTATTAAGGAAAAAAAAATGATTGAAAATGATGAGTAGAGCTGATTAAAAATCTTTATTACACAATTTAGCTGTTAAAATACTTTACTACACAATTTAGCACAAAGCTTTAGTGAAATGAGGGTTAAGGAATATATAAGTCATATTGAATGGTAATGAATAATTAAGAAAGTAAAGAATAATTGGGTAACTGATAATTACCTTAGAAAAACACAAGAAAGTGAAACCAAAGCATGAGTGGGAAGAGAAAGGATTGGAAACCAATTAAAAGCAAACCAATAAGCAACAAAACAATTTGTGCCGCAGAACCGTAGTAAGGTCAGGAACTCTGAGGTTTACAGTGATGGTTGGGGATAAAGAAGAAAATTGACTGAAAATTGTGTAAGAGGCAGTTAGATAACCATAAATATTCTTCAATACCAGAAGAGGACTGTTGGTTGAATACTGAAGACTGATGTGTAGTGGAGTACAAATGTCTTGTCTTATGGAAGATGAAATCAGAGAGTGTCTAAATGCAGAAAGATGGATGCTTTATCTTTGAGGAAACTGATCAATTCTGAAGAATGTCAAACAGATGCTGACACTGGTAATTAACCAATAAATTACCCACATATTTATTTGTTTACTTCTTTATTTCCTTCCTTCCTTTTTTTTTTTTTTTTTTTTTTTTTGAGACGGAATCTCACTCTGTTGCCCAGGCTGGAGTGCAATGGCGCAATCTCGGCTCACTGCAACCGCTGCCTCCCAGTTTGAAGACATTCTCCTGCCTCAGCTCCCCTGAGTACCTGGAACTACAGACAGGGGCCACTACATCCTGCTAATTTTTTTTTGTTTGTATTTTTAGCAGAGATAGGGTTTTTCCATGTGAGTCAGGCTGGTCTCAAATTTCTGACCTCAACTGATCTGCCCAACTCAACCTCCAAAGTGCTGGGGTTATAGACATGAGCCACTGTGCCTGGCTTGCCCACATATTTATTTGCCCCATTCATACACACAGAGCTTTGAATATGCCTTTGAGTATCTCACTGTTCAATATAATGTATATATTTTTTAATTTTAAAATTTTATACTTATGTTTCTTTTAATTATTTTATGGGGAAATTGTTGAATACATAAATAAAATAGGAGCAACTAGTGGAAATTGACCTTTTGGGTTACATATTTGTTTATTTCTAGTTTGGCTACTAAAAATCTGTACTCTTAATTTTAATGACCATTAGCTGAGCTAATATAATTTTTCTCATGAACATGCAGATCTAGGGATTCTAGGCCGGGAAACTTCTGCATCTATTTTGATGGTTAATTTTCATGTATCAACACTACTAGGCCGTGGAGTGGCCAGATATTTAACATTGTTTCTGGATGTATCTGTGGGGGTGTTTCTCATGAGACTGACATTTGAATTGGTAGAGTGAACGTAGAAGCTTGCTCCCTCCAATCCACTGTAGGCCTGCATAGAATACAATGGCTATATAGAAAAGAATTATCGCTCTGTCTTCAAGCTTGGATATTGGTCTTTTGACCTTAGAATCAGACTCGCCTGGAGTTTACACTACTGGCTCTCCTGGTTTTCAGGCCTTTGGACTTAGACTGAAACTATACCATCAGCTCTCCTGGGTCCCCAGATTTTAGACTGAAGATATTGGGAGCCAATTCCTTATAATATAAATATATGTATATGTTCTGTTTATCTTGGGAGCTCAGACCATTAAGACTAATAGATCCAATTTTAATAATCATGTACACAGCATCTGATATGCAACATCTATCTAGGCTTTATAAGATTTCTTCATAGTTACTGCACATATTCTCAATGCGACTTTCAATTATTTCTTCAACTAATTCTTACTCCTAACTCCCTCCTCTTTCCTTCACCATTACAAATTTTACATATTATTTAGAACTCTGCTCACATGTTCCCACTTTCACAATGAGGAAAAAAAAATAAGAGCAAACAGAAAGTTTAAATAAATCTGAAAGACAAACTTTTTGCACAACATTAAGAAATTTCCTTTCCTGGTTTCTTCATCTCACACTGATATCCTCCTTTTCTGACTTCTTTAATAGTTAGATACTGGTCCACATGATTCAATGATTTATTTTATTTCTCCCTGTGTTTTTGGCAGAAGTTGCTACTTGTTTTCCAGTATACATTCACTTCTTGTCTGTTGGTAATGAAATCAATTTCTATCTGGTTGCATGGTCAACCAGATGAAGATTACATTTCCCAACCTCTTTGCAGCTATACCTGCCCATGTGACTATGTGTGGTTCAATCAAGTATAGGAATTGATGTATAAGACTTCATGGAGCTTTTTTAAAATGAAGAGTCAAACCTTTCTATTTCCTTCCACCACCTGCTTCTTCCAGCAGGACCCATCCTTGACCATGAAGTTGGAGGCCACATCAAGGAATGGTTATACAGAGAACTGGAATGCTTCTGGGTTTTTCCAGTGTATGGAAATCCCATCCACTTCCCAGACTGCTTTATTTTTTAAAGAAATCTCTCTTTTCTTTAAGCCACTACTTTGTAGCTTTTTTTCCTTGAATCCAAAATTAAGCCTAACTGATACATACTACTTTGTAATTGTTTTATGGGTTTTTTAATGTATTTTTTTCTCCTTTGTAAAAGTTTAAGCTGTTTAAGTGACTATTGTACCTCTCAGAGGGGGACGGAACTCAATTCTCAGTTCCATGGTAATAATCAGTAAAAACTCATTAGATTGATTAATAATCACCATTCTGCTCCCCTGAATACCCAGGGGCAGGACTTCAAACTGGCAGACTTGTGAACTAACCTCTCTAAGCAAGTTTATAAATCATTTAAGGTTTCCATTTGTCTGTGAAGTTTCACAGCACTGTTTTTAGACAATGTTAGACTGTAGTGTACAAGCAAGAGTCACCTACTTCTCAAATACATTAAATCCACATAATAAGTATTTAACTCCCTACCAAGTTCTCTATTAAGAACCCAAATGGCTATTTGCGTCTCTGTTCATATATTGATACAGCACGACTTATTGATTTGTATGCTCTGCTTATCACTATGACATTAATCCTTATTTACACTAATGCATCTTACCATGACTCTAATTAAGATTCACCAGGATAAAATTGAGATTGGGACAATTCTTATTTTTGCTTAAACTAGCTTGTCCATTCCCATTTGTTGGACTTTTCCTATTCATTTATTGGAACTGTTGCTTTTCATTAAATTTGCAAAGCAGTGTTTCATTTTGATAGAATGGTGCCTGAGAAAATCAAAATGTATTTTTTAAATTCATTTACAAAAATGGAGAAAAATGAGCATATGAAAGGAATCAAGTAGTATTATTAATGTTATTAATAATAATCACTTTGAGGATTTTTTTCATATCTGGGGATTTTAAAGTCTCAAATTATGTTAAGCTTGAAATATAACTGCTTGGGTATTGAATGGAGACAACTGTAACTTTTACATCTTGGAATGTGGAGTCAGAGGAAGACTTTAATGTGACAATATGTCAGTTTCACAATGGGATTCTGGAAGCTGAAATGCACTATAGACTCACTTTTAAATTAGATCAACTCACCATATGTGGGTTCCTTTTAATAAGTAGTGATGGTATCTTGAAATATGTATTTCCCAAATCTAAACTTTTAAGTATGTGATCTATGCTATACAATATTACACAATAAGAGGACTTGTTAGAGACCATCACACCCTCTCAATAACATTCTCTTTAAACCGTTTCCACTCTTGTAAGATTTGCATGAAGAATTCCATGAGAAAACCATACCCGAACTAAATTATGCCTTCTGAACATTAGGACATTATTATCATACTATTTGATACTCAGCTATGAAAGGAAGATTGCTTCCCATGATGGTGCCAGAAGATGTTGAATTCTCAAGCAAGATCTTTATCTCAAGAGATATTCCATTATATTTGTGAAACAATATAAGAATACTTGTGAAAATGTCTGAAACAACCACTCAATTTGTTCTGTCTTTGCTTTTTTCTGTTTTATTGTTTGTGTATGAGATCTGTTTCCCATGTAATTAAAAATTAATTTTATTTTCATTTTCAATAGTTAGGACATGCATCTAATATCAAATTCAAAAAATAAAAACAGATGTACAGTGTAAAGAAAATTAAGCCTTCTTCCCATCCTTTTTTTAGGTAATCTAATTCCACTCTTGGAAGGCAACCATTGTTACCAGTTGTACAGATATATTTTGTGTATATCCAGGTATACATAAATTAATAAAATTGCATTTACTAATTCAAAGAGCATGCATTTTAAACAATTTCATTAGATGTTGTCAAATGGTACTCCATAAAGACTGCACCTATTTGTATTCTACCAACAATTTATAAGAATACTCATTACCTGGTAATCTCACCAACACTTTGAGTAATAAAATATTTTGTTATTTTCCAATAGGATAAGTTTTAATTAGTGTCTCTTGTTTCAATATGAATTTGAACAGTTTACTTGGCCCATTTTTATTGTTTCATGCATAGTCTTTTGCTTATTGATTTTTATGAGATTAATTTATATCATAAAAGCTGTTCTTCTATTAAGGAAATTAAGCCCTTTTCTGCACTCCGAGTTGCAAATATTTTATAGTTTATTATTTGATTTTTTACTGTATGGTTGATTTGGAGAATTTAGACTTTTTTATGTAATTAAATTGTATCAATATGCCCCTTCATAGGCGGTACTTCCAAAATCCACCCACAGACCAAGAACACATTTGAAAAACTATTATATTTCTCTAGGACTTTTACATTTCTTATCTTACATTTAAAATTTTGATCCATTTGTACATTATTTTGGTATTAACCTGAAACAGAAATACAGCTTATCGCTTTTTCAGATTACGAATAAGCTATCTCCAAATCATATATTAAATAATTGACTTTCCTATTTGTTTGTAATACCATCTTTACAGTATACCAAATATCAATTTGATAATCAAATGTTAAGCTAGTACTGAAGAACATTTGCTATGGTCTAGTCCACCCTCAACACTTTATGTATGATAACTCATTTTATTCTTAAAATTATCCTACTCAGAATTCCTATGTATGTCTTCATATGTAGAACTGGTTTTTTACTGGCTCCTAAGAGAAAACTGTTAAATTTCTAAGACTTACGAAGCCAGTTCTTAAATATAGTCATTATTTAAAATCAAATTATCAGCATTAATTTAAGCAAATTATACCAAAAACAAAAGTAATAAATATTTTCAGATTTCCTAAGAATTTTACTGTTATTTATTCTCTTAAGGTGATACACAACTATAGATCTATACAGCTCTAATTCTGCTTTAGGTAACATCAAGTATATAGCTTGGATCATGGTGGAGTATTTACATCATAGAAATTTGCAAAACATCAAAGCTTTTTTTCTCTTCTGTAAATACATTGTTAACAATTACCATCACACAATTATTATGTGTAATTATGTGTTTATGTGTTTTTATCTATGTATGTGCAATGCACATCAATGTTTATACACATGTGTATATGCATGTGTGAATATGTGTCACATGTGGGTATATGTGATTCATATACTCTATGTATATGAATCGTATATTTATGATTGTCTATACATTTTAAGATGTTCAAATCTGTTTATCTGTTTGCCTATTCATCTGGTATTACCAACCAATTTTAATTATTGTAACTTTATAACATGTTTCAATATTGCATGAGAGAGTTACAGACTATTACTCTCTATATTCAGAATTTTTTCATCCTGTTAATGTTTTTAAAATTATCTGTATTATTTTTCTTTGTTTTCATCTAATTTTTCTGATAATTGTGCTGTTTTAAAAATTATGATTGTTAAATTCATAAATTACTTAGGAAGATTGGTATGTTTATCGTGTAAAGTATATTTGCCAGGAACAGTATTTGTTTTCATTCACTAATATTTTCCTTTGCTGTACTCAAAAGCTTTTCTGAGTCGTCTTTGTTTTTCCTCTGCACTCTCTCTAAATCATGCTGGTGCTGTACATTCCTTCACGATTTGGTTACATTCTCCTTTTGAAAGTTAGGTCTATTTTTCTTGTTTGTTTTGTTTTCAAGCCTAGAAGTTGGTAATGGGGGTAGTAAATCACTTGGCTATTTTCTCTTTACTTCTGTGGCAATTTGTCTGTTTAGATTTTATTTTCTCTGTTCAGCTTTAATAATTTTATATTTGTCCTGAAAATAATTCATTTTATGCACACTCTCAAACAGATATGAGCAAAGCAACCACTGAACAGCAGCAGTGAGTGCCCTGCCTGCAACCTCCAGGAATTCTGCCGCCAGCATCTGCATCTCTTTGCATAAGGCCTTTTTCTAAATTGTGGAAGACAGACTGTAAGTGTCTGGGAATGCTGGGAGCAGCATTCAAGCAATGACTGATAGAAGTTGATGTGTATATATCCCAGTTTCCTCACCCCATGAATGAGGTAAATCTATGGCTTGTGCTTTAAATGCTTTCTCAGGTTAAGCTCCAGTTACCTACCCATGGTGATAGGTGTATTGATCACAATCTTTTATTGACTGTTTTGTCTTTGCTTCATCCCTTTGACACAAACTGTCCTGAGCCTCACAAATAAACTTCTTGCACCAGAATATTTGTCAGAGAATTAACTTCTAGACAAATCCAAACTAACAGATAGATTGAGTTTATCTTTCATTCTGTATCTCTGATTATTTCTCTAAATTTATGTTACTTTTGTTAATATATCAACTTTCTCTCTTGTCATTATTGTTCATAAAAATATATATTTTAAGGATTTTAAACTGAGGGAATTCCTGCCCTGAGAAAGTATTAAAAATGTTTAGGGTGTCTTGATTGTCACTATGACAGAGAAGGGTGATATTTACTTTCAAAGGCTGGGGATGCAAAGTGCCCTTCATTTATCATTATACAGCCTCATGAAACAAAAAAAATCCCCTCTAAAACACCAATTGCAACCCTGTTGAGAAGTCTACATTATTAGGTCTTCCAAAGAAACAAAGTGCTATTGCTTTTCTGTTTTTTTAATTGAATTTATTTATGCTTTAATATATGATCATTTTTTTTTCTTCTGTTTACATGGGACTGACTTTTCAATTTGGAACATATAAGTGAATTAATAGGAGTTTTATTTGCATTTTAAATGATAACATCTTTTGTTTTTTTTTTTTTTTGAGACAGAGTTTCACTCCTGTTGCCGAAGCTGGAGTGCAATGGCACAATCTCAGCTCACTGCAACTTTTGCCTCCTGGGATCTAGCGATTCTGCTGCCTCAGCCTTCCAAGTAGCTGGTATTATAGGCAACTGCCACCATGTCTGACTAATTTTTGTATTTTTAGTAGAGACAGGGATTCACCATTTTGGCCAGGCTGGTCTGGAACTCCTGACCTCAAGTTATCCACCCGCTTCGGCCTCCCAAAGTGCTGGGATTACAGGCAGAAGCCACCACGCCTGGCCAAAATCAATTATTTTAGTCTTGTTCTGTCATCCAGGCTGGAGTGCAGTAGTGCCATGTAAGCTCACTGCAACCTCTGCCTCCCGGGTTCAAGTGATTCTCCTGTCTCGGCCTCCTAAATAGCTGGGACTACAGGCATACACCACCACACCCTGCTAATATTCATATTTTTAGTAGAGATGGGGTTTCACCATGTTGGCCAGGCTGGTCTCAAACTCCTAACCTCAAGTGATCCACCTGCCTCGGCCTTCAAAAGTGCTGGGATTACAGGCATGATCCACCATTCCCACTCTGATAAATCAATTTATATTCAAATATTCAATGCTGGGAACTTTTTTATTAACTGTATCTTACAGTTTGTTCTTATTATTCTAATTTTCCTTTTTTTCTTTTTTTTAAGAGGCATGGCCTTGCTCTGTCACTCAGGCTGGAGTTTAGTGGTATGATCCTAGCTCATTGCAGCCTTGAACTCCCGAGGACAAGCAATCCTCCTGCCTCTTGAGTCATTGAATAGCTAGAACTACAAGCATGTGCCATTATGCCTGGATATTTTTATTTTCTTGGAGAGATGGTGGGGGTCTCGCTATGTTGCCCAGGCTGGTCTTGAACTCCTGGACCCCAGTGATCTCCCACCTTAACCTCCCAAAGTGATGGGGTGACAGACGTGAGCCACTGCACCGAGGCTTATTCTTACTTTCTAACTATAAAAATTTATATTTACTTCTTTGGTTACTCTTAACATTTTTTAAGATTATTTTCAAAAATTTTTCATGTGGTAAATTTTTGTTGTTATTTTGTCATTGTGCTGCTTATTACTATTATTAACTTCTAATTTTATTGAGTTATGATTATAGAATAAACTTGGTAATACTTCCACATTTGAGAAAGTCCAAGATTTTTTTTGTGGTTTAATATGGGTCACTTTCATTGTGATTCTTATTACTTAAAAATAAAATGCATTTTGTTTCATTTCAAATAAATACTGTTCTTTAAAATATTAATCATACTATATACTCCATTTTTGATACATTAGTTACACTCCCACATTAATATGTTATTTCAATTTTATATATTTTTATTTCTTCCTTTCTGCCATGAACTGAGAAAGGTTAAGATTTTTTTAAATGTATTTTTGTCTATTTGTCCCTATCTTTAGGCTTTATACATTACCTTGACAATAATAACGTATTAGCCTTGTTTGTGTATTTTGCTCTTTGTCATGGTAAAGTATCTTCATCTCTTTTCATATTTTAACCTAAATTCTATATTTTGATAGGGTTATTTTGTTCAGTTTTTTCTTTTTAATTCCATTTGTGAGCAGAATTTTCTCCATCTGTTTTTTCTTTTAACATTTCCAAAGTCTTGTGGTTTTTGCAGTCTTTTGAAATCAGGACTTACGTGAATTATGTTCTATGATCAATTATAAAATGCTTTATCTTTTACTAGTTTAGAATGTTTATATTTATTGATATGACGTATATACTTTATTATAATTCTATCTTTGTATTTATATTATTGTTTTTAAAAATTTTGTGTGCAGTTGTGCTTGTATCTTTATATTATTTTATCTGTATTCTTTATGTTGTCAAGCATATTTGTGCTTATTCTGATAAAATTGAAGTTTTGAATTTTATAATTTTAACTGAATATAATTTTAAAATATTTATTTAATTAACAAATATAATTGTATATATTTATTATGCACAACATGATGTTTTGAATCATAGATATGGTGTGAAACAGCAAAACTGAGCTAATTAACATGCATTACCTCGCATACTTACCATTTTTGTGATGAGAACACTTAAAATGTAATCTTTTAATAATGTTCAAGAACACAATATACATCTTTACTAACTGTAGTCACTATGTTGTCCCATAGATCTCTTGGACTTTTTCCTCCTATCTAGCTAACATTTTATATCCTTTGATCATCAACACCTAATTCCTTTCCCATCTTTAGGAAACCACCTTTCTACTCTGTTTCCATGAGTCCAACTCTTTTATAATTTTCATATAAGTGAAATCATGTGGAAATTGTCTATGCCTGGCTTAATTCGCTGAACATAATGTCTTCGCAGTCCATCCATGTTGCCACAAATTATAAGATTTCCTTCTTTTTAATAGCTATATAGTATTTTATTGTGTATATACACTACATTTTCTTTACACATTCATTCATTTATGGACACTTAGGTTGAATCTGTATTGTTGACTATTGTGAATAATGCCACAATGAACATGGGAATGCAGATATATTACTTCACGATACTTACTTTATTTCTTTTGAATATATATCTAGTATTGGGATTGCTGGATAATATGGTAGCTCTGTTTTGAATATCAGAAGGAACTTCCAAATTGTTGTCCATAATGGCTACATAGTTTACATTTTCACCAACAATGTGCAATAGTTCCTTATTCTCCACATCCTCACCAATACTTGTTACCTTTCATCTTTTTGATAATAGCCATTATAACACATGTGAGGTCATGTCTGATTGTGATATTAACTTACAATTCTCCAATAATTAGATATGTTGAGCATTATTTCATATACCTGATGGACAATTTTATGTCTTCTTCTGAGAAGTGGCTATTCAGTTCCTTTGCCGTTTTTATTTGTTAAATTGTGATGCCTTGTTTGAAGCCCTTATATATTTTGGATATAAGTTTCTATTGGATGTATAGTTTGAAAATATATTTTCTTCCATTCCATAGGTTGTCTCTTCCCTCTATTGTTTCTTTAGCTGTTGAAAAGTTTTTAGTTTGATGTAGTCTAGCTTTTCTATTTTCACATTATTGTCTTTGCTTTGGGAGCATATCCAAAACATCATTGCCCAGACCAATGTCAGAAAACATTTTCCCTATGTTTTCTTTCATTAGCTTTACAGTTTCAGGTCTTATAATGAAGCCTAATATCTACTTTTTAAATGTATGGTTTGAGATAAGGGTTTAATTTCATTCTTCTGCATGTGACATCCATTTTTCCTAACATCATTTATTGAAGAGACCGGGGTTTCTCCATTGCAAGTTCTTGCCATCTTTGTTAAAAGTAAATTGACTATAAATGTGTGGACTTATTTCTGAGCTCTCTATTCTTTTCCACTAACTTGTTTTGTTTTTATGCCAGTAACATGCTATTTTGATTACTTTGGCTTTGTAGTACATTTTAAAGTTGGGTAGTGTAATGTCTCCAGCTTTGTTGTTTTTCCTTGACATTACTTTGTCTATTTGGGTTCTTTCATGATTACATATGAATTTCAGAAATGTATTTTCTATTTCTGTAACATATGTTATTAAAATTTTGATACAGGTTGCATTGAATTTATTAGTGAAGACATTGGGTCCTGGGCTTTTCTTTGTTGAAAGGTTTTTGATTAAGAATTCAATTTGTTTACACATTACTAATCGGTTGAAATGTTGTATTTCTTCATAATTCATCCTTGGTAGTTTGTATATATGTAGGAATGCATATATTCTAGCATGTCCAATGCCTTGTCATATAATTGTTCATAGTAATCTCTTGTGATCCTTGTATTTCTGTGATATCTGTTGAAGTGTCTCCTTACTTCTGATTTTGTTTATTTGCATCTTCTCTCTTTTTTCCTTAGTCTAGATAAGGATTTGTCAATTTATCTTTACAAGAAAACAACTCTATTTTCACCAATATTTTCTATTTATTTTCTGGTATCTAGTTTATTTCTGCTCTGATCTATATTATAGCCTTCCTTCTATTAATTTTGGACTTCGTTTGTTCTTTTTTTCTCTACTTCCATCAGGTATAAAGTTAGCAATTTATTTGAGATCTTTATTTTTTATGCATGCATTTTTACTATATTCTTCCCTCTTAGAATTGCTTTTTCTCTATTACATATGCTTTTGCATATTGTTTGTCCAATTTTATTTGCCTCAAATTTTTTTTTTAATTTCCCTTTCCATTTTATTTTTGACCCATTGATGATTTAGGAGCATGTTGTTTAATTTCCATGTATAGTGTTTTTTAGTAGTTCCTCCTATTACTGATTTCTAGTTTCATACCATTTGGTTGAAAAGATACTTGATACGCCTTCAGTCTTAAGTTTGTTAAGACTTATTTTGTAGCCTAACTTATAATTTATCATGGAGAAAGTTACAGGTGCAATTCAGGAAAATATATATCCCTCTGCCTTTGGATGGAATATTGTGTACATGTCTGTTAGTTCTATTTGAAGTAAAGTGTAGTCTAAGTCCAATGTTTTCTTATTGATTTTCATCTAGATAAACTATAGCTGAAAGTGAGACATTAAAGTACTCTACTATTATTATATTACCATCTATATCTCCCCTCAGATCTATTAACATTTGCTTTATAGATTTAAGTGCTCTAATATTGGGTCCATATATATTTATAATTATTATATGTTCTTGATGAATTGACCATTTATCAGTATATAATAAAATTTAATTTTACAGTTTTTTACTGAAAGCCTGTTTTATCTGATATAACTATAATTACCCGTGCTTTCTTTGGTGTCCATTTATGTGGAATACATTTTTTATGCCTTTACCTTAATCTATATGCAACCTTAGATGTGCAGAGGCAGCATGTATTTGGGTCTTGTTTGTTTTTATCTATTCAGCTACTCATCTTTTGATTGAAGAAATTTGTCCATTTCCCTTTGAGATGATTATTAATTAGTAAAAACTTAACTTGTCCATTTTGTCGGTTTTTTGGTTGTTTTATGGATCCTTTACTCCTTTCTTCCTCTCTTCTTGTCTTCCTGTGTGATTAGGTAATTTTCTCTAATGGTATGCTTTCTTTACTTTTTAACTTTTGTGTATTCACAATAGGTATCTGCTTTGTGAATACATAAGTCTCACATAAAACATCTTATAGTAGGCTATATTATGTAGATAACATAACTTTGATTGTATTAAAAAAAACCTCTATTCTTTTACTCCACGTTTGTCTACATGTTTTATGTTCTTGATGTCACAGTTTAAATCTTTTTTATATTGTGTATTTCTTTACAAATTATTTTGGCTGTTACTATTTTTACCAGCTTTGTCTTTAAACCTTTATATAAAAAATTAAGTAATTTACACACCACGATTGGAATATTAGAGTATACTGAATGTGACTGTGTACTTTTACCATTGAGTTACGTATTTTCATATGTATTTGTGTTATTAATGTATTTTTATTTCAGTTCAAATAACTCCATTTAGCATTTCTTATAAGAAGGACCTGGTGGTAATGAACTACTTCAGCTTTTGTCTGTCTGAAAATGTTTTAATCACTCCTGCATTTTTAAAGACAGCTTTACCAGGTAAGGTATTCTTTGTTGGAGATTAAAAAAAAAAAATCCTTCTGCACGTTGAATACGTTATTCCCTGGCACCTGGCCTGTAGGTTTATGCTGAGAAGTTCATTGCTAGCCTCATTGAAGCTACCTTATATGTGACATGTTCTTTTTTTTCTCGCTCTTTTAAAAATTCTCTCCTTGTCTTGAATTTTGACACTTTGATTTTAATATTTCTTGATGTACTCTTCTTTGATTTGAATTTGATTGGAGATCATTCACTTTTCTTCACCTGGATATTTGTGTCTTTCCCCAGCTATAAACACTTTTCAGCTATAATTTATTTTAGTAAGATTTCTTCTCTTTTTCTCTCTTTTCTTAAACCCCTATTCCTAAAATAGTTGCTCTTTTGCTGTGCTCAATAAATCCTGCAAGCTTTCTTCATTAATTTTTTTTTTTTTTTTTTTGAGACAGAGTCTCACTCTGTCACCCAGGCTGGAGTGCAGTGGCATGATCTTGGCTCACTGCAACCTCCATCTCCCAGTTTCAAGTGATCCTCCTGCCTCAGCCTCCTGAGTAGCTGGGATTACAGGTGCGTGACACCTTGCCTGGCTAATTTTTGTATTTTTAGTAGAGACGAGGTTTCACCATGTTGGTCAGGCTGGTTGCAAACTCCTGACCTCATGATCTGCCTACCTCGACCTCCCAAAATGTTAGGATTACAGGCCTGAGCCACCGCGCCTGGCGTCTTCTTTCTTTTCTATTATTTTCTTTTTGTCTCCTGTGACTGTATATTTAAAAAGAAACAAACAAACAAAAACCTAACCTTTGAGGTCAGTTTTCTTTTTTCTGCATAATCAGTTCTACTGTTGATGCTTTCTATTGTATTTCCATTTTATTCATTGCATTTTTCAGATCCAGAATTTCTCTGTTATTTTTAAATGATTTTAATATCTCTGATGAGTTTATTATTTTGGCTGTTAATTGTTTTCTTGATTTTATTGAATTGTTGCATTGTATTTTCTTGAAGTTCACTGAGTTTTGTTAAATAATGATTTTGAATTCTTTATCTGGCAGTTCACACAGCCCCATTTCTTTAGGATTGGTTACTGGTGTTTTATTTTTCAGTTTGTGGGTATCATATTTTCATGATTGTTCTTGATACTTGTGGCACTGTGTTGGTGTCTTTGCAAAACTGAAAAAGTAGAGACTTATTTCAGTCTTTGCACACTGGCTTTGTTGGGGAAAAGCCTTAATCAGTCAGCACATCCAGGGATTCTGGGCAGCCCATCTGAGATGATGTGTGAGTGAGCTTGCTGCTGGAGGTTTCAAACAGGTTGGCACAGTTCCTGGGTTAGCAGGTGGGTGTGCCTAGAGCCTGGATCCACTGGGGTGGACATGTTTACTATGGTAGTGGTCCTGCAGCCTGAGTCCATGAGGGTGGGCCTAAAGCCCACATCTACTGGGGACAGGCTGAAGTCTGTGTCCACAGGGGCCCACTTGGTATTTGGGTAGTCCTTGAATTTGAGTCTCCAGAGGCCAGTCAGGCCCTAGGATTGATCTCATGTCTGGGTCTGCTGGGATGGGCCTGAAGCCTGGGTCTACTAGGGTGCATCTATACCCTAGGCTGGCTGAAGGAGGTCTGGGCCTTGGGGCCACATGCACTGACCTGGAGCTTAAAGCTGGTCTGGTGCTAGAGCAGACATAGATCTTGGGTCTGTGGGAGCTAGTCTGGAACCTAGGATCCTGTGTGCTGGCCTGGTGCCTAGAACTTATGGGGTTGGTCTGGAGACTGGGTCTGTAAATGACAATCTGGAACTTGAATTCATGAGGAAAGCCCTTGAGCCTGTGTCTGTAGGGCCTCAGGCAGAGCCAGGTTTTATTAGAATGGCCATGGATGTTGGGTCTGCTGGAATGTGGGGCCATAGTGCCTGGAGAAGGGGGCCAACAGGGCCTGGAGAGGGAGGCTTGCCTAAAGTTTTAACTGGGTAAGGTCTGGTTTTGGGATCTGAGTTAAAGTTCAGTGCTCATTTTCTTCTTCTTTCCCCAAGCATAGGATTTCTCTCTATATACTGTACTGTCTGTGATGGGTTATGTGGGTAATGTATAATTCTCCTTCCTACCCTCTTCAATGTGTCTTCTTGCTTCTGTGATATACTCAGGTACTGTAATCTCTCACTTGATTTCCTTAAATTTTCATGCATGGATAGTTCAAATTGATGTTTTTGTGGTGGGATAGACACTGGAAGATCCTATTCCACCATTTTGCTGACACCTGGACTATAGAATTCTGGATGTAAATATAACACATGTGCTTAACTCTTTAAATAACGTTGATCAACTCTATTATTTAGGTATAATAGAATAAGCATATATCTACTCTTCCTTTATACTTCATTCCCCTTTTAGTCTTACTTTATTTTCCAAGCCGAATTGGTTATTTCTTGTGGTTCATTTTTTTATCTTCAAATATGTCCATTTTTTATATTTATCCATTTTATATATGTTGACCCCTAACTTATATGTACTACCTTTCTGTTTCACCTTCTCCCGCTATTATTGTTTTTTAATTTCTACATTATTAGAATTAAAAAAAATTGTACTCTGTTGTACAACCATTGCACTTGCTTCAGTCTTAATTATTTAATAATTAGAGTTGAATACATGGCACCATTCCATTTGCTATCATGTTTTTGCTATTTATTGGTTCATTAAAGTTTGTTCTCCAGATACTTCTTCAGGAATGACTAAATGGTAACTACATTGTTGCCTTTCTTCAATTTTAAATTTGTGTGTTTTTTGCCTCTATACTTGAACTATTATTTGGGTATGTAACAAATTTTGGGTCATGATTTTTTTTCCTAAATAGTTTTTAGACATTATTATATTATAGAAATGGAGCAGGCACAATGGCTCACGTCTGTAATCCCAGCACTTTGGGAGGCCGAGGCAGGCTGATCACAAGGTCAGGAGTTTGAGACCAGCCTGCCCAACATGATGAAACCCTGTCTGTACTAAAAATAAAAAAGTAGCCAGTGCAGTGGCGGGTGCCTGTAATCCCAGCTACTCGGGAGGCTGTGGCAGGAGAATTGCTTGAAGCTGGGAGTCGGAGTTTGCAGTTAGCCAAGATCATGTCGCTGCACTCCAACCTGGGTGACAGAGCAAGACTCTGTCTTGGGTCGGCAGGTGGGGGGTGGAAGGAATTAATTGTCTGATACCACGGTTTGATTTCTTTTCTTCTTGTCAGTACGTTCAAAATAACTTTCTTCATCCCTGAAATTTAGTAATTTTATGAGAATTTGACTTGTTAATTAAGCATTTTATGTCAGTTATTCCTGGGATAAATTATGCCTTTTCAACTTGCTGATTCCATTTTTTTTTTTTCTGGAAAAAGGCTACCAAGATGCATTTTTACATATTTAATTCCATTTTTTTCTTTTAATAAATGCCAAAGTTGCAGAGAAGTTGAAATAATTCAATTAACAGCTATCACCATTTTATTCACATTCACTAATTGTTAATGTGTTGCCACATTTGTAATCTCTCTTTCTTTGTCTTTGTTCCTACTAAACCACTTAAAAATAAATCTTTCACCCCTAGGTACTTCATTAATGTTGTTTCTAACTAGAAGTATAACTATCTACATAACTTTATTAACATATGCAAAATATTTAATATTAATTTCATAATTAGCTAATAAGTTTTCATGATCATTTCTTCAATTTTTAAAAATGTCTTCTATAAATTCATAGTTTATTTTGTGCTAAAATTGAGTCAAGACAGGTCTATATATTTGTTTTCAGTTGTCAAATCTCTGTGCTTTTTCAATCTTGACCAGTGTCCCAGACATTTTTGTGTCTCATTACATTTGGTATTTTTTGAAGAATTCTGACCAATAATCCAGCAAAAAAAATCCCCTACTTTTATCTTGTATGAAATGAGGGTTTTTTATATACCAACAACCAGGCTAAACATTTTTGAAACAAAGTCCTCATAGATGTTATGTACTTCTCATTCTATCACATTAGGAGGCTTATAATGTTTTTATTTATTCTTATTAGTGATATTTAAATTGACTACTTCTTAAAGGTAGCATCTGCTAGACTTTTTCATATTAACAATGCTACTGATCTTTGTAATTCAAATGGAATCTGTACTAAAGTCCTCTTCCCCCCAAATAAATGCTTTTTAGTATTTGTTGATACTAAATGCAATGAATGTTTTAGCATCTATTTATTATCTATTAATATGTCATGCCTGAGGCAAACATTTTATGTGTGGAGTAGGAAACATGTTGCAAAATCGTTATTTTTTTTTCTAATTTTCTCATTTGTTCTACTTTTACTGTCGGTTTTAAAATTCAGAGCTCTTCTTCCTATTTTTTTCTCTTTTTTTCTTTGATACTATATTGACTCTTACGTGCTTTTCAAGAATTATTCAGTGTGTTACAAACATTACCATTAAAGATTTGTAATGCTCTAATTGTCAAAAATGAAGCAAATGTTTGCCCCTTTTAATATATATCCATTGGTTTCCTAGAACTCCCCTGCTTTCTGTCCATTTTCCACCCCTTATGTAATATGAAGCAGACATTTTTTTCAGGAAGCTCTTGTTTCCTTCAGGGAAGAATGGTATTCAGAAATTAATATATGGCTGTTAAGTGTACACACAGTAGACTCTTTTAGTGGATAGTGTTAGGTATTTCTTAAATCATAACTTAATAGTGATAGCTCAAGTTCAAATCTATTTGTACAGATTTCTTTGTCTATTTTCTCTTTCTATGTTTTTATCTCCTTACAATTATAATGAGAACAGTGATCCCTAATACAGGTATTCATTTGATCTATCTTGTAATGAACACAAAATTGTTTTAGAATTACTGCAGAAGTACCATCACTAAGGAAAAACATTTTGGTAAGATTTCGTCCTAAATCTTTTTGTTCTTAAAATATGTCACGTGAAGGATGGATAGAACTGTGTTTCACAAGTTACTTGAATTATATTCATTCCTGTATGGTTGTATCATAAAACTGAAATACTGTTTTATTCATTTATTCTGCTTGTATTGAGTTTTAATGTTTTCATTCCATTCATATATATATATATATATAAAATTTTAACTTTTAAACAATATAATTTACACAAATGGATTATTTAAAAGTTAAAATTTTATATAAATTATGTATTTAGAAAAGATTAATTCATGCTCCTTCTACTCTGCTGTTACCCACACCTCGTAGGTAACTACTTTTTATCTTTTCCCATTTATTTTAAAAGAATAACCAATACATTATATCACTTTCCAATGACTTATGTAGATACTTATCAATAGTGTATGTTGTAAAGCTTTTCAACTTCTGCTAATTGACTAGGTAAAATATACAAGTTTTAGTGTACATTTCTCTTGTTTTAAGTAAGGTATTTTTCCTATGTTTCTGGGTAATTTGTACAATTTTTTACATTGAAATATGGATGTTTTTCCTTGAAATATGTATGTCCATGTTATTTTTATTCATCATCTCTATATACTGAGTTTTGCTAATTCTTTATTTCTTTGTATATCGTGAACATTATCCCTTTGTCTGTTACATAAGTTGCAAATAATTTCTCATCCGTTTGTCATTTGTCTCTTGACTTTGCTCACATTGTTTTGTTTCCATGCAAATATTTTTATTAATATGTAATTACTTTTATCTATTTAATAAACTTCATTTATAAATTTAATGTAGCCATCCACATATGATCGGTTTTGTTTAGTAAAAAAGATTAAAAGTAATCTAAGCAGAGTTTCTTGTTCATCTAACCTGGCTGCTCTCCTCCCCCTTGTCTGTGCCACACAGACACCTAAACATATCTTTTTGATGTTTGATTTGAGTTTCCAGTGAAGTTTCTAGAGAAAGATCCTGCAAGACAATGTTAATCTCTCATTTTTTTTATGTCTCAAGGGTTTTACATTCTATTGCCAGCTCACACTGTACTTTCACCAGTTTGGCAAATATATTAGCTGAAATTTTCTTCCTGGTGTCAGGTTATACTACCCCAAGTGACAAAGGATTCCAGTCTCCTCATGCCTTCAGAAAGACTCCTTTTATATTGGGCACAATTTTTTATTCTTCAGTAGTTTTGGGAAAAGCTTTCAATTTGAAGTTAGTCTGGTTCCCTTCCTTTTCCTTTATTTGATTTTGTTATTTTTTTTCCAACTTTTATTTTACATTTAGAAGGGTACACGTGCAGGTTTGTTACCTGAGTATATAGCATGATGCTAAGGTTTCTTCACAGATGATATTATTCTATACTTAGAAAACTGCAAGGAGTCCACCAAAAGGCTCCTGGAACTGATAAATGACTTCAGTAAAGTTTTGGAATATAAAATTAATGTACAAAAATCAGTAGCATTTCTATACACCAATAATGTTCAAGCTGAGAGTCAAATCAATAATGCAATTCCATTTACAGTAGCTATGAAAATAAACATTTAGGAATACATCTAAGGAGATAAGAGGTCTCTACGAGGAGAACTATGAAACACTGTTAAATTAAATCATAGATGACACAGACAAATGGAAAAGCATTCCATGCTCATGGATTGGAAGAATCTGGTTCCCTTTGGCTGTAAGGGTGGAAGTGACACTTTTTCCTGTCCCTACATTCTGGGACAGAAGATAGAAACTCTAGGATAATCTCTTTTAATATCTTCTCTATTAAATTGTAATGGAAAGAAGACTTTTAAACTCCTAGAAAGACTATCAAATACATACATATACTGTCTTCCTTCAGTATCCATGAGGTATTGATTCCAGAACCCCCCCCCACAGATACCAAAACCTGTGGATACTCAAGCCCTTTATATAAAATGGCATCTTATTTGTGTGTAACTTACAAATACCCTCCTGTATACTCTAGATTACTTACAATACCTATGTAAATACTATATAAATGTTATGCCATATTTGTATTTGCAGTATCCTTTATTGTTTTATTGTTTTGATTTTACTTTTTGAATATTTCTGATCCACGGTTGGTTGAATCCATGGATGTAGAACCCACATATACAGAGAGCTGACTGCTATATATATCTCTATATATAGATATAGATATATACAAACACAGACACGTACATACACACATATATAATATCTGTATCTATGCATATGTATACTAATATGGTTTGATCTCCATATTGTAAAAGGTACTTATATAGATAGAGCTCAATATTAGAAGTGGATAACAAGTTGCAGAACACTCTACAAATATATATTTGATAAAATGTCATTCTATGTATGTATATATAAAATATTGTACCACATATGTCTGTATGTAAATGCATAGACTATTAATCTAAATCATGCTCACAAAATGTAAAATAGTAATTAGATCTAGGGAAAAAGGAGGTAGTCTGAATGAGGGAGTAGTCAAAGTGGACATCCTTTTTCTTGTACATTATAACTGATAACTTCAAAAAAGAGAAAAATTGTTTCCAGATATTACTTCTATTTATATTATCTGTAGTGATAGTACAGGTGATAATAAGAATAAAACACTATGGATATTTGTTGCAGATGTAGACAAACTGGTTATAAATTTACATGAAAATTGAAAAAAATTAGAATGCCAAAAACGTTTTGAAAAAGAACAAAGTGGATCACTCACACTACCTAAGTTTATATATAAAGCTAGTATAACCCAGACAGCATGACACTATAAAAGGAAAGACACATAGATCAATGAAACAGTAATAAGTCTAGAATTAAAACCACACAAATGCAATCAACTGTTTTTTTGACAAATGCAAAGGCAATCTCATGGAGAAAGAATCAGCTTTTCCAGATTATGATATTGGGGCAATCAGATACTCACATGAAAAAAAAATCAAAAATCAGACTTAATCTATCTTTCAAGACTAATGTAAAAATGAACCCAAAATAGATTATAGATATAAACATGAAACTATAAGAAATAAGAAAATTGATATGACCTTGGATTAGATAAATAGTCCTTAGATATGACACCAAAATAAAAATTCATAAAAACTAAATTGAAAAATTAGACTTTATAAAAATTGAAAATAGAAAAACTCTTGTCTGTAAAAGTGTTTATCAAGAGAATGAAAAGATCATTTATGGACCAGAAGAAAACATTTGCAAATCACATTTCAAAGAACTTGTAATCACAGAAATAAACAGGTCAATTTAAAAAACACGGGACAGTCGAGGTGCAGTGGTTCATGCCTGTAATTCTAGCACTTGGGGATACTCAGGCCAAGGGATTGCTTGAGGCCAGGATTTTTTGAGACTAGCCTGGGCAACATAGTAAGACCTCATCTCTAAAAAAAAAATTAAAAATTAGCCGGGCATGATGCTGTTCTAATAAGTAGTGAGTAGTAGTACTAGCTACTCAAGAGACTGAGGTGAGAGGATCACTGGAGCCCAGGAGTTTGAGGGTGCAGGATCTATGATTGCAGCACTGCACTCCTGCCTGGGTAACAGAGGAAGATCCTGTCCTTAATAAATATATGGACAAAAGATGTTAAAAATCATTTGAAAGAGAGGATATAAGTATGGCACATGAGCATATAAAAGGATGCTCAACATCATTTGTCATTTTGGAAATGCAAATAAAATGGCAACATGGTACCATTTTTAAAAATTGAAGAAAATTGGGAAAAAAAACTGAGAGATGTAAGAAGTGACGAATTCTTGTACATTGCTGATGGAAATGTAAAATGGTGTATTTGGAAAATAATTTGGCAGTTCTGCCTAAAGTTATACTGACTTTACCATTTGACATAGGATTATTTTTTCAATTATTTGTCCAGATGAAATAAAAATGCATGTCATGCAAATACTTATACAAAAAGTTCATAGCAATTTTATTTTTATTCTTTAAAAACTAGAAGCAAACCAAGTATCTTTCAATAAAACCAGAATGTTTTTGATGTACACAAATACATACAAAATAATGTGTGTATATATATATACACACACACATATATACACATATATGTACACACACACACATATATATATAAAATGGAATACTATTCATCAATAAAAAGAAAAGATGATAGAGTTATCATTTAACACAGCAGTTCCATTTCTACATACGTGCCCAAGAGATATAAAAACATGTCCACAAAAAACTTGTAATGAATGTTCATTGCAACATTATTCATAATAGCCAACTATTCTTAAAAATTGGAAGCCATTCAAATGTCTATGAATTGATAAATGGCAAAATAAAAAGGAGTTTATCTGTACAACGGAATGTAATTTGGCAATTGAAAATAAATGAAGTACTTATACATGCTACACATGAATGGAACTTGAAAACATTATGCATCCTATGTGAAAGAATCAGCCACATATTGTATGATCCCATTTATATGAAGTGACCAGGATAAGAAAATTCATAGGGAAAGAAAAACTGATAGTTTTTCACAGAGCTGTGAGTTTCATGAAGGAAAAAGGGGGAAGGGTGTGAGAAGAATGGGGAATGACTGCTAATGTTTACAGGGTTTTCTTGGGGACTGACGAAATTTTCTAAAATTGATTGAGGATTGTTGCACAACTCTATACATAGACTAAAAAATGCTGAATTGTACCTATTAAATGGGGTAAATTGTATGCTGCTTGAAACTCAATAACTTCTAAAACAGTAAATGCAATCTTGATAAATGCAACAACGTGGTTAAGTCTCAATAGGGTCAATAGGGTTGATCCCAGGAACCCACTCTTTTAAAGTTACATATCATATAATTTAATTTAGGTGACATTCTTGAAAAGATCTATGGTGATAGAGAACAATTCATTGGTTCCAGGGGGTAGGGATTAGGGGAGGGCTTTATGACAAAAGGACAGCATGAGGAAATTATTTTGGGTGATGAAACTGTTCTGTATCCTGCTTGTGGTGGTAGTTACACAAATGTAATCATGAGTTAAATAGCATAGAATTATGTAACGAAAGAAAAATTTTCTGCTACATATTTTTTTAAAGTAAAAGGAAGAGAAACATGACACAAAACATCAATATGCAGAAGATAAATTTTATATTTTTCTTATCTGAGGGTAGTATTTTAAAAAATCTTTTAACACTTTTAAAGTGTTTATCTTATGTCCCCAATGAATACCTACTTAATGAGAAGTTGTCAAACATCGAACTTCACTTGGTAAGGGAATCTTACTAAAACTAGCGTGAGGAAACAAAAAAGACCTCAGTCCATCCTGGGCATCCTGACATGTACCTAGGCTTTTGACACCTGACTGGGCTTCTATATTCTGCACCCAGAAGCTCTTAATGGCTCTTCTGACATAGTAATTGTTACGCAATGCCAGCCTCATTGAATACCTCAACCACTAATCTGCCCATCTGTCTTATTCTGAGTGGAACATATCCTATTTCCACTATAGGAGTCTTAAAGGTAAAGAAAAAGGATGTATACTACAAGTTTTAAATCCATCTTATTATCCAACTAAGGAAATTAGATGATCAGTTTATCTTAGCTCAATAATTAAGTTATGTCTGCTCCAAAATCTCTTTAAAAATTAAATTAGCATTAAGGCTGAGAAGATAGTTGGTGGAATTAAATACTTGTAGTACCACTCCCATCTTATTCCTTTCTAATACAGGTAAGGTCTAGATTTTGTCAGTGTTTTTATACCTTTCACTGAATAAAGAGGATTACCATTTCTAAAATTGATTAATTTTTCCTTGAACTACACTTTGTACCTGATTCTTGGAAGTAATATAAGCATGTGATTATGCTGACTTTAAAATAAGGTGTACATCTCTGATGTGAGCTTAAACAAATCTATTTAGATGTATGTTCATATAAGTATCTTGTTTTGAGTAAGTTATAATGGAGTTAGCATAATACAGTGGACTACCTTAGCTTTATTTTTCCAGAATTTCAGCTTCCTCATACAGCAAAATGATGGTAACATATCTACCTGGTCTGCCTACCTTACAAAATCATTGTCTCAATGTTTTTATTAATATAGTATGTGACCATTCATTCAGTCACCCTTGCCAGAAGCTAGGGCCTCATGACAGAATCTCTTTTTTCATTCAATCCTCTAAAACCATGAGATCAGACATATGAAGGTATTATTTCAATGTCCCAAGACCATCATCTGTCCATACACTCCTCTGCATTCCTTTGCACGCTCAGATAAGGCCTTCATTCTTACATGGATTACTATAAACTTTCTATCTAATTATCTTATTGCAAATACTTTTTTTTTTTTTGGAAATGGAGTCTCCCTCTGTCGCCCAGGCTGGAGTGCAGGTGGCACAATCTCGGCTCACTGCAAGCTTCGCCTCTCGGGTTCACGCCATTCTCCTGCCTCAGCCTCCCGCGAAGCTGGGACTACAGGCGCCTGCCACCATGCCTGGCTAATTTTTTTGTATTTTTAGTAGAGACGGGGTTTCACCATGTTAGCCAGGATGGTCTCGATCTCCTGACCTCATGATCCACTCGCCTCAGCCTCCCAAAGTGCTGGTATTACAGGCGTGAGTCACTGCGCCTGGCCTGAAATAAGTTTTTTATGACCACCATAATCTCACATTATCACCCCAATTTTATCTTCACACTAATGACATGATGGTCTTCCTAAAGCAGAAATCTAACCAGGTCTTCTGATCTTTTTAAATTCCATTGAAGTCTCCTTCTTGGGATAAAGCTGAAACCCCTTACACTAATCATGTTTTAAAATATAATAATAATCTGACCTCTGGTTGCCTCTGCAGTTTCATTTTCCACCAATGCCCATATAAGCAAGATTTGCTCAAATCCAAATCAACCACCTGCAATTGAATAAAGACAGAATCCTATTTCATACCTCTGTAGCACAAACTGTACGTTTATATGTTATGCTCAAAATGTCTATCTTGCCTCTCTACATCCCTCCTTTTGTTTTCCTAATGCCTACAAGTGACTAAAAAAGTCGTAACTATTCTTTGGGAGCCTAAGGCAGGAGGGCCACGAGGTCAGGAGATCGAGACCATCTTGGCCAACACGGTGAAACTCCATCTCTAATAAAAATACAAAAATTAGCCAGGTGTGGTGGCGCATGCCTGTAGTCCCAGCTACTTGGGGGGGCTGAGGCAGGAGAATTGCTGGAACCCAGGAGGCAGAGGTTACAGTGAGCTGAGGTCACGCCACTGCACTCCAGCCTGGTGACAGAGCGAGACTCAGTCTCAAAATAACAATAATAATAATAACAACGAATGAAGATCAAAGTACTATAAAGATTTTCCTGACCACCATGCTAAGGTAGAGGACTCTTACCTTTACTTCTTGAGTACTTTTTCATAGCTCTTATTATACAGACTTACTGCCTTTCTTCCCTCACTACACTGTAATCCTCACAAAGGAAGCACTACCTCTTTTTTTTTCTTTTTAACCTGTGTATCTAGCACATGACAGAGTAGTTTATATACTACAGGTAATCTATAACTTTTGATTGAATAAATGTTATATGTAAAAGTATTTTATCAACTACAAAAAAATCATCAGAATATAAATCACTGTGATCATTACCACCCACAAGTTAAATGTTAGGATAGTGTAATATTTTAGTCCTCTTCCTAAATATGAGAGCCTTTTCTTGACCAAAACTGCTAATAATGCCATAAACCAGGTTCTGGCTAAATAATATAAAGTATTGGGATCTCATCTCAGATGTGCTACTTACTCATTTGTTGTTTGATTTTGGGGAAAATACTTAATATCTGTGAATCACAATAACATCTGCAAACTGGCAATATTAACTATTAATTTACAAATTTGTTATTAGATTTATATATATTTATATATCATTGGATGTGTCATATAGGCAAATGGAGTTGGTACAGTTTCTCTTTACTTGAAATATAATATCTAGGCACACATGAAATTGTAGCTGCTATTATTGTTATTCTTATTTAAAAATAAATTTAGAGGAATAAATAAGAAAGTTTCTTCACATTTGCGTGGCAACTTTATATTCCATGTATATTTGTGGCTTGGGGCACTGTTCATAAAATGAAAATATATGGTACCAGATACGGGTGCTGCCAGATGTCACATTCTATCCTTAAGATATAAGGAGAGGAAAAAATTTGTGGAGAGCCGAATCAAATCATCTGTATTATTTATTGATATACATACCACTCTCCCATACGCACCAACTGGTCTAGATATTGGGTTTATTTTTATAAATGAACTTGATAAATAATTGAATACGATATTCTGTCCTGTCCCTGCTATTCTGTCCTTGGACTCTTGGGGCATTAAGAATTCATGCCTCTCTTGACCTGCAAGCTTCTACTCCTATTCCAGCAGCCCTGTGTGGTGTCTGAGAAGAGATTTGCCACTCAAGCTGAATTGTGTGGTGTTTTTCTGATATGCAAAATGTTGGCCCAGTGGAAGCCTCTGGACTCATTTTCATTAGTGATTTAAACACATTTGGAGAGTAGGATGGGGTGGGCAACAGATTATTTGCCTCTCAGCATGGCAAAACCACCTTTATTGTCACTGCTCACTGGCTCAGAAGAAATTAGCCACCTAAGTACGTAGCCTCTTCTGCTTTTCAGTGGGCTGATTTGTGCTCATATTGGGTTCCTGGGATCACCAGTGAGGGTCAGCTCTCCACTGATTAATCAGGTGGGACAGAGCCCCTAAAAACAGAGCTGGTCCTTCCCCTAAGCACCTTGCTCCAGAATTTTGCTCATTTTGAGTATTTATTTACACCTATCTGGGATGGTGTGCAGATAAGGGTGTCAGCTAGCTTTTAAAAATATTAAATAAAGCTTGTTTGAATAAGTTATCAGATCCTTTGCTACTTAATTTTTCAGTATCTATGAACCTGCTACTGACATATTAGAAATGGGAAGCCTGTTACTCCCCTAATTGATGTTAATGAATCATGTTTCCATGTCCTTGAGGTAGGGTTTAGGGCTCAGTTTCACTTAGTTTCACTTAGTCTCAGTTTCACTTACGACAATGCATTGCATTGTCGTAACCTCCTTTAGTTTACAAACTACAGAAAACTCCTGGAAAGTCATAAGGTTAGGTATGTTGTAGCCTGCAGTTAGAAAGTAGTCATTGTGGAAGAGATCAGACCAGCAGGGATGATATTCCATAATGGTAAATATTGCCCTGGATATTAAAAATATGAGAGAGACAAAGTAACACCACTTAGAGACAGAAAGGTCTGGATAATTTCATACTATTTGCAAAGGATAAAACCAAAAATTTCTTTCCTCACATTCCAGAAAATAATTTAGCTCTCTCTCTGCAGCAGTTACTGTCATTTATCACTGTCTTTCATCCGTAAAGAATTTTCCACTAAATAAATTTCTTTAAAAAGCCCAAAATAATACATTGGAAAAAATTTGTTCAAAGTCCATTTGAACACCAATCATACTAATTCCCAACCTGTTCCTGAGATTGTTGGAGATCGGGCTTCTGTATTGGGCAGATCTGTTTATCAAGTGAGCCAAGCAACAGCAGGGGCTCAGCTATTCAATTCTTCTCTAAGGGCCTGCAGTGATGGTCACTGGTCATGGGCTGCCTGATGGCCTCTGCTGCTGTCTGCCTGCACTTCTCTAGTCCTCACCATCACTCCACCCACTCTGTTTTTCTGTCCAATTTTTAAACCAAATATATATATATGTGTGTGTGTGTGTGTGTGTGTGTGTGTGTGTGTGTGTGTTTCATTTTTTTTCCTAGTTCTCATCTATTTTTGATGCACCTGGGGTTTCACTTTGCTGGGAGTGGCAGATTCCCCAGACACAATTCCCAAAGATTTTGATACAAAGCTGGGGGTTGGCGGTTGGTCAAGAAATCTGAACTTTTAATTGGCATTTAAGCTCATTCAGGCATGGTGATCTTGGGAACATACTTGGAGCAACACTGCTGTACAGAACGAAAACCCGTTATTTTTTTAAATTACTGTTATGTATTTAAAGTATACAATATGATGATTTGATATACATATACAACATGAAATTATTATTATAGTCAAGCAATTAGAATATCCTTCACCTCCCCAAATCATCTTGTGTGTGTGTGTGTGTGTGTGTGTGTGTGTGTGTGTGTGGTAAATGCACAAAAAAATCTCCTATCTTAGAAAATTTTCAGTATACAATATTAACTATGGTCCTCATGCTGTACATTAGATCACTAGACTTCTTCATCTTACATAACTGCAACTTTGTACCTTTTGACTTACATTTCCTCATTTCTTCCCCTTCTCTGCCCCTGATAACTGGTGTTCTACTTTCTGTCTCTGTGTGTTTGGCTCTTTCTAAATTCCACATATAAGTGATATCATGCAGCAATTTTCATTTCTGTATCTGGCTTCATTCCTTTAGCATAATGCACTTCAGGTTTATTCATTTTTGCCACAAATGGCAGGATCTCATTTTTTAAGGCTGGATAATATTTCATTACACACACTTACAATACACACACACACACACACATAAACACATACATCACAATTTCTTTTTGCATTCATCCAATGATAGACTCTTAGGCTGTTTTTCTATCGTGGTTATTGTGAATAATGCTGCAATGAACATGGAACTGCATATATCTCTACAAAATGTTGATTTCATTTCCTTTGGATATATACTCACAAGGTGGATTCCTGGACCACATGGTAGTTCTATTTTTAATTTTTTGAGGAAGCTCTATATTGTTTTACATGTCTACTAATTTACATTGCCACCAACAGCATACATATGTTTTCCTTTTCTCTATACCCTGGCCACACCAGCAGTTTGTTATCTCTTGTCTTTGGGATACTTGCCATTCTAACAGGCATAAGGTGTTATCTCATAGTTTTGATTCACATCTCCTGGGTGAGTAGTAATGTGGCACATTCTTTTATCTACTTCTTGGCCATTTTCTTTGGAATATCTTCTTTGGAATAATGTGTATTCAGGTTCTTGCTCATTTCTTAATCAGGTTAGCTTTTTATTATTTTCTTTTGCTATTAAATTTTGTGAATTTCTTATATTTTTAGATATTAACCCCTGATCATCTGTATGGTTTACAAATGTTTTTTTTTCCCAGTCCATAGTTCTTCTTTTTATTTTGTTGATTTTTGTTCATTGTTTCCTTGGCTGTGCAGAAGCATGTTAGTTTGATGTGGTCTTACTTGCTCGTTTTTGCGTTTATTGCTTGGGCTTTTGGTGGCATATTTAAAAATTTATTGCCAAGGCCAAAGGCAGAGAGATTTTTTCCTGTGCATTCTGTGACTTTAACAGAGCAAATCTGCTTTTTTTTTTTTTTGCAATTACTAATTTTGTCAAGATGTTGCAAGATGATTTATATTCATTTGATATTCACAAAACACCTGTGAGTTAGGTATTATTAACTACATTTCTCAGGTGGGAAAAAGAAAACGAGATTCAGAAACTTTAAGTACTTGCCCAAGGTTACACAGTTAGTGCACAGCAGAGCCGGGATGAAAACCCAAGCTCGTCTGATTCAAAATCCACCTCTTTCCACCGCGTCATGCTGCCTCCTCAGGTAAGACGTTGCCAAGATGTTTGCCAATGAACCTGGCAACCGCTCATGCTGGCATTCTCCCTCTCTCATCTCTACATCCTTCTGTGCCTCCATAAGGACTAAATACCCATATATTTTTGGGCTTTGTCCCAAATAACGTGGGTGAGGCCAAAGAAAATTGAAAATACATTATCTGCTCTCCAGGATTATGGATTTTATTGGCAAAGACAGGTGTCACACGTAACAGTATTTACAAAGAGTAAACGACAATAATGTGATCATGACTTGGGGCTAACTTGGTTTTGAGATAAATACTGCCCTATTTTTTACTTGAAATTGATGTTGATGTTATGGAGATTTCCTGTATAGCAATAATGGCATGTGTCAATGTCAAAAAGTACAAGTTTCTAATTCTGGTTTTACTAGCAAAATCTCTAAAACACCGTGTCTCCTAAACTTTATGGAGCACATTACTTCTGAGGGAATCCTTAAAAAATTGAATAGCATTTTGTAATGAAAATCCTAATATATTCAAGGTAAACATTATGTTAAGAAAATACTGATCACCTTGGACTGAGCTGATGAAGACAGAACCCTCTCTGGCTGCAAATACAGGAATTTAGTCACAGGCAACAAATGCAATTCACATCAAGAAACAGAATCAATGATGCAGAATCAGTACAACAACCTAGAGTGTTAGAATCTAAGGAACACAAAGTAATAAAATGACCTGAAAAAATGCTATGAAATAATTATGAATAAGATACAAATTTAGAGTTGAACTCTAAAGAAAGATAAATGTAAAGATGCTAAAATTGAAGCAAGCAATCAAGGCAAAAGCATTAATGAGAGGTGGAGAACCCTAACATTTATAATAAGCTGTAGGGTTTAAAAGCTACAAACTGGTATTCTAACACACAGGCCAGGTGCAAAAAACAATAGGAGTATGAGCCTGAGTAGGGTAAATAAATTAGAACTGAACCCCTTGCATAAATCCTAGGGCTCCGAATTCTCCCCATCATTTTGGGGAGATACTCTGTGGACACTGCATGGGGGTATTGAGATTTCTGCTTGGGAATAAAAAATTTATTTCCCAGCTACAGCAGACAACTCTCAAGCTCTTTCAGGAGATTGCCTCAACTGAAAGAGCCACTTTGACCAAATGTATACCCCTTTACTGGGCTGGCCCATCTTCAGTGTCTGAGCATAGGATTCAGGAAAAAACAAAAAACAAAAAACTGTAAAGTCATTCCACCTTCAGGGCTTCTTACAGGAGTAGGCTAGTTATCTGTTGATAATGCATAGCTTGAATTTTGCCTCTGTCCAATATTGAGTTCTCTTTCCTTTCATAGGTGTTGATTCCGAGAGCACTCAGTATGTCTCTTCCTAAGGAATCCCTCCTGCAAAATATGTCTATTAGAGAGCTCAACCTAAAGGGACTCACAAGGGTACACGCAAGCTTTAATTTTACTTTTTATCTTAGAGGAAGAGGAAGAAGAAGAAGAAGAAAAAGGATGAGGAGGAGGAGGAAAGAGAAGAAGGAGGAGGAGGAAGAAGGAGGAGGAGAAGAACAAAAAAGAGGAGGAAGAGGAAGAAGGAGGAGGAGGTGGAGGAAGAAGAAGAGGAAGAAGAAGAGGAAGAAAAAGAAGAGGAAGAGGAAGAAGAAGAAGAAGAAGAAGAAGAAGAAGAAGAAGAAGAAGAAGAAGAAGAAGAAGAAGAAGAAGAAGAAGAAGAAGAAGAAGAAGAAGAAGAAGAAGAAGAAGGCGGCGGCGAAGGCGGAGGAGGAGGAGGAGAAGGTGGAGAAGGAGGAGGAGGAGGAGCAGGAGAAGGTGGAGAAGGAGGAGGAGGAGGTAGTGGAGGAGGAGGAGCAGGAGAAGTCGGAGAAGGAGGAGGAGGAGCAGGACAAGGAGGAGAAGGTGGAGGAGAAGGAGGAGGAGAAGGTGGAGGAGGAGGAGGAGAAGGTGGAGGAGGAGGAGGAGAAGGAGAAGGAGGAGAAGGAGGAGAAGAAGGAGAAGGAGGAAGAGAAGGAGAAGGAGGAAGAGAAGGAGGAGAAGAAGGAGGAGGGAAAAATAAATGATGTGAAACTGAAATCTCAGGACAAATGCATTGCATTACTTTTGGTCTGATTTCACACTATCCATTTTCAGTGAGTGAACTAAAGCTATTACATTGATCTTAAAGTTGTTACATGATAAACTGAACCCAAGTAGATACAGGTAAGAAAGTTCTGTCAGGAAGCTTTCATATGTCAGGGCATACAGGACTTTCAAAGAATAAATAATGTCAATAAAGAAAGTTACAAAATCAAAAATTCAATATTACATGAAGGCATTAAAAAACTGACAACGTTCAATTTTATCTCAGTCTTGTATTACTAGAAAATAGCAATGGTCAAGAGATGCTTTCAGTCCTCTGTGTTCTGAGAAATGGCTAACTGGAAAGGACTACTCTGTTGTTGTGTATTCAGAGAAAAAGACCTATGCCTGTCTTTCCTCATTACTCCCACAATGTCACCCTCATTTTCTTTGAGAAGCCACTCATAAATGTATAATAACTGTTGTAACATCCTGAAAAAAAAAAATCTTCAATTGTCTGGTGCAGTTTGTCTTTCGCAGTCTTGATACCATGACTCAGGTAGGCTCTGACTGTGCCTTCATAACACAATGAACTCACCTCAAGTAAATGAGGCCTCTTGTAACTCTTTTTTTGTGCTCCTGTAGGTCTAGAACTCAACAGTGAACTCAGCTCTTTTTATGCTACTGACTCTTTTGTTGGGTGATAGATAATTAATTTTGGGTCCTGATTTTTTACTTGATTTCTGGTGCCAGCATCTTTTGGCTTTATTATCTAACCATTTGGCTTTTTCTGTAAATTGATTGAAGGTTTACAGAGATCTTGTATCTATTGGTAGAAAGACAGAGAATGTGGTTTGTTAATCTTTTCAGTTTGTCTCTTTGTTTATTTTGAGATCAAATCAATTGAGAATTACATGCCTACCAGGAAGTATATATATGAATTGGTAAGTTTGTATTTCTGTGTTTATGCTTGACAAAGGACTAATTTTAGAACTGAAGTTGTAAATTTCCTCTCCCGTATGTTTGTATGTTTATGTGTCTCTAACATAGGCCTTCATTTTATGAGTATATAATATTTTCTCTCCTCTAAATATATTTCCAAATTTGATTATATACTCTCTGAAAAGAAGTTCTATTCTAGTAGGTATAGAAATAAATAAACACTAATGTGACTTGGAAGTTCCAAACTTCTTAAGAAATAAAAATAAATAAATAAAGGTTATTCTTGTAATTCAGAAATGTTTTAAAAATTCAGGTTTACATAATTTAGGCGAATCTTTGGCTAGATTAGCTTAATATATTTTGCTTAATAATTGCAGATGTATCTTTTCTGATTTGTCAGTGTTCAATACAATATAAAAGTAGATTTTTATTTTACCTACTGATTAAATAAGCTAGTATTACTTAATAACTAAGCATGTATTATTTATTAAGTATACTTAATAAATAAGCTAGTGTTACTTCTATGAAATGCCTAAGATTAATAAAAAGGTAAGTTTATAAAGTCACATTAAATCATTATTCATCTTTTTTCTTTATTTTTGAGACAGAGTGTTGCTCTGTCACCCAGGCTTGAGTGCAGTGGTGCGATCTTAGCTCACTGCAGCCTCTGCCTCCCCAGTGCAAGCAATTCTCCTGCCTCAGCCTCCCGAGTAGCTGGGATTACAAATGTGTGCCAGCATGCCCAGCTAATTTTTCCATTTTTCATAGAGACGGGATTTCTCCACGTTGGCGAGGCTGGTTCCAGACTCCTGACCTCAGATGATCCGCACACCCTGGCCTCCCAAAGTGCTAGGATTATAGGCTTGAGCCACCGTGCCTGGCCAGTTTTGTAATATTTCATCTTGATGATAATTTGAAAGATTTTTGGACAACTGAAAAACTTGAATAGATACTAAATTGAGTTAGTGAATACATATTCATCATATACCTAGATTATGTCTAAGATAGAGAACTGAAAGTTTAATTGCTAAGCATAATTATAACTTTTGTATATAAAAACTTATGTATACAAAAACAAATATATACTTTTTGTTTCACTTTTATATAGGGAAGATTGGCTATAGATCTTTGGGTCTGATAAGAGTATGTTCATCTTGCTACTTGGAAAAGTTGTACAACAAGGGGTGTGTATAGATGTGAAAAGTTGTAGAGGGTTTGTGAAAAGGGAATTTTATTTATCATGGTCCAAGCTGTTAAAATTTGATGGTTTTATTTACAGAAGTTACAAAAGGAATTTAGTATCAAATGTTATACTACTGAAAGCTAAAATTTGTTTTCTTTTCTGTTAAGATGGAAAAAAAGATTGGATTAGTGGCCTACCATTAATAAGGGCCTATAAAATGTATACTTTACCTTCTGTGAAATTTGTCTATACAACAAAAATTCTGTGTCTTACCAGAATAAATTTTTATGGTTTATTTTAATATATCCTTGATTATTTAAGTAAACAAAGGTTTCTCACTTACGAAAGAATGAAAGTTATTTCAAAATAATGTTATCTCCTTTGTTTTCTTTCAAAATATTTTACTGTCATTTTGATTAAATAGGTTAGAGAGTATTATTGCACAGCCATCCATCATCCTATATTAATCAAGTGTTCAAATCTCCTGACAACTTTTGATATTTTGCTTTCCTCAAATCCAGTCCTAAATGATATCTTTTGCATCTAAAACTGTCCTTCAGATATCCCAGAGGGCTCTTGGAAAATCACAAAGATTTGTTCTTTTTCCTTGTAATAAAGAGGTGCTAGAAAAAATTAAGTTTTTTTGATATGTTACAATTGAGTATGGGCATTGTCAAATCAGAAGAGATATGTAGCCTTCCCTAGGTTAAATTTGTATGAGTGAAATTATATTAATATAAATAGTTCAGAAATTGTATGCTATATGAGAAGTTTCTAGAGATTTCTCCCAGGCCATGATATCATTCTTTTTTTTTTTTGTTTTTTTTTTAACACAATCTCGCTGTGTCACTAGGCTGGAATGCAGTGGCACAATCTCGGCTCACTGCTATCTCCACCTCTCGGGTGCAAGCGATTCTCCTGCCTCCGCCTCCCGAGTAGCTGGGACTGTAGGTGGGTGCCACCACGCCGAGCTAATTTTTATATTTCTAGTAGAAATAGCGTTTCACCATGTTGGCCAGGATGGTCTCCATCTCTTGACCTCGTGACCATGATATCATCCTATTTATCAGTCTTGCTGTTTTTCCTGATATTAGATAAAAATGGTATAGCTATCAGTCATAAGTTGTCATTTTAAAAAATGTTAAGTTAGGCCGGGCGCGGTGGCTCAAGCCTGTAATCCCAGCACTTTGGGAGGCCGAGACGGGTGGATCACGAGGTCAGGAGATCAAGACCATCCTGGATAACACGGTGAAACCCCGTCTCTACTAAGAAATACAAAAAACTAGCCGGGCGAGGTGGCGGGAGCCTGTAGTCCCAGCTACTCGGGAGGCTGAGGCCGGAGAATGGCGTGAACCCGGGAGGCGGAGCTTGCAGTGAGCTGAGATCCGGCCACTGCACTCCAGCCTGGGCTACAGAGCGAGACTCCGTCTCAAAAAAAAAAAAAAAAAAAAAAAAAAAAAAAAGTTAAGTTAGTCATATCTTTACTTCTTTAATGTAAATCTAGCATTTTCTAGGCCATTGGTTTTCAATTGAGGATTCACAGCAGTGACCTATTTTTATTTAATATACAGATGTTTAAGAACTACTCATCACTGACTGAACGTCTATACTTGATGTTCTTGATAGATTCTAGAATAGTCTTAGTGTATGAATGGTATATTTGGAGCATATTATGTATCAGGATGATTTTATGTTACATTTTAATTTTTCTGTGTAAAAGTTACCTAATTTAAAAAAATTTAGACATCATATCTACTATTTTGAAAATGGGGTTAATCAATATATTTGCAGTTATTTTGCCTAAATAATTTTTGGATTCGTTTTATCTTATTTCGCATGCCACAAAAACGAGATTTTTCTTGTCAATTCCATTACAAGTTGAGCATCCTCATTCACAAATTCAAAATTGCAAATGCTCCCAAATCTGAAACTTTTTGAGTATGGATAAGCTGCCACAAGCAGAAAATCTCACGCTTGACATCTTTGCTTTCTGATAGTTCAGTGTACACAAAGTGTTTCCTGAACTAAATTATTAAAAATATTATATAAATTACTTTCAGGCATTGTGTATAAGGTGTGTATAAAAGATAAATGAATGTTGTCATTAGATTTGGGTCCCTTCTTCAAGATATCTCGCTATGCATATGCAAATATTTTAAAATCTGAAAAAATCCAAAATCTGAAACACTTCTGGTCTCAAGCATTTTGGAAAAGGAATATTCAATCTGGATCCTTGTAATGAGCTCTCATCAGAGAATTCCCTTACAAAAATAATCAATAATGAGTTTGACACAGTTATTTTAAATCATTTTTTATCTACAGATAGCTTTGTGTTTGATTGTTTTATTCTGGTTCTCTCCTGAAAGCTCTTGCAAGCTACAGGCCAGAGTGCTTCATTTGTGATAACAGCTCTCTCAGAACACCATAGCAAAATATGCCAGATACTTGTAGGTGCAGGCTTCTAATAGCATCACTTAAACAAGTTTGAAATCTAACCAACAGACTAAGTCAGATTTTCCAGGCACCTGGTTGAGAAGCAGATGAATTCATAATGTTGCTAACTCAAGATCTAAGAGGACAGGAATTAATTACATGGGTTGAATGAAATGATGAGAGATGACTGTTCTTTTTGTTAATGTCCTATTTTTGTTATTTAATGAACTCCTCTCTTCATTTAAGCCATCCATGACTATCTCTAAGCTATCTATAATCCATAACAAATGAGTAGACTACTTTTGTACACAAAAATAAAATATTTATAGCTGATACCATTTCTCCCTATTTGACCATTTTCAGAATCAGAATTATAGGACAGATTTGGCAGTATTTAAATATTTTCTTAAATACAACACAGAAATAAACTCATGAAACAGTTGGAGATGGTGAAGAATACCCTCAGTTCTGTACTCACATCGCCAACCATCTCTAACACTTTTCATTTGTATGTGATGATTTTTTTTTTTTAAATCTCAATCTCCTATGGCTTTTTGCCTGAAGGCATTCCCTGGCCACTGGAGTATGTCTGAACCATGCACAAAAAGCTGCAAGTGTCAAAGAATGAATAATGTCCGTGGCAAGTAGCCTTCAGTAAATATTATTAGTTGGGAGTTTGTGCATAAATGCCACGTTTTGAGGTATGTTCAATATTGCCTCCCTAGAGGTCCCTAGTAGTATTGAGCCTCTGTTTCCACAGTAGTAATCTACTTATTATTTTACCCTGTATTAGTTTCCATTCAGTGTTACTCTACTAGGGCTGCCATAACAAAGAACCACAGATTTGATTTCTTAAGAAATATAAATTTATTATCTCACAATTCTGGAGGCTAGAAATCTGAGATCAAAGTGTCAGCAGGGTTGGTTTCTTCTAACGCCTTTCCAATTGGCTTTTATGTAGCTGTCTTCTTCCAGAATATTCACTTGGTCTTCCCTCTGTATGTGTCTATCATGAGCTGAATTGTGTACTCCAAAATTCATATATTGAAGCCCTAACTCCTAGTACCTCAGAATGCGACTGCAATTGAATGTGTGACCTTTACAAATGTGAGTACATTGAAATGAAGCTGTTATAGTGGGCTCTAATTCAATCTGACTGACGTCCTTATAAGAAGAGGGAATTTGAGCACACACAAAGACATTAGGGATGTTTGTACACTGAGAAAAGACCATGTGCAGACACAGTGAGAAGGAGGCCATCTGCAAGACAGAAAAAACAGGCCTCAGGAGAAACCAAACCTGCCAACACCTTGATCTTGGACTTCTAGCCTCCTGAACTATGAGAAAATAAATTTCTGTTGTTGAAACCAACCATCCAGCCTGAGGTATTGTGTTATGGCTGTCCTAGCAAATAACATTAGGTTGGCCCATTACTTTCAATGGCAAAAACTGCAAGTACTTTTGCACCAGCCTAATATATCTGTGTCTTAATCTCCTCTCCTTATAAGGACACCAGTCAGGTTAGATTGGAGCTCCTCCATATCATCTCATTTTGCCTTAATTATCACTTTAAAGACCCTATCTCCAAATACAGTCACATTCTGAGATACCAGGAGTTAGAACTTCAACATGACATGAATTTGCAGGAAAATCAATTCAGTCCTTAGCACTTCACTTCTGAATTTCATGCTCTCCTCTCTCTTATTTGTGTTTCCTAGGGATTATTCTCTAAGAACCCAGTTGCAATTAATGCTTTCTCTTAGACTTTGCTTTTGAGGAGTCTCAAACTAAAGCAAGTGGTTAAAAGGCCTGGGGGAGAAAAAGAAGTTTAAATCATTTTCTGAAAAATTCACAGAACAGGAGACTGGAGAGAATGAGAAAGAGGTATTTAAAAATATAGTGGTATAGAACTTTTAAAAACTAAAGAAAACATGGGTTTTTAGATTAAGGATTACACTGAGTTCAGAGTAGAATAAACAAAAGCAATCTCTTTGTAAATTCATTTTATTAGCTATAGCATATTGAATTGCTCTATAAATAGACCCTAAAATACAAGAACTTAAACTCACAAAACCATCCAGGGAAGGTGCTCTAGGATTATGTGACAATATATGGACTCCTACTCTTGCCACTCTGTATCTCCATCTTTGCCATGGATTGCTGCCATCCATAACTAGCCAGAAGATAGGAAAGGTCAGGAGGAAGACATGGCTACTTTAAAAGCTGATTCATTGTAGAGATTTATATTCCTCAGCCACACTTAACTGCAAGGGAGGCTGGGAAACATGAACTATTTCTCTCTGGCTACAGTAATATTATCATAAAAGCAGGAAATAATAGATTTTGGTAGACACCAAGGATTTCTGCTTCACAACATGATGACATTACATAATGAAAACTGCAAAGGCAAAAACCAAGACAAACCAAAAAAGAAATACTAAAAATGTATCATGTATCACAAGGAAAAACAGATTACACATCACCCCCAATTAACAATGGTTCAACTTAAAATTTTTTGACTTTATGATGGTGTGAAAGCATTAAACATTTAGTAGAAATCGTTCTTCTAGTACCCATACAACAATTCTATTTTTCAGTTTCAGTATAATCAGTGATATTCAACAGCAGATTTTCAACATTTTATTATAAAATAGGCATTATTATAAAATAGGCTTTATGTTAGATTATTTTGCCCAACTGTAGACTAGTAAGTGTTCTGAGCACATTTCCGGTTAACTATGCTAAGCTATGATGTTCAGAAGCTTAGGTATACCAAATGAAATTTTGACTTACAGTATTTTCAACTTACCAATGATTTATCAGGAAGTAACATGAGGAAACTGTATTTAAAAAGGGGCAGCAATTCAGTGACAAGATAATTTGTATTAAAATCAATTCTAAAAATCCTGAGTGATAATCTCACTTGTAAATTCCACACTTAATACTCAAAAGTGAAGGTAAAGCGTTTATACTAATAAAGACATTATTATATTAAATATATACTACTGAAAGCACAAATGCATAGTAATAACAAATTTGGAAGTGATTAAACAAGTTGGATTTAAAATAGTTGAAAACAATAAATACTTTTTCTATGTAAAGAATTTGTATGCTGTTATATTGATGGGTACTTCTTGTTTCACATGAAAGTGTTTGAATTTTTGTCAAATGATTTTCTATATTTCTTGAAGTCATTTTATAATCATTCTTTATATATCAGTATATTTTCTTATATTAAATCCCTTTTCATTCAACTTAATTCCTCTGACATCTTTTAAATATGTATCAAAAATAGGTATCCAGTAATCAAGAATAACTTCTATTCTGATATATGTACAAATATTTGCAAATAATTTATCTCTATATTAGATTATAGGAAAACAATAACAATTAAAACAATAAGATAGAAACCAGAAAAAAATGATAATTAATAAATTTTAAATATACTTCTACTAATATCCAGAGTATAAAATCTCCATTAAATACCCTGGGAATAAAAGGAAAATAACAACAAAATAGTTATAAAGGGTTTTAAGATGGCTTACTAGGGGGATTAGATGCCTCTCTTCCTCCAGAATGAAGAACAAATTAGCGAGTATATAATAACACTTGAAAGACAGCATTTAAGCTAGTAAACTGGAATTCAACAGAGAAATGGGAGAAAACACTTGAGGCATGGAAAAGAGCCAGGATTGGTTAGAAGACTAGATATGCTCCCTAGTGCAGGGAAAGGGTATGTGAGAAATTCAGAGTGAACCCTTGGTGGACTCCTGCAGCCTTAGCTTTAGGAGAATTCCTCAATCCTCACAGAACCTGAGCATAGTATAGGTAACTGCCTAGAGACATTGCAATGGCTTTGCTCCAGAGAGAGAGAGCTTACCCTTGGTCCCACACATTTCCCAAGTCCTAAGCAATTGCACCATAGTGCCACTTTGAAAGCCCAGCACCCATCACATTGCATCCTGCCCTGGGGCCCAGCAGCCTCTAAATCGCCACATGCATGGATTCACACCGGTATTTCCCCCATGTTCACACAGAGCACTGCCAGTCTCTGAGTACAATGCCAGTCGGACCCATCAGAGTGGCAGAGTACCCAGCACTCTAGCACACACAGTGTCCTGTACCCCAGGGAATGGGCAGTGCAGTACACCAGTGAGGCTGCCTTTGGAAAGAAGGGAAGCAAAATGCATGCTCCATAGAGCCTGAGAACCACTTACCCAGAATAGGTACCACAGATAGTAATCGTGCCTTCCTCAGAAGCATGGCTGCCTTGTACATACCATGAAGACAGACTCTGCTACCATACCCCACAGCTGCTGCTGTTGTCACCAAGGACTGAGGCATACACAACTGGCAGCAATCCTGTCCCATTCAGTAGCAGAGGATTAGCTTTGCTTGTAGCCATGCTGCTGCTGCTGTCACCACTGCTACCACTGCCAGGGGTGAAAGCATGCACTCCCTAGAGCCTGATAACTGCCTGCTATGGCTGTAGCTATTGTCAGCAATTCCACTCCTTTCCAGCAGCAAACTCATAGCATACTTGCACATGCCCTGAGGACAGGCCCCTCCCACCCACCAACCTATCACCTCCATTGCTGCAGCCACCTGAATACTCTATCAACGGGGTCTGGTGATAATCCCACCCTGCCCAGCACAGCCAGTGCCAGAGCACACCCACTGGGGGCCTGAGGACAGGCTACTGGGCCACTGGGCCTGACATGGCCCCCACTCCCAGTACTCAAGCAAACCACCCAGGAAACTGAGAATAGTCCCACTCTGTCCACTAGTACTGGTAACTGTGCACTCTTCCTGGAGGCCTGAGGATAGGCCCAGATAACCTTCACAGATGGCATTCACATGCAAGTACTAACTAGGAGCCTGGGGATTGGCCCACTGAGATCCTCACAGCTACCACTAACACCAATGTGTGCCACTTGGAGCACAAGAGTTTTCTCACCACTGTTATTGCCATCACCTATACCAAACACAATACTCAGAGAACCAAGGACCTGCTCACCCACCTGGTCAGCCACTGCCACTGGTGGAAACCAAGCAAGCCCTCTCGAGGCCCAAGAATCACCCCCTGTGGACCTGCTAAAACCAGTTCACACATGTGCTGCATGGGGACCCCAAACAAGGTATGCTCTGCCTGCTGCTACAATCAGTGGGGCCCAAGGACTGGAATACCTGGTATCCCTATCCCGAGCAACACCTCACCACAGCCTCCAAAATCAACTGCAGCCTACACTACTATGAAACACTTTTGACACTTTTAGACACTTTTGACACTGTCTAAGCTAAAGAAATCATACAGAAACTACAGTACTGCACATAGCCGGAATCGAACCTATAGTTTCCTACCCAACAAACACCATCGATATATCTTTAGGAAAAATTCTTATGCTTCAAAAGCCAATCCAAAAAAACTGGAAGTGACTATTACAGCAGATGTGCAGATATCAACATAAGGACACAAGAAATATACAAAAAAAAAAGGGAAATATGACACCTGTAAAGGAAAACACAATACTTCAGCAACGAATTTGAATAAAAAGGAAATTTATTAACTGCTAGAAAAAGTAAAATATTAAAGAAGCTCAATGATATACAGGAGAACACAGATAAGTACAAAGAAACCAGAAAACAATTCAGAGAAGTTTACCAGATAGATAATATAATAGAAGGACCAAACAGAAATTCTGTAAGTGAAGAATTAAATGATTGAAATATAAAAATTTATTAAAGGCTGTAAACAATAGTCTAGGACAGGCAGAAGAAAGAACTCAGAGATTGAACAGAGGTCTTTTGGAATAACCCAGTTAAAATGAAGTTAAAAAAAAAAAAGAATGAACAAAACCTACATATTATGTGGTATACCAAAAAGTGACTAAATATATCAATTTCCAGAATTGTGTTCCAGAAGATGAAGAGAAGACAAATGCCATAGAAAACCTGTTTAACAGATTAATAGCTGAAAACTTTCCAAGTCTAGCAAGAGATATATACATCCAGATACAAGAACCTTTGAGATTCAGAAATAAATACAAAAAGGTTTTCTCAATGGCACATCATAGTCAAAGTGTCAAAAGACAAAGAGAGAATTCTAAAATCCACAAGAGGAAAACACCCATTCATATACAAGGGAACCCCCATCAGAGTAACAGCAGATTTCTGAGCAGAAACCTTACAGGCTAGAAGAGAAGGGATGATATATTGAAAGTGCTGGGGTGGGGGGCGGGGGGGAGAAGAAGAAAAACACTGGTAGCCAAGAATATTATATCTAGCAAAGTTATATTTTATCAATGAAGAAGAAATAAAGTATTTCCCAGTAAGCAAAAGCTGACCAAAAGCTGACAGCATTCATCACCATTAGACCAGCCCTACCAGAAATGCTTAAGGGAGTCCTATGCTTGGAACTGAAAAAAAAGGTATCTGACATTAGGAAAACACAGGAAAGTATACAATTCACTGATAGAGCAAACACACACATGAGGAAAAGGAACTCAAATGTTACTACTTCAGAAAACCACCTAGCCACAATGACAACAACAGAGAAAGAGAAGAACAAAGAAAATACAAAACAACCAGAAAAAAATTAACAAAATGATAGAAATAAGTCCACCTATCAGTAGTAATCATGAATGTAAACAGTTTAAATTTTCCACCTAAAAGATATAGTCTGGCTAAAAGAAAAACAAACAAAAACATTACCTAATGATATGCTGCGTACAAGAAACTCACCTGTAAGGACACATATAAATTTAAAGGGATGAAAAAGATATTCCAAACAAAGGAAAAGAAAAAGTTACCAGGAGTAGCTATACTTATATCAGATAACACAGAATTTAATTCAAAACAGTAAAAAGAGACAAAAGGAATCATTATATAGTTATAAAGGGATTAATTCATCAAGAGGATATAACAATTATAAATACATATACACCCAATAATGAAGCACTGAGGCATATAAAGCAAATATTATTTAATCTAAATGGAGAGGTTGACTCTAATGCAATAATAGTCGGGGATTTCAACACCCCACTCTCAGCATTAGACAGAGCATCTAAGCATAAAATCAACAAAGAAATGTGGGATTCAAACTACACTTTAGACCAGATGAAACTAACAGATATTTAAAGAACATTTTATCCAACAGCTGCAGAAAACATATTCTTCTCATTAGCACATGGAATATTCTCCAGGATAGAACACATATCAGGCCACTAAAAAGACTCAACAAATTTAAAATATAAAAATTGCATCAAGTGTCTTGCCAGACCACAATGAAATACAACTATAAATCAATATACAGCAAACTTTCAAAATGCAACAAATACATGGAAATTTTAAAAACATGCTCCTGAATGACCTCCTCATCATTATTTCAGCAATGCAAGGATGGTTCAAGTTTATAAATCAATAAACATGAAACATCACATCAACAGAATAAAGGACAAAAAAATGATAATCTCAATAGAAAAAGAAAAACATTCAATGAAGTCCAACATTTTTTCATGATAAAAATTCTCACCAAACTAGGCATAGAAAGAACATACTTCAACATAATAACAGCTATATATGACAAACTCACAGCTAACATACTGAATGAGGAAAAACGGTAAGCCTTTCCTCTAAGAAAAGAAACAAGACAAGGATGCTCATTTTTATTACTCCTATTCAACATAGTATTTAAAATCTCAACCAGAGCAATCAGTCAAGAGAAAGAAAAGACATCCAAATTGGAAAAGAGAAAATTAAGTTGTCCCTCTTGCAGATGACATAATCTTATATTTAGGAAAACCTAAAGGCTCCACCAAAAAACTCTTAGTTTGATAAACAAAGTCATCTGTAAAGCTGCAGGATACAAAATCAAAATACAAAAATCAATTTCATATCTACATATCAATAATGAAATAACTGGAAAAGAAACCAAGAAGGCAATCTCATTTACAGTCACCACAAAAGGAAATCTAGGAATAAATATAAGAAGATGAAAGCCTCTACAAGGAAAATTACAAAACACTGATGAAAGAAACTGAAAAACACACAAAGAAATGTAAAGACATCCCCCGCTCATGGATTGGAAGAATTAATATCATTAAAATGCCTATATTGCTCAAAGCAATATGCAGATAAAATATAATCCCTATCAAAATGCCAACATCATTTTTCACATAATTAGAAAAAATACTTCTAAAATTTAAAAAAAATCTTGAATTGCCAAAGCAATTCTCAACAAAAAGAACAAAACTGACTTTACAGTATATTACAAAGCTATAGTAACCAAAATAGCATGATATTAACATAAAAACAGACATAAACCAATACAGCAGATTAGAGAATCCCAAAATAAATTAACATATTTACAGCCAACTGACTTTCAACAAGGTGGCCAGAAGATACATTAGGGAATGGACACCCTTTTCCATAAATGCTGCTGGGAAAATGAGATATCCATATACATAATAATTCAGCTAGACTCCTATCATTCACCACAGACATAAGTCAATGTGAAATGCACTAAATTACTTAAACATAAGATCTGGAACTAAAACTACTAGAAAAAAAATATGGAAAAAACTACAGACTATTTGTCTATGCAAAGATTTTATAGATAAGACTTCAAAGGCATGGACAACAAAAATGAAAATATACCAATGGGACTATATTAAACTAAAAAGCTTCTGCATAGCAAAGGGAACAACCAGCAGAGTAAAGAGACAGCCTGTCAAATGGGGGACAATATTAGCCAACTATTCAACTGACAAAGGATTGATAATCAGAACATGCAACAAACACAAACAACTCAAGAAAAAATAGTAATAATTACATTAAAAAGTTTGCAAAGGATATAAATAGATTTTTCAAAAGAAGACATACAAATGGCCAACAAGTATATGAAAACAATATTCAATATCACTAATCATCAGAGCAATGCAAATCAAAACCACAATGAGATGTCATTTTACCCTAGTTAAAATGGCTATTAGTAAAAAGAAAAAAAAAAAGATGCTGGTGAAGGTGTGGAGAGAAAGAAACTTTTATACACTGATGGTGGAAATGCAAATTATTATATCCATTATGGAATAATTATGGTACAGTGATTTCTAAGAAACCAAAAAATTAGAACTACCAGATGATCCAGCAGTATCACTCCTGGGTATTTATGCTAAGGAAAAGAAATCAGTATATTAAAGGAATATCAGCACTAGCAAGTTTACTGCAGCACTATTCACAGTAGTAAAGAACCTAAGTGTCCATCAACAAATTAACGTTTAAAGAAAATGTGGTATATATACACAATGAAATATTTCTTAGCCATAAAAAAGAATGAAATTCTTTCATTAGCAGCAACATGGCTCGAATTAAAGGTCCTTACATTAAGTGAAATAAGCCAGGTACAGAAAAACAAATTTTGGATGTTCTTACTCTTTCATTGGAGCTACAAAGGTTGATCTGGTAGAGAAAGATAGTAGAATTATAGAAACCAGAGGCTGGGAAGGATGTGTGGGGGTGAAAGCAGGATGAAGAGAGGTTATGTAACGTGTAAGAACACATAGTTTAAATAGGAGTAAGTTCAATGTTTGGTTGCATTGTAGGGTGACTATATTTAACAATAATATTTTACATATTTCCAAATAATAGAAGAGAGGACTTGAAATGTTTCCAATATCTGGAAATAATAAATATTTCAGATGATGAATACTTCAAACCCTCTGACTTGAGCATTACATATTCTATGTTTGTAGGAAAATTCCACATGTATCCTCATATAAATGTACAAGTATTATATATAAAAAATTTTTACAATAACAGATTTTTAGAAAATAATAATAACACAGACATGCTAAGTCAATGGACTATTGTTAAAGCAGTGTTTAGAATAAATTTTCCATAATTAAATATTTGTATCAATGAATTAAAAATAAATTAAACATCCAACCCAAAAATCCAAAAAAGAATAAAATGATAAATGAAAAAGAAACAGGAGGAATATATTAAGAAAACTAAAAGCAGAAATCCTTAGTAGAAAAATACATAGCTTTGGCTGGGTGCAGTGGCTCTCAACTGTAATCCTAGCACTCTGGGAGGCCAAAACGGGCAGATTGCCTGAGCTCAGGAGTTCGAGACCAGCCTGGGCAATATGGTGAAACGCAGTCTCTACTAAAATACAAAAATACAGGCACATGCCTGTAATCCCGGCTACTGGGGAGGCTGAGGCATGAGAATTGCTTGAACTTAGGAGGAGGAGGTTGCAGTGAGCTGAGATCACGCCATTGCACTCCAGCCTGGGTGACAAGAGTAAAACTCCATCTTGGGGGAAAAAAAAAAAAAATTATAGACAGTTCCATAAGGCAATTCTTTCACGTTGATAAATATCAGATAATCCAAAGAGGGGGGAAAAGCATAAAAATGTCCAAATTTTTATATAAAGCAAATATATTTGGAAACAAAAACATGATCAAGAATTAATACAATATAAAACTAATGACAAAATTCAAATATCAATATTGTTGTAAAAATATAAACAAAAATAATGTAACACTTTATTAAAATAATTTTGAAAAAGTGTGATTGATTTTAGGAATGTTAATTTTTTTTTAATATTAGGAAATCCTATACAGGTTGGGCATTCCTAATCCAAAAAATTCAAAATCCTAAATGCTCCAAAATCTTAAACTTTTTCTTTTTTGAGATGGGTCTTGCTTTTTCAGCCAGGCTAGAGTGCAGTGGCATAATCATGGCTCACTGCAGCTTCAATTTCCAGGCTCAAGTGATTCTCCCATCCAACTCAGACCACAGGCATGTGCCATTATGCCTGGCTAGTTTTTTGTTGTTGTTTTGTTTTGTAGAGATCATCTTGATATATTGCCCAGGCTGGTCTCAAACTCCTGTCCTCAAGCCACCCTCACCCTCTGTTTCCCAAACTGCTTGGATTACATGCATGAGCCACTGTGCTCAACCTGTAACTATTTAAGTGACAACATGATATCACAAGTGAAAAACTCCACATTCGACACCCCTGTTTTCTGATGGTTCAATGTAAACAGTTTCCTGAAAAAAAAATTAAAAATATTGTATAAAACTACCTTCAGCCGGGCGCGGTGGCTCAAGCCTGTAATCCCAGCACTTTGGGAGGCCGAGACGGGCGGATCACGAGGTCAGGAGATCGAGACCATCCTGGCTAACACGGTGAAACCCCGTCTCTACTAAAAAAATACAAAAAACTAGCCGGGCGCGGTGGCGGGCACCAGACTCCGTCTCAAAAAAAAAAAAAAAAAAAAAGATTTATATAAAAAATAAACAAATTTCATGTTTCGATTTGGGTCCCTTCCTTACAATATGTCATTATGTATGTGACTGTGTCAAAATTCAAAAAACACCTGAAATATTCTGGTCCCAGATAAAGAATATGCAATCTGTAAAATACTTTATTATATTAATAAATTTACTTTAAAAAATTAAAGTGATTCCTATAAATTCTAACAAAGTATGTGACAAAAGTTAATAAACATTCAGCATAAAATAATTCACTAAAATAGAAAGAACTTAAGAACTATGACAAACATGTTAGAAAATCTTTACCATAAAGTCTTTGCCTAAGCCAATATCCAGAAGGGATTTTGTGATGTTATTTTCTAGCATATTCATGCCTTCACATCTTAGATTTAAGTCTTTGACCCATCTTGAGTTAATTTTTACACAAGGTAACAGATGAGGATCCAGTTTTATTCTTCTACATGTGGCTTGCCAATTATACCAGCACCATTTGTTGAATAGGGCGTCCTTTCCCCACTTCATGTTTGTGTTTGCTTTCTCAAAGATCACTTGGCTGTATAAGTATTGGCTTTATTTCTGGGTTCTCTATGCTGTCCCATTGGTCTATATGCCTATTTTTATACCAGTACTATGCTGTTTTAGTGACTATGGCCTTATAGTATAGTGCGAAGTGAGCTAGTGTGATGCCTCCAGATTTGTTCATTTTGCTTAGTCTTGCTTTGGCTATGTGGGTTTTTTTTGGTTGCATATGAATTTTATGATTTTATTTTTTAGTTCTGTGAAGAATGATAGTGGTATTTTGATGGAAATTGCACTGAATTTGTAGATTGCTTGTGGCAGTATGGTCATTTTCACAATATTGATTCTACCCATCCATGAGCATGGGATGTGTTTCCATTTTTTTGTATAAACTACGATGTCTTTCAGCAGTGTTTTGTAGTTTTCCTTGTGGAGGTCTTTTACCTTCTTGGTTAGGTATATTCCTGAATATTTTAATTTTTTGCAGCTGTTATAAAAAGGGGCTTCATTCTTGATTCTCAGATTTGATGCTGTTGGTGTATAGAAGGACTACTGATTTGTGTACATTAATTTTGTATCCTGAAATTTGTCGAATTCATGTATCAGTTCTAGGAGCTTTTCAGGAAAGTCTTCAGGGTTTTCTAGGTATGTGATCATATCATCAGCAAACAGTGACAGTTTGACTTCCTCTTTAATGATTTAGATGTCCTTTATTTCTTTCTACTATCTGATTGTTCTGGCTAATACTTCCAGTACTATGTTGAATAGATGTGGTGAGAATGGGCATCCTTGTTTTTTTCCAGTTCTTCTCAGGGGGAATACTTTAAACTTTTCCCCATTCTGCATTATGTTGGCTGTGGATTTGTCACAGATGACTTTCATTACATTAAAGTGTGTCCCTTCTATGCCTAATTTGCTGAGGGTTTTAATCATAAAGGATGCTGGATTTTGCCAAATGCTTCTTTTGCCTCTATTGAGATGATCATGGGATTTTTGTTTTTAATTCTGTTTATGAGTGTATTGCATTTATTGATTTGTGTATGTTAGACCATCCCTGCATCCCTGGTGCAAAACCGACTCGTTCATGGTGGATTATCTTTTTGTTGTGCTGTTGGATTCAGTTATCTAGTATTTTGTTAGCTATATTTTGCATTTATAGTCATCAGGGATATTGGTCTGTAGTTTTCTGTGTGTCTGTGTGTGTGTGTGTGTGTGTGTGTGTGTGTGTGTGTGTGTGTTATGTCCATTCCAGGTTTTGGTAATAGGGGAATACTGGCTTCATAGAATGATTTAAAGAGGATTCCCTCTTTCTCTATCTTGTGGAATAGTGTCAATAGGATTGGAACCAATTCTTCTTTGAATGTCTGATAGAATTAAGCTATGATTTCATCTGGTCATTGATTTTTTTTTGTTGGCAATTTCTTTATTGTCATTTCAATCTTGCTTCTTGTTGTTGGTCTGCTCAGAGTTTCTGTTTCTTCCTGATTTAATCTAGGAGGGTGTATATTTCCAGTAAATTACCCACCTACTCTAAGTTTTCTAGTTTATGCACAAGGCTACTATTCATAGTAGCGTTGAATGATCTTTTGTATTTCTGTTGTATCAGTTGTAATATCTCCCATTTCATTTATAATGGAGCTTTTTTTTTATCTTCTCTCTTCTTTTCTTGCTTAAACTTACTAATGGTCTAACAATTTTATTTATCTTTTCAAAGAACCAGCTTTTTCTTTCATTTATCTTTTGTAATTTTTTTTTTTCAATTTCATTTAGTTCTGCTCAAGTCTTCATGACCAAAAACCCAAAAGCAAACACAACAAAACAAAAATAAATAGACGGGACTTAATTAAACTGAAAAGCTTCTGCATAGAAAAAGAAACAATCAGCAGAATAAACAGACAATCCACAGAGTGGGAGAAAATCTTCACAATCTGTACATCTGACAAAAGGACTAACACTCAGAATGCAAGGAACTCAAATTAGCAAGAAAAAAAAAACAAAACAAAAACAAATAATCTAATCAAAAAGTAGGCTAAGGAAATGAATAGACAATTGTTAAAAGAAGATATAAAAATGGCCAGCAAACATATGAAAAAACGCTCAACATCACTAATGATCAGGGAAATGCAAATCAAAATCACAAGGCCATACTGCTTTACTCCTGTAAGAAGTAATCAAAAAATCAATCAAATCAGAAACATAAAAAATAATAGATGTTGGCGTGGATGTGGTGAAATGGAACACTTCTACACTTCTGGTGGGAATCTAAACTAGTACAACTACTGTGGAAAACGGTGTGGAGATTCCTTAAAAAACTAAAAGTAGAACTACAATTTGATCCATTAATCCCACTCCTGGGATTCATCTACCCAGAGGAGAGGAAGTCATTATTTGAAAAAGATACTTGCACACGCACATTAATAGCAGCACCATTCGCAATTGCAATAATATGGAACTGGCCCAAAGGCACATTAATCAACAAGGAGATAAATTGTGACACACACACACACACACACACACACACACACCATCGAATACTACTCAGGCATAACAAGGAACAAAATAATGGCATTCACAGCAACCCGGATGGGACTGGAGACAATTATTTTAAGTGAAGCACCTCGGGAATGGAAAACCAGACATCATTTGTTCTCATTCATAAGTGGGAGCTAAGCTATGAGGATGCAAAGGCATAAGAATGATACAATGGACTTTGGAAACTCATGGAAAGAGTGGGATTGGGATGACAAATAAAAGTCTCCACACTGAGTACAATGTATACTGCTCGGGTGATGTGTGCACTAAAATCTCAGAAATCACCCCTGAAGAACTTATTCATGTAACCAACAGCACCTGTTCCCCAAAAATCGATTGAAATAAAAAAAATTAATTATAAAAAGAAAAACTTTAAAACGTTCTTGAAACAAACAAAACTATATTCAAGGAAATGGAAATAAATCTTGTCTTTGTATATAATGACCTCAAATAGGTCAAGAATGTTTTAGTTACTTTATAAGTTAAGCTTAATCTCTCTAAAAATGTCATTTTTTTTTGCAGTTAATGAATTGTAAAGGTTGTATGCATATATTTATCTATATCTATATAGATATGAGTCTGAACAGCCAGAAATCCTTTTATAAGCAAAATGATATGTTGAAGTAGAAAAAAACAAGATATTACAGAGACTCTAAAAAGAGAAAATAAAGTGGAATAATTGTGCATCAATCGGCAGGCAGGCTAAAGAACTGAAATAAGTTCAGACATAAAGCATACACTTGAGAGCATTTAACAATTTGATTTACAGTGCAGTTTTCTTTGAGAAGACAACTTCTCAAAAACAAATGATGGTTCAATTATTGGACAATTGAATTATTATTAGGAATAATATAAAACTGTATCTAAATATTACACCATATGTCACATAAATTTCAAATAAATGAGAGGTCTAAATGGAAAAATAAAATCATAGGAGCAAGGCACAGTGGCTTGCTGCTTGGAGGCTGAGATAAGAGGGTTGCTTCAGGCCAGGAGTTTGAGGCCAACCTGGGCAAATAGCAAGACACAATCTCTGGAAAAAAACAAAAAACAAAAAAAAAACTTACAAAGAAAAATATAGAAATATTAGAGAAGTTGTAAGAGAATTATGTTGTTGTCTGGGACAGAAGAAAACATGACTCAAATAAGAAGTTAATAAAAGAAGAGAGAGAGATTTGACTACATATTTTTAATGGAAAACTTTTAAACAGCAAGAACACCACATACAAAGTCCAAGAAAAAAAAGAAGCAGAAGATATTTTCAACTTATATCACAAATAAAGACTCATATCCTTATATACCAAAACTTCTAAATATCAAGCAAAAATATGTCCAACAATCTAGTATAAGATGGGTAAAACATACAATATTCTATGGAACTCAAATTCTTTTTTTAAACTTTTATTTTAGTTTCAAGGGTACATGTACAGGTTTGTTATATAAGAAAATTGCATGTTGTGGGCGTTTAATATACAGATTATTTCATCACCCAGATAATAAGTATAGTACTTGATAGGTAGCTTTTTGATCCTAACTCTCCTCCCAGCCTCACCCTCAAGTAGGCCTTGGTGTCTGTTGTTTCTTTCTCTGTGACCATATTAACCAGATGTGTAGCTCCCACATGTAAGTGAGAAGATACGGTATTTGGTTTTCTGTTCCTGTGTTAGTTTACTAATGATGATGCCCTCCAACTTCATCCCTGTTGCTGCAAAGAACATGATCTTGTTCTTTTTTCTGGCTGTGTAGTATTCTATGGTGTATATGTATCTTTTTTTTTTTTTAATATAGCCGACTGTTGATGGGCTTTTAGGTTAATTATATGTCTTTGATATGGTGAATAGTGCTGTGATGAATGTGTGCATGTGTCTTTTTGATAGAATGATTTATATGCCCTTGGATATTTACCCAGTAATGGGATTGCTGGGTTGAATGTTGGTTGTAAGTTCTTTCAGAAATCACAAAATTGCTTTCCAGAATGGTTGAGCTAATTTACATTACCCCTAGCAGTGTATAAATCTTTTCCCAAAACCTTGCCAGCATCTGTTATTTTTTGAGTTTTTAATTATAGCCATTCTGACCGGTGTGAGATGGTATCTCATTGTGATTTTGATTTGCATATCTATAATGACCAGTGATGTTGAGCATTTTTTTACATGTATGCCTTCTTTTGCAAAGTGTTCATGTTCTTTGCCCACTTTTTGATGGGGTTGTTTGTTTTGTTTTTGCAAATTCTTTTAAGTTCCTTATAGATCCTGGATATTAGACCTTTGTCTCATGCATAGTTTGCAAATGCTACTGATGTAAAATAATGCTACTAATTTTTGTACATTGTGTAACCTGAAACTTTGCTGAAGTTGTTTATCAGATCAGGGCACTTTTGGGCAGAGACTGTAAGGTTTTTCAGATATAGAATCACATCACCTGCAAACAGGGGTAGTTTGACTTCCTCTCTTCCTACTTGGATGTCTTTCATTTCTTTCTCTTGCCCAATTGCTCTGGCCAGGACTTCCAATAATATGTTAAATAAGAGTGGTGAGAGAGGGCATCCTAATCTTTTTTTGGTTTTTAAGCAGGATGCTTCTGGGTTTTGCCCATTCGGTATCCTGTTGGTTGTGGGTTTGTCATAGATGACTCATTATTTTGAAGTATGTTCTTTCAGTGCTTAGTTTATTGAGGGTTTTTAACATGAGGAGATTTTGAATTGTATTGAAAGGTTTTTCTACATCTACTGAGATAATCATTCAGTGTTTGTTTTTAGTTGTTTATGTGATGAATGTTGAAATAACCTTACATCTCAGGGATAAAGCATATTTAATTATGGTGGATTAACTTTTTGATGTGCTGCTGGATTCAGTTTGCTAGTATTTTGTTGTGTATTTTTGAATCTATGTTCTTCAAATATATTGGTCTGAAGTTTTTTTTTTTTTGTGGGTGTGTCTCTCCCAGGTTTTGGTATCATGATGATGCTGGTGTCATGGAGTGAGTTAAGGAGGAGTCCCTCCTCCTCAATTTTTAGACATGTAAAACAAATGCTCAAACTAAGAAAAAGGGATATTAAATCATTTTTATAAACAACTTTCACATGTTAAAAAGGCCAAATTCTAAAAGTTTGAGAAACATGTTCTATTGGCAAAGCTATGGGAAAGTGGGCTATTTTATATATTGGTTTTTTGAAAAGATCAACAACATTGTTACACATTTAACTAAAACATCCAAAAAAAAAAAAAAGAAAGAAGAAAGAAAGAAAGAAAGAAAGAAAGAAAGAAAGAAAGAAAGAAAGAAAGAAAGAAAGAAAGAAAAGAAAATTGCCCAGATTAGGAATGGCAGAGGGTACATCACTACAAACCCTACCAAACCTATAAGGATTATAAGGAAATATTATGAACAATTTAATGCCAACAAAGTAGGCAACCCAGATGAACTGATTAAATTCCTAAAAAGAAATAAATTAATATAAGGTGAACCAAGAAGAATTTGAAAATCTAAATATATTTGAACAAATAATGAAATTGAAATAGTAATTAAAAACTCTCCTACAAATAAACACCTAGGGGCCAGATGACTTCAGTAAAGAACTCTGGAAAATATTTAAAAATGAAATAATAACAATCTTTCTCATGCTCTTCCAGTAAATGAAATATGAAAAAATTACTTCCTATCATGTTCTATGAAGTCAGTATTATTCGGATACCAAAGTCAGATAAAAACTTTATTAAAAAAGAGAATGAGAGACAAATATCTCTCATCAATATAGAACTCAAAATCTTCAAACAATATTAAAAATAACAAATACAGCAACATATAAAAAGGATTATACAGTACAATCAAGAAGGATTTATCCTATCAATGTAAAAGTGATTCAATATCTGAAAACATCTAAGAAAAACCTATAGCTAACATCACAATGAATGGTGAAATACTGAATGATTTTCCTGTAATACAAGGAATGAGGCAAAGATAGTCACTTTTGCCTTCTTTATTCAACATTATACTAGAGTTTCTAGCCAAAGACATCTGGAGACAAATAAATAAAAGGCATTCATATCAAAAAGGAAGAAATACATCTATCTTTATTCTCAGATGACATCATCCTGTATGTTGAAAATTAGGCAATCCACAAAATGTAACCAAACCACTCCCCTTTACACAGACAAAAAGATCAGCTATTAGAACTCATTAAAAGTTTCAGCAATGATGCATGATACATAGTACAGCCATTGTATTTCTATATTCAATCAATGAATAACTAAAAAGTGGAAGTAAGAAAAAAATTCCACTCTCTATAGAATCAAACAGAATAAAAGATTAAAGCATATGTTTAATAAAAGAAGTACAAGACTTGTAGTCCAAACTCTATAAAACATTGCTGGTTGAAATTAAAGTCTATATGGAGGGAGAGACATTCCATGTCTGTGGATTGTAAGACTTATATCATCTACCATAAAGATGGCACATCTTCCCAAATTATTATATAAATTCAAACAGTTGTTATAAATATCCCAGTAGGCTCTTTGTTTGTTCTTGCAGAAATTCACAAGCTAATTCTGAAACTTACATTTTAATATGAAGGACCTAGAATAGCTAAAACTATACTGAAGAAGAAAAACAAAGTTGATTGGCTTCTGAACTTTAAAACTTACTGTGAAACCAGTAATCAATACAATGTGGCATTGATATTGCAGATTTGAGTCTAAAGTCTAGAAATTAACTCTTACACTTCTAGCTAATTCATTTTTGTCATAGGTACCAAGACAAATCAATGGAGAAAGGTAAGTCTTTTCAACAATTTCGCTACGACAATGGGACATACATGTGCAGAAAGATGAATATAAACGCTTAACTTGCATCATACACACACACAGAATTAAAATGTATAATAGAATTCAATGTAAGGCTATCTCAGAAAAATACATACAATACAATTCTGATTACATTGGGTTAGGCAAAGATTTCTTAACTACAATATTCAAAGCAAAATCCATTGAAAACAGAGAAAACTAAACTCCATCAAAATAAAAACTACTTCAAAAGACATCATTACATAATTGAAAGATAAGTTTGACTGGAAAAAATGTTTACATATCACAAATTCAATAAAGAACTGGGTCCAGAATTTGAATTTGAAGAGACATTTAACAAAGGAAGGTAGATAAAAGGTCAATAAGAAGGTAGATAAAAGGTCAATAAGAAGGTAGATAAAAGGTCAATAAGAAGGTAGATAAAAGGTTATGAAATAAGGTTCAACATTACTAGTCATTAAAATAACACAAATTTAAACTAAATGAGACACTACTTCACAATAACTAGAATAGCTATACTTTAAAAGACAGGCAACAAGTATTGGTGAGGATGTGGAAATGTTGTAACCCTCATACCCTCCTGGTAGGAATATAAAATAGTGTAGTCACTTTGAAAGACAATTTGAGAGTTTCTTAATAATTACACAGATTTATCAGAAAACCAACAATTCCACCCATAGGTATCTATCCAAGAAAATGAAAACATATTTCTGCAAAAAGAGATAGTCATAAATTTATAGTAGCATTATTCAAAATAGCCAAGAGCTGGAAAGAATCTCACAACTGGTAAATGGGTAAAGGAAATGAGATAAATGCATAGTCTAGGATGCAATTGAACAACAAAAAGGTATGGAGAGCTGAAATATACCACAATGTGATGAACCTCAAAAACTTGCCAAGTCTGGGATTGGCAAACTTTTTCTTTAAAGGGCCCTAGAGTAACTCCTGTAAGCTTTGCAGTCTATAAGATTTCTGTTGCAGCTACTCAACTTTGTCCTTGTAGAAAAAAAGATAGTCATAGATGCTACGTAAATTAGTGGGTGTGGCTGTAATCAATACAATTTTATTTATAAAAGAAAGAGTTAGGCAGGAATCAGCCCATGGGCTGCAGTTTGCCCACTTCCGTGCTAAGTGAAAAACTCCAGATGCAAAAGGCCACTCCTGTTTGATTCTCTGCATGTGATATTAAGAAAAGGTGACTCTGAGGACAGGACTTGACAACAAAAGGCATGCAGGAGATATGTTACAGGTGATAACATGTTTTAAAGTTGGATTTTGGTGATGGTTGCACAAAACTGTAAATTTTCTAAAAATATTTGAGTTGGAAACTTAAAATTAATTAATTTTATGCTGTGCAAATTATGTCTCACACATGTTTAAAAAAAAGACCTAAAGTAAATATGACAAAATATTTGCATTTGTTAACTATGTTTAATAGATCTTTAGTTGTAATATCATTTGGTACATTCTTCTATGTTATTAAAATATTTCATAATTAAAATGTGAAAAGGTAATTATGTTAGGTTCCAAACCCTCATTTTGAACACAAGTAAATTAAGGCCCAGAGAAGTTACATTATTCATTCAGAATTACATAACCAATTAATGCAGAGTCAAGACTCACATGCAAGCCTCCTTATGTTCATTTTTCACACTGCATTTCATTGCTTTATTCATATAGACAGAAAGAAACGTGGAAGCAAAATAGAATATTCTGTTTTCTGTTCTCTATTTCTTTTCTTAATTTCTCTAGGTTGATCTGATCCATAATAAACTAGCCCACAGAAATAATAGTAAACCCTTAGGAGTTCAGAGAGGTAAATATAAACAACAGGTATGGAAATGGTGTGTTTTGGGAACATCTTTGGTATTTGATCAATCTCTGTAAATACTCTTTGTTAATCTAATAAAACGTTGGAATGACATCATCTTTACAGTATTCTACATTTTTTTTGGTTATTTTCCTTCAAATACTTAGTGGGAGCTTAGGTATGATTTCAATGAACAAGATTCACAAGGATTAATATATTTTATTAAGCATGTGCAATCTTTACTTATTTAGAAATAATTTTTAGAAAATCTGTCAACTTGTTAGGAAATGTTAGCATTTTTTTATTTTTGCGTGTGCAATTCTTTCATCTTTTAAATCCCACCACCACAACCAACTCACCACAAAAAAAAAGAGGAGCACCTCAATTCATTCCTGTTTGCATATGTTTTTAAAATTTTAGAATTAAATGTCAAAATATACCAGAACGCTCAAACAAAAATTTGATGAAAAGTTCAGTACCCACAATGGTTATTTCTTATTATTCATACTGATTACATTCCATTTATATGTTTGTCTTTGACATTTCTTTAAATAGGGAAAAGTCATCAGTGTGATCTATTTCTGTGTTGACTTATATATCTTGTCTCCTTGTTGGTTCTAGGACACTGACTTCACTTCTCATGAAGGACACCATAGATTATAAAGTTTAGTAATCTGTATTCCATAAATTTTATGCCCAATCATTTTTTAAAAATTTTGTAACTGGTTTGGTTGCAACATTTCCATGTGTGTATTAGTCTTTAAGAAGGAAACATGAAGATTTGGCAAAAACATGAATCAAGTTTTGTAGACCTCAGCAACTGTTTCTCCCACTGAATATACTCAGAGCTATGCAAAGGGAATGAGATTTGGGCACATTTGGAGCAATTTCCCATTCAATGCCTCTCATCCCTCTCTATGAGAAAGCAAAAATACACAACAAAATGAAACAAAACAAAAACATTAAAATCAAATATATGCAAACCATGGGAATGTGTACCGGTGGTCAAGAGGAGGTATTTTAAATTTTATAGAATAGAACCAAGCTTATTTAGTGCCAAGCTGAGTTAATTGGGATAAAATGCTGCTATTTATGCTATTCTATTAGGTTGGATTTGAAGTTATTACTGCAGGAGATTAGGTCAGAGTATGCTACAAAGCCAGCCAAATTTCATCTAAGTTGTTTATTTTCACTTCTCCTTTTAAACCGTGTATGCACATATGTATAAAATCGCCAACTGCACAGGAGATTTCACATTGCCTTTAAATTGCTCTCATTTGCTAACGGTACTTAGTAGCCTGGATAGCTGAATCTTTGTGATTTAGCCCTCTGTCCTAGCAACACTTTGGTACAGCTAGAGGGCATTCTTTTGACTGCACTACACAATGAGCACTGGGACTTTGGCTCCGCTTTACATGGTAAATAAGCTTTAAAATATTGGGTCAGGTAAACTAGCAGTGGCCTTTAAAGAAAAGTTAAAAACAAACACAAACATTACTTTCATTTTCTGGCAAATTTTAATTATTAGTGGGAAGGGAAAAGTGTCATGAATTGTGGGCACCACATAAAGTTGTTTATTGAATGATTTTGAAGAGGGAGCTTCATGGGAAATTTACAAGTTGGAGAGATAGTTTCCCCAAGATAGATAATTTTTTCTCCCCTTGAGTTAATGCATAAACCTGAAAGGAGAAAAAGCTCTGAATAAAGATAATGGGGAAGGTGGTAGAGAATAATTCTAGCACATACATGCCAACAGTTTTTGTCTCATGACATTCATCTCATTAACTGTTTTGCATCAAAAAGAATAGTGTTCAATTTAGTCATTTCTATTTTTTCAATAGTTTCAATTATAATATTTACCAATTTTTACAAAGTTCCTTACTCTATTAAAGACACTGTTTGAACTTTTTAACTGTATTAATTTATTTATGTCTCCCAATGACTCTAGGAGGTAGCTATAATCTATTGTGTCTTTACAGACAGGGAAACTGAGGCACAGAGCAGGCAAATATCTTACCTAAGGTCATCCCAATCTTAAGAGACAGACGCAGGATAAGCACAGACTTTATTATTTAATTTTATATTTATAATATGTTGAAACTTTGTTATAATAAGAAATATATGAAAATAATACATTATTAATTAGCTCTAAAGGCAACATTCAAAGGGTCATTCCAACTATGTTTGATATGATGTAGTATTTTTTGGAAGAGGTGTATCATCTCAGGTTCATTTTTTAAAAAAATAATAACACTCCTGTAGATGCATAAGGTTTCATTTCTTTTTAAAAACAAAAGTTGCATCACTTTAGTCATCCCTTTGACACTTGTAAAAGTGGTTCTTTTCTGGGAAAACATTCTCCTCCAGACCATCCTTCACCTTCCACCTCCAACACACACACACACACACACACACACACACACACACACACACACCACACACTATTCCAACCTATTTCTCTGTGTCAAAGTATGTGATTACTAGTGTCAGATTTTCATGCAAACTCATTTGCCCTGGAAAGACTTTTGAAAAGAATCCCACCTCACCCCATTCAGAAGATTTTTACCCTGCAATTTGTCACTGAATTGAAAGCCCAGGAGGACATTGAGATGGACTTTCTCTTACTCAGGTCTGAAGGCTGCCCTGCATCTGCCATCCACCTCAGCAGGTCAGGCAGTCAGCATGTACAAGTCCAGATTCTTTGACCTCCAGCTAATCAGGAAAGAAGCAGGATAATGAGAGCAGATTAATGCAGATCTGGAGTTAAGCCTGTCTGGACACTGAGCTTCCCACTCTGGTCAACAAAAAAATAAAACTCTTTCAAGGGTGGTAGGGTCAGTACTTACTGTTGATCTCTGTAGCCCTCAGCTTCCAGCCCAAACCCATCATATTATGTAAACACCATTATTCATTATAAACTTGCTCAGCTGTTCCACAACACAGCTCTGCAGTATTTGACTTTGTGACCTATTCTTAAAGTGACTTTAGGGGTTGACCCCATGCTGTGTGTAGAGAACTTTTTTTTTCCTTTTATTTGTTAAACTTATTTCGGTCATTAACCTTTTCCACAACACTTTGATCTCCTGCTTCCACTGGTTTCAGAATTAGAGACAGAAATAATTGACCAGTTGACCAGAGCCATGCTAATAGAACACTCCATAATGATGTCTTCTTAGAAGCAATATCTCCAGTTTGGGATAAACTATTCTAACCAAAATTTTGCCTTAATGTCCTCTTCAGTAGGGGTCAATTCAAGCACCCCAACTTCCCAGTTTCTTGGCCAGTCATTCCACATTTTTCTATGGTGTGGGAAATAATCACACCTTTGATAGTCTAGGTCATATTCTCTGTTCTTAACTTTACTTTCTGGCCAAGTTTTCTGTAACAGAAAAAAGGGGAGATATTTTCAAAATAAAGTTAAATGAAGTCACCTTTAGTGGCCAAAATCCCTGGCTGAGTAGGAGGCATCCAAAAAAGAAAAATGTACTATAAACAGAACGGAAAGGGCCCAGTCATGCCCACCCGCATATAGGTCCATGGCAGCAGGCCAGGCCACTAGAGTCAGACACTGCATGCCAGATCTTTCCTTCACCTAAAAGACATGCAAAGATCCTTTGAAAGTGTGCACATGGGATATTTAGCAAAAGCACAGTATCTTTTTCAAAAATTTCCATGGTTACTGGGCCACGTTCTAAGTTGGCGGGAGTAGTGGGAAGAACATGCATTTGTCAGTACCAGTTGGTCAATAAATATTTACTGGATACAAATATTAGTAAAATTTTAGAAACTTTGAATCACTCTAGCCTTCAGTTACAGAGTGATTCAAAATTTCTAGGCTTCAGTTACTTCATTTAAAATTAGGTAGATGCACAAAGACTAATGATTCTCAAATATAGAGCCCAGAAAAACAGCATTTACATCACTTTGAAACTTGGTAGAAATGTTCATTACCAGGCAGATACTTTGGGGATGTGTATTAACCCCCATATTTTGGAATTCACTTTACTATTGAAAAACCACTGGGTTTTATCTCCCTCTGTCAGCTCACACGTCTATACCTCATCTACCTTCAAAGTAACTCCCAGCTGGCCTGTAGTCAATACAGGCTTTAAATATTGTTCCAGTTCAAGCCAAACCTCCAGAGTCTCAGTATTCCCAGGGGAGCTTTGTCAGTCCTTTATTGTCTTATTCTAAAAAATACTTGAGACTGAGTAATTTATAAAGGAAGATAGTTTAATTGGCTCACAGTTCTGTAGGCTTCGCAAGAAGCAGGATGCTAGCATCTGCTTCTGGTAGACACCTCAGAAAGCTTATAATCATAGTAGAAATGTGCCACATGACGAGAAAGGGAGCAAGAGAGACATAAAGGGGAGGTCCTAGTCTCCTTTAAACAACCAGATTTTGCATAAAATAACTTAATATGAACTCACTTATCACCAAGGGGATGGTGCTAAGCCATTCATGAGGGATCCACTCCCATGATCTAATCTCTTCCCACCAGGCCTCACCTCCAACATTGGGAATTACACATCAACATGAGATTTGGAGGGGACAAATATCCAAACCACATCATTCTGTCTATAGTCCTCAAATCACATGTCTGTCTCACATTTCGAAAATATAATAATGCCTTCAGAATAGTCTCCCAAAGTATCAACTCCTTCTAGCTTTAATTCAAAAGTTCCAAGTCCCAAGTCCAAATTCTCATCTGGAGACTAGATTCTTCCATATATGAGCACGTAAGATCAAGAACAAGTTAGTTACTCCAAGATACAATGATGGAACAAGCATTGAGTATACATTCTCCTTCCAAAAGGGGAAAAAAAATAACCAAAATAAAGGGACGATAGACCCTATACAAGTCTGAAACCCAGCAGGGAAGTCATTAAATATTAAAACTCCAAAATAATCTCCCTTGACTCCATATCACTCATCCAGGGCACACTGGTGCAAGGGGTGGATTGCCAAGAATCTGGGCAGCTCTGCCTCTGTGACTTTGTGGGGTGCAGCCCCTGTGGCTTATCTCATGGGTAGAACTTGAACATCTATGGCTTTTCTAGGCTCAGGGTACAACCTGTTGTTGGTTCTACCATACTTGGGTCTTGAAAGCAGCAGCCCCTTTCTCAGAGCTGCACTAGGCAATGACCTGGTGGGGACTTCAACCCGTATTTTCCCTTGACACTGCCCTAGTAGAGTCTCTCTCCAGGGGCTCCTCCTCTGTGGCAGGCTTCTGCCTGAGCACACAGACTTTCCCATACATCCTCTGAAATCTAGGTGGAAACTACCAAGCCCCCTACACTCTTGCATTCTGTGTGCTTGCAGAGTTAACACCATGGAGAAGCTGCCAAGGCTTACGGTGGCTTGCCCTCTCGAAAGTGGTAGCTGGAGCTGTACCTGGGGCCCTTGGAGCCAAGGCTGGAGCCAGAGCATCCTGGATGTGGGGAGCAGTGTCTTAAGGCTACACTGTAGTGGGGCCCTGGACATGGCCCTGTAAATCATTTGTTCTTCCTAGCTCTCTGGGCCTGTGAGGGTAGACACTGCCTAGAAGATCTCTGAAATGCCTTCTAGGCCTTTTCACAATTGTCTCAAATGGGGAAAAGGAACACTTGGATGGAGCACTTGACTCCATTTCAATCACGCTAATCTCTCCAGCAACTGGTTGCTCTGCAGCACACTCATATTCCTCTCCTGAAAATGCACGCCACAAGGGTAGCCTGTGAGCTTTCCAAATTTTTATGCTTTATTTCCCTTTTAAATATAAGTTCCAACTTTAAGTCATTCCTTTGCTCCCACATCTGATCACAGGCTGTTAGAAGTAGCTAGGCCACTTCTTGAATGCTTTCCTCCTTAGAAATTTCTTCTGTCAGATACCGCAGGTCATCATTCTTTAATTCAAACTTCCATAGATTCCTAAAGCATGAATACAATGCAGCCAAGTTTTTAGAGGGTATAATATACATGGCCTTTACTCCAATTTCCAATAAATCCATCATTTCCATCTGAGAGCACATCAGCCTGAACTTCACTGTCCGTATCTCTATCAGCATTTTGGTCACAACCATTTAACCAGTCTCTAAGAAGTTTAAAACTTTCACTCATCTTCTTCTGAGCCCTCAAACTCTTCCAACTTCTGCCTGTTAACCCAGTTCCAAAACCACCTCCATAACTTCATATTTTTATAGCAATGCCCCTCATCCTTGGTATCAATTTTCTGTGTCAGACCACTTCTGCATGCTACAAGGAAATATCTGAGACAGGATAATTTATAAAGAAAAGAGGTTTAATTGGTTCACAGTTCTCAAGCTGTACAGGAGCCAAGGTGCAGACATCTGCTTCTGGTAAGGGCCTCAGGAAGGTTACAATTATGGCAGAAGGCAAATGGGAGCCAGTGTCACATGGCAAGAGAGGGAGCAAGAGAGAGAGAATAGGGAGGTTTCAAGCTCTTTTAAACAACCAGATCTTGTACGAACTGACTGAGTGTGAACTCATTACCAAGAAGATGGTGCTAAACTATCCATGAGGCATCCCCCTTCATGATCCAGTCACTAGGCCCCACCTCCAACATAGAAAATCACATTCCAGCATGCAACTTGGAAAGGACAAAGATCCAAATGATATCAGGAACCATGGAAAGATGCTAAAGATTTGATTTTAAGTGTGTGGATGTGGAGGTATGGATGTGGATGTGTGCTGGTGTGTTTGTGATGATGGTAAGTTTAAATAATTTATTACACAAAATCTATAACAACAATTTATAATTGCCTGCTCTGTTTTCTTATACACTCAATCTTTAACCAACATGGATTTTAAAAATTTACTTTTCCACTTATACATATTCTTGAGTCAGCCTTGATAATTACCAGACATAACGTCCCAAAGCTCACAGAGATAGTTCTCATTTCCTCTGGAATTATATAAACCATTTAGCATCATTGAACTAGGAAGCCAGAATCCTTCAACTACCTTTATGGACACTTCAGGATAGATGACGTAGCTGAGCTATTTGTAGGCCTTGAAAGGTTCCCATCCTTCTTGGCTTGAGATAGGTTTTATGAGCCTGTTCCCATTTAGATTATTGGTTGGTAATGCCATTAGAAAACTAACTGAAGAAGCTTAGAAAATAGCTTAAAAATCTTACAATTTTCATAATCTAGAGATTGTCCGTTTAAGTTTAGTTAAGTACATAGTAGCCATTCAACACTTAAAATGTTTATTCTTTGATCCCACATGTTGAGGATACCTTAAATTGTTTTTGTAAAAAACAAAACTGCAGTTAAAAAGTAGTGCTTAGAACTCACATGCCATTTCTGCCTGCTTCTCACTTTTTATATAATCTTAAACCTCACGCATTTCTCCTGAAGGACTTCTAGTTTTCCCTTCTCATACTACAGTGCATGATCAGTCTCCCTTTGGCACATTCCACATCCCATCTAGATATCTCCATTTTCCTCTCCCCTTTGTATACTTTATATCTGGAGAATTAATTCTTTTCCTCCATTCTGCATTGTCAGTTTTGTTTAACATTAATAGATTTTCTAATTTTGTCAATTTCTTTATTCAAGTAAGACTTGCAGAACCTCACTTTATATGCGATATCGTTCTCAGTGATGGATATAACCAGAAAATCAGAGCATTACAACATTAACTGCAGAAACAGGTGTACTTTAGACAAGGAGGTCAGGGAAGAATGCCTTTCCTGTTGGATGACTTTTTAGCTAGTACCTGAATATTGAGAAGGAGTCAGTCATGTGAAGATCTTCCAATGATAATGCAAAGGAGAAGAAATAACAAGGCCAAAGTTGCTGAGGTAAGAGTAAGCTTCTCATGTTAAAGGAAAAGCAAGAATGCTTTCTAGGGGCTATATAATATTGAGTAGGTGAGAGTGACTGAGCAGTAAGAGTTAAAGTTCCAGGCTGTGGGGCATGGTAAGTGGTTTGAATTTTATTCTAAGCACTTGGAAAACTGCTGGAGATTTTAAAACAGTGGCATAATTTGATTTAAAGGATCTCTTGGGTTACTGGTGGAGGATAGATGGCAAAGGGGTAATTGAGGAAAAAGTGAGACAAGTTAGCAGCATGATGCAAAAATGCAGACAAGACACAATAATGGCTTGGCTAGTTTGATAGCCACAGAAATGGAAGTGGCCAGATTCTGCACATATTTTGAAGACAGGGTTTCTAGGCCTTGCTGATGGATTAGTTGCACTACAATAAAACAAGTGAGCTACATCCCAGGGGAATTAGCCATTTAAAGGAAGACTCTTTAAACCTGAAATACCTCAACTCAGATGAATGCATTGTTAATGGTGCAATTCTATTTAGGGGCATAATAGGGCAAGTGTCCTTTATAATCACTCAGATAACACCCATGGGTGAACTGAGTGCACTATTTAATGCTCAGTAACTCCTTTAAGCAAATCCAGGCTTTTCCTCAGCTGCATGGTAAACAAAGGCTAATTATGTTTGCTAGATGGCTGCAACTTACTGAGAACATAAATAAATAAATAACAAAAATAATGAAAATAAATAACAAAAAGCCAAGTTACAAAAAACAGGGGAGAGAGAGAGAGAATGAGAAAGAAGAAAGAAAGAAAGAAAGAAAGAAAGAAAGAAAGAAAGAAAGAAAGAAAGAAAGAAAGAAAGAAAGAAAGAAAGAAAGAAAGAAAGAAGGGAGGGAGGGAGGGAGGGAGGGAGGGAGGGAGGGAGGGAGGGAGGGAGGGAGGAAGGAAGGAAGGAAGGAAGGAAGGAAGGAAGGAAGGAAGGAAGGAAGGAAGGAAGGAAGGAAGGAAGGAAGGAAGGAAGGAAAAGAAAAATGGTTGCTCGTCTGTTTGTTTTTGTATAGCAGGTTGATGCATGTTGGTTTGGGACATATCGTTCGTATGTTCATTGAACACTGTGATATGCCCACACCCATGAACTGGATTCCACTGGGAGGTGGTTTGCTCAGGAAAGAAGCAAAGCCTGTTAACTTCATTTGACCTTCTTATCACTTTCAAAACAACCACAATAACAACAGCAAACGAAGTAGCAGCAGCTATAAAATCCCCTGGCCTGACTCTCCCTCTCTTTTATTTTATTCCCCTCCTATGGCAGTGAACACAAAGGACAAATCTGTCATTAACTATTTGCAAATGATCAGCTATTCACTGCAGCTGTTTGCTCACCAGATCGCCATGCCAAGCACAGCTGCTCAGATGTGCTAGCCCAGTTTGGCTGGGCCACTCACCACCTACTCACAACTGTCCCCAAACTGCCTCCAGAAGAACAGGACAGGCCGAATCCCAATCTGGCAGCATGAGCTGTGATTTTCTACTCCCCAGGGATCTCCACACTTCCACCTCCCTGGGCCATCTTGGGCCACATGGTGAGACTGGCTAAGAGACACTTGAGGAGCAGTCTTACTTCCTGTGGATGCTGCTGGTCTGAGGACTGAGAGCTGGTAACTATGCAGAGATTTCTGGTCACTTCCTAAGAAAGGCAGCCTAACTCTGCCTGGGTCCTCTGGTTGCATTTTTAAAAGAAGCAGCTTTGTGCTTTCACTTATTAATTTTTGCCAGATTCTAAAGGTCAACGACCTGGCAAGCCGAGATTCACAAATAACAGGTGCAGAGACTCCGCCGCCTGCCTCCATGGGACATCGCTCTGTCACTTTTATTTACTGAATCAATCCACCAGTGTCCAGCAGGAGAACAACAGCTAAATGGCCATTAATTGTGGGCTGATGTGCAGATGAAACAAATCTCCAAAGGGACTGTAAACCTTTGTTCCTTCACCTCCTCCTGCTCTTGCTATGGGATTAGCAGTAAATCATTCAGCAGCCTCATCTCCTTATTATAAATTTACCATTAGGGTCGTCCCAGGTGAGATAGCACTAACCTCTCTGTCTCTTTTCCTCTCCTGTGCCTCCCTCCCTCCTTTCCTTTTTTCCTTCCCCTCCCCCTTTTTTCTTTCGGTTTTTAAAAAATCTTTTTCGGCCGGGCGCGGTGGCTCAAGCCTGTAATCCCAGCACTTTGGGAGGCCGAGACGGGTGGATCACGAGGTCAGGAGATCGAGACCATCCTGGCTAACACGGTGAAACCCCATCTCTACTAAAAAATACAAAAAACTAGCCGGGCGAGGTGGCGGGCGCCTGTAGTCCCAGCTACTCGGGAGGCTGAGGCAGGAGAATGGCGTAAACCCGGGAGGTGGAGCTTGCAGTGAGCTGAGATCCGGCCACTGCACCCCAGCCTGGGCGACAGAGCAAGACTCCGTCTCAAAAAAAAAAAAAAAAAAAAAAAATCTTTTTCATCTCTCCTCTCACAATTTTTCTGTCTCTATTCTTCCGTCTCTCTTACATAGATACATTCATTCCTAAACACAATGGCCTTTTATTAAAGTTACTTCACGGTCCCAGGGACCAGCCTTTTCTACCATCCCCTCATCTGTCTGCCCTTCTCTCACATGTGTATATACAGATACACAGTAAGCATACAGCTGGGATTCCTATGGAAGACAAAAAAAAAAAAAAAAAAAAAAGATTGGAAAAGTTCCCTTCAAAAGAAATACTTTCTCTCCCCTTCCTTTCTGTTGTTATTCTTCAGAATTTTTTTAACTCCTCAGAGCCCAAAAGGAGCTTAATTAAAGTGTAAAAGGGAATTTGAAAGTAAGCAATAGACAGAGAAGAAATATAATGGATCTGGGCTCTGTGAAGGAGTGTGGGAATGCACTGCAAGATTGTTTTTATTGTCTCTAGGACATGCACAGCACTAACGGGGCCCCTGGTGGGCAGCTCTGGGTGCAATTTGATTTGAAGGACCTTTGGGAGGCAGCCTGCTGCCCTAAAATGAATCCCTAAACTGGTCTCTACTTTGAATGAGTGAAAATCTAAAATGGTTTTCAATACATGTTACATCTTTGTATGAAGCATATTTTTTCCATGTGCCCTTTAAAAATAATGTATGTTTTATGTTAATCGGTCTTCTACACCTTAACATAAAGTCCACCCACTCCCTGCCCCATGTTCATAAGAGGATGGAGGCAGCAGAATAGTAGTTACAGAATGGATGAGAGTGGTGTGATTAGGCAAGGCCCTAGAGAAGACACATCCTCAGCAGAGAAATGGTGGAGAAAATGCAAGAGGAAGGGCAAAAAAAACTTTCCATTTTTCAGACCAGGGCTAAGAACAAGCCTGGGAGTAGGTTCCAATAACTCCAGTCTCCAGATTTTAGGAGGGGTACAAGCCATAGTTGCTCGGTGATCACTGCTGTTAATTAAGTCCAATTACAGATGGACAAAAGCTCAGCCTCAGTGAGTTATTCATGACATATATTTTTGTAGATGCATAGCATAGCACATTGCATGGGACACAGGAGGCAGCAAAACTAACTTGCAGAAGTGTAGTAAAATATTGATAGCTAAGAATATTCACAGATGGGAGTTTCTGGTTACTGAAAATTCCAGGGTAACTAAAGAATAACCGGATTTTAAAAATTCATATTGAGAATGTATATTTAATGTTTTTTCCCTAATAATGTTTACAAAATGTGTTGGAAAGGAAACATGGTGTAGTTATAAGAATATAGTCTCTAAATCTAGGCAGCCTTGGTTTATATCCCACTTCTCCCATGTTCTAGTTGTGGGACTCTGGATATTTTGAGCTTTCATTAATTTATTCAACAAATACTAAGAGTGTATAGCTTCTAGAGCTATAAGGGGGAATAGAAATTGACAATGGCCCTGCTTCCATGAGATGAACAGCCTAAAGGCAAAATCCTGACTCTACAAAGTGCTAACGGGCACATGAGGCCATGAGACAGGATAATTAGGTTTTGACCTACTGGAGGAGAGTGGTTGGTTAGCAATATTTTCCACCTCTGAGCTGTGGGACATAAATGGGTTACAGGTATATTCAGAATTTGATGCCATCACCTCAAGGGTGATTGAATGGGCTCAGGTTAGATGGAGTCCCATAGACAGCTGCTTCTATTCTGAGCAGTGCTCTCATTTTACTCCAGGGTGCTTTTTGACACCATGAGGTGAAAATGTTTGGGAAGAACACCATTGAGGAAAACGTCATTGAGAAGTTGATCATGTTGCTAACATTCAAGTGACGATTAAGAGTTAAGGAGTTCAGGACAGCATCGAGTGTGGGTTCTAAGAAGAGCATGTTTGCTGTCTGAGAGCCAAGGGATTCAGCTTCTCCAAGGATATTGGAAAGTCAGCACGAAAGGAATGCACAGTAAGATGAAGCAAGGTAAGGTGTAGAAGGAGAATGAGAAGAGGCCGAGTTCTGAGGCCACAGGCCCCTATTAGGGCCACATTGGAGACATGAGCCTCAGTGCAAGGGTAAAGGTTTTAAACAAGGGCATCTGGCAAAGACTCATGGAACTTTCTGCAGTCTCATAACTGTGAGACATTGTGGGATGTTATCCACGTGCCGGTAAAAGCTCAGTTGCAAAGTAGCTTTGGGACCTAGAAAACACCTTCAGTCCCCAGTTTCCTCATCTCTAAAATTACAGATTTTAAGCCTGTTTTCTCTAAATTGTATCTAGCTTTACAATTCTGATTATCAAATTTATTCACAAAGATCCAAAGAGTACAGAAGATTGATTTGGGAGGAACGTCATAATATTCACAGAATTTACCTGTTTTTGTTTGTTTCTTAGTTTTGTTTTCTAAATATATATTGGCAATTAATAATTGCACCACTTGACTTGATTAAAAAAAAAAAAAAAAAAGTAAAGTAAGTTTGAGACTTGCCTGGCCAACATGGTGAAACCCCATCTCTACTAAAAATACAAAAATTAGCCAGGCATGGTGGCGCATGCCTGTTATCCCAGCTACTCAGGAGGCTGAGGCAGAAGGATTGCTTGAACCCAGGAGTGGAGGCTGCAGGTTGCAGTGAGCCAAGATCACGCCACTGCACGCCAGGCTGGGCGACAAAGCAAGATTCAGTCTTAAAACAAAACAAAGTAAAGTAAAATCTTTTTGTAGCTGTATAGTGTTATTAACCCACTTATGCCTAGAGCTCCATTATTGGAGTGCTAAGCATGTAAGCATGTGGGAATTATTTATATCTTACTGCTCAAGGTCCTCACCAAGGTCTGATTTTTCACTCATGCAAAAATTCAAAAAAGTACAACCTCCGGCATACATTGGTTAATGAGAACAGACAAATGTCTAGCTTTCAGTTGAAGATTTATTCATACAATTAAGCAAATACAATGCATACAGTTTCTCAAACTTCTTGAAATATAGGAATAGAAGTGAAATTCCAAACATAGAGTATCTCCTTTCAAGTGTTTTTAAAAAATCCCTTGATTAAAGCCAATCACAGAATTATGGGTAGTCAAAGAAGCTGGGAACATTTAAGGTTCCAGAAAAAAAGAAAATTCAGCCAGGCTTTCATGAAAACCATCCAGCCCTTTGAAATTTGTGTGTGTGGAGTAGATCCAGGTTCTGCTCAGTGATGATCTATGTCTGATCCCCAGTTGGATATCTTGAATTTGAACATGTTTCTAATACACTTGATTATAGAAAATCTTTTGCTAAAAGAAACCACTTCAAATTTTACAAAATAATAATAAAATGTGAAATAGAACACAATGACAAGCTTTATGAAAATCATACGATCATTTTGAAATGAAGACATTTTGCTTACTAAGTAGCTTATATTCAAAAGCCCCTCAACCTCCTTACTGATAGTATAATTCTATTTTCTTGTTACAGAAGGAACAAAAGTCATGTTGGCATCCTTACTGAAGAAAAAAATGTGATTTGTCTCCCATCTTGCTCCATGCTACAACCAGCTATATTTAACTAGAAAACCTACGAGTCTTGTTGTGGAAACCATGAATTTGATAGTTCATTTGTCAACCAGATTGTTAAGTATTTATTATATGTCATGTCCAGGGCTGAATGCTGACAGAAAAGACGGACAAAGTTTCTATCCTTACGAAGTTTATAAACTGATATCTAAGTACTAGGCATGGAAAACAGTACGTACTCTGAGAAGCAATGTTTAAGTTAAGACCTGACATAAAAGTCCAGGAGTAATGCCCAAGAACCTGAGAACTCAGGAAAAGTTTCAGTTTCTCAACAATATGGGAGCCAGTCAATCTTGAACTTTTGTCTTCACTTCAAGAACACCATCCAAGATATGCAAGCTTTGCCAAGTTTTGTTTTGTTTTTTTGTTTTTTTTCACAGTGAGAACTTTACTTGTAGCACTTTGTTTAAAATCTCCTGGGTATCTTCGCAAGTGTTTCAGCCTCAGCACCATTAAGAGATTGGACATGAATATTCTCTAAATCTTTGATCATTTCAAGAGGGTACGATGGGATAGGAGGAGTCTTTCATGCTGGAAATTCTTATGTCATTGTCCAATGTAATACATAACACACCTGTCATCTTCACAGGAAAAAGCCTTGTTGCCTTTTAAAAATTCAGCCCTAAGGGTCTCTCTTGTGATATGTGACCTAGAAGACAGATAACTCGGGGGATGCTTTAAGTGAAGGAATCCTGGGTTGTATTGCTTTTGGATATAACCACCTCCAGAGCTGGGGAAGGAGTTGCTATTTAATGAGAGAGATTAAATCGGAAACATACTTTTCTCCTAACAAAAGAAAAACCCTGGGGCTCTGGGGAGTTCTGGGTGTCTATACCTTGCCCAGAAGGCAGGATTTTCTTCTTTAAAATGACTCCACCATATATCTGGATCTGGGTTCTGTATATTCACGTTGTTTTACTCATACTTAGGAGTTAACTGCTCAGTGTCCAGGTGATCGTGGACACATTTTCCTGTCTATTCTCACTGATGTAGTTCAGCTTACAGTAAAAGGACTCTAGATTGCTTAATAGAACAGCTGCAATCAAAGTAACTTTATATAGACAAGAGCAAAAAGAAAACCATTTATTTTTATGGAATTTAGGGGATTCACAGAGGGATTTCAATTTGAGAAACCTATTTGCCATTGACACTTTGTTTTTCCATCACTAGAGAAAGGAGCTACATGAGATATATAAAGACTAGAAGTAAGAATCAAACATAAAAGTTTGGTTGTGACTAGTCATGTCAAGAGGTTTGTGATGTACTTTAAAGGCCACAGAGACTTAAACCGGCCCCGATTGTCCCATAGAGCTGGTATTTATGACTTCTTTTGAATAAACATAGAAATTGATCCTCTCAGTCTCAAAACTTGAGAAAGTTACATTTGTCTTATCCAGGTTTTTTTTTTTTTTACCCCCCCCCCCCGGAAACCAAAGATCAGACCTCCCAGACAGTATCAAGGAAATGAAACTTACCAGATTACCGCATCAGGATAATGAGATGCCAGACTCCTTATTCCTCAGGATTGTCTCCTTACCCCTCTCTAATTTCTGTTTTCCCTCATATGGTTACATTTCTTCACTGCTACATAAATCCTAATTTTAGTGGGTTGAGATGAATTTGAGACTGATCTCCCATCTCCTCTGCTGCAGGACCTGAATAAAGACTTCTTCCTTAGAAATACTCATTGTCTCAGTGATTGGCTTTCTCTGTTTTGAACAGTTGGACCAAGACTGAACCCCTGGTGTTTTGGTAACAAAACCCACACACTGTTTCAAATAGAAGGTTTTCATGCTTTGGCCTTGTTTTTGTAACAATAATAAGATCTGAGCCAAAATCCAATACGATGGATGTGAGCACACTTCCATAATATTGTTATAAATGAGATCCTTATGCTGAATGGAATTTCAGAGTAACCTACATAGTTTGGAGGAAACTGAAAAGTTGTAATGCCTACCATCTTACTGCATTAGATAGATTTAATCCCTATTCATTGTAACCAGTGTAGCTCCAAAACATGTACTAATCATTCAACACTGCATTTCAACTTCAAATCCACTTTTCATGCTCTTCAAGAGTTTTCATTAGATAACCTCACGAAATCTATCTTCAGCTAATGTTCTTGTCCCTAATATGTCTAATGGTCCTGTCCTGATTAAATCTTTGCAGTCATTTTAATTTGCTTTTTTTTTTTTTTTTTTCAAATTTCCATGCCTTTGGATGTAGTTGTTCCCTTTGCTCAGGATTTCTTCTCTTTTCTCCTCTATAGTTCTTATCAAATTCAAACTGCTATTAGGACCCAGGTCAAACAGTACTTCCATTGGAAAAAACACCCCTGGATACCTCAAAAGGCTTAATACTTCTATTTCTTCATAAACATGTTTGTTACCCATTACAGCACTTCATTCATTTAACACAAATTTTTGATCAAGTGTTATGCAACAGGTACACTGTTAGCACTTAGGACACCATGACAAAAACTTAACATTGCAGGGATTTTTTAATATATTACTTCCCCATTATTCTGTGGATATCTTAGTGATGAGCTCTATGTTAATTATCTGTATATCTCAAGGACCTAATATAGTTTCTGTTATTCAATAATGTGCTCAGTAATTACCTGAGTTAAAAATTGATTGAAGAAGTATTTTTTCATATGCTTCTGATTCTGAACACAGTAATACTATCTGCATCCCTTGGTATCAAATGGCTGCCCTCTCAGAGCACTTTGTGTTTCCAAGAGTTTGTAAGATCATTCATTCATGCATTTATTAAATCAGTTTTGAGCACATAATCCAGATATTTTTGTTATCCTTTCTTTTTCTCATAACGTCTCTCTCGTTCCTTTCCTCTAAACCATTTCCTTAGAAGTTAGCCATTGTGACCTATTTTTTTTTAAGAGGCAAATTAAGTAGAAAGAGGGGGCTAGAAAGAACCTTTCACAGATCACATATTTTCATTGTACTATAGGACTACGAGGAGTGGTGAATCAGAACGTATGCCATTCATATTTTCTGTTGGACTAGTTGGGGTTTAAAGAATTGGGAAATTTTAGATTTCAGAAGATTTTACATGCTGCTTAATTCCACATCCTACCACAGTCTTCTAGTTTATCTCTGATAAAGCTTTCAGGCTCCCTTTGAATGCTCCAATAAGTGAGGCTGCACCACGTTTCGTGTTTTAAAGTCGTTTTTGCAATTGTTGTTCTTATATTGATCCAATCTGACCTTTCATAACTTCATGGTGCTGGAAAGCCATTGTAGTAAGTAAGAGTTAACACATAACAAGTTGCAAATTATTTTAGGAAAATAAAAACTCTTATCTTAGAACAAGGTTGTTGAGGTAAACTTAAAAGTCAGTGTGCCAGTGTCCAGGATGAATTCTTACCCTATTTTTGCTTCTATGTGACCCTTTATAAAGGGTGGGGGATAATAGCCCTTAAAGCAATTAGGGACTCTCTTTGCAACTTTCTGCTCTGTTGCACCACTGGAAGCTCTAACTCACCCCCTCCGGGTAATTAACTTGCCTGTTGGATCTTGGCCATTGACACGTTTTACTTTCCTAGTTTGTGTCAGTTAATCAACACTTACAGAGTGCCTGCTGTGACAGAACTCTGTGCTAGGCTCCACAGAAACATTCACTAACAGTGGCCATAGTAGTCTTGGCTCTTTTTTTCTAGGAATTTGCATTAAAGAAGAGGGAAAGAAGAATATAAAAGGCAGCACTCAATTTCTCATTCTTAACCTTCTTTCTATGGAGTTTGTAGTGCATCCTACTGAGGACAGCAAAATAGCTCTTCCAGAAATCTCCGGGGATTAGGTTACAATTGATTTTCTTAAATATTTTTAGAGCTACAACCACACTGTTATTTCCCTTATTTCTGTGTGTGTGTGCGTGTGTGTATGTGTGTGTGTGTATGTATGTGTGTAGACACACATACATACACACACACACACACGTATATGACTGGATGTTCTGACTCTATAGCAAAAGAGCCAGGTGTCTGACCATGTTTGACTCCGATACTGAATTTGTTACTCAGCAGGGATCATATCTGTGTTAGAGTCCTTAAGCCAAGGCCCATGGATTCCTAGCTTCTCTACAAATGGGATGCATGCTTTAAACCTCCCCCCAATTACATGAAAATGTATGCACATGCTAAATTTTCAGGAGTGTGGGGGTTCATCACTTTCATCAGAAAATAAATGCTATGTAATATGAGTTACACAAAACCATGAGAAACAGGTGAACATGAGCAGCCCCTACTCCATTTCCAGCCATTGTCATATTGAAGTAACTAGGTTTCTTCTGTGGTGGCTTTATCTTTCTGCTCTGTGCTTAAACTGCAGAACAACAAGACAAAGTGAAAACAGAACATAAGAAACAACAAAACTTTCTGTAGAATTGTTTACTTAGAGTTCTGAGTATATGGGAAAACTTTTTTTTTTAATAAGAGCTATTGAGATTTTCCAGACATAAATAAAATATTCAGTTGAGATTAACTCTAAGGTCACTATAGATTCAGGGGTTAAGTTCAGGGTCACTATGATAGGTCAAGTGGTGCCCTATCAGTATTATTTATCAGCTGAATATAAATACAGGTCTTTAAATTGAACAACAGCTGAAATGAAATAAAAATATGGAATTGTGGTTAAAGATATTAACTGAATGGGTCAAGTATCAAAGCTTTGTTTCATAGATTTTTTTTGTAATCCCTCTGCTCCTTTATTTCTGGGGCCTGTCAGTTGCTCTGGGGAGACAGAGTTTCCTGCCATGAGTTTTCACTAGGAAAGAAAGAGAGAGAGAAAGGCAGTTAAAATGCTTTTGAGTTCAACAAATGTGTCCTGAGAGCCAAATGGAACAGGGTGAAATCCTAGCTAAAACCCGTGGGGAATAATTTGTTGCTAGCAGCATCTGGAAAAGACGTGTGGCAACGGCTGCAGTTTTGTTTAGAGAACAAATGGAGGAAAAAAGGGCTTTAAAAAGGTAGGTTTGAAAGGGAGGGAGTAAATGACGGAGGCCTCGAATGAGTTTGGGGATTTAGGAAGGAGATTTAATAGACTGAATAGCAGGTCACAGCTAAAGAAGTGAAAACCTGGGCGAGAGGCATCAGTAAGAACGCACGGTGTTAGTGCACGGACTGCGAACCTAAAGCAAACTCAAATTAAATAGTTTATTATTCCTCCGGCTGCTTCTACCACTAATAATGTGTTTTCCCTCAAGAACTGGGTATTTTGAAATTCCATATTAATCATCGAGACCAGGGCTTGCGCTTATCCCGTGGGCGGCCGATTGTAGAAGTCACTTTCCTTCTCGGCCGGCTGCAGCTTTCCAGGAGGTGGTGGAGGCTGCGGCAGCTGCGCTGGACCGCGCTGGACCCGGCTGCAGGGGGCGCCGTGGCCAATGGCTGGACCCTGACTGTTCCAGGTCATCCTGGGCAGAGCCTGCTCATTTCTAGACTGCTTACTTTCCTGCTCTCGGCTCTTCTAGGACCCACATTTCAATTACAGGAAAGGGGGAGCCTAAAAGGCATAAATAGAAACAGAGAATGCTCTGTCTTCAGTGATTTGTGCTCACCATCCTAACTTTGTGTTTTTTTCCCCGCTCCCATAGCTCTTCAGAGTCTGAAAGGATGGAGAAGATAGGGATCCGTAGCCAAGGTGTGGTCCCAAGGCCCCCGTGGCCTCATCTCCATGGTCCAGCTGAGGCCAAGGGCTTCCCAGGCTGCTCGGGCGTGGCACTTGGCTCTTTAGGTCAATCCTCCGAGAATAATTATTTTACTTAACTTGGGAGGCTCTCACTTTTCCTTCTAGTTTATGGGGGCAAACAGTGGTAAATAGTGAGGGGAAATTAGGACAGAGCCACAGTTCTCTTTTGGGTCCTTGTACCTCCCTTTTTCTCTCTCCCTAATTGTGGAGCACTTGGGTAGTTCTTCCTTCAGATGCATCTTAGGTTTACTGCTAAGGGATCCCCAGGAAGCTTTCTTGAGCAGAAACTAGGCTGGTGCTAGCCTTCCTGTGAATATTTATTTATTTATTTATTTTTTATTTTATTTTTTTTTTTTGAGACGGAGTCTCACGCTGTTGCCCAGGCTGGAGTGCAGTGGCGCGATCTCGGCTCACTGCAAGCTCCGCCTCCCGGGTTCCCGCCATTCTCCTGCCTCAGCCTCCTGAGTAGCTGGGACTACAGGCGCCCGCCACCGCGCCCGGCTAATTTTTTGTATTTTTAGTAGAGACGGGGTTTCACTGTGGTCTCGATCTCCTGACCTTGTGATCCGCCCGCCTCGGCCTCCCAAAGTGCTGGGATTACAGGCTTGAGCCACCGCGCCCGGCCGAATATTTATCTATTACAGGAGATTCAACCTCAAAGGATAGCTATCAATTATTGAGAAGAAAATATAGCATAGGGTTTCCTGCCTTCATGGACTTTGAGGTTGAAGGATCTAGGCATGAATGTGGCTCCCCTACTTGCTAGCTGTAACACTTCAGGCAAATCATGAAACCTCTCAGTCCTTCAGATCCCTTGTCTGTAAAATGGGTTGTTGCAGAGAACAAGAGATAATATAGAGAGAGTACATAGATTAGAGATAATGTCTCACTACATGTGTATTACATGTGTGTACCTATTAAATATCACAACATTGCCATTTCATTGTGTTCCACGTATTGTGTAACATGTATACACAGTTCCTTTTTCTAACAATATCACATGATATGATTTCATTTATAATTGGGCTTACACATTAGTAACAGGCAGAACTCATATTTGAATGTCAGTTTTCAGGCTTCGTGCTTTCACCACTATGCAAGTATTTTAGTTACAAAAAAAATTCTAAGATTTAAAGTTCCGTCATGATGACAGATGACGGAAGATATTTTAGATATCTAATAATATTTTAGATATCTGATAATAACATTTTTCTTTTTATTTATCTCTTTTTATTACTTACTCTGGTGCCAGGTATTATGTGAAATCATCGATATTTCATTTTATTGTAAACAGAACTTTACAAGGCATCTTTGATTATTATTCCCATTTGACAGAAAAAGTGGCTAAAGTTTAATGAGGCTTTTAAAACCTACGGTTACTGAGCTAGTAAGTAATAATGAGGAAATTCACAGCTCTGTTCAAATCTCACGTTCTTACCCAAGTGTCTCCTGTAGAAAATGGTGACCTCTGTATGCTCAAAAGAAAATGACTGAAAGGAAATAATATTAAATGGCAGTTTGGATTATTGACTATTAAAGAAACTCAGAAGTTCCTGGGCAATGACATTTAATAAAACAATTTGATAAAACTTTGGTGTTGAATAAAAAAGAGAGCATAAGAAGTTCAGATTCAGGCTTTTTTCCTAATCTTCTGAAGCACCATTATCATCATCCTAATCTTCTGGAACATCTCTGGAGCCATCATCATCACCTTCACAATAAGTTAATGAACACTGCCCTTTATATTCTAGAATAGCTTCATGTACAATAACTGATTTCTCCTTCACTATGTTATCTTTGAGGCGGTGTATTATTCCCACTTGAGAACTGAGGAAATGGAGACAGACAAAGGGTAAAGGACTTGCCAAAGCTATAAAGACATGATCCACATCTCTTGATGACTCACTCCATTCTCTTAACACTTCTCATAGTCCACTTCTGAGAAATATACCCCCCGAATTGAGCATTTCTCTCCTGCATTTCCCCATCAATAACATCCAATTATTGGCTGGGACTTAAAGTGTGTATATGGATGTGAAAGGCAAACAATGTGGCAGAACAATAATGATAAAAATCTATTTTAATTATTCTTCTTTTTTATTTTAATGCTTTCATTTAGCAAACATGCTGTAGGCAATTGCTCTGTACTAGGCAGAGTTTAGTTGCAGAAATGAATACATACGATAGCATGGTCTCTAATTTCAAGGATTTAAAAGTCCACTTGAAAAATTGATATAGGTATAAATCACAGTGACACAGTACAGTAATAGAGTTGTAAAGCAGGGCTTGGAAACACTAGGGATGAAAAATAGAGTCTGTCTTAGAAATCTAGGGAGACTTCAGAGAGGAGAGGGTATTATATTTGGGATTTGGGATTACGAGTAATTCACCACGCAGAGAATGGATATGGGGAAATGTACTTAGTATTAATAGTGTGTGCAAAGGAAGACCCATGTGTGTGACCATTACTCAAGTTACCTTTCCTGATTAGAAATTGCTCAGTGTTGTTAGTGCCTGGATCCATGTGACCACAGTCAGTCTTACTTGGTTCCTCCAGGTAGACTTTTGGGAAGAGTACAGGCTGAGAATGGAGAGAATTCTCAGTTCTGTATTTCTGACTTGGCACTAATTAGCCATGTGGCCTTAGGGAAGTCATTTTACTTCTTAAGACCTAGGTTTTCTTATTTATTAAAAAAAAAAAAAAAGACAGAGAGAGAGAGTTGGTATAAGGTCTCTAAAATTTTTTAGTATCAGTGCATAATCTTCCAAATCATGACAGAAGCATTTGTTTTTCCCACACAATTCTGTGGGTGAGTCTATGATCATTTGGCCCAGGTGTTTTTGTAATTGTGATAAATTGAACAAATTCTGAATGTTCAGTTGCCTTCAAAACTCATCTTGCCACCTGTGTGGTAGGCTGCCTTTCTAACAGTGGCGGAAGTAACCACACACCCACTGACCCAATTCTATTATTGCCTTAGCTATTTTAGACATGAAATTTTAATAGGCCAATAAAGTTTTCAGAATAGAGAGGCTACATGTACACACATACTCACACACATGTATATAAACTTAGGAATTAATTTATCTCCTCTGAAAAGCAAAATGTTAGGAATGTTAGCACCCACAGCAGGTGCTTTCTATGGTGGCACACCTGACTTGTGCCTCAGAATTCCTTGGACTTTGTTGGTTAGGCTTTCTAGCTTGCAATTAAACAATAAAGGGAACTAATACCCCTTTCAAGTTATCCTGAGAAAAATGAACGAAATTATAAGCACACCTTCATGATCTAGAACTTAGAGTAAGTAAATGATTCAGAAACTGACAAAACTGTTGTAAAGGATTGCTCTCTATTTTTCTCTTTCACGTACAATAAGGTCTCTCTTTCTTGTATATTTAACTCGTGTTCTCCCTTTCCTTTTCTATAGTTGCTTTCTTTCTTTTCTCTTTTATTCTTTTGTATAAATATACACTTTGCGTGACTGTCAAGATATACGGTTCTAACTCTACTTCAAGATTTGCAGCCTCAACTCCTACCACTTGCTGTCCATTCTTGCATCTCGTAATTCAATTTTATGAGAAATTGTCCCATGATATATTAATGTTGCACACCATCTTGCATATGCTTTTATAAAAAGTCTACTGGGGTACATTTCAATTCCTTTCTCCAGAGCCAATCACTATGATATAATTTATGAAGTTATACATCTTGATGTCCCATGGAAGAATGAATTGGTCTATGGTAAGAATGATCAGGATATGGCACAAAACTACTTGGAAACTTGCAAAGTCCCTGATGTAGAAAGCCACCCATGACAAGTGGAGAAGACAAAGAGCCCCTGGTGGTTGGGACAAATGAGGAACTAAGAAAAAAGTGCACTAGAAAAAAAGTCAAGCTATACTGACTTATTTCAATAAGGAGGCCTCATGGAAAATAGTAGCTGCTATTGGATAACCCACTGATTAATTTTATGGTAATTCACTGTGATTCTCCAGTTCCTATTTGTCTTTGCCCTAGCAACAGTAAAATAAGTGAGAAATTTTATTTATTTAGCAATTATTGTTGAGTTTTTAATCCATACCAACCATAGGTTTTACCATTACAGCATGCTTATTATTTGAGGTGGTTGTGAAAAAACAACAAAACCTTTAGATGAATGCTAGGGATATTAATTACTTTAGGGTGATATTGTGATTGCTGAAAGTCAAAAGGAGGAAAGAGGCTTGCCTCGAACCAAATAACCCGACTTCTTTCCTCATTCTTTCTTCTGTCTTCCCCTCCATACCATTTGCACCATGACCAACGCTGCTATCACTCCTAGCCTCTGCAAGATCACTGAGAAAGATACATGCACAGAAGAGGAAACGTAAAACGAAATAAATGTATATTAGTATCTGGGGTTTGAGCTTTCATTGTTTACTCAACAGGATCCCCTATTTGGTTAAGCTAGATAGATGTAGACTTCATTATCTACATCTAAGCAAGCTTAAAAGTCTGTACTTCATAATCAAATCCAGAACCGAGACTTGCATTTGAAATTGTACTACTACAATTGAGAAAACTAACATGCAGTTCATACTAATAGGTAAAGGAAGAAGCCAGAAAATGAGAGTTTATTACAGTGACTATATTAGACTGGCCCAGATCACCCAGTAGGCTTTTTAGAAGAAAGATTCATTATTCTCCAAAGAGTAGATATGGTAGACTTTCAAGGGAAAAGACTCTTGAGCAAGACCCTGAAGAATGGCAAAAATTGGACAAGCAGAGATAAGAGGCTAGAAAATCTTAAGCAAAAATAACACTGAGGGAAAGGCACAGAGTGGCTACAGCCCTGGAGAATTTACAGGACACAGAAAAGAGTTTAGTTGGGCTAGAGCTAAGAGTACATGGAGGGTGACATAAGAACAAAGGTAATAGAAGCTCATGATATTTTTGAGTCAGAAGGAAAAACACTATTAAAGTTCCCCATCAGGAAGATTAATATGGGAGCAAAGCATTCGATACATATAACTGAGCAGTGATTGGAAGTAGAGACACCAGTCAGGAAATCACTGAAAGGATACAGGTAAAAAAGAAGTAATGAATCCTACTCAGGCAGTTAAAATGAAAAGCAGATGTTGGATGGGAGGTATTTCATGAAGGCTGAAACTATTGAGTTGGAAACAAAGTCAATGTTGTGGGCAAGAAAAAGAAAAAAAAAATTTTTAAAAATATTCAAAGAAGAGAGTTTAAATCTGAAATCCTTGGAAGAGTGTTGCATCAGTACTTGGAAATAGAATGACCAAGGAAGAAAGAGTTTTCAGGTAAAATTATATAATCACTTTTAAATGTAATGAATTGGAAAAGTCTGTAGAACACTCCAGATAAGAGTTCTTGCAGAATATTAGAAATGTAGAAATATAGTTCCAGAGAGAGCTTAGCATTGCAGTATTTCTCATAGAGGTAATTTTTAAATTTATAAGACTGGCTTGTACCTTTTATAGAGTCAGGGCAGAAGGACCAAAAAGTGAGGAGGAAGCAGATCTTTTGGCAACACATATATTAAAGTATAGAAAGAAAAAGAAAAAGCCAGAAAGAAGAAGGTATAACACTGGAGAGTAAAATGTTTTAAAAAGTAAGTTGGTAGGTACTGAAGGACACAGAAAAATTTAGGATGTTGGAGAATCAGAGAAAATAAGAAATATATATATGTGTGTGTGTGTGTGTGTGTGTGTAATACAGAAATATTTAATATATCAGCTTGTTATTTTATTTCAAATTATATATATATACACACCAAGAACCCAGAGTGCTGACTAATGGGGGTAATTGACCTCTGTGTTGGTCTCCAGAAGATACAGCCTGCAGTACACTTTATTCCACAGCTCATATTATTTTTGTTAAGATCATGCATATATATATATATACACACACACACACACACATATATACACATATATGTGTATATATATATATGTGAAAATACATATGACATCTAAAAGTGCAATGTTTCAAAAAAGCCGTGAGTGGCTTAAATAGTAAAAACAAAAGTGAGATTGTGAAGGATTCAGAAATCTGTGATCAATAATCAGTGTAATGTGTGATTTCATCCGCCTGCCATCTGCAAAGAGGCCGATGGTACGGAGATAAAGAATCTGCCAATAACAGGAGTCTGTGATTTAATTCACTTCATGGAACTGATTTGAATCGAGTTCAGGCCTATACTCTTCTACAGTGGTCGACAACAGCAATACAAAATTGATTTTAAAGTACTTAAATTCTTAACAAAAATAATATGGGCTGTGGAATAAAGTGCGCCACAGGCTGTATCTACGGAGACCGACACGGAGGTCAATTACCCCTCTTAGTCAGGACTCTTGAGTTCTTAGTGCATATAAAAAAATCCATTACGTGTTTTTCAGATAAAATAACAAGCTAATTTATTAAATATTTCTTTTTATGGTTTAAAAAGATGTTGGCTTTATTTTAGCATACTTATTGGTATTTAGCAGCTAGTTCTAACTAAATTCCAGCAAGAGCAAAACATTGATTGAAGAGTGAGGGTGATGATGATGATAGTGGATCATTGCTAGAATTATAGGAGCACCTACCATACTTCAAGTGCTTTATGAGATGATATTTTCACCTCCTACTTGGGGAAGAGAAAGGATGTTATGCTTTTTCCAGAAAGCTTGTATTTGGTACGGCCATTTCCCTGTGAGCTCATTAGCCTTCAACAAGCATGCCGTTATAGCAGTACTATTTAGCACTTCCCATCCTCAAAGTACTTGGCAAATATTAGCTAATTAGTTCTTCAAACACTCATGAGAGTTTTCTAAGTACGTATTGTTCTTGTTACCTTGTCACAACTGGAGTCCAGCCATCTACATAACTTTTCCAAGTAAGTAGAGGGCATCATTGAAAGAGCCAAGACTCTAACTTAGAAATATTTAAGTTTTGGTGTTGTCATTTGGTTCCAGGCCCATGTGTCTCCCTTTCTATGGAAGACATTTACAATGAAGCAACTAGTCATGTGAATCTTAAAGTATATCTGAAACATAACAGTATAACCTTCATTTGTTTCATAAGACTAACATAGCATTCCTCCATTCTCCCTTCTGTATTACTAACACACAAGGTGAAAATTATATTTACATATTACTGACTGGGTCTTGTCTCCACCACTTTTTACCCCAGTTTTGATTCAGTAAAGGATTCAACAAAGGAAAAGTTTATAATGAAAGCTACTGTAGCACTCAATCCTAATAACCCTTCTTCACTGTCAACTCTGAGATATAACATTATACATAAGCATTCATGTAACTTTATATAACATTCAAGGTGCCTTCTTTCATATTTCTGATCATAATAACTCTTTATAAACCTTATAAAACTGGAAGTTTCTCTCCCAGTTTTATTGTTGTGTATCCCAGTTTTATGTCAACACCAATTGAAGTAAAACAAAATTGTTTATATTCTTTTTTGGGGGGATGGAGGCGGGGACAGAGTCTCATACTGTCACCAGGCTGGAGTGCAGTGGTGCAATCTTGGTTCACTGCAACCTCTGCCTCCTGGGTTCAAGTGATTCTCCTGCCTCAGCCTCCTGAGTAGCTGGGACTACAGGCGCCTGCCACCACGCCTGGCTAATTTTTGTATTTTTAGTAGAGATGGGGCTTCACCATGTTGGCCAGGATAGTATCAATCTTCTGACCCTGTGATCCACCCACCTTGGCCTCTCAAAGTGCTGGGATTACAGGCGTGAGCCACCACACCCGGCCCTGTTTATATTCTTAGCATGTCATCTTCATGTAATTTTTCTCTGCCAATGGTGCTGTCTCTCTCCTGGTTGCCTGAGCCCCAGACTTTGGGTCTACTACTTCTTGTATGTCTCTTTAAGCTCCCACAAAAAGATAAATAACATAGAATCTTTTCTTCATACTCTGGTGGAAAGTACCATTTTTTTTTTCTTTTTTATTTTCATGGCCACTCACTCGATACAAGCTCATTGTAATAGGTTCCTGGTTTGCATTCAAAATACTTGAACATATTTAGGTGAGCAAATCTTGTATTTCACTCAATGGGAATAATCCTGTGTTATTCTAGCAGAGACAGGTGGAGGTAAGGCAGAAGATGGGAGGAACTGACTGACTTTCTGTAGAAGCTGATACAACGTAATGGGCTATATAAACTGGTATCTGAAAGCTCCTCACTTTCCAACATCTCTTCCATGCTAAATGGTGTAACCTCAAATATCCAGGTGGGTAGGTTCCCAGGCCAGCCACAAAGAATTCTAACAGTAGATATAAAATAAAAAGCAAAAAATAAGAACAACAAAATTAACAACGAAATAAACCAACAAGCCATCACCACAGCCACCAACAATACCATGAAGCTAGAAAAACAGAAGCTACTGTTCCAGAAAATTACCTATGTGTGTTTGCAAGACCCAGCTCCTGAGAAATGGGATTCTCCTAAGGTAGAGAGAGATGACAATGATGTATTTAGTCCTTGTAGATGTGAGTGGGTAGCTTTTTTCTAGCATAATTTCTAGCCTATTTATTATTTTCAATGTTTTACTTTCTGTTTTCTGTTGTTTGGGTTTTTTGTTTTGTTTTATCCTGGATTTTTGTTATTTGTTCATTTAAACTGGATTTCAACTATTGCTTTGTATTTTCATCCCTAAAGAATCTTATTCCACTGTGAGGCCACTGGTAGAGCAGTCTGCCTAAGGTAACTGAATCTTAGTTGATTGAAGATCCCATTGGGATTGAGGATTAGTGCTTGTAAAATCAATTCACATCTCTGCAGAACTAGAGAAAGTGTCTGAGTTGGACCAGCTGTGTGCTCATGACAGAACACTATTTTCTTGATTCCTTTATTTCTACCTTTCTTTTCTTTTGTCAGCTTCTTGTTTATTGACATTTTGTGGAGAAACAACACCAAGCAGAAAATGGCAGTTATTTGGGCAATTTGATTATGTTGGTTGCTTTCTTGTTAATCAGCTGGTTATGTGTGTTTTCAAAAACATTCATTGTATTGCCTGCCCTCTGATATAGCTTTGTTCTACTTTGTTAGTACTATGTCAGCTATTGGAGTATATGTTCTTCAAGGAATGACAAGCTATTGCAGAATTTAGCATAACATTCACACTAAATGGACCTGCACAACGTTGTAGATTAGCAATAAATTCTTGCTAGATGAATAAGTGATATTGTAGAGAAATCTATTATGTAAGCCTAATCTTTGCTTATTTCTTTCCTTATGAATTATAACAAAGGTAACATATAGAAAAAGTACTTATATTTAGGGAACTTGGGGGGGAAGGCTAATATATATATATATGAGTTAGAATATATTAAATAACATCTAGAAAACATCTTGATTGTGTACAACGGAATACATGTCTGTGTAGTTAATGAATTTGAGACAGAAGAGGTCAGTGTGTGTTGTTTCAAAGAAAAAAATTATTAAAAGATAAGAATAAAAGACATAATCCAGGAAATTAAAATAAAAATCAATTTCTTCTTTCCCCTTCAAAACTGTTATTTCATCTCTTATAATATCCTGTATTTATTCACGTTAATCAGCCCCATATCTTCACAGATATCCTATGGTATTGCCATTATAGGTAGATATGTGTGCTTATAAATAGGTTGCAAATTATGTTCATTCCTTTAATATTAATCTAGAAGCAAAGAGGGCTGCTGTTATTGTGCATTATTATTCCTGCACAAGAGATGACAGGAGAGGCAGAAACTATCTGGAGCTCGGTCTGAATTGCAGTTTTAAGCACATCTGATGTAGTGCATGTCTGGAGGTGGCATTTCTAACCTTTTTATCAACTGGGTTCCATGGATCAGAATAAATGATAACAATAGCTCACCGCCTTCTGCTGGACAGATTTGCTACTTGAAAAATGATCAGGGCCCTATTAAGAGAAGCCACACCGCCCTAATGGGGAGCAGATCACAGGCCAGGTCTCTTTGCACCTGTCTCTCTCTGCATGAGGGGACATGACCTTGCCTGTCTTTTTCCCTGGGATCAGTTGAATGATAGACTTCTTTTCTTTCTCTGAATTGTTATAGCAAGAGGAGAGGAAAGATTGCAGATTTTTTTTTTCTTTTTCTTCAGAAAAGAGACATGGCCCATTTTAACATCCCCATTATCTATGTGTCTGTCTACAAAAGCTCTATTTGAAAAAACGCTATGGTTTCACAATGATGACAAGCCCTTTCCAATTCTACTTTCCCTATCCACAATATACCTGGGGCTCCATTTTCATACTTGGAAGGGCAATGCATTTACTAACTGCCCCCAAACCTTCCCTACACTGACCCACCCCTCAGATTTTGCTCTGGTCTTCCCTTTCATGAATCATATCCTCTCCTTCCTTTTATGTCTACATATTGTAGTTCTCCTTCAAGACATAATTCAAATTCTACATTCTCTCTGAGGCAATCCTTGCCCATTCTAAGTCACAATACTATCTTCTTATTTTGAACCAACTATATAGTATTCTTGAGACCCCGTATAGAAACTGAAACTTATTATCCCATGTTCATTTATTTATGGTGCAAGACCTGATCTTGTTACATTCTATTTTATTTTCACCCTTCATTCCCTGTGCCCTCTTTCATGTTCCCCATAATTACCCAACTTTATGTGTTTCACCTATAACCTTAAAAATGTATGTGTATATATCTGTTAACTTCTTGGAATTTTATTTTGTGAGATTATGAATCTTTAAAAATTATGTTAATTGTATTATACAATATTCCTTTCCTTTCTTACATAGTATGCTGCATTAAGTCATTAGAAAATAATATACTATAGGTAGATAGATTGAGTGATTGATAGATAAGTAGCAGATAGCAGAAAGTACAGAGTAGACAGATAAATCATGGAAAATCTCAGACTCATTTTCAAAGCTCCAGTGGAACACATGTGTGAGAAGAAAGCAATCGAGCCCGCCCACCTCTCTTCTTCACTGTGTGGTCCTCATTTTGAACTTCAAACAAAGAAACAAATAAACAACAAATAGAGAATCCTTGGCCTGGAAAGGTCAGTGTTTCAAGAAAAGTTACATGACTCAACAGAGAATGAACAAATGAATGATGCGTTTGGTCCATTCTTACTGAAATATAACAACCACTGGGCCATAACATTTCTCTCCTAGGTTTTTGAGCAAGTCGGTGTGTGTTTGTCCACACTTGCGGTATACATGTGAATGCCCATAACTGACCCTTCCCTTTATCCAAGGCTGAAATAAAGGTTAAAATACTGAGATTTTCAAATATGGACATTACTTTCACTTAGATTGAGGCAATGGTTATCTTGTGACTTTTGTGCACCCAAAACACATTTGCCTTTGTGGGCCTCTTCTTCCTTTAAACTAAACCAAAGAAACAAAACATTTAAAAGGTCAACAAACCAACTGACAATATACATTATATTTCATGACTATCGCATAAGGATGAATGTAATAATCCAGTTTCAATTCATTATTATACATTCATTATTGTTGTTATAGTCAGCATTATTCTGATTTTAATATAAATTTATATTAAAATATTTTCCTGACCCCTGAAAATATCATGGCCTGTAGGCACTTTGCCTACCATATTAAATGAATTAGCTGGTCCTGAGCGAGGGAAGAAGGTGAATTATCTATTACTCCAAACATCAACAATTCACAGTAATGCTTTAGCGTTTTTAAAACATTTAGACATTATATTCACTGGTATTAAAAATAACTCTATGTGATATGGAATCATGGCACCATTTTTACAAATCTGGACACTAAGGTTCTGCCACTTGTGTTATTGCAATAGAAATGAATAAGTAGCCTAACGCTACAAGAACTCATGCCCTAGTTCCTGAAAGTCCAGTGCATTTTTTCCCCATTAGAGGATCAGCATTAACTTCAGAGTGTTTCTGTTTAATACTTGGCTAATTCATTTTATCACAATTTAAATTAATTAATCACTCCTTTCAATAAGAAACACAGGCTTTATTTCCTCTCTCATTTATGATTTGTCAGACATGTAAATCTACGTATGTATTAAATAAACATATCATATTGAATAAATGAAGACAAAGATAAAGAGCATTCTTTATGAGACTGCCTTTTTTTTAACAACTGGCAGCACCACTCCCTTCATACCTTCCCCACCAAAAAAATGGAAGCAAAAATGCTAAATTTACTTTGAAGAATTTAGTTTTGAAAAATTGTGTGCAACTTAAAGCTTAAGATAGTTATGGGATTTAACTATTAGTGTACTGTGTCTCTGTATACAATTTATTTTTGTAAAATATCTGGACACTGTCGGTATTGTCCCTCAATGAAGATAACACAAGTTTCAACATTTTGAGGAGTGTTTGCAAAAGTGAAGGTCTTCCAGCCGTTTGAGAGTAGCTCCTTTGTCTTGGTGGGGAAAACTACATGTAGTAGAGTCGCTAGCCTCTGTAATGCACAGCACCCTTCATCTGTCAAGTTCTTTCATTTGAAAGTAATGAGCAGCCAAGAGTTTGAAAAACTAAATCAATTAAGAATATTTATGCAGGAAAACTATCACTAAACACCTCCATTCACTCATGTAATGAGATTGGCATCACAATAAAATTCTTGTCTTGTAAGATAATGATCTTATGGCTTTTTCTGGCTCTTAAACCAAAGATAATTGGGTTAATCTCTGCGGGAAGTCCATCTGTTTCCAGTAAACCATTTTAATTGTGGATGACTTTATTTCAGAAACGTGGAAAAGGTCTTGCCACTCGCTTCCTGATCCTGGGATATTACAAGAATGAATGTTAAAATTCAAAATGTAGAGGGGCATAGAAAGATGTAGATGCAGTGACATTTTCTATCTGCGAATAGTGTGATATTGGCAATATTTTGTGTTTGTTGGTTGCTTTTCATTAAGGATTTAAACATTAAGTTTTTGACGTTAATACTTGCACAGTGTTACTTAAAAACGACAGATAAAAGTATTAATTTTGCAAAGGTAACATGAGATTGTGCATAAGAAGTTATAAAACTAAGACCATAAGGGTGTATTCTCAAACCTTCCCTACATAGTGCCACATATGTAGCACTTGGTCATATATAACAATATATTGTAGTATCTTCTAATTGTTTTATGTGTGAGAATCCAATTTGTCCAACTCCATTTTGCAAGCTCATTGAAGATAAAGGCTAGGAATATGCTTTGTCTTTTACACAAGGCATATGTTAGATGCTTACTACATTTTAAGATATTTAGTTTTTGAACAATGGATTAATTCATATTTGAGTTAGATAAGAACTAATCTTTTAAGAATGCAATGAATTTTACATGGTAAGTTAGAGAAAACTGACAACCATATTTGCCTAATTTTATGTTTTCTTTCCATATATATTAGAACACTGTTGAATGAATATAGACAGATACAAAACACACACCACACATACACATACACGCACACACACACTTTCTCCCTTTCAGAATCTACATCTTGCCTGGTGGATTTGAATCCCAGTTCTACCACCTATTAGTGGCAACAATCTGACAGAATCATTTTGATGGCCAAAAGACTTCAATGCTGTCGCATACACTGTGTGTGTTAGCCATTGCTGTAGTCATTGTTATCACTTGACAGTTATGCCTATGGAGAGCAGCTCCAGACATGTTGCCAAGAATCCCCTCCTTCTCTTAGTCTTTGTCTAAATGGCAGGAAGCCAGATTAAGAAATGTACTTTTGACTCTTGGTTTCCATCACTAGCCCATTCCGTTTCCATGAAGCAGCTTCTGCTTCAGTAAAACAGTTCTACACCTCACATTTTAGAGTTAGGAGAAATTCATTGTTCTCTCTTCCTTATTTTACATTTTGGAAAGTAAAACCCAGTAAAGATGTCATATGCATGACAGCATGTACGTCTGCGTGCTGTTATACTAATGAAAGTTAGGGCTTTCACAGAAAGAAGATAACAAAGAACACAAGATACAATCTTTGGCTTCACCCATTCAGTATATATTTACTGAGCATCTGCCATATGGCAGGCGCTAAGCTGGATGCAAAACTAGAGATGTCTTTGCCATTCTTTGCCTCTTATAGTCCGGGGGAAGAAACAGCCAAGACTCAGAATAACACCAATAAAAATACCATTACAACTCTGACCAGGGTTATGAATGAGAATTACTTGGTGCTGAAAGAATGGATCACAGAGGGGTGTTACCTGGAATGGGTGCCCAGAAAAGGCTTATTTGAGGTAAAAACAATTAAGCTGGGATTTATGCTGGCTACTTGGAGGCAGGTGGTGGTGGTGTGCAGGAAAGTGCTATTTGCAATGTTCCAGAAACCGAGAGCATCATAGGAGAAGCCTTTGTGATGAAAGGGAGCAGAAGATGTTTGGGAGACTGAAATAAATTGAACAGACTGGAGTATTGACTGAGGATAACTGTAAAAATACATACCTCCCATGGCTATATTCCGTAATAACTTAAGTGTACATTTTAAAATAACTAAAAGTATAATTGGCTTGCTTGAAACACAAAGGATAAATGTTTAAGGGGATGGATAACCCATTCTCTATGATATCATTATTTCACATTGCAGGCCTGCATCAAAACATCTCATGTACACCCAAAATATACACCCCTACTAAGTACCCATGTAAATTAAAAAAAAATAGAGACCAGGCCCACCAGGGCTTGAGGCCATGGTAAGAACAGTATAGGAAGGCCACTGAGTGTGCATTTTTTTTCTGATAATCTATTGATTTAATTTATTAAATATGCAATTGATTATCTTAACTATTTGGACATGTCATACACCAGTGGTATTAAGCACATTCACAATATTACTAATACGTAACCATTGCCACTATATATTTCCAGAACTTTTTCATCACTTTAAACAGAAACTCTATATTCACTAAATAATACCTCTCCATTTCTTCCTTCTCCCAGTTCTGGTAACCTCTTGCCTTAGTTTGTTTGAGCTGCTACAACAAAACACCATAAACTGGGTAGGCTATAAACAACAGAGTTTTATTCTCACAGTTTTTGAGGTGAAAAGTTGAAGACTAAGGTAGATTTGCTGTCTGATAAGTCCTGCTTTCTGGCTCAGGGACCTTCCTGCTATGTCTTTAGATGGTAGAGGGAACTAGGGTTTCTCTCTCAGGCCTTTTTTTAAAGGCACTAACGTCATTCATGACGATTCCTTCCCCATTACCTCCCAAAGGCCCCAATTCCTAATACCATTACCTTGGGGAACTACCAGATGAATTTTGTGGGGGTAGGAGGTGGGGCACAAACATTCAGCCCACAGCACTTTTTTCTATTTTCTGTCTCTGTGAAGTTGCCTGTGGTAGGTACTTCATATAGGTGGATGATTCAATATTTGGAATTATTCAGTATTTGTCTTTTTGTGTCTGGTTTATTTTACCTAGCATAAGGTTTTCAAAGTTCATTCATGTTTCCCCATGAACATGTCCACAGAGCGAGAGAATAAAATCAAATTTATGTTTCTGAATTTGCCTCCAGAGGCAGAGTGGGGAATATAGGAGATGGATTTAGGAAGACCCTCTAGGAGGCTGTTGGGATGCTCATGATGAGAGATAATGTAGCCTGGATGAGGCTATAGCAGTGGAGGAAGATAAAATAAAATTCATGGATTCAGGAGATAATTAAGAAGAAACTGTTTATTTATTGTCTTCTGTGAGCTTACCGTCTATTTGAGGGACATGCAGCACGTGTAAAGCATAATAAAGCTAATTGATTATAATAATTGTAAGACTATGTATAGAGTCACCAGATACCAGTTTAATAGAGCTGTGACTAATGAATAGATGAACAGTTCAGGTGAGAACACTAGACGTAATGTATGACACAAGGAGAGAACGAGAAGAGACAATGTCACACAATGTTAAACCCAGGAATTCAGACAAGATTCCTAATAGCTATAGAGGTTCTGATAAGAGAAAGGTGAGTGCGAGACAGAGTAATCCAGGGCACTTCCTGAAGGAGACAAGACCAAGCAAACCCTGGTCTAGAGGTAGGAAAAGGAAGAGCTTGTCCCAGTAAAGATAAAGAGCATTCAGAAAATGCCAAATTACTGCACAGCCTCAATAAAAACTTAGAAATGGATGAGAAGTCGCTCAAGAAAAGAGAGGCAATGTTTCCACATAAATTTAGACAATAATAAATAATGCAAGAACAGAAAATCAATTTGGTGAAAGACAATCCTTCTCTCAACTTATCTCCAGTATGTTCTAAAATGGTCGACTTAAACAGTCTTTCGTCCTGAAATGACTCCGTGGGGATCAGTGGAAATCTTTTAATTTGGAGCACCGTCCCCAGCTCAATGTGAAGACAAGTTTCCATTTTCTAACAAAGTTTAATGGACTTGAAGATCTAGAACAAATAGTCAGAAAATAAATGTTTTCTGTAACACGCTGGAAAACTCAGATCTGACTGTCAAAAAGCTGAATCTACTTCACATGCCGGGAAAATTGCATTAGTATCTGGAGCAACTAATATCAGTAGGTGACGAAGATAAGTAATGAGGCAGAAAAAGAACAAGAAGAAGACTAGATTTACAAAGCAATCCATGGTGAGGCAAGATATTGATTTGAAATTACAGTTGATTACACTGGTAGGGGGCAAAGAAGGCAGCATTTTCTCAGATGTTGTGAACAAGTGACATTTCAAAGCACTTTTCATGTGTTTGAACTCAGACCTCTCATTGGGCCCTGTGTCGGCACAGAGAGAAGAGAGAGAGGTAATTGAGTGAGGTCAGCTCTCTTTGTTTAAGAAAAAGAAAAAAAATTTTTTCCTTGTTAGGATGTCCATTCAGGACTTGAACACCGACAGATGAAAATATATTATCATAAGACCACAACAGTTGCCTTTGGCTTTAACTACATACAAATTTCTCCATAACTTTATTTAGCTTCTTTATCAATCAGTCTACTAATCAGTCAGTTAGAAATTACATCCTGGGTATACACAAGAGCAAACAAAGAAGCGGGTCAGGCAGATTATATGGCCACCTCCAGAGAACTGAGCACAGAACTCAGTATTATAAGTCCAGTGAATGGTAGGAAAACAAGCATTATAAGATTTAAAAAGCCAGTATGGACTGATGAGATCAGAAGTGTTATAGGCCAAGTAGACTGTGAACAGGGTCTCGAAAGATGAGTAACATTCTATCAGGAACAAGGGAGAGAATGTGCTTTCAGGAGGGGAAGCTTGTGAGCAAGGAAAGAGGGACAGTGAGATTGAGGGCTTGCTGGAATCACACACTGTTCTTTCAGGTTTGGAGGGCAGAATAAGACTCCATGAAGCAAGGGTTAAACATTAGGCTACACAAAAAAGCATGGCTATATTATGCAGGCATGTGGGGCCCCAGTGATTTTTGAAAAAGCTATAGATTTAATAAATGGTGGTATTTTAGTAAGTTTGACTAATGGGAAAGGAGTAGGTTGGAAGAAAAACTAAAGTCAAAGGATTAAGAGTATCTACTTTAGCAGCGGTTCAGGTATGAAGGATTAACAACTTGATTTATGGCAGAACAAGTCAAGTTAAGGGAAGGGGCAAAGAGCTGGGGCCAGAGAACATGGCGAACCCTCCCAACACTTGTGGACTCAGGCTCTGACCTCAGATTCAATGTGTTCAGTGACCTGTCAGAGACCTGCTCAGGAGTCTTAAATCCAAAGTAAAAGCTTCAGAGGGCTGGGGTAGGAGGGGACAGAGTCCACTCCACAAGCAAAGCGTTTGGTGCTATGCAACCCAAGGATGCCTCTGGAGTTGAGCCATGTTAACGCCCTGGAGACAGAGCCAACTGAGTTTAGGGAGGTCAGGAGTGGGCTTAGCAGGCCTAGGATCATTCAGTGGGGGCAGAAGAGGGTAGAACTGTGGTTACATGAAGAAAAACAGTCACAGTAGTTGCCTAGGGCTTAATTTGTGTCCATGAAAGCTGGTTTCTCCTGGGGACACCTAACACCTCTCTGTGAAGTTGTCTTTTATTATTTAAGTACATACCGGATTAAGGGTGTTGATTCCACAGAGATAGATACTGATGGGTTTTAGTTAATGAAATTGTTTCCTGAGAGGTTGCTCTGGCTGTCAGAGGGCCTCACATTCAAGAGGACTCAAATTATTCTCAAGTTTAGCTGCACTTTAGAATCATCTCATGGGTTTTTACAAAGATGGTAGAAGGTTCTCCCCAAACCAATTAAAACAAAGTCTTTGGGGGTGGGACAGCAGCATTTTTTTTTTTAATTGCACAGATGATTCAAAGGGGCTTATAAAGAGTCTACATTCATATTTGTTTCAACATGAATTACTCACATCAGACTTTACCTTGGCACTTGTCAAAAAGAAAGATCTCTCGAGATCTCTGGAGGTGGGCCCAGTAATCTGTGTTTCTGAAAAGCACTGCATTTTGAAACTGGCTGTATTATATGTGAATTCCCTTGAATGTTCCCAGTTGATGGGTCCTAAGTAAGATCTGGAAGAAGGTCCTTAAAATGAGATGTTCCTCCCGGGATTTACTGTTGGATTCTGAAACAGCAAAGACAGCTGTAAACCTCTTCTTCGAAAAACTATAATATCACTGGGTCTGGAGGTTACATCCTACATTAGCTGTAGAAGAGCTTTCGCTAAAGCTGCCACATCTTTTAAATAAATGATGATTGAAATATTTGTAGTCCTGAAGATATTAGTGAACCTGATCCTAAACAGTTGTATCTGCCAGCATTGTCACCTACAGACGTTTACTGAGCAGCTTCTTCATGTAGGGCACTGAGAAAGGCCCTGGAGATACTACGTGTGTTAAACACAGTTGTGACCTAAGGGATATTGGAGCCACATTAGGAATGAAAGACAAGCATAGAAAATAGAAAAATGTCACATTTCTAACTTTATATTTTAACATTTTAAATGTGGAAACTGGAGTGAAGGAATTGGTTTATTTAGTTATTGTTTCCATTTTATAGCAGCCGTACTTGCCGTATCCTTTGATCTTGTATGCCCTGCAAATATAACCTTTCTCCAGCCAGGGTAAAAAATGCATGGTTTCTTTGAATAATTATGGCTTTAAAAATGTATAGTTTTATTTCTGAATAAAGAGTTCATAATCTAATAATTTTAGCTAGTAGAGTCAGCAATCTCTGGGTGCATCTATGTTTGTTATTGTCAAAACACTTATCCAAGAAGAGGCCTTGTACTTCACTTTTTGCACCATTTTGAAGTATGTTAACTTTATCAAATTTACATACATGTAATTTTCCTGTCACAGAATCAAATTTCTCATTCAATTTGTTGGTCCAATGTTTATGTCCCAGGAATTAAAAAACCTATTGCCTCATCTTTATCCAGTCTAATTCTCTTTGCTTGTACTTCTTAGCATGCTTCAATCACCTTTCCTTCCCCACATGGTTAGCAGACAATCTCCTACATTCATGAAGCTACTTAACGATTATTTTATATTTACTGCCCACTGGAATCTAAATCATTATCATTATCGTTAACCAACTGCTCCAAAGCATGAACCAGTCCAGTGCATGCACTGAGCAGAGAAAATGGTTCCTAATCATGAGCAGCAAGCAATGGCCAGATGAGCTCAGTGCAAAAGGGGACAAGGTAGTTGGACCCCAGCCTAAGAGCCAAGAGGGAGTTGATATCTATTCATGCCCCCAAAGAGTTGATGCAAATTTAAAAATAATGTTTAGCCAGAATTTCGTTTTGCTAATGATAAGAAAACAATGCCAATCATTTGAAGTTGATTTATCTAATCTGAGATGATTGGATAGCCCTGTCAACAAATTTCCCAATCATAGAAATTTCCTATCCTAAGAAAAAGTGGGATGTAGACTTCCATTGCTCATTGTGAATGCTATTTATGAAAAGTTATTAAATAAATGACCTGGACAAAAACTACCTGCATGGATTTTTGTTGTTGTTTGATTTTTGTTTTATGTTTGGTTCAGGATTACATCGGTTACTACATGTGTCTCTTCCTCTTGTTATAAGGGCATTATTCCTATCATAAGGATCTCACTCTCATGACTTATTTTAATTACCTCCCACAGTCCTCCCCTTACAAATATCATCATATTGGGGATTAGGGCTTCAACATATACATTCTTAGGGGGGATATACGCATTTGGTCCATAAAATTGCCTAAGTGTCAAAAGACCAGAAAGTTTGCTTTTTGATCTTGGGCAATCCGTGACTTCTCTGGTTCTCAGCAGTCATGTATGCTGAATTCAGCTGCCTTACCTATCTCATGGGCTTGTGGGTGAAGATTCAACAATTATTTTTTTAAAAATAGAAACATCTCAAAATTGCTTTTAAAAAGAGATTATAAAGAAACAAATATGCAAATGCTTATTAAATACCCTTTTCAGTGATAAAAGACATAAAACATGATTCCTGATAGACATACATTTTTGCATGGGCAAGTGAGAATCTCAACCTCCAGCCCATATTTCCTTACTCTTAGATCCAACGCAACTTTATTGCACATCAGAATTGAGACTCAGGATGGCAAACACATTTTCCTTTTTTTTTTTTGTTTATTGAGATGGAGTTTTGCTCTTGTTATCTAGGCTGGATTTCTACGGCGTGTTCTCAGCTCACTGCAACCTCCGCCTCCTGGGTTCAAGTGATTCTCCTGCCTCAGCCTCCTGAGTAGCTTGAGTAGGATTACAGATGCCTGCCACCATGCTCGGCTAATTGTTTTTTGTAATTTTAGTACAGATGGGGTTTCACCATGCTGGCCAGGCTGGTCTTGAACTCCTGTCCTCAAGTGATCCGCCCGCCTCGGCCTCCCAAAGTGCTGGAATTACAAGCGTGAGCCACCATGCCCAACTGGCAAACATATTTTCTATCTCATTCCCAAGGTTTGGACACTGAAGTCAGTATTATAGTGAGAAGCCTGTGTTTTATTACTTTTTTCTTAGTTTTTCTTAGTCACTATATGATCCTTTTCAAAGAGAAGACCAAAGACTATTCTGATTACTTATTTAATAGTTGAGTAACTGAGGAACTGGTTGAATAACTGGCTAATACCCTCTTCCCCAAATTTGAGTTCCAGTTTGCTAAAGAAAATTGAAGAAGATGAGAGTCATTCAGACAGGCATTTAAAGAGTAAATATTAAGCACTTTCTGTATGATTAGCCCAAAGACGAGGTACTAGGAAAGATATTGCAATCTCTCCACATAGGGAGAATAGAGTTAACCTATAATTTGTTTCAGATGTCAAAATTGAAAACTTCAAACATACACTAAGAGGTCATGAAAAGGTTTACTACTGACATAATGAGGCTTCCTGGGGAAAGGAGAGAAGGCCTCCCAAGTGGGCATGAAAATGCTTGAGTGAGCAAGAATATAACACAGGCTCGGAGTTTTATTGTGATTAGGGGGTACAGTGGAAGAGAAGATTTCCTTGTGGGGGCCGGTAGTTGCGTAATTTGAATCCTATCTGAACCAAAGGAGGAAGGATCTAGACTCTCTTATCAACTTACCCAATGTTGGGTAGAAGTAGAAGAGGGAGAGGTGAGGCTTAAAAGCGCTCACAAGTCAGAAATCGAGAAAATGTGGCCAGACATTTTATTACAACATGTTATATCTTGTGCCCAAGAAGTCTTAAAAACAAGTCACAGGCAAAAATATAAAATGACAACGATCCGAAATGCAATTAATGTCAACTAGCTATCATTTAATTAATTATCTAAACATGTTTCAGATAATAGGTAAATAGGGACTTTGAAGATGGCCAAATTGTGAACTAGTGTGGTCATAAAATGTTCCAGAAAGCAGGTGTATTAGACAAGGCTTAAAAAGTGGTTAAGTTTGACTAGGCCGAAAGATAGGAAGAGGTTGTTCAACCAAATGTCCTTCTCAATCTCTGTTGAAAATGTATCCATTTTCTTTTCTTTTCTTTTCTTTTTTTTTTAACAATCTAAGTATATAACAAAATCAGCTTTGGACAAAGTTTGTGGTAGAATATATGGCCCACTGTGCTTGGAATTTTCAGACAGGGACAAAGTAGAATAGATTTTAACTTTTGAATTGAGTATTTATTATTTTTGTGATTGCTTTATTTTTTGCTCCATTCATTTTCCCTTTGCACATTTTGTTCAGTTATTCTCACAGATAGGTGGGAAGGTGGGTAGGCATAGATGTCCAAACCATAAAGCAGCTTTCCCTGGGGTCAAAGCAAATCACTGCATAAATCAACATACATGAGAATTCATCATCTCTCAGCCTCAGGAGGACTTTTGAAAACTGACATACTGGAGCTTTTCAAGTCGCCTTTGTATAATTTGCAGGGTATTCTCAGCATTACTCCCTCACTACTTCCTACAGAAATGTTAGAAAACTTCAGACAGCTGCTTTTGCCTTTGAAACTTTCGGATCTTTTTCTACCCACAGCTTTGTTTTTGAACCTCAACTGCCACAAGCAGCCTTATAAACTGGATTGCCAGAGCTCAGGAACAGTGCACCCTCAGTCGGTCAAATATGAAGAAATTTTGCTGAAGAAACCTCCTAGTAGGATCCCCCTACCCTACAATGAGGATTTGGAAAGGACTCAAAAGTCCTCCCTCTTCTCTCAAAAACTGGGCCCACAGGGCCTTGAACAATTTGTAAAACACAACAAAGGGAATAAAAATAAAAAACTCTATATACCCTCCGGCAGGGTTTTATGCATTCATACACAATTTCAGTGGGCATTCTGTAGCTCTATGGGAGAAACTGAGCTGCAAGGAGATTCTTTCCTTGTTTTGCTTTTTAGAGAAAGAAGTAGTTGCATTTTTTTAGGTGTAAGTTGAGAAAAAGTGTGTTTTTTAAAAAATCCGACTTAATTTTAGCTCAGATGATCAGTGGAAGAGTGAGGTGAAGGAAGATAATGGGATTCAAGGAGATAACAGAGCTCAAGGAGATGATGGGGTAACACCCCGTTGATGGGAAAGTGCTACATTTTTCAAGTGAGGATCCTTACCTCTGGGGATTCACAACATTCCGGTCTTTTTCCCTTACCTGTAAAAGAGTGGCTATAGACTTGCTAAGGTTCATTCAACAGATACTTATTGGCACTTAACTTTGGTACTCTACTTCCTAAGAATACAAAATTGAATGTACTTATTTTTGGTTTCAGGAATATCCCAATTGTGGTGTGTGAAGAGATAATTGAAAAACAGTTTGATAAATGTATGAAGAAATTTGGGTTGGTATGAAGGGCAGAGAAGGAAGTCTATTAGGAAAGAAAACTTAACACAATGATGTGCCATTCACATAAGTCCAGCAGAAAGATTATTGCCAAAGGACTCACAAGCAATGGCGTTGTTCCCTATGCTTTATTGAGAAAGTGGAGATACACACACACACACACACACACGCACACACACACACATATGTATATAATATTTTAAAGAAATGGACTTGTAACCACAAAAGTAGAAAATAATAATGTCAGAAAAAATGATAATACATTCCTACAGCATTTTATTAACATCTTTCTATAAGACAATGTGACATTGTGGTTATTGATATTCCTGTTTCACAAGAAAAAATGTTTATTGAACATGACCACAAATTGCATTAAGAATTTAACATTTTGATTTCTAGTTTTCCTACTTCTAGTTAAAACTCTTCTTAACAACTTTAACTTCAGCTGGGAAAGGTTTTAATAGAATAAAGACAATAGGAAAGGCCAGGTAGAAAGAACGGATATGAGCCAGTACCTATTTAAGGAGAGGTAACTTTGGGTAATTTGATTAAGTGGGAAGCTTGGAAGAAACACTGAGCTGTTACTGCCATCCTAGTGATAAGTACATCAGAAACAGTTTCCAATCGAGTGATAAAATATACAAAGTACAATGAAACAACAGAACACAAAACAATAGTACAAAGTAAATAATAGGATCATAAAATCTTGAGCATATTGATATGAAGATCCAGAAGAGTTAGAGAGATTGTGAAAAAGTGAAAAGGTGGAGAAGGTTTTAATTGAAGAAGAAATGGGCAAAGAGTTAAAAAGTACAAAGATTATTTTTTTCTCAGAAGTAGCAGAAATGAAAAGTGACAAAGGTAACCAATATGCTGAGATTTTACATGGACAAGATAGAAATAAAGAGTTCATTTTAGATAGTATAAATATCCCCAGCTAGTTTAGAAGTTGAGGCATCTGCTAACAGTATAGGTGACAAGAATGGGGTTTAAGAGTGGGAAGATTACAGAGCTTGGAATATTTAATACTAGGAATGGGGACAAAAGGACATAACTGAAAGAACTGAGAAGGCGGTGAAGACCAAACTTGGATTGGATAGAAAAGATGAAGAAAGGAAGTGCTGTATTGGGTATTTACAATTATACCTGACCAGAAGCAGAGTACATGAGAATAGGAAATAAGTGTCCTCCTTTGGGGCATTGTTTTGGATGAACGTGAAAAATATTGAGTGATGTGATAGTTAAATGGGTAGATAGCTGAGAGAGTAAATGTCAGCATTAAGTTGAACTGAATGAAGTACTTCTAATGGGGAAACAAGAAACTGGGAAATTTCTTACAGTAAAGACAATAGAAGTTTAAGAATGGAATTAATGAGTGTAGGTTGTAATAATAATGATATTATGTATTATTATTATTATTATTTAGGCATACAAAATAATATATCCCAAAGACAGTATCTGTAAAACATAGGTGGCAAATATCTTAGATATAAAGAAAAATGATAGAGCCACAGTTATAAAAAAAGTTTAATGCACTTTTATGGGAATTAAAAGACCAAAGAGACAGAACCTAAATATGGGTATATGGAAGTTCAACTACAGAACCAATACACTCAATCTATCAGATATAACTATTTTGTTGTCAACAAATCAAGACCACATATAATTGTGTGCATATGAAAGATGTAAAATCTCTTGTATACTTAGTCAAACTGGAAACCTCAATACCTTCTTGAAAGTAGAGAGTGGATAGTCTAAATTCTCTGACCACAATGTTGCACAGATAGACATGAACCAAATAGTAATCACCATGTGACTTAACTACTTCATTCTTCAAAATAACCCTTGCATTTTATATCAAGATGTAGAGATGTAGCTAAAGATTTAATCAAAAGAAAATGTGTAACCTTATAACTTGTATTACTAAGTTAAAAAAAGTTGAAAATAAATTATGCTGTCATCAACATAAGCCACTATATATAGAATAACAATATTAACCAAGAGAAAATAGAAGAAAATTAATAACATCATTGACATCATTGACATAAGCCGCTATATATAGAATAAAAATATTAACCAAGAGAAAATAGAAGAAAATTAACAAGATCATTGAGGATTAACAAATATGACAATGAAAAAAAAATACTTGATTAATAAAGCTTGTTCTCCAAAAACTAACTTAAACAGAACTTTGATTATGAAATATATAATATGTTAATTATATATATGTAATATGTGTGATTAGAAATAGGATTTCTCTCTGACCCCCAAATAAAGAAGTCATTTAATTACAAAAGATTACATGTGAATTTATATTTATAAATTTAAAAATTGATGTGATTTTTAATAAAAACATAAAATATAAATAAATATAGAATATAAATAATTAAATTGCTTCAAGAAGAGGCAAAATATCTAAATAGATTAAAAAGAAAAAAAAATACAGACAACTTTCATTGAATACTTGGCATCTAATGCCACCAAGACCAGACAATATTAGAATGAGTTCTAATTTTCTAGGATAAGTTTTAATTCATTCAAATATTTCAGGCCATAGAAAAGATCCCAAAGATTCCAGTTTATGTCAGAGAGCTTAAAACTTAAAGCACACACACATACACACACCATAGAAATCAAACCATATGCCATTCTCACTTATGAACTAGGAGGCAAAAACTCTGACAACAAATAGTAACATTGGGTTTGTATATCGTGTTGCACATACATTTCACAAGTATTAATATTTTTTGACTAGCCTTCTGATTATAGGTACAATATTTACTCCTTATTCCTGGGGAATACATCCCAAAACCTCCAGTTGATGCCCGAAATCTTGAATAAGTACTGAGCCCTATATATACCACTGTATATATCATGTTTTTTCCTGCAGGCACATACCTGTGATAAAATTTAATTTATAAGTTAGGTACAGTAAAAGTTTAGCAAACATATTAAAATAGAACAATGATAACAATATACTTTAATAAATTTTGTGAATGTAGTCTCTTCTCTTTCGCACACAAAATATCTTATTGTACTATATTCTTCCTTGTGTTCTGTCAATGCAATAACCCAGATGGCTACTAAGTTATTAACACATGGGTAGTATAAGCAGTTTGGATATGCTGTAAAAATGGGTGATTCACCCTTAGAGTGAGATGGCACAAGATTTCATCATGCTACTCAGAATGGTACACAATGTAAACTTATGAATTGTTTATTTCTGAAATTTTCCATTTAATATTTTTGGATATTTGGATTGCCGTTGACTGTGGGTGATTGAAACTGGGCAAAATGAAACCATGGATAACCAAGAACTACTATATAGCCATTATTATTCTTAATTTCTAAGTAAGAAAGGGAACTGACTTAGAGAGAGAGAGAGAGAGAATGATTTTTTGATCTCCTTCAGCAGGTAAACTAAGGAGCTAGAATCTCAGTGGTGTGGTTCAGAATCTACTTTAGTCTCTAAAGTACTCAGTCCTGTGGTGGGCATGGGGAGAAGGCAACAGGCTACCTAGTTCAGCTGGGTGTTTTACTCTTACTGATGGCATCAGACAAAATATTGCCTATCAGACATCAGCACAGGTGCATTGACATTGGCTAATATGTATTTGACAATAGCTGATTTAAGACAAAACCAGAATCAAGTCATAAAAGATGGGACACTGAGGGACCCAGGCCACAGTGGAAGAGAAGAGGCCTAGCTGGTGATCATTTTAATACAGCACCATGTGAAGGTGTTGAGTGTTTTCATAGATATGGATGGATAATGGAAAGAACTGAGGGGTGCAACATGTTAACTCCTTAGCTGAGAGTTTAGCGCAGTTAAAAAATAAATATTTGGATCAGGAATTAGGAACTTTTATTCATTTATTCAAAATATTTATAATAAACAATCACTCCACATGTCATGCCTTACTATAAATTTATGAAATGTATGTGATTTTTACTCTTGTGGACATTGAAACTGATAACGAGAAAGTAATAGATTTAAAGCAAATAATTATATTTAAAAATACCTAAAAATACCTAACATTTCATTCTGGAACTGGCTGTTGGGCTAAGAATCAGCTAATTCTTGGACACGCTTTAACTCATGACATTCTTCAGGGACTATTTACATTTTCTAAATCTATTAATATATTTTCCTCTGCATAATGAAAATAACAATATCAGCAGGGTGAATTCTATTAAGGTACTAATAAAATAACGTGTGAAAGCAAATTTAAAGCAAGTGGCATTATACTCCAGATAATCAAAGACAAATATGCCTGAAGATTATAAATTGTAACTTTAAAGACGTAGTGATAATATTTTATTTTTTTTAATCTAGGGAATAAACTAATTGCTATTAACATTATATCACTATGGAATCATTAGAAGATAATTACACAAGGATAAAGAATCCATTGTTGAGTAAGCTATACATAGGCTTTCCTCATTTTACTGTGCTTTGCTTTATCATGCTTCGCAGATATTATGCTTTCTTCAGAATTGAAGGTTTGTGGCAATCCTTCATTGAGCAAGTCTATTAACACATTTTTCCAATATCATGTGCTCACCTCCTGTCTCTGTGTTCACATTTTGTAATTCTCATAATATTTCAAACTTTTTCCTTATTATATTTGTTGTGGTGATGTGTGATTACTGACATCTGATGTTACTACTGTAATTGTTCTGGGACACCATGGACCATGCCCACATAAGACAATTAACTTAATTGATAAAGGTTGTGTGTGTTCTGACTGTTCCACTGACTGTTTCTCCCCTCCATTTTCTCTGCTTATATGTCCCTATTCCTTGAGACACAACAATACTGAAATTAGGCCGATTAATAATCCTATAACGGCATCTAAGTGTGCAAGAGAAAGAAAGGGTAACACATCTATCACTTTAAATCAAAAGGTAGGCCGGGTGAAGGGGCTTACATTTGTAATCTCAGCACTTGACAGGCTGAGGCAAAAGATTATTGAGTCTAAGGGTTCGAGACCAGCCTGAACAACATAGCAAGGCCCAATCTCTAAAAAAAGAAAAAAAAAATTAATTAGCTGAGTATGGTGGTGCATTTCTGTAATCTCAGCTACTTAGGAAGCTGAAGCAGGAGGCTCTTTTGAGGTCAGGAATTCGAGGTTTCAGTGGGCTATGCTTGCACCCCTGCACTTTAGCCTGAGTGAAAGAGTAAGATCCTGTCTCATAAAAAAGGAAAATTGATCAAAGCCTAGAAATGATTAAACTTAATGAGAAGAGGTCTAAAGCTAGGCTTCTTGTGCCAAACAGCTATGTTGTAAATGCAAAGGAAAAATTATTGAGGGAAATTAAGAGTGTTACTCCAAAGAATACATGAATGATAAGAAAGCAAAACAGCCTTATTGCTGATATGGAGAAAGCTTTTGTGATCTGAATAGAAGATAAAACCAACCATAACATTTCCTTAAACAGAAGCCTAATCCAGAGAAATGGCCTAAATCTCTTCAATTCTATGAAGGCTGAGAGGTGAGGAAGCTACAGAAGAAAAGTTGGAAGAAAAGTCAATGTCTGGCCTCAAAGCTTCAAAGGTCAGGCTGGCTCTCTTATTACAGGTTAATATAACTGGTGACTTTAAGTTGAAGACTGTACGCATTTACCATTCTAAAAATCCTAGGGCCCTTAAGATGGATGCTAAATCTACTCTGCCTGTGCTCTGCAAATGAAGTAACAATGCCTGGATGATGGCTCATCTATTTACAGCATGGTTTACTGAATATTTTAAGCCCACTATTGAGAACTATTCTGCAAAACAGAATTCTCTCAGAATATTGCTGCTCATTGACAATTTATCTAGTAACCAAAAGTTCTGAGGGAGCTTTACAAATAGATTAATGCTGTTTTCATGCCTGCTAACACATTCATTCTGGAGCTCAACAGATCAAGGCATAATTTCAACATTCAAATCTTATTATTTAAGAAATACATTTCATAAGGCTACAGCTGCCATAGATAGTAATTCTTCTGATGGATCTTGGCAAAGTAAATTGAAAACCTGATGGATTGTGTTTATAATTTTAGACACCATTAAGAACATTCCTGATTCAAGGGTAGAGGTCAAAATATCAACATTAACAGGAGTTTGGAAGAAGTTGATTTCAACTCTAACTTTAACAAATTCAAAACTTCAATTGAGGAAATAACTGCAACATGATGGAAGAATACCACATTTGAAGAGAATCAAGAGATCTCTCTCTAGCAAGAGAACTAAAGTAAGAAGTGGAGCCGGAAGATGTGACTGAATTGCTACAATCTTATGATATAACTTCAGGAGATGAGTTGCTTTTTATGCATGAGCAAGGAAAGTGATTTCTTGAGATAGAATCTGCTGCTGGTCAAGATGCTCTGAACATTGCTGAAATGGCAACCATGGAGTTATAATATGACATAAACATGGTTGATAAAGTGGCAGCAGGGTTTGAGAGGTTTGACTCCAATTTTGAAAGAAGTTCTACTGTGGGTAAAATGCTATCAAACAGAACTGCAGGTTACAGAGAAATGTTTAGTGAAAGGAAGAGTCAATCAATGCAGCAAATTTCACTGTTGTCTTATTTTAAGAAAATGCTGCAGCCACTCCAGCCTTCTGCAACCATGACCCTGAGCAGTCAGCAGCCATCAGCATGAAGGCATTACCCTCCACCAGAAAAAGGATCCCAACTCACTGAAGATTCAGCTCACTAGTAGCATTTTTTTTTAGTAATAAGGCATTTTTAACTTACAGTATGTATATTGTTTTTAAAAACACAATACTACTGCATATTTGATAAACTACAGTATAATATAAACATAACTTTAATGTGCAAAAAAAGTCCTTAACTTGTTTTCTTGCTATATTCACTTCATTGTAGGTCTGCACCAAACCCACAATATCTTTGAGATATGCCTGTATATATATACAAAATATTAAGAGAAAATAAAATGATTTATTTGTGGTTTAGTAATTTTTATCATTATGATTTTTATTTCTTTTTAAAATTTTGGTCACCTCACAAGTTATCCATTGTTCCTTGTAGGGAAGATTAGATAAGGGGTTAGAAGATGACAGTGGAATTCAGACTAATTGGCAGCTAATGTGTTCATGTGTCTCAAAAAGAATTGAGAACAGTTGTTAAGAAACTCTCATTCATGTCATCTAGCACTAATTGGTGGTAAAACAATCCATATATGGAAATGAAATTAGAAACCCAGGGGAAAAGAAGTCCAAGCTAAAATGAAAGCAAACTGCATAGCAAACATTACTTACATTATGATATCAAATAAAGGAAAACAGTACCAAGAAATTAAGCCCACATGAGCAAAAAAGAAGAAATTCGATTTCTATTTGCATCCAACATTTCTTTTACTTACATGCAAACCTATAAGCCTAACATTTGACACTTCTAGAATTGCTCTTTCCCATTAGTTTAACTGTTTACATCTTATAAGCAAACAGAGTTTTAAAAATAATTTGATGAATATAATTGTCTACTTATAAAATTCTATGAATATCTTAATAGTATACTCAGATGAGAAATGAACATTGTAATGAAAACTGCAAGATAGAAAAAGGGAGAAGTGGCATTTGTTGTTCTAAACGGTATTTAGGATAGATATTTGAGTAAGGTTTAAGCCATGAAATCTTAGAATTTGGAGAGAACATCCTTGCCTGAGCAGAGAGTAGGGGGTACTTCTATAACTTTACCAACAGAGGATAGGGAGTATGCACCTAAAATACTCCAAAAATTATCATAGTCTGAAGAATGACAATAACATTTCACATCTACATAGTATTTTGCACAACTAGGCATTCTTTCCTGCACGCTAGTTTTTATTTTCAAAAGTATTAAGCCATAAGAAAAATTGTGTAATACAGAAATTGAAAGTTGTTCCCACAAAGAAAATCAGAAAAAAATCAGATATTGTACTTATGTTATTGCTTTTCCTACATTTGATTTTTGTTCCTAAATTGATTTACCTTTTTAGCTACTTTTATCCTTTTATAATTTTTACTCTTCCTAAAGTTGTTATTAATCACAGTCAATTAAAATGTTTTTATTTTAGTATTTCCTCATTTCTTTTTAAATAAATTTATTTTCTTTTAATGTAAAAAATAAATATTACAAAAATGTTGATAATATGAAAAGAACAGAATGAAGAAGACTCTCCTCCAAAGAAGCTTTTTTTAATTTCTTAGTTGACAAATAATTATTGAAACATCACTATGTACCCCGTAGTAGTCATGGGGTACATAGTGATGTTTCAATACATATTATGCTTAGTGATCATATCAGGGGAATTAGCATACTCGTCATCTCAAACATTTATCAATTCTTTGTGTTGGGAATGTTCAATATCCTCCTTCTAGCTATTTGTAACTATATACAATTGTAAATTATAGTTACTCCTACAGTGCTATAGGACACTAGAACTTACTCCTTCTAACTGTAATTTTGTAATGCTTAGAAAATCTCTCTTCCTATCCCTGTTTTCTCCCTACACTCCCCAATCTCTGGTGAATTATGTTTTAAGACACTGGTGCATTTCCTACTGGGTTTTTGTCTACACATGTCTGCACATTGGTATATGCAAAATTGGACCTATAAAGTACTGAAAAAATAAATGTCATCCAATATTATTTTAAGGTATCTAATTGAAAACGAAAAAAATTCGTTGAGGAGAATTTTTAAACATTTTTCTTTCCCCCCCCAAAAAAAAATTACTTATAAGCTGAAGAACATATCTAACGAGACTAAATCTAATGGGACATCTGAACTTGAGGTTCATATCATTTAAGGGATAATCCTTTATTAGTTTGTAACATCACTTTCTACATTTTGATTCCCTAATATTTATTCCACTCTCATTTGTCTAAAACCTTGTTTACAAAACTGTGTACTATAGTGATCAGTATGCCACAACCAGCTCACAGGAAATCTTCCAATTATCTTACATTTTTGAGAGAAACACAGTATCAACTGTGATCTACCAGCTCAAGGTAGTTCACAGTTTGAGGTAGTTAACATTAGATCACACACATATCTGTAGAAAACTGTGTTTGTTCATGGATTCTGTGATGTAAAACAAATATTGCATGGCAATCAATTTGACACAGAAAATAAAGATAGTGGTAAATCTAATCTAAGGATTGGGAAGTTGTACTACAGGTGGAAAAATGCTTGTAGTAAGCAATGGCGGCTATTTAAGAATGAAATCGGGCCAGGAGTGGTGGCTCACCCCTGTAATCCCAGCAATTTGGGAGGCCAAGGCAGGTGGATCACCTGAGGTCAGGAGTTTGACACCAGCCTGACTGTAATGATGAAGCCCCATCTCTACTAAAAATACAAAAATTAGCCACATGTGGTGGCAGGTGCCTGCAATCCCAGCTACTCAGGAGGCTGAGGCAGGAGAACTGCTAGAACATGGGAGGCGGATGATGCAGTGAGCAGAGATCTTGCCATTGCACTCCAGCCTGTATGACAGGGCAAGACTCCATCTAAAAAAAAAAAAAGAAGAAAAGAAAAGAAAAGAAATAAAATACTGTTTTTTGATGTAAGTTTATTAGTTTTTTTCAGACAACTACTAAGTTTTAAAAACATAAATACTCCTTAAGTTATTTGAACTTAACTTCTTAAAAAATAGACAGGTGGCCGGGCGCGGTGGCTCAAGCCTGTAATCCCAGCACTTTGGGAGGCCGAGACGGGCGGATCACGAGGTCGGGAGATCGAGACCATCCTGGTTAACACGGTGAAACCCCGTCTCTACTAAAAAATACAAAAAACTAGCCGGGCGAGGTGGCGGGCGCCTGTAGTCCCAGCTACTCGGGAGGCTGAGGCAGGAGAATGGCGTGAACCCGGGAGGCGGAGCTTGCAGTGAGCTGAGATCCGGCCACTGCACTCCAGCCTGGGTGACAGAGCGAGACTCCGTCTCAAAAAAAAAAAAAGACAGGTATTTATTTTGGTAGGGGTACAGTGAAAAAATTAATGAGAAAACCGATTGCCAGTACCGGAAAATAGTCGGAGCCTCTGGTCTAGAGGTTGACAAGTACTGTATTTCAAAATTATTGATGAAGAGTAATTATTTCAATTTTTATGAATTTAATATCTATTTCTAAAGCTCTCACGTGAGATAATACAGTTTGGCATAAAATTCTGAATTGTAAACTCTAATTCTCTAAACACTATGGATTCATTTTCAGTATTTTAAAACCCTGAATGAGGGGGACATTCAGAACATAAAATTATATTTAATTTTAGAAACCTCATTTAGTATTAAGAAATATTGAACTTTTATAGAAAATTATTGACCGAATGGCAATGGTATAGTATGTCACTTAATTCTAGAAACTTAAGGTTTCTCTAGAAGACAAGTTTTTTAACCTAGAATTTGTTTGTTTACTGAAAAAGTATATATTTTTGTATGATATACATAGGACATTTGTGGAAAAGAAGAATAGCTTTCACTGGTTTTTCAGTCAGTTCCCTGATCAATCCTACCTTCCACTCCCAATAATTTTTTTCCACCTAAATCTAAAGCTGTATAGCTGCGAAGTCAATAGGTATACATTCTATTTTATCTGATTTATTATGTTTTCAGTAAACAATTTTATTTTTGGTTTCCTTCATTATAAACTTATTGATGATAAGTAAATTTAATAAAAGTCAAGCTTTTTTAAATCCTCTGGTTTTCTTTTTTTTTTTTTTTTTTTTTTGAGACGGAGTCTCGCTCTGTGGCCCAGGCTGAAGTGCAGTGGCCGGATCTCAGCTCACTGCAAGCTCCGCCTCCCGGGTTCACGCCATTCTCCTGCCTCAGCCTCCGGAGTAGCTGGGACTACAGGCGCCCGCCACCTCGCCCGGCTAGTTTTTTTTTTTGTATTTTTAGTAGAGACGGGGTTTCACCGTGTTAGCCAGGATGGTCTCGATCTCCTGACCTCGTGATCCACCCGTCTCGGCCTCCCAAAGTGCTGGGATTACAGGCTTGAGCCACCGCTCCCGGCCTATCCTCTGGTTTTCTTTATTGGATGAAAGTAAATATGGAGAAGGAATTATCACAAAATAATCTTCCTGGTGAATTTAAACACTGTATATTCTTCCTCTGTGGCAAGGTCAGTAGCAATCTTGGAAAATGAGAAGCTTGAAATAGACTCACAAAAAGAAAGGATACTGTAGATGCAGGCTGTTTCAGAAAAAGCAATGTGCTATTCTACACTTTGATCTTTAAAGCCAGTTGTCATCCTGCATAGGTTCTGGAGACTTTGTGGTTCTGGAAATGTCTGTGCTGCTAAAACTCAGCATGCTGGACTCATTGAGATTCATTTAAATTACTCACTTGGGTTCCCAAGGGCCTGTACTTCAGTTTCATTTTGACTTTCAGGCATCACTGAACCAAAAATAAAAAGCAAAGAACAGCCAAAACCATAGCATCTCATTTCATTTCAAGATTGAATTTGGGAATTTGCAAGAGAAATGATTTTGACACAGAGGAATGCTCAGTATTGTTGGGAATGCTTGTAAAAACCAAGAACCTTTTCAGGAATTGAGCCTGATGATTTGGTTGATAAGAAAGTGAAGAAACCAGGTAAATATCAGGCGATTATTACCTGGTTTGGGGTTTTGCTGCAAACATTTTGCAGAGCTCTAACTGTGATGTGCATTAGTCACGCTACTGGAGCAGAAAATCAATAAAACGAGGTTCCAAAAATAAAATATTCTTTTGGAATGTTGCTCTGAACTAATTAGCAGTGAGTCATTTAAAAGGACTTACCTGTCATTAGGGTGAAAAAAAGGTATTTACTAAAATCCGTTTCCCGACAAAACATTTTTTGAGATTGAAAAGAAAAAAAAAAGATTAAAAACTTTGATTCACAAAGTGACTTTTATTTTGACAATAAATAACACAGAAGTCACATTGTGAAATGAGAAACTTAATCATTTTTCTGTCATGTTATTTGTCAAAACATAGAAGAAAAAATGATAACTCATAAATAAAAGGTAACTTTATTTTTATTTTTATTTTTTTTTTGCTATTTGAAAGTTATGAGAAAAAAAGAAGCTACATCTGTTGATGATTTTGGATCACAGAACAGATTGAAAACAGATCACAGTTGCTTACTTCTTAATATTTTTTAAGTTAAATTTTTTAATTTTCTGAGCTGTCCAAGTAGATAAAAATTATTTTTTAATAAAATAGTTCTTGTATTCTCTAATTTAAAAGTAAAATTTAGCATAGATTGTGTAGATATATGGCCTTCACATTTAAGAATTCTATCTCGTAATAAATATACTTAGATATACACATATACAAGTATACATCCATATATATGTCCTAATGTTCTATGGTTAATAGATGACTTGGATTTAGCATTATACACAGCTTTAAATAATTTTAGATCAGTTAGATTTGCATAGTCTGATCTGATTTTTTTTTTCCATTTTAGGATATTGTGTTTAAAATATGGAATTTCCATATGGCTTAGAAATAGTTGAAAGAAATACAGATACTACTTTCTAAACATTCCAACTAATAAAAGAGATGAAGTCTCAAACATAATAAAACTTCAGATAATTGTATTTAAATACTTAGATTTGAAATTGAATTCTCTACACTTGTCTGCAGATAATAGCAGTGCCTGTAATATATTCTGAGAATTTGCCACTTCTCAAAACAAAATCACAACTATTGAGCAAACTGTGAAACTGTGATTACTCAAGAGGTAAATATCTAACTGTTATTTTATCTAATCAGTTATTCAAATCATCTCTAGGACTCATCAGGTCACTTCTCAATCTGATAAAAACAAAACAAAACAAAACAAAACAAAGCTTAACATAAATCCCTCTTTCCATTTACTCTTCTCCCATTTCCTCTCTCTTTTTTTTCCGCTTTCATTTCCCCCTCTTCCTTTGACCCTATTTCTCTGGGGAGTGGTTTCTGTTCTGATTCCTCATTTCAGGCATTTGGACTTGGACTTGTTGACCCCATTATCACCCCCATCCCACCATCAAACTCAATATGACATCTCTGCCCTGTGTGTGTGCACATCTGCTGAATGTCAGGGAATCACTCAATCCCTGGTACAAGTGCAAAAACAGAAAAAGAGAAACAAAGCACGTCCAGGAGAGTCATCAATAGGAAGGTTTGGGCAGAAGGGAATTCACACAATGAGCTCAAAAGGTAGAAAATAAAATGAGATGAGTCGGGGTGGGTAGGAAATTGAGCACGGTGTGACTAGGCAAATAGTAGGGAAAATCCCTGAATTCTGAAGCTATTTCTGATAAAACAGCTGTCGTTTCAAACTTGGACAGCAAGAAAGCTGTCAGGGCGCCTGAACATCAGAAGGAACATTTTTATTCTCCCATTCAGAATTATTTAATTAAAAAAATAGCACAATGGACCATACTAAATACATTAATTCATTAGTTTATACTAGTAAAAAATCAATTAAAGTACTATTAAAAGACTTGTGGGTCTATGCGAGAATGGTCAACTTGTATCTCATATATTTTAAAATGTCCCTTGTGTACTGGCTTCACAATAAGAATGGCTGCCAACCTTTTTCAACACTCAGTGGTATCAACTGCAAATCAGCTTCTCTTAGGATAAAAGAGAAATTTTACAAATTTATTTTTAAACACAATTTTGAAAGAACTCAAAGCCTGAGAACTGACAAATTAAGAATTCACTATCCAATTTATTTTAACAGAATGCAGCAAAGTATCAGAGGATGGGGAAGGAGAAGCAGAGAAAATAGTGCCTTATGAGCAAGGGAGAGAATGAATATATAAAGCATAAATTGTATCAGATTAAGGGTTACAAAATAAAGTTATGAAAGAGAAAACTCTATGGAACATATTTGGTTTTTAATTTACCATTTGATATAGGATATTATACCTGTTTGCTTGCAAATTAGTTTAAAACTATTCAGAATTTCTTAAAAAGTCATTTCAACTAGGAATTGACTAAGAAAGAAAAGATAAACTAATGACAAATGGTAATATATGCATTTGGGGAAGGTGCCAATGTGAAATCCTGCCATAATATTTTAATGAATTAGAAATACATGAGATTGTGGATCAAATTAAGCTGGGGTGATCCTAAATCTCTTAAGACTGGAGAAATTTTCTCTGTTTGAAAATCTGAGCTTTCCTTCCAGTGTTATTTTTTAATGTCTGTGATTTCATTCTAACTGGTTTTGCCTTGCATGGACGTGGACAGGCAAAGCTAGGTAGAAGAAGGAACTCAGGAAATTGTGATCAGAATTCATGAACTCCTTATGAGACTCATTTCTTTATCAGTTGGTGATCTTGAAAGAATCACTTAGATTTCTGGTATCAAAATGTTCTTGTATAATATGGGAAAAACAATACCTTTTTTTTTTAACAAAACCTTTTATTATTAGGATAAAATAAGTAAAGAAATATGCAGGCCCATATTTTAAATTACATGAAGAGAATTGTGAGTAGGTAGTGCTACTGAATAAATTTTATTAGTTTATTTCCCCCATTTTAATGTATGTGGTTCATAATGCTCATTTTTCAGATAAGGCAATGAGAGCTGAAAGATACAAAGACTACTGTATAAGGAAACCTGCTTAATTAGTTAGAAGTCCACAGGATATCAAATATCCTAAATCCTAGGCCAGCACTCTTCATTTTCCTATTCAATCTTTTGTTTTTACTTGTTTACTTTTCTCTAAAATGTTTTTTCTCCCTCAAAGCTCATGATGGATAAAAGCATTGCATTTTCTTCACATTAATCAGTTTTAACATCACAAGCAAAAGTCTTCACACACTAAAGTTCACCTATAAGCCACATCTACTTGAATGTTCCTAACTCAGGTCAACATCACTGTAACGAAAAAAAAAAAAATCTTGGATTTTTTTTCATCAAAGTCTTAATTTTCTTTCAAAAGCTTACATTATAATGAATATTACTTTTACACTACCTAAAAGAAATGCTTAAAGTTACGTATAAACCTCTCTCCTTTACCAACATGTTTTCATGAAACAATTCGCATTCTATTGATTTTTGGATAAAGTTTTTTTCATTCATTATATTTCTATAAATAATACTGAATTCTAACCTCATCACATATCCAATTGTACAGTGGAAATGTGATACATTTTAATGGGTATCTTTTTAAATGTCAATAAGTTATTTTCATGCATGATTTTCTGTCTTAATACTTTCATCTTTTAAAACTGACTTTATCCACTGCTGTAGGAAAGACGCCACCACAGAACATCACAAACATTAATGACCAAGAAAGCTAATTTAGGTTTGTTAATTTTTAAAACTCTAGTTCTGAGGATAAATGATAGATCTGAAAGAATGTGTGCTGAGCAAGTTTATTTTATTTTATTTTATTTTATTTTATTTTATTTTATTTTCTGACATTGAGGAAACATAATTACTTATCTGGAATGGATAAGATGTGATACAAATATGAGATAAATATGGTTCTGCTTCCATGTGGTTAAATACGGTTCAGCTCTTAACAGACCACAAATGACCATAAACTCTGAACAGCACACACAAAACAAATTACCTGAAATCTCTGAAGAATAAGAGAAACCAGGTTGATTTTTGGTTACTTAAATTTTGAAGAAAAGAGCAGCGTTAAGTGAGTCTTCCATTGGTACAGCTTTAGAGGAAGGTCAAATCTTAGTCATGGAGCAGTGTAGCCTGGAGTGGCTAAGACTCTTGGAAAACCCGTTTTCTATGGTTTGAAGAACCAGAGTTAACGCACTTACAAGAAAGTAAACACTGAGAATATCTTAAAGAAAAGAAGCAGAAAAGCAGAGACCCAAAGTCTGTGTATAAACTCTGTCCATATATCTGGCTAATCTCTATGTTATGAATGACAAAGCTAATTCAATGCAACTTGCAGATCATAAATGAATTAAATTTCTTTTTCAGTTGCCGATTTTAAGTGAGATATTGCAAATTTAGTTAAATTAATTTCTTTTTTTCTTTCTTGTTCTTTTTTTTTTTTTTAGACGGAGTCTTGCTCTGTCTCCCAGGCTGGAGTGCAGTGGCGCAATCTCGGCTCACTGCAAGCTGAGCCTCCCAGGTTCACGCCATTCTCCTGCCTCAGCCTCCCAAGTAGCTGCGACTACAGGCACCAGCCACCACACTCCGCTAATTTTTTTGCATTTTTAGTAGAGATGGGGTTTCACCGTGTTAGCAACTATGGTCTCAATCTCCTGATCTCGTGATCCGCCTGCCTCGGCCTCTCAAAGTACTGGGATGACAAGCGTGAGCCACCATGCCCGACCAGCTAGGTTAATTTCTTTACAAATTCAATCACCCCTGTTTTGGAGGAGTAGAATACAATCCAGGGTTTCTACATACTAATAGTCATAATATCCAGGGTATAATCTGCAGTTTCCCAAAACACAAGCAACAGGAAAATGTCACTTATTCTCAAGGGCAAAGACAATCAACAGAAGGCAACTGTCAGATGACATCAGACTTATCAAACAAGAAGAAATCATGATAAAAATGAAATGAATGAAACAAAAGAAAACAAGATAAAAATAAAAAATTATTAAAACTGAAAATCTTATAACTGAAAAAATAAAATTAAAAATCCTCTAAATGGGCTTAATAATGTCAATTAAAATGAGAGAGGAAGCTGTCAGTGACTTTGAAGTTAGATTAAAAATTATCAAATCTGAAGAAAAAGATTTTAAAAAGACTAAAGAAATGAATAGGCCCTGAGGGGTCTGTGAGACAATATAAAAAGTATCTCATATAATTGAAGTTGGAGTGTCAGAAATAGAGGAAAGTGAAAACAACGTAGAAAATATTTGAAAAAATAATCACTTAAAATTTCCCAGATTAGGTAATGAATATAAATTTTTAGATTTTCAAGGTTTAGTTAAATCCAAACAGAATAAATAAAAAAGAAAACCATGCCTAGGACCAACATAGTCAAATGATTGAAAACCAAATATAAACACTGAATTTTTAAATAACTAAAAAGGAAATGGCACATTCATTATTTATAAGAAATAAAAACTAAAATGACCATAGATGTCTCATCAGAAATTGTTTCGACTAAAAGCCAGTGAGACATTAGAGTTCTGAAATAATAATAATCATAGAAATTTAACCACAAATTCTATATCCAGAATACTAACGTTCAAAGATAAATGCAAAATTAAACATTTTCAGGTAAAAGAAAACTAAGGCAATGTAGTGAGAGCATACTGACTCAAAAGAAATGTCAAAACAAAATCCTCAGGGTGAAGGAAAATAATAGCAAAAGGAAACTTGGATCTTCAGAAAGAAATTTAGGAAACTGGAATTCATAAGTACATATTTGAATATAAAATAACATTACTTTCTGCAAAATAACGATAATTATTTAAAATATTATCTAGGGCTACTTATAATGATATAGAAATAATATATATGATAATTATACATAATGCCAGAAGGGTGTTAAAGTAACCTATGTTGATACAAGTGTCATCATTTAAAGTAAGATGGTAAAATATTAACTCTAAATAGTCTGAAAAATATTAAGGATATATATTGTAATTTCCCAGAACGAACACTGCAAAATAATGAAAAGATGTAGATATAAAAAAAAAAATAATTGCATTGAAATAAAATTATAAAAACATTCAAGTAATCTTAAAAGAAGGGAAAAAAAGAAAAAAAATGAAAAAAAGGCAATAAACAGAAAACAAATTTTAAAAATCCAGCCATATTAATAATTCCATAATGAATATTATAGACTAAACACTCCAACTAAAAGAGAGCATTTATCAATATGGAGAAAAAAGATAACCTTCAGCTGTAAAGATTCAATTAAAAGAGAAGAAATGGCTCTGAGCATAGGAAATGGACAGGGCCTATTGCAGGGAAAGCTTGGCTACCTTACCACTACTCAGGTGAGAAAATTCATTAAAGGTCACCCAACCCATTGGTGAGCTTGTGAGTCATTAACGTCCCCATTTGTATTTTGAAATAAAATCTAAAGAAGTGTAGTTGAACATGGGCAATTGAGTACCAACATAGAATAACAGAAGAGTCATTAAGAATTCAGCTTTGGAGCTTGACATTTTAACCTTTCCAAATTTCAGTTTTCCTCTGTACAAAATGGCAAAAATAATATATTTTTAGAAGGCTGTTACTCAGGTTTAAGTAAATAAAATGTTTGTAAATTACTTAATAAAGAGCTTGATATATAAGAACATGTGGTAAGTGTGTATAATCACCATCATCATCATTGTCACATTCATTATCAATACCATCATCAACATCACGACCATCATCACCGGGACTGCAATCAATTTCACATGATGTTTCTACTTTCAGAGTTTCAGGTTGAGTGTTTATTGTTATTAGTCTTTCCTTTTGGTTTCTAAAAGAATATCCTCTACTCTTTCAGGAAACTCCAATGTTTGCTGAACAAATTTGGATGGCTTTTGGTTTCTTGAGATCATCTAAGACCTGTACAAAAGTCCCATTATCATAGGAGTTATTAAGAAATTATTTTAGGCAGTTAGAAAGGGTAAAAGAGTCTGAGACAAGGTCTTTTCTTTTAATAAAAAAGCAGCCCCCAGAACATATATTTTCTTAACAGAAAGCAGCTGGAAAAGCCAGAGGTGCAAGCATAGATATGCAAGCCGATAGCAGGTGTCTAAGAGCCAGGTATACCCAATATGACGATTCTGGCTCCCTTTTCTTTGTCACCACGTGTGCGGGTGTCATGGGACAGCCAGGTATTACGCATTTGCGTAATAAAAGGTTAGCTTGGGAGACTCAGTCTTTTCATGGGCTATGTGAATGACACACCTGGTCAAACCATTTCCCTGGATCCTATGTAAATCAGACACCGCCTCCCTAAGCCTCTCAATATAACCGACTGCTTTCTGCTGCAAGAGGGGTTATTCCGTTTGGAGCCCTCCGGGGGAGCTGTTCTCTTCTTTCTTGCCTGTTAAAACTTTCTACTCCTTAATCCATTCCACATGTGCGTCCATGTCACTAATTTTCTTGGCGCGAGACAAAGAACCTTGGGTGGTTCCCCAGACAACAGAGCCATTTCACCACTTTCTCTTCAAAATGTACCCTTAACTAAAATCCACAAGTAGATTGTCCCTATTTCCTACACATCATACTTATTCTGATATTTTCTCATGCTGACTCCTTCCCTTTTAATAACCTCTACTCCCTCTCTTTATATCAGTAAAAATCCTACTCATGCTTGCTTCAAAAGTTAACTAAAATGAGTTCCCATTCATTAACTGATATCAGACCCTGTTTGTTCTCACGAATTATTCCTCTTTCTGAAAGGTTTTTCTGTTAAATATACCTGCATTACCATCTAATCATTGTGCATGAACATACTTTTAATTGTTCCTTAGCTGTTGTCTCTTTGCCACATCTTATACCTCAACAAAAATGGAAGTCCCTGAAGGTCATCATCAAGTTTTTGAATTGTGTCTTGTAAAAATTATATTTTATAGCATAGAATAGGTCCCACAAATAACAGTTTATAGTTATCCAATAGTTAAACTAATTTGGTAAGTACTGCCTTTCATCCATGGAAGATCTAAATACAATATACAAGGTGAATTAATCAAGCAAGGAGAATGCTAGGGAAAAAAAATGTAGTCAGGTATGCGAAAACTTCAAAGGAAATGAATATTCTTTCTAGAAAGATAGTTTTTTAAAGGTCTCCAAGAGCTGATTACCATTGGTCCTCTCCATTAGGTGTCTGTATATACTCTTTTATCTGTATCTGTTTATATTTTTGTTTCCTTTAACAAATAAAATGTAAGTTGTTGTGTTGGAGAGAAATACTTGGCGTTTGTTTGCTTGTTTATTTATTAGAAACAGTATATTTAAAAGATTATTTAAATTGTACTCAAAAGACCTAGGCTTACTTGGCCACTGAATTATTATATAAATTTAGACAGGCAATTAAACTCACAGAGCATCACATATAGAAGAATGAAACTGGATTCCTATCTCTCGCCATACACAAAAATTAACTCAAGATGATTTAAAGACTTACATCCAAGACTTGAAACTATAAAAATTCTAGAAGAAAACCTAAGAAAAACAGAAAAACTCTTCTGGACATTGGCCTAGGCAAATAACTTATGACCAAGAATGCAAAAGCAAATGCAACAAAAACAAAGATAAATAGATGGAACTTAATTAAACTAAAAAGCTTCTGCACAGCAAAAGAAATAATCAACAGAGTAAGCAGACAACCTGAAGAATGGGAGAAAATATTTGTAAACTAAGCAGTCTATGAAAGACTAACATCCAGAATCTGTAAGACACTCAGATAAATCAGTAAGAACAAAACAAATAATCCCATTAAAGAACGGGCAAACTACATGAACAGACATTTCTCAAATGAAGATATAAAAATGTCCAACAAACATATGAAAAAATCCTCAACATCACTAATCATTAGGGAAATGCAAATTAAAACCACAATGAGATACTACCAGACCCTAGCCAGAATGGCCATTATTAAAAAGTAAATAAACAATAGATATTGGTGCAAATGTAGTTACAAGGGAACGCTCATGTTGCTGGTAGGAATGTAAATTAGTCCAGCCTTTATGGTAAACAATATGGAGATTTCTCAAAGAACTAAACGTAGATCTGCCATTCAATCCAGCAATCTCACTACTAGATCTCTACCCAAAGGAAAAGAAGTCATTATTTAAAACACACACCTGCATGTGTATGTTTACAGCAGCACAATTCACAATTGCAAAGATATGGAATACACCTAAGTGCCCATCAGCCAATAGGTGAATAAAGAAAATGTGGTATACACACACACACACACACACACACACACACACACACACACACACACAGAGGAATACTACTCAAACATTTAAAAACAAACAAAACAAACAAACAAAATGATGCCTTTTGCAGCAATTTGGATGGAACCGGAGGCCATTATCCTAAGTGAAATAACTCAGGAATGGAAAACCAAATACTGCACATTCTCACTTATAAATGGAATCTAAGCTATGGGAAGCAAAGGATGGAGAGTGATATAATAGACACTGGAAACTCAGATGTGGGGAGAATAGGAGAGGGTGAGGATTGAAAAGCTAACTGTTGGGTACAATGTACACTATTTGGGTGAAAGGCACACTAAAATTCCAGACTTCACCACTATACAGATCATCCATGTAATCAAAAACCACTTGAACCCCTAAAGCTACTGAAAATAAAATAAAATAAAATAGATAAACTCACAGAACCTCAATTTCCACATCTAGAGAGAAAAAAAAGTTATAAAATCTAACTGGACCATATGTGTGCACTTATATTATGTACTTTGGAAAATTAGATTGTAAAATAAAATTATTTTTAGCTCAACCATCCTATAAAAAAACTAACATTTTCTTAACATTTGATATAGGAAGCATAATCCTTCTACTATCAATTATTTTAAATAATGAACTAAAACTTAATGGCTTGCTTTGGAAACATTTTTATATCTAAGAGAGCTCAAGTTCAGTGTACTTGTAAAAACTATAAATAACAAATGTTTGCACTTATTTGATGCAGTCTGAGAAGTTCACAGTATTCTGTAAGCTACTTAATTAAGGAAAGCCAATTAAGTGACACTTGGTTAAAATAAGACAATTCAAAACAAGAGGTAAGTTCCAGGACTGATAAATTGTATTTCTTCACTCTTTGAATTCAAAGCCATAAACTTTTTAAATGCCACCTTTTAATACCAAGAATATCCTTCTATCAATAAAATCCAAGGAGTTCTTTTTAAAAAGCCTCATGGACTAGGCTTGCCTAAGGTCATTCATTCTTTCACACTGTAAACTAATTTTTAGAAATGACATGTTTTACTGAAGGCTGATAAAAATGAGGTCTTCTGATGAGAGTTCATGAATATAAAGAGGTTAAACAAACCTCACAAGAGTTTCAAACTTTTGACCTTAAGCTTCTTACTACTATATTTTAGTCCTCTCATAAAATAATTCACAGGCACTGCAGTATTTATAGATGTGTGAGTGTGTATAAACATGTACATATCGATATATGAACATACGCAACTGTACTGTCCATACATATCAGAGATGGCTTTTTGAGGTGAAACATATCTTGACAGATCACCAAACAAAAAGTATTACTGCTTTTTATACACATGAATTAAGTGAAAAATGAGAGGTGGCATATATAAAAATGGCAATGAGTCAATTTTACCTAGAAACAAGATTTTTAAATAGATTGTAATACACCTATCCAATATAGCTAACATAATCTAACATTCATCATGATGGGTGAGATTTAACATTTTCATAAATTGGAGACTGATGGTTGTTGTAAAATAGGCTTTTTTGTTTGTTACTTTGTTTTTCCTTGATAGAATTAAGGTTTATGTATTCTCTGGTGTCCTAGTCTATTTTCTGTTGCTATAATGGAATACTTGTGATTGGGTAATTTAGAAATAGAAGAAATTTATTGGGGTCATGATTCTGGAGGCTGGGCAGTATGAGGGCATGGTAGCAGCCTCTGGCAAAGGCTTTGGTACTATTTCCTAATTTGGCAAACAGCGGAAGGGCAATTGAGCACATGCAAAAGAGATGGGCTGAGACTGCTTTAAAAACAACCTGCTCTCGTGAGAAATAACTCCGTCCCATAAGAACAAATTCACTCCTGTGATAATGGCATTAATCCAATCATTAAGGCCCTCATAACTTGTATTAGTCTGTTCTCACAGTGCTAATAAAGTCATACCCAAGACTGGTTAATTTATAAAGGAAAGAGGTTTAATTGACTCATAGTTCAGCATGGCTGGGGAGGCCTCAGGAACCTTACAGTAATGGTGGAAGGGGAAGCAAACATGTCCTTCTTCACATGACAGCAGCAAGAAGTACAGAGCAAAGAGGCGACAAGCCCCTTATAAAACCATCAGATCTAATGAGAACTTACTCACTATCATGAGAACAGCATGGAGGTGACCATCCCCACGATTCAATTACCTCCCATCAGGTCCTTCACATTGAATGTGGGGATTATGGGTACTATAGTTCAAGATGAGATTTGGATGAAGAAACAGACAAACCATATCATTCCATCCCTGGTGCCTCCTGAATCTCATTTCCCCACAATTCAGAATATAATCATGCCCTTGCAACAGTCCCTGAAAGTCTTAACTCATTTCAGCATTAGCTCAAAAGTCCAAGTCCAAAGTCTCATCTGAGACAAGGAAAGTTCTTTTTGCCTATAATCCTGTAAAATAAAAAGCAAATTAGTTACTTCCTAAATACAATGGGGTCACAGGCATTGGGTAAATACATCTCTTCAAAAGGGAGAAATTGGCTTAAATAAAGATGCTATAGGCCCCAAGCAACTCTGAAATCCAATAGGGCTGTCATTAAACCTTAAAGTTCCAAAATTATCTACTTTGACTTCATGTTTCACATCCAGGTCACTCTGATGCAAGAAGTGGGCTCTCATGGCCTTGGGCAACTCTTCCCTGTGGCTTTGCAGGGTACAGCCCCACTCTCAGCTGCTTTTGCAGGCTGATGTTGAGTGTCTGTGGCTTTTCCAGGCACATTGTGCAAGCTGTCTGTTGATCTACCATTCTGGGGTCTGGAGGATGGTGGCCCTCTTCTCATAGCTCCACTAGGCAGTATGCCAGTGAGGACTCTTTGTGGGGTCTCCAACCCCAAATTTCCCTTCCACAGTGTCCTAGCAGGGGCTATCCATGAGAACTCTACCCCTGCAGCAAACTTCTGCCTAGACATCCAGATGTTTCCATACAGCCTCTGAAATCTAGACAGAGGTTTCCAAGCCTCAATTCCTGTATTCCACGTACCCATAAGACCAACATCACCTGTAAGCTGCCAAGGCTTGGAGCTTGCACCCTCTGAAGTCATGGAATTAGCTGTACCTTGGCCCCTTTCTAGTCATGGCTAGAGTGGAAGCACCTGGGACACAGGGCACCATGTCCTGAGACTGCATAGAGCAGGGACCCTGGACCTGGCCCAGGAAACTATTTTTCCCTCCTAGGACTCCCAGCCTGTGATGGGAGGGTCTGCCATGAAAGTCTCTGACATGCCTTGGAGACCTTTTCCCCATGGTCTTGGTGATTAACATTCAGCTCCTCATTATGTATGCAAATTTCTGCAGTGAGCTTGAATTTCTCCCCAGAAAATGGGTTTTTATTTTTTATTGTATTGTCAGGCTGCATATTTTCCAAACTTTTATGCTCTGCTTCCCTTTTAAACATAAGTTCCAATTCCAAACCATCTCCCTCAAGTTCAGAGTTCCACAGATTATTATGATGGACAAAATGCCACCAGTTTCTTTGCTAAAGGATAACAAGAGTTAGTTTTGCTCCAGTTCCCAACAAGTTCCTCATCCCCATCTGAGACCACCTCAGCCTGGACTTTATTGTACATATCACTATCAGCATTTTGGTCAAAACCATTCAACAAGTTTCTGGGAAGTAACAAACTTTTCCACATGGTCCTGTCTTCCTCTGAGCCCTTCAAATTGTTTCAATCTGCCTGCTACACAGTTCCAAAGTCACTTCCACATTTTTGGGTATCTTTACAGCAGCACCCCATTCTACCAGTACCAATTGACTATGTTATTCTGTTCTCACACTACTAATAAAGACATGCCAGAGACTGGGTAATTTATAAAGTAAAGAGGTTTAATTGACTCACGGTTCAGCAAGGCTGGGGAGGGCTCGGGAAACATACAATCATGGCAGAAGGGGAAGCAAACACATCCTTCTTCACATGACAGCAGCAGGGAGAAGTGCAGAGTGAAGTGGGGGAAAAGCCCCTTGAAAACCATCAGATCTTGTGAGAAATCACTCAGTATCATGAGAACAGCATGGAAGTAACAACCCCCATGATTCCATTATGTCCCAAAGGGTCCCTCCTATGTCATGTGAGTGAGGCTTATGGGAACTACAGTTCAAGATGATATTTGGGTTGGGATACAGCCAACAAATATCATGACTCAATCACTTCTTAAAGGTCACATCTCTTAACATTCTTACATTGACAATTCTGTTTTCTTTTTTCTTTTCCTTCCTTTTTTTTTTTTTTTTTTTTTTTTTGTTGTTATTGTTATTGTTTTTAGACGGAGTTTTGTTCTTTTTGCCCAGGCTATAGTGCAATGGTGCGATCTCGGCTCACTGCAACCTCTGCCTCCTAGGTTCAAGCGATTCTCCAGATTCATCCTCCCAAATAGCTGGGATTACAGGCACCTGCCACCACGCCTGGCTAATTTTTTTTTTTTTTTTTTTTTTTTTCTTCAGTAGAGGCAGGGTTTCACAATGTTTTCCAGGATGGTCTTTATCTTTTGACCTCGTGAATCACCTGCCTCGGCCTCCCAAAGTGTTGGGATTACAGGCATGAGTCACAATTATGTTTTCAACACATAAGTTTTGGGGGACACATTTTAACCAGAGCAACTGGTGTTACTTAATAGCTATTCATGATGCTATAGTTTATCACTGATTAGAACATTTTTAGAATTAATTTTTCTTGGGTGTGCAGGCCAAAAATCTGAAAGATACTCTCAATTTTTCATTTTCTTGAAGTACACTTCTAATATACCAGCAAATGCTTGCACCTCCCTCTTAAAGCTGTATCTTAACTCCATCCAAGCCTATTCACCTCTACCTCTACTTCCACTGGTTTAAGGCACCATCGCTGTTCCTTAGAATTCAACATCAGCCTACTATGGACTCCTTGTTGTAATAGTTCTCTCCTTGAAAAGTTTATTTTTTTCTTTTTACATCCAGAGTGATTCTTATAAAAATTATATTAAGCATGTCATTCCCCTGTTGATAATCTCTAGTGGTTTTTCATGACAATTAGAATGAAATCCAAAATCTTCACTACTATTTTATGGTCTAGCACTCTGCTGGTGTTGTCTTTTTTTTTTTTTTTTTTTTTCTTTTTTAATCACTTTGTGTTCTATCATTCCTATCTAGCTGTAATAAAATGTCCTTGCCTTTCCTAAAACAGGAATTTTCCTAACTTTGGATCTTTGCACTCTCTGTCTCTGTCTGTCTCTCTCTCTCTCTGTCTCTCCTGTTCTTGCTATTATTTCATTCAGGTCATTATTAAATTATTATCTTCTCAGAAAGGATTTATGTTACATCATGTGGAAATAGTTTATTCATCTGTCTGCATCTCTCTTTCTTGATTCATTTTTCTTTAAAGCAACTCTTAATCATAAATTAATATTTTATTTTTTATTTATTCACATATTTTGTGTGTAATTTCCATAAGGACATTGAATGTTCTGTTTTGCTCACTCGCCCTATCCCCAGGATCTTATCACTACAAATATAATAAGTATTTGTAGAATGAATAAATAAATTAACTTTTATCCTCTCAATAATTCCAAATCAAATAATTGAATATATGTATGTGTATATATGTACATACATATATACATATTTATACATATGTAATATACACATACATGTATAAATTGTAACTTTTTATTCCATATTATTTGTCAATGATAAACCAAACTATATAACCATATAAGCACCATTTATCAATTTATATAATTTTATCATGTTTCTTTTCAATATTTAAACTAAAACATAAGAATTTATTTGTGTTGCATTTTTCTAATATTTTTAATTATTTGGTTTACTTTTACATGAGATATATCAAACTCTGTCTTCCTTAGGATATAGCTGCTACAATTTCATCAGTTTTCTCAAATATATTTTATTTTAATTAAATGGGAAAATGTTCACTTCAGGTTATTTTTTATAATCCTATATCTTAGATTTCCAGGTTTTTATTTTGGTTTAAATATTAATCATGTACATAAGTGAGGTCCTCAGATTACCTTCTGACTCCTATTTTATTGTCTTAGGATTCAAACCCTATGTCCAAACTTCTTCATTTTGCAGACTTTTTTTTCAGGTTCATTTTGACAAAGAGGATGTGATTAATCTTATTAGAAAGTTCTTCTGAACAAGTAGCCATTTCTCTGCATATTTCACATGCTTCTTATGCCCTTGATCTGGATATGAGACCCATCACTTTTAAATATGATAGTATTTACATCACTTCATATCAACATGTTGTAGTATTTTGTAGCATTGGAAGTTATTCATTTAGGTGGAAAATGGCACTTAGCCAGTGTGCCTAGTGCAGATGCTCCTAACTTCCTTTAAAAATCAACTATTACTCAAAATCAAAAATGCACATGAAAGCCAGTAAGGGGATGTAAATATTTTAATTTTTGTATCGCAAGGAAACACATATAATAACAATTTGCTACCAGAATAGATGAGTAAGAATTGGATAACTATATTAAAATTAATAATTAAGAGGCTTTCAATGCTGCATTCCTGAAATAAAGTATGTACAAAAGCAAGAGGATAAGAAGAAAATTCCTATCTCACAAAGTCATTGTCCTTAGAGCAGAAAGGCAAGATTTATGACAAATTAAAAAAAAAAAAAAAAACAGGTGTTATATCTGGTCCCAATATTCTGAGTGTCCACTGTACTGCTCTTCTCTTGTTGTCACCTTTTAATATTCATTCAGAAGATGCAACTCATTGAAAACCAGCAGAATGAATAGTGTGGGAGAGGAGGAAAAAAATGTACATCATTACTGGAAGTAAATATTCCCATAAGTAGAGTGTTAGAGGAAATGGATACATATGAAGAACCTGGTATTAGCACATATAAGAAATACCAATTTTTCATTAGTTTATTGATTCAGACTATTGAAAACCATGGAAGTAGAGTTAGAATGTTATCCTCTATCAGCTCAGTAGGTCCACAGTAGATAAATGTTTGCCAGCACTTACAAATCTAGTGAGTAACTGTACACATTAACAATGTGCTGGGTGTGAATTAAAAAAAGAAATTCAACCATAATCAAAGTATTAATGAATTATTAGAGGCTGATAGGTGAACCTGTATTTTTGCCTCTGTCTGTCAGCAACGAGACAGTGCCCCATGTCTCTATCGGAGCAATTTCAGAGATATCCATCTGAAACTGAAGATTTAAATAAGATTCAGAGTTTCCCGACATTAGACAGAAATGTTTCAGGTTTCAATAAAACAGTCACCCATCATACAAAGAATCAGGAAGATCTCAGACTGAAGGACAAAAGAACGAACAAATGAAAAAGCCAATAGATTGCAACACCAAGGTGACAGAATGTCTGCATATCAGAAAAAGATTTTAAAGTAATCATGTTAAAAATCCTTCAATAAGCAATTATAAATATGCATACAACAAGTGAGAAAACAGCTTCAGCAAAGAAATAGAAGATGTAGAGAAGAACAAAATGAACTTCTAGAGCTGAAAAATATATACTTATAATAAAAAGATCGGTGGATGGGCTTGATAGAAGAATGGAGGCTACAAAGAAAATAATAATGAACTGGAAAGTAGAGAAATAGAAAATATTCAATCTGAAGATAAAAATTACACAGTGAATAAAAAACAATAAATAGACATGAAACTGTGGAACAATTACATAAGCTATAATATTAATATGTTGTTAGAGTTCAGTATATGAGAGAAAGTGAGATGAAACTGTAAAAGGAAAACTAATGATTGAAAACTTTAAATTTGGCAAGACACATAAACCTTTTTATTCAAGAAACTGGGAAAATTCCAAATAAGATAAACCCAAAGAAATTCCAGTCAAGGTAAATTATAATTAAACTTCTGAAAACTAAAGGTGAAAAATATTTGAAAGCAGCCAGAGCCATACCTACAAGACAGGAAAACAATTTGATGATAGCGGATTTCTCATTAGGCAACATAGAGCCCCAAAGGAAGTAGTACACCGTTTTTCAGTTTGTGTATGTGTGTTGGGGTGTGTGTGTGTGTGTGTGTGTGTGTGTGTGTGTGTGTGTGTGTGTGTGTCAGAGAATGTGAAACGGGAAGAGCTCTCAACTTAGGATCCTATCTCCAGGGAAAAGATTTTTCAGAAATGAAGGGCAGCAGTATATTCTCAAATAGTGGCTAAACAAATTTCTTTAGATGGAAAGGAAATGATAAAGGAAAAAGTTTTGGAACATGTGAGGGGAGAAAGAATATAGAGAGATAAAATCCGTGTAAATAAAATAGACTTTTCTTGAGTTTCAAAAATCATGTTTGATTGTTAAAGTGAAAATTATAACAATGTCTTATATGATTCTAAACACATTTAGAGGAAATATTTTAGATGATTATATTATTGTCTAAAGAAAAGCAATGTAAAAGAGGTAAGGTTCTATACTTCACTTAAACTGGTAAAATTATGAAAATAATAGACAGTGATAAGTTATTTATATATATAGTAACACCTTGAACAACCATTTAAAAAGCTATACAAAAAGATATATTCAAAAACACTAAAGAAAAGTTTAAAAATTTTAGAAGTTGTTCAAATTATCTATAGAAATGCAAAAAAACCCACCAGAAACAAAAACCAAAGAAAACAAACCAATATTAGATGAAATGCATTAAGACCTCAAATATAAATGATTACATTAAGTACAAATGGTCTAAACATATTAATTAAAAGGCAGTGATTGGGAAAATGGATTAAAAGATAAGATCTGACTATATGTGATATATAGGAAACTCACTTCAATTGTAAGAATATAGGCAGAGTGAAAATGAAAAAGTGAAAAAAAATGTTTCATGCAAACAGTAATCAAAGGAAAGCAGGAGTGGCTACACTATCATTAGATAAAACAGACTTCAGAGCAAATAAACTTACCAGAGGTAGAGAGCAACATGATAAAAAGTCACTCCATGAAGACAACGAAGACATAGAAAACTTAAAGTTTGCTGGGTATGCACAAACAATATAGCTGCAATATACGGGAAACTAAATTTATAGAAGTGAAAAGAAAAAGAGAAAAAAACACAAATATATATATATATATTACATGTTATATTTATATGACACTTATACATATATAAATACATATAGAAAAATTAATTTATCCCTGGCTCTCATCAATTGAGAAAACATCTATCCCTAAACCACCAAGAATACAGACGAAAACATCAACTCACAGTGTTACATTGTCATTTGTAGGATAACTCACCAAATTCAGAATAAATATTCTTTTGATTTGCCCACAGAACTTATATTGAAATAAACTGTATTGTGAGTCATGAAATAAAGTTCAACAAATTTAAAAGTCTATCTTTGAATGCTTTGAAAGCAAAAGAAGATTTGAATGAACAAACTATCATGTTTTTAAATGGAAAGATTAGATACTATAAACATAAAAATTCTTCCCACATCATATAAAAATGAGTTCAAAATTTTAACCAAAACTCAGTCAATGTTTGTTTATTTTGCTTTTTAAGGACTTGAATACACACTTTTGAATTTCATCTGGAGAGTGTAATGGTCACACAAAATATTCACAAAGATCATAGACTTTCTGTCAAAAGAAGTTGGATTCTCATTCTGACATCACAACTTATTTCTGGTAGTTTCAGAGATACCAATCCTTTCTAGGTTTGTTATATACAATGTATATAATTGGAATAATCACTTATAATTTACAGTGCAATTGTGAGAATTAAACATGTTAAGCATTTAGCTCCTACAGTTAGCACCAATAAGTAGAAGAATTTACTTCAGTTTTTTTTCAAAACTGGAAAAACAGCTACTAGATTTTAAAAGAAATTGAAGAAATTGTTGCCCTTAGGATAAAGACTAAAATTTGTACTTGATTCATCTATAGCCTGATTTTTTGGACATGTATGTCATGGATTTTTCAATGCTCAAATGTAAAGCATGTAATAAAGATGTGACCTCTCACTTCTGCTTCAGAAGAGAATGTTAGTGTATTATCTAATAAACTCTATTCAGCATAATTTTTGGCAAAAATATCTTCAGCAATTTTTAAGACATTTTCGTCATTAAATCTGGATTTAGACTGTCTTGTAAATGCATATGTACTGTCTTGTGAATGCTTTTGCAGAAGATATGGAATGTGGATTGAGAGGATAATGCATTTCCCATCATGCTGGAAAAATTAAAAGGCCATGAATGACAAATTTATAGAACTGGTGCAGTGCAGCCTGGGTGAAACGCTTCCCAAGATTGTGCTTTAAAATCAAACAATTGAAATCTAGGCAATATACAGTCAGACCAATGTCTTGGCAAGTTAGATTTTCCTTCGTGCTAGTGGAAAGGGCATCTACCAGTCCTGGAAATGTGGGCTTAAAGAAGTGAGACTTAGTCCTAAGAGAGGAAATAATTTTCTCAATTTGTGAAACTGAGAAATAGAAAGCCCTGAAAAATTTAAAAGACTGACCAAGATTGTTGAGGGATATGGTGAAACGAGAATAAGTTAAGTCAGGGAACTGATCTGGTAAGAATGTGGCCAGAACTATGTGACAGTATTTTTTTTATTCTACTCCAATAAATGAAAAACTCTGTAAAGTTTTACTGTTTCACTCAGTTCTCTGTTAGGCTGTGGGAAATCGGAGATGGATGTAATATACAACCTTTATTGCGTCTCTTGAGACCTTCTATTGCCTATATTTAGAAAATGTGCTTTCAGTCACTAAACAGTGATTTCAACTGGTGTTACCAAGTTCCTGGCCTCACTCCAATCTTGTGCACATTTGACTGATAAAAGCATGGATACCACAGGTCGCTTTAGTTCTCTATCCCTAGCCACAGATGATAGGTAAGAGAGATAAATCAATCCATATGAGACCACTGGAATTTATAGGTAAGTTATTTTAACTTGAGCCCAATCCCATTCTGGTACTAGTCATAATGGCATGACATAGAATCTTTACTCTTATTTCAATATTTTAAAATCTGTTTCCTTTGTTGAAATTACAAAAATTATATGATATAATATGTTAACAAATGGAGAAACAGACACAGCAAGTAAAGGGCAGAGTGGGCTGGAGTTTAGGGGTCTTTAGTCTTAATTTAGTCTTTTTTGAAAACTCATACTGCTTCTTGACAGAAAATAAGAAATATATTTTAAAAATAAAAGTAAAACCCTAAGATTGTTTTGTATTTGTTTCAAATTTGGAACAGAAAGGCATAAATTTATTTTTTATCTTGTGCTAGGCCTATTTAATCATTTTTAGAAGAGTTATTCATCTCCTCAACCCCTTGCCTCGTTGCTAAAATAGAAATTGGTACCTGGAAGGTTATCAGTCTAGTGCTGAACCATGACATTTCTGTGTGTTCATTTAGGACACATCAATTTATGTAGATACATTAGACACTTCTGCCACAGCTCCAAGTTATTACTATGTTCTGCAAAACTGAACATCTTGGTCAAAACAGATTGTCTTAAAATACATAAGAGATTCTGAGGAAAACTTTTGAAAGTCATAAGTACTGATTAGACATTATCAATGTTAAGACTTAACTACAGAGAAACCAGATGCAGAGTTTGGTAAGGGAGAAAAGGAATGAAAGAAAAAAGAGGAAGCTGAAACTCCCAAATAAATCCTTATTATCTGAGGAAATGAATTAAAAGAGAGAAAATTTTTCAGGCTCTATTCAATAGCAATAATCGGGACTCATAAAGCAGAGGGATCGTTCGTTGTTGGTTATGGAAAAGCTATTTTATAATGTGCTCTGAAGTTGGACTGTACCTTCTTTCTCTTTGCTTTCTTTTGTGATTTAGTACATAGTTTCTCTATGATACTGCCCCTCGGTTGTATGCATTTGACCAAGGGCATCCTGCGAAGGCTCAGCTCTGTCATTGGAGTCCCTGGATTTGTGAGTCATGTTGTGACTTCTTTCTGTGATGCATTTAACATCTCTGTCCCTTTCCTCACCTTCCTTAACATGAACCCAATTAAGGGAACTTTTTGCTTAATACAGAAAGATTGGGCTTGTTCTGAAGCCTGCGTTCTGTCTAAGTGCTGGTGGCATTACTTTAGCATGTCTAACTAGTACAAAAAACAGAATTCTCTCCTCACAGAGGTGTTAGGAAAATTAATTAATGTTTATGAAGCACCTCAGATCCTTGGATGAAAGACCCCTAAAGAATTCTCTCATTTCAATGTGGTATTATTACATCATCTGATCCTGTGCTGAAGCACACAGATAAAAATAGTCCTTGTAAGTACAGTAACCCTGCTTTAACTCTGGGAGAGAGGTGTACTCAGTTCAGGGTCTGGGAAAAGACATTTGCTAAATATTTCCAGTAAATATAAGACCTCATACAAAGTCATGAACTGTGCAATATTCTTTAACAAGAAAATTTTCCATTCATATGCTATTTCATTGGTTGAGACCCTATTTCTTCTAGAAATATGAAGACAAAGCACATAAACTTTTTGCTTCTCTTTCAAAATTTGATAGCAAAATAGTATTAGCAATTCAGGTACAAGTATAAATAATTGGTAAAGCTTAAACTGATACTTTTAGTGCAAGTACCAGTTCACATCATAACGTCCATACTCAAAGGGGAAAAAAAATAAACAGTTTAATGGAGGAATTCTCAAATTAGGGAATTAAAGAGCATTTTGATTAAGTAAAGCACTTTTGCAGCCCTTCCTAAATTCATAATAAGTTGTCTCATACTGCATAAAACCAAGTCAGAGTTTTGGTGGCTAAAAATTAATTGGAACTTAACATTTTCCTCCCCTGGAACAATGATTTTCACTATGCTAGGCTCTCTTATTTCAAATCATAGGAATGGCACCTGCTTTAGATTAGCAAAGTTTATTTACTCACAGTACTTTCATTAAGGAAAAATAAAAATAAACTTATTAATTGTATTAGAAATTAAAGTGACACAGGAAATTGCTCAGTCTCTTTGCCAGTCAGGACCTCTGGCCGGCGATGCACCTCGCCTTGCTGCTGGAGGTGCCTCATCCACTCGGCCCCCAGGGCTGAGTCTAGTTGGCACACTGGCTCAGCCGACAGCTGGTCGGGCACAGGCGCACACAGCCCGTATTATAGCTTGTACCCTTGTTTGGTAGCTCCTGAGCTCTTGTCCTGTGTCCAAGAAGAATGAGGATACTCTGTGGGTCCAGGGTTTTTATGGACTCAGAATGGGGAGTGTGTGCTGATTGGTTTGTGAGTATGCAAAAAAGGTTAAAGGGAAGACACCACTCAAAGGTGGGCATGACTGTAGTAAACTAACTAGGAAAGGATAGGCATATGTAAAATAGGTGAAGGGTGGGGATCAATCAGCACAAAGTGTGCCTAACAGGAAGGCAGGTTCTCAATCTAGTCAGAGGAGTTAACTTGTAGTTTGGCTTTCAGGCTGTAAACTGTCTTGGCTTGGAGGTGGGCTTTTGCCTGGGATCCGCACCTACCTGCCTAGGCATTTGACTACCTCCTATTGAAAGGTGACAGCGTGCTGGTAGCCTTCACCCTCTCTCTCTCAGAGCCTCCTTGGCCTTGGCGCCCACTCTGGCTGCGCTTGAGAAGCCCTTAAGCCCGCCGCCCCTCTCTGGGCTGGTCGAGGCCGGAGCTAGCTCCCTGTGTTTATTGGGAAGTGTGGAGGGAGAGGCGCAGGCGGGAACCGAGGCTGCCACCGCTCTCCCAGGCGAGTGCGGGTTCCCGGTAGGCACGGGCTCAGCAGGCCCGTACTCAGAGCGGCCGGCGGGCACCGCCAGCCAGGGCAGTGAAGGGCTTAGCACACCCGCCAGCAGCTGCACAGGGTGCGCCAGGTCCCCCACCACTGCCGGCCCGCCTGCACTGTGCTTGAATTCTCTCCTGGCCTCAGCCACCTCCCCACCCGGCAGGGCTCTGGACTTGCAGCCCGCCATGCCCAAGCCCCTCCCCTGCCCAAGCCCCCTCCCTCTGGCCCCCTCCACCTCCCTACCCCCACCCGCCCTCCACCTCCCTACCCCCACCCGCCCTCCACCTCCCTACCCCCACCCGCCCTCCACCTCCCTACCCCCACCCGCCCTCCACCCCCCACCCCCACCCGCCCTCCACCCCCCTATGCCCCCATCCTCCTCTACCCCCCACCCCCACCCCCCTCCACCCCTTCACCGCCCCCACCCCTCCCTTGGCCCCCCGGCCCTTTCCCTGCTCCCACGCAGACGGCGCCTCAAAGATGGGCGCTGCCCCATGCTCTGGGGTGCCTGGTCCCATTGTCCACGCAAAGGCTGAGGAGTGCAGGTGCACAGTGCGAGATGGGGGGCAGGTCCAACTGCAGTCCTGGTGCAGGATCCACTAGGCAAAGTCACCTGGGCTCCTGAGTCTGGTGGGGACTTGGAAAACCTTTATGTCTAGCTAAAGGATTGTAAATAAACCAGTCAGCACTCTGTGTCTAGATCAAGGTTTGTAAACACACCAATCAGCACTCTGTGTCTAGCTCAAGGTTTGTGAACGCACCAATCAGTGCTCTGTGTCTAATCCACTGGGGACTTGAAGAACTTTTATGTCTAGCTAGAGGATTGTAAATACCCCAAACAGCACTCTGTGTCTAGCTCAGGGATTGTAAATGCACCAATCAGCACCCTGTCAAAACGGACCAATCAGCTCTCTGTAAAATTGACCAATCGGTTTTCTGTAAAATGGACCAATCAGCTCTCTGTAAAATGGCCCAATCAACAGGATGTGGGTGAGGTCAGATAAGGGGATAAAAGTAGGCTGCCCAAGCCAGCAACAGCAACCCACTTGGGTCCCCTTCCACATTGCGGAAGCTTTGTTCTTTTGCTCTTTGCAATAAGTCTTGCTACTGCTCGCTCTTTAGGTTCCCACTGACTTTATGAGCTGTAACACTCACTGCAAAGGTCTGCATTTTCACTCGTGAGGCCAGCGAGACCACGAACCCACTGGGAGGAATGAACAACTCTGGACGGGAGGCAGGAACGACTCCAGACGGGCCCCCTTAAGAGCGGTAACACTCACTGCGAAGGTCTGCAGCTTCACTCCTGAAGCCAGCAAGACCATGAACCCACCAGAAGGAAGAAACTCTGAACATGTCCGAACAACAGAAGGAACAAACTCTGGACAAACCATCTTTAAGAACTGTAACACTCACTGCGAGGGTCTGCGGCTTCATTCTTGAAGTCAGTGAGACCAAGAACCCAATTCCAGACACACTATCACTATCAAAAGTAGCATTATAAGTTCATTATTATATCTCAGGGATTGTAAGATAAAATTTAAGCTCATCATCAATATCTCATTTCATTCTCATGCTAATCTGATAAGTAATTTTTCCTATTTTACAGATGAAGAAATTAAAGCACAAAAAAAGTGGAGAAAGTTGCCAAAGATTACAGATGGGAGGTGGTAGAGGCAAAATTCGAGTCAGGCTATTTGACTTCATATTCCCTAAAAATACAGTGGGGCTGTGTAGCAGCATGAAGGTTTATTTAATAATTAAACTATGAGTGTGAGAAATTATAAGCATTTTGTAAAGATGTGATTCTTGAGAAATGCATATTTAAACAAAATATGGAAAAAGAAAATGCATTACTGTTCTCCCTTTAGTCAGTGGTATACCTCTCTGCATTTCAAATATATTGGTCTCTATGAAGTAATAGCATGGCTTTTTGCCAAATGAGAACTTTAGGGCTAACAGCAGGACAGGCTGTGAGCCCGCAGACAAAAGAGGACTGTTCATGCTTGTGTTATATCTGGGTCTGTTCCATCTTAGCCAGACAAGATCATGTCCTTGGATGTCTATTTGAAGAACTCACAGTTGGCATTCTGTTATCGATTATCTGGAGAAGTTTAGTGATCTCCTCACAAGGAATCCTGGGGTTGGACTTGTGACCTTGTCACGAAGACTAAGCCTTGTTCTTCCCCTGAAACAAAAATAAACAGATGTGTCTCCCCTGGTTAAATGGGGTGTAAAACAGCACTTAGGCTTGTCACTGTTTTTCCCAGTATTCATCAGCATCGCGCTATTAAATAGTGTGCTCCCAACTCAAGCAGCTGCCAACAAGGTAGGAGGTGACAGGCTCTTGGATGGCAAGATGTGTTTTCAGATGGGAGTAGTCAAGGCACCAACATGAGCAACCTGTAGGAGGATTTAGCCAGGGGACTTTTATTTTCAGGGTAATGAGACACAGGAAAGGGCCCACCTATGTGGACTGGCATCCAAGAATGAGAATCTAGCAGTGAGATTATACCTAAATAAATCTGTATTTTCTGAAAAAAATTGGGAAACTTGCTTGACTTCCCCATAGATCTACTTATCACAAGGTGATAAATCAAGATTACTTCAGAAGCTTGGGTGGCACTGGAGACCTGAGTAGCAATATTGCCAAAGTGATCAGCAGCAGAATGGAGTGTCTGACCTCATGCAGTCCCATCCCTTTGGCTTTCTTGCCACATGCTTAGGGAGGGTTATTCTGATCCTGCTTTTGGACAGAAGCCCATGGAGACACTGCCCTCACATATGAAAAGGACTAACAGAATCAGAGAAGGAAGTTGGGGGAGAGAAATGCCTTCATTTCAGTCCTTTGAGTTTTGTGTTATGTGCACCAACACAAAATAAAGTCTAGGAAGTTACCTGCAGAACATGATCAGTAAGAACAACCCCTTGTCACAATTCTATAGCTTCTGTGTCTTGCATTAACTATTATGAAGATTTCCATTGACTGAATTTGCCAGAAAATTTAGAGATATCTATTGCAGTATGTGATGCATGATGATAGGATTAAGATGCTAATTAGTGATAACAATTTTTCAGTAGTTAAAATGTCAAGGTTGAAATTCTTAGATTATCTATAGGTATCCCAACCATGTTCAAGTTTTTGCTAATAAAAGATCAATCTTTCAAAATTTCTTTTCTGGGCATGGTAGAAGTATGGAAGAAAATAAATACAGAATATGGTCATTGAAATAAAGGAACTTACAATGTCTTGGAAATAAACTACACAATAATATTAAGACATAAGTAAGGATGGAAGAGAAAAGGAAACAATATAAATAATACTTATCCTAGGCCACAGAGCACAGTGGTTCAGAATTTGGACTCAAGTAGTGTTAACAACACAGCAATAAAGGCTTCCTACTTGCTATGTATTCTTATGCAAATTACTTTTAGCCAATGTTTTTTCATCTGCAAAGTGAACATAATAGCCTCTACAAAATAGGGCTATTGTGAGGATTACATGAAACAATGCAAAAAATCATTGATGAGTACCTGGCCCATAGTACATATTAAGCGCATATACAAGATTATTGGCATTAGTATTACTATTATTTCACCTTAGATGAATTATAGGTAGATGGTCCTATAACATTAAGAACAAAATAATACTTGAAAAGCTTACTGATGTTATCTGTGCCATTTAAAACTCAGGTTCAGATAGTAATAACAAATCATCTTAGATATGCCTCTACCTCAATCTGGATACTTAATTTCCGACTCATGTCAATTCCTACTCATAAATGTTTCTATTTCAGACACAAATACTGAAATGGACACACATAGACATACTAAGTTGTTACCTGACGGTGCAATCTAAAAATGTACCCTTTATTATTTGGCTTATACATATTTTCTACTATACCTATAAGGATCATGTGTTGACATGCATTGTTTATATAGTGGGAAAACAAGAAAATTTGTTGAATTATCTTCCTTCTCTCCAGTATTACTACTAATGCCCTAGTTCATGTTTCCATCACCTTCAACCATGCTATTACAGGGACTTCCTTTCTGAATGTCCTCCATATAGTGATTTCGGTGGAAACTACCAATTGCAACTCCATATAATGCTACAGTCTTGGAAGACATAGACCATAAGTTACTCACTTTATTTTTATTTTTATTTTCGTTTTTTTTTGAGACAGGGTCTTGCTCTGTCACCCAGACTGGAGAACAGTGGCGTGATCTCGGCTCACTGCAACCTCCGCCTCCCAGGTCCAAGAGATCTCCTGCCTCAGCCTTCTGAGTAGCTAGGACTACAGGTGTGCACAACCAAGCCCAGCTAATTTTTTTGTATTTTTAGTAGAGCCGGGGTTTCACCATGTTGGCCAGGATGGGAGCTACTCACTTTAAATAATCATTCACACAACTCTAGCACAGGATATTGCATTTGTCTCTCTCGCTCTCTCTCTATCTCTCCCTTATCTGAATAAAATAAGTAAAAGAAAATGGGAAGTATTTTCTCATCAAGTTAGAATATTTTCCCAAAAGACAATAGATGACAGGGCATACGTAAATTCACAGTCTCACACTTAAAGTGAGTTTCCGTTTTAAAGTTCTCATTTTTAAAAAATTAAAAATTTCCACCTCATAGAAGTTGATTGGTAAAAATTTACTTTCCCTAACTATGTTTAAATTCCTTTGAAAATGAAATGAAATGAAAATACTCGAAAGAATTACATTACATTAACTTTGAATGAGAAATAATCAAGATTTTACTACTTTTTTCCTTGTATAAAGTGCCTGTTATACTGTTGAGTATCAGGGCCTGCAATACCTTGCTGCCAAAATGCAAACAGATGTAGGAGGGCACCTTGGGAACCACAGATTATCGAGTGTGGTTGAAGAACTATTTTCACACCTCTCCCAGCCCTGTCTTCACCTGTTTATGCAGGAAACAGACCTGTGGATTTTAGTTAATCTGGTTCCATGCCAATGGATTCCCAGTGGCTCCAGACAACTGCTTTCTCATTTGAAGCTCTCTTCTTTTTCTCCCAGATTTTGGCTGACAGTTGCTCAGTTTTGGCTCCTGACAGGATATCAGAGGCCTCTTGGCAACGGGTTGTCTTAGTTTAAGAAAAGCTTAAAAAGTTAATCCTTTCCTGTAAATACATCTTTAAGAAAAATAATTAGAAATAAGGGTGCCATTATTTTTAAGAAGGGAGGGACTTCTATGTAGTCACTCTCAGGAAGATATGCAGACAGTTGGTTCTCCCCATGTTCGAATGTGAGGAGGGAAAGCAGACACCTAGGTATATGTCCATGACCATCAATTAACAAAACCATACAGCATGACAGCATCTAAACCATGTCTTGTAACTATTTCCATACTCACTAAATAGTTAAGTGCTCCGACAATCCCAGGTTAGTGTATTAAGTTACAATTTCACTTGTGTTGAAATCTAATACATAAATGAGAATTAGCTTGAACCCCTACGAAGCTGAAAACTCTCAAACTTGGATGCCTTATAGGTTATTCTGAATAGGAGCTAACCATACACTGTATAAAAATATAGGCCAAATTCAACATCTCTATTTCTCACATCTTCCCTGGCATAAGAAACAGGGCTGCTGCTTTCCATGGAGTGTGGCAAACAGTGCCACAAGGGTTCAGTTCATCTAGTTTATCTCACCTCTGGTGTTTTATTCCAGACAGGTGATGTGACATTTGTAGGACAGATGTCCACATTCACTGTTAGAGCCTCTCTTTGGATGAAAAGAATATGAATGATGAGGCACATAGTCTCTCTCTTTTTCCATTTCGTTGGAGTTAGAATATCGCTGAGGAAACAAACAAAAAATGCTGCTAGACATTCGTAACTAAGGCTCTAGATGTGACTCTGGACTATGCTTTAATACTTCTTGTAAGTACGTCTTCAGGCTTTAAGGGACATCCCATGGGTGGGGAAAGGAAGAGGGAGGATAAGATGTCTAAGAGAAGTTTAAGAATTTTTTTCTTAATGCTAATGTATGAAGACCAAATTGATGAAGTGTCAAGAGGTTACAAGAACAAGATCAAAGATCTCCCAGGACCAAAGGTTAAGATTGTGAGCATCTTGATAATGTTATTTCGCCATTTCTCCCTTTATCACAGATAATTGCCTTAGGGAAGGTGGTTCAGGAAGTCATATTCATATTGTCACTTCTGACATTGTTGGAAACCATTTCCCCCAGTTTGAGCCAGACTTGGATGTAAAACTTTGCTGTACTCTCTAAACATTGGAGGTAATTCCTCAGCAAAATAAAATATTTAATATTCTGTGGTTATGACTGTGTCTTAGGGAACTATTGTATGCTATGGCCTGCCTACCCTTAAAATGCAATGTCTTCAGAGCATTTTGAAAGCCAAGAAGTAGAGCATCAAGGTCATTGAAAGAGTACCAGGAAGCCTAGCCTGGAGATCAGCACACTTTTTGTTTGTTAGTGACCCATACAATCTCTAGGATACCTATTCAAGTCTGTTGCAGCACAAAAGCAGCATTAAGTAATATATAACACATGGCCATCACTGAACTCCAATAATCTTTATTTATAAAAATATATAGCCAACGGAATAGAGCATGATGGCTACAGTTTGTGAATCCTAGGTCTAGACTCCTGCCCACAGTGTGTTTGTAGTACAGTTAGGCAGGCATGGAAGCATGTAAAGAGAAAAAGGCAAAAACATAAGGAAAAAGAAATCTTCAGTATAGATAATAAGATGTGCAGAAGTTCAGCGAAGGAAGCAATATTTGAGAAGAAGAAGAAGAATGTCATAAGGAAGCCATTGGATAGAACCAGTGGTATGCACTTAAATTCTGTAACCCTAAAACATGCTTTCATTTTAGGTTCTTCTCAAAGTAGACCATTTTCCTGGCAACTATTCCTCATTAACAAAGGAGGGTACATTTGTATTTAGAAGAGGTAGAAGAAGATGGGCTAGAAGACAGATACAGAAAATCAAGGGCCTCTAAAATTTAAGTTGATGTTTACATAAACTTTAAAGTACCTTAATATGAAGGTTGTGTAATTGTCATTTTCTCCATTTTGCCCATTTCATATCAAGTCCTGGCAGTCTCAAAGTTTGATGTTGCGTTGTTTAAGAAAAATATGTATGATGATTTCTGGAAATATTTTGGCTTTCTGTTTTCATTACTGGCAAATGTGGAACTCTTTTTAAACTAAAAATCAAACTTATAACACTCCAAGCAAATATTGTGGCCAGACACATTTATTTTTGATAAAAAATGAATGTCAATTTAATTGCAAATGAGGTACTCTCCTTAGACTCCTGGCAAATTGCAATCCTGACCCTCAGTGCTGGAAGTTTTGGGGTTTTTGTGCTGGATTTTCCTGACCTGGTTTAGAAAATAATATCCCAAGTTTCACCCAGCAATATTTAAAAAGACATCCTGTACAGATGGTTTTATGGAGATGTGAATAAAAATGAGTTGAAAATGTCTCACAGCAGCTGTATTCTCTCATTCAGAGCAACCAGAGATTTCAGAGATACCGCACAAAAGCAGAGGACTTGGCCATTGTCCTTATTGGGGAGCTAAGTTTCCTGTCATGGAAGTTTATTTCCCTTAATGTGATCAAGATGGGTCTTTTGAAGTCAAAGTTGAAGTACATTAGTGAAAGATTCCAACCTATCTTCTGCCCATTTATATTTAACCTGACCATAAAAGATAAAAAGATTTTAGACTATGATATGCTGACTCATTTTCATTCTCTCTCTCCGTGAACATTGAATTTATTTGCAGCAGTACGGCTTTCCTACTCAAAAACTGCGTCCTCATTGTCATTTAAATGTTAAAAAGGGAAACCAGATGCTATAGTTATTAACTTTTGGAATCAACTATAATCTTCCTATTAAATTCTTCCATCCAGGTACGGGCAATTATTTGCTTGATCTAAAGGTACAGAAAATGCAGGCACACAGGGTTTCAGAAAGTCCAGTTTAATAAGACAGGTGGGTAACTAATAATGTGGAAAATTACCTGCAGATTGAGGATATTGGGAATGACTAATGGCCAAAACTAAGCGAGTAAATTAGTTGCAAAATGATACCATTTGCAGTAGTTGTGTGAACGGGGGACGGGAAAGCACAGTGGCATGTGGCAGTGAGTGGAGCTGAGCAGAGTTTGAATGTGGCCCAGAGTCAGGAAAGCCTGCCATTAACTTATGCCTCTCCCCCAACCCCCACTCCTTCAACCCAACTAGTCTCAGGCTCTTATTTATTTATTTTTGCCCATTTGGCATAAACTGTGCTGTGAGTGTATGGTTTAATAGTGCAGGCTCTGGAGTCTAGTTAGCTTTGTGAAGTCTAACACAAAGTCACTACCAAGGTCAAAGCCATCAGTTACAAAAACTTGAATTTGTTTTACAAACACAGTAGATTTCAGACAATTAAACATGATCAATATTTGTAGAAAGGGGCAAAAGTTGGTCTTTGGAAAAAATCAAAACAGGTTTAATTGTTGTTAATTAGTAAGGTGCTGGCATTAACCTCTTAGACAAGGTTGTTGAACAAATATAACATGCAACACCTTTTGTTGAAAAATATTTTGAATTGATAGATAGTCTGAAAGTAAGTAAAGTCTTACAATTGATAGATTTGGGTTATGTGCTGGTGTTTCTTTTTTCTTCAAATAACTGTAAATAAATTAATGACATGTTTTGCATTCTATGATTCCTTAAAATAGGTAAGACATATATCTTATTCATAGTGGGTCGAGTCTAGAACAAATTTGCAGAATTATCCCCCTTTTTTTCTCTTTTCCCAGAATTTATTTGAGATATCATCTAGTACTAGCAGCACTAGAAGTTCAAAGCTGGTAATACATGTCATTTCAGTCCACTGCCTAAACTTACCACAGTGAACGAAAATTGAGTGAATTTTAACCAATAATATTATTATTATCCATTCTACAAACTGTGTAAATATGCGAAGTACTTCTCAGATTTAATGCCTAACTACTGAAGTGTTAGTTTTCTGGAGGAAATGGTAATTAACTACTGATTGTTTTCCCCAGCAATCATTTAGTGAAATATTTATTAATACATGTCCAGCCCTGTGTGTGGTACTGTAACAAGTTTAAGAGAAGCACAAAGCAAGATTTCTACACACTAAATATTTATGAAACTCACATGCCCAATTGCATAAGTGTTTTATGAACTGCTGCATTGTGTAATACATTTCCTTATGCTACACAATAAGAGACAAAACTCCATAGTTAATGTGAAGCTATGAAGCACATACCTTCTTTATACTCTCACTAATCAAAAAATATTTTTAGCACTTTCTGTGTACAGCTAAGAAATTATCTTATATCCGGGCCACACAATATATACACGTATATTTTGGTGCTCCAACCTAATTGATTTAAGACTCCCGGTATTGACTTTACCAGTAGACACCAAACTCTTTTTCTAGGTCATTTGGTCTATCTACCTAATAAAAGGGTCATGCAGCTTTCTGAGCGTCTGATAATTAAATTATATATGAACTTTTGTAAAATGTCATGAAAGACCTCGTATCAAAAACCGAAAAGCCATAAATTCGCCTCCCTTTTCCCTTTCCCTCCACAATGGTTGGTGATGCAGATGGGCAAAGAGGAAAAGATGTCTTTTGCTAAATTCTTCTCTTTTGTATTTTTAGTTATGAACAAAGGCATAGTACTAGCAGATTGGAGGCTGAATGAACAAAAAATTCTAGGCCTTCTGCAGCTGAGCATGGGCAACTCAGTTTGGTAGGGCAGTTTTAACCATCGCAATGAGCATGACACTAAAGAACTGCAAATTCTTTAGTGATTATTAAACATAATAACTTTAATACATACCTGCTTAAGACTTCACTGCTATGCAAATATAACCATGTGACAAAATTGCACATGCAACCCTTAAATTTAGTCAAATAAAAATGAACAAATTAATAAAATAAACTTGCTACTCCACCCATTTGTTATGAATTCAAAATCTTTTACCCTTTGTAGTATATATGCTTTGGGGTTGTAAAACGAACAGCAGAGAAAGGTAAAAAGGAACTAACATTTGTAAAATTCTTTAATTTGTTAAAGGACTTTGATAGTATCTATCCAAAGCAGTCTCTTCGCTTGCCATTACTCCTGGTTACAGTTATTTATGCTTACCAACAGAAAACTATCTTGCTTAGTTATCAAGTTCTACGTATTCTGTTTGTACGATGTCTCTGGCATCTAAAATTTTGTTTTAATTTCAATTGTCTTTATCCTTTTACCATAAAAATGTCCTGAATCTTCCTCCATCATTTATTTACATATTTTAAAAAAACTTAAGAGAATCAGTATTTCTAGAACTCATTTACAGCAATATGATTTTCTGATTCAAAAACTGCATCCTCATTGTCGAAAAAACAAAGTTCACATTTCTATCCAATCACTCAAAGTCAATGAAATTAATCTTTCAGGAAATATGTTTTCATCATTCTTTATCGGTACAATCTGGTTGAGAATGAAAAGTTATATATCTCTACATACACACACACACACACACACACACAGTGTCAGGCACTGTAAAGAACCATATATATATATATATATATATATATATATATATTCTCTTTTCTACCTCCCTTTACTCTTTCTCTCTTTCTCTTTCTGGAACATCTATGTTGTGGGTCTGTCTGATAGTTTCCACAGAAATAGTAGCTGCCACTAAATGTTGTCTCTTCCTTTACCTGACACTGGCTGATTTAAACATGCACATGCATTATTTCTCCAATTCCAAGTAAGACAGACAGGGTTACGAGACAGCAGAGTCTGGAATTGTCAGCTGCTTTTGTAACTTTGGTTGGTATTATAAACGAAATGGGATTTAGGAGAATATAACTAGTTAGGATGGCATACATCCTACAGGTGGCGCACAGAGAAGCACTCTGCCACTGTCCTAGATTTTTACCTATGTATCTTCCCTTCTTGAGAGGAAAGGATATTTCAGCACAGTAAACGAATGGATTATATTATGACAAACCTTCCATTTCAGCCAGAAAAAAAAAAATTGGTTTGCATTGAAGAATGTGAGATTTCAGAATTAATGGGACTTACTGACTCAACTGTAAGAGACATGGCACAATGAAGTGGGGACCCTGCAAAGATGAGATAGGAAGTGGGAGGCAGAACAAAGAGGGTCCCATGCACATGTAGGAAGCAAAATCCAAGTGAAATGAGAGGAAGCTGATGGGGATAGTAATCGACTTTTTTTTTCTTTTTTTTTAAACACCTTCTGGACTTTCAAAGATTGCTCTGTGAGCTATGTCTTAAATGGGGGTCTTTACAGTGCCTGACACTGTGGAACTGTTGTGGACACTTTATACATAGATAGGACTGACCCACACACAAAATTTGATTTGGCTGTCTGATGGCAGCACATACACACACGAACACACACACACACATACACACACACACTGTCTAAAAGTGTATGCAACATAGCGAAACTCCGTCTCTATTAAAAAATACAAAAATTAGCTGGGCATGGTGGTGTGCACCTGTAGTCACAGCTATTCAGGAGACTAAGGTAGGAGAATCGCTTGAAGCCGGGAGGTGGAGGTTGCAGTGAGCCGACATCGCAGCACTGCAGTCCAGCGTGGACGTGACAGAGTAAGACTCCATTTCAAAAAAAAAAAAAGATATGCAAATATTTATTTCTCATGAAATGAGGCTTTCTTGGGGGGAGCATGTTATCTTCCAAGCAGATCTGAAAAGAGACTGAGAGACCAAGGAAAGGAGGCTGACTGGGGTTTATATGTTGCTTATGGGATGTAGCCAGTGTGAAGGTTCGCACACACGTGTAGGACCTTGCATGGTTTGAACTTCCCACCTGTGCCGAAGAAAAAGGTACCCAGATTTTTATATCAGCTTGCTGAGATGGGAGGCACAAGGGGAAGGGCGAAGAGTGAGGATTAATGGTTGTCAGCAGGCTAGCATCAAAAGAATCAAGTCAGGTTCTCTATTACAGGGACAAAACTGCCTGGCAGTGGAATACTGAAGTGGGGACAGTGGTGATGGAAATGGTCCGTTCCAATGGGAGGAAGAATTTTATCATTCATATTGTTTAAAATTAGTGGTGCACGGTAAGTTGATAATTACATATCAACTTATAATTAGGCTTTATTGTTTTTTAAAATGTCTACAGACAAAGCATCCTATTAGTATCTGAAGCAACAAAATACAGCTCCCATAGCACCCTCCCCAACCCACCTTGGTATATTTCATGCAGCTAGATAAACATAGAATCACTGCTTCTTGCATACTAGTAAAACACTTTTCTATTATATCTAAGGCTAGACACTCAGAAGAGGTCCCTGATCTTGCAAGCCTATTCCCCACGGAAAAAGATAGGGTTGGACTTTTATCCTGAATCAAAAAAGAAAATGCCAGATGGTTTGGGTCTGTAGAAGGGGGCTGCATAGGGTTGGGGCAAGCGTTTGAAACAGGTCTTGCATACTGCTACAAAAGCATTCGGCTTCAATTTACATAGAGGTGATATTCTCCACTTCCAAAGTCCCACAGAATTTCATTTCTATCTTGTGGCAGTTGTCATACCTTGCATTGCATTATAGTTATATTTGTGATTTTTAATTTTTCCGTAAACTTTTTATTTTGGGAGAATTTTACATTTCCAGAGATGTTCCAAATATATTACAGAAAGTTTTCGTATAACCCTCATCCAATGGCTCCTAATGTTAGTATGTGACATTACCACAGCACACTTTTTAGAAAACCAGTATTAGTATATTTCTTGTAACTACACGCTTTACTTGGATTTCAAGTTTTTTCTTACTAATTTTTTTTTCTGTTCCAAAATCTAGTATACCACATTGCATTTAGTCATCACATCTTCTTAGTCTCCCCGATCTGCAACAGATTCTCTGTTTTTCCTTGTTTTTCGTGACCTTGACAATTTGAGGAGTACTGGTAAGATGCTTTTTAGAATGTTCCTCAATTTGGGTTTCTCTGATATTCTCATGGTTATTCTGGAGTTATGAATTTGGGAGAGATAGAACAGAAAAAAATAGCTATTATTATCATAATCTGTCAGGAAGAGCTAGGCTTTCTTGCCTTTTTATTTGTTTTTAATATGTCTTCTGCAGGATCATACAAAAACTCTTTGAGGTGAGGGAGAAAAAACTTACTAATTTTTGTATCCTTCCATGATAGGTAATAAACTTTTTTCAACATACAACAGTCCTCTCTTACCTGTGAGAAATGCTCCAAGAACACCAGTGGATGCCTGAAACTGTGCATAGTACCAAACCCTATACATGTTATGTTTTTTCCCATGCAGTCATGTGCAATGTAAGGACTTTTCAGTCAATGAAGTACTACATATACCACAGTGGTCACATAAGATTATAACACTGTATTTTTACCATGGAATACTATGCAGCCATAAAAAAGAATACAATCATGTCCTTTGCGGCAACATGGATGGAGTTAGAGGACATTATCCCAAATAGAATAACTCAGAAACAGGAAATCAAAGGCCACATGTTCTCCTTATAAGTGGGAGCTAAATAATGGGTACACATGAACATAAAGATGGAAATATTAGGGGACTGGAGACTGAAATGGGGGAGAGTAAAAAGGAAATGAGTGTTAAAAAATTACTTAACGGTACCAGGTTGATTATTCAGATAATGGGAAAACGAGAAGTCCAATCCCCACGAGTACACAATATACTCACATATCAAACATGCACATGTACTCCCAGAATCTAAAATAAAATAAAAATTTTGAAGACGCTTACAGTACTACATTTTTACTGTAGTTTATGTATATTTAGGTAAATTTATATACACAATTACTTATCATTGTGTTACAATTTCCTACAGTATTCAGTACAGTAACATTCTGTCCAGATTTGTAGCTTAGAAGCAATAGTATACCAGCCTAGGTGTGTCATAGAGTATACCAGTTAGGTTTGAGTACCATCCATGATGTTCCCACAAGAACAGAATTGCATAATCACGTGTTTCTATGAACATATCACCATTCTTAAGCTTCATCATTAAAATTAAGAGTATAATACATACTTTGTAGAATTGTGTAGAGTTTCAGAAACAAGCTATTTTGTTTGTTTGCAATGATAAAATTTAATTTATAAACTAGGCACAGTAAGAGATTAACAACAATGACTAAGAATATTACGGAGTCATTATAACAATATGCCAGCATCACTACGGTTGCACTTTGGGGCCACGGTTAAGTGAAATACAGGTGACATACATGAGCATTGTGATAGTGTGACAGTCAATCTGATAATGAAGATGACTACTAAGTGACTCAGGCATAGGCCGTGTGCACAGAGCAGATACACTGGACAAAGAGTTCACATCTCAAGCAAGACGGAGTAGGACAGGGTGAGATTTCATCACACTACTTAGAATAATACACAACTTAAAACTTGTGAACTGTTTAATTCTAGAATTTTCCATTTAATATTTTTAGACTGCAATTGACCATAGGTAACTGACACCACAGAAAGCAAAACCATAGATAAAGAGGGACTACTGTAGTAGCTACTCAACACATGTTTACTAAATTAATGACCCTATTTGGGGAGAATATTAGGGAGTGTGTTATTTGAAATGAGAGATAAGAAAAATGAAGCCAAAGCCATAAAGTTTGTAATTAGTCAATTAACACAACAAAACAGATTTTTCTGACTTTTATATCTATGCCAAGACCAGTGAATCAAATTGCTTTCTATTGATACGTAGCACACCTAGTTCCTCAATTCCCAGAGTTTGCTTTTAAAAAGAAACTGATCAGTTTTCTGTTCAGGGAAACCTCAAAAACTCAGGGAAGCGTATCCTCAGGGCACTTTTAAAAGGTAAGGGACCTACAGTGTTAGCTGATGTTTTACAGTGCTCAGATATATCGAGTTACAATTGGCTTTATGAGGTAACATTAAGTGGAGATTTCAAGATTGCTTCTAGTCCAGGAGGAGCAGACATTTGTGACTCAGGAGTCTTTTAACTTCTGCTGACTTGCACACGTTGCCTCATCTGCCTACATAGCATTTGCCCAGACTTAGGATTGAAACTGAAGACACATCTGGTCTCCTAAGGGATTCAGATTTGGGGGTTTAGCATTGATATTTTTAGCCCTTAACATACCAATTTTCCCCATCAGCCAGACTTTTATATGGATACATTCTTTACCCATCTGATATGAACTAGGAAACTAAAATAAAAGCTTCTCATTCAACTAGCAGACACACCGACAAAGAAGGCTGTTGTGAATGTGCATTTCTTGAAATACTTGCTATAATTCCCTGAAGTCCTATAACCTTCCCTGACATCAGTGAAAATTACTAGTTTTGTTCTTTGCTGTCATGTATCATGGTTACCTCTAATTGAAATGGAGGTGTTCCGAATAGCACAATCAGTTAAGAATCTTGCCAAGTGCCTCATTTGGATAATTTATAGCAGGATTCAAAGCTGATGAGTTTAGAGCCCATGAGTCCCTGGAGTCCTTAATCTTTGATCATATTTTGTGGTGGGACAATGCTTGATGAGACTGGAGTTTGAAGATAACTGCTCTCTGTGAATGTATTTATCAAATACCAATGTTCCCAGCAAAGTGATTTGATATGGGGATTACCGATCACTGGAAATGAACCACAAGGAGTATCTTAATTTGAAGTAAGTACAGGCTTGATACTTTTTAATAAATTCCTGATGTTGAATAAAACGTACTACAGCTCTCAAGTTTAAATGACTTTTTTTCATCAGAGACAAGTAGGAAGTGGGAAAATGGCTAAGAAAGAAATGAGAAATTACCATCTTTGGATAAAATTCTGCTAAGAAATAACTTGAAAATGAAAGCAACAACAATAAAGTAAGTCTAGATGATGTCCAGGACACATTCTGTTGCAGAACTTTTCTTAGTTCAGTTAAAACCTGGGTTCTTGTCACACGACCAGGAAAATTTAGGCATGCAGGCACATTGAAAGGTGAGTAGGAGGAGGGTTTTATTGGGCGAAAAAGAAAAAATAAAAATAAAAAACCTCAGCAAAGTGAAATAGAGTCCTGCTAACAGGCCCTTGACCTCACAGATGAATCCCAGGCCACCACACAGGAACTCAAGAGAGCAGACTCCTCCTCTGCATTAGTGTGAATTCCTGTGGCTCTGCCCACTTCCCCCAGTGCGCACGTCAGGCTCCAGTTTACTGTAGGCATGCCCAGACAAGCCCTGGACAGGCTCCCTCATCTGCACAAAAGCATTTGATATAAACACTTGTGGGGTGGGTAGGAGATTCTCTGGGGATTCCTTTTTATCTGCCTAGGCATCTGGCTGCCTCAATTCTAGACTACTGCTTCTTATGCTAGGCTAGGGGTCTTCAAAGTAGAACACCCCTATTCCAGGAAATATGCAAGACAACCCAATAGGACATGAAAATACATCATTACAACTTGTAAGTTCCTTTTATATCTTGTCCTTTTAAAATTTATATTTTTTGGCTTCTGTTTTATAATATATATAATACCATAGGACTTGTGTAAATATGTACCTAAATAAATATACTTATATTTGTAGGTATATATTTCCTTTTTTTTCACTTAGGTATGTGATGAAAAAATTTTGAAGAACACTATCAGACCATCTCCACATGGTTTGTGATACTGTGTGACTGTTCTTAACGGTAACATAAGAACACTAAATATTCATGTTTTCTTTTTATGTGGATTTTTACTGTCCGTGGATATACCATAAAGTTTTCTAAATCTGTGTATTCAGCCTGTATTATTTATTAGAATTACATAATTTAGATGGGCTTGTCAAACTCTGAAAAGTAATACTCCCATTGTTTATTACTTTTTTTAATTTCAAAATTTAGTGCATAGGAATGCTTCCTCTCATTCTAGTGTTCTGGTTTGACACAAATTCCAGATTTCTTTTGTCCATTAATTTGGTTATTTCATGAACTATGAAATAAACAGTTTTAACTTATAAGTCTCAGAATGCTTTGCAATGTTACAGATAAATGTATATGGCATTGTGTTCACAGCGTATGTCACCATCCATATTAAATAATGTTATGGTTTGAATTTGTGTTCTCTCCAAAATTCATATTGGAATTTAAACCCTAATGTAACAGTACTAAGAGGTGGGGACTTTATGAAGTGATTGGTTCATGAGGGCTCTGTCCTTATTAATGAATTTTTCCACTCATACATTAATAGATTAATGAATTAAGGGGTTAATGGGTTGTTGCAGGAGTGGGTTAATTGTCATCATAATGCTTCTGTTATGAAAGCCAGTTTATCCCTCTTACCCTTTATACTCATGACCTCTTGCCATGTTATGATACAGAATGAGGCCCTCACCAGAAGCCAAACAGATGTGGCTGCCTGATCTTAGCCTTTCCAACCTGCAGAATTGTAAGAAATAAACCTCCTTTCTCTATAAATCAGGCTATTCTGTCATAACAACAGAAAACAGACTAAGACAGATAGTAGGCCATTCATTTATTTAAAAATATTTGTGGAGTGTCTGGTATGTTCTCAAAATGTGCTAAGATGTGATTTTTGGCTTCCTTATTAGGGAGATACATAACTTTAATTTCATCAACTGTGAACTATTAAACAGGGTTTTAAAGAGTAGTCTGATTTAGTTTAGAGGGCAAAGATTTCTTGAAGAAAGTCATTTGCAAACCAACAAAATGAAGACGATGCTCAAAATGATAATGTATAATAGAGATAAATAAAATGATATATATTATTTTGGAATACTTACGGGTATCAGACACTCTCCTGAACACTTTATGTGAATTAATCTATTTAATAATCATAAAAGACCTAAGAACTAGTTAGTATTGTTATCCCTGTACTTTAAGTGAGGAGATTAAAGAACACAAAATGTAGTAATTTGTCCATAGTTCCATTGTTATGAAGTAGTGAAGCTATGATTTGTGTACTCTCAACTTGACTCCAAGACAAATTTTTAACCACTATAATAGTTATACTATCAAACAGAACTAAAAGATGATGGGAATAAGGCTGGAGGCAGGTGTTGCAAGCACCAAGAACAACATGCAAAATGTTTTGAATCATAAAGGACAGGGCATATGTGATTATAACCTACAAGAAGAATACAGGGGCTGAAATACTGAGAAAATGTTAAAGAGACATGTATGAAATAAGGAAGTAGACACTGAATTAAATTGTAGTACATGTTAAGGATGTCCATTTATATCATAAAGGCAATAGGTAGCTATTTAAGGGTTTGATGTTTGAATATATGTGTTATACAAATGTGTGTATATGCAAAGGGAGCAGGTATTCAAAAGATTATTCTGACCTCCATATTGGAAATGGATTGTCTGAGGTCAAAAGTGGAGATAGACCAATGTCAACTAGCCCATTGCAGTAATCTTAGAAATAGACTTTGGTGGTATAAAACAGGGTAGTGACGACAAAAATAAAGAGAAGATAATCAGTTTTGATATTTTTTCAGGACCTAAAATCAAATGGATCACTGATTTATTGGATATGAGAGATGGGGGAAATAAAGATGTCAAAGAAAATATTAAAGTATCTGCTTTGTGTAAGTGGATAGACTGTTATTCCATTGCCAAGTTCAAAGAATACGGGAAGAATAACAGGCCATGAGAAGCCGTGATAGACACAAGAAAAGGCAGTAGACTGAGCCATGAAGAATTCCAACTCCCTGGTTGGGAAGTGGAGAAGAAGACTGTGTGGGGCTGAGAAGCAACATTCAGGGATGTCACAAGAAAATTAGAGTGTAATCAATGAAACCTTAAAGAAGAAAGTGTTTTAAGAAGAAGGAAGGGGTCAATACTCAATTGATTGAATGTTGCTCAGAAGTCAAGAAATAAGGCAAACAGACCCCAGGTTTAATGTCATAGACATCCTCATAAAATTTGCAGCCTGATTAATGTGTAAAATGTTCTAAACTTTGACTCAGGACTAATAGGTGTGCAATTTATAATCTAAAGCTTTTAACTTATTTGCCTGTAAAAGGAGCAAGAATTAAGAAAAACAATAACTAGAATAAATAATCTGCCAAGCTCTTCCCAGATTTTAAGTTCTATGACAGCAGAATGATTGGATTTCAGAAGAGATATTTACGTAAAAATAAAAGTAATAATTGATTAAATGGGAACTGTACTGAGGTTATCCAGGGAAATTATTTACAGTGAGAGAAGGAGAGGAAAAAAATTCATAGTATTTTTGGTTATTCATATCTGTGGGTTCTGCATTTGTGGATTCAACCAACTTGGGATAAAAAATATCCAGAAGCCCGGGTGCGGTGGCTCAATGCCTGTAGTCCTTGCACTTTGGGGGGCTGAGGCAGGTGGATCATGAGGTCAGGAGTTCGAGATCAGCCTCGCCAATATGGTGAAACCCCGCCTCTACTAAAAATACCAAAAAAAACAAATTAGCTGGGCATGGTGATGGGCGCCTGTAATCCTAGCTACTTGGGAAGCTGAGGCAGGAGAGTCGCTTGAAACTGGGAGGTGGAGGTGGCAGTGAGCCAAGATCGCACCACTGCACACCAGCCCTGGAGACAGTGGGGGACTCTGTCTCAAAAAAAAAAAAAGAAAACAAAAATGCAGGAAAAAAAAATAAGACAACAATGAAAAATACAAATTTTAAAAACATAGTATATAACTACATAGCATTTACATTACATTAGATATTATAAATAATATAGAGAGGATTTAAAATATATGCCTAGGTATATGCAAATCACACAATTTTATATAATATCCATAGATTTTTATTTTATCAATGGAGATCCTGGATGGAACCAATTCCCCTCATACTGAGGCAGGACTGCATTACAATATTTAGACAATAAGCAGAGGAATATAAAATGAAGGAAACAGAAGTGAGAGCTACAAAAATGGAAGGAAAATTTAAGTTTGGGGATATAGATGCCAAAAAGACAAAGCCTTTTAAGGAAAAGGGAGTTGTGAACATTGTCAAATCCTGCAAAGAAGACAATAAAGATTGAATTTTTGCAATATGAAGCCACAAAGACTTTGTGAAAACAGTTTTGGTGGTGCTATGGTCATAGATGCTATGTTGCTTTGCCTCAAGTCATAAGTAAAATGAACACTATGCAAAAAATAAAGGCACCATGTCAAGAAACTTGCCCTGTTGGGTTATATTAGTCATTTCAGTACTGAGAGTAGAGGTGCCTATAGACAAGAAGCTAAAAGTAACACATGTGGATAATCAAAGAAGGAGTTATCTGAAGAAGAGTTAACTTTTTCAGAAGGAAGTTTCCCTTCTCTACATAAAAAACGGAGAGTTGCATGTTTGGATAAATTATATTGTAATAACTGACTAGCTTGAATATTAGAGCAGTCGTCTTATGTTCTTGGTTTGATTAGAAAGCAACTATTCCTTTGAATTGACTCAATAGCTCATTTTTGTTGCAGACTCTGCCTGAGGCATCATAGAGCATCAAGAAGGGTGAAGGCCAACAGGAATGTACAGACATACATGCACACACACATGCACACAGGCATGCACACAGGCAGCAAATAAAATCTCTTTACATAAACAAATACATGTAGACCCACAATTCTACACATTTCTGAGCACAGCACTAAGTGATGAAAATATAGACAAAATGATTCAAGTATCCAAGGACAGTACACTGGTGCCCCTAACTTGAAGACAGTCAATCTATACAGTTAAAATGAAAATCATTAACCTGGGTGTCTGGCAACATACAGACAAAGCAGTCTGACAAACCTAGACTTTCCATTTTACAGTTAATGGAAGTTTGTCCTGTAGACACAGATGAAAAGATTCATTTTATTAAACCAAGATTTCTTCCCAACCTCTATCACAAAAATCTACACATTTTTATTTTTCTTGTGTTAAAATCTCCATAAAAGGCCAATTTATCAACTCCCCAAGTAAGGGTGGTAGAAGCCATAGGGAAAGAGAATGCCTTTTGTTTCTTGGCTTAAGTACCCTTTTGAATTCACCACAGTGTGTGAGCACGCTTACAGCATTTTCAATATAACACTAGACTGTGAAAAGAAAAGGCAGCGATCACCCTGAGAGAAATGCTATTGAGAATAACTGGAAAAAAAGTCATCTTCTTCATGGTAAGATTCACAAAGTAATTCCATGGCAGAAACGTCAAGGTAAATATTTACTCCAAGTTCCTTCGAACCTGCAGAAGGCTAAAACCTTGTGTTTCTATTTTAATATTTATCTCGGGCTTTTGTAAATTAGTTTTATGACCATCATTTCCCAAAGGGTCACTATTTGAGGAAATCGCTACATTGGGACCACCCTCTGATGCTGAAAAGAAACAAAACTTTTTTTTTTTCCTTTTTTTTTTTTCACAATAAGGAAAAAAAAATCCCTGTTAGTCCTTTGGCATGGAATAAATCCAACTTTTCTGCTTATGTCCTGGATTCCTCACCCAGAGCTGTGATAACTTGCATCGTATGGGAAAAATAAAAGCTGTTTAGCCATTTAGTTTGCAAAGGAAATATAAGGCAATCTTTTTGAGGAAAGGTTCAGAATGAAAGGGCTACGGCTAGACCACTGAAGAAGCAAACTTGAACACTGCAAAACATTGTGATTTCTCAGGATCTGACAGCACAAAGCTCCTGCGAGTGTTTCATTCCTCTTTCAGGCAAGGGTGCGAAGAAACTATGTGATTTCAAAAAAAGTGGTTTTGGGTTTTACTCCCTAGACCATTTCCCTTAAACCATGTACTTTATCTGAATATATTATAACAGGAACTGTGCATAAGTATTTAGTTTATTTTGAATTTATCCAAGGGTATGAAGTTGTTAATTATTTATCAATCTAAAATTCAAAGAAAGAGCTTACTCTTATTAAGCCAAGTATGTCTGGGGCGTCGTGTAGATGTGTGTGACTGTATGGAGAAGTTACTCTTCACCATTCTGAAATTCTTAAATCAGTGAAGTCAAAAGTGAACCATATTTTGGAAAAGAATAAATGCAGCAGAAATAGGGAATACAATTGGCTATAGCCTCCTCTCTGCTATAATCAGGGGAGATTGTGAAGAAAGAAATTCAAAGTTGGCTGTAAGGCAGCAGCAAGACTTGGGTCCATTTTGATGCACTGTTTATCTGGTTTACAGTTGGTTACATCATGGCTTTTGAGGCAAAAGTTTAAGATAACAGTGTAGATAAGATCTAGGATTTAAATTGTGTCTTGGCCACTTAATATTAGTGTAATCTTGTGCAAGTTACTTTATCTCAATGAACCATGGTCTCGTTATCAATAAAACTGAGGTGATAATATCTACTTTATTGAATTGTTAAAAAGGTCAAAATGAATAAAGCTTGTGAAAATCCTTTGTAAGTGATAAAAACTACACCAATATTAGTAATATTACATGTTGAAAAATCTCCAAATAAATCTCATCTTAAAAATTCTCCCAACATTTAAGGCTAGATCCCCAAACAACTTTGTTGGTAGAAAGTCCAGTGTCTCCTTCTTGTCCATGTATTAATAACAACGCCAATGGGAATACCAAAACTTAAAAGGAGTCTGTATCTGTTTTAGCCTTTATATTGGGAAACAGCTGGCAAGACATCAGTGTGCTATTGTCAACATTTCTTGCTGTGACTTGGTATTGCTGTTAAAAATTGATCACACAGTCTGCCAGGTAGCGCTGGGTCACTGCTGAGATCCCATTCAGATTGCCATGGCTTTGCAGGAAGGAAAACCACAGAGCTTTAATCTTTCCTTTACATGGGCTTCCATTTCCATTTCCATACCTCCCAGGGCAAAACCAGGCACTCAGGTCTCCATTCACTTCAAGTCCACTATCAACCACATCTGACCCAGAATTACCATTCTTTTCCTTTCCTGTCACCTCATGCTCTGCCTAGACCAGCTTGGTCGGGAAGACCCTAACCCAGCAGCGCTAGAGGAATTAAAGACACACACACAGAAATATAGAGGTATGAAGTGGGGAATCAGGGGTCTCACAGACTTCAGAGCTGAGAGCCCCGAACAGAGACTTATCCACATATTTATTAACAGCAAACCAGTCATTAGCATTGTTTCTATAGATATTAAATGAACTAAAAGTATCCCTTATGGGAAACGAAGGGATGGGTCGAACTAATTGCAGCAGGAACACGCCCTAAAGACACAGATCGCTCATGCTCATTGTCTGTGGTTTAAGAATGCCTTTAAGCGGTTTTCTGCCCTGGGCAGGCCAGGTGTTCTTTGTCCTCATTCCTGTAAACCCACAACCTTCCAGCTTGGGCGTTATGGCCATTATGGACATGTTACATTTGCTGCAGAGATTTTATTTATGGCCAGTTTTGGGGCCAGTTTATGGCCAGACTTTGGGGGGCTTGCTCCCAACAATGCTCTCAGGAGTAAACAGATTTTCTCTTAAATTACTTGTACTATGAATGTGCTCTACTGTCCTTCTGTGGGAGGCTAACTTCAGTGAATTTGAGATGATTTCGTTTTCTTGCAATAGGTTCTAAAATGATTCCCATGAACTCTATGCCTTTCTTTCAGGAACAAAAACCTTGAGCTATCGCCAGAAGATTTTCTGCCACCTTTTTCGCTCAAGAGAAAACAAACAAAAAAAATTAAATAAAACCTTTAAATGTAATTATCCCTTCAGCAGGGTACACAGTTAATTCGGTTTGCTCTAAATCAAGAATTTGAAGACCCTATATATTAGACGGGTAATGCAAAATGCTGTATCAAGCAAACCCTAGAATTTCAGTGGCTGAAAACAACCAACTTTTATTTCTTTCCATAAAGAAAGAATGTGACATGTGACACAGTGACAATCCAGTGTGACTCTCCTATCCAATGGGCCTGTGTTTTCTGCCAATGCATTAAGGCAGAGAAGGCATATTGGTTTCTTACTTGCCCCGCCTCAGAAGCTATACCACTTACGCTCACAGTCTGTTGGTGAAAACTACTCAACCTCTCCTAGATGCAGAGGGTAGGTGTGAGGAGACTGGGAAATACATCTAACTGCTAACTGGCAACAAGCAACAACATAAAAGGGAAGCATGAGTCTTGGATAGACCGCAGTGTATCTCTTCCACGTGGTATTTATGCTTCTCTCTGAGTATTTTAAATTTTGTTCCAGAGTAAAATAAACACCAACTATTGTAACTTATCTGCTCTCCCATTTTGATGTAGCAAGAGAAAAAAATCAAACCCTTGGTTCCAAATTTGGCAATAGACATTAACCTAATTAGTGTAGCTTGGAGGGGGCCCAGCCTCATGTAGAATCCTAAGGAAGCTCTGGCCATTGAATTCTGAATTTTGGGTTGCATGTCCTATGAGAGAAGATGTTACCAAAAGACTGAAAGTCAGAGAGAAACTAAGAAAGACTGATGCCCACTAACAATTCCTATGTCCCAATTTTGTGAGAAACATTGAAAGGTGTTAAAGACTATTTTCAATGAATTGATTTAAATTAGCATATATTTATTAAGATGACTAGTTTGGCATTTGTATGCTTTAGGTGCTCACTGCATTCACTATTAATAAAATGTGTGATAATTTCAAAATGCATTATCAGTTGTTTCTCTAATTTGTTTTCTGATAGAAACATAAACAGTATATGAACTCTAGAAGAATTCAGGGGAAGTGGAGATAACAAAGGACATTTTTCCTTCTAGTGCTTACATTCTGTTGAATAACTGAGAGATGTTTCCAAACTCATTTCTTAACTACTTGTGAGGTTTTTTTTTTTTTTTTCCTTGTTTTTTTTTTTTTTTGAGACAGAGTTTTGCTCTTGTCGCCGAGGCAGGAGTGCAGTGGCACAATCTCGGCTCACTGCAACCTCGACCTCTCAAGGTCAAGTGATTCTCCTGCCTCAGCCCCAAGTAGCTGGGATTACAAATGCCCAATTTTCTCTTTAAGTACTCTGCACTCTTTTCAGGCTTTCAGGTTCTGTGCTTAGATTCCATCTGCTGGACCTTCCCTTTTCTAGCCTGCTGGCGTAGCTGACTCTTCTCATCCTTTAAAACTGCAGTTCTCAATATTTTTGGCACTAGTGACTGATTTCATGGAAGACAATTTTTCCATGGATTGTTGGGGATGGTTTCAAATGAAACTGTTCCACTTCAGATCATCAGACATTAGATTGTCATAAGGAGTACACAACGCAGATCCCTCGCATGTGCAGTTCACAATAGACCTCTTGCTACTGTGGGAATCTAATGCCACTGCTGCTCTGACAGGAGGTGGAGTTCAAGTGTAATGCTCACTCACCAGCCGCTCACCTCCTCCTGTATAGCACGTTCCTCTTAGGACACAGACCAGTTTCTCATCTGTGGCCCCAGGCTTGGGGACCTCATAAAAGCCTAAAATTTTCTCTCCATGAGCCTACTATCTAAAGTAACAGCTTTCTAATCTTACCATTGCCCCAGAAACTTTCCAGCAAGTTTCCATCCTATTTGTTTCCTCTTTGCATTTATATGAACATCCATAAAGATCAGCAATTATTTAGGCAGGCATCAATCTCTGGCTACATATTCAAATATTCAGTTTTTCTGAAAGTGTAACTTTCTGCTCTGTTCTAAAATAAAACTGAATTCCTGTTAAGAGGGTTCTAGGTCCCACTTCACTAGACGGCAGAAACATTACTTCAGTACATTTAGGAACACCCCTGCCTATTCCCTCCTCTCTGTCAGAATCCCATTGAAACTAAATTTTAAGGGTTCGCCAAATGCCCCTGGAGAAATGTCAGGATGTGGTGTGTGCGTGTGTGTTGAGGGAACGGAAGGGTGGGATTTTGTTGTGCTTTTCTGTGAAACTCCTGAAGCTAAACTTTGGGACCCCAGTCATGACCTTGAACTCAATTTTGTATTTTTCTATCAAAAGAAAAATCTTCAAATTGTGTAAGAGGCCCCTCAAAACCCTAATCTGCTCCTGATAATATTATTAGAAAGGCCATAGAGCTAAACGTTGTATTTTACACTAGTTTATTCATCCATACAAGTATCATTGTCATTTTGGGAGCTTCAAATTAAAAAAAAAATGTAGGTTTTAGACAAATTGATTGCTTTGATATCTTTGTCACTGGAGGCGTAATTTTTGACAGTTCTGATGAGGCATTTATCCCTCAAAAAGTAAGCCTGTGTGACCACGGTGGCTGTGTTTGAAAAGCTGATGGACTGTCATGCAAAAGGGAGGTGAAATATGTTTTGGTAACTCCAAAAGAACAAACTAGACAAAGAAGATAAGGAAGAAGGAAGCAGCATTATGAGGAGACCAGATATGTGCCGGGGACTTACGTTTCATCATTACATCTCACACACTGAGAAATGCACGATAGGTATCCTTCACACCTTTCTACAGGGTAGAAAACTTCGGAAGGATTAAAGCTTCTTCCCAAGGTCACTTATCTAGTAAGCAGCCAAGCAGACACACTCAGTTCTTTATGGGTCTTATTCTCTCCAGATATCATCCCTGTGGGATGTGTCTGCAGTAGTGTGATGTGCTTAAGAACAGCACTGTTTTGCATTATAAACATTGCAGGTACGTTGTTAATAATAAAATAATGATGTTCCTTAGATTTTAGGTGGATTTTGTATTCTAGACATATTTTGGAAACGTCCCACATATTTTGGCTGAATGACCAAACAAACAGACCAATGAAACAGAAATACAAGTAGATGTTACACATAAATTACCTTTATATGAGTGGAAAGGGGGAAAAAAACCTGTATGTTATAAGGCCACCTGTGGCCATAGGAGAACCATTCTGAAGAAAGATCAAGGAAATAAGACTGGATTATAGAATGTGAGTGGAGATGACAGTGGTGGGAGTCTTGTGGCCAGGGAAGAGAAGGCTGCTTTAAAAAGAGGGATAGAGGAATAGTGGGAGCAATCTAAAAAACAAATTCACAATGGGAAGTATAAAAATAAAATAAAATGAAGCTCTTCCATTATTTTGAGTCCCATAAGAAACATGCAAAACAACGACTTGCTGTCAGAATGAAACTCTGAGTGTTCCCATCAGAACTAAGTTACATTAAACAGGAGCAGCTCTCATGGTATTATGCTGCTGTCATTTCTTGGTAAATCCATGTCATTAGCATTGATTTCTTGAGGAGAGATTAAAAGAGGTTTAGTTAGGAGAGCAAGGCAGGAGTGGATATTATCCAAGCCAATGCAGCTCTGGGTCTCAAAGATGACATTTTCCTCTCTGCTTCATTAACTTGCAGAGCTTGTTGAGCTTTGGCTGTTTCTAATTAATTCTTTTACTGGCTTTTTTTGAATGTGTATCATCGCTGGCAAACCATATAAAATGAAGAAATCTCTCTAAGGTTTTACCCTTTTAATTATTATTTTTATTGCTTAAATGAAGCTCCAGAATTGCAAATGTTGACATTTTGGTTTATTCTAGTCATTAGAGTTTTCAAAGGGGGGAACAAAAAAGAAAAAAGAAAGAAAGAGGAGGAGGGAAAGGGTAAGAAGGGGAGGTAGCATTGAGCTGGGGAAATTAGGTGAGGTTGGTTCTCAATCGCAGAGACAAACATTGAAAGGGGAAAAACAAACAGGTTTGTCAAATGTGACCTCCATGATGGTTTTGCCCTTTTAAAAAAGAGCAGGAAATGAAATATCACTAGACGTAATTCCTACTGGTCTCTTACACTAGCCAGTGCTCAGATTAAACAGGGCTTTCTGCTGTCTGTGCCATTTGATTTGATTTGAGTAAGTAGCTCCTAGCAAATATGCTACACTTTTTTTTTGGTCACTGTTGCTTCTGTGTTCATTTCGATATTAGAAATAAGGAGAATAACTTTGGAAAAAACAAACATCAATCAAAGCAAATTAGTTAACAAGGCAATCTGCTTTGGTGACCCAGAGAGAAGTTTCTCAGAAAAGCCAGCCCTGGCAACCCTAAGTCACTTTCAGCTAATATTAATTGAACATCTATGTAAAAAAAAAAAAATTATACTGGACATGTGTCTAAATGCTAGAAGATGTGTATATGGGAGAAGTGTTATAAAGAAGTTTCAGAAAAAGCTCTATTTTAGTATTTTACATTGGGTTTTTAATATAAGCTAAATTGAAATAAAAACAACACCTGCTGTTACCAATAGTTTTCTTCCCAGATATTGAAGAGAAATATGATATACGAGTCTGTTTTTGTAGTTGAGGCATTTTTTTTTCTATAGAAATGTGTTTATACATGGTGTTCATGTTCTCTAACTGCTCACAAAAGCCTACTTAAGTCATGATGTTACTGAACTATAGTAATGTCCTAATAACACTATGGAAACTAAACACAAAGCACAGCAATGTTTCTATGGGTTAATGCATTCAGAATTTAAATTTGCATCTCCAGGAATGGGTCTCCTCCCTCTGTGATGGAAGGGAAATTATCTTAGCTGCAGGTCATTAGAGTCCCTTTCACTTTCATTCAGAGCTTCAGCAAGGCATGGGCTGTAGAGATGTAGGTACAGAGGCAAGGTGGGGAGGTGTCGGAGCATCCTGGGGAGGTGTTCTGAGAAACTGGGGCTTCTGGTCTGTACTAAACCTGGGAGTGTGGCTTGTCCCAGCCAAACCTTGGCTGCTAGATTGTTGTTCATCTGTGTACCCCAGGGAAATGCTCGGTTTCCCTCTTGAAATCTCCCAGGATTGATCTCACTGCTTTTCTCTCTCTTTTTATGCCATTCTGAAGGGGTTGTATACTTCCTTTAAGAAGTTTTTGTGCTTTGTTTGTTTGTTTAACCAACTTATATGAAAGCTAAGATGATAGGTAAGAACTTCCTACTCCTATGGAACTCCTACTTCCATACCCAGCTCTTCTTTCTTCACTGCTTCTTCTCATGTTGTAGCTTAGAATGGAGAGAAAAAGACTAAATCTATGCAGAATAATTTACATTTCAAAGAACAGCAGAAATCACTCATGCCCTCCCTACCCAGGAAAGGAGAAAATTGAGGGACAATATAAGAATTTAAAAACAAGCAACAATAACTAATATTTATTGACTGTATACTGTGTGCCAACTGGTATTTTAGATAATTTATATGTATCAACTCATTTAATATTAACAGTAATCCTAAAAGTAAGTACAATTATTATCCTTGGTGTACAGATGAGAAAACTAAAGCAATACCTAAGATCACAGAAGTTCACGGGTGATGACAGATTTTTACACAGGGTTGAGGGGGCTTTAGGAGGACAAAGAAGACTGCTGCTGAAAGGACCAGCATTGAGACTAGGACACCCAAAATCACGATGCAAAGATAGGTCTTATGAAGATAATTTTCTATGTCCCTCCAGCCTCCCTTTTGTATTAATCATCCTCTACGTTCAATTTAGTCCCTCCTAGTTCAAATTAGCTCTAAATTCTAGCAAGTTAAGACAAGGGAATATTTTTAGATCATCATTTCAGGTGTGCAAGAAATAACTTTTCCTCATTTGTTTATAACTTAATTTCATTTTTAAATATAATTCCCCATTTCACCAGAATTTGGAGAATATAGCTTCATTGTTCTTGAAGTCTCCCTAAGGTGATGTAGGATTCTAGGATCTTATTTACAGGTTGAAGTTTTGAGAAAGTGATGACACCCTATCATCTGTCCATGTAGGCTACCTCAGAGACATCCATTATCCCTGAATACACAATTTCTTCAGGTTCCCAGGCTCCATGCAGCCTCAGATTCACGCCTGGGGACTGGGAATTTTGACTGAGCCTGATAATCCCATGCCCAATGCCCACATACCCTACTGTCATTCTATTTAGGAAGCCTTGACATTAACCAGCAGTGCTGCCTAGATTCAGGGAATGGAGCCTTGTGGCTTTGGACCTCCATGATTTTCTCTCCTTCCTTCCAACAAAGCTTGGGGGAGTCTCCTATCACAGGGAGGGGCACAAGTGGATTTTCCTTTGCACATTTATTCTTACTACTTCTTTCAGACCATATCCTTATATCACTTAATATTTGAAAACATTCTACCTGTTCTGAAGGATTTTGTCTTCTGGGAAAAAAACAATCAAAAATATCTGTAGGCTCCTCTAAACTTCCACCCTGAGCATGTTAACAATGGAATCAGAGAAGTCATTGTAAAAAGAGAAGAGAAAAGGGGTTGATGAGGAAGACCCAAAAAAATTGTTTCTTTAATGTTAATATTTCAAATTGTTTATCAGTCACAGCAAGAATGAGAAGGGATTCCCAGGTAGAGGTAAAAAGGAAGTGTAAAAGAACATCTAAATGAAACAAACTCCATGTGGCAGCAACAGGTAGGAAATGGGGATTTCTGCAGCCACAGTTTCTAAGAAGGAAGAGTAGTCAGTCTCTACTCATTATGTGTAATTTGGGTTGAGCCAAGTAGAGTTTACTAAGGCGGGAGAACACAGTCAAAGGAGGCCTGAATAAGCATAACTCTCACACATGACTTCCTGTTCTGGCCCTACCACAGACTGATGATAACTTGTGAATGGAGGTTAGATTTCTTCTTCAGAACAGGGAAGTTTTATTCTTGGATTCACTTGCTTCCTTCAATTTCTGAACCTGTAGTATGTGTATGCAGTATGCGTGAACTTGAAAAAGATGGCCCACCCTCTTAGATATTGCAAATAAAGATGTCAATCTTCTTAACCGGGAATTATGAAATGATAATATTCAGTGTGTTTCCTTTACTCAAGGAATTGACATTCTCAAGGTAAAAAAAAAAAAAAACAAAAAAAACAAAGGCCATTAAAAGTAAACTCAGGAAAGCAAAATACTGTTTTCTTTGCTTTTCTGGCCTGATTGTAACTGTCACCCTCCCTTGCTCTTATTCCTGGCATGAGCTACAAAACTTATTTTTTAGACTTCCCCTCTCTCTTGTTCCTCTTTCTCATCTCTGTGAAATTAGTCCCAGTGAGACCATGGCCATGAGTACAAGTGTGTAGATGACCCACTGAGGAGCTTGTGCAGCTTCTGCAGCTGTACTAATGAACCTATTCTCTAAGTACAGAGCCATTGGCATAGAGCAGTCGCGTGTTTCTATACAGCACAGATTAATTTTCAGGGTTACTGAATGGTCCAACTCTAAATTGTTTACTTTCAATTGTCTCAGGTGCTGGGCTCTGTTGTTCAGCTCCTTCTTAATAAAACCCAAGAGTTCCAGGCTTCACACTGCATCTGCCTTTTTTTTTTTTTTTTTTTTTTCTGTTTTTCGTATAGTTCCCTTTAAGTAGCTACAGCTTTACAAGGAGACCTGGCAAGAGTGGAGGATTTTTCATCAGTCAAAGTTATTCCTTTTCAATAGATCTTGAGATTGTGTTTAATTATTTTTCACCCGTGTGTTTTTATTTTATTTATTTATTTTGCCTCCATTGGGAAGCAGAGGAAGATTAGAAAAGAGGATGAATCTGCTTGTACTTGGATGTGTCCTTACATAACCATCAGGTGTACTGGCAAAGAAAGATACTGAGTTTGAAGAAATGCTGGAAAGCAGTATCCGGAAGAAAATAAATTAGAGATTAAAAAATGTCTGGTTTTTTGAGTCAAACACTTTTGACTTTCATGAAGATCATAATGAATACAACACAGAAGTAATCCAGTGTTGATAAGTGCTTCAGTTTCGGAGGAAGGAGGTAAATAGGTGACTGAGGGGGTGAAATTTTCAGGTGAGTTACACTTCTTCCAGGCAGGTGGCTAAACCTTGACAAGCTGCCAAAGCAGTTAACAGCAGCCACTGTTGCTCAAGGCACTCTTCCATGCTTTTAACTTTTTCCAAACTGAAATATCTTGAGCAAAAAATGCTGCCAGCAATTGCCATCAAGAGGATTGCATACGTGACAGAAAGTGAGTTTGAGTAAGTGTCTGAGCCAGTTGAGGCAATAGGTGGGCCTTCTGGTGATAGAGAAATGGCAAGGAACAAGGTGAATGGGAGTGGCTGCATGAATATGAGTGTCTCAGGAAAGCAAAGAATTTGCTCTTTAATCTTCCTAGAGGTTACATACAGAGTGAAGCCCTAGTAATCTTGAAAGCAGGGATAATGCTCATTATTTTACTGGAGCATTTCCAGTGTCTAGTATATAGTTATTAATATTGAACATTGATTGAAAAGGTGGAATAGGATCCAACTGGAGTCAGAATGGAAAAAAAGGGCATAAGTCAGCTGAATTAAACGGTGACAAGCTGTGAGTAGTTCCACTTTGTCTTGAAAGCTGGAGCTCCTACTGTGGAGGGCTGGCTTCTAGTGCCAGCTCTGCTGTTACTTGAGCCTCTCCAAACTTTAATATCCTCATCTGTTAAACAAAAATGACAACAAAGAATAATTCAATTATGTTTAATGTAACTTCTGTGTGTGATGTTGTATTTTCAAAATGGCAGCTTCTCAAAGAAGAAAAGAGGAGTGTGTCAGAAAGTTTAAAAATAATATAGAAATGTAAACACTGCAGTTAGAAACTTTTAGCATCATGTAGGTTACCTGTCCACAGGGGAAGGTGAGCTTTGCAAAACACAACCCCATCTTCATTAACATTAACATGATTGAGAATTTCTTTTAAACTCAAGCAATATAGAATTTTACCTGTAAATGTTCCATGTCCAAATGAGAGCTTTAAGCAGGAGAAGATTTAAGAGTATGGGAGCTTTGCGTGAGTTTCGCAGGACTTATATTAATAGCTTTATTTGTTTCATTAGTGTCTGTAAGATTATTTGTTGGGAATAAAATTGCCCTGAGTTTTTCTCCTTGCCCCTGTTTTCTGCTTTATTTACCCTCTTGGGAAGCTTATGTGAATTGGACACATATTCTTATAGACTGACTAAGGAAAATCTTAGTATGTAGCTTGGAACCAAGATGAAATAGTATCTTCTTTTGGAAGCCTAAGAATGCATAGGGAAGACTAACCATATGGCCACCAGGATAGTATAGTTAAAAGTTATTAAGAACAGAGAGTAGCCCTAGAAAACTCCTTATCTTCTCAAGCAAACTGCTTTACCATGAGCCAAAATATTTTCTTCTCAACATCACACTCTAATAGCTCAAATTCATACAGCAGCGTAAATAAAGGGTAGCCAAATATTCTACGAGGTTAATTTGTACAGGGGTTGGTGGAGCAGAACATGCCACTCCACAAGGTCCATATGATTAAAACTTTAGATCTTTATCATAATCTTTTTATAAGCTGGTGCTAAAAAGTTTATGTAGGAGCTAGTCAGTGTATTTATTTTATTTACTTTGTTTTATTTTGTTTGAAAGTATTTATATATAATCTTAACAGGAAATATAGATTAAAATCATGATATTAATTAAAAAAACACGGTACTTGGAATTAGATTTTAATTCTAGACGACTGCCTTTGGGCAATTCAATATCTCTCAGCTTTGTTTTTTTGTTGTTGTTGTTCGGATGGTTTTATTTTATTTTTTTATGTATTTTTGAGACGGAGTCTCACTCTGTCACCCAGTCTGGAGTGTAGTGGCCTGATCTTTGCTTACTGCAATCTCTGCCTCTTAGGTTCAACTGATTCTCCTTCCTCAGCCTCCTGAGATTACAGGCACGCACCACTATGCCTGGCTGATTTTTGTGTTTTCAGTAGACACAGGGTTCAACCATGTTGATCAGGCTGGTCTTGAACTCCTGACCTCGTGATCCACCCATCTCAGCCTCCCAAAGTGCTGGATTACAGGCATAAGCCACAGTGCCCAGCCTTCTTTAAAAAAAAAAAAAAAAAAAAAAAGGTAAAATAAGGGAGACAAAAATAATTTCCATGAAACTTTTCAGTCCTAAACTTTTCAACAGCCTATAATTAAGAATTAAGTTATATGTACAGCATATCAGATTCAAAAGAGCATCATCCCCTATTCATGGGATACTCAACATTCAATTTGAGACTGTAGAAGGTGTGGTTGTATAAGTAGGGTTGAGTCAACCTATGGAAAACCCTAAATCCTGGAACAGGAATTCTGATTTGTTGAACTTAATTTCATCATCAACCTAATAGCATAGAATGCACTTCCTGGAGAAGATGAATCTGAAAGACTAAAAAAGTGTTGATTATTAGTATGATAATTATTTTACCAATCCGGTTGCAGTCCTTACAGCATTCCTAAGATAGGACTCTATTATCATTTCTCCCCTTTAGATAAAAAATTATAAACCAAAGTGTCAAAGAATCTTTTCCTACATTCTCCAAGCAAGTTAAGTGACACAGTCAGGATTTAAGCCCAAATTTCACAATCAGATTTTAAAGCTAAAAGAATGTTGACAGTCATCTACTTTAATAATCAAAGTATAAGACTACTTTGACAAAATATGTGGTTTAAGAATCTTTTACTTTAAATAACAATAAAGGCATATTTAGAAGAGAGATTTTGCAACTATATGACCAAAAGTTCCCTTACCAAAATACCTTTTTTTAAAAAAAAATTGACATAACCTAAAAAGGGCATTCTCTAGACAAACAATAACACTGTCAAAATCTGTTTTCTTTTATTTCACTTCTTTATTCTTAACCATTGTCTTTATTTGGTAGTAAAAATTCTTCCTGCATCAAGTATTAGTACCAGTTTTTTTTTCACTCAGACTAATCAATAATCTCTACTTCATGATGTCTTGCCTCGGTGGCACAGTCTTACTTATTTTCATTTATTTCTTAGCATCCTAGATGTAAATTCCATGAGTGCATCATTAGCCTGTTGGCCTTGCCATTGTACCATCACTCTGAGGAAACTGAGCTACTACATGGTGCGTCTCTCCTCTGTGGAGAGAGCTGCTGGGTGAGGATGAACAGAAGCTTCCTACAACAGTCATGTAACTGAGCCACCTTGGAAGCAGCTCCTCCAGCCCCATCAAGCTTTTAGAGGACTGCAGCCTCAGATGACATCTTCACAGCAACATCACAGAAAGACCCAGAGCCATCCAGCCATGCCGCTCCCAAATTTCTAACCTACAGATTATGAAATAACAAAATCTTACTATTGTTTTAGCCTGTTCTCTGGCCACATCTTGGTTACTTTTGTGTATCTTCTTTGTCTTCATCTTAATGTTGGTGTTTCTCAGCTCATCATCATGGCCTCTTTTTCTTTTCCAACTGTATAATGCTTTGGAGACATCTCTTCCATTCCCATTATTTCAGTTACCACCATTATGTTGGTGTTTCCTAAATCTGTATTTTCATCCAAAATGTGTACTCTGATTTATAGATCATATATCCAGGTTCCTTCTGGATAGGGCCACTTGGGTACCTCAAATTCATGTCTAAAATTAATTTCAGTAACAACATTTCTTGCCAAACATATTTCCCAAATGGGTATTCACGATTTTGGGTGATCCCTTTATCATTCAATCTATCATCAACATTAGAAATTGGCAATTAATCTCAACTTCTACGACATATATAATGAATGTCAGTCCCTTCTGGTATTTCTTGCTTAATATCTTCTTCACTTACTTTATGTTTTTCATTCAAAAATTACTGATGTATTTAAAAATGTTATAATTTTATTCAGAATTATTACTGTATCCCACTAACTGGTCTTCCTGACTCTTGTCTTATTCTTCTCCAATTCAGTCTTCATTGTGCTAAAAGGAAAATCTGGTCAAATCACTTCCCTGCTTAACATTCTTCAAACCATTCATGATAAAACATAAAATCATTATTTAAGATATCCAAATGATTCACAATGTATCAATTTCTTGGCCTATTTTGTCTGGTTACAAACGACACCAAAATTTAGTGGCTTAAAACAAGAAAGTTGTTTATGTTGCTCCACATTAAGTACAATTTTTGCAGGGCTAGTCACAGTCAGATCACCTCTACTTTACTCAAGGTCAGCTGAGGCAACTGAAGGGCTCCGGACTGGATTCATCTGAGGGAATTTATGGGGGCATCTGGGTCTTTCTGTGATGTTGCTGTGAAGATGTCATCTGAGGCTGCGGTCATCTAAAAGCTTGATGGGGGACTGGAGGAGCTGCTTCCAAGGTGGCTCACTTACATGACTGTTGTAGGAAGCTTCTGTTCGTCCTCACCCAGCGGCTCTCTTCACAGAGGAGAGACGCACCATGTAGTAGCTCAATTTCCTCAAAGTGATGGTACAATGGCAAGGCCAACAGGCTAATGATGCACTCACGGAATTTACTTCTAGGATGCTAAGAAATAAACGAAAATAAGTAAGACTGTGCCACCGAGGCAAGACATCATGAAGTAGAGATTATTGATTAGTCTGAGTGAAAAAAAAACTAGTACTAATACCTGATGCAGGAAGAATTTTTACTACCAAATAAAGACAATAGTTAAGAAAAAAGTAGTGAGATAAAAGTGTATCTGTTGGTCAATGTTGGCTGTTGGTTGGGAAGACTCACAGAGTTGGGTCAATCGGTAAGAACACCTGCTCAAGGACTCTTCAAGTTGCTTCTTGGCTATCTCATAGCACAGTGAAAAATATTCAAGGGTAATGAGAAAGCCAAGTGAAAGCTGTGGTCTTTTTATGACCTATCCTCAGAAGCCAGGTATAATCACTTCCTTTATACTCCATTAATTTGAGAAGTCACAACCCCTCCCAGGTTCAAGGGGATGAAAAAAGACTCTGCCTCTTGAGGGGTGAGTAGCAAGTTTCTGGAATTCCATGTGGGACCAGAAATATTGCTCTTGCTGTGTTTGAAGAATTCAATCTGATGCACAGTACCGTTGTTTAATTCACTGCTCATTGTTTTGATATTATAATATTTCTGAATTAATTGCAATTTTCAACAGAGATAACATGTTTGATATAGTTTCCTCCATAGATATTCATCCCTTTGAGTGCACTGTCTGTCAATCACTTCTTTCTTATCCCCTATTCATCCTTCAAGATTTAGTTTGGCTAACATTTTATCTTAAACTCCCTCCCTATATCCCTGGCCTCCAAAGATCGCTCCTCTGGGATCTTTTAAAACTCTGCTTTTAGTAATATCTTCTTTCTGTTTTCCCAATATTATATTTTACTAACTTGAATACTCCTCTGTTTCTTCTGTTGGATCTAAGCAATTTGAGGTCAGTTCTACATCAAATTTGTTTGTATATGTTCTTTGTTAAATGCCTAAAAACTAGTAGGAATGCTATAACTTCCATGTAAATTTTGAATGAATGAGACTGCAGAGATGCTTTGGGATCCTACCGCCAAAGACCTTGTATGTCAGACCGGTGTTCAGAATGTATCCTGGGCCAGTCTACTAAATCTTTGCCTTCGTGAATTAATGATGAGCATTTATTTTGATGGCATTAATCAAAGAAGGATGATAGAACTAACATGATGGCAGGATGATATAGGATAAGCCAAGTGTAGGAGGTAGGGTGTTGCTGATGATCCATAAAAGGACAACAGCAACTGTCTCAAGCAAGGTATTATATGCAGGTAGAGAAAAAGATTCAATGAGCTTTAAAATCTAGTTGCAATCATATGATTCATTAAGCATTTTTTTCTAAAGGGCTGTGGCTACACTGTCAAGACAATTTCTAAACTAAGCAATTCCTGACCTGATTTTTGGAAGCTGATGAGTCACATACTTATAGACTTAGAGGCTTTACTGGTGTAGGTCATTTGTAATGCTCAGTGCTTGTAGTTTAAATTAGCATGGCTTTTACAGATCCCTTAATGTGCATAATCTGACCCAATAGTGAGATGGTTTTAAGAAAGATAGAGTTTAGGGAAAAATATATATGAAACAATTTTTGAAGATTTCCCAAGTGCTAGCAGACTAATTTAAAGGACCTTAACTGAATTCTGATCAGAACCTCTCCAAATATCTCTGTCACATCTAAATGTGGCCATCTGGCCACTCCATTGTAATATTTTCAAATTGTGACCAGCAATGGAGATGTTGAATTTGGGCTCAAACCCGACTTTACTCTGTAAAATAGAAATTGTCAGTGATAGAAAGGAGAACAAGTTTGATTGGCATTTCCTTAGTAGAGAATCCGTGAACACATCAAACACATGATTTTATGTGTATGTGAAGAAATGATGCTTTTATTCCAAATAACTATTTAGCATTCATATATAGTATTTTGATGAAAAAATGATATTCAGTTAGAACCCATTGTGATCTACGTAATGTAGAGATATAAAGAGAAATAGTTATTACTCTTAAGACACTAACATAATTTGAAATGCAAAATACATGAGAAATTAGAATCCACAGCAGTGCCTGATTATCATATACAGCAGTACTATTGAAACACTAAACTTACAAGACGTTTTGAACAAAAGAGAACCGAGGCTACTTCAGCCAAACACTATACATAATTTCATCTATCACAATAATGCTTTAAGGTATTATCCCATTTTCAAATGAGAAAATTGAACGCATGTGTTTGAAAAAAGCTCAAATTGGAGCTTGGTTCTCACTCCAGAAATATTTATTTTTCTAATTTGCCATCCTGTCACTTATTTTTTTAATGATAGTATGGAGTGACAGTATGAGCAATATAGACAGTATGAGTGATATAGAAATTAATATTTTTGGAATATCACTTTTTTTTTTTTTTTTTTTTTTGACACTGAGTCTCGCCCTGTCGCCCAGGCTGTAGTGCAGTGGCGCGATCGATCTCTGCTCACTGCAAGCTCTGCCTCCTGGGTTCATGCCATTCTCCTGCCTCAGCCTCCCTAGTAGCTGGGACCACAGACGCTCGCCACTATGCCTGGCTACTTTTTTTTGTATTTTTAGTAGAGACAGGGTTTCAATGTGTTAGTCAGCATGGTCTAGATCTCCTGACCTCGTGATCTGCCCGCCTCAACCTCCTAAAGTGCTGGGATTACAGGTGTGAGCCACTGCACCCGGCCAGATACTTAATTTTTAAACAAACTGAAATCAGTTTGACTTCATACCCGAGGTAGAAAATTAGCCCAGCCTTGAAAGATGAGTAAGTTTGGAGAGGTGAAAATGCAGATAGTAAAATGGGGAGAAAGACACGATTGAACAAATGCAGATGGGAAAGAATTCAGATTGTTGATAAGCAGGTCAATGGGAGTCAATGGGAATCCTTCCCCCCACATCAACAATCAAATAAATGAGTTGTTTAGGGCAATAAAAAGGTAAATAGTTTGAAAGGGAGGTACTGCCCATGGAGGGTCTTGATACCAGTTGGTACTGTAAAAATGTGTATATTTTCTCTTGACAACATATTCTTTTATTTTTCTTTTTTCACTAAAGGTTATTTGATACTACATAGTCTAGTGGACGTACAGTCTTTATATTGCACATGAACTGGAGATGAAATATTTAAAATTAAGGTATTACAATTAATGGCAGCATTGAAATGAAGAGTAATGACAGATTCAAATGTAGGACTGCTTCCCACAAGCGCTAAGCCCACTCTTTGTAAGTCATCATGGAATCAAACCTTTCCCAAGCTACGTTTCTATGTCTGCCTTTTGGGAGGACTTGCCATGTAAAACATCTAGGTCAAAAGTAACTCGTTGTAATACACAGTGAGGGGACAAAGGGAAAATGAGTCCAAGATTCCATTCCATTCTCACCAATATCATCCACCTACGCTAGATCCCCAACCACCCCTACCAACTGCTGGGCCCAACAGTTCCATGCTATAACTACAGCAAAACATCCCACTTTTCAGTTCACAAAAACACATAAGTACCTTCAACTCTGGGGGCACTTTAGATACCCGAACCATTCTTTTCCTTTCCTAACAGAAAAATCTAAAGTCAGCTAAATGTTCTTTGTTTTAGCAAGCTTTATTAACCTATTCTTCTACCTGAGTATCTTCATATTGGTGCATACCTATTAAAGCCTTTATCTATTGCATAACATTCACTTTTTTTCTGCCCAAATCTGAGTCCCTTGGAAATAGCTAATTTTGTTAATTTTTTTTTTCTGTCCTCATCCTCAGTGTTTTGCTGATGTTTTAGAATAAATAAATGTTCTGAAGTCTGTGAAAATCTCTGTATTTTAAATCAGAATGTTTGAGAGAAAATTCTAATTGGTAAAAATACATATGAAATATAGAAGAAAACCATTCATTTATTTTTCCTTTTAGAAAGATGATTTCTGAATGGGAATCTTGAAGAGATGAACTGGAAGCCTGAGACCCTTAAGAAATATTATAGTTTTGTTGTCCATCTTAGGCAAAGTAAAAATGAAATCTGCTAGCCTGGGTTTTCCAACAGGCATGTATGGGAAGGAGGCAATGAGGAATGAGAGAGAGAAGATGAAGGAAATTCCAGCAGGAAAGTAACATATTTAGCTCAAGCAGAGAAAGCTCTTAAGTTAATGAGAAGCCCTACATGCTCTCAGCTTATGTTACTCGTGGAGGAACTGGGTAGAGCTCTGAGTCTGGAGGCAGTGCAGGAAGCCACAGGATACCCCATCGCCACCCCTCAATAATCATATTGGTAGCACAGAGGCGCCTTTTTGTTGTGGCTTCTGCCATGGAGCAATACAAAGACACCTAAATATGACTGACTCCAACACACAGGATTGCAGGCTCCCTCCTGGCTTCCACAACATAAATGGCCTTTCAAGCAGCAGGAGCCTGGGGGACCAGGCTGGCTTTTGACAAAACTGTAGAATCAGCCAACCTGCCTTCGGCACCCTCCCATCACTCACTTCCATTTCCATGCTGTTTCCCTCTCCTGGAGCTCAGTGCTCTTTCCCTGTTCATCTCTTGCCCTCAGGCAGGGAGTTATCCAGTTGCAGAAATATGGAGTCAGAAACTGGAGCTCTCCTTCTCAGCCTACTGGCTAGGTTTCCTTGTTCAATCTTTGACATCTCTGTTCCTGGGATTTTCAAAAGCACACACAAATAAAAGAGTGACACAGAGAGTAACTCTAAAGAATCTTCTGTCTCTTCTTGTTTAGGACATTATTTGAATTAATGGTGAAGGTGAAAGTCTCACAGTAAAGCCAGCCCATTGGTGCATTGTTATTGGTTTAGAATTAATTTACTTTATTTCTTTCTCTTCTCTTTTTCCACCACTAGGAACTGCCTTTGAAGCTCAGACCCACCCGTCTACTACTTCTACTCTTCATGCCTCTTCACTGGTGGAAATATAGGAGTCATCCAGCATCCAGGGAGGAAACTCAGAGGGTAGGGGTGAGTCAAAGGGACCCAACCGGGCTTGTTCTGTGGAGGGTTGAAGCCAAATCCACCAGCTACTCAAGGATCTGTTCAAAATTGGAAGCATGAAATAAATAGTACATCCTTATTGAGGAAAGGAAGATGGGGTCAGAAAGTAAGTGTGGGGAACTAAATCAGTGTGGGTAATAGGCCAGGATTAAGAAGAAAAAGGCAGAGGACACAGCAGCTGGTCTGGGGTCCACAGCAATATTCAGGATTTTTCCCCATATAGATAAAATTGCTACTTCAGAATTATTTCTCAAAGTGAGCTAATTATTTTTCTCCCATGTTGATACCTAGAACCAGGTTTCAGGACATCTTGCTGGTGGAGTGTGAGCAGAAGGGGTTAGATGGTTCTGCCCTTCTGGAGCAGGTGTCTGACCACAGCAATTCTGGAGCATCTGAGTCTGTCCTGAAGCTACCTCTTTGAGGTGACAGATGACTTAGCCAGGGGCCAGATGGAACAGGGATTTTATAAGCCTGGCTTTATTTATTTTTTTCTTTTCTTTTCCTCTTTTTTTTTTTTTTTTTTTTTTCTTTTTTGCCTTGCCTTCACCTCTTCACCTTTGTTTCCTCACCAAAGTCAGCAGCATGATGTCACTGAGCCCAGGTTGGGAGAGTGGAGTCAAGGTTAAGGTATAGCAGAAGAAATCATCATGACTACTCTCTCTTCCCACATCACACTCGATGGCTTACTCTCCAAATGAAGAGCTATGAATATCTAACAGGACAAATAAGCCACGGGCCTGGAGCTCAAGACTTTTTGGTGACTTAGGGATACAAGCTTAAATTGATAGTAAGGATGCCAGTCTAGGACAAACATTCTCCTCCCTAGGTAGTCATCAGTTTGGCTATCTTCATTGGCCCGGCGCGGTGGCTCACGCCTGTAATCCCAGCACTTTGGGAGGCCGAGGCGGGCGGATCACAAGGTCAGGAGATCGAGACCACGGTGAAACCCCGTCTCTACTAAAAATACAAAAAATTAGCCGGGCGCGGTTGTGGGCGCCTGTAGTCCCAGCTACTCGGGAGGCTGAGGCAGGAGAATGGCGTGAACCCGGGAGGCGGAGCTTGCAGTGAGCCGAGATCGCGCCACTGCACTCCAGCCTGGGCGACAGAGCGAGACTCCGTCTCAAAAAAAAAAAAAAAAAAAAAAAAAAAAAAGAAAATTGTCTTCAGTAGCTCTCATAAAAAATGGAACAGGGTGCAGATGTTGGTTTGACAGTTCGGACACAGAAACACCTTTCTCGTCTGGCAACCTAGTTTCTCAGGGATTGAAGGAAGTTCATTAACACTTTATAAAGTTCCTTGGCAAGATTAAAAGTTGTTTGAATCGGGTCCTGAAAGTTGATCAATAGCTGCTGGTCTCCCTTTTCAGCACAGAGGCCTGCTTTTTTTTTTAAATCTCTGCTAGGGTCTGAAACCTGATAGGGATCATCTTCATAGAGCTGAAACAAATGTTCTATCATGCATGGCACTGTATTCCCTCCCTCTCCCTCTTTCTCTATGATCCAGTAACTTTGCTGTGGATAACGTTGGTAAGACATCATCTGAATTAAGTAGTCAAATTAAAAATTCTGAGCACAGGCAAATGGTAATAATGTGCCAAGTGATAAATTACAATTAGAAGAACACAGTGTCTTTTCTGTGAAATCCCTTCTAAAAATACATAACCTGAATATTTTCATGAAGAAAATATGTCAACAAAACTCAAATTGAGGACATTAACAAAATAATTGGCTTGCAATCTTCAAAAATATCAAGGTCAGACAAGTCAAGGAAAGACTGAGGGACTTTTCTAGATTGAAGGAATCTAAAGATATATTATAACTAAACCAACTCATGATCCTGCATCAGAGCCTTTTGCCAAAAAGGGAGCTATTGGTACAATTGGCAAAACTTGAATGGGCATCTGTGTATTTGCTAATGGTAATATATCCATATTAATTTCCTGCTTTCCTGCTCTTACAGTGGTTATGGAGGAGAATGTCCTTGTTTGTAAGTGAAACTTAAATATTTGCAGACGATTGGCTAGCACATCAATAACTTACTCTCCAGTGATTCAGGAACATATTTTTGGCTTTTTTGGTTTGTCTGTTTTGAGACGGAGTCTCGCTCTATCGCCCAGGCTGGAGTGCAGTCGTGCCATCTCAAGTTTAAAAAGCTAAAAAAAAAAGCCTCTATTCATAGACATAATGGTTCCAGGTGTTAAAGTTCCTTTAAGGGTCCCCTGTCCTTAAAAAGAGATTAACTTATGTGGGGTTAATGTGCATTTATTTTAGAAAGCAAATATTTAATATTAGGAAAATAGAATATTTTCATTGAAAGACCACTGAATTGGGATATCTGAGCCTTAGTTTCTAACTCGGCATGGGCAGAAACATGTGTGACAGTTTACTCCTGACACTCAGCTTCCACTCATGTACATGGTTGACCACTCTCAAGCTTTGACAGAGAAATTTCACATTAATTGACAGAATTTAAAGTGCTTAAAATATCCCCACAGAAATAAAGGATGATTCATTTTTGAGAAAGGTATTTTAATTGATTTTTAGATAAATAAGAATGGATAGGTTTTAACCTTCTAATGTAACTGAATTTATTTCTTACTTTTATATTTTGCATATAGACACAGACTGAGGTTACTGTAAGTTCTGTTTTCAAAAACAAATGGAGTTGCTCTGTTTGACTAACATTTAAGACATGGGGCTTAATGGTAAAGTTGCACTCATCTCTCATTTGCGACACTGACAGAGGAATCCACAAATACTCAGATTGTCCATGTAAATAATGTGCTTTCCTAACCTCTTTGTTATAGAAGAATCATGGATTGAAAAGATGACTAAGAAAGGAAAAGAGGTTTATCAAACTAATTACATCAAAGGGAGCTGAAGTTACCCTGTTCCTGTTCTCAATCAGAAAAGTAATATTAGTCATCTGAGAAAAGTGATTCCCCTACCCACACTGCCAGGCAACTGCATATCTGCTTTTGGCACCATAGATCAGTTGGCATTTCCTAAAGTTTTATTGAAATCACATAATATATTATGTATTCCTTTTTTCTTTGCTGGCTTCTTTCATTCAGCATAATTACTTTGAGATACGTCCAGTTTGCATATATTGATAGATTGTTTTTATTGCAGGTTAAGTATTACACAGCTATACCAAAATGTGTTATTTCATTCACCTCTTGAAAGACAACTGAGTTGTTTCCAGTTAGGGGGCTCTTAGAAATAAAGCTTCTGTGAACGTTCTTTTACAAGTTATTCATGATCATATAATTTTTTTCTTTTTGTTAAACATCTAGAGATAGAATGGCTGAATCATATGGTATGTATATGTTGAACTTTTTAAGAAACTGCCAAAGTATTTTCACCAGCAATGTATGAAAACCCCAGTTTCTTCACATTCTCACCAAACTGGATATACCTCAGCCTTTAAAATTTTTGCCAATCTCACTATTCACAATAGCAAAGACTTGGAATCAACCCAAATGTCCAGCAGTGACAGACTGGATTAAGAAAATGTGACACATATACACCATGGAATACTATGCAGCCACAAAAAAGGATGAGCTTGTGTCCTTTGTAGGGACATGGATGCAGCTGGAAACCATCATTCTCAGCAAACTATCACAAGAACAGAAAACCAAACACCGCATGTTCTCACTCATAGGTGGGAATTGAACAATGAAATCACTTGGACTCTGGAAGGGGAACATCACACACCAGGTCCTATTATGAGGAGGGGGGACAGGGGAGGGATGACATTGGGAGTTATACCTGATGCAAATGACGAGTTGATGGGTGCTGACAAGTTGATGGATGCAGCACACCAACATGGCACAAGTATACATATGTAACAAACCTGCATGCTGTGCATATGTACCCTAGAACTTCAAGTATTAAAAAAAAAATGTTTGCCAATCTGACAGGTAAGTAGTAGTAAACTTTCATGGTTTTAATTTTGCATTTCTCTAATGACTAATGATGTTGAGTCTTTTCCTATGGGTATTTGCTTTTTATACAGTCTTTGGTGAAATACCTGCTGAAATATCTTACTTATTTTTTAAGCTAAGATGTTTGGTTTATTATGGAGTTTCAAGAATTATTAATATAGATGTAAGTCAGACATTGTACATATGTCTTGTAGATATTTTTACTGAGGCCATAGATGGCCTTTTCATTTTCTTAATAGTGGCTTTTGAAAAACAGAAGTTAATTTTTGTGTGTAATATGAGACATGTATTATTATTATTTTTATTATTATTATGCATATAACTATTCAATTGTTCCAGCATTCTTTATTGACCTTCTTGGGTTTCCAAATAGATAAAATGCAAGTCTCAATTTCATCAAATAAATTTCCAAGTTGCATTACCATTATATTTTACTTTTAGTATATCAAATACTCTTTACAACTGTCTTCTGAAGCACTCAATTGAAATAGAAATGTATTACAGGATTTTGGCATGGTTTTATAAGGCAATATATAACTTACCTTTTAGAGTATTGTTCTGAAATTAACAACCATTAAAAACACTATGCGTGTCTTTTTTCTTTCATAATATTATTTTTACTTTTTTATTTTTAATTTTTTTTTAAATCACCTTTTATATTCAGAGGGTACATATGCAGGTTTGTGATCTGGCTGTGTTATGTAATGCGGAGGTTTGGGCTTCTAGTGAACCCATCGTTGAAACAGTGAACGTTATAATAAATAGGTAGTTTTTCAACCCTGTTTCCTCTCCCAGCCTTCCCTCTTGCGAAGTTTGCAAAGTCCATTTTTACAATCTTTATGTGTATTCATTTTTAGCTCCCATTTATGAGTGAGAACATACAGTATTTGGTTGTCTGCTTCTGAGTTATTTCATTTAAGCTAATGGCCTACAGCTCCATCCATGTTGCTGCGAAAGACATGGTTTTATTCCTTTTATGGCGGCATAGTATTCCATGTGTATATGTATATTCATACTATATATATTCATACTTTATATATGATATAGATATATCTATATCATACTTTCTTTACCCAATACACTGTTGATGGGCACCTAGGTTGATTCCATGACTTTGTTATTGTGAATAGTGCTGCAATAAACACAAGACTGCAGGTACGGGTGTCCTTTTTGCACAATTACTTTTCCTTTGGCTGTATACCTAGTAGTGGGATTGCTGGATTGAATAGTAGTTCTATTTTTAGTTCTTTGAAAATCCCCATACTGTTTTCCATTGGAGTTGAACTAATTTACATTCTCACTAACCGTGTATAAGTGTTCCCTTTTCTCTGCAACCTTGCCAACATCGGGTATTTTCTGTGTTTTTAATAATAGGCACTCTGACTGGTGTAAGATGATATCTCATTTTGGCTTTAATTTGCATTTCTCCGATGAGTAGCGATGTTGAGCATTTTTTCATATTTTTGTTGGCCGCTGTATGTCTTCTTTAGAGAAGTGTCTGTTCATGTTCTTTGCCTGCTTTTTAATGGGGCTATTTGTTTTTTCTGCTATGTATGTTTAGTGTACTAAAAAATCAGTAACACACTGTTATCCACAAGAGTATGCCCACAGTAAATGCTTTTAGACTGTTGAAATGTCGTGGTTTTTATGCATGAACTGAGTGTTCTATCTCTTCCTCATGGTCAGAGTGTCAGTTACAATTCTAAAATGCCTCAGTGTTCCTGTACTTAGCACAGTTAACTGAATTTTATTTCTTTATTTAGGATTTCAGATCCTCAATAGTAAAATAGTAAACATCATATGCAAAATTTAAGAGAAGTTTTTAAGAAACAATATACAGGTTTAATGCAGAGATTGAATAATAGCCTTAATGGGAACTTTTTTTTTTCCTACTTTTCTAGTAGAATTTAAGCTGGCTATCTACCCAAATCTTGACTTGACCAAATCTGAGGAAAGGAAGTGGTATTTTCTTACTTGTAGATGGCACTTTGTATTTTACAAAATAATTACACATATTAACCCATTCAATAAACATTACACACAACAAATATTGTCTATATTGTCTTACTTAATTTCCCCACTGCCATACAAGTGGGACATAAACAAATCATATAACTACAGTAAATATACACATTATGTATATACTATATACATCTTCATATTCACAAATCTTGAACTGACATTTAGCATTTCATTTAATTATGAAGGAAGGCAACAAAACACAGTTCTGTTAACAATATCTTGACTTTTTCACCAACAGAAGTCACGTTTATGTTCAAATCACATCTAACTTGTTGCAGACATCCCAAAACATTGCATCTGCTAATCATTTTAATAAAATAATTGTAGTTATTAAAATGCCTTCTAGCTTGCATTTTTAAACATTAATATATATATTTAACATTTTTAAATGTTAAAATATACATATTTAACATTTTTAAATGTTAAAATATATATATATATAAAAATATATATATATATAAAATTTATATACTGCTATGCCACACATTTATTGGTTTAGTTGTAGTTGTTTTTTGTTTTTCTTTTTTTCAACAGAGTCTTGCTCTGTCGCCCAGGATGGAGTGCAGTGATGCAATCCTGGCTCACTGCAACCTCTGCCTCCCGGGTTCGAGCGATTCCCCTGCCTCAGCCTCCCAAGTAGCTGGGACAACAGGTGCACATCACCACACCCAGCCAATTTTTTTGTATTTTAGCAGAGATGGGGTTTCACCATGTTGGCCAGGCTGGTCTTGAACTCCTAACCTTGTGATTCACCCGCCTCGGTCACCCAAAGTGCTGGGATTACAGGCGTGAGTCACGGCGCCCAGCCGGTTTAGTATTTTAGTAACTGCATTTCAGTATAATTTGTTTATTTTGAAATCCTATATATTGAGTTAGCCACTACAAGTTTTAAATGCATTTATTTCATAATATTTAATATAATTTTATACTGAAAAGAAGCCCAAACTGCCAAAGGGGTCTACAGAGTAAGAATGCTTAAGAATTCCTAAAACAGAGTTATATACAGGATCAAGTAAAGACATTAAAAACATAGTGTTGAGTGTTGAAAGAACAAATCTGGTTGAAATCTAAAGTTCAATACCATTTATGTCCATTGAAAAATCAAAGTCACACCACATTAAAAATACATACAAACAGGCAAGCATACATGTATCAAAGAGAGGAAAGTTATGAGTAAATGTACATGTGGGAGTGGGCTTTAGGTAGAAAGATCAGGTATATAAGATAAAAGTGATGAAATAAAGATCATGTAAAAATCTATGATGCTAGGTGTCTGCATAGGAGGGTCCAAAAAGGAAAAATAAAATGAAGATATTTATGTTGGTTCGAGACCCATCACCTCTAGTAAGCCACTCAATATCCAAAAACATCCTTAAGAGAGAGAGTCCTTTATCTCTGGATTTACAACAGTCAGACTCTACTTATGTAGGATAGGAAGTATTTCTCTCTCTCTCTAAATAGCAAGGGGTCTAACATAGGGATGCTCTTGGAGTTTCTTTTATCTGCTCTTATCAACGGAGCCAAGGATTTTTTTTCTTTCCATCACCACTTGTCACTTCATCAACATTTAAAGCAACCCTGTTTTTCTAAAATATGTGGGGCTTGTCTTCTCAGCACAAATGGCCTTTGAATGGCGTCTTAACCAAACCAAAACAGTGTTGGTCCATGCGTGTGCCTGTACATTGAGGCAAAGTGTAAGTATATACTATTTGTGTACCACAGATCACTTTCTGTATTCCACATGTATTCCCCACAGCTCTTCATTTCAATCCTGACCACATAATGCATTGCTTCACAACATTTGTTAACTGAAAATACATTAGAATTGTTTGACAGCAAATAAGACATAATTTTCTTTGTATAAATTATGGATTTACATCTTTGACCATGGGAAAGCCATATAAATACTTCCAAACGTGTCAAAATTTCTTTTAGTAGATTTGAATTAGTATCCTATATTCTCATTATTTATCAGAAATATCCCCTTTTCTCATGAATTTTATGAATTTGACCCATGGCAGTTTATCTTAAGACATATTATTGGCATACTAGTTTGTTGGCCACACTTTTCCCTTGACAAAGCTGGTTACTCTGCATTCAAATGTTTGTCTTGGAAGCTGATCAATGAAAACACATGGAAATATGGCAGGGAACACACACTGGGGCCTGTCTGGGGTGTGGGGAGGGGGAGCATCAGGAAAAATAGCTAATGGATGCCGGTCATAATACCTGGGGGATGGGTGGATCTGTGCAGCAAACCACCATTGCACACATTTACCTATGTAACAAAACTGCACATCCTGCACATAAGCCCTGGAAATTAAAAAATTGGAAAAAAAAAAAAAAAGAGTGTTTCATCTTTCTCTATATGAAATTTACTACATTTAATTCACCAGAATATAAGTGCTATGAGGACAGGGTTTTTATTACTCTTAATTCTCTTACATATCCGCACTGAGTTATTCCTCAATAAATATTTGTTGAAGCAATTATATAAGCAATAAAAGAAAATATAAGGTAAATTACATTTATTTTTTAAAATTTCCTTCTAGTTTATATTTCTGTTAAGTTTCCCATAATGTGTAAGGTTTCTCATATAATTTTCTAATAAAATATTTAAAAATATCAGTTCATTTTTTTCAGTGGTTTCCTTGCTTACAGCCTAGCAATTCTTGACAAACTATGGTGATTATTTTTAAAACTTATTTAGGAGCTGATGAAAGCAGAATAACATTACCATCTCTAATGTGTTCTAATTATTTAGAAAAGAAAACTTTTATTACAATTTACCGGTTTAAATCACATACTGTATGCTGCTCGTTTAAAAAATACATTAATTCCAATGAGTAAATAAACAAATTTTCAATATATTCTGTCAATCATTACTTAATATTTAAACTCATGCTGAGATATCCCTATATTGTACTTTTATAATATTTTATTCTAAAAATGTTTTCCCATCTGTTGAAATTAAGAATAGATATTTTATGACTAATTTCCATCATATATTGAATTCCCAATCCAGACCTTTTAATACCTGTATTACTTAAACACAAGTTTTCTGTCATATAAACTAACCACATTACCTACTATTAAAAGTTCTTCCCAGAAAGAGATTTTGGCAAACTATATAGTTAACCAACTATTAAAATCAAAGCTATATGAATTATATACATTTTTTAAAAAATAACTGATTAAGAATATTAAAGGAAACAAATCTATGTGCATTTCAGGGTAACCAATGTATGTGATTTATTAGGATTTTTAAAGAGTGTGGGACAATGTTAAATCCAGTTATTCAAAAAGGACGAGAAAATGGGAATAGAAAACAAAAGTGTATGAGCTCCTAGAGAAAGTAGATAATTTACTTAGAAATGACTGGACAGAAAAGTTCCATTGTGGGAGGGACAAGAACAGTGACAAGAGACCAGTTTTATCAGGTCAGCTCATTGCTTGCCAATCTTATTTAAACTTCATCACTTTCCAGATTGGAAGGGTGAATTTCTAATTAGCTCCTTTTTCATCAGTCAAGGCTCAATCTCTCTAAACAATCTTTGGGTAATGATCATATCCCCACTTTGATCAACTTTGGGGAAATTGCAGAGCCAAATATTAAACAGGTGCTTATGAAATTTTGCTCAACCACCTGTTCTCTAGACCCCTGGCTGACCCAGTTAACAAAGATCAGTGTACTTCAATTCGTCCAAGTGATACCAAATATAACCAACCCTTAATTAACACTGGGCACTTTTCTCTCAACCTTGCGATCTGATTGTCTCAAATTAATCTTCAGTACATTTTATATCTCAATGAAAGAACCAAAAAGAACCTGTACCTCGAACCTAAAATAATATATGTATAATCTTGGCTACAATAACAAGGCCTATAATCCTCCCCCACTTAATTTACTATTCATTTAATTTGTTCATATTTTATTTGCCTTGGGGCTAAAACAACTGTTTGTGTAGAACTGTTAAAGCATTTTCCTTATGCTAAAAATAAATGTCTCAAACTTTGCTGTCCATAAGAATCATCTGGGGAATCAGTAAACAAGCAGAATCCCAGATTCTAGGTCTCACTTCAGAATTACAGAATAAACCTAGGTTAGATGTAGCCTAGGGATTGGTAGGTTCAACAAATTTTCTAGGTAACTCAAGTGTAGACCAACACCTGACCTGAGGATCATGACAACAAACTTTGATTTAGGAAAACCAGCTTTGAATGACGCGTCTCAATTTTTCGTTGAATATTTATTTCATTGTTTAATTGTAAAATAATACTTTAATGTAGGGTAACGGGGCTATTTCCAGCAAAGAAAAATCCCGTAAGAGGTAGATGAAAAGTGTCTGGGACTTATAAACAAAGAGATAAGAATAACTCTTTAATTTTTCTCCATGCTCATCTCCAATTTGTTAATCCTTTTATTAATTGTAAAAAAAAATCAGTTTCTATCATTTTCCATGAATATATATATACATTTATTTATATATATACACACATATAAATGTGTGTATATATATGCATGTGTGTATATATATATATAAATAAATATGTATATGTTTTCCTGGAGTGTGTGTGTGTGCGTGCATGTGTGTATATACACACACACATGCTTAGGTATATATAAGCACATTTGGAGACAAGATAAATGCCCTCTTTACATGATGGAGTTAAAATGTTGCAGTGGTTAAAGGTTTGTGGTCAGGAGTCTCATAGTCTGCATTTGAAACCTGGCTCTACTGTGTACCAAGTGGGCAAAGTTCTCTATCCTGTCTAAACCAGCTGCTGCTTTTTCACCTGGAAAATAGGGTTAATGGTACATATTTATTAAGATTAGTGTAAAAATTAAATTTTGGCTCATAGATATTGCTTCACATATGATTGTTTACTGACAGACAACAGTGTTCTCTCACTTCTTTTTACTGTTTATGCCACTATATATTTAAAATTTCTCTATTAAACTTGAAGTTTTATTTTTTATTATCTAGTATTATAAGTGTGTCATATGCATAAAAATTTCCATTTCTTAAAAAGGAATGTTTCTTCTTTAAGGGCAGGCAATATTTATTACTACCTTTACGGTAGCCAGTAGAAAGGTACATGCTTAATGCGACATGTGCTCAGTAAATATGCACTCAGGTGAATTACAATACTAACCAAGTAAATTATATATGTGTGTGTGATGTGTGTGTGTCTGTATATATTATCTACCATTGTATAACAAATTGTCTACAATTTAGCAGCTTAAAACAGCACACATCTATGACACATATTGATTATCTCAACATTTCTATGAGTCAGGAATCTTGACACAAATTAACTGGGTTCCCTGTTTCAGGGTCTATAACAAGGTTGCAATCAAGCTTTGGGCCAGGGCTTCAGACTCCTCCAAATGCCTGACTTGAGAAAGATTCACTTCAAAACTCACTCACGTGGTCGTAGGCAGAATTCAGTTCCTTCCAGACTGCTGGACTGAGGACCTACCTCTGTTCCTTGCTGGTAATTGTTCAGAGGCTGCCCACAGTTCCTCACCACGTGTGACTCTCCAGCTTACTTCATCAGAAAAAGCAGGAAAGAAATTCCAGGAGGAGACTGCTGAAAGCAAGATGGAAATCAGTCTTTTGTACTCTAATTATGACCATACTTTATTCTAGGCAAGTCTCTAGGTCCAGTCTATGCTCAAGGGGAGAGAATTACTCAAAGGCATGAATACCAGAAAGCAATGATAATTGGAAGCCTTGTGAGCTTATGTTAAAAATACCACTATACATGTACATGTGTATGGTAAGGCATACTTAACACTTTAAGTAGCCGGGAGGTGATTAATAGGGACTTTTTTTTTTTTTTTTTTTTAACTTTAAGTTCCAGGATACACGTGCAGAATGTACAGGTTTTTTTACATAGGTATACGTGTGCCATGGCGGTTTGCTGCATCTATTGACCCATCCTCTAAATTCCCTCCCCTAGCCTCCCACCCACCAGCAGGCCCTGGTGTGTGTCATTTCTCTCTCTATGTCCATGTGTTCTCATTGTTCAACTCCCACTTAGGAGTGAGAACATGCAGTGTTTGGTTTTCTGTTCCTGTGTTAGTTTGCTGAGGATGATGGCTTTCAAGCTTCATCCATTTCCCTGCAAAAACATGATCTCATTCCTTTTTGGGTATGTACCACATTTTCTTTATCCAGTCTATCACTGATGGGCATTTGGGTTGGTTCCATGACTTTGCTATTGTTGCAATAAACATATGTGTGCATGTGTCTTTATAGTAGAATGATGTATATTCCTTTGGGTATATACCCAGTAATGGGATTGCTGGGTCAAATAATATTTCTGGTTCTAGATCGCTGAGTAATTACCATACTGTCTTCCACAATGGTTGAACTAACTTTCATTCCCACCAACAGTGTAAAAACATTCCTAATTCTCCAGTGCCTCACCAGCATCTATTGTTTCTTGACTTTTCAATAATCACCATTCTGACTGGCATGAGATGATATCTCACTGTGGTTTTGATTTGCATTTCTCTAATGATTAGTGATGTTGAGCTTTTTTCATGTTTGTTGGCCATTTAAATGTCTTCTTTTGAAAAGTGTCTGTTCATATCCTTTGTCTACTTTTTTATTTTTATTTTTCTTGTAAATTTAAGTTCCTAGTTAAATTCTGGATATTACACCTTTGTCACATGGGTCGATTGCAAAAATTTTCTCCAATTCTGTAGGTTGTCTATTGAATCTGATGATAGTTTATTTTGCTCTGCAGAAGCTCTTTAATTACATCCCATTTGTCAATTTTGGCTTTTGTTGCAATTGTTTTTGGCATTTTTGTCATGAAGTCTTTGCCCATGCCTATGTCCTGAATGGTATTGCCTAGGTTTTCTTCTAGAGTTTTTATGATTTTGGGTTTTACATTTAAGTCTTTAATCCATCTTGAGTTAATTTTTGTATAAGGTGTAAGGAAGGGGTCCAGCTTCAGTTTTCTGTATATGGCTACACAGTTTTCTCAGTACATTTATTAAATAAGGGATCCTTTCCCCATTGCTTATTTTTGTCAGGTTTGTCAAAGATCAGATGGTTGTAGATGTGTGGTGTTATTTAAGAGGCCTCTGTTTTGTTCCATTGGTCTATATATCTGTTTTGGTACCAGTACCATGCTGTTCTGCTTACTGTAGACTTACAGTATAGTTTGAAGTCAAGTAGCATGATACCTTCAGCTTTGCTCTTTTTGCTTAGGATTGTCTTGGCTATATGGGTTCTTTGATTCCATATGAAATTTAAAGTAGTCTTTTCTAATTCTGTGAAGAACGTCGATGATAGTTTGCTGGGAATAACACTGAATCTATAAGTTACTTTGTGCAGTATGGCCATTTTCATGGTATTGATTCTTTCTATCCATAAGGATGGAACGTTTTTCCATTTGTTTGTGTCCTCTTTAATTTCCTTGAGCAGTGATTTGTAGTTCTCTTTGAAGAGGTCCTTCACTTCCCTTGTCAGCTGTATTCCTTGGTATTTTATTCTCTTTATAGCAATTGTGATGTGGAGTTCACTCATGATTTGGCTCTCTGCTTGCCTATTTTTGTTGTAAAGGAATGCTTGTGATTTTTGCACATTGATTTTGTATCCTGAGACTTTGCTGAGGTTGCTTATCAGCTTTAGGCGTTTTTGGGCCGAGATGACAGGGTTTGCTAAATATAAAATCATGTCATTTGAAAACAGAAACAATTTGATTTTCTCTCTTGCTATTTGAATACCCTTTATTTCTTTCTCTTGCTTGATTACCCTGGCCAGATCATCCAATACTATGTTGAATAGGGGTAGTGAGAAAGGGTATCCTTGTCCCTTACTGGTTTTCAAAGGGAATGCTTCCAGCTTTTGCCCATTCAGTACGATATTTGCTATGGGTTTGTCTTAAATAGCTCTTATTATTTTGATATATATTCTATCAATACCTAATTTATTGAGAGTTTTTAACATGAATGGATGATGAATTTTATGGAAGGCTTTTTCTGCATCTGTTGAGGTAATCACGTAGTTTTTGTCTTTGGTTCTGTTTATGTGATGGATTACATTTTTTGATTTGCATATGTTGAATCAGCCTTGCATCCCAGGGATGAAGCTGACTTGAGCATAGTGGATAAGTTTTTTGATGTGCTCCTGGATTCAGTTTGCCAGTGTTTCATTGAGGATATTCACACAGATGTTCATCAGGGATATTGGCCTGAAGTTTTCTTTTTTTTGTTGTGTCTCTGCCAGGTCTTGGTATCAGGGCAATGCTGGCTTCATAAAATGTGTTAGGGAGGAGTCCCTTGTTTTCAATTGTTTGGAATAGTTTTAGAAGGTACCAGCTCCTCTTTGTACCTCTGGTAGAATTTGGCTGTGAATCAGACTTGGTCCTGGGATTTTTTTAGTTGGTGGGCTATAAATTACTACCTTAATTTCAAAACTTGTTGATATATTCAGGGATTTGACTTTATCCTGGTTTAGTCTTGGGAGTATGTGTCCAGAAATTTATCCATTTCTTCTGGATATTATAGTTTATTTGCATAGATGTATTTATAGCATTCTCTGATGGTAGTTTGTATTTCTGTGGAGTCAGTGGTGATATCCCGTTTGTCATTTTTGTTGTATCTATTCAATTCTTCTCTCTTTTCTCATTTATTAGTATTGCTAGTATTATTATTGTTTTCAAAAAACCCGCTCCTGGAGTCACTGATTTTTTTGAAAGGTTTTTTGTGTCTCTATCTCCTTCATTTCTGCTTTAATCTTAGTTATTTCTTGTCTTCTGCTATCTTCTGGATTAGTTTCCTCTTGCCTCTCTAGCTCTTTTAAATATGATGTTAGGGTATTGATTTGAGATCTCTCTAGCTTTCTGATGTGGGCATTTAAGGGTATAAATTTCCCTGTTAACACTGCTTTAGCTGTGTCCCAGAGACTATGATACGTGTCTCTTTGTTCTCACTGGTTTCAAATAACTTTTTGATTTCTGCCTTAATTTCATTATTTACCCAGGAGTCATTCAGCAGCAGGTTGTTCAATTTCGATGTAATTGTGTGATTTTGAGTGAGTTTCTTAATCCTGAGTTCTAATGTGATCTGAGAGACTGTTATGATTTCCATTCTTTTGCATTTGCTGACGAGTGTTTTACTTCCAATTATGTGGTCGATTTTAGAATGAGTGCTATGTGGTGCTGACAAGAATGTTTATTCTGTTGATTTGGGGTGGAGAGGTCTGTAGATATCTCTTAGGTCGACTTGATCCAGAATTGAGTTCAAGTCCTAAATATCCTTGTTAATTTTCCATCTTGTTGATCTGTCTGATATTGACAGTGGGGTGTTAAAGTCTCCCACTATTACTGTGTGGGAGCCTAACCCTCTTTGTAGGTCTCTAAGAACTTGTTTTATAAGTTTGAGTGCTCCTGTATTGGGTGCATATATATTTAGGATAATTAGCTCTTCCTGTTTAATTGATCCCTTTACCATTACGTAATGCCCTTCTTCATCTTTTTTGATCTTTATAAGTTTAAAGTCTGTTTTATCAGAGACTAGGTGTGCAACCCCTGCTTTTTATCTATCTATCTATCTATCTATCTATCTATCTATCTATCTATCTATCTATCTATCTATCTATTTATGTTTTTGCTTTCATTTGCTTGGTAAATTTTCCTCAATCTCTCTATTTTGAGCCTACGTGTGTCTTGGAATGTGAGATGGGTCTCCTGAATATGGTACACCTATGGGTCTTGACTCTTCATCCAATTTGCCAGTCTGTGTCTTTTAAATGGAACATTTAGCTCATTTATATTCAAAGTTAGCATTGTTAGGTGTAAATCTGTTCCTGTCATCATGATGCTATCTGTTTTGTTTGTTTCACACTGGTTGATGGAGTTTCTTCATAGCGTCATTGGTCTTTATACTCTGATGCATTTTTGCAGTGGCTGGTACCAGCTTTTCCTTTCCATATTTAGCATTTCTTTCAGGAGCTCTTTCAAGGCAGGCCTGGTAGTAACGAAATCCCTCAGCATTTGCTTGTCTGGAAAGGATTTTATTTCTCCTTTGCTTATGAAGCTTAGTTTGGCTGGATGTGAAATTCTAGGCCGAAAATTCTTTCCTTTAAGAACATTGAATATTGGCCCCCAATCTCTTCTGGCTTGTAGAGTTTCTGCTGAGATGTTCACTGTTAGTTTGTTGGGCTTCTCTTTATAGGTGACCTGGCTTTTCTCTCTGGCTGCCCCCAACATGTTTTTTTCCTTCATTTTGATCTTAGAGAATCTGATGATTATGTGTCTCAGGGTTGATCTTCTTGTGGAGTATCTTAGTGGTGTTCCCTGTATTTCCTGAATTTGTATGTTGGCCTGTCTTGCTAGGTTAGGGAACTTCTCCTGGATGATATCCCGAAGTGTGTTTTTCACTTTGTTTCCATTCTCCCCGTCTCCTCCAGGTACTCCAATCAATCGTCAGTTTGGTATTTTTACTAAGTCCCATATTTCTTGGAGGCTTTGTTCATTCCTTTTCATTCTTTTTTCTCTAATCTTGTCTGCATGCCTTATTTCAGCAAGGTGGTCTTCAAACTCTGATATTCTTTCTTCTGCTTGGTTGATTCGGCTATTGATACTTGTGTATGTTTCACAAAATTCTCCTGCTGTGTTTTTCAGCTTCTTCAGGTTATTTATGTTCCTGTCTAAACTGGTTGTTCTAGTTAGCAGCTCCTCTAACATTTTATCAAGGTTCTTAGCTTCTTTGCATTGGATTAGAACATGCTCCTTTATCTCAGCATAGTTTTTAATTACCCGTCTTCTGAAGCCTACTTCTTTCAATTCATCTATCTCATCCTCCATCCACCTCTGAGCCCTTGCTGGACAGATGTGATCATCTGGAAAAGAAGCACTCTGGCCTTTGGGTGTTCAGTGTTTCTTCATTTATTCTTTCTCATCTTCGTGAGTTTGTCTAGTTTCGATCTTTGAGGCTGCCGACCCTTGGATGGGGTTGTTGTGGGGACTTTTTGTTGTTGTCAATGCTGTTGTTGTTGCTTTCTGTTTGTTTGTTTTTCTTTCAATAGTCATGTCCCTCTTCTGTAGGGCTATTGCAGTTTGCTAGGAATTCACTTCAGGCCCTATTTATCTGGTTAGCTTCCATGCCTGGAGATGTTACTCAAGGAGGATGGAGAAAATCAAAGATCTGTGCCTGCTCCTCCTTCTGGGATCTCTGACCTCGAGTGGCACAAACCTGATGCCAGTAGGATCGCTCCTGTATAGGGTATCTGATAACTACTGTGAAAGAGTCTCATCCCGTTGAATAGCACAAGGAACAGGACCCGTTTAATGAAGCACTTTGTCCTTTGGTGGAGGAGCTGTGGTTCACTGGGGGGAAACCCACTTGTCTGGGCTGCCTAGATTCCTCAGAATTACCAGGAAGAAAGGCTAAGGCTGCTGGTTCACAGATACTGTGGCCTCTCCTCCCTCTAGGGCCTCAGGCCCAGGGAGATCTGGGTTCTGTCCCTGAGCCTCTGGCTGGAGTTGTTGCAGTTCCTGCAGGGAATTCCCTCCAGTGAGGAAGGATGAGTCAGGGTCAGGCCTGAAGAGGCGCTCTGGCTGCAGTCTGCCACAGCCAGTGTGTTGAGTTGTGAGGGACACTTTTTGGGACCAAGCCGTCCTGCCTCCCCAGCTCCAGCAGGGGAAAAGTGTGGCCTGGAGCTATAAAGATGGATGCCACTCTTCCCCTGCCCAGTGAGCTTAGCGTGTTAGGCAGTTGTGAGACCCAGTGCTGGCTGCTGCCCCTCCCCCAAGGATCTCAACTGACTTAGACAGCAGGCAGTCACAGCTGTGTTGCTGATCGCCCTCCCCTTGGGAGCTCTGCAGGCTTAAGCAGATTCTAGCTGAGAGGCTGATGAGAATGTGCGCAGCTCCGAGGTTGGAGCCCTAGGCCCCAGTGATGTGGGATCACCAGTGGGATCTCCCACTCTGTGGGTTGAGCAGTTCCATGAAAAAGCATGATTTCCCTGGCTGGGTAGCACGCTCAGTCTCCACCTCTCCTGCCCCATATCACTCTCAGGTGGGTCGCTGCACCACTCTGCTCTTTCTTCCTCTCCGTGGATCACACCAGCCGCCTAGTCAGTTCCAATGAAAGAACCTGGATAGCTTGGTTGCTGGGGAAGAATTCACACCCTAATGATGGTTCTTTGATCACTGCTGTTTCTAGTCAGCCATCTTGACCCCACCCCAATAGGTCCATTCTTCTAAAGCATTTATTCTCAAACTCTAGTCTATCTTCAGAATCACCTAGAATCATCTACAGAGTTTCTGATTCAGTAGATCTGGTGTGGGGACTGACAATTTTACATGTATAACAAGTTTTCAGGTGATGCTCTTGCTGCTGGTTTGTGACAAAACTTCGAGTAACCCATGTTTTGAGCATATACCAGGTCTTACTGTACAAAGATAACCAGGACTCACCTCCTATCTGTAGTGTGAGCTCATTTTTCAGTCAATCTGGCAGACTTCCTTCTGTCTGCTGAAAGAACTACCTATATATGCCAACTAGGTCTATTTCTGAAAGAGACATTAAGGCTTCATTGGGTAGAGGGGTTTTCTTTATTAGCCATATTCCTGATGAGTAAATGAATGGAGTATAGAAAAAGTATAAGTAACCTAACCCTTGCCCGAGTTTTAAAAGAATAGTTAAATTTAGGATGAACACTAAAGAATAGAAGAATTCTGAGAGACAGAAATGGAGATAAAGTGAGTGACCTAGTAAGATCACTCTTTTGTTGTCCATTGCAGAACATTCTTGACCTCCAGATTAAAAAGGAGAAAGAGAAGGAGAAGAAGGAGGAGAAGGAGAAGGAGAGGAAGAGGAGGAGGAGGAGGAGGAGGACGAGGAGGAGGATGAGGAGGAGGAGGAGGAGGAGGAGGAGGAGGAGGAGGAGGAGAAACCTAAAAGACCAATTAACACCATGGAAAGCACTTCGGAATTGCTTTCTAAACTTGCTATAATGAAAACAAATGAACGTTTTGATTAAATGGATATCATTAGGATGGCATGTTATGATCTCAACCCCTGGTTTAATGATCTTATTAAGACCAAGAAAAATTCATTATGGACTCTCAGTTAAAATAATTCATTTTACAGAGCTAAGGAAAAAAGACTACCTGTTTGCTCAGGAGAGAAAGACTGTCTTGAATGTAAGAAAAAAAAAAAAAAGAAATTCAGCACTGAATAGTGTATATAACTATCTTTATTTCCAAGTGGGGAAAAGTGTAGTCAAAGACAACAACAGTGAAAAGCACAGACTGGGGTGGAAAAAATGTAGGTCATGGAGGAGCTTTTGCTTCCAATCATTCTTTGCCATATTTTGCCTCAGCTCATCCACCCCAAAAGGAGGAACTGTGTGATGATGTGATAGGGTAGACAAACTGGGATAATCACAACCTCATCATTTTTACTTGGATTAAGGAAGAGGATTAAGACAAAATTGTCAAGGAGTGTAACGAAGGCACATTACAGACAGGAAATCAGGAGAAGCAGTGATGAGTGACTGGAAGAGAATAGCCTGAGAACCAAAATAGGAGAAGGAAGTGGAAATGGAATGGATCAAAATTAAATCAGGGAGCATCCATGAGATTCATAAAGAATGCTACATGTCAGCAGGAGACAGTGTTTGCCCCCAAAATGCTATCATTGAGACCTGTACTATAAGGACTAGTTACATTGAGAAAGATGATGGAATGTCTTTTGGCTGAAGTCTTCACCTAAATATTTGAAGAAAAAAAAAAAATCCTATTAGACTACTGAGGAACTCCCACTTGAAAGTGTTTAAGATCAATTCACTTAAAACCTTAAGGACAAAAATTTAACAACACAGCCTGTGGCCTTGCCAATGGCAATCTATTTTCTGTGTCTTGTCAGGGGACACTGAAGGGAGGTTATAGCTAACTGCTGGCAGTCTTCTTTCATGTCTCTCTCAAACACAATACTGCAACCCAAACCATTTTGACATTGCTTTATCTGTTCAGACTTGACTACATACAACATTAAGACCTCAGCCACATGAACAGAGAAGGGAAAAGATAGAGGTTGAATCAGGCAAGACAATGGATAGAAAAATTAGACTAACTGTAAAGCAGCGCCTTTAGAGTAGTCAACTACTGTGCCAACTTTGTAAATTCTGCTTGATTAGATTAAGAATTAACGTCTGAGAATGTTCAATGCTGAGTGAGGTCCATCCAGTAAATTATGCTCAAACTCAAATCAATGGGATGCTACACATTTTTATTATGAGTGGAAACAATGGCTTAGGTTAGAGAGCAGGGGATGATAAAATACAACTAGAGGATAAAAAATGAGCACAATGTCAAAACTCTACCCTTTGAATAGAGCAATAAATGAGGATAATAGCTCAATCAAAATAACTGGGCCACATGACAGAGGAGTATATAAAGTTTGTGACCTTACATACTGACAGATGCTAAGGTTTTCCCCTCTGGCACAATGGAATGGTGATAGGTTCGCTATCTAGAGAACTGAGCCTGTTGATATCTTTTTGCCCATTTCCCATCTAGTTGAGATGGAAAAAGCATCCATGGCTAATGGGAAAGGCAGTAGTTGACAGAACACACTACCACATTTGATATAGGTCATTGCCTCTGCTTCTTTCTGCTGATGGGACTTCTTCTCTGCTAAACTAGACAGTCCCATGTGTTGTGTAATTACTTCTTCCAGTCACTTGTATATTACCTTGTTACCATTTCCTTCACAGCCAGGTTGCAGAGGGATCTTCTGTCTTTCCTGAAGACTGAATTTCATAACAATCTTCCCAGGAGACCTTGTGGAACAGTAGGGAAAGCACAAGTTTTAGAGCCCAGCAGAAATTGTATTTAAATTACATAAATGCTATTTGGGTTCTGTGTTTAACCTAAGGCTCAGCTCCTCATCTGTGAATGGATATAGTATTGTCTATCTTAGTGTGTTATTGAGATAATTAAATGAGAAAGAAAACATTTAAAATCTCTAGCTCACTGGCTGACACTCAACAAGTGTGAATTTCCTCCACTCCACCCTATATCATCTTTGCCCTTCTCTTACATAGGGTTTCATGGGACTAACCTTCTGCCGGTTAATGTACTCCATCTTTGTGGTCCTCCATGGCATCTTACCTTCAAGCACAACACATGCCATTGGGTATTGTTTTACTCAAGGATGGCCAGGTGTGTGCCTCTAATGGCTCATGGGGAAAAACAATCTCTCTGTTTAATCAAGGGTGTCATTACCAACCAGATGGTTGAATATCTAGAATTAATCAGTTATTTGGTACCTGTAGAACTTAAAAAACAGAAGGCTGCCAAGTTAAGACAGCCTTGACAACTTGTATATACCTTGAAATTTTGTATACACATTGGCAGATGTAATATAAACTTTACATCATTTCCATCTTATTATAGAGTTGATACTAATTGGATCTCACTAAGCCTTGACTCTCGTTAAATGATGCAAATATAACCTATTTTCTTTCCCTTGCCAAGGTTTTTTTTTTTTTTTTTCCTGTTGTTGTTGTTGTTTGTTTTGAGGTGTTTTATATTATTTTGTATTATTTGATTTTGCCATATGATGGTTACAAAGAGAAGAGGCTAAAATATTCTTGAAAATGAATCAATAAATAATTTCTGTTGTCTCTTAATCAAATAACATGAGTCAGGATGTTTGCATTTAGAATGTTACTGTGGCATTGTTAAAAATAATATAAATTTGCTGACTGGTAGCTGTGTCTCAGGGAATATGCCAAGTCTGAGAAGAAGTAACCTTTACAAACATTTAGGACTATGTAAAACCCTGAGTAATGCTTGAGAAGTAGTCACAGAGCTGGGCTAGTCAATTTAAATCAAAATATATAAAGGAGGTCCCAGAACTTCTTTTGATAGCAGAGATAAAATAGTTTACCTACAGAAGTAGGTGTGTTCAGTTTCAATGGAAATATGGTAAGAAGCATTCAGAGAACCTAAATCCTTACTAGAAGAAAAACTAGAAAATAATTATATTGTGAGATAATAGTAAGACATATGGGTATCTAATGAGGAAGCCTATTGAACTGCATACCAAAGAAACCAGCCTCTCATGGTGATGGGGCCCTCAGAATAAAATGAAGAGGAAGCTCCTAGGTAGGAATATCATCAAGTTGGAGAAATCGGCATGGAGCCCTAGTTGTCTTACAAGCAGGGCTTGAGCTTTCTGAGAGTATTGTTTCATTGTTTTTCCCGTTGAAAGTTTAATGCAGTATCTCTGGAGTTTCACATTGACTCAGAGAACCCGCAAAACCTCCTGGACTCCAGGGTGGGGCCAGGATGAGACTTTTCAGCAGGAGTGAGCCTCTGAAATTGAAAGGGTATCAGGGGACTATGTAGGAGTTTAGGGGTAAAGCTACTGGGATGATTTCAGGGTTCCTCTTCTCTAGAAGTTTTAGGAGAAATGCAAGCGAAAAAATATTTCTTGAGTTATTGACATAACACCTAGGGACAAACAGTGTCACATACCCTCTGAACATAATATTTATGAAATTCCCCTTCACATTGTATAGTGATCCACTGATAAGGAGGAAAATTATTATATGTCTCTTCATAAAGTGGGTTGAGTGGTAAAGAATAAACATGAGTGTCTTATTTCTACAAAATATGTGGGCTATTTCTGGATGTAAAAAATCTAGTTTTTCTAAGGTAGCACTATCTCATAGAAATATAACACATGGCCCATATGAAATTTTAAATTTTCTAGTAGTAACATCAAAAATGAAAAAATAAACAGGTACAAATTTTAGTTAATATTTGACTTAGAGATAATAGCAAATTCATATGCAGTTGTAAGAAATAATATATTAAGATCCCTGTACCCTATATCCAGTTTCCCCCACAGATATCTTAGTACAATATCACAACCAGGATATTAATATTGATACAATCCATGAATTTTATTCTCATTTCCCCAGTTTTACTTGTACTCATTTATGTGTGAGTGAGTGTGTGTGTGTGTGAATTAGTTTTATGCAGTTTTATCACATTGGTTCATGAGTCCACCACTGCAGTCAATACACAACAGTTCCTTCACCAGAAGCATCCTTCCTGCTATCCTGTTGTAACCACAACCACCTCCCACTACCTCTCCTGTCTCACATTCCTAACCTCTGGCAACCACTAGCCAGTACTTCATGCCTATAATTTTGCCTGGTACAGTTAATTAATTTTAATAACACAATTTATTTAACCTAGTATATCCAAACTATTACCATTTTAACATGTATCATTATAGAAATATTAAGATATTTTATAACCTTTATATAATACCAAGTATTTAAAACTGAGCTGTATTTTTATAGTACATATCAATTTAGTGATAATTTGAGTGCTCAATGGCTACATGTGTCTTATGGCTACTGTATTTAGTTCAGATCTAGGAGATGGATTTTTGCCCTAAATCTACCATGTCATCCAATTTAGAGGTGTAAAATCTAGGGAAATGTAGAAATCAGGGAATGTTGGAGAGCTGAAAACAATCTTAATGTTTAGCATTAGGAATCTTACGTAAAAGGTTGTACAATACCCTAAAAACATTAAAATTATGTTTACAAAGAAGACAAAATAACCTGATACAGGGTGACTACATATTTCAGTTTGCCTGGGACTAAGGAGTTCCTTGAGACATGGGCTTTTCACTGCTATATAACCCCATGGGAACCCTAATGCTAACTTGATGGGAAAATCCTTGTAATGGTTAATATACATATGTACATATGTAATATATATCAATATATGCACATAGATATGAATGATTTATATATGTTCTATACACAAGAGATCAGCAAAAATATTCATAGAGAAGTATTTTAGAAATCAATGTAGTAAATAGGGAATCATTTTTAAAAGTAAAGCTGAGGTATCACATTAAAATAATTGGCCTATGCAAAGCAGGCATAGAACAATAGGGACTTGGGAGGGCTCTCAATTTTTTCATTGTAGAATTACAAATGGGACTAGAAAATCTTAACATCTCCTCCACTTTTAAAATTCTGCAATGATAATTCCAAATAAGCCTTTGTACAGCCCATAATTACTACCGAAATCAGGAAGCAATTTCAATATTCATGAAAATGTTCATAGACTATCTGTGAAGCAAATATGACTTTGAAAGACAGGTGAATTTGGTCTATGCGAATGGAAAAAGGGAGGTAATTCCCAGAAAATGAACAATAAGGAACTCAACAAGACACAGAAATGAAACAATTGAGCTAAAGTCTTTCTAGGAAACACTTCAAACATGAAAAAAAATTATTCTAAAAGAATTTTATTGATCACCCTTAAATAATTTCTCTCTGTATTAACAACTGAAGTTTACATTTGCCAAATATTTTATAAACACAAGGTATGAGTTTAAGGGAAATGGTCACTTGTTTTAAAATTTATTTTGGTTTAGATCACATATCATTCAAAGTCTTTATCTATGTAGATAATTAATAATAAATAGCTTTTGATGCTGGTGGGAGATGTGGGAAAGGGAAACTTGCCTTTCATTATTACGTCAGTTCCAAAAAGTTAATTTTTCTAGTACACCATTGTTCAAGTTCATGTTTTTATCTACAAAGACTTTGATAACAGTCATAACAAAAGTTTCACCGGTACCCGGACAAGTCATTCCTTCACTGTTTCTGTGAAATAATTGTACCCAGTTACTTTTTCAAAACATATAAAGATATTGAATCTTCCTATCCATGATCACAGAATGTTTTTCCACTTACATGTGTCCTCTCTTATTTCTCTGAGCAGTGGTTTGTAGTTCTCCTTGAAGAGGTCCTTCAGAAGCAATGTGGAAAGGATTCTCTATTTAATAAATTGTGTTGAGAAAACTAGCCATAGTTTTCTCAGAAAACTGAAACTGGACCCCTTCCTTATGCCTTATTTAAAAATAAACTCAAGGTGGATTAAAGACTTAAACATAAGACCTAAAACCATAAAAACCCTAGAAGAAAACCTAGGCAAAACCACTCAGGACATAGGCATGGGCAAAGACTTCATGACTAAAACACCAAAAGCAATGGCAACAAAAGCCAAAATTGACAAATGGAATCTAATTAAACTGAAGAGCTTCTGCACAGCAAAAGAAACTATCATCATAGTGAACAGGCAACCTAGAGAATGGGAGAAAATTTTTGCAATCTATCTGTTTGACAAAGGGCTAATAATCAGAATCTCCAAGGAACTTAAACAAATTTAAAAAAAAAAAAAAAACAAGAAAAAAAAACCTATCAAAAAGTAGCTGAAGGATATGAGCAGACATTTCTCTAAAGAAGACATTTATGCAGCCAACAAACATATGAAAAAAAAAAACTCATCATCACTGGTCATTAGAGAAATGTAAATCAAAACCACAATGAGATACTATCTCATGCTAGTTAGAATGGCGATCATTAAAAAGTCAGGAAACAACAGATGCTGGAGAGGATGTGGAGAAACAGGAACGCTTTTACACAGTTGTTGGGTAAGTTCAGTGTAAATAAGTTCAACAAAAGACAGTGTGGCAATTCCTCAAGGATCTAGAACCAGAAATACCATCTGACCCAGCAATCCCATTACTGGGTATATATCCAAAGGATTATAAATCATTCTACTACAAAGACACATGCACACATATGTTTATTGTGATACTGTTCACAATAGCAAAGACTTGGAGCCAACCCAAATGCCCATCAATGAAAGACTGGATAAAGAAAATGTGGTACATATACACCATGGAATACCATGCAGCTATAACAAAGGATGAGTTCATGTCCTTTGCAGGGACAGGGATGAAGCTAGAAACCATCATTCTCAGCAAACTAACACAGGAAGAGAAAACCAAACAGTGCATATTCTCACTCATAAGTGGGAGTTGAACAATGAGAACATATGAGCAGAGAGAGGGGAACATCACACACTGTGACCTGTCAGGGGGTGGGGGGCTAGGGGAGGGATAGCAGTAAGAGGAATATCTAATGTAGATGATGGGTGCAGCAAACCACCATGACACGTGTATACCTATGTAACAAACCTGCACGTTCTACACATGTATTCCAGAACTTAAGAGTATAATAAAAAAAGAGGAAGAAAAAAAAGTATAAAGAGAAACAGACAGAGACAGAGACATAAACAGAGACAGAGATAGGAAGAGCAAACCTTGAAATGAAGCAATTTAGTTAGGTTCTAAATTGTGAGCAAGAGAAGAAAAGAAAGATGAGGAGTGATGATCAAGGTCCTAAATTTAGAATGAGATTCATATGTGGGAAGTGAAAAGACTGGCTTCTCTAAGTAAAAGATTCTTTAGAGAGTTGGAATGATAGAATAGGACCAGATTGAGGAAGGTCACATCAATCTGAATAGTTTGGAATTTATCTTCTAGGTAGTAACAAAGTACATGAATTGTACATGAAGTGACATCATGGGAGTGGCATTTACTCTCAGGCTGGTTTAATGCACTGCTTATTTCTCAAATCAGAAAAATTCTTTTCATTGACATTCTTTAAAATTATTTAAGAAGAGCCAATGCTGATAAAACAAACTCCTTTGGCCATCATTTTATCCTTGGATGAGAGTTTTTTACTCAATACATGCCTCAGTTTTAGAAAAATGGCTCCATTCATGGTAAGACATTTTCACTTCATTAATTTTGTTGCAATATTTTGGCAAATTTGAACACCTTAAAGCATTAGAGTATATTTTGATATATCACAGGAAACAATGTATTCTTAACGTTGGATAGTATAATACATAGCAGACACCACAGAGCCAAGTCATAATCCTTTACAGAAAAAGCACATTCAAACACGTTTGAAATTTCAATTAAATACCCCCACTGCAGCCCAGACCACCAGTTATCATTAGAAGGCAACAAGTCAAGCTTGAACCTTAGAAACGATTATAGTAGTAAAAATAACAGAAGTCAAATAAAATTACATCTCCACCTATTCAACATGTGAATGAAAATTTAAGGTAAAAATCCGTAATTCTATTTATCCAGATCTGTGGATGATGCTTCTTTTAACATCCCAAATTCACAAAGTAAAAATAACACATACCTTCTTATGAAATAAAAGTAAATTGTGATTAAGAGGAGACAAAGTAAAAAATGCATGATTATTGCTTGACGAAATAACAGCAATAAAAAATTGTCTCCAACGTACTCTTTGGAAGAGAATTTCTTCCAGTTTGCTAGAATATTATGGCTCAACGCCTGTATAAACACATTCAAGAATGTGTGCAAAATTCATTCAAAAACTTTATTAATTCCTTGATTCAAATATTCATTAAACATTCATTATATGTCAGGCATTGTACAAAGTGTGGGGATACAAGGATATAATACCATTTATCTGAACTTTGACAAGTGTGAAAACTCTGAATAATTAAACCCTATGGGAAGAAGTGTCTAGATTTTCAAATTAATGAAATGAAGTATGAATATACTGGATATATGAATAATACTGACACTTTTGTCATTAATCTAGAGAAATAAGCATTTGCAATATTATTTTCTGCTTATCTTCTGCTTACTGATCTAGCTTGAGAAGGGAGTAACTGACAATGCCATCTCACCCAATCCTCCCATTTTTTTCTTTGTAAATTACCCATTTCAACTCATGAAATAGGCTCCTATAGCCGTATCGTAAATATGACTCTACCCTTTCTTGACCACTCTTATTGGAGTGAAGGAGGACACCTGATGTAGGAAAAGCAACTCCATTACATAGGCTTAGCCAATCAGATTTTCTCTTCTGGAAATTTCTATTGGGCCTCAAAACATAGCTCAGTAGCTACAGACAATAAACTAACAAGAACATGTAATGTTGGAGATAGAGTGGTTGTGTTTGGGTTATGCTGAAATGTAAGAGTAAGTAATCTGCAGGAACAGAGAACCCTGACATGCAACAGATTGGGGAGGCATGTTTCCAGAAGTCATACTTCTGCTAGTCAAAATGGAAAATGGTCCATGGCCACTAAGGCATTGGTCGGCTGAGGCATGTAACGAGATAGTGAAATCTGCAGTCAGTAGGAAAAACAAACAAACAAACTACAATTGGACGTTTTATTATAGTGTCGCTATCATCCATGATCTTTAAATGGACTAAAGTGGACTATGGAAATATGCTCTCTGGGTTGTTTTCACTGAATCAAGAATTTCCAACAATATCTCTTTAGAACTGCATCTCTTCATTCACAAGGTCATTTCTTCTAGGTGACATGGTTGTCTTTGGCAGGCAGAATGACAGAGGTCAAGCATATGGTGTGTGTCAAACAGGTTTTGTAGGATGCAGAGGTAATAAAAACTTACTCATAAGTCAGCGTTACCTCTAGATTTGGAATACTTTTAGAAAGAAAAATTGGGTCTTCATTTACTGTAGAAGAAATTTGCTCTTAAGCAACTCTGATATTAAAAAATCCAGGTGTGTTGGGTTTCCTTTACAAGAAGGCATGTTGCAGCATCTGCCCCAGGGCCAAATAATTTCATCTCAAGCAATTTATTTTCCAACTAAGAATGAATGAAGACATGGTGGTAAAAGTATGCTGGGTAATATGACAACAGGCTGGGCATTGAATTCAGTTCTTTCTGTGCCCGTATGCAAGAGGTTGGTGTTCATGAGCTTGCCAAAGGACATAGACATTCCTCTTCTTCTAAACATCTGTGGGTGATCCATTCCCCCCCAAATGACAGTATCTGTCTTCCTGCTAGCTGGTTGGAGAGCTAGTGTGCCAGACTCTCACAGCTGTGGGGGCACAGCTGACTATCCATCTTCAAAATGCACCACATGCCAGTGGTTTGAAATAGCTTGGAAAAGTCACTTCTTACAAAGAAAAGTTTATCTGAGAGCTGAGCTTCTCATAAGGACTATGTTTCACTTTCCCCTCCACTTCTGCTCACAAAGAGGGCAGCCCAGGTAGGAAGTACCTTTTATCAGATAATGACCTTGCCTCTGTGGACTCTTTCCATCAGATTTCAACAGCATGACTGAGTCACCTGGGCTGCATGCTTTGAGAAACATTCACCACCCTGAATAAAGGTCATCCTCATTTTCCAAACATGATGGCAGCTAGATATTTTTAAAATTACAGTTATGTCCCATAAAAACTTCCCCTATTTTTGCTCACAGGAAGAATATGAATTTATAGAAATTCCCATTTTGATATGAATGAATCGATTATAGGTATTCATTTGTTTAACTTATTTGCTGCTATTTCAAATTCTATGTTATATTTTGAGGAGAACTCCTTATATTTATGTTTTAAATATTAATGTGCATAGAATCTAATCATTTAGCAAAATGTGCCCCAAGGCATCCAAACAAGTAATAGGAGATATATATATATACACACACACACACATATATGTGTGTATATATATGTATATGTCTGTATATATACATATATATGTGTGTGTGTATATATATAGGGGAAAAATAGGGGAAGTTTTTAAGGGACGTAACTGTAATTTTAAAAATGTCTAGCTGCCATCATGTTTGGAAAACGAGGATGACCTTTATTCACACACATGTATTTATATATTTACATATGTATATATACATATATATGTAAAAACACACATGTATTCATATAGTGTGTGTATTCAGGCATATAAAGATACATATGTACTCTGTAACCTATACAAAAATACTGTTTTATTAAGTAACATGACATTTAATGCCCTAATTATATGATTCATCTGGAGGTTTTACATACATCTCCATGGCAATATCGCCCTACTTTTTTTAAGTACAAATTAATCAATGCAAAGTGTGCAGATAACAAGGGATCGATGTAATTTCTAGTACCTTAAATTATGGCTAGGTTCATAAGATTGACAAATGCATTGATTGACAGTTCCCTAAGTTAACTGGTTCTTTGAAAAAATTGATGAATCTTGCCCAATAACAGATAACTACTTCTCCACTCAACAAATGGCTCTTCTTACAGGCAAGAGTGTTTTTTGATTTACCTAGTGAATATGATTTCTCAGTTCATATCTCAGATTATTTACAAATGCATCTTAAGGTCTAGTGCTCATTTAGTAATAGAATAGGAAAAGTAAAAAGGTTTATAATAAATAAGCATTTATATTTTGATACTTTTTTTTGTAAAATTAAAAGTTCCATTATATGTAAATTATTTGGCATAGTGCCATAGTTTTGTTTTTTTTGAGACAGAGTCTCACTCTTGTTGCCCAGGCTGGAGTGCAATGGTGTGGTCTCAGCTCACTGCAACTCCACCTCCTGGGCTCAAGTGATTCTCCTGCCTCAGACTCCCTAGTAGCTGGGATTATAGGCTCACATCACCATGCCCAGCTAATTTTTGTATTTTTAGTAGGGACAGGGTTTTACCATGTTGACTAGGATGGTCTTGAACTCCTGACCTCACGTGATCCGCCTGCCTCCGCCTCCCAAAATGCTGGAATAATAGGTGTGAGCCACCGTGCCCAACTGGCATAGTTTTTTGCACAGAGAAAGTGCCAGTGAATGTTTGTTATTTTGTTTCATTAAAATGATGAGGTACCATGATAGCCATGTCAGAAAGGCCAAATGTCATGTTCTGCTTTCTCTGCGTTAGGGGGACTGAGAACTGAATATGCTTCACATATGGATCCATTAAATGGGTCCATGTATATTCCAAAAGATTCATGCTGGCGTCCAACAGAGGTAAAAGAGCAGAGAATCGCAAATAAATCGTTGATTTTAGGTAGATATGTCTGGAAATTATTTAAGAGATGGGATAAAAAACATGAACTGATTTAAAACTCTTGTAGTTGTTATCCCCATCTAAGTAATATTGTCTCTTCAGTGGTTGAATCTTTAAAGAAAAATGCCATGTTTTAATACATAAAATCTATTTTTGGTAATGAGATTACCGTTTTATTTACATGTCTTGCTTTTTGAAGTTTTACATTAGATATTTGAAAAATTAAAAGAAAGACATTTGTTTCAGTTAAAACATTTAAAAAATCAGTTTTTCATACCAGTATATATAATATACTAGTCTAGTCTAAACACTAGTAATTATCTTATTATGAATAAAATTACACTAGTAATTATCTAGTAATTACTATACTAAAAGTAAATGCATACACAGTATGTAACATTAAAAAAAGGCAAGACAGAAAGTTTTGCATAGTTTAAATAAAAAATGAGAGAACATCTACCTCTCTTTTTACACACATCAGGTTGACCAAATGTGAATTGAGAGAGATTATCAAAAGTATTTTATATATGAAAAATACGCTATTTATAAGTATCTTGTTTTAAAAACAATTGGAAGTGCGGGGCTGCTTAGGATAGTATTTTGGTGCCTAGTTCTATTAATTTCCTAAGGACAATAATTGCTTATATTTGTGTATTCATAATATGTCAAAACACTTTCACATATCTTATATTTTTCTGTTTCTCAAAAGAGTCATATAATATGGCGAATATTTATAATTAAACTAATTTTGAATGAGTAAGTGGAACCATAGGAAATAGACATAGTTTACCAGAGCTTACAGAGCAAATTACTTTCTAGAGCTGTTCTAGGGACCTGGAAAGGGACAGACACCCCCAGGGGCATCTTCCCATCAGAAATGGAAAGTTCTGCTTTGCCCCAACCTGCATCTGAAATACTGATTAATGTACTAGTTTTCTCTCTCCAGACACTTTTTCAGATAGCATCTGTCAAAAGCTGCCTTGGACAAAGCTCAGAAGGAAACTTGTGTATGCAAATCCTTTTCTTTAGAGGAGAGAGGGAGGGAGGGTATCTGTATGACGTGGGTGTCTCTTCTCTCTCAGACTGATATCTCTATCTCCATTTGAGTTCTCCTCTGAACAATGACGGATACTATCTCAAAACCAGCTTTTCCCTCCTCGGCTGACCTACAGACACAATAACTACAACAAACTCCCAGTGAAAGGAGTGTGTCCTTTTCCTTTTGACTGATAAGAGTTCACAGCATTTTCAGAATAAGCGGCAATTTTCTATTGTCTGTGTTAGGAGTATGCTGAATGTGTATGGGGCAATAAAGATGGGGATAAACAGAGGAGATGGGCCACAGGGACTTGCTTAGGAGAGAACTGGGCTGTCGTTTGAGGAAGAGGATAAAACAGATGGTAACAAAGGGTCTTCTCTTCTGAAAATCATCCTTCTTTAGTATGTTGAAAAACTTCAAAATAAGAAGAGCAGCTTTGCCTCTTTAGCACTTTAATTTTCTGTAATTTTCTTTGATGGAACAGCTGATCCACATAGTCACCTCAGGTATTATCTAAGTGGAGATTGAATTACTTTTATACTACTACCAAATGTAAAAAAAAAAAAAAAAAAAAAAAAAAAAGAATTAAAAAATAAAAATTCATAAACTTTATTTTCACCACCATTTTCTTTCCTTATGCTTGTTTGGAATAGTAATTACTTATTCTAATCCTGTTTAAACTGCCTTTCGACAAATATACTAAATATAAAATTTAAACACTTAGACAGAATTAGAAGATGCCATTGAGCAAAGCTGTGTTCATTATCTAACCAATGAAAAGAAGTTCAGAAGAAAAAAAAAAAGCAGCCACAAATGGCAAGACTTTGAAGAATCTACTTATCTTTTCCACTCCAGTGATTTTAGACTTTCCCAACAAATTGAAACACCGTTTTCTAAACAATAATGTAATGTCTTTTTGACATCACAAAAGAATGCTTTTAAGGCTAAAAAATGCATTTCCCTTATGTAATCAAAAACAAAAACCCTATAAATTATAATGCAATGAACAGATCAATTCCTCTATTGAATATATTTAAAGGTTATGTGCTGATTAAGCTCTTTGTCATTTGTGTTAACTGTCTAGTGAAAGCTTTCTGAATCTGGTTTAACCCATATTTAAATGCCCTAGTGGTAGCCCTGAAATAAAAACGTGGAAAAGTAATTTTAGCCTTTGTTCCCTTATATATTTTAATAAATGTTGTTGCAGGTTTCTAATAACATTTACGTCTTACACAGAATGCCAAATGGTTGAGTCTTTCAGGTGAAATCCCAAGAACAAATTTACACATTAAAATGTAAAGCAAGTTGACAATGAGAGCAATGTTTTCCAGAGGAAGATGATGTGATTTTTCTGTTTCATAATAACTCTTTGTAGTCATTTCAGTTTTACCTATAGATAGGCTTTGCTAAGACTTTGCAGAGTATCTTTATTTTCCCTTTGTTATCCTCTGCATGACTGAGAGTCTTAAAACTATCTTGTGCTTTCACAGATGAATAGATTCCACTTCTTTAACATAATCATTTGCAAGTTGATAGAAACATTTGCTAGATAAAACAGATGGAATGTGATTCAATCACCTTTGCATGAAACTTCTGCACAGAGAGAAAAACCAATCAATCAATCAATTAATAAAAATAAAGAGAAGACCCTAAAGTATTATTAGTGGGGATGCATTTGCATAACAGAAGATACCAGAAGACATTGCTGCAGTTTTTGAGGTGGCCGTATTTGAGACATCGTTAAATGAGGATAAAATAAAGGCGCCTGACGACCAAAGGCTGCCCGTTGACAGTAAAACATCCAGCTTTCTAGTTGCCAACGCTTTGATTTCAGGAAAAGGAACAGGGGGACAACCATAATGTAGATTTAGTTTTCATACTTAAAAATGTAACTGTCTTTGGGAAACAAAAATGCAGCAAGCTCAGTTTATTATAGTTTAATAAGTCTAAAACAGAAAATTAAGCAGGAGGCTCCTTTCCATGATAAATGTCTGCTGCCCAGTTAAGTGGTAAAAGTGGAAACAAAAGAACATCCAATAAACATGGATATGTATAGAGAAGGATGAGCACATGGGGACAACTATCAATCCTGTTCATGGACTCTGTAAATTCGGACAGGTTCTTTAAATGATCTAGGTCTCACACTGTAAGTGTTTTGGAATACAGTGAAGCATGAAGATCTCTTCCAGCATTAAGATTTTTATTTCTGAGACTATCCCACCTGTTGTTGGGATGTCAAGTAAAATCTGAAGGTCTTCCTTGAACTGTGCCTCAGTCTCACAGCAGGGACAGAATTTTGGGCTGGAGAACCAAAGTTCCAACCATATGAAATATTAAGGATGTTTTCCAACCTGGAAACTGTGCTACAGCCCTTCTTTCTCCACCCTAGAAATAACTTGCCATCTATGGTGTCTTCAGGCTAGGGATCTGTCTGGTTTTTAGACTGGGTAAGTGAAATAAGCCTACCTATTTTCAACGATGTAGATGACTCTGAAGCAAGTAAAACTTTCTTATTCCCCCTGAATACTCATTCTTTTGTGCTTATAACTTTTCCTCTACATTGTTTCTTCTTCCAGTTCCTCAATTCTTTCCATTCTTAATATCCAAATTTATAGAATACGTATGGTAGATATTTAAGAGAAAATATGATATCAAGTAAGTCATCAACTCCTGTTTTTGTGTGAAAATAGATCTGATTTTAGTAGTAGTATAAGAAAGCTGACTCTCTTATACTACTTATATGTTCTTCTTATGAGAAGACTAATACAAATAAAATGAGCATTTAAAAAAATACGAAAAAGAAGTAAAAGAAATCAATCAATTGATATATAGCACATGGAAATGTTTTGTATGCTATTTCTCCTTTAAATTAATGCCTTGCTGATATGATAATGCACAAAGTACCATTGACTCTCATTTATTGAACATTTACTGTGTGTTAAGGGCATGAGCTCTGAAGCCAGAGCACTTTTTTTGAATCTTCACTCTGCCACGTAGTGGCCTTCAGTTATTCATCTTCTCTGTGTCTTACATTCCATTTACAGTTTGGAAAGAAATGAGTAAAAATAATATAGACCTCACAGGATTATTGAGAATATCAACTAAAGTGATATTTATGAAACAGTTAGCATTGTTCCTGAAACAAAGGTAATATGAAAATATAATTAACAATTATTATCAATACTATTACTGTTATAATTATTTGCACACAGTATGCATTACTGACTTTAGTATTATCCTAGTTAATTCTCCTCTGAACTCTATGAGTTAAATACCATTAAAACCTTCATTTTAGATATGAGGAAAATAAAGCATAAAGGAAGTAAGTATATTGTGGAAGGTTGGAAAATAAATGGTAAATCTCAGACCTGCTCAGAAATTCTCCTTTGTCCTGTCCCCCTTTGAGTTCTCTCTGGTTGGCCTACTCTTCACAATCCACACTTCTCCTTTGGTCTCTGCCTAGGACTGTGGATTATACCAGTGAACCTGTCTGATTTTCAGAACTGTGTCTCTTTACATATGACCTGTTTAGTTTTGAGGACCATCAATCTAAAAGCATAAGAAAAGAAATGCTAGTATTTCCTAGACTTCTTGAAAACATTTAAGTAACTCTTAAATATAATACCCTAGAATTCTTGAAAACATTTAAGTAATTCTTTTTCACTCTCAGAAATTTAGTGTTTATCACTTGCCACTGTCCATAATCAGAGATTATAGTTTGTCATTTTAGAAGATAATTCTACACGCATGTGCATGCACACACTCACACACACATTAAATCCTAATGGTGGATTTTTAGCTTGTATATTAGGGTAGAAATTTGTGGTTAATTTTTATTTATGAAATATCATTTGTTTCATTCCTGAAAATACTAGATAAGCTTCAATGCATATCAGAAATACTGGAATTATGTAATGTAACCATGAAACTCCTTGAAACACAGAAGGTTTTAAAATAGTTTCTTTTACCTGTTCTTGTTCAATATCTGAATGAAAATAAACAGTGATAATTCCCCTGCTCTTCCCAATTTTACGATTTATCTCCTAGGGGTTGGTTGACAACTGCAGATCTGACCACCTCTTCCCCTACTGCTGTTTTGCAAAATGAGGGCGTGCTGGTATGTCTGAAGTAGGATCACCCACGCCTCCTCCATGGGCTAATAACCACTATGCTGTAGTAAAGAATTTGCACTACTTGTAGTCAAAGTACACTCTGACTTTTGATCTCTCTTTTTATTCACCAAGCCTCCTGCAATACAGTTCTTCAAAGTGTTTATAATTCAACCCTGTCTCTACTAAAAAAAAAATACAAAAAACTAGCTGGGCGTGGTGGCGGATGCCTGTAGTCCCAGCTACTCGGGAGGCTGAGGCAGGAGAATGGCGTGAACCTGGGAGGCGGAGCTTGCAGTGAGCTGAGATCCGGCCACTGCACTCCAGCCTGGGCGACAGAGCGAGACTCCGTCTCAAAAAAAAAAAACCAAAGTGTTTATAATTCAATGCAACTCCCTTTCTTTTACTTTTTGTTCGATTTTTTAATGTTAGTAAAATACACTTACCACAAAATTTACCATTTAGACATCTTTAAGTTTACCATTCAGTGGCTTTAAGTACATTTATATTGTTACATAACCATCACCACCCTCTATCTCCACAACTTTTTAAACTTCCCAAACTCAAACTCCACAATAATTAGACAACTCCTTATTGCCTCCTCCTCCTAGCCATGTGAAACTGGCATTCTACTTACTGTCTCTATGAACTGGACTACTTCAAGTTATGTCCTATACATGGAATCATAGTGTTTGCCCTTTTGTCACTGGTTTATTTCACTTAGCACAATGTCCTCAGGTTTCACCCATGTTGTTGCATGATCTAAGGCTGAATATCATTTTATGTAGACAGTCATGTGCCTCATAACAACTTTTCAGTCAATGTCAGACTGCATATACAAAGGTGGTCCCGTAAAATTATAATGGAGCTGAAGAATTCTTATCACCTAGTGACAAGGTAGCTGTCATAATATGGTAACACAATGTGTTACTCATGTGTTTGTGGTGATGCTGATGTTAACACATCTATCACCTTGCCAGTTGTATAAAAGCCTGGGACATACAATCATGTAAAATACAGAATACCTGATAAAGACTATAAGTGACTATGTCATTGGTTTATGTTTTTACTATACTATATTTTTAATCATTAAAGTATAATCCTTCTGTGTGTGTGTGTGTGTGTGTGTGTGTGTGTGTGTGTGTGTATATTTAAAAAGTTAACTGTAAAACAGCCTTAGACAGGTCCTTTAGGAGGTATTCCAGAAGAAAGAATTGCTGTCATAGGAGATGACAGCTCCATGCATGCTAATTGCCCCTGAAGATCTTCCAAGTGGGACAAGATATGGAGGTGGAAGACAGTCATACTGATGATCATGACCCTGTATAGGCCATGGCCAAATGTTCGTTTGCATGCTAGTTTTTAACTAAATAGTCCAAAAATTTTGAAAAAAAATAGAAGCTTTTTGAATAATTATTCAAAGAAAGAAAATATTTTTGAACAACTTCACAAGGTATTTATATTTTAAGCTAAGCGTTACTATAAAAGAGTCAAAAACTTTTAAAAGTTTTTAAAGTAAAAGAAATGTAATAAGCCAAGCTTAATTGCCTATTGAGGAAACATAAATATTTAAAATGAGTGTAGCGTAAGCGTACAATGTACTGTGTTTATAAAGTCTACTTTGTAGAGTATGCCATATTTTACTATTTTAATATCAAATGTTAATATAATATATATTTTAATATTTCCTCAGCTATTTCATGCTTATATTAACTATATTTTAATTGCTTATACAAGATTCTTATGGTGTCTCAAGGAGACCTCATGAAAAGTAACCAAGATGGAATTTAATGATCTGATTCATGATTTTTAATAGCACCTTCATCCTGGGTAATTTAATAGTCTAACTGTAGACTTTCTGTGTATTTCGTCAATTGCCACATTAAAAATGTAGGGCACTCAAGTTAAAGATATAAACAATTGCAAATATGTATACCAGTATTTGAAGTATGCTTTCTCTTTTCTCTAGTTACAACACAGGTGATGCTCAAAGGTGTTCTGGCTCCCTGAGAATTCATCTTCTCCATCTTAGAAATCTATTCCATGTCTGAAATCCAATCAAGAAGAAAAAGCCATACCTTTGAAGAGTACCCCACGTGAGTCAGCTGTAGTGAGAATATGACACAACTCAGAAAATAAGGAAGTTGGAGCTATACATGTGTGTTAATTACTCATTAGAACCATGGACTCATCTGGAATTTCCAGTGTGAATCATTTTGACCGAAGAACAGGCCATCCACCAAAAGCTATTTGTTTGCTCGCTTTTTATTTTGTATGCAGTTTACAAGAATCAGGGGGGAAAATGAAATAAGTATTAATGACAATAAAAATCAAGATTCTGCTAGACCATTTACGGGGAAAAGCAACTGTAAATAGATTGGAAAGTGCCACCAAAGAACTTCAGTGTGCCTGTTCCTCTCTGTCTCTGTCTTTCTCTCTCTCTCTGCTTTTAAGGATGCTCCTCCCAACTTCAGCAATCAAGGCAAAAGTAATCCCTCAGGGAATTCATAACTCTCTATGAAAGAAAGTAATTTTTACTTTAAAAGGGAACATTGGTTTTTCAAATTGGTAGACAGACAGACATATAATGAAGGTAAAATGGTCCATACTGTTACAGCCCCATCTCACCACTCACTCACTCACTTGTGATTTACCCTGGGTAAATAGGATGTTTCCTCAGTGGTAATTTAAACATTTGCTGCTCCCACTTCCGAAATTGCTATATGTCTTCAATCACATTTTGACTATGAATGGATGGGAGCATCTGAACTTATTGGTTTCCACTGCTAGCTTTAAAAATTGTTGTATAAATCTCATATATGTAACAGCATTCAAATAATGGTAAAAAACAAATAGTAACACAAAATCGCTTATTAATATACCAGAATTTTGGATTAGGAAAAAATAAACATCATGTTACCTTCAGTGCCTCATCTGGAAGAGTTTCTACTTTTGGAAAAAGATGTTAAGGAAAGTACTTCAGTTGACTGCCAATCTAAAGTCAAGTTAGATAGCAAGGACCCTACGTAGTAGCATTTCACTCTGTCTCTGTCACTCAGAGGCAATCACTGCATCATAAGCTAATAGTTCTGATAGTTCCTTCTTTTTTAAAAAAATAATAATAATGGCTACCAACCTTCAACTCTTCACTATTTTTTCTGAGAAAGACAATGCACCTTAATAATTTCTGAAGTCATCTTGAATGATACAATATTGAGAATAATCACCATTGAAATGTGTATTAAAGGTTTAAACATTTGTCCAGACATTACCAATAGTAATATTATAATAGTAACATTAAAGCAGCATAGATACTACCTGAGGAGATGTAACACAATTAAAAACCAATGTATAACATTTTTTATTTCTAAGTCTATATCCATCCATATGAATTCTACATCTTGTGTTCATTTTGTTAAACTAATCCAACAAACATTATTTATCCCTAATAATGCTTCTTTCATATGTGCATGTCTACTCATAAAATGCTACAAATAAGTATTTAAGCATCAGATTTAAGAGTATGATTAAGGAGCTGGAAATATGTTTAAAAATTCCTTAATATCACTCTAGAAGTTTACATCTATATCACTTAAAATCCTGTCAAAACTTTGAAAACAAAATGTAAAACTTTCTTGAACCTATACTTAATATTCTTATTTTACTTGTTCATGTAAATTTTGTTTAAAATTTTAATTGAAAAGTAATATATGACTTCTCTGGATAAAAAGGAATATATTATTTATTGCAGAAAATGTAGATCATCAAAAAGGCAGAAAAAAACAAATCAGTACTGTGTTAGTCAGTGTTCTCTAGAAAACAGAGCCAATATGTAAGAAGAAATTTACTATGAAAAATTGGCTCGTATGATTATGGAAACTGAAACATTCTGTGATTTTCCTGCAAGCTGAAAACTCAGGAAAGCCAGTGGTGCCATTCAGTCCGAGTTTAAAGACCTGAGGATTGGGTGATGCCCACTCAGAACCACATCTGGAAGGGTAATCTACTAAGTCTATGCAAGATTTAAATGCTAATCTCATTTGGAAACAACCTCACAAATACACCCAGAAATAACTTTGAACTCATTTTGATATCTCTAGCGGCTGTTAGGCTGTTGATTTTTACCGTAATTGTAGGCTGATTTTCAAGACTACCATCAGCTGAATGGGGGGTGGGTGGTGTGGAAACAGGGATCATAAGATGCTATTAATCTCACTGTTCTTTTTTATTATTATTATACTTTAAGTTCTGGGTTACATGCGCACATCGTACAGTTTTGTTATATAGGTATACAAGTGCCTTGATGGTTGTTTTTACACTGTTGGTGGGGGGTGTAAATTAGTTCAACCATTGTGGAAGACAGTGTGGCGAATCTCACTGTTCCTTTTTTTTTTTTTTTTTTTTTGAGACGGAGTCTGGCTCTGTCGCCCGGGCTGGAGTGCAGTGGCCGGATCTCAGCTCACTGCAAGCTCCGCCCCCCGGGTTCCCGCCATTCTCCTGACTCAGCCTCCCGAGTAGCTGGGACTACAGGCGCCGCCACCACGCCCGGCTAGTTTTTTGTATTTTTTTTTAGTAGAGACGGGGTTTCACCGTGTTCGCCAGGATGGTCTCGATCTCCTAACCTCGTGATCCGCCCGTCTCGGCCTCCCAAAGTGCTGGGATTACAGGCTTGAGCCACCGCGCCCGGCCCTCACTGTTCTTAAAATAATCAACCGTTTTTCTTGAATTACTGCTTCTTCAATTGTTGGAAGCCTCTGATTAATTTCCAGAGTTCTGAAAAAGTTGATTTGAATAATCTTGCCAGTTTTCTTGTTTTTATGGATAAGAAAATTTGGGGGACTTTAATTGATCATTCTTGCTGACCACACATTTAGCTTTATTTTTTATTATTTTTATTTAATTTTTCCTAGTTTTAAGTATAATTGACAAATAAACATTTATGTATTCACAGTGTACAATGTGATGATTTGATAGATTTGTACATTTTGAAATGATTACTATAATCAAATCATTTAACACATCTATCACCACACATAATTAGCTGTGTGTGTGTGTCTATGATGAGGAAACTTGAGATCTCTCTTAGCAAATTTCAAGTAAGCAATAGACCATCATTAACTATAGTCACTAAGCTGTGGATTAGATCCCTAGAATTTATTCATCTTGTAACTGGAAGTTTTCACCCCTTGACCAACATCTCCCCAATTTCACCCACTCCTGGGCCCTGGCAACCACCACTTTATTCTCTGCTTCTATGAGTTTGAGTTTTTTACATTCCACATGTAAATGAGACCATTTGTTTTTCTGTTTGACTTATTTCATTTAGCATAATGTCCATGGTTATCCATGTTGTTGCAAATGGCAAGATTATTTTCTTTTTTATGGCTGAATAATATTCGTGTGTGTGTGTGTGTGTGTGTGTGTGTATGTATGCATCACTGTTACTTTATCTATTTATCCATAGACAAACACTTAGATTGTTTCCATATCTTGACTATTATAAATAATGTGGCAATGAACATGGGAGCAAAGATGTATCTACAATATATCCTTTAGATATACAAGAGATATATACCCAAAGGAAAGGAGATCAGGACTTTCTTTCCTTTGGATATATATCTAGAAGCAAGATTGTCGAATCATATGTCAGTTCCATTTTTAACGTCTGACGAATCTCCATAGTGTTTTCATAATGGCTCTATCAATTTATATTACCACCAGCAGCATGCAAGTGTTCTCTTTTCTCCATACCGCAGTCAACATTTGTTGTCTCTTGTCTTATTGATAATGGTCATCTTAACAGATGTAAAGGAATATTTCATAGTGGTTTTGATTTGCACCTCCCTGAAGATTACTGACACTGAGGGCCTTTTCCTATACCTATTAACCATTTTTTATGTATTCTTTGGAAAAAATGTCTATTCAAGTCCTTTGCCCATTTTATAACCAAATTATTACTTTTTGTATTATTTAGTTGTATTTTTAAATATAATTTAGATATATTAAAACCTTTTATCAAATATATGGTTTGCAGATATTTTCTTCTGTTCTGTAGATTTAATTTTCATTTCGTTGTTTGCTGTGCAGAAGCTTTTTCGTTTGATGTAGTCCCACTGCTAAATTTTTCTCTTGTTGCCAGAGATTTGGTGTCATATCCAAAAAAATGACTGCTGAGACCTCTTGCTTTATTTTTAATAAACACTCATTTTAACTTCAATATTAATTGATGACTGTTTTTTATGTAAAAATTGGCATTATAAAAAAATTTCTTTTCAAAATATATCTGGGGAAGGTTGTTGATTTTATTTCTGTAACTAAAAATCAAAAATATAAACTTTCCAAAATGTAATTTTTTAAATATTTTTAATGCATGGTCCTCCTCGTTGGTTAAATTGTCTTAGTTTCTGATTGGTTTTTTTTGGTGGTAATTATTAGATGGCAATAACCACCCACTGATATTCTCACAGACTTTCTCAGAGCCAAAGAGATGTCCCCCTTTCTCAAACAAGATATAAACAAATTACTTGTATAAAAAGCCATAGCACAGAATGAGCAACCTGCTTTAACTAAGGAAGGGGCAAGGCTGATAACCAGTGGAAACCACAAATCAAGCTGCATTCACAGACAGAACCTCATAGAATCACCGAAGTAGAGAGTAACCAGACTCCAAGAAAGAAATCTTATGTGCACATGGGATTAGATAAGTTTTATTGTTTTTCTTTTTAATAAATAAACAAAATGAAATAACTGTATTCTTTGGTGGGCACTTTATAGCTCCACTTTGGTTAGGGGTTGCTTCTTTTTTGTTCAAAAATATGAACTTAGGAAAAGCCAATTTCACATGCTGTTAATTTAATTCTCAACAATAAAACATTACTTCTACTCATGCAAAATGAAATTACCCTCTCTACACCCTTCTTATCTGTCAAATAAACGATTTTTACCCCAAAATAAACTCTGAAGATTTGTCCTATATCCTCGTTTTGCAGCAAAATTAAAAATAGACAAGAAGTAATATATTGTGATGAATCTAGCCAGTCCTGTCACTTAAAGATGTTGGTACAATGACCCTGAAAGCCACCTTCTCAAGATTCACACCTCCAGTGAGATGATAGCTTTTTATGGGGATATGTGGTGTTAACTCTGCATTTAATGGAGTATGTAGAAGCATGCTAATTTTGGGGGGCAATTATGTAGAGTAAAATTACCTACAATGTTTTAATCCGGCTTTAAGAGGTTTTATATACCTCTATCTCATCATCTTCAGCGTTCTTGACAGAAAAAAGTCAAGAAGGTGAGTTTATGAAATAGGAAAATTTGTCAGATATCTGCTTCTATATAGTATTTTATATAAAATACTGTATATTTATATATTAATATTAAATATTTAAAATATTATTAAATATTATATAAATAGTAATATTAAGTATTATATTTAATATAAATATACAGTATTTTATATAAATATATTATATAATACATATATTAAATATATAAATATACAGTATTTTATATAGAAATACTATATACTTGTATATATTATATATTACATAATATATATAATACTATATAATTATAATGCTATATATACTATACTTCATATAGTTATACTATATATACTATATGACATAGTTATACTATATATAATATATACTACATAGAAACTATAAACTATTATATGATAATTATATATTATATTAATAGTATATAATATACTATATATTATATATGTAGTATATATTATAGTATATTTCTATACATTATTATATACTATATACTATTACAGTATTATACTATATAGAAACGGATTCTTTCCCATTCAATTAAATGTTGTCCACGTGATTTCAAAGTATTTTAACTAAGAATGCACACCAAATATGTACAAACAAATAAACATTAATATGAAATATTCAAACTTCTAAAGGTCCAAAGTTCTTGTTCTCCCTATAGGCTTCAGATGTGGGGACATAGAGAAATCTATACCTACAAGTGTGTATATGTGAGTGTGTGCATACATTTTAAATACAGGGCTTTGAAAAGAGCTGTTCAATAGATACTCCTTTGCTAACCTATATTGGGGCAAAAAGAGGGAAAAATACTCAAAGTATAATTTTAATTAAATGTAAAAGAACATAAAAACACAGATATAAAATAAGATACATAAAATTATATGGCAATAATTCTGAAAATTTAGAAAAGGTCAATAATTTTCTGAAAACATCATAATTAGCAAAGTTAAGTTCAGAAAAACAGGTAACTTGTATAAACCAGCTGCCTTATGGAGACTGGAATGGCAATTAAAGTCTGCCAATTACACTCCCACCAATGGTGTAAAAGCGTTCCTATTTCTCCACATCCTCTCCAGCATCTGCTGTTTCCTGACTTTTTAATGATCAACATTCTAACTGGAGTGAGATGGTATCTCATTGTGGTTTTGATTTGCATTTCTCTAATGACCAGTGATGATGAGATTTTTTTCATATGTTTGTTGGCCACATAAATATCTTCTTTTGAGAAGTGTCTGTTCATATACTTTGCCCACTTTTTGATGGGGTTGTTTGTTTTTTTCTTGTAAATTTGTTTTAAGTTCCTTGTAGATTCTGGATATTAGACCTTTGTCAGATGGATAGATAGTAAAAATTTTCTCCCATTCTGTAGGTTGCCTGTTCACTCTGATGATAGTTTCTTTGGCTATGCAGAAGCTCTTTAGTTTATTAGATCCTATTTGTAAATTTTAGCTTTTGTTGCCACTGCTTTTGGTGTTTTAGTCACGAAATATTTTCTCATGCCTATGTCCTGAATGGTAATGCTCAGGTTTTATTCTAGGGTTTTTATGGTTTTAGGTCTTACGTTTAAGTCTTTAATTTATCTTGAGTTAATTTTTGTATAACGTGTAAGGAAGCAGTCCAGTTTCAGTTTTCTGTATATGGTTAGCCAGTTTTCCCAATACCATTTATTAAATAGTGAATCCTGTCCCCATTGCTTGCTTTTCTCAGGGTTGTCAAAGATCAGATGGCTGTAGTTGTGTAGTGTTATTTCTGAGGCCTCTGTTCTGTTCCATTGGTCTATATATCTGTTTTGGTACCAGTACCATGCTGTTTTGGTTACTGTAGCCTTGCAGTATAGTTTGAAGTCACGTAGCGTGATGCCTCCAGCTTTGTTCTTTTTGCTTACGATTGTCTTGTCTATATGGGCTCTTTTTTGGTGCCATATGAAATTTAAAGTAGTTTTTTCTAATTCTGTGAAGAAAGTCAATGGTAGCTTGATGGGGATAGCACTGAATCTGTAAATTACTTTGGGCAGTATGTCCATTTTCATGATACTGATTCTTCCTATCCATGAGCATGGACTGTTTTTCCATATTTGTGTCCTCTCTTATTTCCTTGCGCAGTGGTTTGTAGTTCTCCTTGAGGAGATCCTTCACATCCCTTGGTATTCCTAGGTATTTTATTCTCTTTGTAGCAATTATGAATGGGAGTTTACTCATGATTTGTCTGTTTGTCTATTATTGATGTATAGGAATGTTTGTGAATTTTGCACATTGATTTTGTATCCTGAGATTTGCTGAAGTTGCTTATAAGCTTAAGGAGATTTGGGGCTAAGATGTTGAAGTTTTCTAAATATACAATCATGTTATCTGCAAACAGAGACAATTTGACTTCCTCTCTTCCTATTTGAATATCCTTTATTTCTTTCTATTGCCTGATTGTCCTGGCCCGAAATTCCAATACGATGTTGAATAGGAGTGGTTAGAGAGGGCATCCTTGTCTTGTGCCAGTTTTCAAAGGGAATGCTTCCAGCTTTTGTCCATTCAGTATGATATTGGCTCGACCATTGTGGAAGGCAGTGTAGTGATTCCTTAAGGATCTAGAACCAGAAATACCATTTGACTCAGCAATCCCATTACTGGGTATATACCCAAAGGATTATAAATCATTCTACTATAAAGACACATGCACACATGTGTTTATTTTAGCACTATTCACAATAGCAAAGACTTGGAACCAACCCAAATGTCCATCAATGACAGACTGGATGAAGAAAATATGGCACATATACACCATGGAATACTATGCAGCCATAAAAAAGGACGAGTTCATGTCCTTTGAAGGGACACGGATTAAGTTGGAAACCATCATTCTCAGCAAACTAACACAAGAACAGAAGGGATAGTATTAGGAGAAATGCCTAATGTAGATGACAGGTTGATGAGTGCAGCAAACCACCATGTCAGTGTACACCTATGTAACAAACTCATATGTTCTGCACCTGTATCCTGAAACTTAAAGTATAATTGAAAAAAAAACTGTGCAAGCGAAAACAGCCAAAGAACGGCTGGTTTTACTATGAATTTTAAGTTTTAATGATTATACAATTTTAACAACACTTTAACTGTCATAAGTGTTATAACACAATAGATATTTTGTGAAGTCATTTTCTGAAGGCAGTGTAATTTCAATTAAAAAAACTAACAAAAATAAAACTAAAAAACAAAAATAATCTTAGCAAGGCAATCTTAATTATAATTTTCTATGGAATTATTTGTCATGTAATATTAACAGATATAATGTAATGGTATATAAAAATGCTATGCCAAAATATTTATTCCAGAAACACAAGAATGATTGATTCAATATTAAGAAATCAACCAGGGTGAGATGGCTGATGCCTATAATCCCAAAACTTCGGGATGCTGAGGCCAAGAGGATTGCTTGAGACCAGGAGTTGGAAACTGGCCTGGTCAAACTAGTGAGACAACCATCTCTACAATAAATAAAGGCCAGGCGCAGTGGCTCACACCTGTAATCCCAGCACTCTGGGAGGCCGAGGCGGGCAGATCACGAGGTCAGGAGATCAAGATTATCCTGGCTAACACGGTGAAATCCCGTCTTTACTAAAAATACAAAAAAATTAGCTGGGCGTGGTGGTGGGCGCCTGTGGTCCCAGCTACTCAGGAGCCTGAGGCAGGAGAATGTTGTGAACCTAGGAGACGCAGCTTGCAGTGAGCCGAGATCAGGCCACTGTACTCCAGCCTGGGCAACAGAGTGAGACTCGTTCTCAAAAAATAATAATTAAATAAATAAATAAATAAATAAATAAATAAATAAAATTAGCCAGGTGTGGTAGTGTAAGCATGTAGTCCCTGCCGTTGTGCTATTTGGGAGGCTGAGGCAGGAAAGTCACTTGAACCCAAGAGTTACAGGTGCACTGAGCTATGATCACGTCATTTAACTGCAGTGTAGGAGACAGAGTGAGACTCTGTCCCAAGGAAAAGGAAAAAGGAAAAAGGAAAGGAAAAGAAAGGAAGAAAGAAGGAAGAAAGAAAGAAAGGAAGAAGGGAAGAAAGGAAGCCAAACACTGCATGTCCTCACTCATAAGTGGGAGCTGAACAATGAGAACACATGGACACAGAGATGGGAACATCACATGCCGGGGCCTGTCGGAGTTCAGGGGCCAGGGGAGTGATAGGAGAAATACCTAATGTAGATGACGGGTTGATGGGTGTAGCAAACCACCATGGCATGTGTATACCTATGTAACAAATCTGCCATTCTGCACATGTACCCCAGAACTTAAAGTCTAATTAAGACAGACAGACAGACAGACAGACAGAAAGAAAGAAGGAAAAAAAGAAAGAAAGAAAGAGAGAGAGAGAGATGCATGTAATACATAAGGAAATTGGAGGTGAAAAATATAATTAAATAACAAATACTGAAAAGCAATTATTCATGGCATCTATCACTGAAAAAAAACCCACAAAATAAAACACATGCACACACACACAGGCACACCAAACAAAGCAAAAGTCTCCAGGTAAACAGAAATCTAAGTGCAGCATGTTAATTTTTATGAATACTTTTTGTTGTATGATTAAATATTCTTTTTCACAGAGGAATGATGCAATTTTCATTAAATCAGCAACAAAAAGGAGAAGCCCTCCATTAACTATGATATTTAATCATCATGGTTTTAACAATTCTAAACCAATCATTTATTCATTCAACAAATACCAATTGCAGACTTGGTATGTACCAGACACTGAGAATACTGCAGTGAGTAAATGATCCTATCTTGAGTTCTTATAAAACTATTTTTTCTAGTGAGAAAAACAGAAAATAAAGAAAGAACAGACGATATAAGATAAGTGCTATGGTGAAAACCAAAACAAGAAAACCAATCTTGCAAATGTTTCTTAAAATTAATATATAGATATTCTTCAACCTATTAATAGATATCCACTCCTGGAAATCTATTTCCCACAAACAAAATAGCAAACAAATTAATGTCTACACAAAAAATATAAAGACTGAAGAAATTGTGGCAAGTTCTTTCCAAGGAGTATTATTCAATCATTTAAGTGAATGAATTGGATTTCTACCTTTTGACTTGAAAAAAAAAATCACCTCTTCTAATTAAGAAAAGGAATAAAGACACAGGTAGAATATTCTATTCTTTTGATGGAACAAATAGTCAAGGCAGGCAGATCACTTGAGGTTAGGAGTTCGAGAACAGCCTGTCCAACATGGTGAAAATCCGTTTCTACTAAAAATATAAAACTTAGCTGAGGGTGGGGTCTCACTCCTGTAATCCCAGCTACTCACTCAGGAGGCAGACGCAGGATAATTGCTTAAACCTGTGGGCAGAGGTTGCAGTGAGCCACAACTGCACCACTGCACTCCAGCCTGGGCAACGGAGAGACGTCCTGTATTAGAAAAAAAAAAAAAAAAAAAAGCAATAACAAATAAACAACTATATTGCCTATGTGTGTGGTTTATAGATCTATCTATATACATAGATAGATGCCTATTTAAGATTATATGAGGGTTAGGAGAACATCTAATAGATAGCAAACAATGGTAACCTGGTGGATGAAGTTAATGATTGTGAAAGTAAGCAAAACAACAAAGCCAAAAAATCCAGATAAGAGCTGTGTGGTTTAGTATTTGTCCTTTTATGGGGTTTATGAGGATGTGTGAAAAGATTGTTATGAAATGTTCACAGTGGTAGTCTCAGGATGGTATGATTTTAAGTTGTTTTCCCATGTATCTTGTTTGCTATATTATTAAATACTAATAATTGAAATTAAACACAATCCCACTAATTTGCTGATGTGGTACAAATGAGTTTCTGATTTTAGTGCAATATTTCATGTAATGTAAAGTGTTACTTAAGAAGTCCTTGCTCTGAAGAGTGAATAAAAGTAAAAATCTATGCTGCCTGTATTAGTCCATTTTCACACTGCTGATAAAGATGTACCCGTGACTGGGCAATTTACAAAAGAAAGAGGTTTAATGGACTTACAGTTCCACATGGCTGAGGAGGGAGACCTCACAATCATGGCGGAAGGGAAGGCAGAGCAAGTCACATTTTACATGGATAGCAGCACGCAAAGCTTGTGTAGGGAAACTGACATTTTTAAAACCAACAGATCTTCTGAGATGTATTTACTATCATGAGAAAAGCATGGAGAAGATCCACCCCATGATTCAATTACCTCCCACTGGGTTCCTCTCAGAACACATGGAAATTGTGGGAGTTAAAATTCAAGATGAGATTTGTGTGGAAACACAGCCAAACCATATCACTACCCAAGAGAATACTTCAAGAAACATGTATTTTTCACATACCTTTAACCTACAATGAGATTCCAGTCTGGAAGCTCAAATAGAGAGATGAGATATTTTGTCCACCCTTGATGTCCCACCTTCCCTTCAGCCTTAACAAGACCAAATTAAGCAGAATAGCTTTATAAGTTGAAAAATCAACTTGCCTTTGCATCCCTTTAAGACATTCCAAGCATGAATTTCAGTTACAGGATTTGTTACTCCAGAAATGGCTAGAGTAAATCATGCTGTTTAAGGTGAAAAATATAGCCTGCACACCACCATTGCTCTCTTGCTGCAACCTCAGTTCAGGTTTTTTTCTTCCTCATCAAAATGCAAAATACTGTTTCAAAAATTAAGCTAGGCTCTGAGTGTTTATCACGAAGTATATTTGTATTGTCAGCTCTCAGATGCATTAGGCAGTTGGCCTAGTCTGAGTAGATTCCTCAGTGTTTACAGATCACCCACCACCTTGAGAGGTAACAAGAGCGTGCCAGCAGTCTACCTACAGGGGAAGCTCCATGAATACACATCACTCTCCCACTCATGACTAATAATTTAGTTGGTTTCAAATCGTAAGTATAATAACAACCCCACATTAAAAGTCTGCACATCAGACAAACTGGTGGTTATTTCAGCCTCCCAATTCACCTACCATGTTTTAGAGAAGAGAGACCATGAAGCAGGTAAGTCCCATGTCAGACACAGTCCTGGGATATGTATTCATCTGTAACTTTAATGAGAACCTCTCATGATAAAATCCAATATGGTACCATGCAATGTAATACAATACAAAGCAGCACAATACAGTACAATACAATACATTTTCCCTTGGTTGTGGAAAAAAGTGTTTAACAAGAAATCTATTTTTTTAAATCTTACATTTCTATAATATAAATGTTTCTTAGGGTAGTGAGCTGTGAGTAAAGTATCTAAGTAGTGTAAGTAAACAATAGTCATATCCTGAGAATAGTCAAAATCAAACAGTTTTTTCTGAGCAAGGATTTTTCAATCTCCACATGGGTTCTGCACACAACTCTGAAGCAGGATGCATTTGTTTCTAGCTTCCATTTCATCCAGTTCGCACACCCCTTGTGATGTTAGTTCAGGTGTTTTCAGTGTCCTCATAATAATAATAGTAGTGTGGAAGTCCTGTCACTATGTGATTGTTCGTCAGCTAATTATAAAAGACAATTATAGCTGGAAAACTATTTTAAATATACATAATCATATATTTATAACTTTTTAAAGATTTTAGGGATATTGCTGCCAATTCCACGTTTTTTTATTCTCTAAATTTGATCCAATTCTTCTAAAGATCCTGCTCAGAGATTATTTTCAAAGACATATTATATAACATTTAATTAAATTAATGCTGACATAAAATCCAACCCAATTTAATCTTGGTAAGTGTAGAATTCACCTGGTAGAAGCAGAGAAGCACACGGTTTAGAGAGAAACCCACTGGTCTCAGCCATCGTGTGAGCATTAGTCCACAGTTTGACGGGGAATGAGAAACATCAGTTAATTTAGAAGGTAGAAGTCACTTCTGAAAGAGCCTGGTATAGTAAAAGGGTAAAAATCATAATAATAATAAAGAGCATATATTATGTATTAGGTGCTGTGCTAAACCTTTTACACATCCAAAGCCTTTTTATATTAATGGAGCTAACTCTTCGCAGTTTGATATCCACATTGCATTCCCAATATCTGCTCTTGGTCTAGACACCATTCACTAAAATCCACATAAACTTATTCACATCCACTTGCAAACATTTTTTTTCTGGTTAATAGTGAAAAATCTTATTTTTGTTTGTTTGCTTTACATTTCTTTTATAATTTCAGTGGACAAGACACTGAAGAATTCGAAATTGCATCTCACTTCCCAATCAACACATTGAAGAACAATCTACATCAGAAAGTTCGTGCTGGCATTTGGAATAAGAAAAGATAGAACACATTTCTGAAATCTGTTGGATGAAGAAGAACCAGGCAAGGACTCAAGTTAAGGGCAAGGGATTTTTCCAGTGGGGTTAAATTAACTGTAAACCTCGTTCTCTTCAAATAGGATCTCGCACATATTCTTTGTTTTTCTTATATAAACGTAAAACGCAAAAATATAATTGTTCTATTTTGTGTAGAGCTCACCAAGAAAAATGAGCTTCTAGAAAAGCAAATGCAATTTTGACAGAAGGCAGAGAAGGCCCCCTCCCTCCAGTGGAAAGAAAGGCCATCCTTGGAATCGTCCTACAAATGAACTGTGTGTCTTAGATGGCACCAATATCTTTCCCAGTATAGCATCCATATACAGAGCTTTCACTCAAGAATATTTTGAGTGGAATCTACAATGTCACTGCAAGTAATGGTATGATTAAAATAATTAAAACCAAGTCAAGATAAATCAGACATTGTAACGATATCCCCTATGACTCATCACTGCAAAGTTAAGAAGGCTGGACAGGTTTCAGGGAAGAGAAGGGAGAAAATTCTTGAGGTGAAGGATGATTAGGACCCTAGGATGTGTATCAGGGCTTTGAGGCACAACTGATAAAGGAGGAGGCCAAGATTGTGGTGATTAATCCCATTTACCTGCTGCTTTTAGGAGAGCCATTCCAGTTTTCTTATATTTTAAGTATAGATAAGAATTTCTTTTATGTCTACATTAAAAAAGAAAAAAAAATGAAACCACTATTACTTAAATAAAAAATCAACACTCTTATCCTCACCTCTCATCTAAGATTTTAGAAACTTGTTAAAAATGCAAAGACCACACTTCTAGAGATTCTAGTTCACAGATCTGAAGTGGGCGTCGAAAAACTTATTTTGCTGTTTTCTTTGGTTCTTTAGTTTAAATAAACCCTTTGGTTGATACTGATAAAGGTGGTCCCAGACCACACTTGGAGAAATACCTCTCATGAAGCTCTATGTTTTCAAATTAAGACTAATGCTCATCTCCCAACACTTCCAACACATTTTATGTCCTGAAGCTCCCCTTTATCTGATGCAGATCTTTTTGCCTTCTCTAGACATATAAGAAATCTTATTTATTGGCTACGAACAAAATCAACTCCCACCATTTTACCAATGAGAGAAATCTATCTCCCTGAAGATTTGTTAATTATTTGTTTGTGTACCTTTTATATAATAGAGGCTTTGCTTATGAATATTTACATAATTCTGTATCTCTGTAATTGAGATTGTGCCTACGTCATTTCCAAATAAATTTCTAATATATTTTATACTGTTTCTGTCTACATATCCATATTGCTATGATGATATTGAGAAAAATCAATGTTTTTTGTTTAGGTTTCTGGTTACCTATTTATCTAAAACACATTAGTGGTTTTAAAACCTTTGTATAGCATGATAATTTTCATATAAAATTGCAATAGGGACCTCAATATTGGAAAAAATACATAAATTCCCTAGAGGCATTAATTGTTGGTTGTTGAAAAGGCCCATCTCCATGGGCATGCTCAAGCATCCCCATGGAACCCTAACTTTCTTCATAGAACAATTGGAAATTATTGCCTACGATTTTACAGCTTCTGTATTTCTATCTGAAAAATGGGCTTTGCCAGCATGCTGCTTCTACACAGGCTTTTCCAAGGACATTCAGTTAAGCTGTACATAATGCCAAGGATTTCCAGTGAGTCTGGAAATAGCAACACACGAGAATTTCTTTTTTAGTCAATGTAAATCATAAACTTAAATTCTCTCTTGCTCGTCCTCTGCCCACCTTACGTCCACATGTGTGAGTTGGGAGAAACACATAAAGGGGACTGTTCATTAGGAAAAGAAAACTACAGCCCTTAAATCATGAATTTATGCAATTTTTAACTGTTTTTAACAAGCACAAAATGGTTCACGGGAATTATGCAAGTATAGATCATTTTAATTTGAATCATTGTGGAATCATAAAAGACTCAGTTCTTTCATTTTGTGCCTTCAAGTCAGCTACTTTGATTAAAAAATAATAAAGCATGAGAGCCGTAGGGTCCTCACAGGTTCTCGGCACTATCGTGGCTCCCTGATCTTCCGTGCTAATTCTCCTCATTAATATTAATAAAAGGCTGATAGGCCATTGCAAAGCATGATACGAAAAGCCAGCAATTAATTGCTTGTAGTAGTTTTATGCTTATTTTGCACAATGAAAATAATGCCTGTGGACTGACTATCAGCAAATCAATAATATCAACTGTGTTGAAAATGAACACCTTTGGTTTATTTTTTATACATGTCCCTTAAATCTGAGAAACATAAACATCCAGTGTTTTTTTTTTAATTTATAGACTGAAAAATAAAGTATTTTATTTTATCTGGCACTCTTCTACTGGGGAGATGAAATGCCATGCATATACACATGTATATTTCAGATTGTCCAATCAGTTCAATTAGTACATTCTAGGTTGTTGTGCCCTTATTTAGATGCAGTTGAAAATTAGAAGACTGAACACATGGTGAGCTGGATAAGCCATTTTGGAGACTGTAGATCAATCTTTTCAATTGATTTGATATATTAACCAGTTTTACTGATTTTTAAAAGCATTTTATTGGCCGGGCGCGGTGGCTCAAGCCTGTAATCCCAGTACTTTGGGAGGCCGAGGCGGGTGGATCACGAAGTCAGGAGATCGAGACCATCCTGGCTAACATGGTGAAACCCTGTCTCTACTAAAAATACAAAAAACTAGCCGGGCGTGGTGGCGGGCGCCTGTAGTCCCAGCTACTCGGAGGCTGAGGCAGGAGAATGGCGTAAACCCGGGAGGCGGAGCTTGCAGTGAGCCGAGATCGCGCCACTGCACTCCAGCCTGGGTGACACAGCGAGACTCCGTCTCAAAAAAAAAAAAAAAAAAAAAAAAAATCATTTTATTAATCAATCACCTGATACTTTAAGGTCAAATTCCCTTCTTGTCAGAGGAGTTTTAAAAGTTCTATCCAGGTTTAAAATGTCCTAGATTTAGAGGCAATAAGCATCCCTTCTTCTTACCAGAGACTGGAGAAGAATACTTCTGCTTCTGGTTTCTTACTTATGAAAACTGCACAAGGTCTGCTATAACTTTATCATTAACAAATTTGTGTTAAATATATAAGTTTACTTAGACTCTTTCCGTGTTGGGGCCCTATTCCTTTCCTCTGACATTCTACTTTGGTGTCATGACAATGATTCCTGTGCTGTACCTCATAAATCTAATCATAGGTGTTTAATCAATAAATCAAGTTGTCTACATATGTGCATACATATTGTTTAGAAGAAAATACATCAAATAAATGATTTTCATGGAAACATTTTCTAAGAAATGTAGCTTTAAAAATATGCATTTTTAATAAAATAATCAACATAACAAATATGCACAGACAACATAGTTCGTTTAAATATCATGGTACTCAAAATAACTTGACCCAAAATTCTGATACGAAATCAATAGAGTAATAAAATGAAAATTTTAATTCAGCAAAAATAATGTTCTTCACATGGGATCTCTTCATGTCAGTACATGTCAATGAGGGTAACCATTTCTAAGTATAAGAATAGTTACTGAGTAGAAGTCTATATCAGTTGAAAGCCAAACTGTCAAATTAAAAACGATACAATTCCAATATAAGAACTGGCAATGCAGGCTTCCTGTCACTTGCTCACGTGTTACTTCAATTCACAACCAAAGAGAGCCACAGAGTGAGGAACACTGTAGGATGATGCAGAGAAGAGTTATTTGCAAAGACTGAGGACTGAGGCAAATACCAAATTTTCTCAGCATCTAAATGGCGTAATTTATAAAATGGCCATCTAAAGATTGTTTGTTTTTTACATTAAAGTTCTACACTTCCAAGAGGTTACCATCAGGTGATTCACGGCATTGCAGATTTAGAGCTTTGACTTACTCATTGTGTCTTAGAGATAAATGGTTATGAATCAAACACTGGATTTAAAGTCCTTTAAAAAAACATAACATTATTAATGCACTAAGCAACTCATCACAATGAAAAATGTTAAAATAAAGAAAAGTTGTAGAAAGCACCACCAGCAATGTGACCACTTTTTTCTACTCTTCTTCTATAATAGATAATAAATCACTAATTCTTCACTTATCTATATTTCTGCACTTTCCATAAACATTGAGATATTGATATAATCAATAGAAAAAACTGTGTATATATGTTTATATACACACACTGTGTATGTATATATATACTGTGTGTATATATTTATATTTATACACTGTGCATGTGTATAAATATATGTATATAGATATATATAAACCATAGGAAAAACTGTGTTTGTGTATGAATACATATATACACACACAAAGTTTATATATATATGCACACAGTTTTTTCTATTGTTTATTCCCACAAAAGCATACACACACACACCCCCACCCCACACACTTGAAAATCTAAAATCCCATCTCCAAAAGCAGAAGGTCCCTGTGAAGTGCTTCTTAGTGTTATTGAAAGCTGCATTTTACTCTAAGTTTCCTAAAATCTAATTTAATTTCTAAGTGTTTCAGAAACTAATGTAAAAGGAAAACATTTTATGGTGTATAACTTTCATTTTCTTATAAAGTATAATTCGAAAATTAGTCTCCAGAAATAATTTTTCCTTCCAGAAACTAAACTCAACTAATGGATTAATCTTAGATCGCACTATTTCTCAGATGAATTTTTAGAGGGTGCAAAAAACTTTTTGTATTTGTTAGAGATTCAAACATTTTTAAAGCTGAAAAGTAATTTAGAAGGCCATCTATTTCTACCTGATGTTTTATGAACAGGTGAACTGAGTCTATGAAAAATAGATAGTTTTTTTCTAAGAACATTCATCTGATCAGTAGTAGAAGCTCACCTGGAAGTCCCTGGTCCCCGATCTTCCTTATATCCCCATTTTATCCTTCCTTATTTGGTCTCAGATCTTGACAGTGCATCTCAGTGTCCCCGTCTACTCAGCTTGTTCTTCTCTCTTCCACTTGTCTTAAGTTCTGGCTAATAAGTCACTGCAGGTGCTTTTATGTAACTGCTCCCCTTATTAGATTGTGGCATAACTCTCCTCTCCCTCTAGCTAAGCAATCTCAACTCATCTTCCCACAAAAGCATTTTTTTCTTTTGCTTTTAGATTCTAAGTCTTGCCTCTTTCTGACTTCTTTCAGCTGCATTAAAACATACTGGCTTCCCCCTCCTAGACAGCCCACCTGCCCTAGACCCAGATTTTTCCATTTACTATGATCATTACTGTATTTTTACCCAAATGGGTGGAAGCCTTTACTAGTAAACCTATGTATAGATTGTCTATGGAATGGCTTAGTATTGTTCAGGACAAATATTAATACATATCTGAGACATACTAGAACTCAAACTGAATTGTATTAGCTTCTTTTATATCTACGCTTCACTTTGCCATGAGAAGACCAAGTTAATGTTTCAGCATTCAGTAAGTGTAACGATGTGTAGCTTACGTTTAAGGATATCCACAGTGGAGAATAATACAGGCAGTAAAAGATCTATATCCTCAAATAGAAAACTAACTCAACAAGGTAAGATTTAGATATATGCCACGCAAAAGTTGGCAACTAAATATTATGCAGGAAGAGAGGAGGGGTCTGTTACTTTTGCTGAAGGTAAAGAGAATATTTACAGGTTGGATAATTTTTTCACAGTACTATTTTCAGTGATTAAAATGACAGTTACGTAAGATTGAGTTGAAGTGCCATTTCTTCCTGTCTTCCAATGGAAGCAACTCTTTATGCCTCTCTTTCCCATGAAATGTTGAGATAATTGTGATGATATTAGCAGGCTTTTTGTTTATCGTCTAATATTCTCTTTGGATTTTTCCGTTCTATTGTTATCTGATGATGTTTGTAAGTACTTAATGCATACAACACGGCTCCGATATGGACTGAATGTGCTCCCAGTGGATAACATGTAAGGGACAGCCTAAACCAGGGGTGTCACATCTCTGTGGGCCAAATAATATCACATTTTCACTCTTTTTAAAAATGTCACTAAATGAAGCTTTCAAGATCCTGAAACAATAATGACTGATCAAAATGTGGTCATCATCTTTTATTCTTTCTCAAATGTGGCACCAAATAACACCTCGTTAATACCTATATTGCTCTAGCTTTTGTCGTAACAGTAGTATGTTTTAATTGTCTTAACAAACTTGGCCCCAAGGTTAACACATAACCAAGGAGTTATCTTGATGTAATAGTGTCTGCAGGGACCAAGAGAGGAACCAGCCAGAGTTAGGGCAGGAGATGGAGATTGGAAAAGGGTTCTTGGCTTTTTATTATTTCCAATGGAAATGTCTAATGCAGCAGTCTTTGTTGGTCTGTTTAACCTATTTTTCAGATCTTAAAGATGATTTTTATTCCTAATGTATTTATAAAATATGATAGACAAAATAATTTAAGCCAGGGAATTTGCAACAGATGGTTTGCAAATATGTGTTCCATTTGTTTCTCACAGATAAGCCCTTCTAAACATGTCTTTCATGAGCCTCACTGAGGCAAAGTCAGGGTCAGTGTCAGTCAACTTCACCTTCCTCACAAAATAGGGAGATCATGGAAGAAAGTGGTTATGGCTTTAGATAACTTAGAAATTTTCTGAAAGTTTTTCCTTGCACACACGCACCCACAGGCACGCATGTGTGTGCATGCACGTGCACACACACACACGCACACACGGTACTTCCAGAGAAAGTTTTACTTTTCAAATGCACAGAGATAACAATTCTCCTATGCAAGTATATCCAATTTAACTCTTGCTTTTGCTGGACTCTTTTATTAAACACAATGGGTTGTTTAGGAGGGGACATTTTATAGTTTTGGTTTCCTATAGCTTTCTTTGACAGGTCATCTCAACAATGTCAAGAATGCATAAATGAGGGAAATCAAAGGGTAGAGAGAACACAGAGATGAGGGGAAAAACTTCAACACTGTTACAATCTGCCCATTTCCACCTTAAGCTAGCCTTACCTACTCAATAAAGTGTTCTGTATATAAAGCAAAAAGAAAGTTTCATTCAATTATGAATAGAATGAATCAATATTTGTGCATGTTGTTGGTGGTGATGGTAATAGTGATGATATGAAATGTTCAAAAAATGGAGGGGTCATAAATCCCAAATAGGCACAAGTGCCTATCTTGTAAGAAAATGCTATATCTTAAGGTTAATGCCTCAACCTTGTTCCCTTCAGTGACTTTTGCTTTGAAAGGTCTTTGAAAATTTTGCTTACAGTGAGTTTTCAGCCTTAGAGTTTTACAGCACAGATAGCCTTCCCAAGATATCAACATCTTCAGGCTGACCTTGACATCATTCAGGTGGCAACATTATACCCTTGACATCCATACAAGAACAGCTATACGTGACTACACAGTAAACTCACATTCAAGTTTGGCAGTGTCACTTCTTAAAACGTTACAGTAAAAAATATTATGGATTTCATGTGTCTATCATGTGTGGCTGGATTCCATAGTACTTTTCCACTTCAAGTCTGGCCTTGTTGACGAGAGAAGAGCAATTTGAAAGGGGAAAACACCAAAATTTCCAAATGTTAAAACTTCATATGAATTTGGTCACAAGGCATAGGATTTGTCTCTAATCATTTTTTTTATTAATAGAAGTAGTAAAAAATAGTCTTTATTCAGTTATCTTATTTGTAAAATATCGCAATACTGATAAAGTGTTATTTTCAGCTTGCTGTGAATGGAAGAAAGTACCACGACAAAATCAATCAAAATGAAGATAAAGTCACTAATTGTGACTCAGAGTGATCTCTAACCTCTAATACTAGAAACTCAATTCTTTCATGAATAGTTCTTAAGCCAAGAAGAGTAAACTGTTGATTCATGTCAGCACTTTGTCTATAAAACGTAACATAATGTGTACTTGGGTACTTGGGAATAGCTATTTTTTTTAAAGGTTGCCATCACCCAATTTCCCACCACAATAACAAGAAAATCTAGTTTCTAGACATTGTGCCATAGCACACTGTTGCTATAATTACAACCCATGACACTCTTGGCGAGTCTACTGGGTACCCCATCTGTTTGTCAACAGCATCCTTGAAGTAGAATATTGCAGTAAAGCACATAAAGCTTCCATGATCCCATTGTTACTGTAGGTCCACAAGAAATGTTCTTTGAACTCAGCTCTTAATTAAAACGTAGTAGGGATGGAATTGAGTACAAATGACCAAAGTCAGCTACCTGGCTCTTATTTCTTGGGAGAGCTGCCTGATATCTAGCACCAAGAATAGCAACTGCTTTGTAGAAATCCCCATTAGTATTAGCATATTCACATGGAAGCAAGACGGCCTTCTATCAATATATGCATAAAAAGCATCCTCTCAGTGGAAAAACTGCAATAATATTTAAGAAAGAAAGCAATTCATGTTTTGTATGTCAATGCAAGGTAGCATTTAATAAATGGCATAGGAATGGAGAAATTATGTACCATGGACTTCAAAGTAAGTAAGATTAATTCCACCTGGGAAGACTCAAAGAGGCATCATGAAAAAGGTAAAATTTGATGTATGTTTTAGAGAACAGAGATGCCAAATACGTGTCTGTGAAACTTGCATATGTTTGTATGGCAAATGTAGGAAATGTGCTCTGAGCAGTTTTTCTTACATCAATCAAGAATGGGAATAGGATTGCTGCTAACTTTTGTGGACCTATACATAGTCCAAGCAAGCTTATCTGTGGGGATTCATTTCATGAGAAGCATAAGAGGCTTGACGGTGTGTTTGGGAATGAAACCTATTATTTGGGAGCAATCTCATAAAAATTAAACTCATTAGTGCTTTAGAAAGATTAATGGATACATTGGCTAAAAAGAGAAGACACGGCATTAGCTCAGTATTCTGTATATGAGATCATAGTGATTTGAACCAAAGCGTTGGTGACAGATATTGGAAAAAGAAAGAGAAGCAAAAGAAATTTCAGATTAAAAATTGTAAGCAAACTGCAGAGGATATAAGTAGAGATTAGATTTATGAACGAGGAAACCATAAGAAAGTAAGAAGTCTGTGTGGATAAATGTTATTTTTGATGAACACTTGAATTGTGGTTTAGATAAGAATTTAGAAAATGATATTAATCTGTCTTGGGAATTTGAAGTTTTAAGTAAAGTAAAGCATACTTTTTTTTTTTTTTTTTGTCTTTTACACCCTTACTGATGAAAATGGTCTCTACACTGACAAGAAAAACATTATTTGAGGTTTTTTAATGTGTTGGCGTATACCCTCAATTTAGTATTTCATTGCATTATAGCCTACGGAAGCATCTTCTGAATACCAAAAATCTCCGTACAACAGTAAGAGCTGCAAAGTTTACAAAAATGCTCATTAAAGTAATTAGGAAATTAGAAAGAGAAACAGGCCATGTTCATGAAAAAAAGTGAATGATAAAAAAAATTTGAATTTGCAATTCCTTGCATTATTTAGATTAAAATGTACTCTATTATACTGGATATGTATTTTAATTCAATTATTGCATTTTTTATTTTTTCACAATTCTCTATCTTATTCATATATGCTTACAACTAATCCAGTCTTTTAAAATTTATCTTTTTTTTTTTTTTTTTTTTTTTTTTTTTCTGTGCTCAAAGGAAGCAACCATAAAATAGGGCAAAAATTCTTAACTTGAAATCAGTAGACTGAGGTGGGCAGATCACCTAAGGTCAGGAGTTCGAGACCAGCCCGGCCAACATGGTGAAACCCCATCTCTACTAAAAATACAAAAATTACCAGGGCATGGTGGTACATACCTGCAACCCCAGCTACTAGGGAGGCTGAGGCAGAATTGCGTGAACGTGGGAGGCGGACGTCGCAGTAAGCTGAGATTGAACCACTGCACTACAGCCTGGACAAAGAGCAAGATCCTGTCTCAAAAAAAAAAAAAAAAGAAAGAAAGAAAGAAAGAAAGAAAAACAAAAGGAAAGAAAGAGATGTATCAGTAGACAAATGATGCCTAGGGTACCTAGGAGGGAGCATGCAAAATGTTGTCCAGGAGTCAGTTTCCCGGGCAGATCTTTCTGCAGATTATAAAAATAGTCGTCAGTTTTTTGCACGAGTACATGTTTGTCTATGTACCACTCACAGCACGAAAATGAGTTTTAACTTTCTTATGAAGTGGGGAGCAGAATTTTGTCTCTGCAAATGGTTAAGTAGTAATCGCAATAAATTCTAACAGCTAACTCCTAAAGGCCCCCTTTGACATTTCCCACTCTAAACACAGGTCCAGTTCAGTCCACAAAATTGGTGACTGTCCTCTTGTTATAATATTACTTCTTGAAAATTCTTCTCCTACTAGGTTGGCTCATTATGTGAAGTATCATTTGATGCCGTGGTGAAGAGAGTTACGTTAGGATAAATTTCCTCCTTTAATTAACGCTTTACCTGCACTCCTGCCCTCTTTCCTCCTCAGCATACTGGTTGCATGATATGCTCCCATTCTTTCATAACAAATTTTTATCCTAAGCATTTACATTTCCTCAGGTCTCACATTTGAAAAATACTGCAAAACAGAATTCCTCCCTTGACTCACACATTTCCCCATAAAGCTTTATTTTTTATCTCCTCTTTAAAGTCAGAATTTTCCAGGTGTCAGAAAATGTCACCTCTACTTTCTCATCTTCCATTGCATAATCACCTATCCCATTGAAATTCCATTCTGTTCCCACTCTACCAATAAATCTACCCTTTTGAAGAATGCCAGGTACCTCCTTGTTGCTGAATCAAATGGGTATTGATCTCAGTTCTAGCATTACTTGATTTCTAGGTTACATTTGGCATTGTTGGCATGTCTCCTCCTTCTTCCAATACTTTCTTCCTATAGCTCGTGTAACATTTCTGATTTATTTTCTTCTACTACATGTGACTGGTCCATCCCAATCTCATTTGCAGGCTCCTCTTCCTCTGGGCATTCATAAAACTCTTACGTTCTTCAAGGTTAAATCCTAGACCCACCTTTCTTCTCCCTCTTTACATTTTCTCACATTCAGCAATCCATAAAGACAGGGAAAACAATAGGAGCAGTTGGAAGACAGCAAGACAGCAGTGCAGGTGAAGAGATTTGGAGACTTAGAGGGAGTTATGCTATTTGCTGTATCTCTGTTCTATTTATTGAGATAGAAAATATGATAGGAGGACTGGGTACAGTGGTTCATGCCTGTAATTCCAGCACTTTGGGAGGCCGAGGAGGGTGGATCACTTCAGCTCACGAGTTTGAGACTAGTCTGGGGAACATAGCGAGACACAGTTTCCAAAAATAATAAATTTCTGTATTTTTAAAAATTAGCCAGGTGCAGCCCTGGGGTTTATGGTTGCTACTTCAGAGTCAGTCATCCCGAAGCTCTATATCACATGAATGGTATAAAGAACACAGTGGGCACTCACTCAATTTTGCTTAAAGAATGAATAGATGAAATTGTGTTGTTTTTATCATTGCTGCTGTTGTGGCATATATAATACTTAATATGACCTTGATTACTCTGAATTCTCATCCTGACTCCTTGAAATAATGAAAGCTGCAGAAAGTTCACTGTTCAGAGAACGAGTAACGTTGTTCTTATCCTCCTGCCCACTCCCCAAAAAGTCATCCTTGATTCTGCTGGGTATTTTGTTATCACAAAGAAATGCATTTAATCAAATACTTTCTGCACATGGGACACAGATAGTCAATATGTGGTAAACAAGTCTGTTTCAATATAAAGCGGGGACACTGTGTTTCTGAGAAATGCATTGATCTCAAATGGCAGAGTTAGTCTTCTTTTGTGAGAAGAATCTTTCAAATAAAGCTAGTTAAACGTTTGAAGGTGTCAACACTTTGATGTTTCAAAGCCTCAATTATTCAAGTACCACAGAGCTGAGCATTGTATGTCTGCCAATGTCACATTTAAAAAGCTCAGATGGCTAAGATGCCATGTTCCGTTCAAGTCTTCTGATATTTGAAATTAAGAGAAGAGCCCTTTCATTTCAGCAACTCCTAAGGCTTTCCCATTCTTCATGCTGTCGCTCTGAAACTCAGCATTCATTAAATACTTGCTTGTAATTTGAATACATTGTTAATAGAGTGGACAGCTTCCGAGGTTGGAAGTTCAACATATACTCTAGGGCAGAGGAAAACTTTTGATAGCTCTGATTGAGATTGGTTGTTGAATCAAGGGCCTGATTTGGAGCCAGAGTTGTATTAGACAAGTTATCCAAGAGGAGTACGTAGAATGTTTTTATCCTTTGCAGCATCTGCCCAAGCTACAACCATGCTTCAGCATATGGCATTCAAAAAATATGCTGCCCTTCTCCCAGATGGGCTTGATAATCTTTCTCAAGAAATTAGTGCAAATACTGTGATATTCTAACACCATTATAAAGCATTGCTTTATACCATTCATGTGATGTAAAGCTTCGGGGCCACTGGCTCTGAAGTAACAACTATAAACCGCAGGGCTGCACCACCTTTCGTATGCCAAATACTTTTAAATAAATCTCTAGTGTAATTTGTTTCAAAGGTATACTTCCGTAGCCTCAAAGCATCTGTCATTTGCATTGGTCTGAAGTTGCCTGAAAATGACATTGGATTGAATAGACCTTGTGGTAAAAATTAATTTTAAGTATTTTGGGGAAATAATACAAGAAGCATATTAGATGTGTGTTCAGTCATACTGACGAATGAAGTTGCGATCTCCAACTTTTACATTCAGTTGCCTGAAAACTCCAGGTTTTAATAGGTACTGAATAGGAAATTGCTTGATCAGGAAGTTTAAAAAGTATCTACACTAAACATTATTGTAAAATGATTTCTCCCAGACACAATTTTCAAAAATGCCTAAAAGTAAACATTCAAATTATCTATCTATACTACCATTATTTTTTGATGCCATACTTACGTCTTTTCCAGTCCGAGATGCATTTTCCTACCTTTGAGGCTCTGCTCACCATAATGCTCAGATCCACATCAGCTTCTCTGCTGTAATAGACCTCACCTACTCTTTGGGAATCTGCTAGAATGAGTCTTCTACAAAGGATTTTCTTACTATCCAAACCAGAATAATCTCTCCTGCCTCACATTTATATTACTTACCATCCGCTGCATTTATTTGGCATTAAGGCATCCATTGCCTTGTGACATCTGTTCTATTTTTGGCTGATATTGCTGTTGACCTTTTTATGTACGTATCTTGTCTCTCTAACTGGATGGAATGCTCCTTGAGGACAGGGTCATGAATTGAATCATAGATTCTTACACCTTGAAGAAACTTTAAAGATCAAACAGTTCAACACCTCATTTTATAAATGAGAAAAAAAGAGTCTGCTAGAAGTTAAATAACTGATTTAAGGTCAAACGATCATTTAGTTAAGAGGGCTGGAAATAGAGTTCCTGGCTTAAAATATCTTGCTGTCCACAGTGTGCTCCACTATAACTTTCACAATGTATTAGAGTTGAAATGGGCATTCGTAATCCAACCTCCTCAATTTAAAGAGTGGGAAACTGAAACCCAGAGAGGCTGTGAAATATTTGCCTATGCCATATATTGAGTTAATTCTAGAAGTCCTGGGGCTACAATTCAGATTTTCTGTTAGCACAATGCTTTGCCCACTGACCTAAACTCCCTTCATCTTCTGTATTTCTCAAACTTCTATATACAGAGTAAATACCTATTAAGCATCTACTAAAATTTATACATAAATGATGTAATTGTCTTTTATACACAACTTGAATCTCCTAAGACAAAATAGAGTGAAAAACAGAGAAAGACTAGCTGTATGTAAAAATGGGTAAATTCAGGGATACCAGTGTTTGCTGAAAAAAATATGCTGCCTTTCCTATAGCTTTTTCTGGAGTCAGAGTCTCACTTTTGTTTATGCCAGCAGGTCTATTTTTTCACAGAACCCTCAATCTGTTTAGGATTCAGGTGGGGTTATCTGTTCCTTTTCAACTTATCTTCACCCAGTGGTTTTTGCTTAAGTATGAAGAATTCTTACTTTCCGAATCTCATATGCAGAAAAAGCCTACACCAGGAGTACATAATCCTTTGCCAGGTGAAGTGCATAAGAGGGTGCCAATTGTCATCACCATGACAATGCACTTAGCTGCCAGAAACACCTAAAGTTTTCAGGGTTTTTTAATATTAACATCATAAAATGAAAACTCCATCTTTTCAACTCCCAAAAATCCATCATTCTTTCCACTTAAACTTGATTTATAAATTGTGTTTTGTTAATCCCTTATGTTTAATAAAACTGAATACTGGATTCAGAAATTTATTGCAGGCCGGGCGCGGTGGCTCAAGCCTGTAATCCCAGCACTTTGGGAGGCCGAGACGGGCGGATCACGAGGTCAGGAGATCGAGACCATCCTGGCTAACCCCGTGAAACCCCGTCTCTACTAAAAAATACAAAAAAAAACTAGCCGGGCGAGGTGGCGGGCGCCTGTAGTCCCAGCTACTCGGGAGGCTGAGGCAGGAGAATGGCGTGAACCCGGGAGGCGGAGCTTGTAGTGAGCTGAGATCCGGCCACTGCACTCCAGCCTGGGCAACAGAGCGAGACTCTGTCTCAAAAAAAAAAAAAAAAAAAAAAAGAAATTTATTGTGATCCTGAGAAGGAACTGCATCTTATAAAAAGAAGCAGCTCTGTCACTGATTAACTGGGCAATTTTAACCAAGTCATAAATATCTCTGGGCTTATTCCTTCATACGGCTAAAACAAACAAAAACAGACAAACGCAAATGCAAATGTTTGACGAAAGGATCTCTGTTCCTTCTCTCTTGATAGCTGGATCAAAATGGTAGACTGAAGATTTAAATCTACCTTCCCACTTGGCAAAAACATTGAAAATGGTAGAAAACTTATTTTATACATTTCAATCCAAGGAGTTCTAGTAATAATGAAAGTTATATTCGGAATGCCAGAGGATGTTAGGAGATCTTGGAAGATAGCAGCTAACATTTGTGGAGGACTTACAGTTGCTTTATCTAATTAATCTAGCACAGCAATTGCATGAGGCAGTAGCTGTTATCCTCATTTACAGGTGAAAAATTGGAAGCCCTGGGTTTGAAATAATATGTCCCAGAGTGTACAGTGAGTTAGTCACAAGCTGTGCTTTGCAGTCAGATTCAGGTATCAGAGCCTGTACTCTCAACCCTTGTTTCCAATTGTCTCTCAGGGACAATCTCTGGACAGCCCATGTGTTCAGGCTGCTGTAGAAAGGAGATCAGAATGACCTAAAGCTTCCCTCTTCACAAAAGAAAACAACTTCAACGTAAGAAAGTGTCCAGACTCACTATAAAGAACTAGAAGGCAGGTAGGAGGGTGGACTGCTGTGGATACAAAGTGTTTGGTTAAAACCGACGTAATCATTAACAATTCTACTTGAAACTTCAGGATGCTAGATCTAAGCCTGATGTTTATTTTCAGTGAGGATATTCATTCTCTTTATTCCGTTCTCAGTTGATATTCTGTTTTCTGTGCATTACATCCTGCGACCATTTTCACCCATCTCTTAGTGTCCTCTACCTTCCTTTGAATAATTTACTGAAGAATAATTGAGAATTCCAGTGTATACCCATCACTACCCTAGCTTCTATCTACAAGCAATGCAAAATAAATATGAGACAAATACAGAATTCACAAATGTTATGATTTCATCTGGAGAAAGAAAGCCTTTGCTAGAGGACAATTGCACTGTGGCATGAAAACTTGAGTGGGACCTTATGTTTTGGTTGTTGTTGGTGGTGGTGTTTTTGAGATGTCACTCAGGCTGGAGTGCAGTGGCACAATCTTGGCTCACTGCAGCCTCCACCTCCCAAGCTCAAGTGATTCTCCTGCCTCAGCTTTTCAAACTAGCTGGGAGTTAAGATACATGCCACCATGTCCAGTTAATTTTTTGTACTTTTTAGTAGAGATGGGGTTTTGCCACGTTCTCCAGGCTGGTCTCAAACTCCTGATCTCAGGTGATCCACCCTCCTCAGCCTCCCAAGGTGCTGGGATTACAGGCGTGAGCCACGGCACCTGGCCTGTTATGCTGTAAATTCCATGATTGGAATATTGATCCAAATGACATATAGTCATGTCTCTGATATTGAGAATCACCTAACTGGCTGAGACCTAGTTACTTTATTTGTGAAATGGGGAAACTGGACTAGTTTATCTCTAAAATTTATCCCTTCAAGTTTTTGTTACATCTTGAAGGCACCATTTTTATTGTCTCTATTTAGTTGCATTACATATAAAGTTTATAGTAGATAATGTTCAAAGTTTTTGGTAAAGTATTTGGGGTTCCTCAAATAAATTGCAATTTGCAGAGGCGGAGCTCTTCAGGAAATGGTCTGCCATTCTGTAGCTAAAATTAATTTTTTCTAATGACTTACTTAGGAGAAGAGCTTGACTCTTTCAAGTGCTCTTTGCCCAGTGAGGGGAACCTATAATTTTTAGAATAGCTTAGTAGATGTTGAGAGCTTGTTTTCCTTAAAGTAAATGACAGAGTTGATGGCTGCATCCTCTAAGGTCTATGCTGCTTATTGATTACCTCATCTTTAAATGCCCAGTCTATTCATGTTTTTATCCATTTCATTTTGGCTTCAAATGTCTTAGTCCTTTGTTCCTTTATCTTGATTTGTTCTCCCTTTCTCTCCCACATCATATTTAGTCTTTGAGCATTCTTAAGTCTTAGCTATTGTTTTGGCACTACTCAAAAGAAGTTGAGTGGAAATTTGCTCTTTTCTATTGTAATTATCCTTGCTCAAAATCTTTGATGCCAGATCCTCATATATTTCATTTGTTTATATGTATTATTACGTATAATGAATAATTTTGGATTCATAGCTTTCACATTATAGGTTTTCATTTTGCAGTTCACCTGTATCAAGTGCTTACCTTCTAGTACTTTGGATTTAGACACAGGAGTACGACACATGTTCGCTATAGCTGTACATGTACTTCAAGGTTTGAAGCCTTGCTGAAGATAATTTTGTTAAATTGAGTTTATTCTTTTTTTATTGTTAATGGGAGCCATCAGAATAAAAGGGTTTATTTGGAATGACAAGAAGGAGTATTTGACAAAATTTCCAGCTTAAGACTATAAAATAAATCCCAGGAATCATAATTATTAAGTATTAATATAATTCTTCAAAACTGATTAGCTCTACCAGGCAGTGAATTCCACACAACCACTAAGAGATTCCTTAATACTCTGTGGCTAGTAATACAAAACCATGACTTGCCATTTCCAAAAATAATTCAACACTAAGGTTTCAATTGCTAATCAGAAAAATGTGAGGATTAAGATAAATTATAAATGCATTTTTTCAAATCTCTTGCATTTCTATTTATTGAATCCATGCTTCTGTGTACTAACAGGCTTAATTTGTCTAAACTAGAGTCCATCTACAAATTTACCCTAAAAGAACTATTTAAATAGAGAATAGAGATACTTGTGATTTATTATATACTCTCTCTCTCTCAAAAAAAAAAAAGCTTAGTTAATTAAAAAAGCTCCGGGTCACTATAAGTTTTAATTAAGTTTTAGCCATAATTTTAGATTGTTAAAAAGGCCAGGGGAAGGTAGAAAATAAATATAGCCAGCAAGCTAGAGCCACTTTAATATTCCTGGTTTATTAAAATCTATTCAAGTCTTTGATGGTCTATGAAATCATAGAGTTCTATCAGTTATGATCTCAAAAGATTTCTGAAACATTTTTTAAGCAAGAAGTAAGCAAATTATGGGTTTGTCTTTTAAAATGTGTTTTATTATGTCATTACTTCAAATAATGTCAGTAACTCAGTACCAGTTTGAATGGTTATGGAACATTTGTAATTCAAGGGGGTGTGATTATCATTGTATATTCTGGTATAAAAAAAGACTTTAGCCAGATTACTTTTTATCGGCTCATGAATTTAGATGCAGTTCTTTTAGTTCCATAATGCAGCTGTCTAGGGGTAGATATATGCAACTCTCCAGATTGGCTGCCATTGAAAACTTGTAGTCTGAAATTTGATAGTTCAGGGCAGGGAGGCATTGCAGGCTCTCATAGGGAAAACATTTTGAAACAAATAGCTACAACAATGACAAAAAAATGAGATTTGAGTTAGCTGTTTCCCAGGTGATATTTTTGTTCTCCATCTATACATATAATACAGCGGAAAAAAGCAGCCGTCTTTGCGTTTATTTCTACTGCCAGTCTGTATATGATAAATGTCAATTTCTCCAAACATCCAACAGAAAGGGCCTCCTTGACACTAAGAATCATTCACTTAACTGACAAATTCACACTGTCCATTTAATGTGGCTTTATTAGCATTAGCAGTCAGCAATTCTGAGTCCATCGGCTGATAAAGAATGACGCATTCTCCTTTCATTAAAGCTCATTTAAGAAAATAATTCCTTATCTTCAAAGGCTAACAAGCACACTGTATACTCTTTTCTTAAAAAGGTGTACAACGAGTAAAAACAAAGAAACAGATTTGATTATACCCTCTGAATCAGGGGTCCCCAACCTCCCAGGCTGCAGACTGACACTGGTCTGCGGCCTGTTAGGAACTGGGCCGCACAGCAGGAGGTGAGTGGTGGGCAAGCTAGCATTACCACCTGAGCTTCGCCTCCCATCAGATCTGTACTGCCATTAGATTCTCATAAAAGTGTGAACCCTATTGTGAACTGTGCATGTGAAGGATCTAGGTTGTGCACTCCTTTTGAGAATCTAATGCCTGATGATCTGAGATAGAACAGTTTCCTCCCAAAATCATTCTCCCCTCCCCCATCCATGGAAAAACCATCTTCTATGAAACCAATCCCTGCTGCCAAAAAGGGTAGGGACCATTGCTCTGAATGATGACAGAGCACTGGTACAATGGAGGAGGACTGAGGTTCACAATTCGTTCAGCTATTGTATCTTTTCAATTTAAAAGTTTTCATGCAGTATTCTCAATCATGACTAATCACAGGTGTGCCAACTAGAAAGTAAAGCTATTGGAATTATTGATACTATAAACTGTTAAACAACAACAACAACAAAAATCACTGATACTTGCTAAAGCATGGTAAAGAAGATTTTATTCATGACCCTAGTGATAGGTATAGGGACCACTGCAATAGGATTTTGCATAGAAATTTGTCTCAACACCAAATGCAGCATGGGGAGGTAGGAACTGATAGTCAAGGAGCAGCGTAGGGGTCAGTGGATAGAAAATTACTAAGAGGAAACATCAGGGGTAAATGGGATTCTGGCTAAACTGACCTTCAACAGTCTTGCTGAAGACAAGTGAGGATGATCTTCCATATTTATATCAACCAGTATAGTCTACTACACCCCTAGCCTATTGACCCTCCTCCATTACTGAAAACCTATATGGAAACCTTTATAGGCACAAACCTATACAGCATGTTACTATACTCAATACTTTAGGCTGTAGGAGAATGAGGAAACTAATTAGATATCAAGAGTGCTCAGATAGCAAGAGTGAGATGTTCTTGCTAAGTTAACTTGGCAGGTAGACTGAAGTTTGCTCAAAGGATCTTTGTCAAAGTCACATATGAGAGAGAGAAGTCATAGCAAGACTATCAGTGAGACTAGACTGTAATAAAATAAGACATCAGATGTGTGGCTTTAAGGCCTTGAAATCCTCAATCTGAGACTTCTTTGGCATACTTGTCCCCCATCTTTCCTCTCCTTGTAGAATCTAGTAGCCTTCTGTTCTTATACTAGATGAGAGATATCTAACGAAGGCCCGATTGATGGGAGAGGGAATCCAAGGTGAACAAAGTCTGCAATTTTTTTTGAAGGGCAATGGAATTTGCTGCATAGTAGTAGCTGGGAAATTAAAAAGCAAGCAGTAATGTCAAAGGATAGAGCCTGAATGTTAGCAAAGAGGTAGAAATCACACATGAGAAGAGAAGAGCAAGCCCTACTGCCAAAGGATATACACTGATATGCCACATGACTTTTCAGTCAACAGTGGACTGCAAATATGGAATTGGTCCCATATGATTATAATACTGTATTTTTACTGTATCTTTTCTGTTTAGATATGTTTAGATGCATACTCACCATTATGTTTCAATTTCCTAAGATATTTAATACAGTAATACGCTCTATAGGTTTGGGCCAAGGATCAATAGGTTGTACAATATAGCCTGGGGTGTATTAAGCTATACTACACAGGTTGATATAAGATTGGAACATGATGTTCACACAATGAAATCGCCTAAGGACACGTTTCTCAGAACTCCTCGCAATCGTTAAGCGATATATGACCATAGTGTCATCATTAACATCAGAAAAGTTGGCCAGGCACGGTGGCTCATGTCTGTAATCACAGTACTTTGGGAGGCCGAAACGGGCGGATCACCTGAGGTCAGGAGCTCGAGACAAGCCTCGTCAACATGGCAAAATCCCATCTCTACTAAAAGTACAAAAATTAGCTGGGTGTGGTGGTGGGCACCTGTAATCCCAGCTACTCAGGAGGCTGAGGCAGGAAAATTTCTTGAACCCAGGAGTTGGAGGTTGTAGTGAGACGAGATCGCACCACTGCACTCCAGCCTGGGCAATAAGAGCAAGACTCCATCTCAAAAATAAATAAATAAATAAATATCAAATCAGAAAAGCCATCTGTATTTTGTAGGACTATGTGGACTTTGAGAACAAACTATTTTGTTTGTATGCAATTTTGTTGGTTTGTTACTTTTTTTGCTATTATTAAGTAGGTATTTTGGTCAATGTTAAGAATATGTTGTATTATATGAAATTTGATTCAAACCTTGTGGAGGTATGGTATCAGCCCTCTCTCTTTTTAATTTTTTTTTTTATTTTTTGAGACTGGGTCTCCCACTGTCACCCAAGCTGGAGTGCAGGGGAGTGAACACAGTTCACCACAGGCTCGACTTCCTGGGCCCAAGAGATCCTCCTGCCTCAGCCTTCTGTGTGGCTGGGACCACAGGTGCATGCCATCACACCGGGCTAATTTTTTGATTTTTTGTAGAGATAAGGTCTCATTATGTTGCCCAGGCTGATCTCAAATGTTTGGGCTTAAGTGGTCCTCCCACCTCAGCCTCTCAAAGTGCTGGAATTACAAGTGTGAGTCACTACACTTGGAAGCTCTCTGAAAAAAAAAAAAAAATCCAATTCACTGAGAAGAAGTGACTAGCTGGAGGCTCACAGCCAGTCAGTGGTGGACATGCAACTTGAGTCTAAGTCTAAGCATTTAATTTTTCCCTCTGAGCATGGAGCTTGCTAGGAGGGATGGTAAAAAACTGCCGTCGGAGAAAATCTCTTCACAGGCTGGAATGCTTGGCCAAATAAAATGTAATCACAGAAAAGACGTTTAGTTAAAATACAAAGTACAAAAGCATATCATAAAGGTGGAAGACTTAAAAACCAATATGTCAAAAAAAAGATAAAAGCCTTTAATTCACCACATGCTCAATGTATGCCAAATGTGCAATATACTTCTTGAAAAGTAGCTGTTCTCCAGATTAATGCACTTGGTATTCTAAGCATGATTCCAAGAGATTTGGTCAGGGAATGATGAGGAGGTAGTCAAGACCTGATACTGATATGGTACCTGACTCCTGGGCAAGATAGTGATGTAGAAAATGACCCAAATATAGAAACTACCTGTGTTGGCTTAGCCAAGCAGGACACTACAGCTGACCAGTACTATAAGGGAAAGGCAAAGTAAGGAATGGTTCAGAAAATAGCCAACATACGGGTTTCCAATTATGAAGGAGGAAAATCCAGCTCATGGTTTGGATTCAGGAGACTTAAGAATATGTAACCCTCTTTTGGGGGATGCAATGTTCCTTCTCTACAAGTAACTAGGAGGGGAATGAAGATTTTGAAATGTCTCCATTCCAGAGTGATGGACAGAATAAGGCAAGATGGGAGGTTTTCTTACCCCTCAGTAGTAGTTGTGGTAGACTTCCTGTCTTTGAAACGATCTAAGATACCTGGATGAATAAATGTATATCAAGGTCTATGGACATTTCTATAAACTGTATTAACCCCAAGAGAAACCATATGTAACAACTTTAGGGGACCCTGGCGTTATTACCTGAACAAGTTGTCACGTAAAATTAGGCATGATACGGCCAATGAAAATGCAACAAAGAATTTTAAGTAAAACTGTCGAAGAACCATCATTCAAAGAAACAGTGTGAAATACTTAAGTGGGAGAACAAAATATATTTATGTGTTTCTATGTCACTTAAAAGAAAAGAAAGTAACAAAACTCAGAAAACTTGAAAATCCTTTAGGTATGATCAGTTGTGATTTCAGCTGCGAAAGAGGGATCCTGTTAAGTCTTTTTTTAATAAATGAGAAGCAGCAGAGAAATCATTGTAACACTATCTTAAATATAATAACTGGAATGTAGACAATTTTTAGGTGGGGGCATTAAGGAAAAGATTGGAGAACCATGTAATTATGGTGACAGAGGAAAGAAGATGAAGAAACAGAATTCTGATTTTAGCCTGCAGTAATAGAAGTGTAACACCTATAAGAAGAGCAATAACTCTCCCAGTTTGCTCACATAGGTGAGATCACATTGGTTGCATTAATTGCAAGGCACTATGCTCATTTCCAATCTCTACAATATCATAAACCATGGCTGGTAGTGTTTTGGTGGCCTACTTGTCATAGCTGTAAAAAAAAAAAAAACTTTCTAATGGTTAAGCATATATATTACCTGTTAACGTATGTCTCAAAGGTTAGAATTAGACACACCATGGCATCTAAGACTTACTACCACATTTGACTGTATCTTGTGATGCCAATGCCTGTGTATGGCAGGAACTTAATACACTGCTCTCTCATTTCCTCAAGGTATTGGGAGCACGTGATAAGCACACCAACACCAAGCAAGGAAAGAAAAACATCATGCTATACTTTTGTCTAGTTTCTTTGCATTTTTTAGAAGGACTACACAGAAAAGGTGATGATGATTAACGGTAGAATGAAATAGTAAATTTTTAGACACCATGACATGTTGCTGAAAAAGGAACTCCTTCAAAATGTCCCTGAAATGACTCCAAAGAGGTATCTAGTTCCTCTTATTATATATAAAATGGTCCTAATAGAAACTGAGGATGCATTATGAATAATGAGGCTGAATTTTAATAAAAAACATGTCTTTACTGATCTAAATGTCCATTCCATCAAGCTGAAAACAATGTTAATCTAAGTGCTATTCTCCTGACACTTGGAAGCCTTGATTTATCCTATTAAGATTCCTCTCTACTCTTTCAATGCCCTAAAATAACAGAGAAACTGTGTTTATTTTTTAAGCAAATAAGGAATTTTTTTAATGCAATCTTTATAGGGAATGTTTCCATGTATTCGTAAAATACAGGAAAGTCCCTACCATAATAAAACACCAACATAGTCTACAATTGTACAATTTAGGATATCGGCTGGAGGAATAATGTTCTTTTCTCAATTCAGTCAAAGTAGTTATAGGTTAAAAATTATATGCATAATATTTGGCTGGGTTCTTCACAATATAGTATCCACCTTCAAGGAGCATAAACTCTACTTGAGGAAACAAGATATTATAATAAAATCAGGTAAATCATCACATAAAGCAGTGTAATAACAAATGTTATACGTAATTCATTATTCACAAAAACAACTAACCTAACATTTCCAGGGTCAAGAGCAAGCATACAAATAGAGACCCACATACTATGTGTGTAGGTATTTAAGAGGTATAAACTCTCATAACAACCCAGAGGGCCAAGTTTGAATTCGGGATTTTCAGAGTCCATGTAGTCCCTTTAGGATGCTGGGCTCAGAGAGAGCCCACTAACAGCCCATCTTCTACTGCAGTCTTTTTTCTATGCACTGCTGGCTTTTCACCATACTTCAAGTGACACCTCTTCTGCCAAAATAAAGTTACTACCTTAGTTCACTTACTAAATCTCCTTCCTCACTCTGCACAAACCACTACTCTTTGGTCAATGCACATGCCGGTGGCAGGAGCTACATTATGGAAGGAGGATCTGGAGAAGAGACTAGCTTTCTGCCTGAATTGAATATAGAAGCGGATCTCAAAAGACCAGGACTTGTCCATTGCAAACAGAGCAAAACCCATCATCAAAACCATAGAAAGCTATTATTGCATTAGATACTGAGGCTGTAGGTGCTTTTCTTTTTAAATTGACTGACAAGAGCAGAGAGTTCATATTAGGAAACAGTGGCAATTAACACAAAAATTATTCTTTAATGATCCTGCCCATTAGCTACAAAATTTTGTTACAAAGAAAATCCTTGGAATTAAAGTAAAAATTTCTCCACAATCGAATTCTAGAATATGTTTTCTCCCTCACTGACCATTATTTTCTTGTCCCTTAAGTCTTTTTTCTTTTCCTGAAAAAACAACATGATATTTTACTTGACAATAAAATTTCGCACTTAAATCTAGCAAAAGCTTAGATAGATATGTCAATATACATTTATATTCTATATAACCTTTCACATAAGTTTAACTCACTATTTTTCACTCATGCAATTTTTGACCTTCACATTTTAAGTTATGATGTTTTTATAGGTCAAATATATATACCTCATGTACTATTTAGCAAGCTTTCCAAACCTTTACAGTTCATCTCAAATACTGACAAATCATAGAAACCTTTCTAATTTCCATGGAAAAATAAATGGGTCTTTATTCTCATAAAAATGTGTTTGACTAACACAAGAACAGAAAACCAAACACCGCATGTTCTCACTCCTAAGTCGGAGTTGAACAATGAGAACACATGGACACGGCGGGGGCGGAGGCATCACACACTGGGGCCTGTCGGGGGTTGGAGGCTAGGGGAGAGATAGCATTAGGAGAAATACCTAATGTGGATGACGGGTTGATGGGTGCAGCAAACCACCATGGGACATGTATACCTATGTAACAAACCTGCACATTCTGCACATGTACCCCAGAACTTAAATTATAATTAAAAAAAATGCTTGAATCATCCCATATATCTAAATACATCTTATAACTATTGGACTGTAAATGCCTTAAAGGAGAAGATCATGTCATATATTCAAATGCCAAAGCACTTGACATAATCTCTGATATATTAAGAATAATTATCAACACAGTTTGTAGTTGTTCAATAAAAACTAAGGATGATGGACATTTTAATTTAATCTTGGTATAATAAATGATGCCATAAACTCTTAAGTAATTAAGCCCTGTGGAACATACAAGGGTCATGGGGTACTTACTTCCTGAATCACATTTCTTAAAAGTGCCAAGAAAACAGTTCATCTATTTATAATCAGTCTTATATTCAGCAACAAATCCTAAAAGATTCTTCATCCCAGGAACTTAATACTGTTTCAGTGTGGCTGTGGAGTTGGTTTGAGGGAGATCCCACTGTAGTTTATGGTGCCTTCTCTAGTTTATGTCCTATTTATTACTAGATTCCACCTTATTTAAGGAAAACCACCAACAAACTGAATCGCTGCCTGTCACTCTGTTACAAACTTCACAGAGCTTCAGCCATGACAGCAAACATCAACAAGCTCCATGAAGTGATTGGCACTGCCCATCAATCATGGCTCGGGTGCAAAGTGAAGGGGAGGTTTTTCTTTATAGTGAATATACTAGAGAGAAAACATGGTCATTTTGGGTGAATTTGTCTATAAATATCATGCCTCAATACTGTCAACACAAATGACTTCCACCTTCATTTTTTTTCTTGTGAATTGTTCGTTTTGCTTCATCAAAGATAATAAAATATTAAATGGCATAAATAGATTTGAGGCCAGAAGGTAGCAACTCTGCTGATAATGCTGTTGGAATGAGTATATTCAATATGAGAGGATCATACTTACAAGTTTAATGTGCTTCTGTTTCTGAATTTTTATGAAAATTGGATACAGGTATAAATTATCACAATGCAGCATTTTAAATTTCCAACGATCACTTTCCCTGAAGTTTGCACGAACTGTATAACTTTTTGACAATAAGGACATTACCTCTTGTTGCTTTATATTACTTTCCTCTCTTTTACTTTGGCTGGGATTGAGATTTTTAAAGAATTTTCATTTCCTTTTGTAGGAATCAGTCTAGAATTTTGATTGGCCGAGTGTGGTGGCTCACACCTCTAATTCCAACAGTTTGGGAGGCCAAGACAGGCAGATGACCTGAGGTCAGGAGTTCAAGACCAGCCTAACCAGCATGGTGAAACCCCATCCCTACTAAAAATAAAATAAAATAAAACATAAAATTAGCTGGGTGCAGTGGTGCATGCCTGTAATCCCAGCTACTTGGCAGGCTGAGGCAGGAGAATCACTTGAACCCAGGAGGCAGAGGTTGCAGTAAGCTGAGATCACACCATTGTACTCCAGCCTGGGCAACAACAGCAAAACTCCATCTCAAAAAAAAAAAAAAAAAAAAGACAAAAGAAACTGACTAGAAATTTAAACTGATAGCCAGCTTCTACCTTTGTCTCCATAATACCAAAATTACATAACGTAAAGATTCACAAAACAGGAATATGAAACTACAAACTAACAAGTTTGTGTGTGTGAAATATGTGTGTTTTTCACATCCTGCTCTTCATCCAAATTTCCAGCATGAGGGAGATAAGATGTATGAGACATAGAAGAGAGAATAAACATTTCATTTTATCAGTGTTGACGTATAGTTAATAAGTAATTAATTGGCCGGGCGCGGTGGCTCAAGCCTGTAATCCCAGCACTTTGGGAGGCCGAGACGGGCGGATCACGAGGTCAGGAGATCGAGACCATCCTGGCTAACACGGTGAAACCCCGTCTCTACTAAAAAATACAAAAAACTAGCCGGGCGAGGTGGCGGGCGCCTGTAGTCCCAGCTACTCGGGAGGCTGAGGCAGGAGAATGGCGTAAACCCGGGAGGCGGAGCTTGCAGTGAGCCGAGATCGCGCCACTGCACTCCAGCCTGGGTGACAGAGCCAGACTCCGTCTCAAAAAAAAAAAAAAAAGTAATTAATTAAATTTCTGGGACCATACAGCCATTTAAAACCAAAAGTAAAAATAGGGTCTAGAAATGTGACTCTCACTGTGGCCAGTTTGGCATTTTGCATTAAAAAGCTATATCAATATCTATTTTTTAAATAAACTTTTTTATGAGCCTAATGAAGTAAGATTTACAGTTTGAGTACTATTGTGCAGGTATTTTAGTTTTTTTCTCTTTCACTAATACAAACCATATCACCCCTGACCATAGGGCTTACAAATGACAGGGGCAACACTAAAGATAAGGTATAGATGACTCAAGGTCATTCTGTCCTCATTACTGGATAAAGGTCCCCAAACCCACCCACAACTGCCACAGGATCAGTCACCTCAACTTCATATTCAAAGGAAAAAATATATAACATACAACCCTCAATGTTGTTTCTATACTATGTGGCCAAATCTACCATATCACTTGGGTCTCTGTCTATGACTGACAGAAAACTCTGAGCAAAAAATAAACTTTTTGTTACTGAACGTACTTTTGACCTCTAGACCCTTTTTGGCCTTTGCATTGAAATTGTGTGTGTGGCACATGAATGAAAATCAGAGAAAACTGCAAGGTCATCAGGGGATGACAGAAAGCAAAACAGTATCTGGGAGAGGGAAGATGCTGAAACACAGGGAGCGCTGCTCTCTTCAGATAAACAGTCCCTCTTGGCTCTTCCCTTCCCCATCACTGTGAATGACAGGCATCGCATGATCTCATAGAGAGGAAGGAGATAAGCAACTAGGGAACAGGGAAATACAAGTGTTTTTGGAAGAATTTAGTACCTAGCTATGTGATTTCTGGCTTGCTCAAATATGAACAAAAGGTAGGTAGTGGGACAAAGGTTAAAAGTGTGTCTTTTTCATACCAATAACTCTTTATTTAAAAAGAGTTTCTATAAACCCTTTCACTTATTCTCTAAATTTAAACGTAAAAGGTATCCAATGCTCTGGTTTTACCTCAGAGATGTGGAGAGTGAAAAAGATCCTCGCTCCCACCCTTACAGCAAGAAACAAGCTGAGCAAACCATAAAGTAATAGTTTTTCTTGAATCCATCAGTTAACTAAGGTGGTAGTGTAACTATCCCCAAATCTTAGGGAAGATGGGCGCCTCCAGGGATCAGATCTTGAGCACTTGTTGACTGAGGACAGGTGCCTTAGCAAAGGGATGTTTCTGTTTTCTTTCAGATGTTTTCTCCCACAAATCCCACCAGGAATTCTCAGGGAAAATCTGGAAGAATACTGAGACAACTCCCCTGTGGTCCATGGTGCTGGCTAGAGGAGGGGCACAGAGGTTACTAAAGAAAAACTGCTGGCACCCTTGTCCCTGTCTCCCCTACAGGACAAAAGCCTTCGACCACTTGTAGAAACACACAAAGTTGTAGAAGAGGAAAGGTGGGGGGGGGGGAACTTTCTGCATTGATCCAATATAGAGCAGAGGAAAAGAAGGTGAATTCAAGAGGGGTTTACCCTGAGACTCAGAAATATAGTATTTACCTAAGACTGAAGCTAAATCAGAACATCAGAGAACATCCTTTCCTTCTCCCACTCTTCATTACTAGATTAACAAGCATAGGGTAAAAATGTCGTGGAATACAGCTGGGAGAGATACAAGAGGCACAGCGCTTCAGGAACACAGTACAAAGGGACAGATCCAAAGACAAGCCTGAGGTGATGGCAGACATTGAGAAAATCACCTCTAGGAATACAGCACATACCTTTAACATAAGAAATCATTAGAGGAGTATAAAATAAGTACACACACTAACTGTGCAGCAACAGGAAGTTTTGTTCATCTGTATCTATTACAAAAAATGTATCTAAGTATTTACTATGTTACGTAAGTTGTCCGATTTTCAATAAAAAAAAAGTCATAAACCATATGAGGCAGAAAATAAACACACTTGTAAGAGACAAAAAAAAAAAAGGTCACCAGGTGTTAGAACGATCAGAACGTAAACTGTAAATAAAAGTTATTAAGATACTAAAAGTTCTAATGGAAAATAAAGACAACATTCAAAATTCGGTGGGCAACTGTAGCAGAAAGACGGGCACCATACGAAATAACCAAATGAAAATGCTAAAAATGAAAAGCATATTAACAAATTATCTTCAATGACTTTATCAGTAGATTCAACACAGCTGATGGAAGAATCAGTGAACTTGAAGATATATCAATATAAATTACCCACAACAGAGAGGAAGAGGAAATGGTTGTTCAAAAAAATTACAAACAAACAAATCCAAGACTTGTGTATCCAAGCAATTCCAGATGCTTTAATATACATGAAATTGGAATTCTGTAAGAAGAGGTAGAAAACTGAGAAGATGAAGTTTCCAAAATTAGTGGCAAACCGCAACCCACAGATGCAAGAAGCTCAGAGAACTAAAAACAGAATAATCTTTTCCCTTTCGTCCTTATATACCTAGGCATATCAAGTTCAAAACTGGTAAAACCACAGGTGAAAAGAAAATCCTGAAAGAAGACAGAGGAAAAGAGCACTTTACCAACAAAATAACAAGTGAAATAATTATAGCTGGCTTTTCTTGAGAAATTATGCAAACAGGAAGACAATGAAGGGACATACTTAAAATGCTGAAAGCAAAAGAAAGGAAACATGACAAAACAAAACCTGTCAGCCTAGAATTCTCTAACCAGCAAAAATATTCTTCAAAAGTAAAGGAGAAGTAAGAACTTGCTCAGACAAACAAAAACTCAGAGAATTTATTGGCAGCAGTCTCACTCTGTAAGAAAGGTTAAAGAAGTTCTCCAGGAAGAACACAATAGAGAGAAAAGAAACTATACAATAAATAAAGAGGCCTGGAAATGGAACAAGAAAAGGTAAAATAAAATTTGTTTATATAAATTTTTACTTAAATTTTATTTACATAAAATAAAATTTATGTTATACAAATACTCCTAATATATAATCATCTAAGCAAAAATAGACGATTTTTACATAGTGTTTTACATAGTGTTTACAGCATATGTAAAAGCAAAATACACGAAAACAACAGCACATGGATATAAAGAATAGTTGAAAATTCACTATCGCAAAGTCCTTATGCTGCATGGGAAGCAGTATAACATTACTCGAAGGTAATCTTAAATTAATTAAAAATATTTAAGCCCTAGGGTAAACATTAAAAAATAAAAGTAGGTATAAATAATAAGTCAGTAGAAGAAATAAAATAGAATATTAAAAATGTTCAATTGGCCCCGGGGGCAGAAAGAGAAAATATTAAAAAAGAAACAACAGATGAAATTTAAAAATACCTAGCAAGGCAGATTTTTAAAAGATATCCAAATGAAAATGACAATCAGTAGAAAGATGTTTTTAAAGAAATCCCTAAGGGTAACACACAGGAATTCTGAAGTTTTATCTGTTATTTCTTTATCTTATTTTTTTTCTCGGGGGGACAGGGTTTCACCTCTGTTGCCCAGGCAGGAGTGCAGTGGCGCAATCTCAGCTCACTGCAACTTTTGCCTCTGGTGTTAAAGTGATTCTCCCACCTCAGCCTCCCAGAGTAGCTGGGACTACAGGGAGTCACCACCATGCCCGGCTAATTTTTGTAATTTTGTAGAGGTGGGATTTTGCCATGGTGCCCAAGCAGGAAATTATCTGTTAATTCTTGTATAGAATATATTAATCTATTTTTTTCCCATTAAATTGTGGCAGTGGATATTGTTTGTACCCTGTCAGGTCTGATAACATGGGAATGCACGTTTCCTTATATAACTTAGGAACACAGTATTTCACTACACCCAAATTATATTACTTTAAATAATATAATTATTTAATTATATATTTATATAATTATATAATTATTTAACATGTCAAAAACTGTTCTTACAATAATATAGTATTTGAAACGGCTGTCGCATGATGTGACATCTGAGATCATATGTTAGCTTTGCAATGTACACGCTGTGTGTTATTGAAGATGCTCCTTAACCATTTTTAAGGTATGTTTTCTCAGAGGTAAAATGGAGATTGTAATATATGTGTCTATCAGGGCTGCTTTCAAAATCGAATTAGACCAATTATCTGAAAATGTCTCATACAAGTCATGGAATGAACCAACACAATCCTATTAAGGCTGAATTTAATTATTTTTAAATTTAATTTAATTGTAAATAATTAAGTTTATTTCTATAAAAAGAGATAAATTGAGGCAGCTTTTGGGCTAGTATACTAAAAAGGCTTCTCCCTCTTGGACTTTTTTATTCCTTAACAAAGGGTATAGCTAAAATAAGTGTGAGTTAGTTTAACTACTGGATTTACTCTGTTTAAATGTACATTGCTTAATTTTCCTCAATCATTGGATCATAAAACATTAGCCTTTGAAGTAAAAGGTTGATATTACCTTTTCTAGACTCTTTGTAAGTAATGAATACCCTCTATCAAATCTCTAAAAGTCATTCAGCATCTACTTGAAGACATTAGTAGTCAGTAACTTACTATTATACGGAGTTGTTCCATTTTGAACCATTATTAATCATTCATTTTCTCAATGAATTTTGCACATACACAGTGTAAAAATTATAAACCTGTAGGGAGGAAGAGATGGTATACTGGTTTTACTTACTGAGCCTAGAATTAATTCTGAGAAAGAAAAAGGATGCCAGTAGGAAGAGGGAATGGCAGCAAGGGAAGGAATGAGAAGATGGGCTGGAGGAGGGTAGGGGCCCTGAGTCCAGTTAGCACATTCAGCACTTTTATGCGCCTGTGATATTTGGTTTTGATATACTCAAAAATGGCTAATTCCTCACTAGTTAAACACAGTCAGAAGAGACCTGAAATAATATGCATTTAGCTCGAAGTTTGATTTCACCATTATATAAAACCTGGGCTTTCTGAACAATCCTGTTGTGAGATTAATCCTTAGATTAATGATAGTTTTCAGGACCTGTGGGCATGGATGTATACAGAAGCATTCATTTTAGAAATTAATTTGGTTCAATCAAATATTTATTAAAAGTCTACCATTTGCAAACTAAATGCAGTCAGTCAAATGGTTGGTTAGTCCAGAAACAGCATCTTATGAGACTAATGATTTGATTAAATAAACTGGATCAGCTGGGGAGCTGGTACCATGTGCAATGAACAGTATTCATTTTTCCCAGAGGCACCAACTTTAGAGTTTGTGGTGAACTTGCAATCCTAGAATCCTTTCAGAAATATGAACATTTTGACTGTACATTCACGAGTCTATGAAGCCCATTTGAATTCGAGTCCTGTTAATTTTACCTAAAAATATGTTGCAACTCTGTTCACATCTCTCCACATCCTACACTCTAGTTACACAACATCATCTCCTTCCTGGACAATTGCAGTATTTCCTACCTGGTATTGAGAGGTGACAACGTGCTAGCAGCCCTCACTCTTGGCGCCTCCTCGGCTTCTGCGTCCACTCTGGCGGTGCTTGAGGAGCCCTTCAGCCCGCCACTGCACTGTGGGATCCCCTCTCTAGGCTGGCCAAGGCCGGAGCCGGCCCCCTCTGCTTGCCAGGAGGTGTGGAGGGAGAGGCACGGGCTGGAACCCAGGCTGCGGGCCGCGCTCACAGGCCAGCGCGAGTTCCGGCGGGTGCAGGCTTCTGCTCCGCGGGCCCCGCACTGGGAGCGGCCTGCCGGCACCGCCCGCCCAGGGCAGTGAGGTGCTTAGCACTGCTGGCCCAGGTGCACCGCTCTTGAATTCTCGCCAGGCCTCAGCCACCTCCCGCGGAGCAGGGCTGCGGACCTGCCGCCCGCCATGTCCGAGCCCCACCCCGCCTCCTCTATGGGCTCCCGCCCAGGCAGCCGGAGGCTCCACGAGGGGCAACGCCCCCTGCTCCGAAGCCCCTGGTCCCATCAACCGCTCAAGGGCTGAGGAGCGCAGGCGCGGCTGGGACTGGCAGGCAACTCTGCCTATAGCCCTGGTGGGGGATCCACTGGGTGAAGCCAGCTGGGCTCCTGAGTCTAATGAGGACTTGGAGAACCTTTATGCCCAGCTAAGGGATTGTGAATGCACCAATCAGCACTCTGTGTCTAGCTCAGGGTTTGTAAGTACACCAATCAGTATTCTGTATCTAGCTAACCTACTGGGGACTTGGAGAACTTTTCTATCACTGTGTCTAGCTAAAGGACTGTAAATGCACCAATCAGCACTCTGTGTCTAGCTCAAGGTTTGTAAACACACCAATCAGTGCTCTGTGTCTAGCTAATCTAGTGAGGACTTTGAGAACTTTTATGTTTAGCTAGAGGATTGTAAATTCAACAGTCAGCACTCTATGTCTAGCTCAGGGATTGTAAATGCACCAATCAGCACCCTTTCAAAATGGTCCAATCAGCTCTGTGTAAAACAGACCAATCAGCTCTCTGTAAAACAGACCAATCAGCTCTCTGTAAAACAGACCAATCAGCTCTCTGTAAAACGGACCAATCAGTAATCTCTAAAATAGACCAATCGGCTCTGTAAAATGGACCAATCAGTAGGATGTGGGTGGGGTTCAGATAAGGGAATAAAAGCAGGCTGCCTGAACTAGCCTGTTGCAACCTGCTCCTGTCTGCTTCCCGCGTGTGGAAGCTTTATTCTTTTGTCTTTGCGGTAAATCCCGTTGCTGTTCCCTTTTTGGGTCCATGCTGACTGTAAAAAGCTATAACACTCACCGGGAAGGTCTGAAGCTTCACTCCTGAAGCCAGTGAGTCCACGAACCCACCGGGAGTATGAGCAACTTAAGACGCGCTGCCTTTGAGAGCTGTAACCTTCACCGCGAAGGTATGCAGCTTTACTCCTGTCAGTGAGACCATTAACCTACCGGAAGGAAGAAGTTCTAGACGCATGCAAACGTCTGAAGGAACAAATTCCGGACACACAATCTTTAAGAACTGTAGCACTCACCGTGAAGGTCCCTGGCTTCATTCTTCAAGTCAGCGAGATCAAGAACCCACGAATTCCGGACACGGTATGTTTCCTTTAACTCTTACCTCCTTCTCCTATAGTTTTTTCTCATCAATGCATCCGGAAATGATTTTCTTTAAAATCGGATATGATTCAGGTCCCTGACTCTCTGCTTTGATTATTAAATGATTTCCCCTTTGTATTAGAATAAAATCCAAACTGTAAAACATGGCCCAATGATCCTGCATGCTTGAGTCCCACATACTACTTCAGTATCTTGTGCCTATGTCTCCCATGGTCACAATGCTTAAGCAAATTGGCTTTTCTTCAAATTCTCCAACATCCCCAATTACGTTCTGTATTACTCAGCATTCTTTGGAGAAACTGAACCAATAGAAAGGATAGATAGATAGATAATTTATTACAAGGATTTGGCTAATAAAATTGTGGAGTCTGACTCGCCCCAAGATCTACATTTGGCAAGTTGGAGAACGGGAGGGCCAATGGTGTAGAGCTAGAACAATTCTGAAGGCCTGAGGATCAGGAACACTCATGAGTTTTACCAACAAAGGCTGGCATGCTTGAGACCTGGGAAGAGCCAGTTTCAACATGAATGTGGAAGCAGGAAAAAACTGACGTTCCAGATTCAGAGCACTTAATAGAGAAGGAATTTCCCCTTATTCCCAGCAAAGTCAACCTTTTGTTCTATTCAGGCTTTCAACCTTTTGGGTGAGGCCCACCCACATTAGGAAAGGCAATGTGCTTTATTCAGCCTGTTGATTTAAATGTCAATCTCATCCAAAAACATCTTCACGGAAACACCCAGAATGCTGTTTTACCAATGGACACCCAATGATCCAATCAAGTTGATACATGAAATTAACGATCACACTTTCTCAAGTTGAAAACTTTCCTATGCCTGGAAAGCTCTTTTCTAAACTGTTGGGAGGATGGCCCATGCCCATATTCTTCCTTCAGAATCACTTCCTTAGTGAGGACATCCCTAACTCCCCAGTGCCTCCTGGGTTCTCCCAGTTATCCACTCCCATAGTGCTCCCTGTTTTCTGTTATAGAGTAAATCATGTTCACCTTAGAGTTAAGTGTTTATCTTTTGAGCTTATTTATGTAATGTCTACCGTCTTTCCTAGACATTTAAATTCATGAGGAAACATACTATATATATTAAATATATATAATTATATGTATAATATATATATAGGTCTTCAATTGTTAAATCCTGTTTAAAAAAAGATGAAAGAGCAGCATCGCTATAGAGACATCCGTGCTGGAGCATTGTTTGATGGTGACTTCTTATTCCATACCTTTAAAGCAGTGTCACTATTTGAGCCAAGTCTTGTGGAATCAAGCTGCTTTAAACTCCTTCAGTCAAGCAGGGTGGGCTGTGGTGCCAGTCTTTCCAAATTCTACGGATGATTCAAGTGAACTGCATTCGTTTACTTCAGTCCCTTCAGGCCTGAAGTTAGTAGCAATTTAGTGCTGTTCCCTATCTATATACATATGTCACACATACAGATATAGTATATATACTGTATATACATACACATATATAGCATATATTGTATGTATCTACCAGATATATATGTGTATCACTGTAATCTGTCAATGGTTAGCATAAAGTATGCATTCGGTGAATGTTTGTTGAGTAAATAAATGTGAAGATTAAAGAGCTAGCAAGACCATTATGAAAGAGAGAAGAATGTGCCATTCATTACCTGTTTGCTTTCAGATTCATTCGTTACCTTTTCCCTGTTTCATTTTCATCATGGTGGCCACTGCGGACTGCATTTTTCAAACTAAACTATTACCTGAGTATATTTTGGCCAGTATCAGGCACTGGCCAGAGATAGACAGTTGAGAGACAGGGAGCAGCCAGGATATCTCTCTCCATTTGCACCTCCTTTATGGCTCCAGCTCCTACCAGTCAGGACCTGTGTGGTAGAACTAGTTCTGATACTACCACCTCTTAAAGTGTCCCTTCAGGCCTGAAGTTAGTAGCAATTTAGTGCTGTTCCCAATCTATGGATTGCCTCATTACTATCTGGATTTGCATTAGTTCTTCTATTTCTTGTGCAACATGTTTTTCTTATTTAAATTCCCTTGATTTAACAAAGGTTTATGTTTTCAAGATAGCACTACATGAAGGTTTATGTTTTTAAGATCACACCTTGGCGCATATAAGGGGTGTTTGGGCTCTTGGTCTTCAATTGTTAAGTCCTATTGAAAAACGATGAAAGAGCAGCATCTCTGTAGAGACATCAGTGCTGGAGCGTTGTTTGATGGTGACTTGTTATTCCATACTTCTAAAGCAGTGTCACCATTTGACCCAAGTTTTGTGGAATCAAGCTGCTTTAAACTCCTTCAGTCAAGCAGAGTGGACTGTGATGTCAGTCTTTCCAAATTCTATGGATGATTCCAGTGAGCTGCATTGGTTTTCTAGGGCTAACAACCAGGTGGCTCAAAACAGCATACTTTGATTGCATCATGACACTGGCAGGTAGAAGTCCAAAACTAAGATGTTTTCAGAGACATACGTTTTAAAAAGGTTCTAAAGGAACATTGTTCCTTGTCTCTTTGAGCCTCTGGTAACCTCAGGCATTCTTTGGCTTGTGGCACTGTCATTCCAATTTCTGTCTCCATCTTCCCATGGCTATCTTCCCTTTGTGTGTATGTCTGCATCTAAATTTTCCTCTTCTTACAAGGACACTAATAATACTGTATTAGAGCCCACCTTAAAAGCCTCCTCCTAATTAGATTATATCTGCAAAGACCCTATTTTGAAATAATGTCGCATTTACAAATATGGGGTATAGGACTTTCAGCATGTTTTTGTTGGAGGACACAATTCCACCTATAACAGGAGGGATGTGGAAGTTGCAAGATTTCCTTTTCATTCTGCTGCTTCTTTCTTTATACTCTTATTTTTTCTTCAACTTTCGAAAACTATTTTCCAGTATGCAGAGGATCAGGCAGGTTTTCTCTCTACGTTTCTTCTCTAGGTCTGTCATCAAAAGCATTCCTTGGAATTCTTCCTTGAAAATAATATAATAAATTCTATTTTGAATCAGGAATAATAAATATGAGGACCCCCTGATCTAGAGCAGTCAGTATGCCCAGGTCTTCTGTCCAACTTGACCAAACTATTTCATGCTGCTCATTCCAAACCTGTTTATTGCCAGTCAACTATGTTAATTGAATCCTTCAAAGGGGCTGAAAAATAGATGCCTCATTGCAGTGTCTGGCAAGGCACAACTCACATTGTAAATTTCTTAGTGATTCAGCAGTTTATATTGTAAAATATCAGAGTCAATGCTGAAAAAGACAATATTTTAATGGCTTCCTGGAGATCCTGATCTCAAATCCCTTTCTAACATTTTTCTAAACTAAAGAGAATTCATTTACTGTCTCTAAACATAGCCTCAAGTACGTTATTTTAAGATCTATTATTTATTGTGCTGGTTAGTAAGCTTTTATCTCTTATTTATGATTAGGTAAGTTTTAATTGGAAATAGGTTGGAAGTCATCCAAGCTAGGTGGATACTGTGGTCCCTATTGTAAATTGATCTTGCAAACACCTGCTTGTTGTATGATGTTATGCAAAATAATCCTTGAGCTGTTGCTTTTTCTTTTTTCTCTCTTTAATTTTTAAACTTTTGAAGCCCTGTGGAACTTTCCAATTAAAAAATTATAAATCTCTGAATTTTAAAGGTGTAGAATAATATTTATTTAAAACATAGTTCTTTTGGCTAAATTATAGTTAATCATTTCCATGTGTTATGATGAGAGTTTTTATTGTTCTTACCTACAGTGTTCTTAATTAAAATGATGTTAACCTAGTTTTAATCAATGAAAAACAAGAACTTGAAGTCCTATAAACTGAAGGTAAAAGGACAAATAGAGGAATAGAAAATTCGAAAAGAAAGTCATAAATTTTTTTTTTTGAATGCCTGTGGTCTAAAGGTCCTATTTTTAGGACAGGTTGAGAGTGATTTTTTTCTGTTAGTCTATAAAACCAATATGAACAGATTACTTCCTGTTCCTCAATGTGCTTTCAAAATCTGTGAGTAAATGCTTTGTATTAAGAGATTTCCACAAGTCCAAGTTAAATCTTTATGTCTAATTGGTATTTAACTATTCTTTATTATACATGTGCTGGTAACTTTATGTTGTTATATTGTTTTATTCCAAAACAGTGTAACTTGAGAATATCTGAATTTCAGTATTGGAATATTCACTCATTGCATGCATATCCCCCTCAATTACGTGCGCTAATAGGAACAGTTGCATAACTGATTCAGAGAGAGATTATTCACATTGTCTTCAGATTGTATTCTATCACATTTGCTGCTGCAGAAATTGCCTTCCTCATTCTGTCTTGCTTAGCTACTGAGTTAACATGGGTTCCTTGTGAGATGGAGAGGCTACCACCGTAGAGGCTGCCATGGTGGTTCCTCCTAGGTAGCCAACAGCTGGGAATTAATTTCTACAGAAAAATTCAACTAAAAGGTCTACATTAATTACAATCATGCAATACAAACACACAATATAATACCTAGAATTTGTCCTTTCTGTAGTTAATTTCTGAAATGTTAGAATGATGGCCATTGTGGGCACCCTCCATTCTGAATTTTGCTCTTCCCTCAGCTAAATTTATTCCCTTTATCCTTGAGAGGGATAAAATTAGTCATGAAAAGTAAGGTATAATGACAAAGTAGAACAAATAATAGGTCTGTTCTAGGATACCACGTGCAACAATTAAGATGTTCAGTGGATGTTACACGTGGATGTTCCGGCAAAGACTTTGATCTCTTATATGTATTTCCTGATCAATAAAATTGAAATAAAATTTCTCCATATTAGCTGCTTAGGACAGAGTTAAATCAAATAAATTATTGACTGGCAAATATAATCGACAATATGAACTTGAAAAACAGTTACAGAAGAAGATACTGTATCACTCAGAGAACACCAGCCTGAAATAAAGGGCTTAGGTTCTATTTGCCATGCTGCTATATATGCAAGTATATGACTAGAGGGTGAGTGAACGTACTTCAGTCTGAATTGATTTAACTTTATGTGTTGAAACTTTAAAAAGCACATCTTCCCTTGTTTCTTACCTTCTATTTCTGAGAGTCAGTGATTTTTCTTATTAAATTCTTTACCTTAAAGCCATTTCAGGAGTTTCCTTCATTTAAATATTGCCCAAATTTCTCCTAATTAAAAAAAATGAATGTGATGCAAATTTCAATGAATGATATGTACTTCAAATCAGGCAGAGTACATGACAATACTATGACTGATACATATGTTTTGATTGTGGTTAGCAGACTTTATAAAAAAATTTAAATCCATTATTTCTCCTGTTTATTAATTAACCTATTCATTTATTTGTTCAATTACTTAATGTGTGACATATATTTTTAAAATTATAAAAACACTTAAATACATGGTTTTTGGCTAAGCATAAGACAGGAAAAGTGATATTGTATTGAGACAATTTACTTAGATAGTAAAGTTAAATACGTGGCAATATGACATTAAAACAAGGGTTAGCACAAAATGGACTATAACTCATCTATCACTAGTAAAATTGTTGTAACAAGCATTGTGAATTTAAATGAGAAGACGTGGGGTGGGTGTAACTGGAAATAGGATTTGAAAGTCAAATTAGAGATTGGAGATTATAAAAAACATATCGAAGAATTTGGAATTTGCCCTGTCATTACTAGTAAAAAATTACTGGCTTGTGAATAGGACATTATTTTCTTCACCTAGAAATAAAATCAAATGTAGAGTCTCCTTAAAGATATAAATTTGGTAAGAAAGGACAGGGAGAAAGCAGTGAAGTAGCCTGAAAGAAGATGGAAATTTTAGTGAACATAAGGAGAGGGGAAATAAAACCTAGCAAAGCGAAAGATCTTTCTTGGTGCATGTAACATAACCAACAGTTTCTATTGATAGACAGATTAATTACTAACTGGATAATATAAGTTGAGCAGAAAACAAGTGGAACAAGCACTTGAAACCATCTTGATATCAAGGAAATTCATGTTTGAAGTTCCCAGATTTTTATTTCTCATTTTATCACTTTGTAGTCACATCTTTCTCTATTTGCCCTCTTCTAAAAAACTCACTCTGTAAATAAAAATAATAGCTTCTGTTTGTTAAAACATTAGCTATAGTAGGCTAGGTAATACTGGGGTGACACAATTATAAAATCTTTGTGGTATAATTAAATATATATACATATATGTTTTTATAACTCTGAGTTTCCTGTGGCACTGTGTAAATCTCTGGGATAACTAACCAGATCATGGGTCCACATTCCAGGACACTTTGGTCTTATAGCATGCAGCAAGCATGTCATACATGACACTTATTGCTATGGAAAGAGAGATTCTTTCACTGGCTCCAGGACACATCTGCTTTAAATGACACATTTCACTAGAGCTCACATTGCATTAGTCAAAGAAAGTTACCCAGCAGGTCCTACATTCAAGGAGAGGTAAGTGCCATCTCATTGTATATCCTGACAGGTGGAGTTCTAGAAACACCAGTAAACAGCATGAATGCCAGCCAAAAATACATATTACATGTCAGCTATGGTTCTCAGTGGTTTACATAAAGCCTGTGTGTGTGTGTGTGTGTGTGTGTGTGTGTGTGTGTGTGTGTGTGTGTATACAATCATTCTATCATGTAGAGATGGATAGAATCTTTGCAGATGAGGAAACTTAGGGACTTGGATTAACTTACTTTCTATCAGCAGGAAGAGAAAATGAACTATGTCCACAGACAGTGTGGCTGCAGAGTGTCTCTTAACTATTATATTATGCTCTCCCTGAAACTATTACTTCCGCAAGTAGCATTTGTACATGAAAAGGGAGCAAAACTTTAAGCTAAAAGAATGAAATACTGGCAGGTAGAAATACGTGGTTCTCTATGAGGAAAAAAAATAATGACTTTGAGTTGTTCAGTCCCAATAGAATCCTGATACATAGTCGGTTTCTGCTCCAATTTTGGTTGTGAAAATTTAGTTCTTTTACAGAGCGACTAGATAAGCAGAATTCAACAGTGACGGTGCAAAAACCGTGATGTAGTTGAGTGTTTTTTTTTGTTTTTTTTTTTTTTTTGAGACGGAGTCTCGCTCTGTGGCCCAGGCTGGAGTGCAGTGGCCAGATCTCAGCTCACTGCAAGCTCCGCCTCCCAGGTTCACGCCATTCTCCTGCCTCAGCCTCCCGAGTAGCTGGGACTACAGGCGCCCGCCACCTCGCCTGGCTAGTTTTTTGTATTTTTTAGTAGAGACGGGGTTTCACCGTGTCAGCCAGGATGGTCTCGATCTCCTGACCTCGTGATCCGCCTGTCTTGGCCTCCCAAAGTGCTGGGATTACAGGCTTGAGCCACCGCGCCCGGCCGGAGTATTTTTTTTAAACATTTTAATTGTAGTCATCTACTTTATCAGGTTAAATAAGGGTGGAAAAGCCAGTTATTGTATCAGGTTGACAGAGAAAACAGTAACAGGAAAAATAATTCAAATTACATTATTTTTCTTCGCATACATTGTTCTTTGGCATGACAGGTGATATTATGTTAAACATTGTCAGAGGAAATGACTTAAACAAGCCTCTGTTTATTTAGAAAAAAGTCCCCCAAATTTATGAAATTATAATAAATGTAAAATAGTATTATGAATAAATCATATTGTGACATTATACTTGGGGGCTTCATCATTCAGGAAAGGCATATGCTGTCTAAGAAATATAGCCTCCAGAGTACATCACTTTAAGATGGAGTATTTAGTGAGCACATTAGAGAAGCTTATTCTCTTATTTATGATCAGGTTGGTTTTAATTGAAAGCAGGCTGGAAGGCATCCAGGCAAGGCAGCTGTGGCTATAGGATTTCTCAGAACTCGGTAATATTGCTCTTTTTGAGAAGTCTGTACAAACTCCTAAGATACGAGGAATATCTAATCAGATATCACGAAAACCAGATCATCATCCTCTTTTCATATCAAAAGGAATCCAAAGGAAGACTTTAATTAGAGAGGATGTGCCAAGTTCATCTAGATGGAAAGAAGCGTATAGCCTAAAGAAGGAGAGATTGTGTGTTCTAATTATCCTCAGTAAAAGAGCTCAGATTCTGGATATTTACATCTTCCCTGTAACTATATTTAATCTTACAGTAATAGGAGATTAAGAAAATATCTGACATGGCAGCCACTACCCCCAAAAGAATCCATTAGGACAGTACAAAAAAGTACCCATCAACTCCTACTTGTTTCAGGAAATAGTTGGCCACAGAAAACCCTCTGCTATAACATTGAACAATCTTTCCTCTTTTGAAATGTTCCCAAATTGCTTGCTTGCCCTTTTACAGACAACCAAGGACAACCAAATGCAACCAATGACCAATCAGAAAATCTCCCCCACTTTGAAAAATCCTGCTGTAATAGAACCGTTGTCCATTTAAGATTATCACAGCATTTCCTCCGTTTGCTTTATAAATCCTATTCTCCTTGCTAACACTTTTGCACCTCTGTGAAACAAAGACAATGCCATGGAAGTAGGTTTATGAACAAAAGGCCATTGTTAATTTTGTCTCTGACTCCGTTTTGTCTTTGACGGTTCTGTCCTTGCCACACTTGGCTCCTGCCATATCTTCTTGTGGCTGGCTGCTGACCCTGGCTCCTGAGGAGGAGCTATACCAACATAGGTACCTTGAACCTTAGCTGCTCCTTCAACTACTCAAAACAGTAAGTCGTCTTCACCAGGTCTATTTGTTTTGTCTGAGTTCCTCTGCTGTTTTATTCATTTTTAATTCCTAGTATTTGCATGTGTTGAAAGTTCCCTTTGGAGTTCATGTGCTTGGTGATTCACCTTTGTTTTCTGTGCATTTAAATACTGTTTCATCATAAGGAGGTGTGTTGTGAGATCTGATTCTGTCATTCTAGCCACTTTCCCAGACTTGGAAGTTTGGCGTTTCCTCCAGACCTGTATCTTTCTGAAGGCAAACTTTGCTGTTGATAACCAATAAAACTGGAAGAGACACCCTTGCAACCTGACTTCATTCTAAGAGGTTGTTCTTAATACACAAATAGCATTCTCTTTGATTTTCCACCTGTGAGGTGGGGCTAGGGTGAGATACAGATTGTCAGATTGAGATCTAGATACTCAGATCTGTGTTGAGAGGTGACTGGCCTTTACGTCAGAGATTGGGACACAAGATGCACAAACAACCACGCCACGTTACACTGATTGTGACCAGTTGTATGAGGTGTTCTTAGTCAAAATCTCCCCAACTCTGTAAAAAATACTCCTACGCTCTATCCCTACTTTTACCACAATCCTATCCCTTGTCCTATTTCTCTAAATGTCAGATTTTCACCAATGCCAGAGAACGAGAACACCAAATGAAGTAGGCCTTCAATGAAGCTCTAGGGAGCATTGTATTTAATAGAAAGTATTCCTTTGAGAGATGAGAGGGGGGAAAAGGTAGAAAATTGCCTAGGTCCAATGGGTAAAATTTGTGTTGGTACACGGAAGCTTCTAAGTGAAATTTCAATTCCAAGTTAAATTCTGTAAAATATTTTGATGATATTAAACAAGGGACAGCAGTCATTAAAACCACACCCTCCTGTGTCTGTAACTTCTTGATACACAACAGTACTTTTAAGATTTTTCTGTGCCTATAGGCCTTTAGGCCTACCTTGTCTGTCTCCTACCCAGAACCTTGCCTTACAAATTTTCTACCACTCCCATCTGTCTCTTTCTTTTATGAATCCAGCCAACATATAAACCTGGAATATTCTCCACAACTGAATCTCACTCTCGGGAATAATTAAGAGCCATTATTAAGAATTTTCCTACTCCTGCGAAAGACAGAAAACTATTCAATATAAAACTTAGAGTCTCCCTCGGAGATGATTGCAATGGAACAGAACAGAGACCACAGAAATAAAACCCCACATCTACAATCATCTGATCTTTGACAAACCTAACAAAAACAAGCAATGGGAAAAGGATTCCCTATTTAATAAATGGTGTTGGGAAAACTAACTAACCATATGCAGAAAACAGAAACTGGACCCCTTCCTTACATCTTATACAAAAATTAACTCAAGATGGATTAAAGACTTAAATTTAAAACCAAAATCACAAAAATCCTAAAAGAAAACCTAGGCAACACCATCAGGACATAGGCATGGGCAAAGACTTCATGAGTGAAACACAAAAAGCAATTGCAACAAAAGCCAAAATTGACAAATGGGATCTAATTAAACTAAAGAGCTTCTGCACAGCAAAAGAAACTATCATCAGAGTGAACAGGCAACCTACAGAATGGGAGAAAATTTTAGCAATATATCCGTCTGACAAAGGGCTGATACCCAGAATCTACAAGGAACTTAAACACTTTATGAGAAAAAAAAGAACCCATCAAAAAGTGGGTGAAGTATGTGAACAGACACTTCTCAAAAGACATTTATATAGCCAACAAACATATAAAAAGCTCATGATCACTGATCATTAGAGAAATGCAAATCGAAACCACAATCAGGTGCCATCTCAGGCCAGTTAGAAGGATGATCCCTAAAAAGTCAGGAAACAACAGAGGCTGGTGAGGCTGTGGAGAAATAGGAATGCTTTTACACTATTGGTGGCAGTGTAAATAAGTTCAACCATTGTGGAAGACAGTATGGCAATTCCTCAAGGATCTAGAACCAGAAATACCATTTGACCCAGCAATCCCATTACTGAGTATATATCCAAAGCATTATAAATTATTCTACTGTAAAGACACTTGCACACACATGTTTATTGCAGCACTATTTACAATAGCAAAGACTTGGGACCAACTCAAATGCCCAGCAACGACAGACTGGATCAAGCAAATATGGCACATATACACCATGGAATACTATGCAGCCATAAAAAAGAATGAGTTCATGTCCATTGCAGGGACATGGATGAAGCTGGAAGCCATTATTCTCAGCAAACTAACACAGGAACAGAAAACCAAACACCGTATGATCTCACTAATAAGTGGGAGTAGAACAATGAGAACGCATGGATACTGGGAGGGGAACATCACACATTGAGGCCTGTCGGCGGGTGGGAGGCAAGAGGAGGAAGAGCATTAGGACAAATAGTTAATGCATGAGGGGCTTAGAACCTAGATGATGGGTTGATAGGTGCAGCAAACCACCATGGCCCATGTATACCTATGTAACAAACCTGCTCGTTCTTCACATGTATCCCAGGACTTAAAGTAAAATAAAAATAAATATATTTAAATATATAGATAGATAAATGTGTGTGTGTGTGTGTGTATATATATATATTTAAAAGAATCTCCATCAGGGTCTATGACTCTGCCTTACCAGACTTTTATCAATTAATCCATGTATTAGTAAACACCTGAAATCCCAAGCTCTGAATGAGTTGAAGCATTTTCTTTCTGAAAAGCTATAGCCTCATAGTCATTAAAAAGCTTATTAACCTGGTTATTCTAACTTGGACAAACAAAGTTTTATATCAACTAATAGTTCCACGTAGTATACAGAAACTATTATATAAGAATTCTGTGAAGTGTTACCCATTACTCATAAACTACACTCTCTTTACCACCTACAAACTTCTAAAAAGTTTGAAAAGACGAGTAACATTTTAAGGGGAAGCTACCAAAACTCTCAGAAACTTCTGAAGTCTATTGCATAGCTCCTAGTTTTGGTGGCCATCCAGTTTACTTGTTTAAGGGCACATGAGTTATCTCTCTATGAATTTGTGACTGAAAGACAGATGTGTGTAGCATTTCACTTCTATTCTAGATTCTGCTCTGTTATGTACAGACATGGCAAAATAATGCAAGGGACTCATGTTCCAGTGTTACTACTGAAAGGTAAAGCTGCCATCTCACATCATTTTTCTAAACAGCCTCTTCGTGATCTTCAAACAGAAACTTTTGTTTCCTAGAAGATACATCAAAGAAAGACTGCTCTCAAACCTGAAGATACATACCTTAAGACTGTTCTTAAAGATACTTAGCAGTCATCAAATGTGTCATTTCCAGGAGGTTAAATGCTCTAGGGGAGTTGCTGTATCAATGGAGTGTATATCACTATCATCCAGCCAGACAATGAAATAGGACTACGAGAATAAAATCTTCATGGACGATGCCTATGATGACATCTGATTGATTAGTGATGATGACACTGTCAAGGTCATCACCCTGAGCCAAGATTACTCTCTTGATTCTGATAGAGGGAATGATTCAAAGGGGGAACTGAGAAATCACAAGCCATGGCAGAAATGTCCATAAGGATCATTATAATAGTTTGACCATCTGCAAGCACTCCATCATTTCCCAGTTCTTCCAGAAAATAACCATTCACAGAAAACTCTTTATCCTAACATTGAACATCCTCCTACCCAAACAGCTTGCTTGTTCTCTTGCATTCAACCAAGCATGGTCAAATGTGCCTGAAGGTGAATTAGAAAGTCTTCTGAGCCTTTATTAATTTGGTCTCTGAGTTAGTCTGTCTTTGGCAATATCAAGTGGAGAAACAGCCAGATATTACTGAATATTCACCACTGCTAGATACTGCTTTTCCTCATCATTTGATATAATGTTCTAAGTTAGGTATTGTTTCTGCTTCATGGACAAGAAACTGCAGCTTTGGAGAGTCACAAGATGTTGGTAGTTGCATCACAAGTAGAGAGGCCTAAGAGATATGATGGTTAAATAACAAATTGGAGGTAGACCCAGTAGTGTATACTAGGAATTCTGATTAGTAGTGGAGTTTTCTTGCTTTTTGACACCAAAAGCATTTTTGTTCTGTATCCGGTTGATCTGCTTTCAAGCTGCATGCATTTTTAGACTCTTGCCTATTTGGAAAAATTCACAAAATAAAAAAACAAATAGATCTGTAGCTACTTCATTGGGCTGAGTTTAATAGTTCACAAGATCAGACATAGGAAATTACTTGAGGAATGATGAGGGCTGAGGAAAAGATGAGGAAGTCTTAGAGAATAAAAATCTATGCTACTTAGTCAAGTAACATAGTTATCATGTCATTAGATAAGTGACTTTTAAAACTTTCAAGATCAACTGTCTCAATTTGATGAAAGATGATAGCTCTTCCACAGTGAAATGAAAACAAATGTATATTATATGTTGGTAAATGGTATAAGGTATACAAACACACGGAGTACTACAATTTTTGCGCTAATGGTTTAGTTCAACTAAACATATTTTTTAAACTACTTTAAACTTAAGAAAAGTTTTAACAGATTATGGAGAGGACTTATATAACACGCCTCAGTTTTTCTAATATGAACATCTTATGAAACCATTACATAGTTCTCAAAATCTAAATATTAGAATTGGTATCATACTATTAAATTACAGACCTTGATACTATTGAATTTTACCAGTTTTTCCTAATTATATTTTATTTTTGTGATTCAAGAGTCTGTATGTGCTTCCACATGTAAAGTTGGTGCAAAAGTAATTGCGGTTTTTGCATACAAAGTAATGGTTGAGCATCTGTCACTATTTTTTCCTTAGTCTTCTCCAGCCTGTAAACAGTTTCTCAGCCTTTTTCTGTCTTTCATGATGTTGACACTTTTAAGAGTACTGAACCGTTATTTTTTAGACTGTCTCTCAAATTGTATTTATCTGATGTTTTATTATGATTGGAATGAGATTGTGTGTTTATAGCAACAAAACTCCAGAAATTAAGTTGTGTCTTTCTCAGTTCTCCATGTCAAAGAATTCACGATATAAACAATGAACTGGTGATGTTAACTTTCATCATTTCATTAAGCTGGTGTCCCCTGGGTTTCTCTATTGTGAAGTTATCGTCTTTCTCACTATAGTGAATACATTGACAGATATACTCTGAGAATGCATATATTCGTTCACCTTAAATTCTTGCCCACTAATTTTAGAATTCTTAAAACTTGTCTCTGAGAATTTTCAACTTTGGTTTATGTCCAACAGTGGTTTTCTATGTCCGTCCTTCCTTTTGCATCTATTTATTGGAAACCTTCCATAAGACAGAGTTGTTCTCTATTCTTCATTTATTCATTTTCAAAATTTATGAACAAATATTAGCATTTGTGATGCATGAGTATAAACTCATGGATATTTATTTTATTCTATGGATTAAAATTCAATACTATCATTTTGTTTTCAGTTTTGTTTTTGTACATATACTTTTTTCACACTTATTTTTGTTAAAAATGATCATTTCTTGAAAAAAGGGATATAACAACATTATGTAAATGAAATGAAAGATCAGATGCAATTACAGTAATAATAAAACTTGAATTTAAAAAGTTAAAATTTTCATATGGTTTTTAACGTGGAGATTGGTATGTTATCTTAGGCAATCAATTAATACCTACCTTACCTTTGATGGCAGCAAGTACAGAAATTCAAGATTTACAAAGATAAAGTCACTCTCAGTACATGAAGTAAGAGTACTCATATCATACCTTGGAAAATAAGGGTAGGTTTGTGTCAAAGAACACCAGTAATGTCCTCTGAACCAAAGTGTCAAAATATGTTTAAAATGTTTATAGGGATCTGTGGATTACCTACCAGCAGAAAAATTCATAAAAAGAAATGCTTTTCTAAGATAGTTCCAGCAGGATTCCACCTCCAATATATTCTTTGGATAAAGTATCTTTCTCAAAAGAAAATAGATGTTTTTCTCCCAAGATATCTCTGGTGATGACTAAAGCATTTAAATAGAAAACATCTTGGCTCACAATAGTTTTATAATGTAATAAAACTGAAGGCAAATATAACGTTTGATAATTACTCCATGATTTGCTTTAAAAAATTTAACCAAATAACACCTTTAATGAAATTGAAGATACCATATGATAGAAGCCCTGCTTATACGGTCATCTTGTACGAGTCACAAACCAGTTTGATAATATCCTAGTCACATACTTTCCTCAAGATTATTCCAATTCTACATGACTCCTTTTCTTGCCTATATTCTTAGTAATCGTAGATGATGATGTGCATTTCAAGGTTTTCCTTTGTTTGGGGGCAGAAGTGTTTTGTCGGGGTGTGTGTGTGTGTGTATTAAGCTCTGAGCTGTCAATGAGAGTTTCCTACTGTTTCAGTGAGAGTTTCGTACTGAAATTACGCCTGTAATCCCAGCAGTTTGGGAAGTCGAGACAGGTGAGCGGATCGCCTGAGGTCAGGAGTTGGCCAACATGATGAAACCCCGTATCTACTAAAAATACAAAAATTAGACTGGTGCGGTGGTGCATGCTCGCAGTCCCAGCTACTCAGGAGGCTGAAGAAGCAGAATCGCTTGAACCTGGGAAGTGGAGGTTGCAGTGAGCCAAGATCACACCTTTGCATTCCAGCATGGGCGACAGAGCAAGATTGCATCTCAAAACAAAAACAAAACAAAACAAAACAAAAACAAAAAAAAACTTGGAGCTTAAAAAATGTGTAAGTCAACATTCACCTCACCACACACACACACACACCCCCCCCCACACAGTCTAGTACCTTGCAAGGATGTAGGTAAGGACTTTTATTTTAAACTCACCCATCCTTTGGTTTGAATGTTGCAAAACAAGAAACACGGTTGTTCTGGTTTCTCATTTGATACAATGTTAAAGGGAAAATGAAAGGATTCATAAATATCAACATGTGTTCCCTTTCCAGAGGATTTTCTAATTTCAGCTCTGCCAATGTAAACCATAGCTGACATCCATAATCACCATGTTTCCGCTTGCCCAGTAACTCTTGCCATTGTGATTTGGGGGTAACAACCAGCACATGTACACTCTACCCTTCTATGATGCAAAAGAAGACATTAATAACATAATCTGAGCATACTCTGAAGTTAAATTCTTTCTCCATTTGAATTTTTAAAAATCTGAGGAAAATATTATTGTGTGTGTTTATTAGTGTTTTGTTTTCTAGATCATAGATACACAATAATGTCCCTCATCTGTAGTTAAGAAAAGCTCCTGCTTTGAAATATGGTCCTTCCTTGTATAATAACATGATAGTGATGTATAGAACAATTTATCCTATAAATCAACAACTATTTAATAAAGAAAAGCTGTGTCCTTTCTTGGACTTAGTGCTATGAAGAATATAAATGTATCTATATGTAGATATAATTTGAGATCTTGTTTAACAATAGCTACCTTACAAATATACACTTGTGTGCTTACATGTAGAAGTTTATCAATAAGTATTTGATGTGGAGGCCTTTGATTATGACTAAGAAGATATCAAGGAGAAGTGATGAGTGAGCTGAATTTAAGGGGAAAAGGAGCTCCATGGAGAGAAACCAATATAAAGAAGATATGAGATAAAGTGAGATCTCAGATGTGGTCTGTGCTCCATTGGTGTGTTGTGGGAGTGGTAGGGAAGAGAAGGGTAAGCACATCTAGAGGCACAGGAGAGCAGAGTGTCAGGAGAGGAACAGAAGCAAAACCCAGGTTGCATCAAACGTATCCTTTCTCAAAGATGTTGGAAATATTTCCTAACTAAAAAGAAAAGACTACATTTAATTATTCCTTCAAAGATGCCTTTTGGTCCACTGATGTGAACTAACTGAGGGAAAAATGCAGTTTAAATAAAGTGCTTCAGAAAGTTTGTTCTGAAATGAATCCACAAATAACACCAAGATATTCTTTTCACCATAGGTTTTATCTGTGCTTTACTTCCATGTGAGAGTGGCATCCCCAAATCAGGAATTTAAAGCTTGGTCATGAATTTTCTTGTTGTGGCCCACACCTCCATCTTTCTTACTGAGTCAATAAAATTACTAATTCATGTACCTTGCTAGCCTTATAAAGCTCTGGACCCAAGCTCATTGTCCAAACATAAAATGTCTTAAATTTTCCATGTTACACACTGCAGTAGGTTTTTTAAAAAGCCAGTGTAAAGGGTTGTGGGATAGGAGGTACACTTTTATGGCTATACTGATTTAGTTGAAACTGGAGACACAAAAGGCTTTGAAATGCTACAAACTTCCCCAAAAAGGAAAGCACTAAAACCCTCTGCCCTTCCTCCCCTCTCATAATGTAGACAAAAATAATTTCCAGGATTTAAACATGACCCCCTTAGGAACCTGGAGAACCATGAAGCATTTTGTTTTTGCTGCAAGAAAAGCATTAAATCTCCCCCCAACCCCCGAGCTGGGCAAACTCCCTAATACTTGCTCAACACAGGTTTAGAAATATAATGTATCACTCAGTACTTGTCATTACTTCTTAAATAATATAAAATGACTACTCTCTGCTTGGTGTACTAAAGGTTTTTAGAAATACATGTGTTGCAACTGAAAAACTGAGTGTGCCATATAAGATTAATATGCATAAGATACTGCCAGCTGCCCACTGCATCGAGAGAAAAATACATGCAAATCACTTTGGCTGCTGGTGGTACAAGGTTCTGAACCATCTCTGTCCAGGGGCAAGTCACCGCCTTAAATTGTTTAACTGGGTTCCTGCCTCAGAATACCCCGACTGTGGCCAAAGAAGGGTAGACAAGAATATTAGATGCAAAAATGAAACCTGTTGAGGGAGACAGGCCCTTAAATCTTCAGCAGTTCATGAAAATGAATACCATTCTCCACTCTAGTGTTTCTAGAAAAGTTAAATAAGTACCTTTTCAAGACAGTCATTAAAATGAAGGTATTTATGTTTCTCTCCCCCAGCTGTTTGGAAATGAATGCTGTAAAGTAAAATGAGAAAATCTGTGCCTTTTAGGCTGCTGTTCAACATGAATATATTTGCTATAGTGTCTTTCCTACAAACTATTGTGAAAAGCTAGACCAACCCTGCCATAAGTAATTTATTAAATTGCAAAGTATTTATATATATAAATGTTATATATAAAAAACTGTAAATATATATTACTATAGGTAATATTAGATTGCAAAGTGTGTGTGTGTGTGTGTGTGTGTGTAAAATATTCCATCCCCTTTCACCCAAAGAGGCCACTGTTAAAAAGGAGATAACTGGGGTTCAGGAGCTGCATATTTCAGAATGTAAGAGGCATGGGAAAATATTGATCAACAGTAAGACAAGGCAGAAATAAATTGCTAATCTGCTGCGTAAGAACAGGAGAAATGGGACAATGACCCAAACCCAAGGTCCATTCAGAAAAATATTTTATATCTGCAAAGACCTGATGTCATATTTCCCCTTAAATTATTCTCACGTATTAGGGATAAATCCCTAACAATTTGTGCATGTTTTTGAATGCTTATTTATGGTATTATATGATCCATTAACTTATTTAGCTATTTCTATATGCACTTACATTTTCAACATATGTTTATTAAATATATACCATCTAAGTGCAAATTTCTGATTGCAATACACATCACACATTCAAAATAATTTCTATTATGGGTGTTAAAACATTTTTCCCATCTACCAAGCTTCAAGAAGAGCACAAGACTAGTAATCCACAAGCTGATATGCAAATTCTCATTAATTTCAATGAACTAGCCAAACTCTGTACTTTCACAATTCTAGTTATTAGAGATGTGCATAGAAAAATATAGAAAAAATATAGAAAAAAATAGAAAGTAAATTGATAGTTTCATTTGCTGAAACTGTAGTGTTATCTTTCTCTTCATCAAGGTCTTGATCGAAATGTGGTTCCCGTCAATGTATAATGGACAAGTGTCTTTTATTCCTGTGTATAACAAATATATATTGAACACATGCTATGTGTGAGTCATTGTGCTTAATTCTAGGAACACCTACAAGAAAACCACAAATTCTCTTTTCTAAAGGGGCTCACCAAGTAGTGAAGAGAAAATTATGATTAAATATATTAATTATGATCAATAGTAATATATACAGAATGCCATGTATTCACTAGGGCCCTTTAGGCATCAGTTTTGGGCCTCAGTTTCCCAAATGTATTGGGAGATGGTTTACCAATGTATATGAGAAGTAGAGGAGATGAGGTAGGGATTGATTAAGTGGTATTAAATTGCCTGTGAAGTCATTGCGCATAGACAATCACACCCATAGACATTTGTGTCAGGCTAATTAGCCAAAATGTGCCTAGATTTCCAACTTGAAAGCCCATAAAGTACCTTATTTTTTCTAATCTTCACTGACATTTATCTCATGTAGATATTTTATAATGACAACCTACTGGGAATTAAGTCCAGAGGTAGTAGCATATTATTGCACATTTTCCTTCCCATCTAATTTTTCTTCCAATCTATTTTGCCCCTATGTTTAAAAAGGGAAGCACAGAGAGAGAGAGAGAGAGAGAGAGAGAGAGAGAGAGAGAGAAATAATGATAATAGAACATTCTTTGAGTTACTATAAAAATGAAGTGTCCTGCTTACTGAAAATAAAGTATTTGCTGCTAGTCAATATTGTTGTGTGCAGGTTGGCTACATTTGAATTTATGTTTCTGGTAATAATCTAACATATTATTGGAATCCCTATTATCACTCGTGTATGAAATCTAGCATTTTTGCTGATGGGCAATTCATTCATGTAGATATCTACTAAGCATCAGAAACATAGCATATCTAAAATAGACTCCAAATGGTTATCCATATACCAGTAAAGGCACACAGTTGTTCGGATGAACCCCTGTTACCACTACCTTCACCTCCTTTCACATCCAAGCCATGAACAAATAATGTAGGCTCATTTTTCCCATTATACATCCTGAATCTGTCACTTCTCATCAACTGCATAGCAACTTTTCTAATATGTTTCCATCATCTCCTTCTCTTCCTCCTGAACAATTGTATCAGCTTCCTAACAGGTCTCTTCACTTCCATTCTTTATCCCTTAGTCTCTATTCTCAACACAATAGGGTAACTGTTTTAAAATGTACATTCAAAGCTCTTCCTAAAAATTACCAAGGTTTCCTGTGACACTTAATATAAAATCTAAACACAGAACAAATGTCGATAAGACCCAGTGAGATCTGGTCCTGACCACCCAGTAACCTCATCTCCCCAGACTTCCTGCCACACTCTGCTCAGGCCATGCCATGCCAGTTTTCTAACTAATTCTTCGTTAAACCAAGTTTCATTTTGTTTCCCCATCTGTGCACTTATCACTGATTAGTGATCTTATCTCCAAAATTACTACTAGGTTTATTCTCTGTTTCCATATCTGCGTTAAATTGTTACCTCCTTATTAAAGGTTCTCTGATCTATTTCTCAAGAACAATCTTTCTGTTATACTCAAATTTCTTAGCTTGATTTATTTCTTTTTCATAGAACTTTTCACTGCCTAATGTGTTATATAATTATGTGCTATTGTTGCTGCTGTTACTGTTTTGCTGTTTATTAGACCAGAAAATAAGTCATAGGATGTCATAATTTTCCCAGAATCCAGAACTTTCTAACACATAGTAGATGCTTAATAAATATTTGTTCTGTGACTGAAAGAACAAACAGATTTGAACATACCTATACTCAAACTAGAGTGTGATGAATGTGTTGAAAGACTCTGATGAAGTCAAAAGACCAAAATTCTAGTTCAGACTTGTCCTTATCTGGACTAGTGATGGTTTTAGAAAAGTTATTTCCTACTTGCAGCCCTTTCTCCATTAGTATGTAGCTCAGATTTTTTGGGTTACAGCAATATGAGAATAACTATAGATTCTAAAAATAGCCTGAAGACTTCACTCCAGAAAACTCCTTGCAGAACCAGATTGTGGACTTCTTGCCTTGTTTCACTTCTCTCACTCTGGGTGTGTAATGTGTCCCTGCTGATGCACACATGGGAACACTCACCAAAGAGGGTGTCACTCCTCTGTAGTCTTAATCTGAGGCCTAATCTGAGAATGCTGCTGAAAGTAGTTGGGTGCGATTTAGATCTCTCAAAACATTTAAAACTTGTAATGAAAACACAGCAGATGTGCTGCATTTCTCTACCATTCTAATTTCTTAATGCAAGTTTGGGTAGTTTCATATTTGCATTGTTAATAGCCCTGCCTCAAAGTGTGTTGACATTGTAGGTGTTCAGTGTTTCTTTTGTTCCCCATGCTAATGTGAGCAATCTTTTGCTAGGAGGCTTATTATTATTATTATTATTTATTCATGGTTGATACACAATCATCGTACAGGAGGATAACTTTTTAATAAAGGTTTCAATGTCTTTTAATCTTTTTTCCTTCTAAGAAGTCCTTTAAAATCCAAGGGATTTGAGATTGTTCTTTCCATATTTGATTATAGAATAATATCCTTTGGCAGTAAGTGGTGATAAACTTACTAGAAGCCACTGGAGGCACGCACCTGCTTAGTGCTCATGTTTGCTTCTCTTCCAACCTGCCTGGAGAAAGAACATCCTTCTAGAGGAAAACTGGAGGTTTCTGTCAATCAAGGCGTCAAATGAGGCTCCAGAGCCAGGGACATCCCTCTCCTCTCCCTTTGCTAGCTGGTCAGGGTCTTCCCCTCAACTTGCTCAGAGGCCTTGGAAGTTCAAGAGAACACTCTAGTCACCACTTCCCCTCCCAACAAGAACAAAGAAAAATGCAAAAGTGTATAATAATGGCCAAACTAGTAAGAATTAAAGTAAATGGTGTGATATAAAAAGGGTTTCAGACAGGATTAATAATTCTGCAATTTGTTATACCAAGTCAATTTTTTCCACTTGCAGAGCGAAGTTGCCCAGTGGGTTTATTGGTTCACTCGTTATTAGGTATATATCACTTTTATTGTTTTACATTTTTATAGTTTATTTAAAAAAAGACATCACTCATGAATAAAACATTTTGGCTCCAGGCTGCCATACACTGAGGTTGGTTGGAGAGATTATACCATCCTTGATTTAAAATAATAACCAAACATACAAAGCAGAAATTACATATAATCAGATAGTATAACAGAATATAGGGGGAGTCTCCCAAGAGAAGTCTGTGTGTCAGGCGGCTCCCACAACAGGAGTCCCCTTCTTTTTTTCATCCTCCTCCTGCACAAGATCTCCCCAAATGTAGCTTTTATTTCTTCCTTCCAGATCTTTCAGTGTCCATCCTTACACTGGTCTGCACTGGATTCTTGAGGCTTCCCTTACCTCACTGTTTGTCACTCTTTGGGATAATGGTGCCTCTGAGGTGCAGTTCATCTGCCGCTATGAATGAAGTGAAGGCATGTAGCTAGATGGACATATTTAATGTCAGTTTTTTAATCATTCTGGACATTTGAGTGTTCATAACTAAGCAAAATTAAGAGTCAGTTGGAACTCTATGAGTAATATTTCTATGTATTCATATATTAATTTAGTTGACATATCTGGTATGCTTGTCCTACTCTAAAGGCTGCTGAAGATGTCAACATGAGGATTCGTAAATGTTGTCTGGGATCCTATGTCTATGCTAGGAGAAAAAGATCAGTGCATAGTTAGGCCAATTTTCCAGGAGGTCGGCTAACCATATGGTTTCAGTTCAGAACTGTTCAGCACCATAACAATAACTTTATAGAGGCCTAAATCAGTCATTGGAGGAGACAAGAAAAAAGTAGTGAGGCTGAAGGTATTCCACAATGTGTTGCCTTCCAAATATAGCTTGGAAGTAATTTTTCTATCACTGCCATGAAAATAAAAGAAAACTTTTATTTTTTTTTGAGGAAAAAATGTCAATAAAACTTGATAAATGATCTTTTCTCCATGATTTGACAAATTTGACTTATGTATTTATGTTTCATGGCAGAAAACATGGGTAGGACAGGAAAAGAAGCAGACACAGTGACTGCAGTTGTTGCTTTTCAAACTGATGGTTTTCCTCAGATATGTTCTTTATCTATGTATCTCTAATTCTGCAATTATTTTAACTTTTCCACAAGTTTAATTACCGTGGTTTTAATTTACCTTAATAAATTAGAAAGCTAAACAAAACGATGAATACATTCGAAATTAAAGGCTAATTACATTGATACTGGCAGTATAATAAAGCAACTCATTGTTTCATCTCATCTTGCCCATTCATTATGTAAGAAGATAGTTTTTGGTTCTCGGCTGATATTTTTTCTAATTATTTACACTTGATTCTGGATTTTTGTTGTCATGGAAATACAGTAGCACATTTGAAAACCTTTGGTAGATTTGTAAATTAAGACTCACCAGGGCTGTAGAATATATTTTTAGTTAGAGGTAACGATTTTATTGAACAGATCGCTATGTTTTTTTTTTCATAAACTACTAATATTGCATTTCCCTGTACATCTGAAGCTCACAGGCCCCACATTTCAATTTAATTTAACACACTAGGGCAATGAAATCCTCATTTAATTGGATTAATTTCTATTTCAAAAAGGAATAACTCAGTCAGCCGGTCAGTCAAGCAATAATCAATGCAGTAAATTATTTTGACTATTGCTATTTACTGTATTCATCTGTTATGTAACTGAAATGATGGACATATCGTATTTTTCATTGAAATATATATGATATAAAAATCCAGTCACTAAAACCATGATTTGCAAATTTTAGGGTCTTACTCAGTTGTCCAAAGCTGTCCCTCAGAGAACAGAAAATCCAACGAGAAGGGTTAGTTTTGATGTTCTGGTTGGTCTTTGCCATACAGTAAGAAAAGGAAAGTACAATTTTCCATCATTCTCTATATTACCCAGCCTAATTGCAGATCTACCTTGTAATTGAGCCACTCTAGAGAAACAGCATCTTTGTAGTATTCATGAGAAGGAAGACACATAACCAGAACACAACATAGGCCAGTGGGCATCATACACAGAAGCAACTGCTAGAATCAGTAATGTGTCATAAGTGTGACTTGTCAAAACTTTCCCTGAAGAAGCAAAACTTAAAGATCTAACAGATCCTCAAATGTCTAGAAAGGCGAATTTTAGTTTCAATTTCAAAATAATTCCTCAACTTTTTTGGAAAATACGTGTGTGTTCCCCTTGAAGGTCTATTCTGCAGAATAGCCCAAAGTTTGAGACATATATATTAGCTAGATAGGGTTCCTGTATATCTTTTGTTGACACTTTAGTTCTTCATTTACTTCACAGTTATGTGGAGTCATGTATAATTAAGCTAATATTGATATATTGATGAACAAAGACTGTTACTCATGAAACATTGTGCAAAGCATAAAACTGATGTATCATCTAATATATAATCCAATAGAGTTTTTGGAAAACAAATGTTTCTGGGTCATCCTGCAGTAAACACATAATATATTGTGTGCATAATATATTGTGTGCATCGTTTCATTTGCAAGACTTTGGTTTAGAATTACATTTACAAAGTTGAGGAAGTGATGTCTAAAACTTTGGTTTCATATTTAGCACATGTGGAAAATACAGGAAACTGTTATTCTTTGAGAGTCTAGAAACCAAATTATTTCTTACTCACATTTTCTTATGTGTAAATCAAATAGAACATTATAGAGATAAAAAAAAAGGTGGAAATAGCATTGCAAACTGGCTTATGAAAGAAGAATTCCCATTTTGATTTTTTACAAATAAGGTAAGACATGTATGAATATAAATAGGGAATATAAGAGAATGTTGTTCATTGTTTCAGTTTTCAGTCTTTGGCAAATTTCCATCTAAATGATAGACAGCAGGTGAGCTGGGTTCAGGGGCATAAAAGGCACAGACCCACTACCAGGAACTCTAAAGAATATGCTGCTTGTTAATGTCCTGTCACTAGTTTTAAGTCAATTGAAAATCAACAAATTCTGACAAGCTCAAATTCGTAAGATTGATCTATCTTTGCTTCATGCTAATTAGAAATATGAGGTTTATTGTAAAATAATATATTTTTAAAATACATATCCACATGCATGTACTTAAATATCAGACATTCAGAGTAAGCTCACTATTGCAATTAAATTTTCACAAACGTATTTGCATTATAAAAATCTTAGAGACAACCTAATACCCCTATATAAGGGAGCAGAAAAACACAGGGAGCAGAAAAACATGGGTGTATGAAATCTATAAGATGGAGTAATACTCTTCATCAAAACTTGTACTTTAAAGAATACACAATGGCCGGGTGCGGTGGCTCACGCTATAATCCCAGCACTTTGGGAAGCTGAGGGGAGTGGATCAGCCGAGGTCAGGAGTTCGACACCAGCCTGGCCAACACGATGAAGCCTTGTCTCGACTAATAATACAAAAAATAGTGGGGCATGGTGGCACACTCCTGTAATCCTAGCTACTCAGGAGTCCGAGGCAGGAGAATCACTTGAACTCGGGAGGCGGAGGTTGCAGTGAGCTGAGATAGCTCCATTGCACTCCAGCCTGGGTTACAAAAATGAAACTCCATCTCAAAAATAAATAAAACAAGAATACACAATCTAAGATACTGTTCATGATATAAAATTGCATGGAAAATGACTAAAATATGTGTATAGTGCAGTACAATTTTTACTAAATAAATGCATGAAAATGACTGAAAATACAGGAATTTATAACATTCATTATCTCTAAATTAAAATTATCAGTAATTTTCTTCCTCTTAATTCTCCTCATTTTCACGTTTCCCAAAACCCCTTTCCACAAACATAAATTACATTTGTAGTTACAAGCATTATTAAAACATTATATATATGTGTGTGTGTATATATACACATTCTTATAGGTGTAAATATATGTATATATATTTATAATATGTAATTACAGAAGAAGTTCAATAAGAAAATGTGCATGGGTGGCTCATGCAATTCTTATTTTCACTTTTTGGCAAAACAAGTCTGAGGTCATCTTTGATTTCCATTTGGGTAGTGATGCTCTTTATTTTTCAATGAAGGATGGTATATTATTAATTATCTCTGTTGGAATTTTGGCTCAAAACATTTTGCAAAGCATTCTGATTTTTTGAAACATCTTAGATCATCTACCATGCATTGGATATTCTGGTTGGAATTGGGGATACATTGGAATAGAGACTAAGTTTCAGGATTTGCAGAACTTACATTCTAGTAGAGGAGTCTTATAAAAGCAAGAAAAATGTCAAAATTATATATCTCTGTATTTATACATCTATAATTCTACATAGAAAATGTTGTGAATAAAAATAAGGGAGACTACAGTGATGAAACCTGATAGGGTGAGGATGAGGTCAGGAAGGCTGGACAGTGAAAGTGATTCTGTGTTAACATTTGAAAGAGACCGGGCGCGGTGGCTCAGGCCTGTAATCCCAGCACTTTGGGAGGCCGAGACGGGCGGATCACGAGGTTGAGAGATCGAGACCATCCTGGCTAACATGGTGAAACCCCGTCTCTACTAAAAAAATACAAAAAAAAAAAAAAAAAAAATAGTCGGGCGAGGTGGCGGGCGCCTGTAGTCCCAGCTACTCGGGAGGCTGAGGCAGGAGAATGGCGTAAAGTGGAGAGGCAGAGCTTGCAGTGAGCTGAGATCCGGCCACTGCACTCCAGCCTGGGTGACAGAGCGAGACTCTGTCTCAGAAAAAAAAAAATTAGAAAGAAAACTCAATGAAGCAATTGGATAAAAAGTGGGAAGATGGCAGAGTGTGGTGGCTCACTCCTGTAATCCCAGCACTTTGGGAGGCTGAGGCCTGTGGATCACCTGAGGTCAGGAGTTCAAGATCAGCCTGGCCAACATCATGAAATTCCATCTCTGCTAAAGATAAAAAATTAGCCAGGCATAGTGATGGACCCCCTGTAATCTCAGCTGCTTGATAGGTTGAGGCAAGAGAATCGCTTGAACCGGGGGTTGGAGGCTGCAGTGAGCTGAGATCACGCCACTGCATTCCAGCCTGGATGACAGAGTGACACTCCATCTCAAGGAAGAAAAAGTGGGAAGAAGAGAGTTATAAAGGATTAAAGGATACATTCTTGAAGGGGATGGATATCCCATTTACCATGATGTGATTATTACACATCACATACCTGTATCAAAAGATTTCATGTACCCCATAAATATATACCCTTACTATGTACCCAGAAAACCTAAAATGAAAAAAAATGGGAAGGATTTTAAGAGCACGTTATGCAGCAAGTATAGAAGTAAAAGACGCTAAGATAGACATCAAGTTCACATGTTCTAAAAACTAATAACTAGCTTGAAGGAGGACATTATGGCTGTGCACAGCAAAGAGGTGAGGAATAAGGAATTAGTGGGGACATGATTATGAGTGTCTTCTAGACTATGTTAAGAAGATAGAGTCTAATTCCAACATTTGCAAAACAAATGGTAGGTTTTTAATTAAAAAAACAAAACAATAAAATTATATAAATTATGTATTGTGATATAACTTATATCACAATACTACTTGTGAAATAATTTATACAGATTATTGGCTCTCAGGTAGAGAGAACATAAAAGGGAAAATATCAAAGACGAAAAAGTTAGAAGACTTCTCCCTGTAGTTGAGGAAAGAGATATTGGCTTGAGCGAAGGGAGTAGCATTGCAGGTGGTGAAATTCCTCAGGTTTGGAATATATTTAAATATATATTTTTTGTAGGATATAAGGGAATAAAAGGAGAAGAAATAATCTATAATATTTTTTGTTTAAGCATCTAGGTTAATAACGTATTTATGGAAAAGACCAGGAAAGATAGAGTAGGGTGGGTTGAGAGGAATACAGAATTTTAAACATGTTCATTTTGATACATCTATTAGATATTCATGTGGAAGACATTGAAAATGACATTGAAATATTTAGGTTTGGAGCTCAAGAGAAAAATCGAAGTGGAAATATACAGATTTGGCAGTAGAAAGCATGTAAGTAGACCTTTTGCAGAAACATGGAAAACAAATAAGAATTTCTGTAATATAGTGAGTGATGTGCCCTTAGTACATTTAACACCAAAGACTCATGTTACTATAGAGTGAGGACACTCAAACTAGGAAGGTGAAAAGGTTTTCAAAACAATGTCAGTTTAGCAATGAGAAAAGTGTCTACCCATAAAGATAAGAAGAAATCTTGACCTAATCTTAGGTTTTTGACATCTGAAAACCGAATTGCACAGGCTGACTATTGAGTGAAATCTCAACATACAGTAAGTGCATATCCTATCCCCAAAATGCAATTATTCTAATTACATGGCAATTACGGTATAACCACAGAGCAAATTACCTAGTTATTGGCATCCTGTGGAATAAAGTAATCTAACAATTTGCTCTCAATGATAATTCTATATTGCATTTTTTTTGAGCAAGTAAAATGATTTCTTATGAGACATTGTCCTCTAATCCTCAAATTTCTTAATTGAAGCATTTTTCTAACCTTCCACCCTCTTCCCAAATGAAAAAACCTAGCTTTACAAAAATGTACGAGTTGATTTTTTTTCCCACTAATTCTTAAAATTTTACTTTATTATAAATTGTTGTACATATTAAAGTGAAGCCATATAGGAAGATTAGAAGCCGTTTTTAAAGATGCTTATTTCTACCAAATTGGCCATATTAATGATCAACAGCTCTAAATTGCTTTACCTGACTTTCTAGTCTGTGTATTTTTATCTTGAGGTTATGTAGTCATTAATTTAGATTGCCTTAAGGTATTAAATAATAAAATTCTCTGATGTAGTGGAAGCTGGAACTCAAGTGGAAAACCACACATTTATTGGAATGAGCTTGAAAACAAAAATCAGGGCTGCCAAAGTGTTTAGAAATTGAAGAAGAAATCTCAGAATGAAGGTAGCTGCAGGGAGAGACATCACAAAATTTACATGGAACTCTGCCTAACTCCATAGTGACTTTTTACTTACATATACACAGAGGAGAACCTGGGAGCCCAGAGGAAAATAGCAGCTAAAAGAATTAAGGAGACACTTTAGTTACTGACCACAACAAGGATGACAGAGTTTGGAATTTAGATAGAGATAATTTGAGCATCTGCTAGAATGAAGATCAACATTTTTCAGAAGATATCAGAACCCAGGGTCTCTAAAACATTCACATTTTCTAATGTTTGATCCATAAATTTTAAATATATGGTTGAAGAGTAAAATGTGACTGTCAAGAGAAAGACGGTTATTACAGCCCGATAGTGAGATGACCTAGATTTTGAAATTAGTGGGCCAGAGTGTTAAAGCTGCTAGAAAACTCTTGCACATGCTCAGGGACCTAAATGAAAATATGGTTTTAGTGAATGATTAGATGGGGAATTTCAAAGGGCACTAACAAATATAAATGGCAACTGTAATAATAGAAACCAAATGGAAATTCCCAGAACTGAAAAGTATAATGTTTGGGAAAAAATCTTCAGCTTGACCTGGTATACTTATGAAATCAGAACAAAATAAAAAGTGGATTTGTAGAAAGGTCAATAAAAATACATAACTAAAAAATAAATTAACAAAGTTAACAAATATATTACATTTTTCATATTTTTGCACATTTGCCATTGCTAGTGTTTTTATGAATTTCTGTAGGTTCACACTTTTATCTGATGTTTTTTCTCTTCAGCCTAAAAAATTATTTAAAGGACATGAAACTGTTTGAAGGAAAATATGTATCACACTATAGTGAGTGATAAAAGTTTCTAACTTACGTATATGTAATGCGTATGTCTAAGAGTTAAAAGGGTGGTTACTATAACATACTGCTATAAGTTCCCTACAATACATAAAGTTCTACAGTATTTACAATAATAGTGTTCTATTAGTTAAGAATATACATTAGAATTTCCAGAGCAACCATTAAAGAATGCAGTAAGTTTTGGACCCCTACTCTACTACAAAAAAAAACTCAAGATGGATTAAAGACTTAAATGTAAAGTACCAAACCATAAACACCCTAGAGGAAAACCTAGGCAATACATTCAGGACATAGGCTTGGACAAAGACTTCATGATTAAAAAACCAAAAGCAGTTTCAACAAAAGCTGAAATTGACAAATGGAATCTAATTAAACTGAAGAACTTCTGTGCAGCAAAAGAAACTATCATCAGAGTGAACAGGCAACCTACAGAATGAGAGAAATTTTTCCAAGCTACTGATCTGACAAAGGTCTAATAGCTAGAATCCACAAGGAACTTAAATAAATTTACAAGGAAAACATAAACAACCTTATCAAAAAGTGGGCAAAGGATATGAACAGACACTTCTAAAAAGAAGACATTCATGTGGCCAACAAACATATGAAAGAAAAAGCTCATCATCATGGGTCATTAGAGAAATGCAAATCAAAACCACAATGAGACAGCATCTCACGCCGGTTAGAATGGCGATTATTAAAAAGTCAGGAAACAACAGATGCTTGAGAGGCTGTGGAGATATAGGAACGCTTTTACACTGTTGGTGGGAGTGTAAATTAGTTCAACCATTGTGGAAGATAGTGTGACAATTCCTCAAAGATCTAGAACCAGAAATACCATTTGACCCAGCAATCCCATTACTGAGTATATACCCAAAAGATAAATCATTCTACTCTAAAGACACATGCACACATATGTTTATTGCAGCACAAGTTACAATAGCAAAGACTTGGAACCAACTCAGATGCCCATCAATGATAGACTGGATAAAGCAAATGTGGCATATATACACCATGGAATGCTATGCAGCCATAAAAATGAGTTCATGTCCTTTGCAGGGACAAGGCTGAAGCTGGAAGCCATCATCCTCAGCAAACACAGGAATAGAAAACCAAACAACATGTTCTGACTCATAAGTGGGAGTCAAACAATGAGAACACATGGACACAGGGAGGGGAATATCACACACCAGGGCCTGTCGAGGGATAGGGGATAAGGGGAGAGAGAGCGTTGGGACCGATACCTAATGCATGTGGGGCTTAAAACCTAGACGATGGGTTGATGGGTGCAGCAAACTACCATGGCACATATATACCTATGTAACAAACCTGCATGTTCTACACATGTATCTCACATGTCCTGCACATGCATTTACTTAAAGTAAAATAAAAATATAAATATAAAAGAATGCAATAAGTTTTAGCTAAAATGCAATAGCAGAATTAAAATAGAGTATGAAAACTAATATGTTTAACCCAAAAGAAAGCAGAAAAGATAAATAGAAAAAAAAATAGAACTAAGTGGCAAAATAGAAAAACTAAATCCAGCAGTGTGAATAATTACATAATATGTAATAGAGCTAAAAACTCCAGTTATAAAGTTGATGTTTCCAAAATTGTATACAAACCAAGATTTGTTTTTATGCATTTGAAAATATGAAACATACAGGTTGAAAATAAAACAATAAGTCGTACAATCAAAAAAGTGAAGCTGGTCTGTGAGTTTCTTACCATCATTGTAACAAATTAACAAAAACTCAGTTGCTTAAAACAATTGAAATTCAGCATATTAAAATTCTGGAGATCAGAAGTTCAATATGGTTCTCACTGGGCTGCAAAGTCAGCAATCACATTTCAACGTGACCTTCAAAAGTGCTATTTTTTCTTCAGTGACTCTGACCCTCATGCCTTCCTTTTTTGCTTATAAGAATTCTTATAATTACATTGGTGTACTCAGATAGCTTAGTATGATCTCCTCATCTTAAGGTCAATTTATTCGTAACCTTAACTCCATCCTCAACCTCAATTCCCAGTGGTCATTACATGTTCACAAGCTCTGGAGATTAGTTCATGGACATCTTTGGCAAGCCGTTATTATCCCTACCATAGCTGGATATACTATACTAATAATTAGACAAAATAAACTATTGAAAAAAATTTCAAGAGATGAGAAACATTTTGTAATAGTAAAATTTACTTCATCAGAAAAATATAACAATAATAAGTATGTATGCTCTAATTTCAGAGCTTTAAAATAAATAATGTAAAAACTCTTTTTCATATGTTTGTTGGCCACATAAATGTCTTCTTTTGAGAAGTGTCTATTCATATACTTTGCCCACTTTTTGATTGGGTTTGTCTTTTTCTTGTAAATTTGTTTAAGTTCCTTGTAGATTCTGAATATTAGCCTTTTGTCAGATGGATAAATTATAAAAATTTTCTCCCGTTCTGTAGGTTGCCAGTTCACTCTGATGATAGATTATTTTGCTGTGCAGTAATTCTTTAGTTTAATTAGATCCCATTTGTCAATTTTGGCTTTTGTTACCATTGCTTTCTGTGTTTTAGTCTTGACATTTTTGCCCATGCCTATGTCCTGAGTGGTATTGCCTAGGTTTTCTTCTAGAGTTGTTATGATTTTAGGTCTTATATCTGAGTCTTTAATCCATCTTGAGTTAATTTTTGTATAAGGCATAAGGAAGGGTTCCAGTTTCAGTTTTCTGCATATGGTTAGTCAGTTTTCCCAACGCCATTTACTGTATAGGGAATCCTTTCCCCATTGCTTGTTTCTGTCAGGTTTGTCAAAGATCAGATTATTTTAGATGTGTGGCATTATTTCAGATGTGTGGCATTATTTCTGAGGCCCCTGTTTGGTTCCATTGGTCTATACATCTGCTTTGGTACTAGTATCATGCTGTTTTGGTTACTGTAGCCTTGTAGTATAGTTTGAAGTCAGAAAGTGTGATGCTTCCAGCTTTGTTCTTTTTGCTTAGGATTGTCTTGTCTATATGGGCTCTTTTTTGGTTCCATATGAAATTTAAAGTAGTTTTTTTTCTAATTCTGTGAAGAAAGTCACTGGTAGCTTGATGGGGATAGCATTGAATCTATAAATTACTTTGGGCAGTGTGGCCATTTTCACGATATTGATTCTTCCCATCCATGACCATGGAATGTTTTTCCATTTGTTTGTGTCCTCTTTTATTTCGATGAGCAGTGGTTTGCAGTTCTGATAAAATTGAAAATAGTAGATATAGATATATAGATATACAAACCTATAATTAAATGTTTTAGCACATCTTTCTCAGTAATGAAATTGAATATCTGAATAACACAATTAGGCCCTATGAACTATTTGATATTTATATTGTATTTTGCAGAAAATAACTGAAAAATACTTACTGTTTTCAAATGCACATGATGTTTTCCCCAAGATAGGTCATATGCCAGACCATAACATAAGGCTCAATTTATTTGGCCAGTTTGGAATTCTGCATAGAATATTCTCTGACATCAACAAAATGCAATTGGAAAGTAATAATATGCACCTACGAAAGCCCAAATATTTGCAAACCAAATTACATACTTCTAAATGAGCTACAAGCGAACGAGAAATCACAAAAAATTATAAAGTATTTCAATGAAATGATAATGAAAATAAAACATGAATACTTATGGAATGCAGCTCAACAGTGCTTAAAGAAAAATGTATATTGATATTTCAGTTCATCATGGACTATATATATGATGGTGGTCCCATAAGATTATAATGGAGCTGCCCTGTGTAGATGTCATCTTTTATACCATATTTTTACTAAATCTTTTCTACATTTAGGTATGTTTAGATACAGAAATACTTTCAATTGCATTATAATTGCCAAAAGTATTCAGTACAGTAACTGCTGTGCATTTATATAGACGAGAAGCAATAGGGTTTGCCATGTATCCTACATATGTAATCAGATGTACCATCTAGGTTTGTGTAAATACACTCTAAGATGTTCACACAGTGACAAAATCACCTAATGACATTTTTTTTTTTTCTTTTTCTTTTGAGATGGTGTCTTGCTCTGTTTCCCAGGCTGGGAATACAGTGGTGTGATCTTGGCTCACTGCAAGTTCTGCCTCCCAGGTTCACGCCATTCTCCTGCCTCAGCCTCCCAAGTAACTGGGACTACAGGAGCCCACCACCACGCCCAGCTAATTTTTTGTATTTTTAGTAGAGACGGGGTTTCACCGTGTTAGCCAGGATGGTCTTGATCTCCTGACCTCGTGATCCACCCACCTCAGCCTCCCAAAGCGCTGGGATTACAGGCGTGAGCCACCACACCCGGCCATAATGACAAAATATATCCCCACAATTAAATGAAGCATGGCTGCATTAAAAACATTCTCACAAAAGGTTTTTCATGCCCATATGACTTGACTGTTAAATTCTATAAAGTATTTTATAAGGAAATTATAACAAATTAAAGGCACTTTATTTCAGAAAATGAAAAGATGGGAACAATTTCTAATTCATTTTACAAGGCCAGAGAGCCATGATAACAAAATATATGATAAGGGAATAATATATCAGTGCATTTTTATGAATTTAAGTGCAAAATTTCTTTAAAATATGTTAGTAATTTAAATATAGCAATATATGAAAAAGATCATGTGAGCAAGTGGATTTTATCAAGGAATGCAGGGATCATATTACAATTTTCAAAACTAATCAACTGAATTTGCTTTTTCAATGGAACAAAAGAAAATAATTCCAGGATTATGTCAGGTGCATTTATGATAAAATACCTTGACAAATTAGCAATAGAAGAAAAATATCTCCATATGATGAAGGGAAGGTAAAATAAGCTACAGCTTACTTTATACATTTTAATATGTTAAGCATACTGTGACATTTTCCATCCACATGCTTTCTGCAGCCTGACCTGTATCATCCAAGAGGTGAAGTCTGTATCCCTCCCCTTAAATATGTTCCAGTATATAAGTGTATTGACCAATATAGTAAAGTAGAAGTTATATTATTTTACTTCCAAAAGTCATAAAGGTTTGTTACCCTTGCTGAATGCAGTCTGTGCTTTCATTTCACGGAGGGCCTAGAAAAGTAATCAGATTACTCTACAGCTCTCATGCTGTTGATGCTTATGGAACAGGAAGAGGTCTTGTGTAGGTGCCCAGTTTAATAGTCCCAGCAGAGGCCCTAGCTGACAAAGCTAAAAGTTAAACTCAGAGATTTGAGTGAAAAACACATCAAGATAATTATAACCACTGTTGGTAGAGTTTTCCTCAGCCTTGAGTCTTCTTTCCAAAAGCCCCTGACAGTTGTAGAACAGACATAACCCATATCCATTGTACCTTGATTAATTTCCTGACCAAGAAAATCTGTGATTGTAATACAATATTTTTTTTATCCTACATTTTGGAGTGGATTATAAAACAGTAATAGTAACTGGAACACCTCCTTCTAAGATCAAAGACAAAATCGTTATCTAATTTTGGAACACCTATTCCATATTGTTCCAAAGGCCCTACGCAATAAAATGAGGAAAGATAACAAAATGAGAGCATAAATTTTGGAATAGGAAGAAGTAAAAATGTTATTTTCAGATAACACGATTTAAAAAATTTATAAGAAAACTACAAGGCAGTTATTAATACTTTAGAACAAATAAGTGAATTTAGCAAGATCACAGAATAGTAGGACAATATACAAAAAAAATTATTTATATGTACTAGGAATAGACAATTTGAAAATAACATATAAAACAATATTATGTACCATAACATCAAAACCATAAAACATTTATGTATAAATTTAACAAACCATGTGCAAAATTTATATACTTAACTCTATAAAATACCCCTTTGTTTATGTAGATCTATTTTAATTTCAAAGTGATGTTTTTATAACATTAACCATTACAGTACTTTAAGTTTGTAGGTTTGCTTAAGTGATGGAATTGTTTAACAATTAGGAAACTATTTTAGGTTTATTCTGGTCTTAAAAAAATAAAAATATCTCAAGGTTTGTTGGAGTTATATTTTGTGTTTACTTGTTCGATTGTTTTATTTTCTAAATTGTAAAGGTAACATATGTATTTTTCTTGTACACATGATGTTTGGAAGTATATGTATATAGTATGGAGTCATTACATCTAGCTAATTAAAATTTGCATTATTTCACATGGGCATCATTTTCATGATAAGAGCACTTAACATCCACTCCCTTTGCATTTTTCAAGAATACAGTAAATCATCATTATTGTCACCTTACTGTGCAATAGATTTCTTGAATTTTTTTCCTCTTATCTTGTTTTGTATCCTTTGATCAACCTCTTCTTCTCCTTCCCTGTGGAAACCACTATTCTACTCTGTTTCTGTAGAATCAATTTTTTTTTTTAGTTTCCTTATATGAGTGAGATCAGGTGGTGTTTGTCTTTCTGTGCCTGGCTTTTTTAACTTAAGATAATGCCCTCTAGGTTCACCCATATTGCCACAAATGACAGGATTTTATTCTTTATTATGGCTGAATAGTACTCCATTGTGCATATATTCCACATTTGCTTTATCGATTCAAAGACTGATCAAAACTTAGGTTGCTTCTATATATTGGCTATTATGAATAGTGCTGCAATAAACATGGGGACGCAGATATTTCTTCACTAATTTCCTTTCTTTTTGATGTGTACCTGTTAGTGTAATTAGTGGATCAGATAGGATTGCTATTTTTAATTATTTGCGAAATCTCTGTACTATTGTCTATCATGGCTGCACTAATTTACATTTCCATCAGCGTTGTGTAAGAGCTCCCTATTCTCCACATCCTTGTCAGCACATTATTTTTGGAAGGTGGTCTTTTTAATAATGGCCATTCTGAATGGAGTGAGCTGAGATCTCATTTTGGGTTTTGATTTTTGTTTTTCTGCTGATTTGTGATATTGAGAAGTTTTCATATACCTGTTGGCAATTGTTATGCCTTCTTTTGAAAAATGTCTATTTAGGAACTTTGGTCATGTTTTAATTAGGTTGGTTGGTTATTCTGCTATTGAGTTGTTTGAGTTTTCTACATATTTTGGATATTAATTCCTTATCAGATACACATTTTGCAAATATATTGTCCCATTCTGTAGGTTGTCTCTATGCTCTGTTGATGGCTTCCTTTGTTGTGCAGAAGTTTTTAGTTTGATGGAATCCCTTTAGTCCTTTTTTGTTTTTGTCACCTGTGTGTGCGTTCAGGTCTTATCCCAAAAATCCATGTCCAAACCAATATAACAGAGATACAAGAGATGCTATAAACAAGAGATATATTTCCATTTATTTGTGTCTTTGGTTTATTTCATCAACGTTTTGTAATTTGCATAATAGAGATCTTTCCCTTCACGCTTAAATTTACTTGTAGGTATTTTTACAGGTATTAAAAATAAGATTACTTTCTTGACTACTTTTAAAGATAGTTTTCTATGAGTATATAGAAACACTACTGATTTTTGTTCATTGATTTTCAATCCTGCATATTTACTGAATTTGTTAACAGTATCTGACAGTTTTTTGACGAAGTCTTTCGGGTTTTCTATACATACAATCCTTTCATTTGCAAATGGAACAACTTAAATTCCTCTTTTCCAGTTCATGTCTTTTATTTATTTCTCTTGCCTAATTGCCTTGGCTAGGAATTCCACTACTATTCTGAATAAATGTGGTGAAAGCAGGCATCCTTGTCTTGTTGTAGATATTAAGGGAAATCTTTCCAACATTTCCCTGTTCAGTATGATGTTAGCTGTGGGTTTGTCATATATGGTTTTTATTGTGTTCAGGTACATTCCTTCTCTACAGAATTTCTTAAGAATTTTTATTATTAAAGGATATAAGTGTAAATTCAATATGAATATTGAACTTTACCGAACGTTTTTTCTGTATCTATAAAAGTGATCATGTGTTTTTGTTCTTTATTCTCTTACTATGATGTATCATGTTTATTGATTTGAATGTGTTGAACCATCCTTGCACCTTGGAATGAATCTCACTTGATACAGGTAAATAATCTTTTTAATATGCTGTAGAATTCAGTTTACTAGCATTTTATTGAGGATTTTTGCATCTATGTTCAACAAAAATATTGGTCTGTAAATTTTGTTGTTGTTGTTGTTATGTCTTTGTCTGCTTTAGGCCTCAAGGTAAACATGGAGTTGTAGAATGAATTTGGAGTATTCCCTCCTCATCAATTTTTTTGAAATACTTTGGGAACTGGTATTCTTAAAATGCTTTGTAGAATTCTCTAATGAAGCCATCAAAAACCTGGACTTTTCTTTGATGAGAGACATTTTATTATTGACTCAATTTCCTCATTCTTATTTAATCTTTTCAGATTTACTGTTTCTTTATAATTGAATCTTAGTAGGTTGTATGTGTTTAGAAATTCATTCATTATTTCTTGGTTATTTCGTTTGCTAGAGTATCATTGTCCATAATAGTCTTCTATGGTTGTGTTTCTGAGGTTTCAGTGTCCCTTTTTTATTTCTGATTTATTTATGTGAATCTTTTTTCTTGGTTTAGCTAAACTTTTTCAGTTTTATCTTTTTAAAAAAACATTTTATTTTCTGCACAGTATGCTACTCTTTATTTCTTCTCTGATCTTAAATATTTCTTTCTTTCTACTAATTTTGGATTGAATTTGTTCTTATTTTTCTAGTTACTGGAGGATCAGTGTTAGGTTGTTTATTTGAATTTTTTTAATGTAGACATTTATCGTTACAAACTTTGCTCTTTTATAATTGCTTTTTCTCATCCCATTTATTTTACAATATGTATTTTCACTTTCATTTGTCTCAATCTTTTAAAATTTTTCTTTTTTTTAACTCGTTGGTTATTAAGCAGTTATTACATTTTCATGTGTTTGCCAAGTTTCCAAATATCCTCCCATTATTATTATTATTATTTTTAGCTTTATATCACAGTGGTAGAAAAAAAATACTTGGTGGGATTTTAGTCTTCTTATATTTACTAGGTTTGTTTTGTGACCTAACGTGATATATCTTAGAGAATATTTGAAATGCAATTAAAAATAATGTGTATTCACCAGCCGTTGGTTGAAATGCCCTGTAAATGCCTGTTAGGTCCATTTGGTCTAGAGTGCCATTTAGAGCCAATGTATGTTGATTTTTTTTTGTCTGAATATCTGTTGCTGAGAGTCAGATGTTGAAATCCTCCACCATTAATGAAGTCTGTCTCTCCATTTATATCTATTTACTATTTGCTTTGTACATTTAGGTGCTCTAGATTGAGTTAATGTATAGTAACAACTGTATATCCTCTTGTCAGATTGGCTTGTTATCATATGCATTGACCTTCTTTGTCTCCTTTTGCAGTTTTTTTCTTGACTTAAAGTATATATTTTTTTTGGTATAAGTATAACTACTCTTCCATTCTATTGGTTTCCATTTGCATTAATTTTTTTTTGCATTCCTTCACTTAAGTTTGTTTGTTTTTGCAGATAAAGCGAATCTGTTACAGACAGCATATAGTTTAATCTTGTTTCTTTGTGCACCTAGCTACTCTATTCTGTCTTTTGCCTGGAGAATTTAATTCATTTACATTCAAGATAATTAGTGATAGCCAAAAACTTACGTATTACTGACATTTTGTTAATTATTTTCTAGCTGTTTTGAAGATCATTTTTTTCTTTATTTTTCACCTACTATCTTCCTTTGTAGGTAAGTGCTTTTCTCTACTAGCATGTTTTCTTCCCTTGTGAATAAATGCTAGTTGGACTCCTATGGGGAGTAGTGAAGCCAGGCTAATAATCCTCTCCTATAATACAGCAGTATTGTTGGCATCACTTTCTAGTGGGGGTCAAATTTTTCAATGTTGGAGCAGGGATTGATAAATGATGAAAATAAAAGGATAATAATGAATGCTGTCTTAAGAAAAAGCTTAGAAGATAGGCAATATGAGAAGAAAACAGAAATCAGCTAGAAACAGCAAGCATTGGTCAAATATAGGGCAATTTCGTCTTTAATAAAATAATAATTCCATAAAATATGATCCATTACACAAAATAGAAATCCATAAGACCATATTAATATAAATTCATGAATAAATGAATTAATGAATGAATAGGGAGAAAGGGAAATATATTTCTTACAGTAGAATATCAACTAATAATTACACTAGAAATGATATGAAATCCTCAGTGGTTAAAATTAGTTGGCAAAAGTTGAATTAGAAAGAAGATGTTTACATAGTCTCAGTTATGTATACACAAATTATTTATTACAAGAGAGAAAAATCAAAATTTCCATGTAAGAAATGAGCTGGACTCCCACCTTAACAAAATCATTAAAGTAGCAGTAGTAATATGATGTGTCTTCCGATATAATTTATGAGAAAGAAAGTATCACATTTCTGTGTTTCTCCAGCCTAAAATATAAACACTAAATATATTAATCAGGATATGACCAATATACCCATATTGTGGGACATTCTATAAAGCAGTTGACCTTGTACAATTATCAAGGTTAGGAAAGCAAAATAAATGTTGAGATTAAAAATATAGGAAGACATGAAAACTAAATCTAATGTGTGTTCCTGAATCAAAGAAGGACAGTTATAGAGAACAAAACTGAGACAAATTTAAAAATAATAAACATAGACTGTGGGTTAGATGATAGTGTTATGACTAATGCTACATTTTCTGATTTTGGTAATAGTACATTGGTAATAGGATAGAATACCCTTTTCTTTAAAACTAAATAGAAATATTTAGTGGTATATGTTTGTAATGTGGTAATTGTACACTCAAATTGTTTTAAACAGAAATATGTGTACATATACACAGGCGCACACACACGCACACATATGCAGATGCAGAGACGATTTAAAAAATGAGGCAAAATGTAAACAACTGGTTATTTTGTGGGGAGTGGAAATGTATAAGACATTTTCCTGTATTATTCTTGCAAGTATTCAGTATTTGAAATAATATTTAACCAAAGTTACACACACAATAACATCTTCTCCTAAGGCTATGGCTACTTTATTGGTTGAATTACACATATTAAAACTCATTGAAAATTGGTCATTCTAAAACCAAATATCTGAAAATCACCTAGTTTGATATTGTTTTCTTTTAAGAAGAGTAGATATAGCTTTCATGAGGGTGATTGACAAGTCTTGAAAATAAATTTCTTTTTCTCCAGAAGACAATTGCACTAGCCCTGTACCACATCTGTTAGTCTGCTTCAACCTTGGCCCTAGTTGCCACTGAAAATGAGAAGATAGTTTTGCCTTTGAGGCCTATTCCATTCTTAGATCCTCTGTATAGACTGACAACTAGAAGGGCATGTGAATGTGTTTTGTGATCTATATACTTGTCTACTGGGAACAGGGTTGAAACTCTTGATATGTTTCACATGCCTCCTAGAAACAAGCCTGAGAAGGCAATGATTCTACTGCACTATTCATTTAGGTTGAGACTCAACCAGAGTATGAATGCTGAGGACGAAAATTACTGTTTTAACTGCTTTGATCATCAATACACATTCATTGGGTACCTGCTGCATCACCAACTCTATCCAAGCACAGCAGAGACTAACAAGTGAACTTTAATGTATGTTTCCACATTTTAACAGTGTAGATAAAGTTGGGAGGAAGAGGAGAAAGAATCTGACTAAAAACAATAGGCAATAAGCTATATTTATGTCCTCAAAATATGTAAGCAAGTTTTCTATTTAGTTCTAAATGACAAACTAAACTACAAATTTCAACTTTCTCCCTTTTATGTACATCTTATATCCCTAATCAAATTATCAAATAGCTATATAGTAAAGAGAAACACAGCATCAGAGCTAGAAAGCAGGGATGAATATCTTCCACATATAATAAAGTCAAAAAATAACAATTGCTATTGTTTATAGAGCAATTTTTGTACATCATGCTATTTAATATTTTTATTAGTATCAATTTTACCTTAAAAAAGATATTAAAGGATTGAATAATTCATCCAAAGTCACAGAAGACAGAGTTCTCTCTTACTTCACCATATAATAACTTGACTTCTCATGGTTGAAGGAGAAGATGATAATTCCCCAAACATGGTAAATTAAACATACTAAAACATGAAATTACGTACCTCAAAGATAATTTGCACCAGATAGTTTTTTCAAATACTAATATAATTATGAATAAAAATAAATTTTCATCAAAACACAAAGTTAAAAAAGTTAAAATATGTAGCTTTTCATGTTTTTATTAAATAATACAAAATAAGTTTTTAAATTGTTTAAATCAAGTAGCTGTAAAAACCATCAGAAACAACCTAAGGACACAGGAGGAGTAAATTAATATAAAAAGGCAGAAGTCAATGAATTACCAAAAAGCAGAAACAAAAACAAACTATTAAACTGAAAACTAAGTCCAAAATTAGGTTTCTGAAACAATTAAAAAATAAATCTGTTTATCTTAGAAAAAACACATAATTGATGGACATTTGAGTTGGTTCCAAGTCTTTGCTATTGTGAATAGTGCCACAATAAACATACGTGTGCATGTGTCTTTATAGCAGCATGATTTATAATCCTTTGGGTATATACCCAGTAATGAGATGGCTGGGTCAATGCAGCCATCATTCTCAGCAAACTATCGCAAGAACAGAAAACCAAACACCACATGTTCTCACTCATAGGTGGGAATTGAACAATGAGAACACTTGAACACAGGAAAGGGAACATCACACACTGGGGCCTGTCGTGGGGTGGGGGAAAGGGAGAGGGATAGCATTAGAAGATATACCTAATGTAAATGACGAGTTAATGGGTGCAGCATACCAACATGGCACACGTATACATATGTAACAAACCTGCATGTTGTGCACATGTACCCTAGAACTTAAAGTATAATTTAAAACATAAATAAATAAAAAGAAAAAAACACGTAAAATTCAAATAAGAACAATGGAAACTTAAGAGATGAACAAAGATAATTAGAAAATCCACGAATTAAAATGTATAACATTCATTGAAAACAATATGACAAAATATTTGATGATCTCAAGAAAATGCATGATTTTAAAGAAAACAAAATAACTGCATTTAAGCAATCCTAAGATGCACATATGTTCAAATTTTAATATCTTTGCCATCAAGATGTATCTTGTAATCAATTTGTTTGGTATAAGCCTAATAATAATTGTAATAGTTGTCATTACCTTCTGCATGAGCAAACTTACCTGTTATTCCTAGAGGCATGATTAAAATACTGCACTGTCTACTTTTATTATTTAGCCAACTGTTTGAGCAAGTATGAGAAAGAATTGTGTGTCTTGGTTGTTCTCTAAAAACTTTTCATTGACACCTCTTGGAAGATTAAATAAAATCCAGAAACAAAACCATCAGAATGTTTGTCAATCATTTGGCAAAAAAACCCTACTGACAACAGGAAAGCACCTTGGTAAAGAAATACTGTATTTATTAATATTCTTAGGCACCCAGAAGATGATAATATATGATTAAAATAAATGCATAGATGTTTCAGGGTCAAAAGGTATTCAAAAAAGATTTTGAATATGAAAATATTTTGGAAATTATGAAATTCATTTATTTACATTTTTACATGCACAAAAGATATAGGATATACATCTACATAAGCAGATAAAAACTTCCACTAAATGGACAATAACATTATAAGAAATTTTTTTAAAATGTAAAATGTGTCATTGATTAACTGACAGTATCTTTTTTTCTTACAAAATTCATATAGTAATGATGTGTTTTGCCATTGATGGTAACTCAGGTTCAATAAAATTCAAGAAATATGATGTATTACTATGGTTTAAATGTGTCCCCCAAAGTTTACGTGTTGAGAACTTAATCCCAAACGCAACAGTATTGAGAGATGGGAATTTTTTTTTTTTTTTTTTTTTTTTTTTTTTGAGACGGAGTCTTGCTCTGTTTCCCAGGCTGGAGTGCAGTGGTGTGATCTCAGCTCACTGCAACCTCCACCTTCTGGGTTCAAGCAATTCTCCTCCCTCAACCTCCTGAGTAGATTACAGGTGCTCACCACCACACCTGGCTAATTTCTGTATTTTTATTAGAGACGGAGTTTCAACACGTTGGTCAGCCTGGTTTCGGACTCCTGACGTTGTGATCTGCCCACCTCGGCCTCCCAAAGTGCTAGGATTACAGGTGTGAGCCACCACACCTGGTGAGATGGGACCTTTTAGGGGCAATTAGGTTGAGAGGGCTCTGCTTTCCTGAATAGATTAATGTCGTTATTGAGAGAGTTAATTACTCTTATGAAAATGAGCTCAACCCTCTCGTTCTCTCTCACATGCTGTCTCACCATGTAATTCCTTTTGACATATATGACATAAGTTTTGCACCAAATGTCCAGCAGAAGCCACCACCATGCCCTTAGACTTCCCAGTCTCCAGAAGAGTGAGCCAAAAAATATATACATTTATTTTAAATTACCCAGCCTGTAGTATTCTGTCAAAACAAAACAAAATGAACTAGGAAACATCCTAATATTATAATAGCCATGGACGAAATGGAAGAGGATTATTTAAGGTACAAGCTCTTTATCCAGATAAAATCTCCAGACTGAAATCCAGATGATTTCAGAGGGCTGCACCTTTGAATTATGAAGGCTTTTAAAATAATATATAATTTTCATGTAATTCAAACTTTACAAGGGCATGGAATAAGTAGGAAACACATATATACTTTAAGCAAAATTTCGTTAGCAAATGGGTTGGATACAGTGACAGCAAATTCTGCAAAGATACAAGTTAAAAAAGAAGCCTCCAGAATAGATATAGGAATCCTAAATAAAATATTGCCAAATGAATTAATCTCCCTAGATGATATACAACGAACAAAGATACTTTAATTCCAATAAGCAAAAGAGATCTCTATTAGTAGAATTTATCAATTTTAATATGCTTAAGGGGAAGAAATAACTATCTTCTCAAGAGATTCCTAAGGCATTTGATAAAATTTACATATATCTCCCCAAAACTCTAAGAATAATATAAAATCTGCTCAAACCAAAAGAACAAGAAAATATCTGCTTAAAGCACTTTGTATGACATTTTTAGGCACATCCAATGCAATTACATTATAAAAGAGAGTGAGGAGTTGATGCATATTATTGTTTTCAGATTATATGATATTATGCCTGAAAACACTAAAATAATAAAAATCTTCATTTGAACAAATAAATATGTAGGTTGCCTCTTCATGAAATAAATATAACATCTCTATATAACAACAATTTATTAGACAGTTCCATGAAAAATGTCCCCAATCACAACTGAAATAGAAAATATGACCTTTGGATGGGAGTGTTGCCTTATTTGATTTTTAAGTTTATACAACTTTTCACAAGGACTGAAAAGGTGAAAATATGAAGCCATTCTTTTTCTATTATTTTCTCTCTTTTTTTTTCCAATTATTTATGTCAGTCAAATCAAGCACTATTGGCCTAATTTTTGTGTTGTCTTGGGTTACAGGAAAAGTGATTTTATTTTGAAAATGATATTGTTTAAAAGATGTGACACATAGCTTATGCCACAATTGGTCCTGACTTCTAGATTTTGTGGGTGTTTGTAATTGGTTAGCTTCCTGAATCATTGGAATTCTGAGACACATGAGAGGATAGATACTAGAGTAATACAATTATAAGTTTTTTGATGAATCTATATGGTTTTAAGATTAAGGATTTCGGTAGGTCCCTTAAAGGTATGTATGTCCTAGTCACTGGAACCTGCGAGTATGTTAAGTTAGACTCAGTAGAGACTTTGCTAGTGCATTTAATGTAGGTCTAAACTAATCACATGAGTCCTGAAAGCATAGATATTTCTCCAGCTGGAGGCAGGAGAGAAGAAGCAGAGGTGGAAGTCAGAAAGATGCAAAGTGTGAAAGAATTTCACCCACATTAGTAGTTTTGAAGATGAAGGAGCTCATGAGCCAGGTAAAGTGTACAACCTCTAGAGGCTAAAAACGATCCATGGGTGACAGCTATCAAAGAAACAGGGACCCAAATCCTAACACCACATGAAACTGAGTTCTGAAAAGCTAAATAAGACTAGAGTGGTTGCTTTCCCAGAGCCTCCATCAAGGTCAGCCAACACCTTGAGATTGGCATCATCAGGCTCTAAACAGAGTGCACCACTGAGCCCCCTGGACTTTGGACTAACAACACTATGAGATAATAAATTTGCATTGTGTTATCCCCTGTTTGTTGTTATTTGTTGTAACTGCAAAAGAGAGAAAAAGAACTACACAGAATTCATTTTTAGATTAAATCAGCACGGGTGGTGAGTAGGATATCGGATAGTAGGAAGAAAATAAAGACATAAAGTCTGTTATTAAAAATTAAGCCCTGAACTGCAATGTTACTACAAAGCAAAATATAATTTATGTAAGAAGAGTAGAAATGGGTAGTTCATATCCATTTAACTTCAACCCATAAATAACATTAAACTCAAGACTCTTTCATAATCTAACAAAATAATTTTGAGATAGATATAAAAAGCAAAAACCTGAACTACTAAGAAAAATCTAAAAATCTATACAATAAAATTAGAAACAAAGTAGATCCAGAGTAAGTATATGGTAGAAATTTCAAAAAACAAAGTGAATATATACATTGTTTCCAACAAAAACATGAAACTTAAATAAAATGGAATTAGGCCATAAAGGGAATCTCAATAAATTACAAAGATTTTGATACGCTTTAGTCAGTACAATTGAATTATAACTGAAAAAGAAAGGTAAAATTAAAAGTCTGAAAATAAAAGATAAAAAGTAAAAATAACTATTTGCAACAAAATCAAAATACGTATTAAATACCTATTTTATTTTGTAAAAGCAATATTTGAAGAAATATTTACAATTTTAAGTACAGTTTTTTAAAAAGAAATGAGCATATGTACAAGACAGGAGAAAAATAAAAATATATGCACTTATTCGATTTAAAAAAAAGGAATAACAAAATAAACCTAAAGTGTGGGATAGGAAAAAAATCAATGAAGATAAAAATAGAAATTATTTGAAATAAAGAGAATGAGTAAATCCCCAAGGGCTGTTGGTAAATAAAAACAAAGACCCTCGCTGCAAACAGCAAACACCAAAATAAAATTTAAAAACTTTGATTCGTTTCAAAGACTAATTAAATGAATTGTGTTGAACAATATATCTGGGTGTAATTTAAAACGGGAAATATTAATGAGTACAGAAAGAATTAATAAGACCTACTAGATGATAGAACAGTAGGGTGACTATAATCAATAGTAACTTAACTGTATATTTTTAAAAATGTAATTGGATTGTTTGTAACTCAAAGGATAAATGTTTGAGGAGATGGATAGCCCATTCTCCATGACGTGCTCACTTTGCATGGCATGCCTGTATCAAAATATCTTACGTACCCCGTAAGTATATACACTTACTATGTGCCCATAAAAATTTTTTTAAATAACATTTTTTTAAAAATTAGAAATAAAATAAATTGCTGTTTGAATATTCATTGCAGTTCTCTTTGTCTGATAGTGCCTATCAGAATTATTTTAGGTGCTTTTTCAGTATACACGGGACCAAATTATTCTCCTGAATATCTGAATTCAGGATCTTGTTTGGATAAAGATGTGTGTATAACAGATATCTTCTCAATTTATTCTGGTGTACATACCTTTATATAGTAAAGACCAAGAAATATGGCTTCTGTAAGCAACATTGACAAAAATATTCAAATTACTATTATAAGATGCTTTTCTCAAAAACTCCAGTTAGGTAAATAGAAACAATAATATAGTTATTTCTTATTATTTCATGAAGCTTCATCTGATACCCATCCTGATCACTTTTTGAGAGGAACAGACAGAATTATAATACAACACAGGCCTCTAACTAGTCAATTTACCAGAAGTGAAATGATGTAATGTGGAAGCATAGCACAAGTTCACCAAAAGTTCTAGAGATAACTCAATAAGTTAGAGAAACTTTAATATATGTGTCAAGGGTTCAGTTTTTATATTCACTTATTTACCGCATCTACATTGTAATAGTATGATACATTAGGTGCTAAATTAGTAGATATACAATTGCAAATAAAACAGACCTGGTCCCTGGTTTTAAGGATCTTCCTCAACAAAAGGCTAAGCAAAGATATAAACATATTATTTCAGATTTGGATGAATGCTTTCATATGAAATAAATAAACTGTAGGAAAAGATTATTAAATAAAAACATCTATATTTGGTGTACTCCCTACAAAGTGATGATTCAAGGGGTGAAGATGGAAAGAGCCAGACATTGAAATGCTTCATAAGGAGAGTTTTTTGGAACATGTTCCACTTTCTTAAAGACAATGTAGCAAATCAAGTATCTCACTAAATCTGCTTTGATGACACATCCTAATCTTGTTTTTACTCCAAACTGATTGGGTAGGAAACCATTTTGGAGTTTAGGACACTTGCTCGGAAAAAAAATCATGCTGCTTTTCTTGGGATGTTTTCTGGGCTCTATTGTCTTGGGTTCCTGTGGCAATATCGAGTATCCATGGACAATCAAAAAAATTGAGATTTTTTTCACACTTTGTTTTAGAGAACATACTATCAGTTAGTAAACAAAATGAGATTATTAAGATTGTGCTGCATATTAGGTGACAGAGTGTGACTATACAAGAGTTCAGTAGACTTTATATCCATGTAGGATAACATGGAGAAGGTGAAGCATTTAATGAGTCTTGGATGATCAATGGATTAGAAAGTGGAGTTTATGAGGCTAAATTATTTAATTTGCATAGAGAAAAATGTGGCCAGATCAAGAATGACTTTTTGAAAAAAAAATAGTCAAATGAGTAACTGTGGGTAATTTAGTGAAAACTTTCTCCCTCAAAGAAAGAGGTTCCAAGAACATGTCTTATTGACAATATATCAGTGGTATCATTTTCCTGTGTGAAATACGGCACATTGAATTTTTCTTACTACTTCTTCTTTTGCTTTTTCTTTTTAGGCCATTGATTTTTTTAGGTTGAAATGAGCTCATTTTTCCCCCTATGGGGTGAGTATTTTCCTGGAACAAGAAGAAAAATTACTCGTCTTTACCTACTAATAAAAGTTTCTAGCAGTTTTGCATCTGTCAAACCTTGTCAGTTTGTTTTAAAATTTGAGCTATAAAAACTTAAATAACTTAAATATAAATAAATAAACATTTTAAGAAGCAATTATTAGTTTTCCCTCACTTCTACTCCTGCAATTTACTAATCCTTAAAGGAAAATTCTCTACTTTTTCATATGCAGTCGTATCATCAAAATGCAAGGTCAGTTCTTTGAAGTGACAATCCCAGTGCAGTAGATAAATGGTCAGATGGCAAAGTGCAGATAATAGATGACCTTGAGAGCTAAGGTCTTGAAACTCTCAAGGAAACAATTATGGATGTTTTATATCATGGCTGTAAGTCATTGCCCTAAGCTTGGTCTTTAGGCACGTGATATTTTCCCAGTAATGCAGGGAGAAAATGGAGGAATTGACAAAGCTATGTACATGCTTACCCATAATACTTGCTGATAAAAACACAAATAATTCAAGAGAAGCCTTTAAAATTCCACTTTTCGGCCGGGCGCGGTGGCTCAAGCCTGTAATCCCAGCACTTTGGGAGGCCGAGACGGGTGGATCACGAGGTCAGGAGATCAAGACCATCCTGGCTAACACGGTGAAACCCCGTCTCTACTAAAAAATACAAAAAACTAGCCGGGCGAGGTGGCGGGCGCCTATAGTCCCAGCTACACAGGAGGCTGAGGCAGGAGAGTGGCGTAAACCCGGGAGGCAGAGCTTGCAGTGAGCTGAGATCCGGCCACTGCACTCCAGCCCGGGCGACAGAGCGAGACTCCGTCTCAAAAAAAAATAAAAAATAAAAAATAAAATTCCACTTTTCCCCACTCTCCCAATCATATAAATAAAGATCTGGGGAAGAAGTTTGCCTTGTATCATGATGATAAACTTGTAGCATCTTACCATAAAATAACACATTATCTTATGATTGCTGATGGTTTTTATGTTCAGTTGTGCCCTTTGGAACCATGATGCCGTTGTGAAAGAAAGTCATTTTGCTAAAAAAAAAAAAAAAAAAAAGACGTAGAATTTTGAATTACACAACCAAAGTTTATCTATCTGTCAATCATCTATTTATCTATCTATCTATCATCTACCTATCTCTTTTTCTCAGTCTTTGCAGGTCTCTCTCTCCCTCTCTCTCATCTATCTATCTCTCTCATACACACACACACACACACACACACACACACACACACACACACACACAATGATATGATAATCTTACTTTTAGGTATGTCAGTTTTATAGATTACTAATCACAAGTTTTTCCAAAAAGTATTTAATTATTCTAAAATTTGATTCCTTTATTATTAAAAACAAATATCATCTGGCACTTTCTAAACTAACATGTCATTGTTTCCCTCTCTGTTGGCTAGAACCAGTGTCCATCAAAATTGTTATGTCTACCCTACAGCTATACAAGGACTATCTCTAGGGTGCCGGGGTATGGAGAATTTTAAGGAACTCAATAGCCAAATCTTCAAATTCCAAACAACCAAGCTGCTGCAATTGAAGACTCATTCAGTTTCTCCTTTCCTATTTTCTCTTTCACAATCAGACCTTTTTCCATTTTAAAAGAAAGTCACACCTCTTAACAACCCAAAACCTAATGATTAGAATTTCAGATATTCTGCTTTAGGCAAGGTATGAGAGTATTTTGCTTGTAAGGAGGGAGTAAGTCAAATATTTAGGGGCCAAAAGAATGAACTGTGAGAATCAGTCTACCCACTCAACAAGAATTTCGAATTTCACCCATCAAGCACATAGTAGGATGCATATCTTGCCAGTGATTTGGAAGTTGAAGTAATCTATTTTATGTGGGGCTGGAATTGGTGGTAATATTTTTCCTTCTGCCACTCTGATTGTCAGCTTTTAAGATAGTAGCTTCTCAGGCAGCTTGGATTCTGAAATCAGAAGAAATAGACCAGAGCTCACAACTGACTTGTATTGAGTACACAACGTGTGAGATAAATAGATATTTTTGTTTATTTGTTTGCTTACTTGCTTGCATTAGCCCCTACAATTTTGAGGTTGCTAATTATCTCTTCATAGTCTGGTCGTTTTGGACTGCTAGTGAGTTTCTTGATATTACATGAATAAAACTGAACAAATATAAAAAGAAAAACAGAAATGATGATGCATAAGTAACAGTTATGTAGGGAAGCAGCCTCTTCTCTCTCATTAGGAGGTACATTTTAAGTAATGTTTATCTTGTAATGCATAAAAATTATCAATATTTGTAGTATATATTTAAATTGTAAATATATATTGTGATAGCTATCAAAAAATTTTATAGCACTTAGAAACATGGTTGTAGAAAGTTTAAAATCATATTTTGACTTCTACATTGGTTTTAATTTATACAAAAATATGATAGAATAATCAACAATAGACTTCTGCTGAAAAGCATGTATTTGACATAAAGTAAAATACATATATATACATATAGATACATAAATATATACACACATATATATGGTGGGCTTATCAGTGGAAACAAAAGAGAAATCCTATAAAATCTCCAACTTTTGAAGAATTTTTGATGTATTTTAAATAAATGGCAGGGGGCATCTCAATGGTATTGAGATTCCATTAGATGCATTAAAACAAAAATAAAATGGTATATCATTTTAAAATGTTAAAATCTACAGCAGATTGAAAACTACATCCATTGCAACTATGATAAAACATTTTAGATGTCAAAGTGAAAGTTTGGAAGGAGGCATATATGTATACAAAATTATTTCAATGAATATGGGAGCCAAATACCTGGAGATGCTTAATTAGAAAAATAAGCCATGAGGCTCAAGAAATTCGAGAATCAGTGCTTTCAAAGCAAAAATTAAAATCTGAGTTGCTTAGACTCATAACCAACCCTGAACTGCTATGGTCCCAGTTCTATAAACTTTCATAATTTTTTTACTGAAAAAACATAAAATATTAAAATGTATATACTGATAAAATATATGGAAGGCAACATTGAAAACACAAGAAAATGTTAACCATTTTGGGGCTACGAAATACGGGCCAGAAAGATGATCATTTGTGATTTGTTAATCTTGTCAACCTTTGGATGTTGAGGTCAGACCTATGCCTGGAGAGATGTAGCAGGGACCCAGTCACAAAGTCAAAGGGGGTGCCTGCAAACTAGACCTAGAGATAGTGCTCTGAATTGAGGGTGAAAAACACCACACACAGTCCACCTTTATCAGTTGTCCTTTGATCTGGCCTCTATAATGTTATAATACAATGACTACAGGATGTTTTCAAAGCTAGATTTCCACTTGAACTGTTGCTGCTACAGTAATCTCACTTAGAAGAGAAAGACAGTGTGTGAGTTTCCTAGGGATGCTCTAACAAGTTACCACGAATTGGGTGACTTAAAACAACAGCAATATATTTTGCAGCCAGAAATCCAAAATCAAGGTGTTGGCAAGGCTGCTCTTCCCCTGAAGGCTCTAGGGGAGTTTGTCTTTCTTGACTCTTCTGCTTCAGCTTCTGGTGATACCAGGCATTTCTTGGCTTGTGGCTATGTCACTCCAATCTTTGCCTCTATGGCCACATTGCTTCCTCTTTGTCTCTGTGTCTTTTCCTCTTCTTGCTATCTCAAATTTCTCTCTGTCCTTTTTCCTTTAGAATATTTGTCATGGCATTTAGGGTTTCAGACCCACCCAGAAAATCCAGGATGATCTCATTTTGAGACCCTTAATTACATTTGCAAAGACTTTTTCCCCTGCCCACCCCTTCTCCTAACATGCAATAAGGTAAGATATCAGGTTCTGGAAATTAGAACATGAACATGTATTTTAGGAGATCACCATTCAACCTATTATATGCAGTAAACAAGGGTAGCTGCTTTCTGTACTTATGAATGCCTGGCCACATCTAGATGTGAGGCTGTGCAGCAGAGTCACAGAAATGTATGGGTGGGGGGGCAGCTTCTACAAAGATGGTTATGAAAAGCTTAGAAGAGGCTTCTCAATAACCCTCTCTTTTTCCACTTTTTGTCATCCATTCCATTACAATCATACAGAAAAATTGAGAACAGATTAATGGCAAAGAAGTTATTAGAATACTAGAGTTTAGGCAGTTGTTGGAGAATTAAATAAGCTAAATTTTGGAAGATTTTAGATATGGGCTATTTTGGGGGGTAGATCCTTTTGAAAAATAAGAAAGGTAAGGACCACTGCTGCATGGAACTCTGAACAAACCTCAACTAGGCTGTTTGGATTGGCTCTTCTATGGGCATTATGGGTGGCCTTCATGACCTGGCTTTTTCTGCTGTGAAGTAAGGCAAAAAAAAAACAAAGTTTCTGTTATAGACCTAAGGGTGGTCTAGTGGCTCATTTTCAGCTATGGGAAGTGGTTCTCTGACTTCAGCATGCCTCAGAATCACTTACACACCTTGTTAAACCCTACATTGCTAGGCCCCACTCCCAGAGTTTTTGATTGAGCAGCTCTAGTGTGGGACAAGAAATTTGCACATTTAACATATTTGCAGGTGAGGCTGGTGTTGCTGGTCAATAACTCTCACTCTGAGAAACACTGGTCTAGGTTTTAGTCCTATTTTTAGCTTCCAAAAGGAATCCTAAGTGAGTCCATCCAGATGTTCTCATTTGTCTAAACTTTATCAGAAATAATCACATAAGAGTAGTGCAGAAGTTTTCAAATTTTAATAATTAAATTAATCACCTGAAAATGTTAAAACTCAGAATCCTGCCTGAGGGTCTGATTCAGTAGATCTGAAGTTGGTCCTAGATTCTGCATTGCCAACTAACTTCCAGAGAATGCCAACGCTTTTAGTTCAAAAACCACAGTTTCTCACTAGCAAAGTAATAGAGAACGTTCATTTTCCTGACAGTTACTGGAACCTGGAGCAGAGCGCATGCCCAGACTATGGCAGCAAGTCTTGGTTTGAGCATATCATCTCTGGTATGTAATTAAATCGATCTTTGGCTTTCAGAAGGAACACAAAGAGTCTCTGTTTTTCTCACCTCCCTTAACTGCATAATCCCATCCTGAGCTTATTTTTCCTCCTCTCACAATGAATCAGGGTCAAGGATTGTGTATTTTATTTTGTCACAATGTAAGAGGTGAAATTTCCATTAAAAGATTAGACTGGAATTCAATGGGGGATTATTTGGCTTTTTTGGATTTTTTTTTTTGGAACTTCTGTACAGAACTTAAGTTGGTAAAATAATGTTGAGACTTTCTCTTACCCAGAAGCTTCCCACTTGCTGCTGTAGGGGTGACAGCAAACCTGCTTCCCTTTGCCTGGCTTGCTCATCTTTAGCATGCTGTTGTGAACTGACAGAGCTTGTCCATAACCAGACTAGTAAGAAAGTGGGCAGAGATTCCTTAATGCTATCAAAGGGAAAGAAGAAAGAAGAAAGAATATGTGCTTTTGTCTTTATTTTGTTTTTTTTGTTGTTGTTGTCCTTGTTCTCTTTGGTCACAGGATTACTTCCTGAGGTTCAACTGAGGCAGCTTCATTTGGGTATAGAACAGCAGTTCTGGCTAGGAATGAATTCTTTGACATCAGCTTTTTTTTTTTTTTTTCCTCTGGCCTTAGCCTGAAGACATTTTTTTTCTATGAAGGCATAGTCTTGGGATGGTGCAGGGCAAGGATGAGTGTGGAGAAATGCTATTGGTGAAAAAGACAATGGTGGTCTAGGACACTATTTCCTTGTTCTTTCTCAATCTCTATTTATCTTTAACACACTGATTAAAGTACTAATCTGTAGGACAGATTTGTAAATTAGAAAATACTATACAAAATGCTCTAAGGGTTGAGGAGGAGAAGAAAGAATGGGAAGGGAACAAAGACATATTGAGAACCTTTTGTTTCATGGGAGTAATCTCAAGTACTCTGTGTGTGTGTGTGTGTGTGTGAATATAATCCTCAAGATACCCCAAGATACTAGTACTGTTATTGACATTGTATAGATGAGGATTTAGAAATTCAGAGATATTAAGTAACTTTCACAAGATCACAACATTTCTAAGTTTTAGGGTTGGAATTTGAACTGAAGTCTTTTTCTCACAAACACAAGATTTCATGGGTCAACCAATTTATGAATGTTAGCAGATAACTACAAATTACAAAGAATTTATAATTCACTACTTAAAATTTCTTTATGCATATTAAAATGCAAGAAAGCAAAATGAATTAATTCACCATATGAAAATAAGGAAAGTGAAACTCCATCCTATGGGAAATTCCTCAATTCATACTGATGGGAAACTCTTGATGAAGTAGTAACTGGGTGTCAACAAGGTGTCCATCATCTGTCACTCTGGAAAGCAGCAGGGAATTCTTTCTTTGCTCTTTTACTTCTGTGTTCTTTTTTCTTCCTGCAGTTCATTCTGGCACAGTGAATGTTCTTCTTTGACATAAGTTTGTTGTAAGTTCCTGCTAAGGTTTTCGGCCCCTGAAAATGTGGTGGATCTTTATAGAGCAAATTGCAGATTGTGACTTTAACTTCATTCCTCCAAACTATAAATTAATTCTCTGAAAATGAATCCTCAATGAGAACTACAAAGTCTCTTCCTGGCTTTGTGCTGCACTGCTTCTTGACCATCAGTCTAGTAATTTGCAAAATGCACATAATTTTATTCCAGTTTCACTGAAGTACAAGGTAAAATGTAAACCGCTCACTGCATGAAAAGAATTTAAAGGACAATTAGAAAGCTTGAACAACAACAGTATAAAAATGGTAATGTAAGAATTCCTGCTAGTATGAGCAGTTCAGCATTGATGATGTTGTACCATTTTATAACAACATTATTACTAACAATGATAATAATATGTACACTTATTGAGTCCTTACTATATGCCAGGCACTGTTCTAAGATTTTTGTCTATCTTCTCCGTGTAACCTATGAGTTGGTTTTCGTGATATTTTTATTTGAAAAATGAGAATTGTGAAACAGAGAGGGTGTATAGTTTTCCCAGGATTATACAGATGAAAATAGATTAAAAAAAGATATGTGCAGTATATTTCAGTGGTTACAGGTTTAAATTACTCCCATCCAGAGCCAAAAAGAAGCATGCACGTGTGCGCGCGCACACACACACACACACACACACACACTCACACTCACTCACTCAGGCCAAACATCCATAATTTTCTTTTTGAATGGCCCAAATCAATGGACTTTCATATTATAACTGTACTTATTTTAATAGTAAGGCAGTATTTAGATAGACCTATAATGATGTAAGTATAGCATCTTTATCTGCAAGTAACATGGTGAAATATTATTAGTTTTTACGTCTATAAGTTTTACTGCTTTATCTTTGACAAAGTCTGAAATAGTACACTGGTGACATTTTTAAAAATTAGTCTTCCGCATTTAAAGACCACTTATTATTGTCATCTATCATTGTTCTGGAAATGTCACATTGATTTTATCCTCCTTGCAATAAATGGTAACATCCAAAAAAAAAAAAAAACCAAATAATGGTCTGACACTTCAAAATCAGCTGCCAGTCTTGGGTAGAGCAAAAATTAATAAAAGGGCAATTTTATTTGAAGGACAGCGAGGGAGAGTGAAAAAGAGAGCGAGCAATGCTCTATCAGACACTGACAATATTGACAATGGTCCAAAGTAACCTAAATTATAATATTTTGTCTTTTCTACTTAAGAGATGTCATATAAATGATAAATATAGCATGTCATATCATAGGTCTATTAAATTTTGCAGATCATAGTAAATTTCCTGAAAATAGATTTAGATATAGAACCATAGTAAAGATTGAAAATTGCAAAATCAATATACATGGAAGGCAGATTACTCCTAGATAACATATTCTGGAATTCACATGGATCATGTCACATTCGTGATATATAATCAATGATAGGGTGGCAGAATTATTTGGAATTTCATTAAAAGATTCTGATGTTATTAAAATGAATTTTATTCCTTGTGGGTACTCAAGGAATTGAGAAATTGAGCAAGGAGTCCAGATCCTTGGAATTTTATTGTCAACTCTTCCAGGGACATTTGTTGAAGTTGAACAGATAACTTGAATTATCTTTAACATAATTTCTTCATTTGTCAATGATACTAAAAACTATGAATACTTTGACCATATCCTCAAAGCTTTTAATTCATTGTATGTAGGACTGTGGCTCGAATTCTCTATGTGCATCTAATAATCAGTAAGGTTTAGAAGCCTTTGTTTTAGAGTCACCACTGCAGACACAGGGAGAGAGGAAGCTCATAGGGCATCAAAGTGTCTTTTTGACATCAGAGTGTCTTTTACCTCTCTGAGTAGACATAAGTTTCAAGTTTGTAATAGGCAAGGAAGTGAATTTTTCTTCCAAAACCTTCTCTAATGCCCATTTGGATATTTCAGTATATAGAAGAGCATGAGAATAAGACTGTTAGATTTGGTTTGTAGGAGGTGTTGGATAACACTGTAAGGAGGAAGGAGAGTGGATTTTTAATCTTTCTCCCAGCATGGAGAAGAGCTGACCGTGTAACCATTCAGCTGCAAAAAAGTGTGTGTGTGTCTGTGTGTGTGTTTATATATTTGTATCTATACATTTTTTCAATATGTTATTTCTAGCTCACTATAAAGAGAATACACTTTAAAAATATATTGTTGTAGTTTGCGAAAATGGCCACAATATTTTGAAGCTCTACTCTTAAGCAACCGAGTTGATTTTCCCACTCTTGAAACTGACTGACTTTGTAAATTGCTTTGACCAATTGAATGCAACAGGAAATGTGCATGAATTTGAGCCTGAAATTCAAGAGGCTTTGTATGCTTCCCACTTTTCTCTTGAAAGCCTACTATAATGTTGAACATTCTGCACTAATCTAATGGAAGATGAGAAACCCATGGGCTATATTTAGGAGGTCACAGCTTTTGAAAACTGTCTGTTCATGTCCTTTGAAAAGCTGTGACCTCTTTTTATTTTATGTTATTTTATTTTACTTTAAGTTCTGGGATATATGTGTGGTACATGCAGGTTTCTTACATAGATATACACGTGCCGTGGTGGTTTTCTGCACCCATTAACCTGTAATCTAGGTTTTAAGCCTTACATGTATTAGGTATTTGTCCTAATGCTCTCCCTCCCCTTAACCCCACCCCACAACAAGCCCCAGTGTTTGATCTTCCCATCCCTGTGTCCCTGTGTTCTCATTGTTCAACTCCCACTTATGAGTGGTGGGAGCATGTGGTGTTTGGTTTTCCATTCCTGTGTCAGTTTGCTGAGAATGATGCTTTCCAGCTTCATCAGTGTCCCTGCAAAAGACATGAACTCATTCTTTTTTAATGGCTGTATAGTATTCCATGGTGTATATGTCCCACATTTTCTTTATCCAGTCTATCATTGATGGGCATTTGGGTTGGTTCCAAGTCTTTGCTATTGTAAACAGTGCTGCAGTAAACATACGTGTGCATATGTCTTTACAGTGGAATGATTTATACTCCTTTGGGTATATACCCAGTAATGGGATTGCTGGGTCAAATGGTATTTCTGGTTCTAGATCCTTCAGAAATTGCCACACTGTCTTCCACAATGGTTGAACTAATTTACACTCCCATCAACAGTGTAAAAGTGTTCCTGTTTCTCCACATCCTCTCCAGCATCTGTTGTTTCCTGACTTTTAATGATTGCTATTCTAACTGTTGTGAGATGATATCTCATTGTGGTTTTGATTTGTATTTCTCTCATGACTAGTGATGATGAGCTTCTTTTAATATATTTCCTGGCCGCATAAATGTCTTCTTTTGAGAACTGTCTGATCATATCCTTTGCTCACTTTTTGTTGGGGTTGTTTGTTTTTTTCTTGTAAATTTGTTTAATTTCCTTGTAAATTCTGGATATCAGACCTTTGTCAGGTGTGTAGATTGCAAACTTTATCTCCCATTCTGTAGGTTGCCTGTTCACTCTGATGATAGTTTCCTTCACTGAGCAGAAGCCCTTTAGTTTAATTAGATCCCATTTGTCAGTTTTGGCTTTTGTTGCAATTGATTTGATGTTTGAGTCATGAAGTCTTTGCTCCTGCCTATGTCTTGAAAGGTATTACCTAGGTTTTTTTCTAGGATTTTCATGTTTTTAGATTTTACTTTTAAGTCTTTATTTCATCTTGAGTTAATTTTTGTGTAAGATATAAGAGGGGTCCAATTTCTGGAAAAGCCCTGACCACTTAAATCGATCAATGATATGAAAAAAAAGCTCAACATCACTCATCATTAGAGAAATGCAAATCAAAACCACAGTGAGATACCATCTCACACCACTCAGATTAGGTATTACTACAAAGTCAAAAAATAAAAGATGCTGGGGAGGTTGCAGAGAACAAATACACTGTTGGTGGGAGTGTAAATTAGTTCAATCATTGTGGAGGACAATGTGGTGATTGCTCAAAGACCTAAAACCAGAAATACCATTTGAACCAGCAATCCCATTACTGGGTATACATCCAAAGGAATAGAAATCATTCTATTGTAAAGACACATGGACACGTATGGTCATTGCAGCACTAGTCACAATAGCAGAGACATGGAATCAATCTAAATGCCCATCAATGTTATACAAGATAAGTAAAATGTGGTGCATATGCACCATGGAATACTATGCAGCTACACAAAGGAACAAGATCATGTCATTTGCAGGAATATGGATGGTGCTGAAGGACATTATCCTTAGCAAACTAATGCAGGAACAGAAAACCAAATGCCACATGGCTCTCACTTATAAATGGGAGCTAAATGATGAAAATACATTGACACATACAGGGCATCAACAGACACTGGGGCCTGTTAGAGGATGGAGGGTGGAAGAAGTAAGAGGATTAGGAAAAATAACTAATGGGTACGAGGCTTAATACATGGATGACAAAATAATCTGTACAACAAACTCCCATGACACAAGTTTTCCTATATAACAAACCTGCACATATACACCTGAACTTAAAAAATGTATTAAATAAGAGGTCACAACTGAGGTCTTCCCTAGACCAGCTGATCCCTTATCAATCTGAAAACTGACCATAGTCACATGAGTAGCCAGACACATGAGATCTCAAGATTCATCTAGTGGAAAAAAAGTCTAGCTTCCCAACCAACAGAATAGTTAACTAAATAATTGTTTTCATAAGCTACTAAATTTTGGTATTGTTGGTATGGCAGTGTGTGCTAACTAGTGTAGGCACTATTTTTCAGGGTACATGACTTGTCCTCCAACAAACACATAGAGTTAGAAAGCATTTTTTTGAAGCTAATAAAGTAAAAATATTTATAACAAACCCTAGCATATCATTTTCTGTGTCCTCAATATGTGGTAATCTCTAGGAACTGAAGTATATGGAAGACTAATATAGATTCTCCACAGACCAAGTTACCAAGTTCTTGCTTCCTCCAAGCCACATAGTTAGCCGTCTCTGTGGAGGTAATAATCAGTGAAAACTAATGCGTATCCCTTGACTGTTTCCTCAGAAACCACGTATTTGTGATTATACTCAGACAGGCATTGTGCTGGGATATGGATATAAACCAATGAACAAAGTAGGCATACCCTTTGCCTTTGAAGCTCATACAACTTATTGGGCTTTTGTATATCAAAGGGAATAAATTCAAACAGTTGCACGTAAAAGAAAGAAAAAATGTTCAATTAATGGAATTGTTCTGAATTCATCACTTTAACAATTACTGAATTTTTATGATCTAGAAACCTGTGATGGGTACTGGGAATACCTTGGCAAATATACACCATCCTTACCCATGTGGAGTTTGTACTCTGTAGACAATGTCAACATTCTCCTTCCCAATATAGACTGGAGCTAAGATTCTACGTATAGATGTGCATCTTAATAACCAGACGTTGGAGATACTAGGGATTTTCTCCAAAGATAACTGAAGATACGGAGGCAAAAAAGCAAACTGAGTCAAAAACAAATCTGAATACCCCAAATTCTAAAGCATCAAATACAAAAACTCCAAATCTGAAAATTAAAATCAGGTGTCAAGAGCTAAAAATTTAAACTATTATAGCAGTACTCATCAAGGGAAAATAAGAGAAGAGGATATAGGTAGCACAACGGATTTCTACATCTGTACAATGAATTTCTAATCTAGGTCTGAGGTGCTTCAAAGATAAGTAAGGGAGCTTAGGAGTTTAACAAAAAACATGGTCAGGTAGAGCGCATGCCTGTACATTCCCACCCTAGCCTGATGACAAATGTTTCTACAGCCAATAAACATGTTTAAAAGATACTGGCGTTCAGGACGAATATATTGACAAGGCTAGCATAGGCAACCTAAGGTACTCATATGTGTGTATGTGGCTTTATGGTATGATCTACAGATAGAAAGAGAAGAAAATTTGAAAAAGACAAATAAAGTATTTCTTCCCCAAATAGCATTAGACATTGTAAAAACTCTAAATTTAATATGCAATGAAGATAATTATGAATTGTTATAATTAACCAAATCCTAGACTAAATAATGAGGATTTGAAGAGAGTAAGTTAATACCATGGGGAGTGAAGCCCAATTCTTCTGCCTAATGTTGAGATTTTTGCATTGTCATGGAGTCCACTCATGTTTTATGATAATCTCTCCCTTCAGATGATCTCCCTTCAGATAATTGTTCCCTTTTGTCACGGCAAGTGAAAAAAAAACTTGACTACCTGAATAACATGCATTCATTTTACATGGCAGTTGTGGTATTCTTAAGTTCTTGAAGTCATCATATTTGTCAATGTCAAACAGGGAAGCAGAACTCCTGAGTTATAGGATAAATGATTCATTATAGGACGTAGATGTTACTAAACTGTGACAAAAACTGGAGAAGTAAAGGTCCAGAAGGAAAGGTAAAGCATCAAAGGAGTGACCTACCAGATAATCTGGGAGGCCAAGCCACTGAAGGGAATTGTGGAAGCAAGGCTAAGGTGTAGGTCTGTGGGAAGTGGTGTTACTACAGGCATACCACAGAGATATTTTGGGTTTGCTTCCTGGCCATCACAATAAAGAGAGACAGGTGAATTTTCTTGTTTCCCAGTTGTATTAGTCCATTTTCATATTACTATGAAGAAATAACAAAGACTGGGTAATTTACAAAGAAAAATATGTTTAATAGACTCACAGTTCAGCATGACTGGGAAGGCCTCAGGAAACTTACAATTATAGCAGAAGGAGAAGCAAACACATCTTTCTTCACATGGGGGCAGGAAGAAGAGTAAAGCCAAGTGCAGGGGAAGCCACTTATAAAACCAACAGATCTTGAGAGAATTCACTATCATGAGATCAGCATAGAGGTTACTGTCCCCATGATTCAAATACTTCCCATTGGGTCCCTCCCACAAGATGTGGGAATTGTAGGAGCTACAATCCAAGATGAGATTTGGGTGGGGATACAGCCAAACCATATCATTCTGCCCCTGGTCCCTCCAAAATCTCATGTCCTCACATTTTAAAACACAATCATGACCTTCTAACAGTCCTCCAAAGTCTTAACTCATTCCAGCATTAACTCAAAAGTTGAAGTCCAGAGTCTCATCTGAGAAAAGGCAAGTCCCTTCCACCTACAAGCATGTAAAATCAAAAGCAAGTTAGTTACTTCCAAGATACAATAGGTGGGTACATGCATTAAGTACACCCATTCTAAATGAAAGAAATTGGGAGAAATGGGAGAAATATAGCCCCCCTTCGGACTGCTCTCATGGGTTGGCACTGAGTGTCTTTGATTTTACTAGGAGCATTGTGCAAGCTCTTGGTTGATCTACCATTCTAGGGTCTGGAGAACATTGACCCTCTTCTCACAGCTCCACTAGGCAATGCCCCAGTGGGGACTCTGTGTGGGGCTCTGACCCCACATTTCCCTTCCTCACTGCCCTAGCAGAGGTTTTCCTTGAGAGATGCACCCCTGCAGCACACTTTGCCTGAACATCCTAGCGTTTTTATACATCTTCTGAAATCCAGGTGGAAGTGTCCCCAATCTCAATTCTTGACTTCTGTGCACCCACAGGCTGAACACCACATGTAAGCTGCCAAGGCTTGGAGCTTGCACCCTCTGAAGCAACAGTTCAAGCTGTACCTTGGTCCCCTTTAGCCATGGCTGGAACAGCTGGGATGCAGGGCACCAATTTCCTAGGCTGCACACAGCAGGGGGGCCCTGGACTGGCCCATGAAACTGTTTTTTCCTACTAGGCCCCTGGGCCTGTTTTGGGAGGGGCTGCTGCATAGGTCTCTGACTTACCCTGAAGAGATTTTCCTCATTGTCTTGGTGATTAACATTTGGCTCTTCATTACTTATGCAAATTTATGCAGAAAGCTAAAATTTTCCTTTACATCATTAGGCTGCAAATTTTCCAAACTTTTATGCTATGCTTCCTCTTGAATGCTTTGCTACTTAGAAATTTCTTCCACCATACACCCTAAATCATCTCTCTCAAGTTCAAAGTTACACAGATCCATAGGGCAGGGGCAAAATGCCACCAGTCTCCTTGCTAAAGCATAACAAGAGTCACTCACCTTTGCTTCAATTCCCAACAAGTTCCTCACATCCATCTGAGACTACCTCAGCCTGGACTTTATTGTCCATCACTATCAGCACTGTTTTCAAAGCCATTCAACAAGTCTTTAGGAAGTTCCAAACTTTCCCATGTTTTCCTATCTTCTTCTGAGCCCTCCAAACTGTTCCAACTGCTGCCTGTTACCCAGTTCCAAAGTCGCTTCCACATTTTTGGGTATATCAGCACCCTACTCTATGGGTACTATTTATTGTATCACTCAATTTTCATACTGCTATGAGGAAATACCTAAGACTGGGTAATTTATAAAGAAAAGCTCACAGTTCAGCATGGCTGGCAAGGTCTCAGGAAAATTATAATCATGATTGAAGGGAAAGCAAACACATCCTTTTTCACAAGCTAGTAGGAAGGAGAAGTGCAGAGCAAAGGGGGGAAAAAGCCCCTTATAAAACCATCAGATCTCGTGAGAACTCACCATCATGAGTACAGCACGGAAGTAACCATCCCCTGATTCAAGTACCTCCCACCAGTTCCCTCCTATGGCAAGTGGGGACTATGGGAACAACAATTCAAGATGAGATTTGGGTGGGAGATACAGCCAAACCATATTACTATAAAAATTATGTTTATACTATATCATGTTTTACTAAGTATTCAGTAGCATTATGTCTGTAAAAGCAATGTACATGCCTTAATTAAAAATACACTACTGCTAAAAGTTGCTCACCATCATCTGAGCCTTCAATGCTTCTGGAGAGTCTTGGCTCAATGTTGATAGTTGCTGATTTATCAGGGTAGTAGTTGCTGAGGTTGAATGGCTGTGGCAATTTCTTAATATAAGACAATGAAGTTTGTCACATATACTGAATCTTCCTTTCATGAAAGATTTCTCTAGCACATTATGCTATTTGATAGCATTTACCCACAGTAGAACTCTTTCAAATGTGGAGCCTATTCTCTCAAACCATGCAGCTGTTTTATGAAAAAGTTTATTTTATTTAATATTCTAAATCATTTGCTGTCATTTCAACAATGTCCACAGCCTCTTCATCAGGAGATTTCATCACAAAAGATCACTATCATTTTTCTTGCTCATCCATAAGAAGCAACTCCTCTTCCATTCATGTAATATCATAAGATTGCAGCAATTCAGTCACACCTTCAGGCTCCACTTCTAATTCGATCTCTCTTGCTATTTTCTCTACATCTGCAGTTGTTTCCTCCATGGAAGTCTTGAATAGCTCAATGTCACCCATTAAGGTTGGAATTAATTTATTCAAATGCCTGTTGATGTTGATATGTTGTCCTCCCATTCACAAATTTTCTTAATGGCATGTAGAAGGGTAAATTCTTTCAAAAAGTTGTACATTTACTTTCCCCACATCCATCAGAGAAATCACTACTTATGGCAGCTACATATAGCCTTATGAAATTTATTTCTTAAATAATAAGACTTGAAAGTCAAAATTACTTCTACGACTGCAGATGGGTGTTGTGTTAGGAGTCATCAAAACGCATTAGTCTCCTTGTACATCTCCATCAGAGCTCTTGGGTGACGAGATACATTGTTAATGAGTAATAATATTTTGAAAGGAATCTTTTTTTCTGAACAGTAGGTGTGAAGACTGGGCTTAAAATATTTAGTATACCATGCCATAAGCAGATGCGCTGTTATCAAGGCTTTGTTTTTTCATCTATGCAGCACAAGAGAAGTACATTTGGCATAATTTTTAACTGCGCTAGAATTTTCAGAGTAGAAGGGAACATTGGCTTAAACTTAAAGCCACTGGCTACATTACATACACCCCTATTAAGACAGTAAGCCTGTTCTTTAAAGCTTTGAAGCTGGGCTTTGACTTTTTCTCTCTAGCTGTGAAAGTCTTAGGTGATACCTTTTTCCAATAGAAGACTGTTTTATCTCCACTGAAAATCTGTTGTTTAGCATAGCCATCTTCGTCAATGATCTCAGCTAGATCTTCCGGATAACTTGCTGTAGCTTCTACTTTAGGACTTGCTGTTTCACCTTGCACTTTTATATTATGGAGATGGCTTCTTTCCTTAAACCTCATGAAAAGATCTCTGCTAGCTTCTAACTTTACTTCTGCAGCTTCTTCACCTCTCTCAGCCCTCATAGAAGTCAAGAGAATTGTGCCTTGCTCTGAATCAGGCTTTGGCTTATGTGAATGTTGTGGCTGGCTTGATCTTCTATTCAGACCACTGAAATTGTTTCACTTTCTTATCATTTGCATGTTCACTGAAGTAGCGCTTTGAATTTCCTTCAAGAAGTTTTCCTTTTGCATTTACAGATTGGCTGTTTTTTGCAAGAGGCTTAGCTTTTGGCCTATCACAGCTTGCGATATATCTTCCTCGCTAACCTTGATAATCTGTAGCTTTGAATTAAAGTGAGAGATGTGTAACCATTCCTTTCACTTGAACACTTAAAGGGCATTGTAAGGTTATTGCTCTATTCTGGGGAATAGAGAGGCCTGAGGAAAGGAAGAGAGATATGGGAATGGCTGGACAGTGGAGCAGCTAAGACACACAAAACATTTATCAATTAAGTTTGCCACTTTACATGGGTGCTGTTTGTGGCACACCAAAATAATTGTAATATCAAGGATCACTGATCACAGATCACCATAATAGATATAAAAATAATAATAAAGTTTGAAATATTGCAAAAATTACTGAAATGGGATAGAAAGGGACAAGGTGAGCACATGCTATTGAAAAAATGATGCCCATGGATTCGTTTGATTCAGGGTTGCCACAAACCTTCCATTTGTTAAAAAAAAATAAGTAATATCTGGAAAGCACAATAAGGGAAAGAACAATAAAACAAGGTATGACTGTATCTCTATTGATCTGCTCCCAAGCATGTGGAGATGAGTTACTTTTGGCCAACAAAGTAAATGAAAAAAAAAGTGCTAGATGTAAAGGAAAGGAAAGAGCAGCTAGACTCTGCCACCATTTCTGCGACTGTCTTTCACCTAATTTAACCATGACCTTCAAAGAGCAATGGCTACTACTTACTTCTATCTTCCAAACGTCATGGAATTTCCTGTTTTGACCAACTCTGATCTGGTACAATGCAGGGAAAGGATTTCAAAAGCTGTAATGCCAGCTAAACCAAATTGATGTGCTTCGAACTACCACAGTGACTATAGGTTGAGCTGAACATAATGTCCAGGTAGATGAAATCAAGGTCCTTGAATTCTGTTCATTTAAGCTGATAAGAAATATTTATTAGTATGTCTTAATAATGGGAGACACAGACCTCAATTTTGTCACAATACTATATCTGAGCCAAGAAAAGCAGATAAAGGCATTAAATCATTATTCTGAATAATAAATCTCTATGCCTACATTATCAAAGTAGCTTATGAGGAAACTATGTAAGAAAAACTTGCGTTAACTTGGTATCAGCTCTAATTTTTTATTCCATTCTGATTGAACCCATACAAAACATTAACAGTCCTTTTATTTAAATTAATGAAAATAGTGCATTATATAACATCATTTCCTATGCATTTACTATTACTTACTTACTTGCACCCATGTTCTTAAGTATAAGACTTAAGTAGATTTTACAGTTTCATTATATACTGTCCTATTAGGACCAAAGTAATCAGATATAAAATGTTTCTGGATCTCTCCTCGAATTTTCTGGTGCCCCTTTGCAGTCAACTCCCCTCAACTCAGCCTCTAGTAACCAATGGCCAGTTTTCAGTTACTAAACTTTTGTGTTTTTTGTTAATTTCAAGCAAATGGAAGCAAGTGTTCCATCTTTTCTGTTTGTCTTCTTCACTTAGTATAGGGCTCCAGAGATTCAGTCATATATGGATTTTATACCTTTTAATTGTTAAATATTATTCTGTGTAATAAATATGTTACAATTTGCTAATCCTTTCACCAGCGATGGATATTAGGGTGTTTCTAGTTTGATGCTATTATGAATAAAGTTATTATGATAACTTAGTACACATTTTCGTCAGGACATACATTTTTGTTTCTCTTGGAAAATACCTAAAAGTGGGATTGTTGGGTTATATAAAATGTGTTTAATTTAATGAGAAATCACCAGGCAGTTTGCTAAAGTGACTTACAGTTTTGCATTCCTACACTAATATATTAGAGTGCATGTTGTTTCATGTTCTAAAAAACATTTATTTTCTGTGTATGTGTGTTGGGGTGTGTGTGTGTGTGTGTGTGTGTGTGTGTGTGTGTGTGTGTGTTTAAACTGGCCATTCTACTGGGTATAGAATTATATGTCCTTGTGGTTTATTATTATTATTATTTTTTGACGGAGTCTCATTCTGTCACCCAGACTGGTGGCACCATCTTGGCTCACTGCAACTTCCGCCTCCCGGGTTCAAGCAATTTTCCTGCCTTGGCCTCCCAAGTGGCTGGGTCTACAGGCACATGCCACCATGCCTGGCTAATTTTTTTATTTTTAGTAGAGACAGGGTTTCACCATGTTGGTCAGGCTGGTCTTGAACTCCTAACCTCAAATGATCCACCTGCCTCAGCCTCCTAAAGTGCTGGGATTACAGACATGAGCCACTGCACCCAGCCCTTGTGGTTTTAATTTTTACTTACCTCATGATAAATTATGCGAAGTATATTTCAATAGGCACATTTGCCATTTATATAACTTCTTTGTAGAAATACCAGTTCAAATGTTTTGCTCATTTTAAAATCAGTTTATATTACTATTATTTTTGATTTGTAAAAGTAACTCATATTCTGAATACAAGCTCTCAATTCGATATATATTTTGTAAATATCTTCCCTCAGTTTGTGGCTTAGTTTTACATTCTTTAAATGCCTTTTGAATGATGAAATGAAGTTTGATGACTTTCAATTTGTCTTTTTAAAAGCCATATTATGTTGAGTCGTTTAGTAAGTGTTTAACATTATAAGAAACTCAAAGAGTAATTTATATTTTAATGCATATTTAGAAAAGAAAAAAATTGAAAATTAATGAAGTAATCATTTATCTCAATAATTTTGTTTAAAAAAATAAACATAAAAAATAAAAAGAAATAAATACTAAATATAACAGCAAAAATTAATAAAATAGAAAACATTGATTGTATTATAGAATTTCAGCAAAGTTAAGAAATGTTCTGTAAATAGACTAATAAAATACATCAGCTTCAGACAAACCTGATTACAGAAGACAAAAGCTTAATTAACTTAATGAAGATATAATAAATGAGATACCACTATAGGCACTGTGGAGATTAAACAAATAATAACAGGGCGTTATGTACAAATTTATGTTGATACATTTGAAAATGTTGAATGGATAAATTGTATTACTTACCAAAACTTATTCACGCGGAAATAAGAAATAGAATACCCAAATATTCTTATAATTATCGTATTAAATATATTAAATGTGTAATTAAATTTAATTATACAAAGAAAGAAGATAAAGGAAAAAAACAGTATCTGCTTCCAGATGGCTACATTCTTAAGTTCCATTAAATATTTAAGGAAGAAAAATTTCCAATATTGTGCCAAATCTTCCATAAAATAGGAAAAAATGGTACATTTCACAATATATTTTAGTAAATTATCCTAATCTTGATACTGAAATGTTATGAGAATTTATAAAGAAGAAAACGTATAGAGCAATATTTCTCAAAAATACAAATTAAAAAGTCAACAATATGTTAGAAAGCTGCATCTAACAATACATAAAATGAGCAAAGTATGATTACTAAACTGGATTTATCTCAGAAATGTAAGATCAGATTAACATTTAAAAGCAACCAATGTAATTTGCCATATTTTCAAAATTAAAGAGAATTATGAGATGACTATACAAACACATATAGAGAAAAATTGACAAACTCAAAGTCTTCTCATAATAGCAAATTAAGATTAGAAAATAATTAATCTAAACTAAATTGTTTTTTTCTGGTAAACAATCTCAATAAAACCTAACAAACACGCAAACACTTATAGCAAAATTAATACTTACTGTTGAAACAAAGCATTCCCTGTGAAACTGATAATTAAATATGAATAATCTTTAAGTTTAGAAAGAACTATACTATAATTCCAGCTGCTCTACATTTTGCTGATATGTCCTTAAACAAATAAAATACATATGCATAAATATGCATATAAATTCATAACTACATAAATGAATAAGAAATGATGAAATGATGTATAAGGAAGTGAAAAGAAGAATTAAAGTTCTTATTATCTGCATATAATGTACTCATACACACAGAAGGTCCAAAAGAATCTTCAGAAACTATTACACTTAAAAAGGGGATTGTACAAGTTTATTATTATTCAAAAATTAATAGTATTTTGCATATTGCAATAAAGAAGATACATATGATGGTGCCACTGCACTACAGCCTGGGTGACAGAGCAAGACCCTGTCTCAAAACAAAACAAAATTTCTTTATTTTGATCTGGGTGGTAGTTTCATGAGTGTATGCAAGTGCAAAAATTCATGGAATGTGTCTTGTGCACTTATATTGTGCATGTTATGTATCTCGAGTTTTTAAGCAGTGAGAAACCATTGTAAGATTAATAGGTGAATGACATGAAAAAAATAAATAAAAATAAAAATAAACATTATACTATTTAAAATAACATAAACATTAAATTTCTAGAAATAAATCTAGCAAATTATGTACTAGACCTTTACAGAGACAACCAAAAATCATTATTGAGAGATAATCAAAATGATCCAAGAATAAGCAAATAATATTCAATTTTTTATAGATTAGGATATTCAAATTTTACAGATGTCAGTGATCCTTACTTTATAGACATAATGTAACACCAAACAAAACCAAGTCTTTTATAATTATTTCATAGCAATTAATAGGTTTATTTTTAAATGTATATGATAAGGCAAAGTGCAAAGAATAGTCCATGCATTCTTGAAGAAGAAATAAGAAGATGGTTGGACTTACTCCACCAAAAAATAAATACTATTGTCACACTGCAGTAAATGAGATAATAGGATTATTGCTTTAAGGGAATGTAATAGACCAATGGCGAAACATTGAAAGCCCAGATTGATCCATCCCTTTGTAGACACTTGACATTTGATGTATGACAATGTTACAGTTAAGAGCTCTGTCTAGGATTTTAGTTATGTAACATTCCCAAACAGGCAAAGCAAATCTGTATCATTTAGAAAAGCATAAGTCATTTGGTTAAAAGGGCAAGTAAAAAGATGGGATTTGATACAATTTTTATCATGGCTGTTTTCCAAGGTTGGGAGATTTTTATGAATGGGAGGAGCACTAAGAAAGCTTCTGAGGCACAGGAATTGTCCTTTTTTGCCTAGGTTGATGGTTAGACAGAGGTTAGCATTTTAGAAAGACCAAGCTTAGTTTAATGTTTAATGAAATTATCTGTAGGTAGGTAGGTAGGTAGGTAGGTAGATAGATAGATAGATAGATATTCTACTATGAATATTTAAAGTCATACACACAAAAACAGGGGACTTGAAGTTCAGAAAGAACCATGTTGTAATTTCAGCTCCCCTACATGTTGCTGCTATGTCCTTTAAGAATTGCTTAGTGACCCCCAATGCTTAAATATCTTACTCTGTGAAATAGCGATGACATTTCTTTGAATCATTGTCATGAGAATTCCAGATATTTGGCTATTCAGGAACTAGCTAATGCTGCCACTAACAGTTATTGTTTGTGATTGTCAGACAGCCTCTGAAATTCTTTATAGGTATTAACTCTTTTAATTCCCACATTCACTTTATCAGATAGGTACTATTATTACAGAATTTCCCTCTAACTATGACCCTTTCATTTGGAGTAAAGCTTCTGGGAGTTACATTACAAATCTCTGTGAGACAGGCGTATCTCTATCTTGGTTACCATTAAGTCCGGTACTAAATTAACATGTTTAAATTCTGACCTCAGGGTAGCCTTAAAACTAGTCACAGATACAGGTCACTGTAAATTATCTGCTTGGACTCACCATTTGTTTTTTCAGAACAGAGCAATTAAACTTTAATTGAGGAAATAAGAATTCTCTAGGAATGGCATAAGATTAATGCAATTCTACTCTCTTACTAACTCATAAATTCCTCTGAGAAGGAACACAGTGTTTCCACTGGAATAAAATCCTGATTAGGGCAGGTGAGTACTTGTAGAACAAAGAAGGAGTTAAGCTGGTGTCCAGGTTTTGAGAATAATATTACAAGTATTCTTTAGGAGGCAAGAAAAATGATTGTTTGCTTTTGAGAAGAAAAGGAGAATAATGAAGTGGAGACAGGGCAGAAAGAGGAGGAGAGAAGGAGAAAAAGAAGGAGGAGGAAATCTGCAACTTTTCAATAAAGTTATTGAAGCTCACAAAATTCTTAATGCAGCAACTGTAAATTTTTGCAGAAACCATTTGAAGCGCTTCATTTTGTGCCCTCATGAATAAGGAGCAAAGCTTGTTATATCAGTAAAGAACCATAAGACAGAGCAGATCATAAGAAAGCAGAAACTCCAGAATCAGCAGATATCCTTGGGGAAAAGTTTGGTCAGTTCATCAGGATGGAACTAGGAGCATGAGCTAAGATCACCAAGGTGTCCAAGCGCCAGGGGGGCTTTAAATCACAACTGTGATCTAGAAAAATAGAAACAAAATGCCAGATGAAAGATCACAGTGGCCTGGAGTAACCCAATAGATTCATGGAGGAAGTGGGAAATAATATTTCATTTCATATGGGGGAAAAGCAAACTTAAAATCATTGAGCTTATTTGCAAATGCAAGAGCTGAAGGCTTTCATAATAAATATAAAAATAAGTCTTACATGATTCTTATTTTCTTTGTAATTGTCCCTAGAAAGTGACAGAATGAAAAATGCAAGATGCTAACCCACCTCCCCATTCTGCAATGCTAAGACTTTCCTTGGAGGTCATACACAACACTTAGCTAGGAACTCCCACGATTATTGATGGCAGCAGCCAGCAGAATAAAAATTCCATAGGTAGGCAGTAAATATTTGAAAAGACCTTTCAGTTTCGGGAATGGTTTATATTGTTGCTTAAAAATGTAGTTGGAGATCCATGGGAGCCTATGATTGGGTGCGGCATGTTTTACAAATGATCCCCATTTGTCCTGAGTGGGAAACATTCCACCCTGTAAATGTCAGTTTCACACTGACCAGACGTGATGAATGACTACTCTGGCTCCTATTAATATGGAGGTCACACATTTAGAAAAAAAAAAAAAATAGAGACCATTGCAAAATTAATTCTCCCTCTCAGTCTGGCTAAAATGATAGGAAAGGAAATGGGAAGAGTGAGTTAGCAAAAATATGAAACATCAAGTTTCTTTTCTGAATGTCTCTCTGAGCTTCCAACTTCATAAAGGAATTATCTTAATCATATTGAAAAAAAATGAGAGGGCTTGAAATACAATCGCAGATGGAAACTCTGACACAGGGTAGTATAGCATAAATATCTAGGCACTCAAGCCTGGGATATTGCAAGCATGATTCCATAGCTCAACCCCTGAAAGGAATAATAATTACTATTTGGCTATTTGTCAGGGTGAGGGTTCCACTGGAGGGAACGTCTTATTCAATTTGGGAGCTAAAATTACACAACTGGTGAGATATTAAATAACAGCACAAAGCTGAAAAGAGAAAGAAGGCAAGTAAGTAGTGGAATTGTAAGTGAGGCAAAAGTAGACATAAAAGTGAAAAGGGCCTAAAAGAGAGGGTGGTTGGACTCTCAGGTGCTACTTTGGGTTTAATATGATCATATGCAAATTTGCATGATGTTTTTGTAATCTATGTATGTGTTTATTAATGATAAATGATGTCACCTTGCAATTAGTAAGTGTGGTAAACTGATTAATCAACCAACAAATATTTATTAAGAGCCTAATCAAAGCCAGTGCCAAGTGTTGTAGAGGATGTATAAATTATAGTCCTTATCTTGTAATTTACTTGAGGAATAAGATTATACACACAAAATCTAGCAATATTAGACAAAATATGGCATATTCTAAGTGAGTGGTATTAGTACTATATATGCACCATGGGATTTCACAGAGGGGAAACAGCCTGCATGCTAGGTGAAAAAATTCATGAAGGTACAGGTGGGGACAGAACACAGAGTATGTACTGCAGATTTAAGCTTTGAGGATCAATTTGTATTCCTTTTTTGAATATACATTAGACAAATACATACAGTGTGTACTTTCAACATTCTGGAAAGGATACTAGTATTGGATACACAAACAAGTTGAGCCTCTGGTATTACAAATTATCTTTCAAATTAGGTGAATCATTTTTTATTGCTTGGTTTGGCAGAATGAGTCAGGAATATCGGCTTCTGCCTTTACGAAAGAATCAGCATATTCCTTGGGGAAAAATTGCTTTAGTGTGTTGTGGAATGTTCCTTGGTCCCTTGGTTTTAAATACAGCCCTACAGTAAACTAAGAAATAGACAAATTGCACTAAATATATGTTAAATATTAAGCCATTTTATCTGAAAATTGGTGTATGAATGTTGGGGGTTGGTGTTTAATCTCTGGTATTCTTGAAGAAAAGACCAGCTTATATATGAGTTACTACAAAAATATTTAGGCATCACCGTGTTTTATGAAGGAGGCCCCTGAAGCCCCTGGGTAGGGGTTAGAGCAAGGACAGACACTTTTTCTTGACAAAGGTATTAAGGTATCCATTATAACCTTCTGACCATCAAATTACTCTCTGTTTGTCATACCATTTTAAATTTAAATGGTACCAGGGCCTTAAATGTCAGGATTTCTGTTATAACTTAGACTCTAGTGTCTTTAATTAATGCTTCATGTTCCTGTTATGGTTGTTTAGAATTTGCTGAAATCCCTAGAGCCATAAATTTCTTTTACAGGTCTTAGCGGTATGAACTTTAACAAAACAGCTATAAAGGGGTAATAGGCAAGGGCAGTATATCACAGAGCAGCAACAGCAAGATGGGAGGAAGGAGGGAATATTTTGCAAAGAGATTAAAAGATTTTGTTTTTGTTGAGGGGTTTGAAACAGGAACAAATTGGACATAAAACTTAGGCAAGAAAGCATGATCTCCTTTAATGTCTTGAGTAGGTATAAGTTGCCACGTTTCACAATATATACAGTTTCATTGAACTCTCATTCCATTCAAATCAAGTTCATTTAACTGAACGCATTTTCTTCCAATGCCTACTGTGTGTCTAATATTTTCTTGTTGCTAAGGAAGCTATAGAGAAAGAAAAAGGCAACCTCCTGTCTCATTAATCTCAAAAACTAGTTTTGGAAGCAAGATTAGCAGATATGAAGCAATTGTAGACCATTACCATAAATCTGCCAAGGTGCATATAATAGTCTGAGAATTTTGAACACTACTGCATCTCACAGGAAAAGACCCAGTGAGAACCAGCATTAACACGGGATCAACCCCAAAGTAGCAAACATGAAATGTTTCTTGTAAAATGGAGTATCCATTGGAACGTGGAAACACAGGAGAAGGCCATTCCAGAGGAGGGAATGGCACAAAAAACTCACAAAGACAGAGTAAAACATATGGCATCACATAGTGGATAAAAATGTGGTTTTAGATTCAGAAAGATCTAGTTATAAATTATTTACTGTTACATTATTTGTTTATAAAAGTAAGGACTAGCTGAAGAGAAATAATGGTTGGAATTTTAAATATTTCAAAAATATTTAAAATGGTTGAAATAGGAATTAAAATCCACTTAGGAGTATTTTAAATATAAACTGCTTATATAAGGTTGGACAACAGATTAATATGCTAAAGTTGTTTTGTTGTTGTTGTTGTTGTTTGCATAACAATTCTTCAAATTTCTGTTAGCTTTCCATTTACATAGAATGATCAAAAAGGGAAAGAGATGGGGAGGAAGACGGGATGGAAATCCATTTGTAATCCAAATGGATGAACTCCCAATAGGGCATCCCATCCCACTCCATCCCAAAGTGCAAATTATCTATATTTGCACTTCAAAACAATATGTTTACAAAGGAAAAAAAAAGTTGTAAGTTATTTCTTTAACTACACAGACCTGCACTGATGAATGGTGTTGATTTTTTTTTTAGTTTTTATAATCTAGAAATATTAAACACAATAGCAATAGTGAGATCTGCTACAACAATGGATGGTCAGTATATCAAGACTTCTCTTAGATCACTGTTTCCATATTCCATAATAAATATTTATTATTTGATTTACTTTACTTGATAATTTTATAGGTATTAGAGTGAATTTGAATTTAATTTTATAAATATTTGTGAAATGTTTTATCATTTAAGTGAGGGTAGGCTGGATGATGCTGTAGTAACAAATAACCATAAAACCACAGTAACGTAAAATACTGTTTGCTTACTCTTTCTCCAAGCTACATGTACCCATTCCAAGTCACCGGTGTTCTGTTCAGATAGTCCTTATTCATGAAATAACATTAACAGAGCTTCTACTATCTGGAAGATCTTCAGTTTCTATGGCAAATTAAGGACGGAGACATGGCAAATTGCATGCAGACTCTTATGGAGCTGTTTCTCAGAGTGGCCATTCAGTTCCAGTCACATGGATCATGCCTAACTTTAAGCTTGGTAGTGGAAGGGTGTAACACTAACATGAGGCAAAGAAAAAGAAAACCAGAAATTTAGATAAGTGCTAATTAATCTAACAACGAGTACTGAGACTTCAGACGGGAAAGATATAAAATTCCTGTGACTTAATGATGTTCCCATATTTGTTGGGAGATGGAGATATTAAACATGTAAACTATAAATAACAATATGAAATAGTGGTAAATGCCATGATGGAAAAAAAAAAAAAAAAAAAAAAAACAGGGCAGTAAACTATAGAACAATGGAGACGGGAATGCCTTAGCTGTGGTAGTCAAGAAATAACCCTCTGAATAGTTGAAAACAAACCTGAAAACTAAATGCTTAAGGGTCATTCTGCTCTGCCACAATGTGTTATTCAGGTAATAGCACTCTATACAACAAATTCTTAAACACTGAAGAGAAAAAGAAAGAGACACTGCCTCATTACTGTAAGGTGGGGATGGAAGTCAGAGTTCTTCCCATTGATTCCACTTGGGAAGGGTGGAAATTCATTGCTTTAGGGGTGGGATGAATGTTGAACTTTGCCCATAGGGTTTATCATGGAAGCGTACCCCCTCATTACTGAAAGATGTGTCTGGAAGTCAGAATTTCAACACAGGTTGAGAGATGGGGGGCCTATGCTAAAAATTTAGTATAGAGATTATATACGACAAGGTTCCACTCATGGACTTCACTGCTTCAGCATGCATTGTGGAGGGGGGTGGGTGTGGCTTTCTTTGAAGTGTTCACCTTAAGAACAGAATGATATTGTTAAAATATTCTTTTGTAACCTTGCTTTTCTGGTCTTTTGGTTAAATACAGCAAGCAAGCACAAAGTTTTATATGCAACTGTTGGAAATTCTCGATTGAGGGCTTTTCTTAAACATTGAGATTGGGATATATATATATAGAGAGAGAGAGATGAGAGAGAAAGAGGTGTGTGTGTGTGTGTGTGTGTGTGTGTGTGAGAGAGAGAGAGAGAGAGAGAGAGAGAGAGAGATCCCAATCTCAAAAAAGAAAAAAAAAACTCAAAAAAGTAAAAAAAGAAAGAAAAAGAAGACAGAGAACGCACCTGTCATTGTTCCTCACGCTTCCAAATCCTTAGCCTGCCTGCATTTTTTTCTCCATTTTTCAGAGTCTCGATAGGTGGCTTTTGTGTGTGTGTGTTGTTTCTTTTTTTTTTTTTTTTTTTTTTTTTGTCATTTGCAGAAGGACTAAAATGGAATGTGTTTACTCTGTCTTGTTCAGAAATGAAATCTTCCCCAAATGTAGCTAAACAAACAAAACAGGCAAAAAGATAAAAGGAGAATATTGATACTTGATTGAATTAATGAATACACTTCTATATGATTCAAAGAGTAAATCATAGAGGAAGAATCATAGAAGACATCATAGCTGAAGCCAAGACAAATTTTAATTGAAAAATAAAGAAAATACTGTATACCAAAATACATACACTGCAGCTAAAGTCATGGTAATATGGAAATGTATTGTTTTAAATAAACATACTAATAAAGATTAGAAGATAAGAATCAGTTACTTAAGTATCCATCTTAAGAACGATTAAATGAAAAGAACTAGGAAGGAAATAATAAAAATATAAGTAGAAATTAACAAAATAAAGGACTTACATACTAGTCAAAATCAATAAGATCTTGCTTTTTAGAAAATGTAATAAAATTAAAAATTCTTTAGTGTTTCTGATTAAGAAAAAAAAACAGGATAAATCAACGACAGTACAGATGAAAAGGAGACATAATTACAGATCTTTCTGATATTAGGAAGATTATCATATGATGTTATAAACAACAACATGTTTGAAAATTCAGTTGATACAGAACTGATAAAACTGAAAAAAGAAAGAAAGAACATGAGGATTTATATAGCTACTGAAATTAAAGAAATGACATCTATAATTAAAAATCATTACATAAAGAAAACACCAAGTCCAGATGGCTTTACCAGCAAATTGTACCAAACACATATAGAAGAAAGAACATTCTAACACAAACTCTTCCAGACAATTGAAAATAGGAAATGGTCGCTAAATCATTTGTTGGTGCTAACAAACACCTACATACCAAAACCTGACAATAGTATTTTCTTCTAAAAGCAAATTACTGGCAGTCTGACTCATAAACTTTTTTAAAAATTGCTATACAAATTTTAACACACTGAATTCAACACCATATGCAAAGTTTAAGCCAAGATATCCAAGTTAGGTTTATTTTTAGAAAACAAGATTGGGTTAAAAATCAAAAGACAAATTACCATAATTCACCATATTAACAGAATAAAGGAGAACATTCACAGACATAAAAAGATTCAGAAATTCCATTTGATAAAATTCAGCACCCTTTAGTGGGAAAACTCTTAGCAAAATTGGAAAAGAAGGAATTTTCTTTAATTTGATTTTAAAAATCTGCAACAATCACGTAACAAACATATCTCATGAGGAAATGTTGAAAACTTTTGAAGGTAAAAATTACTTATATTTCATGTTTTATTAAAAGGTCTAACTAGTGAACTCATGTAATCAATGGAAAGAAAATAACTTCAAAGACATAAATAAAACTGTCAGATTTTTTTGTTGGTGGTGGTGGTTTTTATTTTTTTTTTTGAAGGTTTTTTTTTTTTTTTTGAGACAGAGTCTTTCTCTCTGTCTTCCAGGTTGAAGTGCCGTGGCGCGATTTCCGTTCACTGCAAGCTCCGCCTCCCGGGTTCACGCCATTCTCCTGCCTCAGCCTCCCTGGTAGCTGGGACTACAGGCGCGCACCACCTCGCCCGGCTAATTTTTTGTATTTTTAGTAGAGACGGGGTTTCACCATGTTAGCCAGGATGGTCTCAATCTCCTGACCTCGTGATCTGCCCGCCTCAGCCTCCCAAAGTGCTCAGATTTTAAGATTACATATATATGTGTATGTGTGTATATATATATTTAAAAATTTTAAAAATCTACACATAAATAATTTGATTGTTAAGTGCGTTTGATAAGGAAGCCAGGAACAAGGTGTGGTAGGTAGAATTTTAGTGATGTACTGTCAAGAGTCCCATATTCTGATTATTCAAGCAAACACGTGTAGATACTATTGTGAATGAATTGTTTGGATGTCACTTTTAAATTATTTATTTTTTATTTTTATTTTTAGACAAGTCTCGCTCTGTCACTCAGGCTGGAGTGCAGTGGCACGATCTCAGCTCACTGTAAGCTCTGCCTCCCGGGTTCAAGCAATTCTCTGCCTCAGCCTCCTGAGTGACTGGGATTACAGGGGCCTGCCACAATGCCCAGCTGATTTTTTTGTATTTCTAGTAGAGACAGGGTTTCAGCATCTTGGCCAGGCTGGTCTTGAACTCCTGACCTCGTGATCCACCCACCTCAGCCTCCCAAAGTGCTGGGATTACAGACGTGGGCTACTGAGCCCGGCCGGATGTTATTAAGATTATTAATCAGATAATTTTAAAATGGAGTGGTTAACCTGGGTTACCTGGTCGGGCCCAACGTAATAACTGGAGCACTTAAAAGCAGAAGAGGAAGGCAGAAAAATAAGAGAGATCTGACAGATAAGGAGGCAGAGAAGAGATTGAAATAGGAAGTGAGGTCACAGAAACTTAAGGGAAGAGCTTGAGTCACTATTGCTGGCTTTCGAGGTGGAGGAATGAGCCAAGAATGTGATTGCCCTCTCGAAGCTGAGAATAAACCCTGGCTAAAGCTAGTAAGAAAGAAAAAAAAAAGGTGGGGATGGGGGGAATCAGTCCTGTAACTCCGTGGAACTGAATTATGCCAAGAATTTTAATGATGTTGGGAAAAAAATCGTCCACTGAGCCCCTAGAAAGAGATCCAACTGAGCCATGCTGAGTCCAGACTTCTGACTGATTAAACTGTGAGATAATAAATGGGTGCTGTTTTAAAGCCACTAAGTTTGTGTAATTCGTTACAACAGCATTAGAAAACTAATACACAGGTTGAATATTCAAAAGGAAATTCCATTTTTATGTTTCGCCAACCAATAGAAAGGGAAAGTAAATCATGTATACCATTTATAATAGCATAAATATACACAAGAACAAAAGTTAACCAGATATGTGAAGACCTCTGGAAAGGAATTGCAGTTATTTATTTAGAAAAATTAATGCTATCCTAAATAATTAAAAGGATATTTCCTCTTCACGGCCTGGAAGACTCAACATTTTGAAGAAGTCAATACTCTCCATATTGATCTTTATATTCAATGCAGTCTCAATCAAAGTCCCAGTACATTTTGTTTTAGTAATTGACAAACTCATTATAACATTTATAAAAATGCAAAAGACCAAAAATAGCAAATACAAATTAAAGAATAAGTAGCTGGAATAACTTTCTTTCTCAAATCTCAAAGCTTATAACAGAAGTTAACAATAACTAAGGCAGTGTCTCATCAGGGCCAAAAATATATACAAACAAACCAGCAAAACAAAATAACAAGTTCATAAACTGACCTGTGCATATATGGGTAGTTGATTTATATCAATATTTCCATTGCAGAACAGTAGAAAAATACTTCTTTTCAATATGTGTGTAGTGATGGTGTAATTCGAATCCATATGAAAAAAAATAATTGAAACTTGATTTCTAACAAGTTTGTGTGGTCACATACACATACAAAAATTAATTCAAGATCATAATCCTTAAGATCAAAGGCAAGAACAATGCAGCTTCTGGAAGATAATACAGTTAGATGTTTTCATGACCTCAGGATAAGAACAAATGGACAAAACAACTTGTTTGCAACATAGTGGGGAAGAAATCAATGTAAATACACTTGAAATATAAGATACAAATTCCATCTCAGTAGCATTCATTGAAGGAAGCATGTAGGCTCAGAAAAGGAGAAATAAATATTTTAGCATTGTAGAAAGTGAAGATTGGGAAATAATAACTTTTATTATTTTTTAAGTACCAGAAAGTGAATGAGATAGGCATTGATATCCTGATATGACTAGGATTCTATTAGTTGACCTTTGAAATCAGAATTATTTTGTTTCTGTTTTTTAAATTTTACAAATATTATTTTTAAAACTATGTTTACAAAAATGTCAAAAATACATTTTGGAGTAAAGACCATGACAGTCATTTATCTATCACCCAGTCTCAATGACAATCAAAACATGGCCAATGTCCCTTCATCTAGACCTTTACACAAATTTCAGAAATGTTTTTATTGATGAAAGAAATCAATAAGGAAAATATTAAATATGTTTATTAAAATATGCTTTGCAAGTGTGCCATTTATGCTATTTAATATTTGTAATAATCCAGAAACATAGGTGATATCATTACCATTTTACAGTTAAAAAGCTGTAAAAGCTTTTGTGCCACTTCAGGTCTTTGTAGGCACACGTGTCTTAGTTAAAGCAGTTGCTTCAGTTTTACTCCTGCTCAGTTTGGACTCCCAAACAGGTGCCACTTAACAATCCCTTCCCTTATATCTATGTCTCAGGCCTTTTATCTCTTTCCTATGATTCCTTGTTGATGCCTTTGCTGAACTTCAACTAGACTTCCATGCAGTCATAACCAGGAAAGCAATGGACAAACTTTTGTACAGTAAGAAATACAAAAAAAGGATGATTTTCTCCCTTTCTCCTCTTTGATAAAGAGTCTTGAGATGCCATTGACCTGGCTCCCTAGGGATAATTCCATTAAACTGGGTAACAGGTTTCATTTAATGGCAAGCATCTGATATTATATCTTCCTCTTGGCTCTCTCTTCTGCCCTGCATTTCTGTGCTTATCATTACTTTTGTTACCCTGCACAGCAGTCCATTATGAAAGAATAGAATAGAAACCCTCTGCCTTAGGCTCTGTTCTCTGTGTAACTCAGACTAAAGCATAAGTTCAATAACTTAAGAATTTTGACTAAGTTTACACAGCTATCATGGGTCAAAATTAAAATTCAAACTAAGGGTCTTCTTAATCTAAAGCCAGCGTTCTTCATCTGCATTGTTCAGCATCATAAGTGAATGTCAACTATGTTTATGTGTAAAGTTGACATTGATAATATGGGCTACCTTCCTGAGAATTTCACTGAATTTTAGATATTTTTTGTATTTATGATATGGGAAAGTAGAAATTATTCAATCTGGGGCCATATTAAAGGACTTTTTCAGGTAATCTTTGAGTGTCCATTCTTATTTGACAGTGGTAATAAATCACTGATTGGAATCTGTCATGTATCATCAGTTCTTGTTGACTGGTGAGCATCACTGCTATATGATTGGGAAGGGACCCAGGTATTTAATTGCAGGGATTCAAATATTAGTGGCTATAGGCTTTTTTTTTCTCCTCTGTTTCTCTGAAGGAGAGCCCTCCAGCATCCACTCTGGCAGCGAGAATTACTATTACTGTGAAGGTAAGGAGAACAGAGTATCTAATTGTTCATCCAAGATTTTCATACAATAATTCTGTTTCAGTGTATCACCTCACTGCCATCCGTCCTTTGCTTGATGTACACAACAATCTGGTTTGATTTTTATAGAAAATAACCTCTTATCCTCTATGAGTGTTTGGAAACGGCAACTGCTTAACTGCTTGGAATGATGTAGAAGACATCTATGTGCAATATCTCATCCAACAAACTTTTAATTAATCCACTGCTTTTAGTCTCATATTTCTCTTTTACAGTTGAGGTGTGTGAATCTTCCCATTCTTGGTTTATCTCTGAGTTGCCCTACTTTGGAAACTTCTCTCTATACAGAAACATTTTAAGGGTTTGTGCTTTGTCAAATCATTAACAATGTCTTACCTATTTTTATATTCCAAAAATTTGTTGGCATGTCTCATCCACTCTTATTAATTTTGTACTTGTGATATTAGACCATTTCATTCATAAACAGTTATTATATTGGAGCTTGAAGTAGATTAGAAATAAATACATGTATTTAGTCTGCCATGCTTGACTAAAATTTCTATGGTGTATTTTCTATTTTTTAAAAAGCTACAGTTCTCATATTTTACTCAGTTTTTTTCAAAATTAAGAAGGAATAGTGTTTATAAGTTGATATTATGTATCCCGGGTGTTCCCGCAGGGAATTCTAGGATTTGACTCATTGGAGTTACTATGCAGGGGAAGTAAGCATTTGACAGCAGTCTGAAATAAAATCACTCATTAATCAATTAATTTATATATATATATATTGAATATATACTAGGTGCTGGGTTTGGGTTTGCAAGATTGCAGAGAAGAAACAGGAGACTTGTGTGTTAGAGAAAATTAAAGAAGACAGGTATGATTCAAGGCATAATGAATAAAAGTAAACAGGAAGAAAGCTAGGGTAAAGGGAGATCTTACATTTCTTAAACTAGGCTGAACATTGGTTTCATTCATTATATAATAGAAAGCTAATGAAACTTTTTAAGCATAAGAACACTACAAGTTAACATGTTTAGTTGAATAAACTTAATGTTGGAAAATGGATTGAAGTTGCCAGGAGAGGACACCCCAACACCACTTAGAAGATTACTATAATGATCTAATTGAGAGATGATTGAGACTTAGAAAAAAGGTGGTAATAGAAAAGGTGACAGGCTTGAGATTTATTGAGGAAAAGATCTTAAAGAATTTGATCTGTATTGCACATGAGTGGTGAAGAAGACAAATTCTCTACTAATGACTCTTGGTTATTTGCCTTTGGTGGAGAATAATAGCATTTTCTAAGATGAAGAAGGAGTGGCAAAATTTCTACAGTTGCTTTCAGAAGAGAATTACCAAAATTTGATTAGTTTGGAACACGTCAAATTTGTGGTCACCTTGACATGTTCATTTAGTGATTACAGGATAACATTTGGGTGTTCATGTATGAGGCAAGATATATAATGTTCAGAGTCATTAGTATATTTATGATACTTGCATGTATGGAAATTGGTTAGAGTTCTACTGAAAGAACTGCGACCTATACAAGATAATGAAAAATAATAGTAAGAAATAGAATTTTTAAAATATGTTATGAGGGACAATGTTTTAAGTTAGAGAGAATGGTGAACACTACTGAATGGTGTTTAAAAGTTCAGAAATAACTAAACTTTTCTATGGGCACAGTGGCTCACGCCAGTAATACCAGCACTTTGGAAGGCCAGGGCGGGCTGATCACGAGGTCAGGAGTTTGAGACTAGCCTGACCAATATGGTGTAACCCGGTCTCTACTAAAAATACAAAAATTAGCCGGGCATGGTGGCACGTGCCTGTAATCCCAGCTACTCAGGAGGCTAAGGCTAGTGAATCGCTTGAACTCGTGAGGCAGAGGTTGCAGTGAGCCGAGACTGCGCTACTGCACTCCAGCCTGGGTGATAAAGCAAGACTCCATCTCAAAAAAAAAAAAAAAAAAAAAAGGTTTTGAAGGATAAGGACCAACAATGCCTTGGCGGGAGGAATTGAATAGTGGGAACAGTAGGCAGGCTGGAGAGGGTTGACAATGATCATAGGAGATAAAGAATTGGAGATACTGGTGCAGACAGCAGTTATATGAAATGTGTATTCTTTTAAAGATGTGAAGGGTGATAGCCTATTTGTCAGTAGGAATTATCTAGTTGAGAGACAGAGACAAAGTTGCTACAGTGGGAATAACTGAAGGAACAAATGCATTGAGAAAGTAAAGTCCACGTTTGGAGAAACTGACCTCAGAGGACAGCAGGATCACATTCTCTGCTATAAAAAGGAGAAACAAGAAGAAATTAAATACAGAAGGTGGTGATAGGATGAGTTTCTGTTTCATGGTTTCCATTTTGTCAGTAAAGCCCTTCATACTAGTTATACAAGTTGTTGAGGTTGAAGGGAGTGGGGAAGATGCAAAAGTATTACTGGTAATGAGAGGCTAATTTTTTAAAATATAGTGAGATAGTATTGTTGTGTACAGTTATGTGCCTATTTGAAGTTGGTTCTATGAGTAATAGAGTAACTTGTCTGAATCATCATCTGCCTCAGTAAAGCACAATCTCAAGCAGTGCTCCACTGAGCATGTGTGCAAATATTAAAAAAAAAAAAAAAGCCAGTAGTTGATTGCCTATAAGAGTGTGGTTTTGTCTGGTAGTACAATTATTGCAGAGAAAGCACTGAAATTTGTTTTTACTAACTACAGCATATGAGGGCAATAATTATGGAGATAAAACAGGGTGGTGGAGGGGTGATAGATATAAAGAGAGAAGTAAATTTGGGTTCTTGATAAGTTGAAAAACAATTCCAGAGCAGATCTTAGGATAAGATGTAATTCTAGACAAGTGGATATTGGTTCCCTGACATTAAGATGTAGTTTCTGGTGCTGGTAAAGTTTGGGCAGTGGCCATAGGAGTAAATAAATGGAGCTGAGTGGAAGAAATGTTCATGATAGAAGAAGAGGTCAAAGTGAGAGTCTAGATATTGGATCCATATAGGTGTTGAATATATTAATACTAAGCATAGTAACTAGTTTTTGATAGAAACAAAGGCAGTGAGATTGGTCTAAATGACTCGTGTGATTCTTCCAAATGTTGAGATTTAATAATTCTGTTATTAAATTTTAATTATATCATTATATACTTTATCTTACTAAGCATTACTTTTTAATGGTAAACTAAAATAAAATAAAACTCTTCTGAAGATCATGATGAGCATCTTCTCATTGTTGCAAAAAAGCTTTAGGTACAAATTTAAGGAAAAAAAAAAAAACTCCTGCTGTGAATAGCTGTCTTTTCATGAAAATTCTATAAGAATTATATTAATACATATTTATTAAATATTTTGATATTATTCAGAATGTGTGTAAATAGGAAAATTACCTTTAATATTCATTTTTCTGTTAAAATTGTCATGTTTTTGAGAAATAAAACTGTACATTGTGTTCTATACATAATATATAGAGAAACTAGGCAATATTCACTGTTTTTAATTCTCTAGACTCTTACATTACTCCATCTATAGAGTTCAAGTGTCAAAGAAAAGAATGGATTCTTTCATGTGCAAAGAATTTGGCTTACAGAAAAAGAAGCAAATGACACTGGTTCCGTAGTGCAGATTATACAGTATAATGCAATATAGTGGATCCACCTGCTGCGGGCTAACTGACTTTTAAGTCAGCCAGCCTTTGTAGAAACTTGAATTCATAAAGTTATTTGGGGAAATGCTGACAAATAGTATAAATGATTCCTTAGAATGTGGTTATATCTATACAAATGAAAACCTATGATAAATAAAAAATAAGCAAATGAATTTTTGCAAGATAGAATAACATGGGAGGAATAGTTGATTTTTTTTTTTTTGCTTATATTTTAATCCAGTTGGTATGATGACATATCCATCCAAATTTTATTTCAAAATATTTTATACCCAGTTCTATAGAGACTGTGCAGGGAACTCTGAGTACCAGATAATTCAAAATAATGTATAAAAAGATGTGAATGCAACTGTGGATACATGTATGTGGCAAAATGTGTATGACTTTAAAAATTCTAAAGCTTAAATTGGCTGCATATTGTGAATATGTGCAAGGAACTATTAAAATGGTGTTTAAAACATCTGTTTAAAAGGAAGGAACAGTGTCAGATAGAATTACTGATGATGAAAGGAAAGCAGACTACTCCATCATATACTTTGATTTAATATGTCATAAATGTTCTATAGTCTCAAATAGCCTCAAACAGTAATTATCCATGTTTCAGTGGCTCTACCTGTCCTATTAACAGGGAATCTCTTACCCTTCACTGTCATTCTTGAGTACAGCGACCACTGGTGCCAGCTAGAGTCACCACGTGTGTCAGGCACCACTGACTATTTCTACCAAATCCACCAACTCAGGCCAGACTTAGCTAGCATGGCTGAGAAGTAATGGACTAAGTCAATTTTATTTAACAGAGTATGTTCAGAAGCTAGCACAATAACTGGAAAAATATCATGTCCTCAGTTTTTTGGTTGATATATGCACTATTCAATATACAAGTGAACAGAAAATGACAATGGAAATAATAAAGTCTGGTGTAATCCAATGTTAGAGCCTATTGCTTCAGGGGCTTTCTGAGAGCTAGTCACAGACACTCTGAGAATCAAAAGGTACACACAGAATACTGATTTATTAATAGTTGCTGGGACAGTGTATGGTTTTTGTCTGCTTTCTTCTACTAGTTTCCTCTGGCTCCATTATTTTCCCCTCTGTTGCCTGTCTTTGTTTGCCACATTCAGAGATCCAATGTGGCCATCCCATTCCATTCATTGGCTCACAAACTCTTTTCCCTTAAGCTCCTATCTCCTCTTTTTCTTTCCCATAGCTTTTGAGCTTATTTTCCAAGAGAGACAGAACCCCAGTGCCTCTAGGGAACAGGCAGTGTATGTGAATGAGTACAGAATCTGGAGGTAATCTAGGGGGTGAATAGGAGATTCTAAGCCCTATGTCAAGGAGCATATGCCCTCAACTGCGCTTGACTCATATCCTAGAAATACTGATTCTGTGCCGCTGGATCTTCTGAATTTCAAGAGTACTAAAAATATTCCCCTATATAACATATTGGCAAATAAATCCTCAAAATCAACAACAGTAAAGCATCATTGGAGACCAAATAGAACACATCTGTGACATAAACCAGTCCTCAGTCACCTAATGGAAATCTCTCTTTTATCCTTGTTGATGTCTCTTCTACAGGTTTCCACCCTTTCTTATGCTCACTTTCAGTCTGTAAACTTTACAGAGTTTTCTGACAAATGATACATAATTATTTTAAATGAGTGGCAGATGGAAAGTCAAAAGACTTTAACCATGGCCTAAGTTCTCTTGTGATACTTGTGAAATAATTATCCCTTCTGCTCTGGCCAAGTGGTAATAGCATTCGCCTCTTCTGTGCACTACATTTCTAAGATCTTAATTTGTCTCCTGTTCTTACGATTCATGGTTTCCTTCTAGAGGAGGGAAGGAGAAAAACAGAGGCCTATCCTGCTTCCCCTGTGAAACAGAGCACATGATTGGAACAGATTACACAGACTACAGAAGAGAAATATTGATCGAGAGACTTGTGTTTCCTGCAAGCTGGTCAAGTTTCTGATCTTGGTGTATTCAAGTAGGCAGTACACTCTTTGTAAGATCGTTGTTCAAGATTGTGTGAGATGGGGCTTCAATTAGAACTGCACATATCTTAGATTATTTCCAGCTCTGAGATTTGATAGAACAAAACAAAAAAAATAATTTTCTTTCTGTAGCTCATATTCTAAAACTCTTATTAAGTTCTCTGCTGAAAATCAAATTTGTAACTTACTGAATTGTTGGGGTCTGAAATAATTAGTTATTGTCTTGTTTATTGATAATTATTTTCATATTATTTTATCACAATGCTGGGTAGGATACTAACACATAGTAGGTGATCAATAAACATTTGCAAAATCAAATTGGATTCATTTCTGCAGGTCTCATCCTACCGCAGTACACATATGGTCTTAATTTACGTTGGAGTCAGAATATTTAAAAAGACGTTAAATTAAAGTGCCATCTGCCAAATTTCTAAAACCAAGGGAAAAACAGATTTGCAGAATCATTGGTATAGGAAATGAGAAAGTCAGCATAGAGGACAAAGGCCAGATTATATTCAATCCATTTTAATTTAACAAATATTAATGTGTCTAGTCCACAGAGGCTCTGTGCTAGGTGCTACAGTGATGTGAAAGTATTTAAACACAATCCTGGCTTGTCTAGTTAAAGTGTCTGTTACCTTCCGTTCAATTATTGTCATTCCAGAAAGTATGAATACAGTACTTGTTCAAAGGACAAGAGCTGTCTGAGAACAGTAAAGTCCTGGTTTCATATTTAACCCATTTAAGGCAAAAATAGCCTCAACAGCTGTATTTCTGGGGTAATACGTTTACCAGGGTAGCGATATCTTCAGCACAGTATTCTGGGATTGTGAAATTTGTAGACCAAATGGAAGGATGTGATGGCGGTAATCACACCAAGTATCCTGAGAAGCTATATGACATGAAGCTTTCAGAGCAACCCTTCCAAGGAATGCAAGCTTGATTAGATGGCAGCCTATCCTCACATTCTCATAACAACATGACTCTGTCATTATGCGGGAGGAAAGGCATTCCTTACCACATATGAATGGAGCAGTTATTCCTAGAATTGCTTGCTTCCAAAGGGAGAGTTCTTCTTCTAACCCATGGTCCCAAGTGCTGGGAAATTCTAACCAGAGGGAAGAAAGGTCAGCCCTGGCAAGAATTCTAGTGTAAAAAATCCCTAGTCTGTGAGGAAATTTTCAGTGTTAGTAGAGGTGTTGCTATGGGCACTGATGCATAGGAGCCAGATACAGTGGAAGGAAAATAATGAAAAATGCTGATGAGGAGCTCAGAGAAAGGAATGAAACATTTGCGCTCAACAATAAAATGTAATGCTCTGTTAATCTATTTCTTGCCCATCCTTACTCTGTAGGTTTTTGAAATACACTTTTGTTCCTCATTCAGTTCTTTACACTATATTTCCTCCTTTCTCATCACTTTTCCTATATTGACACTGACTTTAATTGTGAATAGATTAAACTCTGCAAGGGCTTGAATATGAAATATAATGTCAGCATCAAGAGAATCAGTGCTTTTTGTGCCATATGTAATCAAGAATGTTAGATATGGATAGTGCATATTAGAACCATTCCCAGCAGAGGCTCCAGAAAGGTTTACTCTCAGAGCCATGCCCAGAGTTCTTGAGTTTCCGGGGTACTTTAGGGAAATGTCTCAAGCCCTTAATTGTCCATGTCACAGATTTAAATATGAATACCTACATGCGCATATATATATATTTATATATATATGCCTGTATTAAGTGTGTGTGTGTATGCAAAATTTATCAGGCAGATGTATCTATGTAGTTTTGGCAAGAGCAATATTAGGCCTGACTGAGTCTGTATTAGCTATCTGTCAGTGATGTTCCAATTAGTTTATAAATAGAACTTCTCTACTTCAATTTGAGAAATAAGAGAAATTTTAAAATAAACATTTTGCCCAATATCTGGCCACATGATTTCTAAATTTAGTATCTGTGAACCTTGCTATCTGTAATATCCTGGAATTTGTTTTCCACCTTGTCACTTTACTTGTGTCTTATATCACTTCTACATGATGGGAACTGTTGAGGCTACCTTCACCATCCAACTCAAGTTCAGATATGATAACAATTTGCCTTTTTTGTTTCAGATCTGTCTGTCCTTAATTCAACAAGACGGTTATGTTTGATTTTACGTATATGTGCCCTTTACTCTTCATGAAAGGAAAATATTTAAATATTTTAGCATTTTAAAACAATGTGTTTACATCCACTGGTTGCGTTTCGTTGGACATCTAATTTATTTTCACACTTTGGAATATTAAGATGTCCAGGTTCCCAAATGTAATCTTCATTCTCGCAGACTAAAAAGTCCGCCTGTTATTGGTACGATGTCACCAGTGTTGATTTCCCCGTGGGTTAATTCCAGATCATGGTATGAAGCCATACACTTTAGCTAGAGGAGCTCTGCAAACTGCCGGCTGATGTGATGAAGAGAAAGACTCCCTCATAGAGCAGGCTGTTCCTGGTATCCAGGCTGCAAAGGACCAAAATGGAACATCTAAAACCTGAGTCCCCAAGACATGAACCTTTTCTTCCAACACAACCCATTCTCTGAGGAAATAAAGAAATGAGCCCAGACTGAGAGTATGCATGGCCAAATGCCACGGGGTGCCACTGCTATCAGGTGGCACAGATTTAATCTCCAGGCACAGAGCTGCTGATTTGATTTAGGATAGCAGTTGTTAAGAGCAGAAGGAGCTGCTGGCATAAATGGAGACCCTCTCGGCCAAGCATGCTTTCCAACTGTCCCGGATTTAGAAGGAAAGAAAAAAAAAAGAGCTGCAAGAGGAAGAGCAGGAGGGAGAGAGTGTGGTAGCAGACCTATTGAAGAGTTGGGCTGTAGCTCACTCAGAGGAATTCTATTAAATGAACTCATCCGTCATCTTGCCTTTTATTGATGAGTGGCATTGCTTGGTGGCAAGTGACATAGCAGAACAAATAGTATCAGAGTCCTGGCTCCTGTTCCACGGCACACGCAGATGTGCAGGCCCCAAAACAATGAGTCATTACTTATTACATCCATTATTAACTCAGCTCAGCCTCATTAGGCTTAGAAATTGAGGAGAGGGAAAAAAAATCAGAAGCTAAGTGACACCAAGTACCCACGCATTTAGGGGGAACAGGGTGGTGTGGGAAAGACAGTGAACAAGTGAAGGACAGTTAAAACCAGCAACTCAGCAATTGTGACATTTTCAACTCCTGAGAGTCACGGATAGTTGATTGTATGTTTTTCCTCTTCTGACATGATTGTGTTGAGGACTGTATCTTTAAGCAGTGGGGCTGAAGTTGAAGAATATAGGAAGTACATCATTAGCTAACATCAGCCCTTCAAGATAAGGTTTATTAGGAGAGGTGCAGTGCCTTTATTAATGGGTGTTTGGAGGTTGCTATATGCTGAAACCTATATGCATGATCACATTTTCTAAAGGGACTTGGAGAAGTAACAGAGGCAAACTGCTTCCGCTGTAAAGCAGTTTGCCCCTTGACACATTGCAAGAATGCAAAGGAATTTTCTTCTCCTTGCTCCTCACACATCTACCTGTGCTTTTTCAAAGTTGGCTGTTTCACCCAAAAGGAGACACGTTTGCTGGAGTTTAAGTGTGCTAATAACAGAATCCAGGTAATTATAAGAGAAAATTGTGTCCATATTTTAGCAATACTGCTCAATGATGGAAATACTATAAAGAATAATTAGAACTAGTTCTTTGGAAGTGATTGTCTTCTGGGACAAAATATGGACTCATTTTAGAACGATGTATGAAAGCATCTCTTTTTTTTACTGTCAACATGAATAAAAATAATGTTTCATATTACTCCACATGAGATTAACTCATCAACTCTGTCAGCTAAGATGCTTAGTTAATGAAGTCAAAATATTGGTTACATTTTTCTCACTGAATATTAAGAAAATAAACTATTTTGCCCATGTTGCCATGACTTCCTTATTCTGAATACATAATCATATATTTCTTGGGCTTTCAATTTTTAAGATAGCATAAAAATACCCTTTTTGAATATTCTGTCTCATTTGAGCAGATAAAATACCTATTTTTTTAAAATTATACTGTAAGTTCTGGGGTACATGCGCAGAATGTACAGGTTTGTTACGTGCCGTGGTGGTTTGTTGCACCTATCAACCCATGATCTACATTAGGAAAATATCTATTTTTCTACAAAGCAGGTGAAATATAATAATATTTACTATGCATTGTATGTACATTAGGTTATTCAATCAAAGTGTGTTTACAGATCGTCAGTTGATGAGTTGCAAGATCAGGTAAAGGTAAAAAAAGGCCTTAGTATTGAAGAAAAAGATTGAAGTTCTTTTTATGAAGTTTATATTTGGCTACAATAATATTTTGGACAAGCAGGAAATAAAAGAAAAAATGATCATTAAAATTGAGCAAATGTATAGGTAAAGGAGTTAATGCTTGCCAATCTTAATTTTCCCTATGTGGTTTTCTATGTCTACATTTAATTATACATTTGAAAAAATATTAAATATCTTTAAAATGTGGAATTATTTGTGCACTGACAGATTATAGGGTGATGAATTTGATTGTACACATATGTGGGATATATTTTAATATCTCATATAATCATTACATTTTTAAGTTATGCATTCATCTAGCCATTTAGTATAGTCGTATTTCATGGTCCTCATGATTATGAAACTAGAAACAGTAAAACCACACTAAAACTTTCATTTTACACTATAAGTGAGTGATATTTTTCTACTGACATTAGTATGAAAGAAGAAAGAAAAGAGACAAGATGGAGGAGGAGGAGGAGAAAGAAGAGAAGTGAAAAATAAATATATTTTAAAATTTGTCTTGTTAATCTTGAAATTGAACTCTCTGCCTATTAATAATTCCTTAAAAATTACCAAAGGCATTTCATTCTGTTCTATCTAGAATATTTTATACATTTATCTGTTGGTCATAGTTTAGATGAAGGCATCAAGGCAGAGATCGGGTTAGATATAAATGATATCCACTTATTTTTATTCTTGAGAAACTTCTACTTCAAATTCCTATAATCAGTTATTCTCTCATTTGGACTTACCAAGACAATAGAAGTATAAGAAGGATAGATCTGTCAGTTTTATACATTTATAAACCTGCATTGTAATAATTCTGCTTTCTGGATTATTAGAAAAAATCTACCTTTTCTATTAAACAGTCCTTAAAATTGTTCAAGGATAATTACCATGAATCTTAACATTCTTCTGCTTTTCATCTTATAAACACTCAGTTCTCTCAACTGTACTGTATGGAAGAATCATTTCAGGCCAAATCAACATAGAAATAAATGAATAGTTTATCTATATTGAGAATATAGTTGCATCGCTATGGCTTCATCTTCTCTCCATACTCGTCTCTTTCCAGGCAAACAGCTATATTGGTTGCACAGTAGGCTCTTTAATTTCTATTTTTCTAGTTCAAAAGGGCTAGACCCAAAGGATAACTATCACAATTTTGTAAAACATTTTCTCAGGGAAAAGCTCTTTTTTCAGAGATGGGGTCATGTGCCCTAGAGGCCACTACCATAACTGACAAAATTTTTCTGCTGCAGATGGAGGTTTCATTCCCACAGAACCTGGCTCTTGTCCAGTCCATCTTATTTTCCACTGAAAATTGCCATGGTGTTTTACTTTCTTGCCCAGCAGATTTTTCTACGAGTTATTGAAGAAAAATGCCCTTCTCCCACCAAGAGTACTTATGTTACAGAGCAGAACTGACACTTGTCCTCATTTTTCACATACAAGCTTCAGTAGTATAGATTTTCACCTGATTTCCTCTTCATTGGAGTCTCTTCTTCTTCAGACTTGTCCTGACCCAGAGAAGGCTAAGACACAAGAAAATGTAAGTGACATTTTACTGCTATGTAATCAATAATCCTCTACCTCTAATTCTGACCCTTTTCTCCCATCGAGTTTAAACGCAAATCTCCCTCTCAAAGGTGAACTCGTCCCTCATCCAGGACACTGCAAAGACATACAGCAGTTGCTCAAATTTCTCACAGACTAAGTATCTTAGTCCTTTGGAATTCTTGAAGACCATATGCCTTCAGTGATACTTGCCTAATATCTTCCTGTGAAAACTCCACCACTTCTCAATTTTCAGGGAAAATAACAGCTTAGTGTCTTCCCCAAAATTCATTCCACATTTCTAACATTGCAAACCACATGTTGGCCTCATATATTCTTACAAGTCCTTTTGCTAGTAGCATTTTATTTTGTCAAGGATTCTCATCAAATGCAGTGTACACTTCCAGGCAGAGATTTTTCCAAGCCTGTTCATTTTTCTGGGGTACAAGGCATCAGCTTCCTGGCATCTGGGTCTAGTGGGAGGCCCATCCTGAGTTGGAGTGCAGCTAATCCAGTGAGACTACCTTCGGATGCATAACACTGTCTAATCTGATGTATAAGTTCACTGCTTTTGTTGTACAGGTTAAACTTAACGTCACTTCAGCCTAACAGAATTCAAGGCTTTTCTACTTTACATTTATTTTCTTTTTAATTTCCTGATGTAAAGGATGGATATTTTGATGCTTGGCACAACAAATCTCAAGAATCTAGGCTCTCCCCCTGACTCTGGAAAACAACCTCTGGAAAAAGCAGGAGAATATACCCACCCCACTAGAGAACCAGAATAGCATATGGCAAAGAGAGATTCAACGTTATGATTGAGTGGGCTTTTGAATGGGACTCAAATATCCTATAGTATTAGCACAGGCAAAGGCTGAGTATGTGTCTGTCTGCAGTGTGATTGAGAAGTGACAGGCAATTCTGCTGCCCAAATGTATGCATATCCCCTAAACCACCACACTGTTATTAGAGAATCATTCCTGTGGGTATTATTTCTAAAATGGCTCTGTAAAAATGCAAATACTTTACGTAGAAGTAATGGAACATTAAGCCATTTATAGTCATTTAAATTTTAGGGATGCTTAAAACATTGACACAGAAATAGAGTGAATCCAAGAAAACAGGATATATAAAATAATCATTGATTTAGAAGATAGAAAGTAATTTATCAAAGAAGGCTGTGAAAACTTGAGGACGGGAGAGGGTTGTATATTAGAGATAAGGATACCTTGGTAGACCAGTTCAAGAATCAGTGGGTAAAAAAGGGAAGTGAAGCAGCATCAAAGATACCTTCTCTGTAATTTAGGAATTAACCAAAAACTGACCTTGACACACTGTAAACTAAACCAAAACTGTTGACTTTGAAAACTTATACCATATGGAATTAAAAAGACTTTAAAAACTATTGCAATAAGGGAGAAAAATTGAACTCAAATTCATTGAAATTCGATACAGGAAAATGTTAAATACTGTGTGAGCTAATGAAAAAGTACTGAAAGATAGAACACTGGGGGTGGGATATTGCTGATATTCTCAGGCCCATCTCCCACAACTTCTCAAAAAGTTACCTTTCCTGCTTTTATTTACTCTTCTCCTGCTCCTTGAAACACACATGATGAACCCCTAGCACTGGATGTGTTCAAATTCATGAATGAATGTTCATCTTCCACTTCTACTTAATTATACCTGCTCATTAATGGACGGTTCTTCTGGTGGTAGTGTGCTCCCAATCTTTTAAACACTAAAATGTGTACAATCACCTTAAATGATAGGCATTGCTCTTTTCCTCATAGAGATGAGGAAATGAAAACTGAAATTAGATACTTGCTCTAAGTCCTAAAAGTAGTGAAGGCAGAATCAGCACTCACCTTTAGGTACCCTTTCCCTAAGCTCACTCCCCACTGAACTTCCCACTCTGCCAAGCCCAGCATCAAATTCAAATCCTGTCTGTTTTCTGATGACCTATTATATTAGTCTCTTCGCATGCAGCTAACAAAGACATACCTGAGACTGGGTGATTTATAAAAAAAGATGTTTAGTTTACTCACAGTTCTGCATGGCTGGGGAAGCATCAGGAGACTTACAATCATGGTGGAAGGCACCTCTTCACAAAGTGGCAGAAGAGAGAATGAGTGCCGAGTGAAGGGGGAAGCCCCGTATAAAACCATCAGATCTGGAGAGAACTCACTCACTATCACAAGAACAGTACGGAGGAAACCACCCTAATGATTAAATTATTTCCACCAAGTCCTGACCTTGACATGTAGGAATTATTACAATTCAAGGTGAGATTTGGGTGGGGACACAGAGCCAAATCAACCATATCACCTGCCTCTGACAGACTTCCCTTCTTTGAAGTAATAAGCCACTTATATTTTATCCCCATTTTTGGCAAACCTTACTCAATGCTCCATAAAATTATTTAAGTATCATTTCCCTGAGGCAGGACACTTGTTGAGCCTTCTGCAGGGGACAAAGTTGAAATAGATATAAAACTCCCTGGTGTATTTCATTACTTGCCTAATGTTTTCCTTACAATTTTCTCAGAGTTAGTAGGTTGCAATACACACTCAAGATTGCTCATGAAGGTTGATGGAATCCCTCAAATGAAAAACTCGAATTTACAGGGTGGTGGTTTCTAATATTACAGTCTCTGGAAGATACAATTAGTCCATTCTACTCATTGTACATCAGAAAATTGAAAATCAATGTTGAAGTTGTTTGTTTAATGGAACACAGTCTCCCGTTAATCTCCTATCTTTAGAAACTTACAATTGCAAAATAAAATAAAAATCAAATCTTAATAAAAGCAGTAAATGTATAGAAGTTGTTATTTATAGCTTTTAATGTACAAAAAGTGTGAACAGGGCCCTGATTAGAGTTCTGCAACCTAGTGAGCACAAAGCAGGTCTATAAAAAATGGAATAATGAAAACTAGGAATGTTCAAAGTTTTGAAAATAAATTATTTCTTTCCCATAGGCATCTCTCCCATAGGCATTTTTGCCCTATTAGAGGCAGAATACTGGATTGACTAATGGTCTTTGTTTGCAAACTCTCATTGAATCTAATATTTTGAGACTCGCCAATGAAAGGATGAAAACATGGAATAAATGTGTAATATCCTATATATTTACTTTGTATATATATAAAGTATATATATATATTTACTTTGTATATATATAAAGTATATATATATATTTACTTTGTATATATATAAAGTGTATATATATACACACAAACATATATGTATACATAGCAATGACTTTTGACTGCATCCAGTTAATCCTTTTCTCTGTAACATGATGACAGTTTACATTTATAAAGCACTCTTATTTTTTTCAAATTCATCATAAAAAGTAATTTGATTTCTTTTTCGTTGCTACAAACCTTAACAAAACGGGCATTCTTCCTGTTTTGTGACTGGCCCCATATAGTTATAAAACTGCAGCTACATCTGGGGCCATGTAGGCGATCACATGGGTTAGTCCCTGTTTTAAGCTTTGTAAGGTCATGCTGCCATCGTTATCACTAACTGTCTTTGTTTAGCTTTATCAATGTCATTTTTTACTTACTCCAAAAACATTGTCTTCATTCTAAATTCAAGGAGAACTGATACCATTGCTGCAAGTGGGGCCAGAAGAAGAAGGCTCTAGGAAGATGGATTGTGGAAGGGTGGATTTCCCTCATGATATTCTCTGGTGCGTTGTCTTCCAAGTACTTCTTGGAAAGTAAATGAGGATTTGAGTGTCTCATAGCACTAATTAATTCTGAAAAGAAAAGTAGAAGAAAGTGGAATTTCTTGACAGCTGCCCTGAACATCAGAGTGTCAGTGTCAGTTAACAGATGCCACTGATCAGCAGCATTCAACTTGTTTTCATAAATCTATCAGCAGAATAGAAGAAAGTTTTTATAGTTTCCTTCATGAGTTTAGACTGAAGCAAAACGTACCTCCTCTAAACAATGTGTGTTAAAAAATTCACACTTCTTTGTATATTATTTCCTTTAACAGGGATTGCTAATTTCCGTGTATCCATGATTACCATCAGTAACAGCTACAAAATTTTATCAGGCACCTACTATATGCAGAAATCAATAAGGAGAACTAAGTAGTATATACAGTGACATAGACAACAATTTTACTCTTAAAGGGCCTAAAATCTGGGATGATTAAAGCACAGTAGTAGAAAAAATACAAGGTAACATATACTAAGCATCAGAATTACATTCAAAACAAGACTGGCTGCAGTTATCAAAAGTGATATTCTGATGGCTGACTTTCATAATGTTCTTTATTTTTCTGTTTACTGATATAGTTTTTAAAATCTTAATACAGTATTCCAACACACCTCATAAAGCTAGAGAGCAACTCCTAAAGGAGTCATTAATTGTTGTTAATTAAAGAAGATTATTCTCGCCCTGGAGCAAAAGGAGTCGATTTTGAATAAAAGTGCTTGATCTGAAAAGTTACTGATCTTGTAGGTTAAATCAGAACCTACCCATTCTAAAAGTTGTAATAATAATTGAATAATAAAATAATACATAGCAACATATTTTAATTTATTCTTCATAATGTATAAAATATTCAGATATCTGTACATTTATGTAATTTTGATTCGGGAGTGCTGGGAAGGGAAGAGCATGGTCCCTTTAAATGATATGGAAGTGGGGAAAAGAAGGGCTGTGTAGAGAAAGGCAGGTCCTGGCTAGGGATCCACCCCCACGGACCTAGGTGAGGACAGGCACTCCAGCTTTCACGCCCAAATGTTGCGTTTTCCAAGACTACCCTGGCCCGCCACACTTTCATCCTATAAAAAACCGAGACCCTGGCAGGCAGACTGGGGAAGGAGCCCCACAGCCTGCCTGTCTGTATTCTCCCCTAGAGGTTTGAGCAGATGGGCACTGAAGAAGCAAGCCACACTCCCACCACATGCCCTGTGAGGGGGGACAAGGAAACTTTTCCTGTTTCAATTTTTATAAAAATTCTGTGAAGCAATCAGAAATTGCTATATTCCTTTTAGAAATTAGGAACCTGAAGCTCTAGATTAAGGATGTAAGGTTGGGTTTGAAGATCAGAGTGTGCAGTTTTCTCACTCTAATCACTGCCCATCTCCTACTGGTACATTGTATCTAAAATGCCAGATTCAAAAGCTTATTTACTGCAGAATGAATTATAAGATTTTGGGAATCATGACCTAGAGAAGACCAGCTTTAAATATAATTACACATTGAAACAGCTTGTTTCTGGCAGCCCAAATTCCTATTCTGAAGTTTTTTTTTTTATTTTAACCCTTGATCCTCCACTGTTGTAATTCTCCAATCCCAACTGTCACCTCCTTCTATGTTGAAGGCTCTTTCATCGTTCCATCTTTCTTGGCAGAGACAAAGTAGAAGATGAAATGTACAGCCTGGAAAATTGTCCGATACTGTTGTTGTGTATTTCTGTGCATAATTCCTCTGGTTCAGTTTAGGAAGAGGACTTTGTAAGGGCTAAGGCTAAGAACATGACAGAAAATTCTATTTATCCTTCATTGATTCACTAGAGTTACTTCCTCTTGGGTACTTCTCAGACACAATAAGGAAGAGTTCATATATCTTCCTGTATACTTTGATGGCACCCTAGACTTACATCTACTGCAATGTAATATGTTAGACAGTATTACAAGATTTTGTTTGCTTTTGCCTCCTAACTGAATGTGAGATCTTTACCAAAAGGATTCTACCATCATTATTCTTATCCTAAGCCTCAAACATAAATACCAGGTACACTGTAAGGGCAGAGTAAATACTTGCCAAATGGGAGGATAAATGAAATGGGATGGAATAATATTAGAATTGCCTATGTATTTAATTTCTCAAAATTTCTTTTAACATCTGTATCATAATAATATTGTATTTATTTTTTAAAAATTCACATGCATGCTCATTCTTGAAAAGGATACTTAGGAAATCTCTCTTAAATGTAGAACAGAAGTAAACAGATAGAGACTGGAAATTGCAAAGGGATTCTTTGCCAATAATATGTAATTCTCAACTCAAAAGGAGATGAGAGGATTCACTCTAGATTGTGCTTCAAACCATTAAAGATGAACTATTACAGTCCAGTTGTAGTTGTAGCTTAAAGCTGCTACTTTAAGATCCCTTGTATAAAATGAACTGGATATGCATATTAAATTATCACTCTAGCTTTGTAAGTACAAGCCAAGGTGAAAATGACTGGGAGAGAAAGGCTATGAAAAAAAGAGTAGAACCAAGGATGTGATTTAATCAACACTCTCTCAACAGCCTTTCAGCATTTCTCCTCTGTGCAACAAGAATCTTTTAGTTGCAATTACAATCAGTGGAGTTGAAGCAGTAGTCATACCACCTGGAGGCAGGCAAAGTGTCATTGGTTCAGGCCCTAAATACATATAATTTGGGTCTATATGTGGATGGTGGTACATTTTTTCCTGCGATTCATTTCAGCTTCCCCACTAAGACCCATGCCTCTCTTCCTCCCACCAGCAATTAGACACACATTTCAAATCAGCTCGACTCTATTTCTAAATATGATTCAATAAATCAATGGCAATGAACAGCCAATTGAAGCTTTTTCTTTTCTTCCCAAGTTCAATAAATGTCAAGATTTAGAGAACATTCTCACAATTCTCAAAAGCTTAATTCAGTGCTTTAAGATCCAGGAAACTTCACTTACTGAAAATAAAACATATATTTTTAATTTATATATTATTATACATTTATAATTTTTCTTAATAAATTGTCTTGATTTCTCTCATAACAGCCTTGTGCGGTAAGACATGCATTATTGTGCCATTTTCTGTCTTAGTAAACTTAAGCTTATTTGAATGTGTATCAGCTATTCATAGTAGTAGAAATCACCTAGGAACCAACGAGGGAGAGGATATTACTTCTTGGGCCAACATAAATGATTAAAAAATAAGAACATTAGTTATTGGTGGCCATAGCATTAGAGAAGCGTTGAGACCAGGGTGTTTACTAGAATTGTGACATGAGGTTTCCGACCATTTGTTGGTTTACAGCAAAAATGCAGAATATTCCCCATATGCATCAGTCAGGGTTTGATCAGGAAAACAGAACCACTATGAATAACATATGCATATGTAAAGAGAGAGGGAGGTTTAATAGGGACTTGACTGTATTCAATTTCAATAACTGATACACGGCTGTTTTGTTTGCATTCAAGCCTGACATAATCAGAGAAGGCAGTCAGGAAGAGATGATAGTAAAGTGAAGGAAGGCAAGGAAAAACTGGAAACTAAACGGATGAACCAGAACCCAGAGGACAGATTGGAACCCATGATGTTTATCTTTCACCACTTTCAGGCCTCAAACTTCAGTGAGGTGAAGGAACTTATGGAAAATCTGGTATCCTTCTTCATGGAGCCAAACATACATATGGTCCAGAAGTTGGAAAAGCTAAAAAGGAGCCAGTGGGAGTTAAAGGAACTGCAGACCCAGCTGTTGTCCCCATGCCCTGCGCACAAGATGAGCCCATCGTTAATGAGGGACAATGTGTGTATGAGCTACAATAGCCTGTGGTATCTCTGCACTTACTTTCCAAACTTAAAATTTCAGCTTTACTTTTTACTTTCCAAATAACAAAATGTTGTTTGGAGCTCATGCTATTTCAGAATTATTCAGGGAAAGGAAAATCTGGAAAATATAGTTCAGTGTAGCTATACTGAATCAATACAAATCTACTACATTACCATCGGGGGTGGGGGTGTGTGTGTGTGTGTGTAAATCTATATGTTTACATATAAAATGGATGAAGAAGAAAATATATCAAATACATTATATTAAAAACTGATAAATACCCTAACATAAGGAAAAATTGTTTTTATTGACTGTTTAATAGATGTAAGTGCTGTGATGAAAGTTGAGCAAATATAAAACTTAAAGCTAACAGTGTATTTAACAACTAGTATTTAGATTCCAGAAGGCTTCATGCTTAGCCTGAGGTTTAAAAAAAATGACATTTCAGGTAAAAGTTGGAGACTAGTTTTTGAAATAATAAGATAATGGCAAAGATAGTTGATTTTCTCAAGCAATAGATCTAGCTTCTAGTTTTATCCGCTAACTTAACAATATAAATATAAACAACAAATTTAATGAAGAAGGTTTAATAACACTGTGAAGATACCGTTTCTTCTAGAAATCATGGATATCACTGGATTATAATGACATGGAAATGATGAAAATCAAAGAATGGTGAGAAAACACAAACAAAAACAGAACAAAACAAACAAACAGAGGTAAATATTGAACACAAACAGTGTTGATGGGCACACTTAAAACATTTTCCCATTAAGAAAATTTTTTTTGTTAAAAATAGATATAGTTTATCAGAATAAAGGATTGTTCTCATTCTGAGTTTAAGAATTATATTAAAATAATGTTGAATTTTATGAACATGACAAAGTGGAACTCCATCTCAAAAAAAAAGGTTATTTGATTTCTTCTATGAAATTGTCTGAAGCTAATGTTTTATTTCTGAGAGGATTTTAAACTACTGGTTCAAGTTATTTAATCAATATAGGACTATTTAGGGTTTCTATTTCTTCTTGATTCTATTAGGTAAATTATATTTTTCTACAAATGTTCCTATTTGCCTAAATATTTAAATTTTGTGGCATGTAATTATACTGAACATTTTTTATCTTTTTAAATATTGACTCTATCTGTAGTTCTGCATTACTCTATTACTTTTCTCATATTTTTATCATTGCCCTTTCAGTTTTTCTCCATTAATTTCATTAAAGTTTCATATATATGGTTAGTTGTATAATAAATTTGGGGTTTTTGAACCTCTATTTCCTATTTTTGTTTTCAATGTTATTATATTTTTCCTGCATTTTAAGTATCTCTTTATTAATGCCTTCCTTAGTTATTATTCCTGCCTTCCTTAGTTTTCTTAAGTAGAATGTTTAGTACATTAATTTTCAGCTTTTCTGTAGCTCTAATATAATAATTAAAGCTGAATGTCCTGCATAGTAAAAATATTAACTGCATTTCATAAGTTATGTTGTATATTTAATCTTTTAAATTTAAGCATTTTATTATGATTTATTTTTAAACACAAAATGTTTTCAAATTTATTTTAAAAATTCAAACTTATTGAGATTTTAATTATAATTTAACTGTTGCTGCTGCTTTTTATACTGTAGTAAGAAACAATAATAGGTCTATAAAATAATACATTTTTGAAATTTGATGAGACAGTTTATCATATACATTAATTTTTATAACTTCTCAATGTGTGTGCAAGAAAAATTCATATTCACTACTCATGGGTTGACACTTTTGTACATGTCAATTGGTGAATATTAACTGTGCTACTCAATATTTCCGTACGTTTTCTTTTTTGGTAGCAGGAGGCTGAATGACTTTTCAATTTTTGAGAATGGTCTTGAAATATTTTACTCTAATGATGAATCTGCCCACTGTTTCACCTTCCCTGAAGAGCAATTGTGCTTCTCCCCGGAGGGCAAATATGGTTTCCAGAAGCACTTTTTTTCTTTGCTATTCATAGAATATAGAAATATTATTCTCTGCTGCTTTCTTTAGCCTTTCTCACACACTTCTCCAAATGTGAAACAATCTCTTGCCTGTACAATGACAATATGTGAGTTAAATGCCTTTATTCCTTCTTCTAATCTAATGAAACTCATGGATATTCTAACTCTAGTGTCCTGCCTCCCTCACCTTCAGAAGTATTAGCAACTTGGAATGTTTTACCGTTTTTGTAGAATAGAACATTGTCTCTCTCTCTCTCATGAGCTCCCATATTTCTTAAAGGTGTTTTTTTGTTTTATTTTGTTTTGTTTTGTTTTGTTTCCCAGCATCGTGCAGTACCGTAGCAGGGGCAAAGTAGATCTTTTATTTATTTCTGCAGAATAAGTGTGGTTTTATTTTTCTGTTCCACAAACTCCCCCAAATAGCTAGATTGGATAAATGCAGCCCTTGAAATAACAAGGGAAGGGGTCATTCATCAGTATACTAAAATGTATGAAATCACAAGAATTATAAAACAATATCCACTAGCACAAGAACACTAAATATGTGTACAAATACCAAGCACATTACAATCATTTATTCTAATCCTCTCAATAACTCTAAAAAGTAAGCATTAATATTCTTATTTTGTAAATGAATTTTACTTCAGACCTATTAAATAAAATCTCAAAAAGATAAATTATTTAGAGTTTATGTTAGGATACTGGCCTCCGAGAAGAGTGTCATTTTATATCGCAGCTTCCTTTAAAAAAAAATTGGATTTGTTGTATATCATTTTTTTCTTGTTATTGAAGAGCATTTTATGTTTTCATTTCTATAATTTCAACTTTTATTTCAGATTCAGAGGATACATGAACAGGTTTGTTACCTGGTTATATAGCTTAATGCTGAGGCTTGGGGTATGACTGATCCCTTCACTCAGGTACTGAGCATAGTACCCAACAGCTAGTTTTTCCACCTCTGTCCCCTGTCCTCCCTCTAGCAGTCCCTAATGTTTATTGTTGTCATCTTTATGTCTCTGAGTACCCAATGTTTAGCCCCTATTTATAAGTGAGAACCTTCAGTATTTGGTTTTCTGTTCCTGTGTTAATTTGCTTAGGATAATGACCTTGGGCTGTATCCATGTTGCTACATAGAACATGATTTTGTTCTTTTTTATGGCTGTGTAGTATTCCATGGTGTATGTACCACATTTTCCTTATCCAATTCACTGTTGGTGGGAACCTAGGCTGATTCCATGTCTTTGCTATTGTGAATAGTGATGCAATAAACATACCAGTCCATGTCTTTTTGGTAGAATGATTTTTTTTTTGTTTTTTGAAATACATCTAGTAATGGGCTGAGTTTAATGGTAGCTCTGTTTTCTTTGAGAAATTTTTAAACTAATTTATATTCCCACCAACTGTGCATAAGTGGTCCATTTTCTCTGCAGCCTCACCAGCATCTGTTGTTTTTTGACTTTTTAGTAATAGCCATTATCACTGTTATGAGATGGTTATCTCATTGTGGTTAGGGTTTGCATTTCTCTGATGATTTGCAGTATGGAACATTTTTCCATATATTTCTTGGCCACCTGTATGTCTTCTTTTGAGAAGAGTCTTTTAGTATTTTGTCCATTTTTAAATGGAGTTACTTGTATTTTGCTTGTTCAATCGTTTAAATTCTTTATAGATTCTAGATACTATAATTTTGTAGGATGCATAGGTTGCCAATATTTTGTCACATTCTGTAGGTTGTCTGTTTACTCTGTTTATGGCTCCTTTTGCTGTGCAGAAGCTCTTTAGTTTAATTAGGTTGCACTTGTCAATTTTTCTTACTGCTCCAATTGCTTTCAAGGACTTAGTCAAAAGTTATTTCCAAAGTGCTATGTTCAGAATGGTGTTTCCTAGGTTTTCTTCTAGGATTCTTAGAGAATAGTTTAAGGTCTTACATTTAAGTATGTAATATGTCTTGAGCTAATTTTTGTATATGGTGAAAGGTAGGAGTCCAGTTTCATTCTTCTGCATATGGCTAGCCATCCCAGCACCATTTATTGAATAGGGAATCCTGTCTGCATTGCCAATTTTTGTCAACTTTGTTGAAGATCAGATGGCTGAAGGTGTGCAGCTTTACTTCTGGATTCTCTATTCTGTTCCGTCGGTCTATGTGTCTGTCTTTGTACCAGCACCATATCACCTTGTTTAATGTAGTCTTGTAGTATAGTTTAAAGTCAGGTAACGTGATGCTTCTGGCTTTGTTCTTTTTGTTTGTGATTTCTTTGACTATTTAGGCTCTTTTATTGATTCCGTAAGAATTTTTGAATAGTTTTTTTCTAGTTCTGTGAAAAAAGATAGTAGTAGCTTCATAAGAATAGCATTGAATCAATAGATTGCTTTGGACCATATAGACATTTTAATGATGTTGATTCTTCCAATCCCTGAGCATGGAATATTTTTTCATTCGTCTGTGTAATCTATGATTTCTTTCAACAATATTGTAGTTCACCTTATAGAGCTCTTTCACCTCTTTTGCTAAATGTATTCCTAGGTATTTTATTTTTTGTGTGGCTATTGTAAATGAAATTGCATTCTCAATTTGACTCTCAACATGGATGTTATTGGTGTATAGACATGCTACTGACTTTTGTGCGTTGATTTTATGTATATCATTGTAATACTTTTTCATCTTTCACAGCATATTAAAATTTCAAGAAATGTTAGGGGATTCTGTGGTTATCTGGCACATGTTGGACAATACTGTTGTCTGACTACACCTTAGGCAAATAAAGCAAAAATGAGTTAGAGTGACCATTTTCAAAAAATGGAAAAGAAATTTAAGTCACTGAATTTTCAATTTCCAGTGTTGGACATAGGACTCTGGGTGTCCTGTTGCAGAGTTATTATCTGAATGATGCTCTCTAGTGTCTTGGCCAGTCAAGTCTATAATTTTCCAAGGAATTGACGTACCCCACCCCCACTTCAGTGAAAACACTCATTTAAAACCTGAGAGATTTCCATGAGCAAGACTTTTTTTTTTTAGAATTATCCAAAATTATTTATTTATATTTATTTTTTTGAGACAGAGTCTCGCTCTGTCACCCAGGCTGGAGTGCAGTGGCGCGATCTCAGCTCACTGCAAGCTCCGTCCCCCAGGTTCACGCCATTCTCCTGCCTCAGCCTCCCAAGTAGCTTTTTATGTGTACTTTCATCCCACCTCACTCAAATTTGTTCTATCTTCATTGCTTAGAAAGTTTTTCATTTAGGAGGCACAAAGATGATATTTCAGCTAAAACATGCTTTTATCTCAAATCATAGGTGCTTCTTCAGAGTATGTAAAGGACCCATAAACTAAAAAAGCATTGAGTAGAGGTAAAATAGACAGTTTCTTTTTTCTTAATATAGACAACAAATGCTGAGTAACCTACATTATGTCCAATACTATAATGGCCCTGGGAAGACAACAGTATGAAGGTGAAGGGGCATTATTCCTACTTTCAGTGAGCATTCAGGACAAATAAGAAGAGGTTGAGAGGTAATTAAGGCCGGGCGCGGTGGCTCAAGCCTGTAATCCCAGCACTTTGGGAGGCCGAGATGGGCGGATCACGAGGTCAGGAGATCGAGACCATCCTGGCTAACACGGTGAAACCCCGTCTCTACTAAGAAATACAAAAAATAGCCGGGCGAGGTGGCAGCGCCTGTAGTCCCAGCTACTCGGGAGGCTGAGGCCGGAGAATGGCGTGAACCCGGGAGGCGGAGCTTGCAGTGAGCCGAGATCGCGCCACTGCACTCCAGCCTGGGCGACAGAGCGAGACTCCGTCTCAAAAAAAAAAGAGGTAATTAAAATGCAGGTTTACAGCTGCTCTATGAGTGTGAAAGATAAGAGAAATTACTATAGATCCCACTGCAATGACCCTTTACCCTTCCCTAGTTTGGGGGCTCCGGGATAACTTCCAAGAGGAAGTGCCATCAACTCTGAGCTCCTGGACATAGAATTACAAGAAAGAGCATTGTAGGAGGGGGAAAACCAAGAGAAAAGGTTCATGACAAGAGATTACATCAGTTTTAAGAAACTGAGAGTATTCAATATTCCTAGGTGTGACTGGAAAGAAATTGTGGTCCAGATCAATATAGAAAACAAAAGAGACAGCAGAAAAGTGAAGAAGAACATTGGAAAAGTCTCCCTTGGATAAAAAAAATCCCAATACTTACTGCTACCTAATACTGTATACCATTTGAACTTTATTTCTTTGACTCTTTTGTTACTTGGTATCTCCCAAGAGTCTTCCATTAAAATGCAAATGTGGTTGGAAGGTGTATTAATCAAAGCCCCTTACAAGCTAAGAACTTGGTGGATTTTAGAACAGCTGAGGAGTGTAGGTGGAAAGTTGCCAAAGGAAACTTCACCCATTCTACAATTTTGCTGCAGGCCACCTCCACGTATAATTATTAAGCCCCCCTTCTTCTCCCTGGGAGAAACAGTATTAATGCTTCAGTGCCAAGACCTTAAGGCAGGGGCTTCCAGGCTGGCTGGAAGCAAATAGTAGAGAAAATGTCATAAGCACATTCTCAATAGATTTCCACCAATTTCTGCAGACTCTGAGATGTGATTCCAAAGTTTTCTGGGTAAGCATCCAACTCTGGTCCTCTGAGATTCACCCATCACCAGTCTTTAATCCTTTCAAATGTTTGAAAATGATAATCATATCCCTCTTCTCTTGAGCTGTGAAGATTGCATTTTACTTGGTTCTTCGTAAATCAGTCCTTCCTGACACAGAGGCAGTGCCTATGCAGCAGAAAGATTTATAGTTGCATTGTTAATTTAGAACAAGATCAGTGTATTTCCACATACACATTGCTTAAAAAAGAAAATGAATAGACAGGAAGAACAAGTGTGTCATATTTAAATACAAAGTCACTGATTCTGAATATCTATATTGGTTATTCAACTCTATCTCTTAACTTCAGGTATAGGATAGGGAACCCTTGAAACAGGACGTGTAATTAGTTCAACCTTCTCAGTATCCACAGTATTCTTTATTTTATGGTTTTCAGTGGCTATTCCAGCTGCCTATATGGAAATCTGAGCCTAAGGACAGATCCTTTTTTTTTTTTTTTTCCAGGAAAGGAAGAAAAGCTTAATAGGACTTATTAACAGCCAAGTAATAGAAAGGGGAAATTGAGATAAAATTATGAGAAAGAAGGACACTGAGTGAGCGATTGTGCAAATGACTTTAGATGGTACCAATAAGAATACCATGGACACCATCTATTTTTCTGCTGCTTTCTCTGTCTCTCTCTTTCTTTCTTTTCTATTTCCTGGTACTAATAACTAAAGAATTAGACCAAAACAACTTGCAGAGGGTACCCAAAACTGTCATTTATATAAAATTTGGACAAGACTGAGTTTAGTTTTCAGATGGCTATTTTTTTCCTCAGTCTGGATTTATATGCCCAGGATAATGGAAGAGAACTTGAGTGATAAGAACAGAATGTATAGCATGCATTTTATTTGTTTGAAACATGTGGCACTGTGGTAGAGATCATTAAAATTCACTGTACCTAACAAGATCTAATATTTCATTTTGAAATAGTAACAAAAAATTAGAATCCATTTCTGTACATGCAAATAATATAATTACCAAATTCATATTATTTTTACTCTCCCCCATTCTCCCTTACAAAACCTTTTTTTTAACCAGATTAGATATGTGCCTTTGGCTGTTGACTTTGATGAAATGAACCAGATAATTGCCACATTTTTACTTTATTATGTGCCCATGTAGACACAGTTTAATTGGACCATATAATGAAATGTTTAAATATATCCATACATTTTGCACAAAATGTAACCCCAAACCAATCCTCCTCCTAGAACGTGGCCACTAGGGTATTTAAGGATGCACAACTGCAGCTGATGCAGAAGTTCTTTCCCAGATGTTCAATTTGACCTGGGGCAGCTCAATCAAAGTTTGTAAGGTTTCCAACATTCCTAGTGGGAATTTTCAGAAAAGGAGGCATATGGATTATTCTGGCAAGTAGAATATGCACACAGAAACTCATGTGCAATGATTTCACAACTTGAAATCTCCCTGAGAGCAAGTCAAATAATAACATTATTTGTAACAATAATATTAATAAATAATGAAAGGAGCAGTGTTACTGCTTTTCAAGGAAATGAATCAATAATCCATAAAGCAATGGGAGTGAGGGAAGTGAGGCTACCTGCTGAGCGTGACAGCAGAGAAACAGAAAGGAGATAAAAACAAAAAAGCATAAAAGGGGCTAAAGCCACATGCATGACAACCTTAGGGCAAGGGAGATAGGAGAGGTTCAGGGGACAACTCCCCTCCCAAAGGTTAATGCCTGCCTCCCAAATCATTTGGTTTTTCCTCCATGGTTTTATGGCTATATGTCCAAGTCATAGCCAAGCCATGAGGAAAAAACACTAATTTATATTTTGGATGTATTAAATTCAATTCCACAGTTACATCTTGAGTTTATCACATGTTCAACTGTGTCCTAAACATTCTGGAGGAAGATAGGAAATTGAAGCTTTAGACCCAGTTCTACAAGTAAAGTTTTCTGAGAATCCATAAGACATTTGAATTTTAACAACATATTGTTTATCTGTAAAAAAATATATTAAACATTGTATCTATTTATTTAATATGGGAAATATATTTCTATGTACACATATATGTATGTGTATATATGATGTATAAGATGTAAGATGTATACATACATATATACACATATACATTTATATGTCACAATATATGTCAACTTTGCCCCAGATCACTAACAAACCTGAGGAATAAAATATGTGCTAACATTAAATTATTAGTAAAAATGGTGATGCTGTTCACATTTTGTGAAGAAATACTGTGTCATGCTGAAGGTATTGCATTTATTCTGAGAAATGATGGTGCAAAACATTGTAGGTGGTTTCCTGAAGTGTGAAGGTTGAACAGGACCTAGAAGACCTTGTTGGCTAAAGATGAGGGCAGAGAGCATCCTCCCAAAGCACAAAACAAGGAAGTATGTATCAGTGGCACTAAAAAGACTGTGACGTCTACCTGGGTCAGAGACAAATTGCGTTGTGTATGGCAGAATGAAACAATGGAAAACATAACTACATAAAGAAGGCAGAATTTCAGAAATTCAATTTTTACTACAAAACATGTACAGAATTGTCTCTTTCCCCATTTCATAATGTTCTAGGGGGTATACCATTCTTGAATTCATTATAACCTATACTTCTTGACTCCACCCACCCCATTACTTCAACCGTTCCCTCCCTCACCTCTGTGGAAGTCATGAGGATCTATGAGTGCACCTGTGGTGGCTGTTCTGCTGTGGTAACATACAGTGTGTCAGACACTGAAGATCATGTCCCTTTGTCCTTCTTCTCCTCTTAAGGCAGGTCATGTTAAAGCACGATTTCAGGTACTGCTGCGTGGCCAAGTAGGATTGTTATCTTGCAAGGTAGGAAGAATACAAGCAAGACAATGAATGAAATATGTGCTTGGGAACCATCTGTGGCTCAAATCTGAGAAGGAAAATCAATCATCAGGTCCACAGAGTACAGATAAAGCTGAAAATGAAACCAAAGTCAAAAGACTGGAAATGAGACTGATGCAGGAATACAACAGGCTGGGAAAAGAAATTGAAAAGCTAAACCAAAAACAAAAACAAACAAATAAAAAAGGCATCCAAGGCATGTGCCATGGATAAGGTTAGAAGCTTGGATATTTGTTTTCTAGGTAGATAGCCACATGTTCAGGGGAGGAAGAGAGTATTTTCAAGTTTCTTCTGAGAACTAGATTCCATGACATAGGTTGTGTGTAATCTACTTAATATTCTAGGATAAGTCTTCACCTAGTATTCTCATTTTCTTAAACTTTTCCCTTTGGAGCTGTGATGCCATGTTGCTTTTGTTCTCTCTTTACCTCCTTAATTGATAGTATATGGTTCCTTTACTGGACTCACTTCCTCTTATGCTTCTTAAATTTTGATATTCGTACGAATGAAATGGAGGGATTGCAAAGAAAGACTCCATGTCATTCATACCAACTTTTTAAAAAAAGTAGCCTTTTTTATGCTTTGGAATCTAATTTCATCAAATCTCTTTTCTCCAACATGTCATGCTGTATTTGCAAGAAAGTGTTTCAGTGTTTATTTACATTCCCAGTTTTGAATTTCTTACAGGCATTGACCGTTTGTTGAAATAAAGAATGAATGTATCAATGAATAAATTAACTCACACATAAGTGGATTATTGTCTCCACGCAAGTGGTTCAGAAAGGTATTTTAAAGATATATTTGAAACATAACCTAGAAGCTTAATTCTCTTCAGAATTGCCTCTTTATCTCACTTATATATTCACATCATATATGATATCCTCTATGCTTTCATCTTGTTAGAGGCCACCGTCATTTCTTGTCAAAATATTAGAATTTGGTCTCTTTGAGTCTATTTTGACTCCATCCAATCCATTCTGACAATGAAGGTACAGACACTGTTTTAAACAAAATCTGATTCTGCCAAACCTCCTTCCACCCCCCTCATTAAAACCTTCAATTAATCTCCATTGCTTAGAATGAAATTAAAAATACTTATCATAAATTAAATAAGTATTTGAAATGTGTGGAGAGCAGCCTATTAGTACCCTTGATGTAATATTTTATAAGAAATAGAAGAGAAAGAAGAGAACATTCCAAAGGACATCATCCATATTTAAGACCATTATTTCAGAAAATGTGTGTGTGTGTGTGTGAGAGAGAGAGAGAGAGAGTTTGTATGTGTGAGTGAGTTTATGCAGGGGTCTGAGTTTGCGATGTAAAATGCAGTGTTAACCATGTATTCTAGTTGAATGATCTTGTACTGGACTCCACCAATCTTGCCATTTTGATTTCCTGCTATTCTTTGGTGCCTACTAGCCACGCTTGTCTTCCTTTCCAGCTTAGCCATTTCATCTTTTCTAACTCATGGATTTATTACATCATCTCTAAAAAGTTCTTCTTTCATCTTTTTGCCTACCTAAATTTTCTTCTAGTTGATAGCATAAACAAAAGTTCTTCAGTGAAAATTTATTGATCCAAAGATGACATTAGTTCTCTTTTTTTTATTTTATTCTAACACTCTAAATGTTAGTTTTTCCTAACATGATCATCCTGGCTCATTATTTATTCAACAATGTTATATAGTTATTGTGAACCTATTATTAGCCTCAAACTTTATTCATAGCTTTTGATGCAAAAACAATGACCTTACGTTGATCTGTGAGAAATTTCAGGATATTTCTGTTGTAATGATGGGTGGTTTACTTATGTAATAAAAAATAATATTTTAGAGAATTCAATGACTATAGATTAGTTTCTTCTTTATCAAGCTAGTCACTGCTAGCACGGAATTGAAGGGGTGGCCTGCCCCTGCACACCTGTGGGCATTTCTTGTTAGGTGGAACGAGAGACTTGAGAAAAGAAATGAGACACAAAGTATAGAGAAAGAAAAAGTGGGCCCAGGGGACCAGCGCTCAGCACACAGAGGACCCACGCCGGCACTGGTCTCTGAGTTCCCTCAGTGTTTGTTGATCATTATCTTTACCATCTTAGAAAAAGGGAAGTGGCAGGATAATAGGATCATCATAGGGAGAAGGTCAGCAGTAAGACATATGAATAAAGATCTCTGTGACATGAATAAGTTTAAGGAAAAGTGCTGTGCCTTGATACGCATATGCAAACATCTCCATAAACCTTTTTAGTGCATAAAGAGCAGCATTGCCGTTAGCAAGTCCCACCTTTCGCCCTAAGGCGGTTTTCTCCCATCTTAGTAAATAGAACATACAATCGAGTTTTACACCGAGATGTTCCATTACCCAGGGACGGGCAGGAGACAGATGCTTTTCTCTATCTCAACTACCAAGAGGCCTTCTTTCCTCTTATATTAATCCCCCTCAGCACAGACCCTTCACGGGTGTCAGGCTGCGGGACGGATTAGGTCTTTCCCTTCCCACGAGGCCATATTTCAGACTATCACATGGGGAGAAACCTTGTACAATACCTAGCTTTCCTAGGCAGAGGTCCCTGAGACCTTTGGCAGTGTACGTGTCCCTGGGTACTTGAGATTAAGAGAATGGTGATGACTTTTCACAAGCATACTGCCTTCAGGCACTTGTTTAACAAAGCACACCCTGCACAGCCCAAAATCCGTTAAACCTTGAGTTACCACAGCACATGTCTCTTGCAAGGACAAGGTTGGGGGTAGGGTCACAGATTAACAGCATCTCAAATACAGAACAATATGGAGTCTCTTATGTCTACTTCTTTCTATATAGACACAGTAATAGTCTGATCTCTCTTTGTTTTCCCCACACGGAATGTTTTCTTTCCTTCATTTTAAGAAGTCTACTGCATCCTTCCAATTTAGTAACGAATCTATTTGTCTCTTCTTTAAACTTTTTTGAGAAACCAGTGTCATAGTACCATTTCTATTTTGCGTCTTTAGGCACCATCCAAGTGTTTAGGCTCAAATTCCTTTAGCTCATGAATCCATTCATGCAAGCATCTATCTATTCATTTAAACAAATATTTATTACGCATCAATCTTTGTAGTGTTAATGAAACTTCTGTAACAAAAAGTACTCCAGAATCAGTGACTTAGGAAAGTAAAAAGCAAAGGTAACTTTTTCTTCACAAAGCAGTCAAAGGTAAGAATTGCAGGATGTCATTGGCTCTAAACCATGGATCCACGCTGATAGAGATTCTTCTGTCTTCAACATGCAGACTCCAAAATCACTATCATCATTGGCATACCCATTAGCACAGAGGAGAAATTTAGGAATTTCAAAGCCAGAAAAATCATCTTAAATGAATTCAAAGTTGCACATGTCATATCTGCTCATATTCCATTGATGTTAGTTTCATCACAGGAACAAACATAGCCTCAGATAAAGCTACCCATGTTCCAGCTTCACCTCTATTACTATGGAAGAGGAGAAAAGCTGATTTTTTCCAAATAGACCGTGAGCAATCTCTACCACACCAAGTTTAAGAAAGGAGCCGTGAAAAATGTAAAGAAAACTGAACATTGGAATCTGTTATTAAAATAGTTAAAGGTAGTAGGAGAGGACAAAATAATATGAAAATAGCTATAATATTGTGCAAAATCCCTATAAAGAACATCTGAGACATGTACTATAATGTTCAGAAATTCATAAAAATAAGAAAAGCTACTGGTTGTGTGACTGAAAAATTTCAGAACATTGATAAAAGGTTAGCTGAGTTTTGCAAGACGAATGGGGCTTCAGCAGGTGAAAGTAATTGTGAGAAATTCATATTTTATTCCAAGCTCTCTGCTGCTTGATCGTTCTCTGTTCCTAACCACAAATATTTTACACATTCTAAAATCTAAAATCCCATATACAAGTACCTCAGGTATACATACATTATATATGTACAGCAAGTTTATATATAACTACTATATATGTGTGTGTATATATACATTTTAAAAGAAATTGGAAGTTTATTCATAATAGCTGCTTAGTATCCTATATGATAGGAAACAATAGTATCCTATATGATAGGAAACAATCTTTTTACATATAACTAAATTAATTTTAAAACACTCAAATATTTGTATTAATATGATGGGAAAATACTGGCTTATCATTGGGATCTGATTTTATATATGGAATTACTGAATCAATGGTAAATAAGTTGGCAAATGAGTTGAGTCAAAAACTGCTTCTGTGGGCCTGGAGCCGACAGATATTAGTCAAAATCAAAAGAAGGTCAGAAGGCTATAAGAGAAACCTGCTGTTCATTATGGCTAGGTCAGAGATGATGCCATTATATCACATTGCCTCCAAGGTGACACGGAGAATATCTACTTGCCATGTATTTTTTCAGGGTCAAGTATAATACAATACTCATAGTACTGGGTATTTAAAGCCTTGTGTACAAAGATTTGATTAGTTAATAGATGCTGAAAAGAGAAACTAATGGGGACTCTCACATTGTCTGTCGGAGGAATAATAAATGGTTGTTTCTACTACTTCAATCAACTAAATGTTTATTCTCCTGTAGAAAAATTGAGAGTCATCTTTTCACTTCCCACAGAAATTTTGATAATAGATGTGACAAATGGATTGAATTCAACTTATAATTTAAGCAGTCCTGACTTTTCAGTGATCTGAGATGTTACCCGGGTCAGTTGGGTTCCTGCCAGTCCCTCTGTGCTCATTGACTGCCCCACAAACCCAATCCTTCACATCACTGGTACTTCAAAGGCATATCTTTCCAAATTTCCACCAAGTTTATAAATGACCACAATAACCCTAAAGAACCCTAAACTATTCGACCAGAAAACTATCAAGGTTGAAGATCTAGTCTCAATTCTTGTGCCTTCCCTCAATAATATTTATTGCCTAAATTACCTCTCAAATCAGCTCACAGTTTTTGACAGTGACATAGATTTTATTAACATAATCCCAGCCTCTTCCTCATGACTTCTTGATTTTTCTTCTTTTATGTTTGGTTTGTCCCTGCTACTTTCTTACTTCCAAATAAAATATGACTTAATTCAGTATGTGATATAGGTATAATACGTGTGTGCCACCTGCAAATACATGTATAGCTCAGTCTTCAGTATATGACAGTGTTTTCTATTATAAAAGCTCTTACAAACCTGTATTGTATTACATTAATGAAAAAAAGCAAAGCAGACACACTGTTGATGTTATTTGGGATACTAGCAAAGGTTTGTGAGGAAGAAAACCAAAAAAGGAAGAAAAAACAGACAGGAATAAAACCAAGTTATATTCCAGAAGTCCAGGACTGGAGGCACTGCTGCCATTCTTAACACAAGTTTTCTACAAGTGGAAGTTCCCCTAAAAATATGCATTTTATATATTTTTAAATATATATGTATATATAATTATATGATATATAAATAAATATTTATGAATATATAATATATATTTTATATATACATATATATACACACAGCATGTGTGTGTGTGTTTTAAAGATGTTTATAAACATGGTGTGATAATTGAGCAGAATATAATTATAACTTTTTTTTTTCCCAAATCTTACCTTTTGTGCTAACCTTCTGGTAAATTAAAATAAACAGTACCACACATTACACCAGCCTTTATTAAATATATTATTTAGTTATTTTATAACTTTAATAGAACCATTAACATGATAATGTATCATATGACTAAGGGTCAGATTTTGTGTTACGAACAAAATATGCATATAGGTATTAAGAGAGGAGAAACTTCTAAAAATTAGACTCTCCATCCTCTTTCTCCATATAGTGCCATGTACTTAGTAGTTCTACAATAAGTGTTTGCTAAATGCATTAGCACTTTCTACTCTGAGTCAGAGCATTAAAGTCATTGGAGTTAAGTTGAATGAAGATGAAAGAAAAGAAGAGGAGAGACACTGTGCCTCTGACTCCTATAAAAGAGGAGAAAGTGAACATCCAATGAGATTACACTGTTTGAGGTCAAATTAACTGATTCAAAACAATTTTTGAAAAATTATTTTGTGGTTAGATTCTTTTATTCTGTCCAGGTGTTCAGAGCTGCTAACTTCACTTGAGGTAGTCTTTGGTCTAGAATAAGAGGTAGAGACTGTTTTCATAACTCGGCTATTATGATGACTAATGTTACAATAAACATAAGAATGTAGATATCTCTTTGAAATTTGATATTGATTTCTTCAGATATACATCCAGAAGTAAGATTGTTGGAAATTGTGATACACACTTTAAATGGAATATTATTCAGTCTTAATAAAGAAGGAAATACTGTCATTTGTGACAACATGGATGGACCTAGAGAGCATTATGTTAAGCCAAATAATCCAGATATAGAAAGAGAAAAAAAAAGAAAGAGAAATACTATATAATCATGTACTTATATGTGGAATCCAAAATAGTCAAGCTTACAGAAGCAGAGAATAGAATGGTGGTTTCTCAGGCTGATGACAGGGGAAAACGAGGAGGTGATGGTCAATAGAGACAAACTTTTTGTTATGCAAGATAAGTAAGTTGTGAATATTTATTAGACAGCATAGTGCCTGTCTATAGTTAGCAATACTGTATTGTATACTTAAAATTTGCTAATAGGGTAGATCATATGTTAACTGTTCTTATCACACACAAATAATAATAGTAATAATAATAAAGGGGTCAATAAAATCTTAGGGAGGGGATAAATGTGTATGACCTTGGTGGCAGAATAGTTTCACAGGTGTATGCATATTACCAAACTCATCAAGATGTATACATTAAATATTAATAGCTTCTTAAATGTCAATCATACCTTTAAAAAGTGGTTTAAAAAAAGGAAGATGAGGACAGGGCAAAAGCATTTCTTACCAAAATGCACACTAGTTCACATGAAGATATGTGTAGTGACTTGTGCCTTTTTAAACCTCCTTGTGATAGAAGATATCTCTAGGTGTATAGAAAGAAGGTGCTAAATTTGGGGTTAAAAGAATTTGATCAACTTGGCCTCTCAGTGCAGTGTCAGTAGAACATACTAGCTTTTTTCAGTGCACTCAATTGCCCTGTCCTTCATAACGGCATCACTATGCTGAAAAATGTGATTTTCATAGAAATGTTCAATTTTGCAGCTTAGAGGCTTTGTGAAGGGGGGCAAATATCAGTTTTGCACATAAACTGCTCTTCACATTGCTCACTTTAAAAACTTAAAATTGGCCCTGAATATAATAACACTGGAGCAACAAGTGTTGAAATAATTTTTAATCCTTTCACTTTTAGTTAGCTCTGCTGTTCTTTGTCTAGCTTACAGCAAACATTCAAACAAGAATAAAATAAAGCCCTTCAAACATCTAGCTTTTCCACTTTTTCCAAAACAATTCTAAGTATTTGGATAATAAGAAGTGCTGGTCAGATAGTAGGTGTTTTCCTTCCTCTGGCTACTTGAAGATGAGTAAGATTTTTGACACTGAATCGTAACACATTAGGACTACAAAGGAACACGGAAATCCTCCCATGAAAGACAGGCTGCTTTTAAGCTCAGTATCCTCCATCACTCCCCTAACACATACGCCACCCCCTGACACACACACACATCTATGAGTCTTGACTTCATTTTCATTCTCAGTGCGCTGGTTTACCAACTCCCTGTAAAAGATCTTCCTTTACTGCAGTTTGAAGACTAGGATAAAGCAGTAAGGCTTTAGTCATACATATTTAAAAGTGAAGTTGCAAGAGACTTCACATCTGAAGATAAGGCTGTATATTTATTTATCTTTTTTTTTTTTTTTTAATCATTGAGTGGTTTCTGAAGTTCTCTTTGACAACTTATCTATCATGGCTCCTCCATTGAATATTCTAACACTGTGCCTGTTTAATCTTCTGATGTAAACAAAAGTTTAAGTTTTTTTATTGTTTTTGCTTTTTTTTACATCTCCTTCACTCTGTGAGAAATATCTGAGACTGAATGTTGATTTATATTTGAAAAGCAACAATCCAAAGTAATGCAAAATACCCCCAATAAGCAAAATGCCCATAGCATGATGGATTCTTTCCTTACCTTAATTCTCTCTTTCAATCAAGACCAATTCAGAAATATTTATTTAATAGTCACTATAGATAAACACATTGTTTGGCACTATGGGGAGAAACAAATGGGAATAAAAAGTGCAGTCTGTTTCCAGATGTGATTTACTTTCTCCTGAGACAGATTAACCACACTTGCCTTTCCATATCTGCCTTATTAATATTATTTATATTTAAAAAGTGTACTAGGTTGACAAAATCCTATCAACATTGTCTTCATAATCCCTATTCCCATTCCCCTTAATAAGCTCTTATTTTCTATTGATGATCTATAGTACTCATTGTGTATAAACATGTGTATAAACATGCAAACAATTGTAGATAATATCTATTCCTGCCTTTAAGTAGTTTGCAATTCGATAGTCTCGAAAAACATCTGATTATATAATTCAGCAACTAAAATAAAATGAAAGATTACCTAGTTGAGGTCCCCAAGCTTCTTAATCACAACAATCCCCAAAGTTTTCTGAGTTCCTCTGAGTTTGAAGTTACTTCTCCATTTCACTGTTAGGTGAAGCTACTAGTTCATTCGCCACACTTTGAGTGCCAAGACACAAAAACATACTGAATCTGATTTTGTAAGAAAAAGATCCAATAGACTCTATTTTTTATAAGGACTCCAGGTTTGATCACTCAAGGTTCTGTAACTCTAACCTCATTTTTACAGATGAGAAAAAAAAATTGCTTCAGGCTCATTAAATCAGTGTTTTCCAAAGCTAGCTATAGATCAAGGTGGCTTTTTGAAAAAGCCCTACTTTTCCATACTGAATCATGCTCTCTGGGGTGGATGGCCTGAGAATTCCATTTTTCGAAACTTCTCAGATTATTGTTAAGCATAATCAGGTTGGTAAATTGCTCCAGGATTTGCCCATGTCTATTATAGTGAGTCAGAGGTTGAGCTAAGGTCTTTTTCTCCTGTAGAGGGGTAGTGTGCTAGGGTGCTTGGAGCCCACGGAGAGAAATGTGAATCTGAATCATGACTCAGCTGTATCATCTTTGCTAAGTGTGATAGTTACTGCTACTGTTATTCTTCTAGGCACAGAATGGAATTGCATTTCCTAGATCTTGACATGGGTTGGGCAAAATGACAAGCTATTTTTGTAGAGGAAGGAGAAAGTGAAATGTCAAAGCATTTTTCTAGCACATTTGTGAGCCTGACTGGTGAGATCTAGAGTAGGTAACCCCTTTATTACATGTAGTGTGTTAATAAACTTTCAGATACATATGTATGTGTGTGTGTATATACATATACATATGTACATATATACACATATACATGTGCACATATGTACATATATACATATGTGTATACACACACATACTAGACACTAGACATGGCAAAGAATTCGAAAGTAGAAAGCTAAACAGCTCTGCATAATCAAGGAAGAGGGACTGATTTGAAAACACTAGACCATCTCTACTAAAAATACAAAAAATTAGCCGGGCGCCGTGGTGGCTGCCTATAGTCCCAGTACATGGGAAGCTGAGGCAGGAGAATGGCGTGAACCTGGGGGGGCGGAGCTTGCAGCGAGTGGAGATCGCCACTGCACTCCAGCCTGGGCGACAGAGCGAGACTCCGTCTCAAAAAAAAAAAAAAAAAGAAAAGAAAAGAAAACGCTAGTGATGAGGGAAAAAAAAAATTGCACAGAAAGGAGAAGCAGGAAAATGAGATGAGATGGTAGAAGAGAGAAGAGTCCAGGGCTGGAGGAATGGAGGTAGGTGGGTGGTGGAAACACCCACACACACGCGCGCGCACACACACACACACACACACACCCCAATAAAAATTATCGAAAGTTGAACTACAGAGATAAGAATGGTAACCCAACTGGTTGGTGAAGGATGTTTAAGAAGAGGGTGTTTAATATCCAGTTTTAGTAATTTAGGTATCTGCCATATAACCTTTAGTAGATGGTACATTAACTACCTGTATTTGTGTATAGGTGTGTGTGTGCTTGGGTTTGATAGGTAGGTATTGGAGACTTGAGTCTAAGGTAATTAGCTCTAAGGACCAGAAAATATACAGATTGATAACTTAGTTCCAAATCTTCACAAAATCAAAGGAAATAAAATTATCTTCTTTTCCTGCTGATTTCCCTGTATAATCCAACTCACTATGGCCTATAGACCCACTTCTTTTCTTTCCTCCCATACTCAAAACAAACATCTGTCAGATATTCTGGGTCTTTTTTTCTACAACTTAGTTTTCTATTGTTCTGAAGTCACCTTTTTTTTGGGAGTGATGAAAGTTTTTGTATTACTCCTCCAAGGGGATTTTCATATTGGGAAATTCATGAACCAACGAAGTTTTACAGCATATGGGACTTTGAGGGTGATATTATAGGTACTGTGACAGATAAGACAGATTGATACTTTGGCTTCGAAAAATATAACACAAGAATATCTAATAAAATTACTATGATGAATGAACTATTTTAAGGGCCAATACTAGAATCTTGGAAGTGGAAGAGAATGTCATTTCTGTGTCATCTCTGAGGCATTTTGCAGTTTATCACATGTAAACTTCTCAACGACCTGTGAACTTGGTGAGCTAAGTATTCTATCACCAATTTCTATATGAAAAAACTAAAAAACCTCTAAAACTGATGTGAAGAGTAAAAATATTTGCCACACAACATACTGTAGATGGTAAGGGGTAGAGCTCTGACCCAACATATGACAGCCTGTTTCTGAAGATCATTTTTCATTCGACCTCAGTCCCTGGAAGTCTGTTTTGCACCAGAAGGCAGATCTAGGAACCTGGGTAGAATTTAAAAGGAGGACGGTTTTATTTAAACTTTTTAAACATACAGCTATCCAACAATGAAATAGGTTGCCTCAGAAGTAGTTTCTTCTGCCACACTGAAAGGATTCAAAGGGAAGAGAGATGACAGTCAGCCTGGGATATTGCAGAAAGGACTCCTTCTCTTGTCTGAAGTTGGATTAGATGTCAGCTAAAATCCTTTCTAAATCCCCAATTCTATGCCTCCAGGGCCCTAAATGTTCTGTAGTGTGGTGCAGAATATAAATGAAGTAAGAGAAGTGATCAACCAACAGATAGATATTTATTACTTTTCAACAATGTACAAGGCACCAGGATTCTCATCTCGCACCGTGAAAACAGCTACTTTTCCTGCTTCCTCCCTCCTGTCAGTGCGTGAGAATCAGTCTTGGTGTTAGGAAAGAAGTAACCAAGAGGAAAAGCTGTCAGAAAAAAGACTTCTTAAAAAAAGCCAAATGTTAACTTCTCACCACTTTCTCAAGTCTGGTTCTTCCATGAGCATCTTCTTGGAGTTCTATGATGACCTCTTCCCCTCCCCTGGGTGTCAGAATGTGTGGGAAGAATCCGGCTGATTGGCTCATGAAACACATTACCAGAAGCTCTCTTATTTTGACAGTTAAGGCCACAGAAGCAATTTGTACTTTACTTAGAAGTTTATTGCATTTTGATAATTGCTTTTCCCCTTGAACTGTAGAGTTTTAAAATATAATTTTTGACTGACTATAAAAAAGGAAAAAAAAATCCATATAACTTTAAGAGCATTTCCAAAGCATTTAAAGTCTCCACTAAGCGGAAGCATCCCAAAGTTACCTTGTTGAGTTGTGTCAAGTTAGCAACGTAATCATTTTTTTAACCCTCTAACAGCTAAAGCATCCAAAGGAAAGGAAATTACAGAGACAGTATTTTCTTAAAGATCATTCGTCCAGAAGAACACAGCAAAGAGAAGAGAACATCAATGAGTTTGGCAGGACTGTACACACACAAACAATTAGTCTGAAGTGCTCATATTTATAGAACTCAGTAGTTAGTCAAACAATACTAATGAAATAAACATAATGGTTACATTTTCCTGTGGATGGTCGTTTTCCAAGCATGAAAATCCATATGGGCTGTTAATCAAAGGTGTATGCTGGTTTATAAACATTATGAAAATAACTTACCCAGACCAACCCCCTTACAGATTAAAATTACTTTCACAATTCTTCCGTATATATTTTCTACTGCTATGAAATATTTGCGTCGTATAGATCCAGGCAAACACTCAGGGATAATGAGTACTTAAAACACTGTATACCATTCTAAAATGCTACCTAGGATTGCTTTTGAAATTGCCCACTTAACTCTAGCCATGCCTGTATTAGACCTAGATATAATTAAGTAAGCTAGCTGTTTGGTTTCAACATAGCAAATCTACACAAGTGTTGGTTAGCAAACAACCTGAAAATCAAGAGAACCATCAGGTAGTTGTCCCTAATTATTTCTATTCAGTCAACTGTTTTCACAGTTTATTTATTTATCATAACAGTCTTTTATGGTGTTAATAATTCTATTTTCTGGAAGAGGTCATCAAGTTACCTGAAAGGTTTAATGACTTGCTGAACCACATGGGTAGATAATAATAAAGCCAGAATAGAAACCAGAATTGTTATTTCAAGATTTAAATTAGAAGTACCCATTATGACACTGGTGAGGCAAATTATCTTCCACCAGAGTTGGGTCCACTTCATCCCCATTAGTGAACATAAAAGCCTCAGCTGGGTGTGAATTTACATAGTGAAAAGTTCACACACAGTGAGATAGGAGAGATTTTTCAAGAGAAATAGAAATATTTCAGGGAAGAGTCAATTTATAGAGGGCTTTCATTTTGGAAATTTTTTTTCTTTTCCAATGCCACCAATCTCTGGTTTATTATCCCATCTGTACAACAAATTCATGGATGATGATTCTATAATGGGTGATAAACATTAAGTTAATAACAATAACTCTCATTTATCTAATACTCTATACTTTTCAAAGTGCTTTCAATCATAAGTGGTATTTGATGAAACACCCTAGTGAGGTTGGCAAGGCAGAGATTTGTAGTGTTCTTGCAAGAGTGGAGCTAAGTGACATTATTTTGTAAAATTGAAAGCCTTGTGAATAACATATACTCTATATACATAAATGTCCTAAAAGAGGAATGATAAGCCAATTTAAAACAGAGACAAATGAATTCTTCAACCGAACCATGGTATCTACACACATACATAGTGTGTACTATCTTTATTTTAAATATAAAAAACAATGACAGAAAAGCAGACTTGATTACTCAGGAACTTAGTGCAGACCCACCAATAGATTGCTGGAAGCTTTGAAGCTAAGATAACTAGAGACAACCAAATATCTTTACATTTTACTCCCTGCTCTCTCTGTTTGAGGCAAATCTTTGCTAAATGGGCCGTGAGTCTGACCACTGTAGAATTTCTTGTCATTTTTGATAGGAAGCCATATCTACTGGCATAAAATGCTTTTCTTTCTCCAGGGATTTTGAGGAAGCTTTTTCCCTCTTCACATCACAAGGTTGTACAATATTGTATTGGGAAGCACTTTGAACTCCTAGGAGGTAAGTGCTATTTAATTGCAAAGTGTTATTAGTGCTGTGACTGTCATTATGTTTACCAGAACACTTTACAGTTGATGCATCTCAATATTACTACTGTTGACATTCTTCATTTTTTTTTAACTGGTTCAACTGAAGGATTGGATGTCTCATGGGACTGGTTATTGGGAACTAGATTCAGAGTAGCTTCTAGATCTTTAATATTCAACACATTGTTATATTACCCCATGTCCAATGGTATTTTGACAGCCACAATACTATCTTCACATATGATTCACAATGTTGCAACATTAGCCATCAGGTTTACTTGACGGAAAAAGAGAAATTTGCAAAGTGAGGTAGTTCTTGCCCAGAATTAATAATTTCAACATTTCTACCTGCAAAAGTAATTGATTTTACTAATTGTGTTCCTTTTTTTTTTTTTTTTTTTTTGTCATTCTCTATAAAAGAAACACTTGCAGGTTAAGTGCTTAATCTTTACTAACTTGAAATGCATTCTTATACTGAGACACAGATGTTGATATGGTTTGGCTCTGTGTCCTCACCCGAATCTTGACTCGAATTGTAAAAATCCCCATGTGTTGTAGGAGAGATGTGGTAGGAGGTAACAGAATCATGGGGGTGGGTTTTTCCTGTGCTGTTCTCATGATAGTGAATGAGTCTCATGAGATCTGATGGTTTTATAAAGGAAAATTTCCCTGCATATGCTCTCTTGCTTGCTGCTATGTAAGATGTGACTTTGCTCCTCATTCACCTTTGACCATGATTGTGAGACCTTCCCAGCCATTGGCTTTAAGAGCCATTAAACCTCTTTCCTTTATAAATTACTCAGTCTCAGGTATGTCTTTATTAGCAGCATGGAAGCAGACTAATACAGATGTTCATGTCCAGTTTGTCATCTGTTGACAAGAGAGGCAGTAAGGGACATAAAATACATTAGATATTCTTTCCAATTTTACCATCTAACAACTCAGTTTTTTGCCATACTATGAACTCCATGCTCCTTCCATTATTAACCTCTCACTCTATATCATTAGCAATTATTCCTTGAATTGCCAAATTCCTTATTTTTTTACCACACACAGGTCTTGGCTAATTAGATGGTTTAGAATAAGATTACTAGGAGTCAAGGAATTTTGGAGTGACAAAGGTAAGACTTGTGGGCAGAAAGAAAGCATTTACAGAACCGAAAATTAGATGAGCCACAAAGGTAAATATTAAGTCTCCCTCACAAAAGTTACATATAAGAACCACCTTTTATCCTTGATATTTATTTTTTTTCTGTCTCTAAAAATATGTGCAAAAACTAAAAATATAACAAATTCTGGCAAAGAGAAACATGATATGTGGGGACAAAATATGCTCTGGAGTTGAAAAGAGTAATGGTATGTAACTTTCTTATAGGGATTTTATAATAAAATTATGTTCCTTAATTGTTGTTGTGCAACAAATATAGTTTAATTTCATTTGAATTGATTCATTTCCATATTCAGTGGTCAGCCATCAGGGTATAGCACGGTTCTTTCTATATTTGCTTGCTATCAAGGACCTTAAAACATCAGTGGATAAATAGAGCCTATGTACTGAAAAAATAATAAGTCAAAAGATATGGGTTAATAGATTCTATAGCTCAAAGCACTCTGACAAAACATACAGCATTATATAATTCACATAAGTATTATTATTATAACATAATAAATTATGCAGTAAAAGCAAGCTGTACTTCAGGGAATCTGAAAGGAGATTCTAAAGTGATTTAGATGAGAGTAAAAAAGCTTGAAGAAAAATATGTATTTTTATTTTGACACTAAAAGTTATATTGGTCTTGAATATTTAGACATAGGAAGTTGATCCTTGTATTAGGTTGGATTTTTCCAGATATGAGCCCTGAATAAGACTTCAAGTACACAAAGTTTATTTGGAAGGTGCCAGAGTGGAAAATGATATATGGAAAAAAACTTGGTAAATTCAGGAAGTGACCAGACCATAGTTCTGGTGGGAAACTCAGGAAAATATGTTCCAGAATTGTCTCACCCAAAATAAAATGGAGCTAGGTTATGTTTACACCTACTACAAAGAGTCATTGGTTGAAGGTTGCTGGTGAGGGGGTTAATTTTTGGGCACTTCTGGCCAGACACAAGTTGCCTCCAGAGTTCCAGAAAAAAAGCCTTCAGATACAGCCAGGCAATTTGCAGCCTGCCAGAAGCACAGACATGATGAAACCAGAAGAATATTTGGGAAATAACAAAAGTTTTTGTTAAGAGATTTTTAAGCAAGAGTAGAGAAAAGCAAGCAAACATACAACGACAACGAAAAACTTCAACCAAACGAGAAAAGGTAAGGAAACTGTAAGAGGAAGGTGTATATAGAAACACTGAGGTAAGTGTCAATAATTCAAGTAGTTCACCTATATGTAGATCCTTAAAATCTTAGTTTTGAAGTAGCAGAAAATGTGAAACTGCTTTTTTAGAGGTCTATCTGCAGTTGATGCAATCTTCTACTAATTGACCTATTTTTAAAATCATATTTTGCATAAAATGAAATGATCAATTATGCCACATAGTCTATATCATATTTAGAAATATTGTGGGTGGTAGAGAAGGAGAAATATCTGGTTTAGCTAAAGTAAACTGATAAATTATTTTGAAGAAGACCGGAGATTGAATTTCTTCTTAGAAAATTGGTGAAGAATAAGCCATAGGCCTATAAGTGTAATAATCTAGAAAATATTAATCAGTTTCTGAAAAATATACTATGTCATAATTTTCTCAAGGGAGAGAACATTTAATGAGATCAATTCTTGTTTAAAAGAAATCGGAAAGGTAAGAAAAAGTCTACCTCACCTAAAAGGTGTTAGAAATCTTGGTCTTAATGGTAAGATTTACCAAACCTTCAAGGAAAAATAGCCCATTTCATACACATTTTTTTGGGGGGAGGCATCTAATTTAACATTGATTCAAAGAAAGGACTAAGGATAGAATAAAAAAGACAAGATTTTCTTGCTTATGTATATAGACATACATTTCTAAATGAAATGCTAGGTAACCAAGTTTCATAAAAAGTACTTAACAATGGCACATCATTATAAAAAATAAAATAAGGGATATTCCAAGAATATAAAGATCATAGATGAGGGAAAAAATAATCTTGTTAGGAGTCACAAAAAAGCATGTGATAGATTCTAACATCACTTGTGATGTTTAATAGTGAGAGGTGAAGCCAGCTGGACTTATGGGTCAGGTGGGGACTTGGAGAACTTTGTTGTCTTACAAGAGGATTGTAAGAATGCACCAATCAGCACTCTGTAGCTAGGGATTGTAAAACACACCAATCAGCACTCTGTGGCTAGGGATTGTAAAACGCACCAATCAGCGCACTGTGGCTAGCTAGAGGTTTGTAAAATGGACCAATCAGCACTCTGTAAAATGGACCAATCAGCACTCTGTAAAGTCGACCAATAAGCAGGACATGGGTGGGGACAAATAAGGGAATAAAAGCTGGCCACCCCAGGCAGCAGCCTCAAGCTGCTGGGGTCCCCTTCCTTGCTCTGGAAACTTTGCTCTTTTGTTCTTCACAGTAAATCGTGCTGCTTCTCACTCTTTGGGTCTGTGCCACCTTTAAAAGCTGTTAACACTCACCTCAAAGGTCTGCCGCTTCATTCTTGAAGTCAGGGAGACCAAGAACCCAGCAGAAGGAACCAACTCCAGACACAATGGGAGCAGAATAAAACCTCCTTAGTATTAGTAAAATATCTAACATAAACTTTCCCAAATAGAATTGATGAAGACATCTAAAAGATGTGATTATTTTAAAAGTTGCTTTAAAATAGGATACCTGCTATCAATGCCACTATTCAATATAGATCCTGTGCAACATTATAGGACACACAAAGGAAATAAAATATGTAATGGTTGCAAAGAAAGAAAAAAGTATATATTCAAATAAAATAACTGTGTACCTAGAAAACTCAACAAAATAAAATCGTAATCAGAAGGGGAATTCTAACTAGAAAATTTAGCAAGATTTCTGTATGTTACTCACAATAATCTATATATTAAAAAATCATCTATGATCAAAAATTTATAATGTATCTAGAATTTAACCCTAGTGAAATGTAAAATAACTTTAGGCCTAACATGTTAACACTATTGAAGAACATAAGGAAGACTGGACCAAAAAATTAAATGGAATAAATATATTGAGATATTAATTCTACCCAAATCCATATACAAATTCAATGCAATTCCTCTAGCATGATTGAAACTAAGAGCACTTGACAAGTTTATTCTAAAACATATAAGACAGAATTAAATAGGATGAAGACAATTCAGAAACAGAAAAGCAGAAAGTGAGGGTGTGGGAATTGACTTCAATATTCAGATAGTGAAGTGTTTAAATCCTTAGGGGAACTTGTAAATGAATCAGCAGAGCAAATTTAAGAAGTATGGATAACATTAATATTAGTGCATAGGTTAAGTCACATCAAAATCGATGTGTAAAAGATGAATCATTTCATAAATGGCATTGGAAAAAATTTATTCCTTGTGGGGGCAACATAACCTGTCTTTCCCACAACATAAAGACGGTTGGGTATTTAAAAGATTTTTAAAAGATCTTTAAAAAGATTTAAACTTTTAAGAGTAAAATTACACATTACGGAAAGAAAGTGGAGGAGAATATCATTATGACCATGGAGTGGAGAAAGATTTCTCATACAAAACAGAAAAAATACAGACCATAATAGGAAATAATGATGCATTTGACTGACTGAAATGAATAGTTTTTACCAAATTAAGAATATCACACATAATGGGGAAGCTGAAACAGTGGATAACTTTTTCATAGTATTGAGCAGTTCACAAGAGCACCCATTCAAATGTCTCCTCAAATCTTTGCTGTGCCTTTGAAGTGAGAAAATGTGTGGGGTTACATCAACTATTACTAGTGGAATTGGTGGAGAACATTATGTTGTATAACATCATGTTGAGTAGCATGGGTCTTGCCCTCAAAGAGGCCAGAATTGAAGTCATGTTTCTGCTTCTAACTAGCTGTGAGAGCTTGAGCAGTGCACTTTGGTTTTCCAATTGTGAGTGAAAAGCGTATACCACATACTGCAACGTCCAAATATTTAGTATTCTCAGTATTTATACCAGTATATAGCTTCCAGGTGAAGTAATATATCATTAGGTACTGCTTTTTTTTTTTCCATCTTTCTTCCATCATTCCTTCTCTCTATTTCTCCCTCCTTCCTTCTTTCCTTTCTTCATGCAGGTCACTATGTGCCAGGAAACTGATATTCAATAGGGGTCATTTCCACAAGGAAATTAAGTATTAACATTTTGGACATCTAATAATAATAGTAAATAAGGAATAATAACAATAAACATTCAATAAGGACTACCTTGGCAAAAATAATAGTAAGGTTTACAAAAGTGGAATAAAACTATCCAAGCCAACGATTCTGCTAATGACAGAAAATACAGTCTTATCAATTTACAGTAAACTGAGTCATATCTGTTGTTTGTTTGTTTGTTTTTGTTTTTCTTGTGGTTTTTGAGACAGAGTCTGGAGTGGTGCCATCTAGGCTCACTGCAACCTCTGCCTCCCAGGTTCAAGGGATTCTCCTGCCTCACCCTCCCAAGTAGCTGGGTTTACAGGCATTTCTGTTTAATAGTAGTTTCTCCAAGGTAAAATCTCATGGATTACAGAAAGTTTCCTCCTTCTCTCTTCTCCTTCCCTTCTCTCTTGGAAGGAGAGAAGCTCTGAGGGCACTGGTTGGAAGAGAATTATCACTGAAGTATGATATTTTCGATGTTGAGTTCTTCTGAGATGTAAGAATACAACAGCAATAACAATTAACAGATTAAAATTATACTATTAACTGATGTTTACTGAACATCTATTATGTTTCAGTTACTGTTATAAATAATTTCCATGTTAATTCTTTTCATTTTCACACCATCGAAATGAGGTGCATACTGTGATTCTTCATTTTAGAAATGAGAGATCCGTATTCGTTCTCTGCCTCTATTTTGATCGCTTGCACATGAAATGTCTCTGTTCCTCTCTACTTTCCAGGCCCCAGGCCCACATATCATTCTTTAACACTGAGAACTTTCCAGGCTTGGTGGCTTGCTCTCAGATACTTCTGAATCATCTGAAATCTCAGAGAACTTTAGATGTTATCCCATGTCACAGTGAACTGTATGAAAATGTGTGAGGCAACTCCTAACCATTATGCTGGGCAATTGTTTCTCTCCCTAAAGGCACCATGCCAGCATTAAAGGTATGACTTTCCTTAGTGACAATTTTTTGTTTTAACAAGCAGCTTAATACCTCCTTCTCACATTGACGACTCTAATATTTGGAATTAATCTATACCAATGATGAATTAGTGACTGAGAGATGGGCATACCTCAAATAGGATGATACTCCTCCTCTCTGCCTAGCCCTAATATGGATGGGTGTTTTGGGGACCATAAGTACTCTAAATATCCAGATCAGGACCCTTCTTCCTTTATTTCTAAAAAGGCACAGGACTGATATGTCCACAAGAAGGCTCTGCTCAGCCTTTTCTTAAAGTAATCCTACCTCCTGAAGGAGAACTAGAAGGCAGTGACCACAGTCATCTTAAAAATGTCTTTGAATTGGCAATACAGGGAGAAAATAGAATTCGCTGGATTAAAATTTCAGTGGAAATGTGAATTGGAAATGGGTTTTATAAAGGAGAGACTGTCAGTTACACTAAGGAACTAATAAACTGATTTTCATCCCCTGGGACAAAGGAGAAGGAAAGTAGAATGAATCACCGTTTTCCACTCTAACAATGACAGTTGGAAGACTGTTGTGACTCTTCCGATGATAATAATTTTCATTTCGATGGGCTTCTTTTCCAAGACATCTAAAGTATTTTACAAGTGATTTTTGCCATCCATCCTCATGTCTTTTAAAGAGAAGAGAGATACAAATACTGCTATCCTCATTTCATAGGCAGCAGATGTGTCTGAAAGTTTCTGAATACACTGTACTTTTTCCAAAGAAATTTTTAATAGGGTATGCTGTGGAAACTGAAGCATTCAGTCATATCTGGGAAGAGAAAAAAAAAAGAGGACAGAAGCATAATATGTGGATAAAAATCTTCTACAATTTCTTATAACACATTATTGAAAGGGAGAAAATTAAAGGCTAAAAATAATATTTTCTGTATACATATTACATTGTAGCTTTTGATTAATATCAGTTTTCATCCTGTAACATTTAGTCTTTCTATACTTCTCTGGCTTCTGTGATTCAGATGCTGTTCTTTTCTCCCTCAAATCATAATAGTTCCTATTTTCTCTTTCATCTACACTAACATCTGGGATATCCCGAGTGTGCATTGGACGCTCTGTGAAGTTATATTTATTTGCTGAGTATACATAATATTAGACATGGAGTGGAGATCTACAAAACCATTCAGCATAAGAAATAAACTGAAGACTATATCCATCAAAGGGAGAGAAATATCCTGTAAATTGAGAGGATTTTCCAGATTCTTCAGTTTTCTTCTACTTTAGAATATGATTGCACCATGGTCTTCTCTCTCTCTTCTAGTTTTTCACTCATTATAAAGGAGGATTTCTAGTAATTATGTGTGATAGGCAGAATAATGGCTACCCAAAGATGTGGATATTTTAATCCTTACAATCTGTTCGTAGAAAATGGAAATTAAGGTTGCACATGAAATTAACATTGCCAATCAGCTGATCATAAAATAAGGAGATTATCCTGTATTATCCAAAACAATCACAAGGGTTCTTTATATATAGAAGAGGGGAACAGAAGAGTCATGTCAGAGTGATATGATATGAGAAGGACTCAAATCAGTCATTGCTGGCTTTGGCTTTCCATAAACCAAGGTAAATGGGCAGCTTCTAGAAGCTGGAAAAGGCAAGGAAACACGTTCTTCTCTAGAGCCTTTAAAATTAATGCAGTCTTGCTGACATCTTAATTTTAACCCTAAGACCGACTGCAGACTTCTGATCCCCAGAACCGTAAGACAGTAAATTTGTGTTGTCTTAAGCAACTCAATTTGTGGCAGTTTGCTAAAGCAACAATAGAAAACTAATATAGTATGCAATGCAAGTTTAATAAATGCTTGTATGAATGGATGAACCAACTAATTTAAGTCAGATCCTATCGTTTACTCACATTCCAAATCCTGAATAAGAGCTGGGACAACTAGAGCTCATAAAATTTCCTTCTTTCTTTTTCTTTCTCTCTCTCTCTTTCCTTCTTTATTTCTCTCTCTCTTTCTTTCTTTTCTTTTTCTTTCTCTCTCTTTTTTCTCTCTCCCTCTTTCTTTCTTTCTCTTTCTTTCTTTTTCTTTCTTTCCTTCCTTCCTTCCTTTCTTTCTTTCTTTCTTTCTTTCTTTCTTTCTTTCTTTCTTTCTTTCTTTCTTTCTTTCTTTCTTTCTTTCTTTCTTTCTTTTTCTTTCTTTTCCTTCCTTCCTTTCTTCCTTCCTTCCATCCTTCCTTCTTTCTATCTTTCCTTTCTTCTTTTCCTTTCCTTCCTTCTTTCTTTTTTTCTTTCTTTTTTTTTTTTTTTAACTTTTTTTCCCCTTGAGACAGGGTCTCATTCTGTAGTCCAGGCTGGAGTGCAGTGGCATGATCCCAGCTCACTGAAGCCTTGACTTCCTTGGCTCAAGCGATCCTCTCACCTCAATCTCCCAAACAGCTCGGACTACAGGAACATGCCGGCACAACTGGCTTTTTTTGTTGTTAATTTTTTTTTTATAGAGACTGTGTCTCACTATGTTGCCCAGGCTGGCCTCGAACTCCTGGGCTCTAGTAATCTTCCTGCCTCAGCCTCCCAAAGTGCTGAAATTACAGGCATGAATCACTATATCCAGCAGTAGTTTCAAAAAATTTAGTTAAAAATTATGACAATAGTAATGGTCATGCTATGCATTATTTTAATTTTTGCTTATCCCTTCACTTTCATCTGTAAGGAAGAGCATGGTGTTTAAAAAGGAATAAATGGTTATCCATGAAGTATCCCAAATAAAATTTGGAAACTGCTCCAGTGCTACAGTAATCATTATGCTAACCGTGATGGTTAATACTGAGTGTCAACTTAATTGGATTGAAGGATGCAAATTACTGATCCTGGGTGTGTCTGTGAGGGTGTTGCCAAAGAAGATTAACATTTGAGTCAGTGGGCTGGGAAAGACAGACCCACCCTTAATCTGGAATGCACAATCTAATCAACTGTCAGTGTGGCTAGGATAGAAGCAGGCAGAAGAACATGAAGACTAGACTGGCTTAGCCTCCCAGCCCACATCTTTCTCCTGTGCTGGATGCTTCCTGCTCTTGAGCATCGAACTCCAAGTTCTTCATCTTTGGGACTCAGACAGGCTTCCTTGCACCTCAGCTTGGAGACAGCCTATTGTTGGACCTTGTGATCATGTGAGTTAATACTCCTTAATAAACTCCGTATTTATATATATGTAACTATATATTTTATATATATAAAGGCAAGTGTCTATATGTGTGTGTATGTGTATATATATGTGTGTATATATTCTATCTCTCTAGAGAACCTTATTATACTAATATGATGCTTAATCTGTCTTACTATGTGCATTATTCAAAGCACTTTACATATACAAACTAGCTTAGTCCTCACAACAATATGAGAAAACTACTTTTGTTTTCTCTGTTTTATGGATCAGTAATATAAAGAGGCACAGAGAGGCAAAGAAGCTGGTTCAAGGTTACATGGCTAGGAAGTAGCAGTATCAGGACTTGAACTCTTTATCATGAAAACGTATTCCATATCAAAAATAATTCTCCCGTTTCCCAGTGCCACTTAGAATAGGCAGTTCTTGATATGAGCATTTATTAATATGATGTTTTGGTCCATGTGAAGGTTGGACCCAAAGATAATCTACAGTACAAGAGGAAATCGTATAAGAGTAAGAGCCAAGTAAACGTCAGAAAGAGTACTTTGCTAGTGCTGTTGTCTATGGCATATAAAAAACTATTGTAAAACGAAGTTAGAATGGTATTTGGGGCTTTTTTTTTTTTTGAGGTTCTAAAATCCAACATAAAAGATTGAAACTATATTCAGTCTTCAGTAGAAATTTTCATTTTTCTGTTTGCCTTTTTTTAAATTTGTTTGTTATAAGCAGAGAAATGAAGCCATATGAATGTCCATGTTAGGAAGGTTAACTCACGTATATTGGTTTATATGAAAGGCTGACAGTAGAGGCAATGAGGCATGAAGTTTACAGAGAAGACTATTATAGCCTCACAAATGAAGGGTGCTCAGGATCCGAACAACAGAGGTGATACTGGAATGGGAAACGGGTTCGGATGTAAAACATGTTAGGGAGAAAGAACCCATGTGCAACTTTCTCAAAATGCAGGGGCAACAGAAAGCTTTGAGCCTTTGAGCCTGGATGACAGGGAGACAGATGGACATAAGTAGAGGGAAAGCTCAGAGAGATTCAGTTTTGGGAGAACCCCATTGTAGCTGAAGGAATTATATATATGAAGTTTTTAACTTCATGAATAATAAGTACCTGATTTGTGATTGACTTTCAGATGTTTGCAGAGCCTTATGATAAGACGTTCACTTTGAAGCTATTAGTCTAAATCTCACTGATCATAACAATATTTACATCACATTAAAAAAATCACAGGGTCTCTCTCTGATTCTTAGATACTCCATCAACACTTCCTAAGACCTGCCACACTGCTACCTGTTTACACCATCAGTTTCAATTTGGTAGTTTCTCCACCTGCTGAAGGGAGTACTTCCTGATAAAAACAGATGTCTTGGAAATAGAGAGCAACCCTATTGAGTCGGCAGATGCAACCACACAATATACACCAGGAATAGAATTCTGCACTTCTCTCAGAGATCTTCAGAAGGTCCTCTGAATAAGATCTGGCTCCTGAAAAGCAATGTGTCAGCTGTGCTACATTTGATCATACTTCTTACCCATCTACTACAGATGAATCAGACCCAAAAGGACATTAAAATATTGCTTTTCTGTCACCACAGTATTAAAATCTATGGACCTTCAGTGCTTTCCTCTGTGTAGTCAGATGTTTCAAACATAAAAATAGGGGAGTATTCACCAGCTCACCTTACCCTGTCTGGCTGGAATCTGCTTCTTCACTGCTTATATCAAATTCCTAAGCCACGAACATCTGTAATGCTGCCTGGCAATCTTCTTTCAATTGACTGCCCCATTTCTATGTAGTTTAAAAATTCATCATACTTGAAAGTCATAATGGATGTGCAAATTCTCATTTTTGTTAGAATCCACCATAGTGCCTCACAATCCATTGCAACAATTGCACTCAATCATTATAGGAAAGCTTTCACAAAGTTTATTACAATAACTTTAAATACAGCTTCTTCATTGGTCTTTAACCAAAGCAATTTTTTATGTTGGAGTATAGTTTAATGAAGCTTGTCGAATATCAACAGTTCTCTTTTAGATCAAAGAAATTTCCAAATGAGTATTTGGTTATTTGAATCTTTCTTGATCACCACCTCCCCCAATCTCAGTTGAATTATTACCTCTTTCTTCTTTATTCTGTTCTTCCAGTAAACCTTCTACATAGTTCTACTCTTGCACCTATAACAGCATAGTTTTTTTTTGTTTTGTTGTTGTTGTTGTTGTTTACATTTTCACAGTTATTTAATCTTCCCACTGAACTATAAGATCTCTGAGGGCAACATGGTTCAGTCCATGAATACTGAAACCAGAGAAAGCTGATGTCCAGGTTTCATTAAATCTCTAGAATACATGACCAAATATCTATAATTTTTTATTTTCCTCATTTGAAATGTGGAATTGATCACAATATCCTTAGTCTTGTCTCATAGGAATGTTAGCAAATCAAATAAAAATGCTCCGTTAACTGAAGGTGCTTTAGAGCAACAGAACTGACACCTGCTAGCTCATTTCCCCGCCCCATTCCAGTCCTCTTGGCCTATCCTGTCCCATTGTTGCCAGATACTAATATGATATATATTTTTGGGATAAGATAGAAGAGACTACTAGGCCAGGCACTGTGTCTGACACCTGTAGTCCCAGTGTTTTGGGAGGCTGAGTCCTGATGATTGCTTAAGGTCAGGAGTTTGAGGCCAATCAGACAACATAGTGAGACTCGATCTCTACAAAAAATTCAAAATTAGCCAGGTGTGGTGTTGCATACCTGTAGTCCTAGCTGCTCAGGAGGCTGAGGTGAGAGGATTGCTTGAGTCCAGGAATTCGAGTTTGCAGTGAGCTATAACTGTGCCACTATTCTCCAGCCTGGGCAACAGAGCAAGACTCTGACTTGAAAAAAAAAAAACAAGAGAGAGAGATTACTTAAAATGCATATCAACATTTTTAGATACACAGGCATTCACAATCACACAGTCACACACATACACACACACACGAAGAAACAGATAGCAACTTCTGCCCATAGTATCCTCTCTGAACACAGAGTAAAATGATATAAATAGCTCCTGTATGCAAGAACAGCGATACACACCACTGTCAGACCCTTCCCAAAGTCCACTGGGAAATTAGACCTCATCAGTGTCAAGCATCAACTCACAATCACCACAACAAAGTGGCAGAAGTTGCCAGAGTGACACGCTCTGCTGCTGAGGCCAGGACTCTTGTCACAAAGAAATGAAGAAGGACAATTATCCTGAGATTTAAGTCTGTGTAGACAGCCACCTTGTATCATTCAGGACCACAAATTTCACATTGTTTGAGTTCCCCAGTGACTGCCCCCAACTACTGCTACATCACTTCCTGTAGTTTACGTTACTTTTTATAGAGTAAACTGGGTCTGAACTTGGAATCTAAAGCGAGAGAAGAGCCACCACCAAGATTTACACTGGGTAAATCTTGACAGCTCCAGGCAAACCTGAGAAGCCTGGAGCTGTTGTCCCCCTTGGGGCCCCCATCAAAAATGACACATGTATCTCATGAAGATATCCTAGCAGGTAGTACTTGAAAATAAATGTCTCACTATAGAACACTGTCAGGTAATAAGAATTGAGTGGCTTCAGCAACTAAAGACATCAGCCTCTTGGGGATATGTTAATCTGCTTGTGTCTGCTAGGAGGAAGGGTGAACCGGCAGATGAAAGTCTGAGGCTGTCAGTGCCTTCAGGGAAGTGATGGGTGAACATCAAACTTCAATTCAGATGAACATCTCACCGCCTGGGTAGGAATTTCACTGTCGGTATCCGTTGATTGGGAGGGGTCAAAAGAAGGCGAAATTCACCAGCACAGTCACAAGACACACACCTCACCAAGGAAACATGATTCTAACAGCGGTAGTGAATTTTCATAAAGGAAAGTGGAAAAAAAAATAGATGCTGGGGTCCAAGAAGTACATAAGATACACTCTCCATAAATGTTAAGGACAACAGGAAAGATGCTTCACAGCAGTCCCTTATGATTTCTGACCAAACATTAGTACAATACACTATCAAATAAAAATACCACTGACACGCTATTCTTGGAAAACAAGGAGGGAGAAATTCACATTAAAGTAAAATGCATATCCTAATATGTTTAATATTCTGGGCAAAAAAGGACATATTTTGAATCACTGTCATTGGGGCAAAACATCTTGTTCTAATTATTGGCCAAGGCAAGAATTCTAACTAAAGTAATTTCTACTCCATTTCTTGGAATCTTTTTTTCTCTTTAATATTTAGTGGTTGGATTTGTTCTCATTCCAATTTTCCAAATTAAACCTTTAAGAAAAGTGGTAACAGTTTTTATCACATGACTCAGATGGGAATCATTTAGAGATGTAAACTCTTAAATATTCACTTTTTAAAAGTGTCTTCCTGCTGTTCAATGTTGGATTGGCTACTGGATACAAAACTGTGTGCCATTACCACTGCAAAAATAATAATAAACATGTTTGGGGTGTTTTTTTAAAAAATTATTATAGGCCTTATGCCCTGATTTTAAATGAATTGTGCCATCTAATTCTTACATTAACCATATAAAATTGGCATTATTTCCATTTAATAAATATATAAACTAACACAGAGCCTAAATAAAATTACGAAAATTATAAACTTAGTAATATATAGGGCAAGAATTTCAACCTAAGAAGTCTAAAACCAGAGACTTTATTCTGGAGACTTTATTTTGTTTTCTTTCTTTAATTTATGTGATCAAACCTGGTCAAATTTTGGGCTGAGTTTTTACTTTGCGAGATGACATACGTAGACTGGCCATGCAGTAGGATAGTATACATCATACCTTCCTTCAGACACACTCTAGTACATCCAAATTGTTAATTAAACAGGTTTAAAAGCAAGCAATTTAACAGAAACAACCTGGAGAGCTTTAGCTCTGGAAGTAATGAAAACCACTGTGGTAAAATCAAAAGCTATATTATGGCTTTTTTTAAGCTTGCTTAATTTGGAATGGAGAACAAAATGTATTTCACTGAAGAACTATAGCTATGTGAAGAAAGGTCGTCCTGCAGACACACCACTCACAGGTCATGTATTGCTACATATTTCTTGATTTCCTAAGGCGAGTCCAATTCCCTATAGTGTGTCTTTTTGCCTGCATTTTGGTCAGACTGTTTATACCTAAGTTTTATTTAGAAAATATCATCACTATATATTTAAGAGTATCAATATTCCTTCCTTTAAGAAGTTGAACATAATTATATTTAAATATATAGAATTAAATAATGTACACATTAATGCACAGGGATATTAAAGATAAATATGTCTATGCTTTAAGTTGTAGGCAGTAAATTTTAGATTTCTACTGATTTCAATTATATAATTAAAGATTTTTTTTTGAGAAGCAACAGAAACACAACTTAACCTGAAGACATAAATATAATGATACTTCAAAAAGCAGCAGATCCTTTAAAGGCATACATTGAAAATAAATTCATTTTTATAATAAAATGCTAATGGTATAATAAATATGTCATATTATAAATGTAAATTAGTTCTTATTCTTTTTATGTTTGGGAGTATGTACTGAACATCCATGGGGAAGAAAAGGCTGATAGCCTTAGAGGAGAGAAGAGGAGAGGAGAGTGTAGCTTCTCAAAATCTTTGATCCCTGATATTCTACAAGCAGAGGACATGTCATTGTCTTTCTTACCCAGATCCTTTGCCTAGCACTTCATGAAAGTTACTGCCTTAAATTGAGCTAAACTTCTATAGAGAGGAAATCTCATTCTCTCTCTCTCTTTCTTCATTCACACATACACATGCATATTCACACACATTCATATATCCATATGCTTTAAAGAAAAAGAACACCTGTTCCTTCCCATATAAAAATAAGTCTGTATTCATGATATATAACCTGAAAATACAGAAAAAAATGAAAAAAGGCATGAAATATAACCCATAATCCTGAACCCACATATAATTAATTGGTCAATGTTTATTCTCTCTCTCTTTATGTGTGTTTGTATTTGCTTGGAAATGTTTCCATGATTACATGATGATAGTTTTCTTATGCATGTTTTTGAATCCTGTTCTGGTGTGCTTAATAGGATTTTAAATGTCAAAGAATAAATGGAGAAAGGAATTTCTCCTCTTATGTAGGAGACATGGGGTCTGTGGCAGACAAAGAGTTGTGGGGGACATATGGAGAGAAGAGCAGTAGAACATTCCAGTGTTGGGCAGAAGAGATGCTGTCAGAGACAAAGCAGGTAAAGGGAGCCAAGAACTCTGAACTTAGCTGGCCAGGAGATTGTTTGCTGAAAGAAATAAAACTTTTCTATGTATTAAAGAACCATGATTACAGTTAAAGAATGTTCAGATCATCAGAAAGATAATACAGTAGACCATGTGTGAGAGAAACAACTGTATATATTTAGATATCAATAGAATTACAATGCAATAACAAAATTAATCAGATGTCACTTAGGAATGTCCTTTATTGTGCAACTAGATTTACACATGTAAATAAGTGTCTCCTTGATAGTTTCACTACATTATTTCAAATGTAATATTTTACATATTTTTCATGATGCTGAATATATTAATATATTATATTATGCTACCTTTAGTTCCCAAGCAAAAACCAAAAAGTTACTTACAACCATAGTGTGCTACCTCCAAGAACTTTAAAATAAGGGAAGTAAAAATGTCCTCTAGGTGCTAAATTAATAAATACACAATATACAATTTAAAAAATGCACAAATTTCTTATGGCATTAGAATGCGTCCCTGGCTATGTATGACAGAATCATACATACTGACTGAAGAAGTATATATGTAGCAGAATAAAAGGTAATCAGTGATCAGCAATGCAATCTCAGATAAAGAGAACGTCGACTAGAAATGTTCATCTAAATCCACCCCAGAGTGGAGGGTGCCCTTGTTCTCAGGTCTGATTAACTCTTCCTCACGTAAGGAATATTAACATTTTCTGTTTCCATGTTGGCTAATTAAATTTCTGATTATAATTTGACTTCTGATGCAGCACTGCTACAGAGACTGGTGGTCAGGGCACATATTCATCCAGGCTCTTTGGCAGTTATTTTACTAAGTGTCAGTTATATTGACAGAAGATTAGAGAGTTTGAATATGCACAATTTTATCTCTTCAGCCCCAGAACACTATATAAGGTTTCTTTCTTTTCAAGGCTAAGGGCCATATCTTCCACAACATGATTAGTTATATATGTCTTGTCTAAAAATACTTAGTATGTATTCATGACTTTTCTTGTCCACTCAAGAATTGATATCTCTGTGACAATATCATAAACTCACCATACCCCATCATTTGCAAGCCCACACAGATATGTTTCAATGCTACTGGCTTTAGTGATTGGGGTGATAAAAGAATAAGAAGTGGAAAAACAAAAATTAAAAATTGATTCAGTTGAGAGTGATATCTCAAAAGGTGAGTGATGTATAAGAAATTAAACAAAATCTAGGAAGATAAACAATACAAGGTTCAATGTACATAACGAAGTTGTACAGGATTAATGTCCATTCACACCGCACCAGCAGAGAAAAAAAGACAATGAAAAGAAACCCTGCTTCTGCTTATATGGGAGGAAAAGAAATGTCTAAAATACCCAGATGTCTGCAATTTAGGGCAAAAACTAATGATGGTTTTGGGCGGAAAGGACACTTGCAATGACAGTGTCCTAAGGCCAAAGATTCCATGATACCCCTGGTTTTCAAAGACCTTTTTGAACCTTCTAATTAGATGATGCTTCATTATGTTCAACATGCCTCTTTATATAATTTAATTGAGTAAAGTATGTGGACCCCAATTCATTAATAGCATTCCTCTGGCAATTTCATATCCTATTATTATTCAAGCAAAATGCAATTTTTTAACCAGCAAAATCCTTGGGATAATTTACCAATATCCGTTTCTCCATAAAACCTATTTTCACATAATGATACTTATCGTGCTCTGTATTATCAGGCTTTGCTAATCTCCCTGACTCATATTTACCACTTAACAGGGACTTGTTTAACATCTTTATGTGCTTAGGCAGGGTCACCCAGATGCACAACTCCTGGGACACCATACTTAAGAGTGGCACTTTGGAGTTTTAGAGTATGCAAACTGCTGGCTGCATGTAGCAACTTCTACTTGGGCTCCGCTGGAAGCTCTGAGTGGCCAATGACCTGGGAGGCCTGATTGTTGCCTAAGATGTTGTAACTCATAAACCTCTGTGATAAGTTATGTTGAGGCCGGGCGCGGTGGCTCAAGCCTGTAATCCCAGCACTTTGGGAGGCCGAGACGGGCGGATCACAAGGTCAGGAGATCGAGACCATCCTGGCTAACACGGCGAAACCCCGTCTCTACTAAAAACACAAAAAATTAGCCAGGCGAGGTGGCGGCGCCTGTGGTCCCAGCTACTCGGGAGGCTGAGGCAGGAGAATGGCGGGAACCCGGGAGGCGGAGCTTGCAGTGAGCTGAGATCTGGCCACTGCACTCCAGCCTGGGCGACAGAGCGAGACTCCGTCTCCAAAAAAAAAAAAAAAAGTTATGTTGAAAAGGCCCCCAATGAGAGTCAGTTTGGAGAATGAAGGAGGCAATACCACCCCTCACTATCTTATGTGATGACCAGCCTCCTAAATGCCTTATAATGGTTCAAGAACTTTGCAAGTGTCATAGGAATGCTCCAAGACAGAATTTCCAGTTGTAGGTGAGACAGCTGTTTGTGAAAAATAGTTTTATTTCTCTCTATAATTGGAGTTCAGATATACTGAGACCTGATGATGATGAGTTGAAGAACACTAAAGAAAGTTGGATTACAGTAAAAAAAATAATAAAGAGTCGTATAAATGTATGAACAAGAAAGAGACTGACTAAGACCTAGTGGCGGGCGTGTGTTCAGGGAATATTGCAGGGCAGTCCTATGAGTCCTCACAGATGGCAGGGACATGTAACAATCTATTTGAAAAGAGAGGCTAGGCATTGCTATTCAGCTGCTGGATTTAAACAGCAAGGACATGACTTGCTGGACATGACTTGCTGGACATGATTTGCTGGACATGACTTGCTGGACAGCAAGGACATTTTATGTGGGATGCTTTGAAAGCAAAAAGATTGTGATTATAGCTAGGAAATAAGGAAAGGATAAACTGTCCTCTCTTCATTTAACCGAATATGCGGTATCACCAGAAAAAGAATTACGCAGTGTTAAGGTGGAGGTGAGCCTGCCTAAAACCCACACATTGGGACCACTGAGTCACATATGTATACCGATTCTAGGCCTGTTTATTCTAAGATGTGTTGCTCTGCTTCCTGTTCCAATTATCAAGAGGGATGGCTCCGACAGGTTCGGATTTCTAGGTTTTTATTGCAGTTGGATTGCAGCTGGGTTTGGCCAATGTGAAGCAAAAGTGGAAGGTTGGAGGGCAGGAGGAAGAGCATTGTCAAGGTTCTTCCCCCTCTTTTTCCATGCATTAAATGGCATCTGTGGATTTGGCCACGTCTCTTAGACCCATCTTCCACAGGACAGGCTGCTGGATTTTGATAATGCTTTTTTTTTTTTTTTTTTTTTTTGCTTTCTTGATCCATTGTATGGGTGACAGCTTCTTCCTAATGTAACTAATCTCTTGGTTGCTTTACCATTTCCATCGGCCTCTCATATCCGCCACCAATTATGTATTGAATTCCCTGAATTAAATTCCCTCTGTTGTAAGTGCTGTGAGAGGTTTCTCTTTCTCTGATTTAGGCATTAACTGAATGTTATCTGAGACTGAACTTTTTGATGGAAGCAAGTCAGTTCTAAACATTCTGAGACTTGGGGTGTTACTATATATTTAACAACTAAGATGGCAAATAAAACCTGTGACATACTGGTTAGAGCACTACTTAATTAGGAACAAGGGAGATTTCAAATTCTCTTAATAAATATCCCAATCCTTTTAGTGTGCTGAGAACTTGGGTGTATTGCCAGGTCAGTACCCTCAATGCTGTTTATTTTGTTGCTATTTGGTTTTTGGTTCCTGCTGCTTCTGAAGATAATCTTGAAAGGATTTGGAATCATAAGGAAATTCCATTTCTGTATATTTCATTTTTGCTTATCATAGTAACGACAACAAAATTTTTCTTAATTTACTGCTCCTCTTTTTTTCTAAAAACTTGAGAATTGGATATAATCTGTAGCTCTATTAAAGAAATAACATTTCTAGAGACTGTATTAGATACTGTACTTACAAAACTACAAGGTTTTCTATTATTACAGAGGCATCTCTGATATCAAATATACTTGGATAACTTGCACTAAAACTTAGATAAATCTGATTCAACCATTGTTAGGGGGAAAACCCTGAGGTTTACTGGGCTAATTAAGAGAATCCTCATCTCAACTCAAAACTTTGAATTTGTTTGCCTGTTTTCTCTTTTCCTTGAATGTTTTTTAAACATCAAACAAATTCTTCAAGAGCTACAACATTAGTAATTGACTTTTCACTAGGGAAATACGTCGCAAACAGTTCAATTTTATGATGCATCTACAACTTTAGAAAAATCAAGTATGCAGCTTCAAAGAGATAACAGTTAAAAATAAAATTTCCTAGGGAGGCTACCTTATTGATGGGCAAAGCTCTAAAGTTTTTGAGGTTCAGTTCAGTGAAGTATCCACATGTTAGAATAACCTCTAACTTATCTAAATATGTTACAACTGTAAATTGAATCTGAAAATAACCTCGGGATATTCTTTATTTTGAAACTTGTCTACTACTAGCTTTTCTTCTTCCAAATCTAAAGAGAAAAAACAACCAACCAAACCAAAAAGCCCACATCACTCTTTACTCTCCTCCTATGCTCTCTGGGTTCTGATGAGGTCCTGTTGCACAATTGAAGCTAAGTATTACTAAGCTTCATGTTCAAGTATATGATTCATGGCATTACATTATACCTAGACCTAGACAGATAGGCATTCAGAGAGGCAGGAAGGAGCGAGACTGAGTTCAGATGTCAAATAAGACCCAAATACATGATTGTTAATTACATATTACAGTCTAGGAGATGGAAGAAAGAGAAAATTGGAAGGGTAGAATGATATGGATTTAGGGGGAAAGATTTGCAAATGAATAGATTTTGCTGTGATGTGCTTTATATTTTATTTTATAGCAAATTGTTCACAAATACTTCTGGAAGAGAAAATGCAGTATGCATAGCCTTTTAGATTTCTGCTCATGTTTAAAAAAATAAAACTTTTTTTTTTATAAAATGAGGAAGATAAGAAAATACAAGCAGTACATTCAATAAACCGTAAAAGTGGAAGAGATGATCGATTTTGCTATCAGTTCTTCTTATCATGTTAGTAAAAAATCAGTTTTGAATCTTGAGTGACTATTAGATTTGTGACAAGGCATTGGGAAGAAAACACACTGTGTCTCAGAGAAAATCAGTTTTTATAAATTTTCATATAAGGCAAGATTGCATCTGGGGATTTAAAAAAGAACAGGTGCTCACATCAAAGCTTTTAAATTCTTATTTCAAAATTCTGAAAATGTATGCAATTCTATTTTAAAATAAGAAAATATCTATCTATAAAAATATTGAGGAGTATTCCACACTGGGAAATAGAATGGAAAGTTTAGATTGTGTTATTTTAAAATAAAGATAGGTTAGAAAAAGAGCAAAAAAAAAAAAAAAGAAGATGCAATGCTCTTATATTTTAAACTTAGGGTATCTAAATCTTGGCTGAAGTATTGAGAAATGAATATAGAGAGTCCAAGCCTTAACCAAGGATTTTTCCCAAAATGAAATGGTATGATGTCTATTTAATTTTTAGGGAACAGAAGAAATGCAAAAATCTGATATTTTTAATTTAAATAATATTTAGAAACTTTTCTATTAAAACATAAAGATTTGACTATGTAGAATTATGTCTCTGAAGGAAAAAAATGTAACAATGTCCTTATGAAAAAAACATTTTGGCTACAGGCCTTGAAGATTACCTAGAAGTGGGCTACTTATCATTGAGCTTTTTAAGGAAAAAGTTGGTAGACTTAGTTGAAAATATTGCGATAAATGTTGCTAATAATTTAAAACTGGATTATGTAGGATTTGTTCTCAAGAGAATTAAGTACCTGGAAAGGAATGGCTTGTCCTTTAAAAGGAGGGACAAATGTACCTTTTAACAGTTCCTCTGCCTTCTTCTGCAAAATCTCTGCTCCTTTGCTGTTTTTGCTAGAGAGAAGTAGATTGTGGTTAAATCATGCTTCGGGTATATGGCAACTTCTTTCTTCTTTTCTCGGAAAAATTATCCAGTCCGTAATGGGCCTGCTACAAGGCACTGAAAACAGAATATTTTTATTTGCCGAATTGCATTACCAGCACCATTGCTAACGTGGAAGGATGTGAAACTCACCCCTCCAAGATGGAGACAGCTGTGCACACAGGTACACAGCTGGGAAAGAGAAGCAGAGATACAAATTTCAACTCTCACTTTTAGCTCAGCTCCTTTGTGTAAAATGGGAAACAATTGTAGGATCCAGAGTGACATGGTAAGTCCCAAAGGGGAAACACAGTATATGTATCAATCAGGGTTGGAAACAGAAATCATTGAGGAGAAATTAATGGACTATTTGCAAAGGCATAAGTAGAGTTAAGAGAAAGTAATGAGGGTTGGCAGAGCACTCGGAGGCGTAGCCCAGTAAAGATAAGGGAAGGGAAGCATGAACAGGACTCAAGTGTAGCAACAGCTTTTACAGTAGTTGTAGCTGTACCCAGCAGGTAGGCATAACCCTACAATAGCTATGACCTCACAGAAGAACACAGCCATTGACAACTCATGTTCTTGTAGGGAATAAGCTAAGTAATACCCAGAATTTTGTTCCTCTCTCATTCGCCAAACCCAAATAGAAGTGAGAAAGCAAAGAAGCCTGGTTGATACAATACAAAAGGGTCAACCCCTTTGGGCAGAGATCCAAAAACAAGTGAAAAGACACATCCTGGCATGAGGCTATGTTTCATTATATAGAGGAGTAAGAAAATGCCGGTAACATTTTGAAAGCAGTAAACTGTATAGCTGATTTTCCTTCTTGGGACAGTGAAGTTGTACTAGTCAAGATAATTCACATTATTTACCAAAATACACAAAACTTAGAACTCTAGTAACACAGTAAGATTTACTTTTCCCTTACATCACATTCTGATGTCGGTAAGGCAGTTCTCCATCTTATAGCAATGCCATTCAGAGCACGTGTCTTCTAAGGTTACTATGGCAGGAGAAGAAAGAAATGAAACTCAAACACTGGTTCTGGACTGCCTTGGTCAAAAGCATCCCTCATGCCCATTGGCCAGAAGTAGTCACATGGCCTCTACCCAATGGCAAGACAGCCTGGGAAATTCAGGGAAACAAACAGAATATTGGGCAAGTAGTGTCTTTTCCACAGATAGATCACTAAACATTCTTTTTCACAATTAAATTTGTTTAGGAAATAGTGATTGAAAGTGAGCTGGGAAATCTATCTTTTTAGGAATAAGAAAGCAATTATAAATTAGGGTTTAATTCTTCCATGGGGACAGCCCTTTCATTGGATACAAGAATAGGAGTTAAGCCACAGACCTAGGTGCAGCAGAAAATCGTTTCTGTAACAACTTGACAGAATGCCTGTTTGGAGTTTCTAATTTCCATTATACTTTAGCCCAACTGCCCCATGGGTCATTCTGTTACTGGAAAGAGGTCCTGATCCAGACACCAAGAGAGGGCTTTTGGATCTCACACAAGAAATAATTCAGGAAAAGTCCACAGTGAAAAGCAAAAACAAGTTTATTAAGAAAATAAAGTAGTAAAAGAACAGCTATTCTATAGACAGAATAGGGCGTTCCCCAAAGTAAGACGAGGAACGCATCCACCCTAGGTACAATACTTGTTTATAAATGGGATTAAAAAAATCATGGGGAGATGTGCTCTGCTACAAGAGTTTGTGATATAGGATTAATTTTCTTAATCACTATATTTTGCAAGAATCGATATTATCTTTAAAGCAAAAATAAGAATGCTTCTGTCCTCAAGATATTGGGATATCAGGACTCTCCTCTTAAGTCTGGGTCTGTTTAGTAAATGTCGTCAATCTGTTCCCTTAACCATGAACACCTAGAGGCTAGAAATGCCTGACTTTCTGGGAATGCAGCCCAGTAGGTCCCAGCTTCAATTTTGCTAGCCCTCACTCAAGAGGGAGTTGCCTTGGTTCAAATATCTCAGAAAATTCTTCAAACATAAGACTTCAAGTATAATTTAGTGTAAGTAGCTATTTTAAGGAATATATTATGGATTTTGCTTTAACAGAGATGCAGGTATCTTATTTAAGGAGCAGACTGTAAAAACCATTCATGATCCTCTAATCAATAGAACATGTGAGGATAAATTTGGTTTACTAGTTCTGTAGAAATTAAGACAAAAGTGGCATTATATATTTCAACACAACATGATTTTCTCTTTAAATTGAGTAGGCATATGGCTTTCCATTACAATTCAACAGCCATGTCAAATCTTGAGGTCTAATTGTAGCTCACACTCTCCCCTTTAACATGGCTGAGTTGGGCAAGTGACCAACAACAGAAGCATCAGGCAGGTGTTCCTAAATCGTCTGCTGGTTTCCATTTGGTTATTCTTGCAGGCCCTTTGGCAAGGCTACATGCTGATAAACTCAAACCTGTTCATTGTTTGGGATTCATGGTTCAGGAAATGAATGCCTTAAAGTGGATGGTTTCACGTGCAGCTGATACCCAAGGATTTCTGTTTACCTATGTGACTATGTGGGCACCATTTCATTATGAAACATATGCTGAAGCAGCAGGGTCTGAACTAAAAAAACAAAAGTCTACCATTTGGCTTGTGCATATTGATAAACAAGAACAAACTCTGCTCCCAGATGATATTTAGGTTACAAATGGATCAATTAAAATTCTGAGGGGTATCTTTGGGAGTCAAAATGGCCCACAGTTATACTCATGGGAGGTAAATTAGCAGGAAAGAATATGGGATTTGGAGGCAGACTTGAGAGCTATCTTGTTTGAGTAGAATCAAATCCCTCGTGTTTAATCAGCATTAGTGTCCAGATTTGGGTCAAAATAACGTTTTTTGGTTATTTTGTTAAAACTTGCTTTATCATTTTGAAAATAATTTCCATTAAAATATTTATAGATTCTATAGGTAAAAGAAAGTTCAGCCTTTTCTGAGTCTATTAGCTTAAATTGTTTCATGAGTGAAAATTGTACTTATCAGCATGTGTAGGGTTCAGGGTACACAAAACTGTCTGTGTTGTTACTCAAGAGCTGGAAGACTCGCCCCCTTTTTTAACAATAGACTGGACTCTAATGCAGTGACTCTCAATTTTATTTGCACTTTACAATAATCTGTGATGCTTTCTAAAGTTTGGTTTGCCTGAGTACCACCACTCCTCCTGGGTTTAATTGGTCTGGGGTGTAGACTAAGCATTGAGAGTTTACGTGCTCCCCAGATGATTCTAATACACCATCATATTGAGGACCATAGTTCAACATTTGTTGGGGGCAATTCCTTTTTGTGGATTAACAAAATGTCTTTAAAAAAAAAAAACAATAAAAGGGTAGAAGTAGTTGACAGATTCATTGCCTGGCATGTTTATAAAATAACATTGTTTTATGAATGTGCATGAATGAAGAACTCAATAGGGGCCCAAAGCAGAAGAACAAGAAAAAGTGAAAAGTACATTAAAAAAAAATACTCCAGTACCAACTTTAATCAATTTCATATTGGGATTTGTTCATTTCAGTTTATGGGAACAAGGAGGGTTCCCATAAACTTTCTAAGAAATAGCATGTTGTACATGTGTATACATGGGAAAGAAGACAAACAAAAGATAAACCTAGTGACATTTATTTGTTTAAGTCTCAGTGTCCTTATCTTAGAAATAGGTTGATAATAAAAATCTCATGAAATTCTCTTCTAGGTTCAAATTTCTGTGATTCAAAGATAAACCAGATCTGATTTGGATTCTTTCCACAATTCTCCTAAAGCAAAATACAATTTTGCAAAAAATTATCCATTTAACCCTTTCTTTTAAAATCACTTGTTGGGCACAGGGAACTGTGAAGTTCAAAGAAGGTGTATACTAGAGTGTAGTTTGTATGTGAGGTACCACCTGGACCTTCACAGTGAGAGGAACTCATCTGGATATAAGCATTTATTATCATCAATGATAGTTCAGAATGGCCTTAGCTAGGCCGTTTTTGTGCAAGAACCAGTGTATATAGCCCCAGAGAGGCATAATGCTGTCAATGAAAACAATACAAAACAGCAACAACAAAAAACTGCCTTAAAAAACAATTTATTCCCCTTACAATAGTTGGGATTTTAATTATAAAGTCAGAATTATCCAAAGAAAAGTCAGAGAGAATAAAGAATAAAATGTGTTTGCCATGAAGGTTGCAACAACATGAAAATCATATAATACTGACTTTTGGTTCATTAATTTCTGTTCAGAAACCCTCTTGGTGACATATGTTTATTAACGTATCATTTATTTGTTCAAACACTCGATTTTGTTTAAAGCACTTTCACAAGAGGCCCTCATTAAAACCTTGTTTAAAAAGAACAAGTAATTCACCATTGGATAGGTGAGAAATCAAGATGGTCAACTAATGGGATAATGAAGTTCAGTTGGAATCTTGGAACCTAAAAGTGAATAAGTGAATCAGTTGCCTTTTGTCCAGATCTTTGTTCTTTTTTAAAAAAGTACCCTAAGGCCAGTAGAAAGAAGATTTTACCTAATGTCAATCAGCTAGTTAGTTACAGCAAAGGGTGGGAGGTTAGAGTTCAATCCCTTACTCTCTTCAATATTTTATGTTGGTTTCTTTTGGATAAAACTACATACACAATTAGGATTAGTGCTAATTCTAAAATTCAGTCCCATTTTAGGAACATCACTACCTCCCAAGTAACATGAAATTTCTCCTAGAAGTTCTTTTGAACTCCCTTCCTGGAATGTCCACATAATGTGATATGATAACAATGTTGCAAACAGAACTTAGGAGATGTTAAAACGAATTTACCATACCATATTCTGGGCAACTTAGACTAGGGTATCTAGGATATACTTGAGAGATAGCTAAATGGTACCTATAACTGATTTAATGATCTAAACAGATCTGAAACAATGTTGTGAAAATATTCATAGGAGGAGCGTTGTTGAAAGATGAATTCTGCCCAGGCCTAGTGGCTCACCCCTGTAATCCCAGCACTTTGGGAGGCCCAGGCAGGCGGATCACGAGGTCAGGAGATCAAGACCATCCTGGTTAACACGGTGCAAACCCCGTCTCTACTAAAAATACAAAAAATTAGCCTGGTGTGGTGGCAGGCGCCTGTAGTCCCAGCTACTCAGGAGGCTGAGGCAGGAGAATGGTGTGAACTCAGGAGGCGGAGCTTGCAGTGAGCTGAGATCTCACCACTGTACTCCAGCCTGGGCAACAGAGTGAGACTCCATCTCAAAAAAAGAAAAAAAAGAGAAGTGATGAATTCCATACCATCTAAGTGGTAGTATATTTCTACCCCAGCTATCTCAGATAGACACAGGAAGGCAAGCACTTCAAATTTGACTTGTAGAGTTCTAAGTAGACGTGGTACTAACCACAGGTTCTTAGCCTCCTTTGCAATAGAAATTAACTTGAGACCAAGCAAGTTTCCCAGAAAAGACTTTAAGATTTATGCTTGAAAAGGTTAGGCACAAGGGACACAATAAAGCAGGAATTGTTGCCTGGCTGGCTACCCAAGAAGAGCGCATTGCAGTGTTTTGAACAGGGTGAGAGGAAAAATGTCTGAGGTAAGTGAGCATCATTACATGTGTGGTAGGAGTGCTGGATGTGCAGGTGCAGTAAGAAATCATGTTAACACGTCTATTGCATGATCAGAAAAGGGTGAATAAGCTCCTTCTTCGGTGGGGCTTTAAGTATTGTAATAAGGCAAAGGTTGTAGTTGGCCCTTTCCTGGTCTTGTGCGCATGAGGGTGGTAGAGTCAACTGCTTTGCGTAAGATTTGTGCTAGAATGTTGCTTATCTTAACTTTTTCAAATAGCTTGCAAGGTCTTAGCAGGTTTGGCACCAGTGGGGAAAGTGGTGCAAGGTCTGTTTGTTAGAGGGTATGCATAGAAAAGTATATTAATGTAGGTGGATACCAGTCTCTCTTTTTTCCACTCTGTCTCAGACATACCAAACTTAAATGTTCTCTCAGCCTCAACACTTGGTCTGACATAAAGTGATTTTCTGAACTCACACAATTAAAATAATAAAGGAATTGGAAATAGATATCTTAGAGCTAATTCAGTTCATTTCCTAGAATTTGGTGATGAGGAAGTGTTATGTCCAAGGTCTCAGATTTAGCTGGTTGTTTACCAGAGATGTGAATCCAATCAAGTCCACACAGCTTATTTTGTTACAGCAATCAAATGTAGACTGGTACAGCCTAATCTATGGAAAGTATGTTTCGTCTTCTTTAATGGTTTACATTTTGAATATGTGATGGTTCCTGTCCTGTTAGATTTTAGCCCATCAGACACAAATTGTCTTCTTTAACAACTTCCGCAGACTAAGACAAACAATGCAAACCTCAGGAGACATCTAAAATCAGTTGGTCAATCTATTTTAGTCAATTAAATAATTGTTTCATGAAGATAATCGAAAGTTATTTTGGGTCAAATGACACTTGTTTTGATCTCTGACACTGCCTCATCCCCATCCCCAGTTATTTCAGTGTCAGAATTGCTTTGGAGCTAACCTGGAAATGAATATCTGAAGCAAAATAGAAGGAAGGCAACAGCCCAGGTGTTTGGAGAATTGGAAGGGTGTTGGCTTAGTGGGCAGCTCTAATTTGGATTTTAATAATGGCATTCCCAAGCAATTAACTGAACACACAGGAGAAAATTAAGGAGGAGGTGGAGAAAGAACAGCAATTCATGAACAGCAGCATAACCGGTAGCTAAATGGGACTCAATTTGGTTCAACCAGAGGTAAAATAGGCAGGAGCATTAGGCTACAATGTTGCCTTTCATTAATTTAGTAAAAGATGGTTGCATAATCTCCTGCAGATGTTGCAAGCATTTTCCCTTTGTTGAAAGTGAGTGAAAATTGAGAGTCGTGCACACTTACTGTTCTGTGACATATCTGCTCGTTTTAATAGACTACACTGTGCATGCTTTTTATTTGCTTTTGTCATTAATCAATTAAGATCAATAGAATGATTTGTACATATTTCTTTAAACTATTTGATGGAATTTTTTGCAAGAGCATGACTGCAATTTCTTGTTTCCATGCACAATTAGTAAAGTTTGCCCCTAACTGTGTGAAGAGAAACCAAAGAATAACTGGCAAGAGATTGACTACTGGAGTAAACTTTGTTGAAAGAGAATTGTATAAAGCAAGAAGAAAGTGGTGGAGAGCAAGGAATCTGTTACCATATTGTTCATTTCTTCATAGCTGCATGTTGGAAGCACTTGGAGTCCTGGGAGGTGTGGATGGGAGTGTAGAGTATCCATCTGTCAAGAAAGAATGTAACATGCTACTCCCAAATCCTGAAAGGATTGAAAATGATATTGCATTACAAATCTCTCTCTCTAATTCTGGAATGGATTTTTCAATTGTCCTTTTAGAGAATCAGACTTTTAGTATGGCAATTAGCTAGTTTACTTAACTGAGAAGCAAACATCTCTGTGATCACTCAGGCTGACAGAAAGAGAGCAGGAGAACTCATCCATATTCTAATGACTGCAGATGTCAGCGCCATCATACACTCATCAGTTTCTAGGTGGAAATTTTCTTATTAATACCCAAACATATGTCCATTTCAGATTGGTGGTGTTCTTTTGTTTTTTTGGAGTTTTTTGTTCGTTTGTTTTTGTTTTGATGTTGTCACTTCTTTCCCACTGGAGTTGGCAATTAAAAACTCTCCAGAGCAGATTATAGTTGTAGTTAGTCTAAATTAGTTCTTCCCTCCAGAGCATTATAATAGTAAAGTTACTACATTGATAGCTGTATATACTGCCTTGTGAGCTCATGTTTTATCCATTTCCAAAATAACACTGCTTTTTCTTAAGCTAGAAATCCTACACAATATATAGAAAGAGATTTAGCAAGGTAACAAGGATTGGCGAGCCACAGTTCTACAGTTTGTTTTTTGTTTTTGTTTTTGTTTTTGTTTTTTGTTTTGTTTTGTTTTGTCAGCAGTATCCAGAGAGTGTGGTCATTTTGGCATTTACTTGTAAGATCAACTGCAATAGCAATAATGGCAGAACTCAGTTGCCAAATTTGTCTTTTGGCTTAGTAACAAATTGCTTATGGCTGTCCAATCCTGACGGCCACCTTTGTGCTTAAGAAACCCATTGAAAATGTGGGCAGCTGAAGCCAAGCTCATTGCCTCATAAAAAAATCAGCCTACCCTAACCACATTACAAACCCATTTGCTGCCTGTTTTGATTGTCTCCAATGATGATCTACTTATTTGGGTTTAATGCATTAAATGAACATGTTAAGTTCTGTAATTCTGATTTTTAAGACTCTAATGTAGTGAATTAAAAAAAATTAAGAAAATGAGTGTTTGTCCTTTAGTAAAGATATTAAAAAGGAGAAATATCACATTTACTCTAAAGAGAGATCCTATTATACTTTTCTACATTGAATGTCCCCATTCATATTTGTATTATTTGTTTTTGTTTTTAAACACTATTTTAATTTAGTTGGCATATAAAAAGTTGACACAAACTTGGAAGCATAAAAATGAGTTCAAATTTGATGGATTTTACACAGGGGTTGATGTTCCTTTTAGTCAATGTCGCTTTGAGCATTTGGGTCCCTGATTAAAAGGTTAGTAGTGAATGACTGCTTGCATCAATGTCTTTTCCTTTCTATTGAGAAACATTCTGCTAATCTATCCTCTCTGTTTCTGTGAGTGAATTAAAAAAAAAAAAAAAATCTCCTTGGCCCATTCAAGGAAGAAAGGGGCTACTCTCCTTTCTTTCCATAAACCCCAAAACAAATACTCTTGGAAGTGTGAATGGCTCTGTGTTCCCACATCTGAGTTCAAAGAATTCAATTCATTTTCATACATTAAATTATAAGATGTTGTTTATGTATGGAGATGCCAGTTCGTGGCCTGATTGAGCTGTGTGTTTTCTATTTTCAGAAAAAGATTTGTGTTAAGGATCATGAATTTTACTCCAAAAGGCACCCCAAAGTGTATAGGTAGATCTGTCATGAGCCATTCTCATAAAATCATTTGAATATCCCTGATTACTTAGGAGATTTTCTGATTTGGCTTAAGGGGAATTCACTTGGATGGAGGGTAGTGGTCTTTCAGCATGACTGAATAACCATCTAATTGTATGAATCCCTCTTCCACTGAACTTAAATTTAAAGTTGTTAAAAAGAGAAAGAGACTATAACACATTTGAGTCGATTTTTTTTTTAAATCAACATAATATATCTGGGAAATTCCTTTAAAAAGAGATGAATGAAACTATTATGGTTAAACTATAGTGAGATAATTATTTTCAGGGTTAATTCCTAACCAATGTCAAATGTTCTTTTTTATTCTACAGGATACAGAATATATTAATTGTCCTGAAAGACTTCACATTTTAAATGTCACTAGAAATTTAATCCAATCATTTTAAATAATTTTTTGAGACGTATGAAAAGGGTTTGTTATCTACTAACCAAATGCCTTAACCTACTATTATTATTTTTATCCTTGCTGAATTTTCCTATGGTCTAGTATTCACACATTGTGACCATTTTGCAATTTTTCTAAATGGTAGTATTGTGTGGGTAAATTAAAATCTTTTAAGGTAAAGAAGATATTTGTATCCATTTCCATGGACAAATATGTTTTGTTTGAAGGCAGATGTGATTATATTGTGGTAGTTCAATTTCTTCTCTTTCACCCTGAATTTCTAGTCATCAGAACTTTGTTTCCTCAAACTCACAAGTGAGTATCTGTAGCTCCTCCGCTTCTAAGTACAAGAGTCAAGAAAGAATTTAAAATAATGGGTAATAATAATACTAATAAATCCAGCAGTTTCTTTAAAACTGATCACAAGGTCAGGAGAATCTGGCTAACACGGTGAAACCCTGTCTCTACTAAAAAAAATACAAAAAATTAGCTGGGTGTAGTGGCGGGTGACTGTAGTCCCAGCTACTCGGGAGGCTGAGGCAGGAGAATGGCGTGAACCCGGGAGGTGGAGCTTGCAGTGAGCTGAGATGGCGCCACTGCACTCCAGCCTGGGTGACAGAGGGAGACTCCCTATCTCAAAAAAAAACAACAACAACAACAACAGCAACAACAAAAACCTAATGTTTAGGAGTAGGTTCATCAGTCTATAAAGAACAGATCAGAGTGGGGAGGAGCAAATAATTTTATTTTATATTTGTATAGAATATGACATAACTATTTTATAGCATTCTTATATTACGTCTTTTTAGAAACACTGAGAAATATCATTCCCATGAGAATAAAGTGTAGTAAGTAATTGAATTTACTAGTTGTGTATAAGTTAGGCAAGGGTTATCAAAGTTAAACTTAACAGATAAGGAGAGGGAGGCACAGAATAACTTTGGTGTGCCCGGCCTCAGGGATTGTATATAGCAAACCCAAGACTAGAATCCACATCTTTTGGCCCTAAGTGATATTTTTCAAGAAACTAAAGCATTCTCAAATCAATAATCTGGTGATATGAGCTATTAGCAAAGTAAAAACAATCATAGAATTCCCTTTGAGAATCTCCTGACCTTGTGATCTGCCCGCCTTGACCTCCCAAAGTGCTGGGACTACAGGCGTGAGTCACCACTAAAATCAAAGGGGTAAACCATTGAGAAATTCCAGGGACAACTCCTTATGATACAGATTTTCAATTCCAAAGTTTGGGTTGGTGGCATTTGGTTATATGATTTAGGTGCCTAAAGAGCACCAGATGATGCTACTCTCTAAAGAGAAGAGTTTTTTATTTTATTTTATTTTATTTTATTTATTTTTTTGCAGAGACAGGGTCTCCCTATGTTGCCCAGGCTTCTCTTGAACTCCTGGCCTCAAGCAATCCTCCTGCATTAGCCTCTCAAAGTGCTGGCATTACAGTCATGAGTGATGGTGCACAGCCTAAAGAGAAGTTTTGAATATCCCATCCAGTTTAAATCTCCATCAAGTTTTTGAAGCTTTACAGAATCTGATTCTGAGGCGGGGCCCAGAAATCTTTATGTTAAACAGCCATTCGAGGTGAAACTGATGTAGGTGATTCCGGGACTCCATTTTGTTCAAAGCTAATCTCAATAGATTATGGATTTTGACTTGATTTAAGGTAGCAGATAATAATATATAGTATAATAAATTAGGTAGGTGTATTATTAGGCATTGCTTAAGATAAATAGCAGTGCTTTATTTATTCACAAAACAGACTCTGTTAGAGCAGAGGGAGTATGTTTCCCCACATCATCAGACCAGCTAACCTGACCTAAAGGGATAGCTTCTAGATGAGGTTGTAGCTAAATTTTTATGGCCCATTTAGTTCTTGGCCTCTTTGCTTTGCTGGCCAACAAAGGGACCAATTAGTGAAGATGGTTTCAGTACTGTTTTCAGACACAAATCCCTTTCCACTAGGGAATGATGTAAGCCCACCAGCATACTTTGCATAAAATGAAAAATCAGTTCTAGAAGGGGCTGAAGAGTCTGACTGTGGGCTAGAGGAAAACAAAGCCATTAATCTTTTGTAGGTGAGTAAAAGGTCGGCCCATGTGGGTAGGGACTAGCAAGAAGTAGAATCAGACCTTTGAAAGGTGGTCACACAGCAAAGGTAACTTTGTGTTTTAACTGTAATGATAATGCTGATTTCTTACATTTTCATTCCCGAAGCATCAAAATAATTCCGTATATATTTATTCAGTGCTGTTTGGAAAATAGCACAAAATGAAGAAATCTAGTTACATAAAGAGGGAAACAAAACATAATTTATTCTGAATTTTTATAGCAGTATTTTATAAAATACTTGTGTTTCAGGAAGCTTTTAATCTATCACCCAATTCCTGAACTTCCCACTGAAAATACATTTTCATTGAATTGCATTTAAATTATTTAGCTGTTTTTCTGGGCATAACGTAATCAGATACACTATGTATCACACAGTTCACAAAATGTCCATGATGGAGGCTGTCTTTCTGCTAATTAAATCAACACCACTGTTGAGAGAGGAGAAAAGAGTTTGTGATTTGTTGTTTTTTGTTTTCCTTCCTCCCTCCCTCCCTTCCCACTTCCCTTCCCTTCCCTTCCCTTCCCTTCCCTTCCCTTCCCTTCCCTCCCTTCCTTCTCTATTTTTCTACCTTCCTTTTCTATTTTTTTATTATGCTCAGCCTCTTTTTTTAAAAAAAGAGAGTTAAAGTCAGTTGTTAATTAGCTACTTTTGAAAAGTATCCATTAATATTACATAAATTACCACCTATGAATCCAATTAGATTCTTAAGTCTTACTGGAACTAAATAGATAATTTAATTTCCAGGGCACACTATGAAATGAGGCCTATAGAAGAAATCAATACAGATATAGGAAAGGACTAAGTTATGTGTGTGTGCGTTTGTGTGTGCATCTTCAGGTTTTCTATATATATTTTCAATTGCTAAGCTGCTCTGTGATTAAATGGAAGCACCCTGGATGATCAATTCATCCTCTAGTTTACTGCTAAGACCGACAGCCAAAATTTACTCAGGAGTACCTCAATGTCATTAAAAGATAGTAATAAATCAAGTTATGGAACAAACAAACAAAAAAGAAATTTAGAAATGCTTTTCAGAAATTTAGAAATGCTTATAATTGAGTACAAGAAATGGGCCATTCTCAATATCTATACACCAATCCTCTGATTTAGGCCTTCAGAAAATATTTGTATGCCCAAGGTTCAGTATATATGTTAATATATATAATGATAATCAAATTCTGTCAATGTAGTAGAAAAATTACATGTTTAAAGGAAAGATACAGAGTAATGAAATTATCACCCCCTAAATCATCATCTACTTAATACATTTCAATAAATATTTTCCTTGTTTACCCACTATACTATAGGCCTAGAAAGCATTATTAGTTTGTTAGGCTTTGGTAGCCTAGAAAGCTAGAGCATGCTATTTGACCTCACTGAGTTTGTTTCCCCATCTGAATAAAAAAAAAATTCTGAAGATTTGAAAATTAAATTTAAAAATGTTGAAGCACATAGGCTTTTGCATGAAACAAAGAGGTGGCTAATAATTGGTAGCCAATGTTTTTTTTGAAAAACAGCTTTGTGGAAGTCTTACCTGTAATGAAATTTGCTCATATTATGTGTGCAATTCAGTGATTTTTAATAAGCTTACCAAATTATGCAAACATCACTACCATTTAGTTTTAGAAAATTGCCATCAGATTAAAAAGATCTCATTCTCGATTCTTGAAGTCAGACCTCTTTTCCATTTCCAGGTTTAGACTACTGATAATTTATTTTTTGTCCATCTGGATTTGCCTATTCTGGCCATTTCGTACAAATTGATGCATACAATATATGTTACTTTGTATCCAGATTCTTTCATTTAGCACAATGTGTTCATATTAGCACAATATGTTCATATTTTGCATATGTTGTGAAAGATCATACTTTTCTCTTGGAATTACTTTGACACCATCAGAAATCAATTTACCATAATACAAGTTTATTTCGGAACTCTTGATTCTGTTCTGTTAATCTGTGTGCCTAGCTTATGCCAATAACATATTGTGTTGGTTACTGTGGTTTTATAATATATTTTAAAATTGGAAACTATTAGTTGTCCAATTTTTTTTTTCAAAATTGCTTTGGCCATTCTAGATTCTTTTTATTTACATATAAATTTAGCTCAGCTTGCCAATTTCTGTAAGAAAAATAAAAAAGAAAGAAAAGACAAAAAGGAAAGGAAAGAAAAGAAAGAAGAGAAGAGGAGAAGAGGAGAGGGGAGGGGAGGGGAGGGAGGAAGGAAAGGAAAGGAAAGAGAAAAGGAAAGGAAAGGAAGGAAAAGAAAGGCAGACAGGGCGCTGTGGCTCACTCCTGTAATCCCAGCATTTTGGGAGGCTAAGGCGGGCGGATTATGAGGTTGGGAAATCGATACCATCGTGGCCAACATGGTGAAACCAGGTCTCTACTTAAAAAAAAAAAAAACAAAAACAAAAACAAAAAAAAAAACTAGCCGGGCGTGGTGGCGGGCGCCTGTAGTCCCAGCTACTGGGGGACGCTGAAGCAGGAGAATGGCTGAATCCAGGAGGCGGAGCTTGCAGTGAGCCGAGATCACGCCACTGCACTCCAGCCTGGGCAACAAAGCAAGACTCCGTGTCAAAAAAAAAAAAAAAAGGAAAGAGAGAAAGAAAAGAAAACGAAGGAAAGAAGGAGAAAGAAAGAGAAAAAGGAAGGAAGGGAGGAAGGGGGGCAAGGGGGGAGGGGAGAGGCCTGCAAGTGTTTGGATAGGGATTACACGGAATCTATTGAGCAGTTTGGGGAAAAATTGCCATCTATATTGAGTCTTTTAATCCGTGAATGTAAAATGGCATTCCCTTTATTCAGGTCTTATATAATTTCTCTAGCAATATTTTGTAGTTTTCGGTGTAAAAGCCTCACCATTTTTTTCTTAAATTTAATGCTAGTTGTTTAATTTTGTGGTCCTTTTGAATGAAATTATTTTTAATTTCAGTTTTGGATTGCTCATTGCTAGTATATGTAAAACAATTGATTTTTTGTATTGATCTTATATTTTGCATCTTCACTGAACTCGTTTTTTTTTCTTTGTTTTTATGTGGTTTCCTTAGGATTTTCTCAGTATAACGTTATGTCATCTGTGAATAAAGACAGTTTTACTTCTCGCATCCTGGTTGGTTTGTATTATATTTCTTGACTGCAAGGGCTCAAACATCTAATATGATGTTGAATAGAAGTGGTGAGACTGACATCCTTAACACGTTTGGTGGGAAAATATCTAGTCTTTCACCGTTAAGTATAATTTCAACTGTTTTCTAGGTGCGTTTTATCAGAATGAGGGCACTTTCTTTTATTTCTGATTTGTTCAGAGTTTTTATCATCAATAGATGTTGAATTTTATCGAATCTTTTTTCCAGATCTATTGAGATGATCATGTGGTTCTTGTCCTTTATTCTATTTCAATGTCTTGAACCTGCAGTGGGTATGATAGCAATCCCAGGCTAAAACATAGAATATCTTCTGTATTCTCACTAAACCTTAAACTTTTTGCTTAAACAAATGCTTCCCAATTTAAAGCATACCCCTTTTTAATGTCCAGTGTCCGAAAGTTGTTTTGACAATCTATTTCTAGTTTTATTATTGCTTTATGGGAGTGGATTTGCTGTGCTTATCAAATTCATCCATTTCAGAAGTCACTGTACCACCACAACATCGGTATTATTCTTGATCCAATTATTTAATTTTACCTTCAAATTTACTACTTCTGTAAAATGGGACTAATAATCATCCACTGGGTTGTTAGAAAGATCACATGTATAATATATTTGAAAGCTCTCATTGAAGCATCTTGTATACAGCATATGCAATACATAGTAATTGCATTTGGAGCTCAGATGGATATAATAGAACAAGATCATTAAGAGGTAACTGAAAAGGACTTTGTGGGACTTCAGTATAACTTGGGGTGCTCTGTGGGATGCCCTAGTCAAACTAAGAGAGTATAGATTCAAAATACTTACTAATGTTTCTTACTTATTTGTTCTCATGAATAAATCATTTTATATTTCTTTATTTTCTACTTCCTTGTTAAATCAGGGTTACTTTGTGATAATCTGTTTTTCTTCTTGCCTTAGAATATTTTACATTCAGCTTTACCTTAGTTAATAGTGTAACAGTAACTTTGGTGTGTATCTGAATTATTGAGCCCCTTTGGAAAGGCCGGTAGCAAAACCTTTGATACCAACTTACTGTAATAGCACAGATCCTTTAAAAAATTAATGTTACTGCTTATGGGCAGGTACTGTGTATCACAAATACCTAATATTAATAAGGTGAAGATAAAGAGCCCAGAAATTCAGATAAAATCAAATTTTTTATCTTTAGATTTGTTTTTGCTGCTTCTCACTCAAGAATTTGTTTGCTATAGAAAATGTGTTCTTACCGATTGGAGTAGTGATAAACCTGTAGGGAATTAAGTGCCAAGGAAGGGACTAAAACTTTATATGAAATTTTATAAGGTGCACTAATTTCAGCTATGATTCATGCCTATCTAACAAGATTACACAATTTCAACTGGCCATTATGGGATCAAAACCATATTCTGAAATTCTCCAAAATAGATGGTTCTCTTCCCTCCTGCCCTCTATTATTCATTAGTACAAATCCATCAATAATGGCTTCTTGTGGGCAAAAGTTATGCAGGTGGTAATACTACATTTATGTCATATGTATATGAAATAATTATAAAATTATCATCACATATAATTATACATATATATTTTTCAATCCCAGCAGAAAAGAGCTATTTTCACCTTGCATACATATTTTTATCCATTCTTTATTCTCTTCCCTTTATTCCTACTCTTTTCGTAAGTTTTGTCAAATTACTTTCTCTTATTTCTCATATCTACTTCCCTTATAATTTTTTTCTTCACAAACGCTGTCTTGCTTTGGTCTCTATTTTTTTTCCACAAAATGCCTCACTCACACTTCATTCTCTTTGTCTTTTCTGTACCATTACAGACATGTCCAAGTATATTGGGAGCAGTTTATACTCCCCAAATAATCTACTCTAAGAAGCAGCTAATTTTATCTTTCAAGCAAACAATTTCAATCCTAGTAGCCATAAATATCTCAACGATGATTCTCTATACAACATTTTCATTAAAGCTGGGGCTTTGTTTGGTGTTTTGGTTTTAAACAAACACCCGTCCCAGCAGTGCAACTCACCAATATAGAATAGAATTACAATGTACTTCCAGCCAAATTCAGTTTATTGTCAATTTCAGTAGTGTTTCTTATGGTAGCAATTATTCTCTGTAAGCCTGCAAGCAAGCAGCAGAAAACTGAAATCATCAAAGAGTTTTTATCTGCAGCAATTCCAGAAATGGCAGGTAGCTGATAGTTTAAACTTTAGTTCTCTGCAGTGGAATAGTGCAAATAGGAGAATGCCATCTGCCTGCTCCTGGAGGCTTTCTGAAAAATATACTGAAGTTAATAAAGTTTTTGGGTGATATTTGATAACTTTAGTTACTATTCCACTAGATGCTCTGTTGCATACATGGCCCTCTGCTGCTGCCCCAGACATCCCTGAGACAAACTTTACAAGTTGGAGAAGCGTTGCATACATATATATGCAATATATATATTGCAATATAGATGCAATATATAGATGCAATATATATGTGTGTGTGTATATAAATTAGATATTTGGATGTTTGTTTCAATGTTCTAATTATCTGAACCTTTATCTCCTAAATGTTAAGTTTCCTGATTTAACCTGAAAAATAGGATGACTGCTGAGGTTTACATGAACAGAAACAAATACAAGAAAGGGCAACCAGCTTTGGACTTATTCTTCAGAGAGTTGTTCTTAGGAATTTTCAAGATCTTAGACAGTTAAATCTTAAAGGAGAGTGAGTTAAGGGATGATTGTAAAATGTCATCCAATTTATTCTTCTTATTGGTGATAATTCCCTTAAAGCATGTTAAGACACAAATGGACTGCCATTTTCTATAAATATTCTAAACAAACTTTTGAAATTTATTTCTTTAAATTATTAACTCAATAAATATTTGTTGCTCTCCTTCACTTTCATGCTTTGGGGAAAATTGTGGTAGAAAAATTCTTCAGACTAAACCAGTGAACAAGACAGAACTATTCCTTTAAGCTTACATACCAGCATAGAAAAACACTAATTGTACAATTGCTTAAGTCGAGTAAGTGTACGAAGGAGTCAAGTGAAGGATACTATAAACAAAGGGCTGTCCTGTTGTTTCTAGAGGGTTCCTTGAGAAATTTGCTGAACCATAAAAGGTCAGTTGGAGTTAACTTTTTAAGTGAGCAGAGAGTCAGTCCATGAAGAGAAACAGAGTGAGCAAAGGTCCTGAAACAAGAGAGAACATAAAATGACTTTAAAACCAAAAAGAAAGCCAGTGTTGTTACAGGAGGGAGAGTAATGGAATAGGTTCATGGTGAGGTTGGTCAAGTAGTCAGGGTGGTTAAATATTTGGATCTGTTTTTTAAGAACAATGGAAATATACTTTAAAGTTTTAACCAGGGGAGCAGCATGGGATTTGTTCTTATTTTAAGATAATGTAGTATGTAATGCAGAGAGTCAACATTCAAGACTAAGAGTAGATGTTAGGTGGTGCCGATCACAATCCTGAAAGACACAGTCCAAGGCACCATAATCATGAATGCAGTCCTCAAAGATCAATATTCCTAAAGTCTAAAATCCTGAAAATTACAATCCCAAATGCTTAAAATCCCAATTGTTGAAACCTTGAAAGCTGAAGTTTGGCTGGATGAGGTGGGGAAGATCTGCCCAAAGAAGTCAGAGAAGTTACTGACTGATTCAAAAATAATTTTGTGCACAATACGATAAGAAGATACTTACAAAATGATATTGCATAGTTGCTCTTAGATTCCCAGTATTGTTTTTGCCAGATATGTGGTCTGTATATGAGTCAATGTGGAGTAGATTTCTACATAGCCAAGGCAACATAGAGCCATGGCACAGAAAATGGGAAAATTTAATAAGGAATGCTCATGTCAGTGTATATCAAACCACAGAAGAATTTCAAAAAGAGGAGTGCCAACTAGAAAATGAATGTGAATATATTTTCTGACGAAAGTCATGCCCCACAAGAAGAAAAAAGCAGCTAGTTATCACGATGAAAGACTGCAGAATATAGTTAATGAAGGTGAAATTTGGTCAGCTCTTATAGACCACCTCTTCGCAATTGCCCATAATCTGTCCTATAATATATTTTCATATATGACTCTTTTGTTTTTAATTTTTAGGGTTTACTTTTTTGGTGTGTTTTTTCCTAGTATTTTAAATTGTCCGTATTATTTTTTACAGTTGGCTCTGTTATGTATTTTATTTTCACATCATTTCCAATACTGGAGATATAAATGTATAAGGACTTTTAAAGAGTTCAAATTTATTTTATATATTTTTTGTGAATTTGTCTCTATGAAAGTGCATTGTCACAAATTTGTCTTTGTGTATAAGCCTTGTTCAAGTATGTAAAAGTGTTGACACCCTCTCAATAAGTGGAGAGATGTTCTTTATGTACATCTGCATTTGTGAAAGACAAAATTTCTCAAGACCTCATCTTGTAGAGTGACTGCAAATATGGTGGTGACCCAACATGGTTTTTGATCAATCTTGTCAAACAACAGGTTGTTCACTGTGGTATTTCACATGACTGCAGTTATAAAACTGGTATACATAATTACCAACTGTAGTGATATGTGTTTAGACATTTAACTTTTGATTTCTTTATTAATATAGTTCATCTGCTCATAACTGTTACACCTGTGAGACTGCTGTTAGTATAGCTGAATGTTTATACATACAAAAATACGTATGTTATCATTGCTTATTTTATTGTGTAAAGTGGCCTATGAAGTTGTCCTGACATGTTTTATATTTTTCTCAAATAAATCTTCTTTTTAAAAATGTACGTAAATGGTTTTTAAATAATTAAAAATATTTTTCCAGAATTATATTTTTGAGATTTCACTCTTTTGAGATTTCAACATCAGAGATTATGGCATTCAGGATTGTGTCTTTTGGGATTATGGTCCAAACTGGTTAGTAGGAGACATACTAATTTAACCCAGCACAGAAGTAGAGATGAAAAGATGTGGGTATTTAGAAAAGTGTTTTAGGTAATAAAGTGACATGAATTGGAATAAATGAAATATGGCACATCCCTTAGTCTATTTGGGCTGCTATAACAAAATGCCATAAACCAGATAGCTTATAACAACGAAAATTATGTCTCACGGTTTTGGAACTTGGGAAGTCCAAGATAAGATGCCCACAGATTCTGTTTCTGGTAAAGGCCTGATTTCTTGTCCATAGATGGCACCTTCTCACTGTGTTCTCACACGGTGAAAGGGGCAAGTTGACTCTCTGGGGTCTCTTTTATAATGATACCAACCCCAATTAGGAGATTTTTGTTCTCATGACCTAATCGTCTGTCAGAAGCCCCTCTTTTCAATCCCATCACATTCAAGGTTGGGTTTCAACTTATTAATTTGAAAGGGACATAACATTAAGTCCATTGCAGTATATGAGGAAAAAGAAAATGCCGAGACTGATTCCTATGACTTTGACTTGTATAACTAGAGCGAGCCAGGTTCAAAATTAGTAAAGATGTTATGCAGACATTTGGCAATACACAGGTTTTAAACTGTATGGAGTAATGTAGGTTGGTGCAAAGTATCGGAGAGGCTTGGCATACATGTGACCATGGAGGCCATGGCCAAAAGCACCTGAGGAGAGAGTAAGAAATAAGACAAAGATACATAGATTCTGGTGTTCAAAAATTCAATGTTTAAAGTTTCATCTGAAGATGATGAATATCAAATAATATATTGGCAGAAATGTAGCCAAAAAAAAAAATAGGAGAATTTGATTGCCAGGAAGTTAAAACATACTATTCTATGAATAAGATTGATATCAGTCATGTGCTGCCCCCTAATTAGAACATTTTTGTAGAAAGTGCACTTGATTCTAATCAACCACAGACACTAACAGTGCTTGGACATGCACTATTTTCTCTTGGAGGAATGTGTTAATGTAAAATGCTTACTCTTGTTACAAAATCTTGATTGCAGTTGGGTCTACACTATACAAACACACACACACACATACATATGTATATATAAACTAATAGTATATGTAAGAATATATGCAAGAACTCTTTTAGTCTAAAATTTTACCATGACAATAAAAATAATTTTGATATTGATAATATATTTTATTATTGCCGATGTATTTATTATAAGAAAAAAATTAATTGCAGTTATTTGAACATTATAGAGTTTACCAAATACAAATAATATAGGTTCCTCCATATTCATCATGACAAAATGCATCTATGTATACTTTTCATAGGTATATACTACTATATATAATACATAAGTGTATATTATGTAAACTATACAGCTCAGTTTTCAAAATCTTCCATATTATATATAAATCTATAATTACTTACATAGTATATGTATGTTACACATTCCTATACAATAATGTTAAGCAGAGGGAAGGGCGATCTACATCTACGCAGAAGGGATTTAGGGATTTATTATTACTTTGTGTATCACTCTATCAATGTTTTAAATCTTTTTTTAAATTTTCTTTTCAAGACAGAGTCTTGAACTCCTTGGCTCAAGTGATTCTCCTGCTTCAGCCTCCCAAAGTGCTGGGATTACAGGCGTGAGCTACCATGCCCAGCCAATGTTTTACATCTTACTAAAACTACTTGGAGTGATTACTGTATAACTGTATCTTAGTTATTGTATGCAAACTACATAAACACAAGAGTGCTTTTGTTTACATTCTCTACTTTGAACTGGATAGGCATCCATAGAAATTTAAAAATGGATATTTTAATGGAACTATAATAAGAATTCTTATTCTACTAATTATTATATTCCAGAATGCAGAAAACTTCAGAAAAATATTTTGAACTTTGAACTTTAGAAACCTCTTTTGCTATGATAATATTGGTTAGTTTCTACTAGATAATTTATAGATTCATTCCATGAGGAATATGGAAGCCAGATCACCTATGCACATGAATCTTGCCCTGGACTCAGGATCCTTAAAGTTGTTGAAACAGATTTAGCCCGTTTTGAATGAAATTCTATTAAGGGGTTTCTAATAATTCACTGAAGAACAGATTGTGCTTTCTGCTGCACATTCTGCTGTGTACAGTGATTTGAAAGGGACTCGATATAATTTGGCTTCTTGTGTAGAAATGATACATGGCATTTTATATTCAATTCTTTAAATTTTTATGTGTTCAGTTTCAAAAAATTTAAAAGTTATTTGGCCATAAATGAAATAGTCACTTTTGATATTTTCTAGATTTTTTTCACTGATCATTTTAAATGTGTCTTCTCAAGTTCTTTCTTTCTTATTTCCCTTTTAAATAATTTTTTTTCTTCTGTAACTACTATCATTTGTGTCTCTGTTCTTACTATCTTGCCTGTTTATAGGACTTTATACTTCACAAAAAATGTATGATAAGTATTGCTTTAAGCCCCACTCACTAAGACCCATTGAACTACTTCAGGCATAGCCCATTAAAGTTAATTAACAGAAAAGGCAACTCTCTCTCTCTCACACACACACACACGCATATGCACAAACACATAAACCCACGTACATACACACACATTGACACAAATTTTTGAAGGTGACTTTGAGAGACTATTTCAGAACCTGGAGCTCAACTTTCTCTGGATCACCAACACCTGATCATCATATATTCCCCTCTCCAGGAATCACAAATCCTTTTCCCAAGACAAACTCCTAAAGAGATTTGAAAATCTACTACATACGTGGCCCTGATCTGAGTAATGTGGATGCGGAACAGACATCTCTCCTGAACAAGTGTATAAGTTAGACATAAGCTATACAATCTCTTCTTAAAAGCAGCTATAATGAAGGTCAGTGAGCACACTTGCATAGGATACTCTTTCAGAAGGCTTGCTGGAAGAAGTGATTTTTACATAGGTTTATTGAAAGTAAGAAACATAAATTTGAAAGTGAAGGTAATGAAATGCATATTGCATAGGAAACGCCATCACACAAACTTTGAGATTGATCTCAAATCTCAAGGTCTCTTTGTGAAACTCCATGTTTCTATATGACGCATTGAATGCTTCTTCCTCTTCTGTGGAAACATAGTAGAGTGATTATAGAAACATAAAGGTCTGTAGAATCATAAAGGAAGAATACACAAAAAATGCACATTAGACAATGTATACATTTTTCAATATAAGACTTTATTCCATAAATATGAAAACCAAACCCTGGTTTTTAAACTACTTGTTTGACTGCATTCTAGCAAAATCAATATTTAGAACCTGATGGAATCATAGCACAAAGGTAATGTGCTTTTATAATGATAAGACTGATTGGATTTCCTCCCAATCTTGAATGATTCTCTTTTTCATTTACTAACAATCTGGGTAAGTGCTAGGACCAAATGTGCTACCCACCTAATAGTCACAGGACAATAAAATCACATTTACAATACTGTTTTCCTTCTTCACTGCTGGCAGCCAGAGAAGAGAGAGTTCCAGTCCAAACCCATTTTCTCTACATTTCGCCTTTGTAATGTCTCTCCAGTATAATGATTAGCAAAGGCTTGTAAACCATTTCTCTCCCCAAAATAAGGAAGATCTGCCACAGTGAGAATTAGGAGAGATATCACTCAATTGCTTTTGTCATGAAGTGTGATGATCATAAAGGAAAGCTACAAAATTGGACCCATGCGTCTATAGAGAATGCCTCAGTCTAATTAATAAAACTTGCATTCAAATTCTTCTCCGCTAGTCAATATTTTCTCCACTATTTTTCCCTCTCCTTTTCTTCCCTCCTCTCTTTACTCTTCCTGCCTTGCAGTTCCTTTACTAATAACACAGCTGTTGTGTTGAGATAGCCACTGTATGTTAGATTCAGGAGATATAAGTTGTGCTTGACCTCAAAAAATCGTAAGTACTATGTGGTTACAATGGATCCGTGAGGATGTAGACAATATTTGTAGAACTGAAGAATGGGAGGGCGGAAAGAGTTCAAGTAATTGATGTAACTAGCACCTCCAGAGGTTGTAAAATAAAAAATACATTATGCAGAAAAGTTACTACAGAAAGTTTTGTTGACAAGACAGTTTATAACTTTTTAAACTCCAGCTCCAGTAAACACATTAAAAAGGCAAACATAAAAATAAGGTAATGATCATGTAATGATCATGACATATTAACACAGTTAGTTGACCAGGAAGATCTATTTAGAAAAAAGATGAACAGTAATAGCACAATATTCTAAGATTTCCTTCTTGTTGTTGAAATTTTTGTGGAACAATAAGCCAGTTGAAAAATTTAGGCTTCATTTCACATACTGTAATATGCAAGTCATTGTCCCAGTCTAGGCTGCATTGTCTAAGAAATACTTGAGGTCTTGGAATTCAGATTAAAAGCGTAGTACATCAATATCACATACCCATTCTTTCAAAAACTATGATAGAGATTAATTTAAGAAATCACTAACTGTTAGGTATTTGAGAGTTGGAGACACAAAATAAATTTAATTTTATAATTAAAAGAGTTTGGGAAAGAATTCAGGTAATTAGCCTAAAAATAATGTCTCAGGAACAACAATAACAGAAAATATTCATTCACATGTACCTAATATGGTTGCCTGTCTTCATATATTTTACATATTAATGGAAGTGACAAATTATAAACAAGTGGAATTAGAGGATGCTTGTCTCACTATTGACTTCCTGTCTACTTCTTGTAGCAAATACAAAAAAGATGACTAGGATGATCCAGGGTCTGGAAGTTACATCTTATGTGTAATGGATAAAATAATTGAGAATTTGGGATATTTAGCATGGAAAAATATATCCTGGAATATGGGAGATTTATTATCAAAAGGTTACATTTTGCCTAGATTAACAGTGATGACCAGAAAAAGACTGGTCTGTTGCTAAACCTGTCCACAGTATAGGCACACGAGACAGAGTTGGGAGCAAGGCTGTCTGGCAAGTTAAATCAATATGGGCCAGCTAAGCTTTCTAAGGGATCAAGTCAGCTTCCTTTCAAGCTCAGACAAATTATTGCCCAGGAGTACATAACTGGTAGAGCAGTTATCAACCTAAAATACCTTATGATGAATTAAAATGGTGTTCAGAGCAACATAAGTGAACCATAACTTTGAAACTTACAAATAACTATAGGGCACCACATTTTAATTAAGGAGCAGGAAAGATGACATGATATTGAAATCATCCTGATGAGTGAGTTTGCTAAGATTAACAGAAATTGGGACCTTATCTTTGGAAATTCAGACAGTAATGATTTGGGAAATCACTCATGCATTGAGAAACTGGAATAAGAGATAATAAATTAAATGTGTCTCTGTGTGTCTCTGAGTGTGGGGATGAGATGGGTAAGGAAATGACAAAGTGATGGAGAAACAGAGCTGCAATATGTATTAAACAGGGGGCAGAAAACACATAAGGGCAAACTTCAGCTCCATTTTTCCTCTGTATTCATTCATAGTCCCCTGTAAGAAAAATCTTTGGTTATTTTTATATATTACTATAGACTGATAGATTCTTTTTTAAAATTATTCGACACATTTTAACTCATTACTATTTATTTATTTTGATGCTCAGATTGTTCCAGTTGTGCTTCGTGATAGTCCATCTGTGTTTTTTTCTTTCAATTTTTAATTTATTTCTAAAGACGTTTTATTATTTTATTTAAGAATGTCAACTTGACCTAATCAAATTTGTTGACAAAAAGGTTTTCTTCTCATTATCTGTTTAATATCTATGTATATTAATTATAGACTTTGTTCAGTCTCAAAGTTGTTGATTCATTCTTTTTCACAGTTTTGTGAATCAATATTGTTAATACACTTTTTAAATTTTATTATATATTTTAATAACAAATTTTCGGCTTTGTTCATTTTTGCTATTATTTGTTTTTCATTTCATTTATCTACTTTTAATTTTCATCTGCTTTTGTTCTGCATTCTTAGGACATATTCTGCTGTTCTATTCTACATGTTTAAGTTATATCCTAATGAGGCCCATATTAATATTCAAAATAAAATTATTTTGTATTCTTTTTATTAAAGTGCAATGACTATATACCTTATCATGTAAGTATCATATTAGAAGTGTCTTAAAATGTCAAAGTGTGTTATTACCTTTATTTTATTATTTTTGAGAAGTTTTTGAAAAATTATTCTAGCTTGTCTCACTTGTGTACTGCACTGAGACTAAGCTGAATCTCTGGTCATAGTTCACTTTGTAGTTCATTTCTCAAAGCATTCATCATGCTGATTATTGTCAATTTTGCATATATATTACTTAAGACTTTGCCTAGGACTTGATTCACAGATTTAAGAAATCCCCTTTTCTACATCCCTCCTCTCCACAATTTTCTCTCACTCTTTAGATGAAAGGAGAGAGCTCCCACTTTCTGTTGTTGTTTGCTTAATGCAAAAGGGCAGGGATAGGTTACAGGGCTCCACAACACAATCTCTGCATTGATTCCTGTGAGGGGGGATGGTCCCATATCTGGTCATTCTCTTTTAAGCATTATTCACTGTCACCTGGCTTGCTCTGCTGTTTTTGAGAAATTAGCTGTAAATATAATAAATACTATTTTGTAGGTAATCTCTGGCTGGTTCTAGGATATTTTATTTGTCTTTTAGATTCTGTGGGTTCACAGGTTCTTAAAAAATTGATTCTGCTTGGGATTCATTTCCCTTCTTGAATTTAAAACCATATATCATTTATTAACTATGAAGAACCCTTATTTATATTCTCTTTGAAAATTGCATCTTCACCTCTTTCTCTTTCTGTAACTTTTATTAAATACATTTTAGACTTTATCACTTTGTCCTTCCTTTCTATTCACTTTTATATCCTTTTTGTTGATTATCTATACTGTATTCAGACATACTATAGTTGATCTATACCAACTTTCAAGAGCCAATTTTTAAATACTCAGAAATTTTGCGAGCCACTTTTTAAACCAGCATTAATTTGAAAAAGGTTATGGCCAGAATATTTAAAGCTGTCAAATGTTAAAAATCAGAGTTAATTTTTTGGAAGGAGAGTATTACTAGCACACCACTGATGATTCCTTCAGATGTATCATCCAATTTCCCAATTGTCTCTTTAGCTACATCTAATGTATTTAACCATTAGAAACCACTAGTTTCTAATTACAATGATAAATTCTAAGTAAAAGTTGCCATTGATTCAGTTTCAAGTCAACTTTGTCATTTTTAATAGTGTCTTGCCCTCATATTACATACATTGTATGTACATATCTTTATTTCTTAATTACAATGGCTATTACCTTTTTTTGTAGTTCTGATTTTTCTGTTTTTAAAGTATATATGATTTTGTTTATTATTCTTCATGTCCTGTTAAGACTCTCATTTTTAGGCCATAAGACTGCTCATGTCATATTTTATGAATAAGTTAGAAATATGCTTTTAAATATCCAAATGAATGATAGTTTTAAATTTTGTCACTGCATTTTTTCAGGGGGTGGGTGGGATTTCTTGATACTTTCTCTACAGCCTTATCTAGGAACATGCTTTTAAAGGATTATTTTCTAATTGAGTGAAATGTTCTAGATATATTCTGAAAAACTAGTATAATTTTTTCTTTGACAGTTGCCCCAGTGATTAACCAGCACACGCTACCCTCTGTTAGCAAGTAATCATTCTCTGTTTTGATCTCCAAGAAATTTCTTTTATTTTCAAGTGGTTTCAGGAATACAGCTAAAATGATAGCTATAAAAACATTCTTTTCCAGAACCTTTTGGGTTCGTTTGAAGAAGTTTTATTGCATATGTATTTTAGTACATTGTTAACAAGCAAAGCTGATGCTATATTTAGTGTTAATTGGGGTGATGTGTATAAATTGCTCAGACATAATGTAATTGATTATCATTGAAATGACACACATACTATATTATGTATATGTATAATGTATTATGCATATCATAATTTACATAAATGATAATCAATTACATAATGAAAACATTATGTAATTGATCATTGATTTTGAACTAGTGCATTGGATAATGTTAGAATAAAATTTACCAATCCATAATCCAGTGGTGTGGTAAACATGACTAGTTATTAGCAAAATTCTAGGTTTCTTCTTCTTCCAAGAATGTCTCTCCTTGACTTTTTTTATTTTGTTTTATTTGAGATGAAGTTGCACTATGACACCCAGGCTGGAGTGCAGTGGTGTGATCTTGGCTCACCTCAGCATCCGCCTCCCAGGTTCAAGCAATTCTTGTGCCACAGCCTCCCAAGTAGCTGGAATTACAGGCGTGCACCACCATGCCCAGATAATTTTTTTGTATTTTTAGTAGAGATGAGGTTTCACTATGTTGGCCAAGCTGATTCAAACTCCTGACCTCAAGTGATCCACCGGCCTCGGCCTCCCAAAGTGCTGGGATTACAGGCATGAACCACGGCACCTAGACTCTCCTTCACTAAAGTAATAATCATGTGATTCGCTTTGGTCAATGAATATTAATGTAAGTGATGTGTGTCATTCCTGGATAAAAAAGTATTTCAGAGTTAGTTTGACATTATCTATGCTTTTTTCCCCCCTTAATCTGGAAAGATATGTTGATATGAAGATACTACAAGATTGAAATAATCTAGAATGAGAGCCCACCATATAGAAGACATCTGCCTTTGAGAGTTACCTAGTTCCTTGGTGCACATTGGCAGAGTAAGAAATAAATGTTTGTAAGTCGTATATATTTATTTTAGTGCTGCATAACATAGCTTAGCTCAAAGGATGCTGTGTTTTTGCTATGCACTATGCTCATAGTATGCTAGTTTCTGCATTCTTCGTATTTATTACATATTCCTACTGCTTCATATACTACACTTGTTCCCCTTTACCTAAATAAGCTTTTCTTAAATCTGAAAGTCTTTTGAACCCTTTCACTTTTATTTAACCATGGTTTTTGTTCAATATAATTTAAACTTTTGGAGATGTTGATAATATATTAATGTGTTTTTTTTTTTATTTTACTAAAGTGCTTAGCTCAATTTGCTATCTACAGTCTATGTTCAATGGTTATTTTTTAAACAAAGTGTTTCAAATAAAAAATAAATTTATGATCATCTTTACACCACTTCCAAGAATATGTCCAACCAGTGAAATACTAAGAGGATTAGAGTATAATGTACAGATTTTTTCTGTCACATAGAACATTATAAGAATATGTTAAATAGTCACTATGGTAATATATTTGTAAAATGTGCAATTTATAGGAAAAGTAAATTATTTGGATTAAATGATCCTTTAAAATAGCAATAATCATCATCATAATAATAAATAGCAGGTTGTGCTTATGTATTTGGCCATTCATTCCCTCACTTCAAAATAATACTGACTGGTTTCGGTCCATACCCCAAAGCTATTACACATGTTTTATAACAGATGTTTTATTGCCTGGCACTTTGCAAAACTCATCCATCCAAAATACTATAATATGCCCCCAACCCAACCGCTACTGAAAATAAAACAGCAAGAATGCAAAGCAACCGAAAACAAACCCCCTTAAAAGTCATTCTGGATCATAGGAGCTCTTTTGTCCTTGAGTTTCTCCACATGATATGTTTCCTCTTTCTTAATTAAACTTTGGTCTTAAAAATTGAGAACTGTAGGGTTTTGTTTTTCTCTTTTTCTTTTGCACCAGGGCATCAGGAGTCATGATAATGAGTTATGTTACTTGTAAAATATGTACATTTATCCTTCCTTAAATGCTTAAGATTTATCAATAATTTCACCTACAATTCTTAACATAATGGCAGAAGATGGACAGAAGAAGAAGGCTATTCTACTTTACTGTACACTTTTGTAGATTATTTGACACCATGTCTGCCTGCCTGTTAGTCTCAATCCATAGTTTGCAAATGCAAATGCTTCCAGCGTTTAGACAAACAAAGCCAGTCAATGAAAAGGGTAATGGTGGTTAGGAATAAAGTATTAATAATAGTAGAGTGAATAACAAATTTAAAAATCCCAAGGAAAGCATATCCAAATAAAACTGTTTTACTAGAAGAAAACTCAGCCTCTGGTCTGCCAGTCTGCCAGTTTGCATTTCTTTGTAACTAATAGGTAGCATCACTGTGCCACCCAAGTGGGGGCAGGGAGGTGCTGGGAAGGGAAGGGCGTGGTTCCTTGCTAGGGCTCCACCCTCAGGCCTGTGTCCACGGACCCAGGTGAGGACAGGCACTCTTACCTTGGTGCCCAAATATTGCATTTCCCAAGATAATCCTGGCCTGCCACGCTGCCATCCTGTGCCTATAAAAACCCTGAGGCCCTAGCAGGCAGACACAAGCGACTGGACATCCAGAGAAACACATCGACAGAGTCACACACGAGCGGCTGGACGTCAAGAGGACCTCGAGAGCACACTGACAGGCACTGGCATACCAGCAGGCCATCGACCAGCAGAGCGATGTGGAGTTTGGCCGGTGTGGTGAGAGGAGAGCCCAGACCACTGAGAGGCCCAACTCCAGGGGAAAATCTTCCCACTCCATCCCCTTCTGGCTTCCCCCATCTGCTGAGCGCTACTTCCACTCAATAAAACTTGCACTCATTCTCCACGCCCAGGCTTGCTCTGATTCTTCCGGTACAGCAAGGCAAGAACCCGGGATACAGAAAGCCCTCTGCCCTTGCGACAGGTAGAGGGTCTAACCGAGTTGGTTAACACAAGCCACCTATAGACGGCAAAACTGAAAGAGCTCATGGCAGCATAAGCCCACTGGGGCTTCCGTAGCTGTAGACGTTCACCCCTAGATGCTGCCGTGGGGTCGGAACCCCACACCTTGCCCATCTGTATGCTCCCCTAAAGGGTTGAGCGGCAGCAGCGGGGCACTGAAGAAGTGAGCCATTCCTCCTGTCGCACGCCTTCCAAGGGGGACAAGGGAACCTTTCCCGTTTCAGCTGGCTATTGCTTGTATCTAACTTATATAAAGATTCATACTGAGAAGAGCAGTTTTCATTGAAATCTTTTGGTTTGTGGTACATTGGTAAAATTAGTAGTGGAGTGCCCTGAAATTTCAACACTTAATTCCAAAGCCTCCATACCCTTGCGTCTTTTCATATGCTTTCAACTATACTTCATAGCAAATGAACCCACAAACAGCAGTTCTCTATTTCCTTTCCTTTATCTCTGTCAGTACTTCCTGTCAATTTCTGTGACCTCATCCTACATCCCGTGGACATTATCATCAAGTAAAAACACGCTGAAGATGTTTCTATGAAAACTCACTGATGGTGCATTTTCTTTTCTTTTAGGACAAATTAATACAGCAAGTCAATGTTTATTATTATTTTGAAGAAGGTCCAAAAAGAGGCCAATCCATTTTAAATATAGTGACTGGAGATTTTCCTCTTGGCATCTGCTCTACCTTTGGAAGCAAATTATTGAAAGGAAAGAGAAAAAGAAGCCCAGTAGCCACTATTTTGTTTTGTTATCAAGTTATAGGGAGATCATGCTCAAGCTCCAAAAGATTTAACTTTTTGTGTGTGTTTGTTTTGTTGTTGAAACAGAATCTTGCACTGTCACCCAGGCTGGAGTGCAGAGGCATAATCACGGTTCACTGCAGCCTCAACTGCTCAGGCTCAGACTCCTGAGTAGCTGTGACCACAACTGTGTACCACCATGCCTGGCTGATATTTTAAAAGTTCTTTGTAGGGATGTGGTCTCGCTGTTACCCAGGCTGGTCTCAAACTCCTGCCCTCAAGTAATTCTCCTGCCTCAGCTTCCCAAAGGACTGGGATTACAGGTGTGAGCCACCACACCTGGTCTGATCTTTCTTATATAGTTGTAGTCATTATATTATAGGAAATATTCTTACAATAAGTGTTTGTGTGGCCGGGCGCGGTGGCTCAAGCCTGTAATCCCAGCACTTTGGGAGGCCGAGGCGGGTGGATCACGAGGTCAGGAGATCGAGACTATCCTGGCTAACATGGTGAAACCCCGTCTCTACTAAAAATACAGAAAACTAGCCGGGCGTGGTGGCGGGCACCTGTAGTCTCAGCTACTTGGGAGGCTGAGGCGGGAGAATGGCGTGAACCCGGGAGGCGGAGCTTGCAGTGAGCCGAGATCACGCCACTGCACTCCAGCCTGGGAGACACAGCGAGACTCCGTCTCAAAAAAAAAAAAAAAAAAAAGTGTTTGTGTATTACCTATTGGTCTGAAGATTGTTTCCATAAATTAGAAATCTTTATAGTATTTGGAGATGTCCCTGTCTACATGCTTGCTTTGTGGTTACTTTGTAACTCCCAGTAAGAACTTCTGGTATGACACTGTCTCCAACTAGTAACAATATCATCAACGTTAACCTACATTAGGAACTCTGATAATTCTGTTTGTTACCACGTTATTAAATAGGATTGAATTACTTAATTATATCAGGTAATTGAGATGAATCCTCATATTTTGGAATACATAAGAGTTGCTAAACTGTAGCACATGGTAGAAAGCTTCTGAAAAGTTCGTTCTTTGTGAATACCTGAAAGGAACCTGAGCAAGCTACGGTGGGAAATGGAGTGATCATAAAGTACCTAATTTCCTTTGAAGAGGACATTACACATTAGACAAATTGGTATTCACATATAAATGTATGTATATATTCACACACACACACACACACACACACACACACACACACACGCATCATCCACAAGGCACTTGCGTGAAAAACCTGATGCAGAAAAATGTTCATACATAATTCTTTTTGGGGGGCCTTTTGTGAATCTGGAAACTTCCCAATAAGTTCTAACTGTGTGAGATCATAAAAATTTCCCAATATGCATTTGATTTCATGGATGAGTTAAAATTTGAAAAGTACCCATAGGAAATATGACTATAAGAATTCCATTGTTAATCATATTCACTTAATTTTAAGTTTTAGATATAATGAAGAGGCCCTAAAAGTTAACAGCTTTCTCATTCTTCCTACCTTTGTTTACTTCAGTAATTCCAAATTGTGTCTATTTACATTCCCCATGTTAGAATTAGCTGCTGGGTTCCTTGTGCTTCCAAAGTCTCTACTTGAGAGCTAGTCCTAGATTTCATTATATCAGAACCACACCCTGAACCCCATGTAGCTACCAATGGCAGTGCTAAGAGAGAAGACAATTTGCTGGAAGACTCCAGGTTTCCATTGTATTCACTTTCCCTGGTTGACAGAGGGACCCAAACAAAGCTGCTATTGTAAAGGCTACTTGTGGTACTGCCTAGTCAAAGGCCAGAAAAGCGTTTCTTGTCCCAAGAAGTGTAAACACCAAAAATATAAAAATAAAAATGGGATGTGGGGCTGTGTGGGGGTCAAGTAACTGAGACAGAGCCTCCAAGAAAGTGACTTTGGCATTTTTGCTAATTATGGAGTGGCATGCTTGCAAAGGATCTAGATAGAGGCTATAGTGGGGGCAAGATTGCAGGAATATAGTTCATTTTCATTATTAGTGGATTTCGTATTTGTAGATTCTGTATTCACAAAGCCACCTACCCAATAAAATATATTTGTAACCCCCAAATCAATACTTGTGCAATTTTGTAGTCATATGTGACATGCATAGTTCTGTGAAAACTTGAGCCAGCCAGTGCACATGTGCCTGCTTCAGGGTAACAAGGAAAGCTCTGCCTTCTTGTTTCAGATTTCATACTCCAAACAAGTGTCCTTTTGACAGTCTATTTAGTGCCACCTTTTTTTTTTTTTTTGGCATTTTTTCTGCCTTTTCTTGTCGATTTTTCTGTTTAAAATGGTCCTCAAGTGTGGTGCTGAATGCTGTCTAAAGTTCCTAAGTGCAGGAAGGCTGTAACGTGCCTAACAAAGAGAGTAAGGTAAGCTTTGTTCAGGCATGAGTTGCAATGCTGTTGGACCTGAGTTCAATCTTAATGAATGGACAATATGTATGATATAAAGTGTCCTTAAACAGAAACACACCCATATTTTGGTTTTGTATTGATTAGCTGATGAAAATGTTATGATGGGAAGTTCACATATAGTTTAGGATTTGCTAATTCAGTGTTCACGACAACTTACGGAATATAACGGTCACAAATAATGAGAATATATGAACTATAATTTGTTGTTTAACTTCTGTATTTAGCTTTTGTTCCCCTCGCTGGAGAATGTATATCTGCCTGGTGCAATAAACAAGTGATATTTTTTCTAAAAGCACAGAATCAGCTCTAGTCCTACCTCAAATGTTTCACTCACAAGTATAGCCAAGCCCCTTGGATATGACATGTATCCAGTCACACCCTGTTCCTTTGTGAAAAATGACTTTGGGTTTTACACAGAGGACAATTAGCAGTGGGTACCTGACATACTTCAGTGGTGGACAACCCCCAGCCTCTCCAGCTCCAGACATATACTTAATACTGAAGGAGTGAAGCCAAACTCAAGATGAGTCTACCTTTCTCTTGATCTTTTCCTTTTCCTTTTTTGTTTTTCAAGAATATCTCAAAGGCAGGTTCTTCTTGTTTCTAAATATACCATGAGCTAGGGAGATGACCACTTTCATCACAGATATCCTTATGTGATCACCTTTTTTATTTTCTTCAGAAGTTATGTGCTTGATGCGAAAAGAATCAAAATTTCACCATAATTTTTGCTGATTTTAAACTCAGTCTGCTTTCAGTAGTGAGGGAAATTTAAAATTAGTACTAAGCTCAAAGAGAACAGGTTAGCAGATGCATCTATGTAATTACCATTCATTCCAGAGGCCCCAGCTAGTCAGAATTCGGACACAAAGCCTTGCAGTAAAGCTGCAAAATATTCACTTGGAATCTTGGAGTTACTAATTCATTGTTATAACATGGTTCTCATAAAATTATGTAAAAAACTCATTGTACGGTTGTCAGGGGAAATAACTACCCAGATAAATAGGCATGAAAGTACCATAACTACAGCAGAGAAAGCCAATTCAAAATTGGGCCCCAACTCCAATCTCCTAATTGGCTTTATTATAGTGTCATATGAATGAAAAGTTCTCTTAGCGATGGTTTTAAGTTTAGTCCACTGTTCTATAAAATATTGTCCTATATGCATTTTTACTTAGTTTTATATTATGCTATAGTATAAAAACATTTTGCATTGATTCTTACATGAATTTGAAGTGCTTGGGCCAAAATGGCATGAATTTCTGTTGTTTAATTATCATAAGCATTTCTATAACTTATTTTATGTCCAAAAATACATTTTCATTTTAATTAAGCAAGCATCATATTGTAGAATATTTTTATATGTAAGTTTTCTCTTTTCCAGGGCTTCTTATCACTTGATTCCATACCCTCAAATAAATGGAAATAAGATAGAACACTTTTGTTTATAATTTATTTTAAAGACAAAACATAATAGCTGCACTTCTGGGTTCTCAATCTGAAAAGAGAGAGAGAGAGAAAGTGTGTGTGTATGTGTTTGTGCAACTGATAACTTCAAACTTGTAGGATGCAAATTATTTTATTAAAAATTACGTACTGTAATGACTTTTAACTTTAATAACACATCATTACATGCATAATATGAAACTACACACTCACACACACGCAGCATAAAAGCTAAAATGTAATGTTGAAATTAGAATAATGACAAATTATTATACACATTGGTGTGAATGTATGAACATAACTAAAAATACAACTGAATAGTAGCAGCTCTAATATAATCCCATAAACCAGGATTTCCCCAGTGAGTAACACTCACATCTCATTTTTCTAGGACAGAAGGATATATTCCCTATTTTCCAGGAATTGGAAGACCTAGGAAGAATGTTTTGACTTATTTTCACTACAAGAGCTTTTATAGGATATGCCAATTAATTAAAAACTTATTGTCCTATAGATATGATGATCAAGATTCAAAGTTGGCCAAAAAGTTAAATTGCATTTCCTATCTTCCATTATTAACTGATTTATCATGAAGAAAGAATGACTCAGTCACAGCTGGTGGAATGAAGCATAGGTGAGGGAAAATATTTCTAATTTAAGAAAAACCAAATGACGATTATGTAATGTCTCTCTGTTGATGATTCTATGCATGCTAAATGTTTGTGTCTTCAGTTTGTCCTAATCCTGTCTAATCTGGAAAACGAGAAAAATTCAGTTCACATCCTCATTGTATTCAAGTATTTAACATTATATTAAACTCCAAGAATGTGCTAAGGAGTGTAGATAACACATGCTGTCTGCAGTATTTTCTCAGGAGAAACTCGAGGAGGATGAGTAGGGGGTGAAGGGGAGCGGGTGAGCTGGTGAAACCACAGTTCAGAACAGCTCATCTGAGGACAATAGACACAGCTAGAGCCTTTATTTATTTATTTTAATTACTCTTCTCTTCTTCCTATAAAATGCCTCCTCCTTTGTTCTTAATTTGAAAGCATTCTCCATCCTCTTTTAATTACTGTGCTTTTGATTGACAAGAGCAGAGGACAGGAAAAAAGAAAGCTGTCTCCTTCATGTCCTATTTGACACAATATAATGAATGTGTGATGGCTAGTTTATTTTTTCCTTGACAACTTAAATATTTGAAGATGAAATGTGGAATGTAAGAGCATAATGCCAGAGAGCAGAGAGAAAGAAGAAGAAGAAAGGAAGTTAATTGGACCAGAAGCCAAATACAATACTCATTTGTGCGTTTGCCTAATAGTTTAATAACTGCCAATTTGGTGCAGGGATTCTGCGTAATTATAATAAGAATTTCATCTCAGCTCTTCGCAGGCAAAGAGGAGTCAGCAAATAGACTGTGTCCACCGGATGCCCTGGTCCTATGTTTTATTATGTTTACTTTATAATCCCATCATCCCCACGCCACCAGCATGCTTGAGGGGTAGTCAAGGCAGCAGCGGCTGCTCCCTCTCGGCCCCCCTGTCTTTCAGAGCTACCCTAAGGTACTTAAGAATGACAGTATAAAGAATATCTGTGCAGATGAGCCTGTAGATTTGGGGAATTGGCTGCTTATAGACAGGGATTCTTTTGGTAGACTTAATTCCTTTAGCAAGGGTGAAGTACCATCTGTGGGGATTCCTGTCATGTATAAGGAAGTTAGTCATGCTCTCTGTGGAGTTGAGTTTCTTGAATTTTAATGAAACCTGTGTCAATCTGTCTCCTCTATACCCTAGTGTTAAAATCAGTGGTCAGCTCCTCAACAATCACAACAGTAAATCACAGTAGATAAACCAACCAGGACAGCTCTAAAGAATTTAAGGTTGTGCTCCCCCTACCCACCTCCCCTTCACAACTAGGACACTGAGAGAATGCATAATGAACTGGTGGTGTTTCTGCTTTAAAGAGACAGCCTTGTGTTCAAACCAGGAATCCAGATTTTTTTTTTAATGTCTTTCTTCACTGGGAAGTTTTTCTTCTCTGTTATTATTTATACCCCTTTAATAGATCTGTTACGGGTTCTGGGGCTTTTGTACAGGTTATGTATGACAGAGCTGTGCTTTTACAAAATGCTCTGAGAGATGCTGATTCTAACCAAAGAAAATGAACTGTTATGCAGAAATTAAGAGAAAATGTTGTGCATGCCACCTGAATATAAATTAACTGTGGATGATGTAACTCAGGGAAGCAGGTGGCAGTTCTATATGAGATGTTTACAATTAGCTGGATGCATCACTCTGAGAGCACAGCATAGGAAATATCTCACCCAGATTGGATTGGCTCACAATGGGTTATAATAGCATTACAGCCCTCAGTGTAACTTTCTAATTCTTCTAGGATGTGTCACCACCATCTCAAAGGCAAGGTCATTGGAATGTAACTTTCATTGTCACTTTGTTTGCATATACAAGCCAAAAATGTTTCTATGGAGAGGACCGACAGAGCAAGTTGGAACTGAAAGTTCTTTTTGGCAGAACTGTCCTGGCACAAAATGGAACTCTAACTGGTTTCTTAATGGTAAAAGCTACAACCTCCATTTGTCTTCTTGTTTGAGCTGGTAGCTGGCTGTTTTCACAGATCTATTGTCTCTAACCAGTGTCGTATTTCTCCTTGTTTTCTTTGTCTTCTTGTGGGTGATGGTGTATTCCACTAAAGCAGGCTTGGATCGAAACAGACACCCTCCATTTAAATTAATTAATGTTTCCATATTAATAACTTGTTTAAGTTAAAGGAGTGCACATGCAAGCCCACGTTAAATCTCCATTTAAAACATTGCAGATCTTGTTTTTAAATTAACACGTGACTGGGTGCTAGGTTTTCTGGGTCATTTTTCATGGTTTCACCAATTTACTGTCATTTGATATTTAAATACGTTTGAGACCACTGATTCCAGTAATATCACATCCCACTTGTGCTAAGTCTTAATGTATAGAAAGAGGGCAATGTTGAGAGAAACATTTTGCTCTCTTTCAGGAAATAAATAAAGACATCTTTTTGCTTTTTTAAAAGAAAAAGCATCTCAGATTTAGCTGTCAACATTTGCTATCTGATTATGTCTTATACTTTTTTGGTTTTCTCAGTAGAAATCATATAGTAGATACTCAGTAAATATATCTGATTAATGAAGGTGTATTATCTATTACACAAAAATCTAGTTCTTTATATGTATTTATTTGCAAACTTGGTTTTATAGAAATTCACAAATTTTCACCTTGCATACCAGCCAAGTCCACAGATACTATATGTTTATTAGTCATTAATTAATTTAGTCATTTGTTTCAATAAGTATTTGTAAACATCTACTGTGTCTCATTTGTAGTTCCAAAGTCCTGGCAGGCAGGATGACAGTGAACAACACAAACATGTCTTTTGTCTCTCAAAAGTTCCCAGTTATTCTACATTCTTAATGTAGATTTTAGGAATGTATCCACCTTTCAACTATATTTTCAGCTTTTTTCATGTTCTTTTTCACTCTCCTCTAAAAACCCAGTCCTATTTTTAACATTAGTTGAATTTACTATATAAAGTAGCTAATCAACTTTTAGTCACTGATCATCTAATTTGTATTAAAAATGCAAAACTCTGTCTTCTTAATTCAAACTTTTCTAGGCAGGTATTATATTATTTGAATCCATCCTGTTGATATTAACAATACCCAACATTTTGAGAGCTTACTATGTACCAGGTGTTGTGCTAAGTCCTTTCCTTGACTTTTTTTTGTTTTATTTAGTTTCTTTAATACTGAAAGTATCCTAAAAGAAAGATTACACTTGATCAAAGGCACATGTTTTATGATATCAGCGTTGGAGTCCTAGAGTTTCACATTTCTAGACTACATTCATAATTATCAGAATACATTTCCTCCTTCAAACACACTGTCTTTAACTAAGTGGTTCTTGTGAGTTTTGGCCTATAGTAGATGCTGTAGTATGTTACCCACATTTTCTCTTCAGCACTGAAGCACTTATTCCCCCAGTTGCCAGAACCATTAGCAACTGATTATTCCAATTTGCATCCTGATATGGTTTGGTTCTGTGTCCCCATCCGAATCTCTTGCTGAATTATTATCTTCAGGGTTGGAGAAAGGGCCTAGTGGGAGGTGATTGGACCATGGGGATGGATTTCCCTCTCGCTGCCTTGTGATACAGAGTGAGTTTTCATGAGATCTGATGGTTTAAAAGTGTGTAGCACCTCCCCCTTCGCTCTGTCTCTCTTGCTGCCATGTAAAGACATGCCTGCTTCCTTTTCACCCTTCTGCCATGATTGTAAGTTTCCTGAGGTTTCCCAGCTATGCTTTCTGTACAGCCTGCAGAACTGTGAGTCAATTAAACTTCTTTTCTTCCTAAATTTCCTGATCTCAGGCAGTTTTTATAGCAGTGTGAGAACAGACTAACACAGATTTTCTCTGGAAATTTTTCTCCATTAGAATGAAAAATTTGTAGTCTGTTCTTGGGAAAGCCCTCACCCCATTGACTGGTGAATGTGGGATTCAACCATCTAGCACTTTTTTCCCCCAAGTTTGGACATTTCTGAAGTGGCACACAACTACAGAGCTTTTGTGGGATTGGCCGAGCCTCTATTGCAAATGGATCACTGTTACATTTCACCTTCTGTCTAATCTTGCCTCTATCACTTGCATCATGGAAAAGTCCCCAGAGAGTAGTCTTCAGTAAACCTTTTATATGAAAATTTCTATCTCCAACTCTGTTCCATGTGGAAGTCAACCTAAGTTAAGGGCTTGGAAGCTGCTAATGATCAGGTGCAGTCTATGAGTTCCTAGTCGTGATACAATCTTTGATCAAGAGTGTGAAGAAAAAATTAAAACAAGTGGCATTTGAGATATAAAAACAAGTATGAAATAATCTAAAATTGGGTCCTCTGTCATTCTCTATTAATATTAAAATACATAGAATTAAATCAGAAGAACTATTCCTCAGTTTTCCCCTTTAAGATTTTTTTCACTTAAGTTTCCACACTAATGGATTAAGAAGAATTCTAAGTAGACTTGTAAATGATGCAGGTGAACCCCCAAATTGGGCTCAACTCAGGAGAGTTTTTGGCTTCACCTGGGAAAGAATTCAAGAATGAGCTGACACTGAAAGAAAGCAAGTATATTAGAGCAACAGTGTGCCGCAAAATGGTTGCTCCATAGAGAGAGCAAGACTATCCCATAGTCATAGAGGCCCAGAGTAGCACTTACGGCTTGCTGCTCAGCTGTATTTATACTCACTCTTAATTATATGCCAAATAGGAGTGGTTATTCATGAACTTTCTAAAAAAGGGGCGAGGAGTTACCAGAACCATGTAAGGTATCTTCCAGGTAACTGCTGTGTCATCATTGGTAAACTAGTATGGTGCTGGTGGGAGTGACTTATGCAAATGTATTATAATTTATATTCCTAGCTGGTTTTGGCTGATGTTTTTGCTACATCCTATTTTGATGAGTAGGGTCATTAAAACAAGTCCTACTGATTCCTACTTCACAAACAATACTCTCTCTTTGACCTCTATTGCTTATCTAAACATTTTCTATTCCAAGTAATTTCAACTACCCTGAACATCATAAAACATCTATAATCTATGTAAAACAATTAACCTTTGTTGTTATACTCTGTTGTATTGTTTGCTTTCATTGTACATATAGGTGCTTTCCTTTTCTTCCAATTTAGCTTTTTTGAAACCTCTGTGAGGACAGTTGCCATACTTTCAACATTTATATTTCTGCATTTTGCCTATCCTTTCTAGTATTTGATAGAGTTCAGAATATATACAAATATCTCCAATCGAGAATTATTAAAGGAAAGAAAAAATTCAATGTGCTCCTTTTTTAGAAGCTTTAAAAAATATTCATATAATTGAAGACAGGGAGTCTATTGAAACTTGGACCCTTTATGTTTCTTTTCTTTCTGCTTTATATAGCTAAACAGTTAGCTATATATATATTACCAGAATGCCATCTTGCAACTATGAGTTTTAAAACTGAGTTCTAATATTGTATAGAACTAACTATACTGAAATAGTGACATAAACCACAGAAAAATCAAAGATGAATGAAAACCATTGAAGAGTATATTGCCTGGTTTATTAGTATCATATAGTAGAGATAAACCTGATATAAAACAAAAATAATCTAAATGTTTCATTCTATTCAGAAAACATGACTATATGCAGATAAAATTAACCTAAAAGAATATTTTCGTGAATATTTTTCTCTCTTCAACTTCTTATTTTTCAAAATGTGGGTTTCTGTGCCTTGACATCGCCTACATGCTGTTCTTGTTGTTCTTGTTGCTCTTTTGACTGCTGCTGTGGTATTCTTCATTTATTTTTTTCTACTATTGTAAAGAGGCTAGGCCACAGCAATTTCTGAGATACTTGAATGCTCCTCATCTTCAGAAAGAAAATTCATTCTCTGCCAGAAACCCATTTCTGAGGTTAGCTAGAATGGCATTTGATCAGTTGGATGCAGTCAGATATCATCAAGATCCTTTTCCCTTCTCTGATATAATGAATGGGGTGATTTCTTTCTCATTTTATTTTGGAAATCTCAGTAAAAATTAATCAAGCATGTTTTACTAAACCCCAGTTGTTAAGCCTCACAATTGATATATTCATTGCCTCCACTTAAAAGGATGGGGGGGATAGGGCAGAAGGAGTATTCGTTCCTTTTCATTAATGTACATAAATAGGTTGTAAGAATTTCAATTACGCTATTTGCATCCATGGCTTTATTTTTAAGATCGAATTTGGTGCCCTATGATTGCTTATTTATTATTCATAAAGTATATGTTACTTTGATTTGTACATTAATGGTCTTTTCAGTAGCAAAGACATCACATTCAAACCACTTTTTCCATTTTTACTGACATTCATGAAAGACTACTTTTAGATGTTTCAGGTTTCATAATTTTCTAAATATTGTAGTTTCAAGCCAAAAGAATACAAGCATTATATTTTTTGGAATATAGGAAAAATGTAATTTCACTGATTAGAATATTTAAATATGAAACATAAGAAATGATAGGAATATGCTATAGCTAATACAGAAACTGTTGGTGGATATTGGGATGCATTTGGGGCATTTTATTAAAGCAGCTAACAAGGCCAATCTCATTTTCACCTCTATTTACATATACATTGTCAATTCTAAATAATAACTTTTTAACTTTTCTATCAATATCCAGATAAAATTATTTTTGTGGGTCCAGTTCAAATTGAAAACTATCACTAATTCCTCAGGGTGAACAATTGCACTTGATTTTATTTATATACCTTTCAGGATCTACTATTGAGCTGGATTTAAAGGAGGCACTCTGTAAATCCTAGTTATTAATACAATAATAATACAAATATTATAATGATATTGTGACATTATTTTAAAATACAGAAATGTAGGTTAATTCTTTCCCATCTTTCTCTTGTTTTTCTCTAAGCTTCCGATTACCCTTTCTTTCTCAGTTCTAGTTTTCCATTTAGTGTCCAGAGTACGACAGAGGAAAAAATAAAGCCAAATGATCCAATGATGTCAACTGAGTATTACGTGGAACCTGAATTAAAACAAATATCAGTGAAAAGTCCCATTCCACCAAAAAGCAAGCACTGGATCAGCCATGGTAATCACTGTTGTGGTAGAATACAGACACGAAAAGTCAAGATTCCTGATTCAAAGGGTTTATCATCTTAAGAGGATATAGACATTTATCCTCCTAACTTCCTAACTCTAACAAGTGCTAAAATTGAGGTATCAAGTTTTGTATGCTATTGCCTAATAAAGGAGCACTTAGATTTTATTTCAGAACAGTAACTATCTCCTTGGAATTTATAATCTGGCATGGGAGATCACTTACATAAAATATCTTACATATCTGTCATATACTACTGTATAATGTAAAGTGAAATTTTCAGCCTTAATTGTTTTCCTAACTAATGAGTAGTGTAAGGTCAATAGTTTGCTAAGCACTTCTTCCTGATATGAAATTCATTTGAGACCTTGGAGATATAAATTTACTTTCTTGCTCTAAAAAACATTTTCAAGTCAGCAATCTGTATTAAACAAACAAACAATTAGCTTCTGTTATCCTTCAGTACATCTCAGAAAGAAAATAGAAAATAATGTGCCATCTGAGATACCAACATTCTTCCAATACTTCTGCACAGAATGGGCACCACTTTAGAGTGCTCTTTTAAAGTCTCAGTTTAATCACACAGTGTTTTGCATCCAAAGTTCACTTTCTGACCAACATAATGTACAATGCATTCTGCTTTCAATTCTTGATTTTGTTCTAGGGGGACGAAGAAAAAAATCAGTCACTCTAATTCAGAGGTGATTATTTTTCAAGTCTGTTTCTATTACAAACTTTATTTCCTTTTCAACAAATAATTTTAAAGATCATTCTGAAAGCCTCAGGGTAGAACATCAAGCTCATTTTTTTTCTTTTTTGTTTTTAAGATCTTCTTCAGAATTTACTATAGGGCTAGAACCACAGAAGGTGTTGTAAATCCTAGTCACATGTAATTGGATTAGTAACCACCCCGTAAAGTGACCTGAAATGAAAATGGAGAGGTGAAAGAAAGAGGTAATCATCTTAATGAAGACTTCCTATTTGTAAATTCAAACCAACAAGGTCAGCATGGCTGAAATTTAACAACTCTCATTACCAGGGTTACCTTCTTTTTCTTTTTACTGAAGAGATCAATGACCTTGTTTTGCTTTATGAAGACCTCTCTGAATTGTTGATTGTCTTTATCAATTCAGCTCACAAGCTAAAAATTCCTCCTTGGTCATCAGAGAAAGTTAAAAACAAGCCAAATAAAACTACCAAAAACAAAACAAAACCATAAAGTGCCAAAGAGCAATGTTTATAAGTTTTCAAATAGAAGCTGAAAAAGACCAATAAAGTTTGGATTCAGCTCAAATGTACCATCAACCTCAGGCAGCTCCGCCCGCTGCCCCTACGCCTATTTAATGGTCCATTTGTCTAGTCCTCCTGGAAGATCTATAGAGAAAATTACCAGGGCAGAATGTAGATCCAATTGCACATCCTGCTACAGGAGAAACGATTCCTGTTCTCATCATTGGGATCGATAATTTGCTAACACAGTATTAGCAACAGCAACAACTCCACCAGGTTAAAGGAGTTTTACACTGAATAATGACGGCCTAGGAGAGAGAAAAGCTGAGCGAGTAAATCCTGGCAGCCTTTTACTATTGAGAGAGCACATGCCAGTGAATCAATAGTGGCTCTGGTGAGTCTGGGCTGTAAAGATGCTTTATTGTTCTGCCTAAGTACATTGGCAGAGACGCTCCTCTTAATACCTGTACACAGGAGCTACTGGGATCCAGACCTGCCCTATTAACGAAAGCATTTTTCTCTTTAGAAGACTGGAAGTTCCTTCCAGGGACCCAGAGCATGGCTGCATCCTATATCTATAGCAACCCCATGTAAAAAGCAAAAGGCTGGTATGAAAAGAATAATAAGGGGAGCTCTTAACAGACTGTAAAAAAAAGACCTAAAGCTAGAGAATGCGACTTTACCTCAATAGATTCCAAAGACTGATCAGGAGACTTTTCCTCCTTGGTGTTATCCTGAGTCACTAACCTGGATCTGTTTGATAGAAACAGAGACTGTTAAAATCAATGTGTTTCTTGGTTGTTCCCTAGGACAAATAAATAATCTCTTTGTAAGAAAACATAGTTTTGGAACAGTGATGTGATTTACCCAAGGTCAAATGCAGAAGAGCCGGGATAAGAATTGAATGCCATATGCTGACCACCAGGATAAAGTGGTCTTCTCACTGCCTCCAATGGTAACCTACTATTTATGTCTCATGGATATTATTATGAGTGAGTCTTCTCTTAACAAGCAGTTAAGGAAGGAATTCTATTCATCAGCTTTTTCTGGCTTTCTACTTTTCAGGCACCTCAGAGGATGTATTTTCTGTCTCCTCTCTACTGTGGGTGCAAAAGCTATGAGACAAGTTCTGTTAATGAATTGTGATAGAAGTCTTTCTTGGACTGGTGCAGTTCCTTTCTTGGGGTCATATTTGAAGTGAACAATATAGCCAGGAGAAAAGAGGAATAAAGGGTGTCATTCCATAGTAGCCTGGCAGGCTAAGAGTTACCCATAATTAAGAGAAAGACAGGAATATAGATGAGAATGCAGAGAAAGAAAATCTATCTATCTTCTAGAGGAAAAAAGTTATGGGTATGGCTTTTGTCACAGGAAGTTTGCTGCAGTTAAATAGATGAGAGAATAACTAAGTTTCTCAAAGAGTTGCGCTTCCAAAGAACTACTATCCTGAACTAAAAATCACGTCAACTATTTACTATTTAAAGCAACTCTTGGGCTGCCCACTATCTTTGGGTAAAACACAGGCTGAGAAAGCTACTGAAACCTCCAGAAAGGTAAAATTGTCAAACCCATTTCCGTTGCGTGTGTGGATAAAGAAAAATGAAGATCCTCCCAGAGTGGAGCCCCGAGCCACATAGAATAGTGGCCTGGGTGATCGTCTGATCAAGCTGATTCAGGGCCTAATCGAATGTTTCCCACTCATGAAGCAAAGCCCTCACTATATCTGCAAGAGGATTTTGGAATTGCTGCAAACCAGAGGCAGTCTTGTGTTTTTCCCTTCTGAATGGGAATGTTTCTGTGATTAGTTTATTCCTGTTTCATTAACGTTTGTACACTCATGAGACTGTTAATGTGTCTTTCAAATACATAGGTTTCCTAATCAAAAAGGGTTTCAGGTGAACATGATTAAATACTCACCTATAACCTTCTGATATATTAAGCCACCACATTCCTTACGACCTTGGATTTTGATCTTGATGCCTGGACAAGACCTTTAGGGTTGTCTCCCTTGAGGAGCTGGTAAATATATATTTGTCTGAGGAGGGAGTGTAATTTGAATGTTGTTTGACCGGAAGAATAAACTTTGGAAAAAAATTAATTCCGTGTATCAGATGTTTTCTGTTCTCTGTCATTGATTATGTGTTTAAATGATACTTTCTGGATAGTTTGTAGTTGGGAAAGGCCATGTGACTAGCCAGTGAGCTTTGAACAGCTGTGATGTTTGTTCCTTCTGAGCCAGAGCATTAAATTAGTAGTTTCAAACCCTCCAGGACACTCTTTCTATCGGACATCTTTTGAAGTAGTGGCTGTTTGGTAGATGGGGTAAAAATAAGGAGAGGTAGAGCAGATTCTAGTCAAACCACAATAGACTTGTAGACAAGCAAGAGTAAAAATGTATTGCTATAAAACTTTAAGATGTGAAAATTTTAGTGACTACAGCCTAATTTTGCCTATTCTGACTGGTTGAGAGTTCCTACCGTCACCTTCTCCTGCATATCTAACACATGTAAGCCAATGCTATGTTCAGAATAGGTGGTGACCATATAAAAACACAAATAAATAAAAGTGGAATATAATAAAAAATATTTAGAAGGAATTGTCCACTTCTCTCTCCAGGATTTTTTTCATTCTTATGTCCTGAGACTGAAAATCTGAGTAACCATAAAAATGTGTGCAAACTGTGATGTTTTTCTGCAGTTAAAAGTAGTTATTTCTACTTTCCTATAGCAATTGTTCTGCACAATTTTCAGAAGGTTTTATAATGACCTCTTCAAACTACTCCAGAAGTAGATATTCTCAACCTGCAAGCAAAATGATTTTAATAGCATTCATTGGATTGTAAAGAGCACTACTAGCTGAAAATATTCCCACACAGCTCACCACATCCTTTCAATGGTGTCCCTGAAAATTATTTCTTGAGGATGTCTGCCCTAATTTTAGATCCATGTTTATAAAATGACATTCAAATATCAGGCACTTGATATGCTTCAAAGACTTGGGGATTCAATTCTTTTCTCAATTTCGGGATTAGATTTATAGCTTCTTCAATGTACATATATATTTAGGGTTAATTTTGACTAAGGGGCTATCCTTGGAGGTCTACTTCCAGTTTTAAATCTCATGGGCTGGGATTTTCTTGAAAGAGCTACTACAGTTATAAATGTAATGGCCCTTCATGTTGGAAACCAGATTAGATTTATATAAAGCCATTCTCATATTTGTTTTTCTAATGTGCTTATATTATGTCATTGCCTAAGAAAAGTGGTTATTTGGGGGCAGTATTTTCCAAAGTAATGTACCTTCATTGGAGCACACCATCTGTACATTTCAGAAACATTTAGAGAAACATTAACTATATTCCATAGTACATGGTTTTTCAGAGTCCATCCAAGTGAAATAAGTGGTTGGCAAAAATAGCTCTGTTCTCAACGTAATCCCATTGGCAACATTCAACACCCAAGTTAATTATTATTGAAGAAAACTTCATGGGGGACTGTTCTTTCCTATCAATTCTTTGCTCCTTTTCTGTGAGAATAAGTTACTATGAGTACAGCTGCCAAGTGCTACAAACTGTTCCTGAAATCCACCTAAACAGGTGGAAGCTTATTGTGCCAACAAGTGGAAGAGAATGGATTTCTTAAGTAAGAATATGACTAGTCTCATTAAATAAAAGATTAGAGATGGAGGGGATTTTTACATACTACCCCATCATCTTACAGGACAGGAGACTGAGGTCAGGTTTGCAGAGTACTCCCCTATTTCACAAAAGTTATTATCAGAAGAGGCACTGTTGTACCCGAGGACACTGACTTTCTGTCTTATATTTCACTCATTACAAATTCCAAATACTTGACATTCACATGTTTAAAGCAGTTGGCAAACATTATACCATGTTATGACTTGACTCACCAGATCTCCCTGCAACAAGCATGTAAAATGCTAAAGTAAATAAAGCTAAAGTTATTTCTTTATATGTATCAGTTAAATCATAGCTATTTCAGTGCTTTGACTTAGTGCTGTTCTACATGGCTCCTTAAGTATCAAGTTTTCCCTAAGGTATCTCACAGGTAGCATGAGCATACAATTTATTGTCTATACTAGGTCATTTTTGAAAATGATATCAGTCACTGTTCATAAATTCACACTAGGCCCACAGGCATAAACCAGAATCAGACTTGGCAAATTATACCTTACTCATTGTCTGCCAGAGTAAAGGAGGCTCTTCTTGAGCAGAGCTGGCAGCAGGCGGACTTGATTTTCTCCACTCCAAGTAGAGGAGAGATACTTTTTCCGTTTTAAATATGGAGCTGCTATACAACATTTTATTTATTTGAATTTTTCCATAACAATAACAAAAAAAATCATTTGGAAACCACTGCTCTCAATGAAGCATGATCATCTGGGTAATCAAAGTCTCTCATAAACCAAGTGTTCCTTACATAATGTAGCAATCAGGAAAGTAGTACTTTTCTGATGTAGTCCACTTACCTCAGGACTTCAAGTCTATGTCTTGTTTTCCTACCCCAGCGTTGGTACTAGCTCAGACTGACACTTCAGTTTTTTCTGGGATAGAAAATGAATAATCAAGAAAAGGAGGGAAAGTTGACCTCTTCCCCCACTTCCTCCTTTGTCACATTTAAGCGGCCATCACCAAAAATGTTATCAAAATGAGAAGAATAGAGAGCAGAACTGGGAAGTCTAGTAAGAGAGAGAGAGGGAGTTTAAATCTTCGTGCAAACAATTCTTCTAAAGGATTCTAAAACAAAGGAGTTACATGTTGTGGCCAGCGTGACTTGCTCAGGAGCCTACTTTTTTTGTTATTGACATATAGGCTGAATGTTTCTGAAGGACTTTATGGAGCAGAAAAATGTACATACCATCAAATTTCACTTTCCAGACTCCTAAGTGAAGGTTGAAACCACAGGTAATTAGCTGACTCATAGGAGATGAGTCTATATTGTAGTTTTTGTATCCTCCAAAATAACAAAGCTTTTGCGGGAGTCGGGGGGGAAGTGTGTTGTCTATAATTCTACTATCATGTCTTTTTATCTTAACACGCTATTTCCTTACTTGAGTATATGTTTCACAACCATTTATTCTGAACTCTTCTAAGCATTTCTTAGCCAATGTACTCTCTAGGTCCATGTATCATTCAGTGACTAGACGTATGGGATTAAATTGTTATCACAGAATTGTGTTTCCCCCCCATTTTTGCTACTCATGCTTATAATTTTAGTCTCTGGAGGTCATCAGAGAGTGACAAAAATGGAGTCATTCATAAAACAATCTGATATATTTTAATAGTATACACAACATAAAAATGCTGTTTAACATCTCTAAATCTAACTTACTCAGTAAGCTTGGATTTTATCATTTGGAAAATTTCCTGAAATACTTATTCTGCCTTAGACATCCATCAGATCATATAACCAAATGTATTTATTCACTTTCCTGTGCTGAGAACTATCCACCTATTTAGGCACAAAAGAAACAGGTGTGATCCCTGTTCTCTAGAAGATTTTTAAAATACAGTAAATAAATTAAAGTAGCAAAGCCTTCTGATATCCAATAGTTTACAAAACGTGAGCTACAAATAGTAATTGGTTCAGAATTTATCAAGAGAGTACAACCAATAGATACTACAATTAAGTTGGGAAGGCTTTATCTCTGAAGTTGCACCAAAGCTCAACTGCTAGGTTGCTACCCAATCCTAATTCTCTGTTTTCTTTATAATAGACCACAGACCTCATCATTTTCAGATTTATTTACAGGAACTACAATTTCCTTCCTTACTTCTAATGATGGGGTGAAGAACATTTGACATAAATGTAACTAAAGAGATGGAAGTGGAAAATATACTGGATATTTCCATGAATTTTTAAAAATCTAGTAAGAATTATATTTGCTTTTTATGGCTGTGTTGTTCTTAAAAACCTGTGTGATTCTAGAAGTAAGGCAAACCACTGAGGAAACTACTCAGATAAAAATACTCATCTAAAAGCTACACGCTTCAGATGGCAGAGAAGGCAGCTAGAAGTAGCTGCTTTCTTGACGATCTACTCAAGCGACTGTACTAGGTTTACCCTGCTCACCTCCAGGGTTCCTGTTGTGGTAATAAAATATAACTCCTCTTTGGTTAAGACACTGTAATTGTGTTTCTGTTCCATGTAGCCAAACACAATCTTTCACTGATAACAAGGGAGTTAGACTTTTCCAAGTGAGAATAGAAACACACTTTGATGTATGAAATATAGAGAAAGAAGCAGACCAGAATAGAGCCAAGCTTTCTTGTGAGGGGTATGTTGCTGTAGCATGGAATAAAAAAAATGTGACATCAAGTTTGTTCAAAGAAAATATAGCAATAGGAACTTTTCTATTACTACCCCTCTATTTTTATATGAATGTTTGGGTTGTATGACCATCTATGATTTACCTCATCTTTAATAACCTGCCTCATGTAAGAGACCAAAGGAGAAAAAAATTCAGCTTTACAACTGGTTATTGTTTTGCTTTTCTTGGTTTTATTCATGTTTGTCATGAATGCCAAAAATCCTCTCCACTAATCTTATCTTTCTGTTTATACTTTCTTTTTTAATTTTAAAAGTAATGTAAAGTATATTTTTCTACTACCAAACTAACACGAGAGAAACACACGGAATAAAAAGCGAAAATCTTTTTCACGCTACACCCACTGTTCCTATCCCCTGACGCTTCACTCTTCTCCATAGTGGTAGTCAGTATTGTAAATTAGTTGCATGAGCTTCTGGACCTTTTTAGTATGTAGTTACATATTTTACATAAATAAATATTGCAAAAAAGTCTTTGTGTTATTGTATATTTTTGTATATTCTCTTGCTTTAACAGTAAAAGGATCAATTTATTCATATAGATTTTTGTTTACTTTTTAACTTAATTTGCCTTGGAGATCTCATCTTAGTATGCATATCTATCGCTCTTTTTTTAGTGATTAAATCATATGTCACAGTCTACTAGTCAGAACAGAGCTAATTATCCTACATTAACAAAAAAGCCTAGTGACTTAAAGTAAGAAAACTTTGTGTGTTCACCATGATACATTTCCATCTCTAATAAGTGGGAGGTCTACTTCATGATCCCTCGCTTTGGGATTAAGGCTAATAGAGGAAACATCGTCTGGACTGTTGCATGTCACTATGGCTTGGGAGGAAACATAGCTGATAATACACTGTCTCTTGAAGTTGCCTACCCAGAAGTGACACACATTACTACAACTTACATATTCTTGGCTAAAGCAGACCACATGCTATGCCTACCTTCAAGAGTGTAGAGAAATACATTTCTACCGTGTGTTTGAAGAAAAGCAAGCTGAAAAGATTAATTCTCTCTTGATCTCCATTGCTTTTCTCTAACTGGTATATGACAGTGTATTTTTGTGTTCCCAGAAACTATATGTAGTTCAAATTCAGTATCCAGTAATCGCTGAAAACTTTGAAAATTTCCTTTTCTTCAGTGCAGTCATCCTAGTCAATGACTACACATCCATTTCAGAAAAGATAAGAAATAATTTTGTAGCTGTGGCAGCACTGTGGGGTCATTTTTCTCAAGGTAATTATGACATCTGCTTATTTAAATGTTTCTGGCTTTGCAAACAAACTCAGGACTGAGTTTGAATAAAGGATGGTGAGCCTGTTGTAGAAATATGCCTAATCATTGGCCTAGAGGTCTATGTCAGTATTAGAAACACCACGGTCAATTAGTCCCATCAAAATATCTCTGTGATTAAGTCCTTTTGAGCTCTGTTACAGTTGCACTTCCCATTATGTGGCAAGATACACGTTGCTTCCAGCATTTCAGAGCTCCCATCAGATTCTAAACTTTCTGGGTTCAAGAAATCAGGAAATCCATTTAATAGTGACATCTCTTACTAACTTCCCTGACTTTCAGAGGCCAGCCTCTGCAGAGCTATTTAGAGGTGCTTGTGCTCTCCTCAACAATGTTTCTCAATGCTTTGGTGAAGGGCATGTATTCTTTGTCTTTCCCAAATATGTATTTGGGAATGAATAAGCAAGCCACGTGCAACAAATTCAATCCAACATTCCCTTCCTGAGTGTTTATGTTCCTTGTATCATAAAATGAAAAGGAAATACCTTCTAACTGTTAATTGTTGTTAGAGATTATGAGTTAAATTTTACAAAACCAACCAAGCAAATGTTTGAAAACCTCACACTGCTTAGGCCAAATCACTGAATCCTGAATCCTTGATAAGTGTACCCGTATTGACACATTCATCCTAATCTATCTGAGAGTTTTATTATTCTTATTTGTACACTTTCAGGATCAATCCCCACAAGTATTCAGGAAGTTTCTGTCTATATATATTGGCAGATTTATTCTTGTGATTTTATACACTTACACAAACACATATTCATATATATTTACATATACATTTTAATATTTTATGTTTTTATATATTTATATATAAATATATAAAAAATTTTGTGACTCTTTTAGTGGAGATGGTGTTTTCTTGTTTGTTTGTTTGTTTGTTTTTTTGAGACGGAGTCTCGCTCTGTCGCCCAGGCTGGAGTGCAGTGGTGCAGTCTTGGCTCACTGCAAGATCCGCCTCCCGGGTTCAAGCAATTCTTCTGCCTCAGCCTCCTGAGTAGCTGGGACTACAGGCACATGCCACCATTCCCAGCTAATTTTTGTATTTTTAGTAGAGAAGAGATTTCACCATGTTGGCCAGGATGGCCTCGATCTCTTGACCTCGTGTACCACCTGCCTCGGCCTCCCAAAGTGCTGGGATTACAGGTGTGAGCCACTATGCCCAGCCAAGATGGTGTTTCTTTCTGGGTCAGACTTTGTGTATATTTTAATACAGATAATGAGAGGTTTGTATAAATACTGGAAGAGTAGGGAGACTGAACATCAGGGAAGCTGTTGCCAATGATACTAATTTTCTGCACCACAATGTTGATTACAAGAGATTCTTGGGAAGCAAAAGGCCTATCTAGTGGGTTCTGCAGGGAGATGAATCAACATAGCAGTACAATAGATCTGGTGGGTCTTGAGAATAATGGACACACCACTGCAAGGCAATTTCCTCAGCTCTGTATAATACAAGTCTTCAGGCAGGGAGAGGCTGACTATTACAGATAGGGAAAGAAGAGCTACTTTACTGGTCAAATATTATATGTAGCCCCATAGCATTTTGGCTTTCTAAGTACTCAAACTCACTGGACTCTATCCAAATGCCCCATTCCAATGATCAGAATCCTAACCTTTCTTGATTAGTACTGTACTTTTGATGTAAGACATCTGATATATCTTTGACTTCAACATATCCGGTTAACTTAGCCATCAGCAAGACCAAATATTGGGTGTGATATTCAGAAATGTCAACCTTAAGGCTTTAAGAGGTAAGAGATCCTTTCGGATCAAAGAAAGAAAACTCTGCTCTTCTGACCAAGCCTTGGCCCTATCATTTTAAATCCATGCATATGTCATTTTCTTTCTCCAAGCTTTTTAAGGCAATCTGCTCACAGTCCTTGGACTCAGATGTCATCACATTTCCACCAAAGTGTTCTATTCCATCAGCAACTTTGTTGCCATTGCATTGCCTTCTAGAGACGCTTGGTTTCAGACACTACATGTGGTAATGAAAATTATTTCATCATTGCAATTGACCATCATGGTGACATTTTATATAGGCAAATATCCATTTCTGATTTCAAATCTAATCTGATTTCAAATCTAATCTGAACAAAGCCCCTATTCCAGATTTTTATTTCTGAGATTCTATTTTCTGGAAAAAACTTTCCATATGACCTACTATGTCAGTCAGAAGCAATTACTATTCTTTTAATGTACGAAATTAGAGATTTACACAACCACTGGATGAGTTTGGGAGTTATATACAAGCAAGTTATCACCAATAATGTCAATTTGCAGCATCAAAATGGTAGTCTTCAAGGGTTTATTGGGAAGCCATAGGGACATATAGAAACTCTAGGAAGCCTGTGCTTAGCTGCTTAGTTGCCTACGGGGGTCGGATGATGCTCAGTTGAAATTAAGTTAGAGTTACCAATCTTTACACATAATTTTTCAATTTATATTCATAACCATATGAATTTCCATTTTCTCACATTTTTACCAAAAGGATTTAACTATTTAATATGTGACAATATAATGGGATTAAAATAGTGTCTCAAAGCTAAAACCCATTTTCCAGCTATTTTAATAAATTGCTGTTTTCTAACCACAGAACATGTATGGTGCTCGTTGCATTTTCCATCTATTTACATACTTTTAGAACCCTTCATATCAGCCTTTGCTCTGGATAAGTTTCTCTTGGGTTTAGGATCTAATCTCACGCAGCATCTGAGAAAGCAGATAGAAAATGCAGAGAGACATATGCATTTTCGTTTTTGATGATTGATTTGGTGCCAACTCCATGAGTTGAACATCATCCGCCATCACTGTTGCCAGTTACATACATAAAATACCATGCAGGCAATGGATTTGAAAGGACCTGCCAAGTACAGTGTTGAAAACCCTAGAGATATTGATTTTACAGTTTCTCCAGTGATTCTACATCATGCTCCTTTACTTTCTGGCAATCTTTATAACTTTTACACTGACATAAATTGCCATAAAATAAGCATCTGGTACACCCCTCTTCTTCCTCCTCTAGAAATGGTTAAGGACGTTCCATTATCCTATTAACATGTTTGACCATTAATTCCGCTGAGCTCCCTGAGAATGACGAGGCGACTCTAAACTTGGAGGGCAATTTGTACTGCCCAGCAGATTTATTATTATCCTCTCTAGTGGAAAGCACATGAATTCATCTAAACATTTATTTTCCTTAGTGTGCCGCTATTTTTCTTTTTATGTTTTTTAAAGTAGATTTAGTGGCAGAATATTAGCAGCTGAGGATACCAGAGTTGTTGGCTAGGCAACAAGGCAGACAGTCTAGCTTTCTGAATATGGCCTCAGACACCTAGTCTTTCCCTCAGCTGTCATGAGAGACGGTTCTATGGCAAACAGGGAGGGCAGTGGAGAGTGTCCTATTTTGGGAAATTAGCTAGCCTTTAGGTGAACAAAAAGAGCGCAGGCCATAAAGATGTTTCACAGACAAGTCCACTGCTCAGCCTATAATGTTGCTGTTTAAGTTTTCTATTCCTTCTGTCACAAATTACCACAACTTCACAGCGTGAAACAATGCAAATGTATTATCTTACAGTTTTGTAAGTGAGGGGTCTGACACGGGTCTTACTGAGTTGAAATCGGGATGCCAGCAGGGATGTGATCTGTTCTAGAGGCTGTGGGGTAGAATCCCATTCCTTGTCTTTTCCAGGTCCCACAGTCATCTGCATTTTCTGGCTTCTGGCCTGCCTCCATCTTCAGTCAGTGATGGCAGCTTGAGTCCATAGACCTTTTAATTAAAGGCAGACTTGGTGCGGACCACTCTGGCTAAACCAGATCCCACATCTTAGATAAATCAAAGAGTGTTACTGAGGGAATTCTCAGGCTGGGCCCAAAGCACTTGACTAGTATCTGGCACTGCAGTTATTATATTGAGGCATAAAGCAACTGTGAGCATTATCTCGGAAGGAAATCTTTCTCAGGGCAATGCCCACTGAGAGTGAGTGTTCAGCATGGTGAAATGGGACTGTTGGAAGACCTCAGCACTAGTAAGCATACCAAGTGTTTAGAGCATGTGGGAATTTGGAGACACTGTAAAACTGAGACCAGAGTCATTGCCATTATTGAGTTATTTTACCTTAAGTGAGTCTTTTAAATTATAAGAACCTCAGTTTCCCTCTGTGAGAATAATAATTATTATAAGATTGCTTTCTATTCTATAATTCTATAAAGTACTAAAAATTCAATATGCATCTCATCCCGTGTATCACCATTTACAATTGTATGTATATATGACTGAACAAAGAAGGGCTGCCATTACCCTCAAACAAATGAATCAAACACAAACAATGCACTGTGAACCAGATGGGCACAGTGGCTCAGCCTGTAATCCCAGTACTTTGGGAGGCTGAGGCAGGTGGATCACCTGAGGTCAAGAGTTTAAGATCAGCCTGGCCAACATGGTGAAACCCCATCTCTACTGCAAATACAAAAAAAAATTAGCCAGGTGTGGTGGCAATCACCTATAATCTCAGCTACTCAGGAGGCTGAGGTAGGAGAATTGCTAGAACCCTGGGAGTGGAGGTTGCAGTGAGCTGAGATCACGCCACTGCACTCCAGCCTGGGTGACAGAGTGAGATTCCGTGTCAAAAAAGAAAAAAGAAACTGTAAACCAAGGGTCTTTCTTAAAAATAAGAATTATTTACACACAAACGTTTTTTCTAATACTAACCAACTTGAAATCTTTATAGAGTTTCCAAAGGGGTTGGGGATGAAGAAATTATGTTCTGATCAATTCTGTTCCCAACCACTGACATAACTAAGTTATTGTTAGTTACTATGAATTATTTTAGAATTTAAAGAAAAAAGTTAAATATACATTATCTGCCCTGGTTTACCTGGTAACTATTCTCATTATACAAATACCTAAAACTATATCTGGCCAGGTGCAATAGTTCATGCTTGTAATCCCAGCATTCTGGAAAGCCTAGGTAGGAGGATTCCTGGTGTCCAGGAGATTGAGACCAGTATAGGCAACATAGTAAGTCCCTGTCTCTACAATTTTTTTTTTAATAACCAAATATGGTGGTGCATGCATTAGTCCCAGCTACTCAGGCAGGAGGATTGCTTGAGTCCAGGAGTACGAGACCAGCCTGGGTAACATAGTGAGGCCCTGTCTCTACTATTTTTTCTTTTTTTAAAAATAGCCGAATGTCGTGGTGCATTCCTATAGTCCCAGCTACTCAGGCAGGAGGATTGCTTGAGCCCAGGAGGTTGAGGCTGCAGTGAGCCGTGATCGTACTATTGCACTCCAGCCTGGGTGACAGAGCGAGACCCTATCTCAACAAATAAATAAATAGATAGAATGAAACTGTATCTAAAAATTTTAAAATTTGCACATGTTTATAAGAATATTTCTAATATGATTACATTATTCTAGATTATTTTTCTAGTTTTTAAAATATTTAAAAATAAAACTGCCCCATGAGTACAAAGAATATGGCATTAGTTCATATAATGAAACTACAAGTTTGGGATCAAAAGATGAGGGGTAGGAGAGCATGTGTTCAACAGCAGTAAGACCAGATAAAGAGAAATCATTAATCTTTTTGAAAGGAAGTCATGTAAACTGTGTTCTTTTTATAGATCTTCGGAGATGTTAAATCTTAGTGTGGAAAAAAAATGGGTTTGTCCTATATCCAAGTTTTATATATTTTTCAGTTAATCAAATGACAAAATTGGAAACCTATTCTGTGGAAGTGATTGTTCTCTTCAGCACTGAGTTTCAGCTGTAGCTCCTTGAACAGAGGAAAGAGCAAGTGCTCTTTTGAAATTAACCAGGGTTCCTTCCTCAGTGGTGTAGATGATCTGCTTATGAAGGGTTCAGAAGAAATCTGTAACATAGGCAGGGTGGGTGGGGACAAGACCATTCTCGGCCGAGGGAACCACTAGGGAAATGGTATTTAGTATATATAGTGTGTATACATCTGAGAACTGTCATAGAATGGCATGACTTCAGTGAGACTCAGGGCTAGAACAGTAGATTGGGGAGGGATGTTGGAACTTGATGTGAGAATACACATCTATGCTATTGCTATACTATGTTGTACTGTCTCATCTTCCCGGGTCTTTCTTCATGGGAAGCAGGTCGGATCTGCCAATAACCAGTCTGTTCACATTCTGTATGGAGCGAAGCTGAGCATGACAATTCTCGTATGCACTTGGTATTTTTTTTATTATAAGAACGTTCAATACCAATGATGCTTTCGTTTCACCCACCTTCCTCTTATAAGTCCTTGCGACATTGCTGCCTATATTTTGCATTTATCTCAGTGCCAGCACAGTGAAGCCAGGCACATCTTCAGGCCTAGTTAGCTTCAGCAGTTGACAGGAATTGAAATGCTAATAATCTTTTTTTTTTTTTTTTCTGAATTCTTACAAAGATACAGATGAGTCACACAGCTGCAAATCATCTGATGGCAGGAAGAATCTCTGACAGCTTCATTTGAAGTTCCAAAGTTCCTGCTTTATGGCTTGTTTAATGTTTGGTAAAAGGCTGTTTAAATTAGAGAAACCTCATGGTAGAATATATAGTTGCATGGTGAGTGACAAGTTTTTCCCCCAAAAAAAATTCAAAAAGAGAAGAAAATATACAATTTTGCAAGCTTGTAGGACACAAATGGTCTTTCCTTTTCTGTGTTTTATTTTTTTGTTTAACTATTTGTAGAGTGTGTCATACCGTACAACACAAATATTTTTTTCAACTGGGCCCATTAGTTTGTGGCTTCTTCTAACTACTCAAAATTGTCTTTTGCATATGTAAAACAAAACATGTGAAAATTAGACAAATATTCAGCTATTTGTAGCAAGTAAACCAAGATAATTCTTACATTTACATGAAGAGATGGAATTATCAGAATAAACAGTCCACAGTCATTCCTTAATGATAGGTTATGGTTTACTGGGTAGACACACTTAGAATGCCAGAGGGCTTGTAATCAGAATAGTTTTCTCTTTACATCCCAGAATTCATCTTTCCCTTTCTTTGTTTTCTTCACTTACTTGGGTTAGAGTTCCAAGTCCAAAACTGAAAATTGGTGAGTCTGAGGACAAGTCAACTACCCCTCTCTTTTTCTACTGGGAGAGTCACAAGGCTATTTTGAGTTCTAAGACATTTAGAAGTCTGACCACAACTTGGTTTTTGGCAATGTTATTATTCCTATTTTGCAGAGGAGGGCATTGAGATTTAAGATTATACGTAACATGTCCCTAGAAAAGTGATTCAGAACCAAGGGTAATTTTGTCCCCCAGAAGACATTTGGTAATGTCTCGAGAAATGTTTGGTTGCCGCAAATGAATGCCAGGGGAGGGGGCTGGTACTGGTATCTACTGGATAGAGGTTAAGGATGATACCAAACATCCTACAATGCACAGAATAGCCTAACAAAGAATCATCAAGTCCAAGGTTTCAATAGTATTGTGATTCAGAAGCCCTGTCCTACAGCTACAAAATCCAGGTTTAGAAAACAGGTCATATTCAACTCCAGAGTCTAGACTCAAATATTATACTAGTTTGCTTGTCAGTAATAATAGTTTAATTTCTATTCCTCAGGGACTTCCTAAAGAGTGAAATATACCATGACAACAGTTATGTGGAGATATTAGTGTTCTGACATGTATTTGAGGGTGTGCTTCAACTGATTCTAGTAAGCAGTGGAGAGCTTCACCTATTTGCAAGAGCAGTTTTGTAATTAGCAATTTATCTTTTCCTTTGATTATAAAAGTTTATTATTATGTTTGTAGGAGAACCATGCCTATCTTTAGGTGCTTTCAAATCACTCCATATTCTTGTTTCTGTCTTGACCTATCGCTTACCTTTGATCTTGATTAGTACTTATCAGCCTGCCCTCTCTAATGTTAAACTTTCCTAGAAACCCACAGATGAATTTAATCCAGGCAGGGCACCAGGAAGACAAAAGCTCTGTAAGTAATCTAATAACCCAACGGTCTCGTTTGAGATTGGCTGAATCTAAAGCCTGGACTCCAGAGCCTCAGTAATGTAAATTGGCCCCAGATAAGCCAGACTGTCAGAGAGAAGTGTCTGTGTTGTATTTGTTACCCAGGATTTGTAATTGCTGAAGAAGTTAATGGAATTGTCAGACTATTGATAAAAGTGGATCCTGAAGAACAAGAGGTAGATTTAATGAGCAGCTCACCTCTGTCCTCAAAATGCAATACACTTGCTATCTGAGTCCTGACACCCCTTTGTTCCAACCTTACCTAATGCGTCTGACTTACCAAAGAGTAAGCGGTCAGTTTTCCCTATAATTGCTTCCAAACTTATGTCTCTGATAAGTGCTTTCATTTAGCTTGTTCTACAAATCGTCCCATAAGCCTCATTCTAAATATGTTTCTTGGAGTATGTATAGTGATTAGATTGAATGTGCTGCTTTAGGTAAGGTCTAACAAAACATACTGCATTTTTTAAATAATAATGGAGCTGAATAATCTTTAATATAGGTTTCTATTAAAATAACTCATATATCTCTCCAGGTCAATATGCTGTAGTACCTTCCTATTAGGCAGATATTATTTTCTTTTATTACATTCTACAAGACTCATTATTCTGTATTTATCTGCATTGAATTTTCTATCTATTAGCCCAAGTATTTAAGTGAGCTTATTCTTTTCCTACCTGAGGATTGTTTTTTGTTTTTTTTTGGGGGGGGGGTTGACCTTTCCTCCCAATTTAGCATCATCTGCAAACCAGAACACTGTAGTGTAAGTAATGTGCTTGGAGTCAGTTATTTAAGATCCTTAGTAGCAAGATATCCAATAATATTTCTGGACCAAGGTAGCTCTGCAATGAGTAGCTTAGCTTTAATTATATTCTTTATCTTCAATTTCATAACGTAGAACTTCTGATTGGAATAAAAGCAATGAAAAAAATCTTGATTAAATCAAAACCTCATTTAAAGTAGAGGTTTCCTCTGTTAGATTTCATTGTAATGCAATGTCCTCCAAGATGAATCTGCAGAGCACCTCTCGCATCCTGGCAGGTAACTATTCACTTTACAACCCTGGGTCAACAAGATAGACATCACTTAGACCCAGAAAATTGGTGCAATTAATTCCAAGCTTCTACTTCAAGCGTCCCTGAACTGGTAACTCTGGGTCAGTGACTCAAGGAGGGAGGTAGGAAGAAGGAAACAAGGCTCAGCTATGCATCTGAAAGGACTTCCTAAGTTGAAACAGGGAGTTGTGTCAGGCAACCCTTCCATGCTCACACCATGGAGGGAGAAACCACCCACTTGTGAAATCTTTTCACCTTCAAATGTATATTTAATATCATCTGATTCTGCCTGAATAAAATGATAGAGACAAGGTAGGTCTTTCAGAGTGAGTCATTCCCTGCTTTGAAAGCTCTTTTTTAACCCACGCTCTCCTGAATGAAACCCACGCTCTCCTGAATGAAAAAACTGATGCTGAAGAGACCTTGAAAAGTTGTGTAATTTTAGGGTGAGAGGAGTTACCAACCACAGAGTTAAAACAACACAAACTTATCTCACACTTCTGTCAGAAGTCCAGTACAGCGAACACCAGGCTAATATTAAGGTGTTTGCAATCTTATGATCCATTCTGAATGCTCTAGGGACAAATTCATGTCCTGCTCATTCAGGTTCTTGGCAAAATTCAGTTCTTTGCAATTTTAAGACTGAGTTTCCACGTCCTTGCTAGCAACCAGCATGAGACTATCCCCACCTTCTAAAAGCCTCTGCACTCTCTGACTTGTGGTGGCCTCTGTCTATCTTTGAAGACAACAATTATGGGTCAAGTTTTTCTCACACTTGAAATCTCTCCTGCCTCTTCTTCCATCACATTTCTCTGATATCAACAGGCAAAATCAAGTGCTTTTAAGAGATAATGTAATTGGATTGAATACCTGGATAATTCAGGATAATCACCTTACCTTAAGATCCATAAACTTAATTACATCCGTGTAGTCCCTTTACTATATAATGTAATATATTTACAGGCTTCAGAAATTAGGACATGAGCATCTTTGGAGATCATTATTTGTCAAACCCCAGGATTTCTGTGTATTTGATTAGAACTGCATTAACAATTGAAGAAATTTTAATCTTATCATTGAGTTAGTTTTGGGTGGTTATTCCACTTTCGTGAATGTGTTTGACATCTGCATGTTCAGTTCCTAATTATAGCCACAAAGACGTCTTACAGGTTTCAACTATTTTAACTCCAAACATTTGTTGCTATGTTAATAACATTTTTATGTATACAGGATAAGGTGTCTTGCTCATTCATTTATTTATACACATTCATTGACTTCCTAATGTACCATAGGTACCATTATTAGTACCATCAATGATTAGTACCATCATTGCCTGTATATCTACCTTGAGTCACCTTGATCAGGTTAGTCCAAATTAACTGTTATGTTTCATATTTAAAATATATACTTTCTTACCTATCCAATTCTGGTCAAAGACAGCTGGAAGCTCAATTTCAGTGGTTAGTGTGCTCATATGTTATGGATTGAGGGGATAGGCCCAGGAGTCAAAAATTCTGGTCTTCCCAGAGCCAGTGTTTTAGGCAAGCTCTGGATGAGAATAATCTCTCTCCCTTACCATTCCCCTATCCCAGTTCTCACAATTTACAATAATTAGAAGTGATGAGGTTCTTTTGCAGGATATCAGTATCATTGACTATAAGATCATCCTATGGCCATTTTTAAGTTTTATGTCACTCTGAGCATGACTGTAGTAATTCTGCTAATTCATTCACACAAACTTCTAGTTTGCTGCATGAGCTGTTTCTGAAGAGGCTAGAGGTTTTTCTTCTTCTTGTCTGAATCCTCTTGGCAGGGTTTATATGGTAGGCAGAATAATGATCTCTCCAAAATTTACGTATCCTAAGCCCCATAACCTGTGAATATGTTATATTACATGGCAAAGGGGAATGAAGGTTATAGATAGAATTACATTTGCTACACCTGTCCTTGAGAGGGAGAGGTAATCCTGGTTTATCCAGGTGGGCCCAGTGTTATTCCGAAGTTTCTTAGAAGTGAAATATGGAGGCAGTGTGTCGCAGTGAGTAAGACTCAACTAGCCATCACTAGCATTGAAGATGGAAGGGGCTTGCTAGCCAAGAAATGCAGGCATGCTATAGAGCCTGGTAAAGGCAAATAAATGGATTCTGCCCTAGGGTTTCCAGAAGGAATACAGATCTACCAATACCTTGATTTTAACCCAGGAATATCTATGTCAGACTGTGGACCCTGAGCACAGTAAGATAATAAATGTGTGATGTGTTAACGCTCTAAGATTGAGGTGTTTTTTTTTTTTTTATAGTAACCATAGGAAACTATTATAAGCTACAAGAAAAAAAAAAAAACACCTTTCTTTTAAACCCAGCTTGCATGATGAGTAATATAACTCTATTTTAATCAATCATAAAACATTTTCAGAATCTCCAGCTGTATTAGTCTGTTCTCATGCTGCTGTAAGGACATACCCAAGACAAGGTAATTTATGAAGGAAAGAGATTTAATTGTCTCACAGTTCAGCATAGCTGGAGAGGCCTCAGGAAACTTACAATCGTGGCAGAAGGGGAAGCAAACACTTCATCTTCACATGGCAGCAAGAAGGAGAAGAATGAGTGCCCAGTGAAGGAGTAAGTCCCTTATGAAACCATCAGATCTCATGAGAGCTAACTCAATATCACAAGAACAGGATGGGAGAAATCGCCCCCATGATTCAATTATCTCCACCTAGTCCCTCCCCCGGCATGACATGTGGGGATGATGCAACTACAATTCAAGACTTAATTTGGGTGAGGACACAGCCAAACCATATCACCAGATGTGGGCAAGGACTGTAAAGAGTACTTTAAGTATTCTGGGATTTGCATAGCCATTATTAAAAATCTTAAAAATATTTGGTGAGTTAAAATATATGAAAGGTTAATTAGCAATACACATTATAGGTGACATTTACTGTTATATTATCCTGTGTGCCTCAATTTTCCCATTTATGAAGCTGAGTGGGTCATATTGTATGCTGTCTATAATCCCACTGACCTGTTAATCAGGAGTCTATGGTTCAAGGATGTTGCAGGGTAGCTAAACAAAACACAGGTATTGTTTCTTCTCCCCTGCATAACACAATTCATTGGATGTCTCCTATAATACTATTTCTAAAACAATATTCCCAGACTTTGATGTTAGAGCATAGTGTTCATTTTAGTGGTCAATTTAGCATGAACGTAATGTGTCATATCTTAAAAACAGTTCTTGGATCTTCTGGACGGGGAAAAATGTGTGTAGCTGAAGTGAACTATATCATTTTTATCTCTGTGTTATTTGCAATTAGGTGATACAACCTAGAGGACAGTGCTATGGACTTTGAAGTCAGGATAGCAAGATATATCTGTTGGCTTCCCAACTCTACATTTTTCTACAGAGCATGAAACATACTTTCACAGTAATAAATTATAGCTATTATTGTAATTCTCAGTTGGCGTAAGATCTCTATTAAGAAGAATTGCCACATTCTTTACCCTCTCTTGGCATCCATGTCTCACAGGCAGAGAATATTATCCTTCTCTCAAGACACTGATAATGGGAACAAGTAAAGTTAGTGTTGCTCTTCCTTCTGTTCCTGGGAAATGGTGGAATGAAAATAGACAAAAAATGACAACCAGCTGAGTGTGGTGGATCACACCTGTAATCCCAGCACTTTGGGAGGCCAAGGTGGGTGGATCAAGAGTTCAAGACTAGCCTGATCAATATGGTGAAACCCCATCTCTACTAAAAATATAAAAATTAGCCTGTTTGGTAGAATGTGCCTCTAGTCCCAGCTACTCGGGAGGCTGAGACAGGAGAATTGCTTGAACCCTGGAAGCAGAGGTTGCAGTGAGTGGAGATTGCACCATTGCACTCTAGCCTGCGCAACAGAGTGATACTCCATCTCAAAAAAACAAAAACAAAAACAAAAAAGGCAACAATTTTACTTAATCCTCATCAACCCTCTAATAAGCATCCAATTTACCCCATTTTATAGATGAGCAGACCTGTAACCAAGTGAGATTAAGTATCCTACCAAGGTCACTCAGCTGGAAGATGGAAAAGCTGGCATTGGAAGATAGATCTCCCTTTCTCCAAAGCCTTAAATCTCCCCACTAGACACCCAGCTTCCCTGGTATAGGAAATACCTCATGGAACATGGAGTTGAATATGGGTCAGTGTTTCCAAGTCTGATGCTGTATGTTAGAATGCCATGTAGAATTCTGACTTAGCATATTATTATGTGATATCTTTATCAAATCTCATAAGTACTTGGAGTCTCAGTTTCCTTTTCTACAAAATGAGAATACGTTTCTATTAAACTAACAGGATATAGTCAGTAGATAAACACTATTTAAAAACTTAATGTATAATGTTTTTTAAGACTCTTAACTTGAGGCTGGGCTCGGTGGCTCACACCTGTAATCCCAGCACTTTGGGAGGCTGAGGCGGGTGGATCACGAGGTCAGGAGATCTAGACCATCCTGGCTAACATGGTGAAAACCTGTCTCTACTAAAAAAACACAACAACAACAAAAAAAATTAACCAGACTTGGTGGCGGGCCTTGTAGTCCCAGCTACTCGGGAGGCTGAGGCAAGAGAATGGCGTGAACCCATGAGGCGGAGCTGGCAGTGAGCCGAGATTGCACCACTGCACTCCTGTCTGGGCAACAGAGCAAGACTCTGTCTCAAAAAAATAAAATAAAATAAAAATTAAAAAATTAAAAATAAAAAACAAACTAGCTTGTGTAGTTCTTCTAGCACCTTAAAATTTATTTTAAAAAGTCACTGTATCTACTTAAGATACTTAAGTTCCTTATTAAGTCTGAATTTATTCTCTACTTCCTATTAGGCTTTGGGATGACCATTTTCAATGAGTCTCTTACTCCCTAAAAAGATATCACTTTGTTGGCGACTGAAATGCCCTTAAATTAATTATAGTTTGAATGTCTTTATTGGAAAGCCAGTGGATGCCACTCCATATAAACTTTAGGTGCTATATCTGCCAGGTGAGTAATATTGATCTTTTGCTAAACATTCACCATGGCTCACTCTGAATTTCTTGTTTCTAAGAGAAAAATACCTTAAATATCTGGCTACGTTAACAAGGGCATGAATTTCATGCAATATCCTCTAACAAAGGAAAGGCTTAATATCCTTGTCTTTATGACAGCGTAAGAGAAGAAGATGTCCATTTGGTCCATACCACTCAGCACTTACAAAGATCTTCCACAGCAGACAAGGAAAGATCCAGTTTCTTTGAGGACATGCAGTATATTATAATTGATTTCACAACCCTGCTTTGTTGTCAATATAATTAGACAGCTGAGAAAATGTCACCTTTAACTCTACTCTTTGAGGTGGAAACCTCCACTTTTTTTTTTTTTTTTGAGAGTCATAGGAAAATAGGAGATGATGTTAGAGTGTCCTTATGTTTTACTGTACATGTTGTGATTCTGTGTTTCTATAAAAAGTCAACCCATTTTGAAGATTAAGACTTGTTTCCCTATCCTCCATGAAACCATGTTGTTAACTTTTACTAAGATGAATACAGCTCCAAAGAAGTCAGATGGCTTCAGTCTCTTCTGAGTCATAGACAAATGGCCACCTCAGACCAAAATAGCTATACAAAGAAAAAAAACATACAATATTTGACATCAAAACAACCACTTGTTTCCTACTGGTGCTGATACTATTTTTTCTTACTAATATATAGTGTGCTCTCTGTGCTTCCTCATATTTTAAATTTTTAAAACATTACTACATTCACTTTCTTTTTAGACAATTTTCAATTTTCAAAAATTGGAGAAGTTGAGGCAACTCTTTTTCTGGTCTTGTAAAGGTATCTAAATGATGCCCAACCCCCAAAAGTTACATTCATATACAATGATGTCCCAACAAAAACAATGGTACCAATAACAAAAAGCCACAATCCAATGCTATTTGGCACTGCAAAAATGAAGTTAATTTAAGACATGAAGATTGTCTACACTTTGGTTGACTTTGTGATATCTACTTATATCATCACAACACTTATAAATAGGTGTAGCACAGAAAAACAAATAAATAAAAAAGCAATTCAACAATGCAGAATAATAACCTTACTTATTTGAATCTAGCATTTAAGATTGAAAGTAAGAGTTAAAGGTAGGAAAAAATAAGGGAAAGAGGTAAATAAAATCATTTGCAGATGCTTCTTCTCTGAAAGCAGAAGATGGATAAAATCTCTTTCTAGGGTTTTAAATAATTTAAATTCTATCAAACACATATTTCCCCCTGTTACAGGTTCACACAATTTTCACGACACTGTAAGCTGTTACTTTCTTTGGCTTTTGCTTTTCTGTACTCCCTGAGGATGTTCTCCGATGATTATTTCTTTCTGTCTTTATTTTGCTTTTTTCTATTTTTTTCCAGCCCCCTCCTGTTCCCTGAGGAAGTATACAGCCATAATGCTGCAGTGCTGCTAAATGCAATAAGGCAAAAATCGTCACTGCTTGATGGCACTAGAGTGCCAGCGCTTTGGATAAAGAATTATCCCACTAACGCAGCATGAACCAACCAACAGGAAAAAGACGAAAACAATCTCCAAACTCATGGCGTATTTATTTTTTATGATTCAAAAAACCTTTATTTAAAAAAGATAAAATGGGAATCATTGGATGAATATATCTGAAGACAGGAATCTCACAGGCAATTTGGATGTGTCATAGTTTTGTGTGTTGGCTCTCAGCAATGGGTTGCAAAGCTGGGAGACAAATATACATTGTCTCCAAGTTCAACCTGAAATAAAAGGTTGTTTCTCTGATTTGTTCTTTGGAACAAAAACTACGATTTAAAAATAAGAGGGTTTTTTTTGTGTGTGTGGAAATTTAAAAGAAATTCAATGGCTTGAATGAATTCTTGGTTTAAAACAGAAGGGAGAAAAAATATGTTTTATCTTAAAGTCTCAATAACCTAGGTTACTACAAATTTTAAATACATTTAGTATCTAAAATATATACATATATAACAACCCATGCCTCTTCTTAGTGAGCTGCACCCATTAGCTAGGAAATTTTCTGCTTACTCTATTTATATTTCTCTTACATTCTCTTTTTTTTTGAGCCTGAATTTCTCTCTTGTTGCCCAGGCTGGAGTGCAACTGCACGATCTCTGCTTACCTCAATCTCCACCTCCTGGGTTCAAGCGATTCTCCTGCCTCAGCCTCCTGAGTAGCTGGGATTACAGGCATGCCCCACCACGCCCGGCTAATTTTGCAATTTTTAATAGAGACAGTGTTTCTCCATGTTGGTCTGAACTCCTGATCTCAGGTGATCCACCCGCCTCAGCCTCCCAAAGTGCTGGGATTGCAAGTGTGAGCCAGCGTGCCCGGCTCTTACATTCTCTTGAAACACAATCATTATGGGATTTTGATTTAGTGTCTCTTTCTCTTCCTTTCTCTCTATCACACCCTTGTTATCTGATCAATTTCAGATGTACAGTTTTAGCATCATGGACTTAGGATTCTGTACTGTTATAACATGAATACATATGCTAGGGGAATCTAGATTAATTTTGCTTGGACATAATCAAGACTTTCCTTATTTTGACCATAATGCAAATCAGCCCTCATTCATATCCAAATACTGCTTGTTGTGGTTTTAGGTTGCTAACTGATTTTCTTTTGAAATTATTGTATTTTTATGAAGATACAGATTCATTTACTTATTCTGAGATTATTTCCATTCTGTTTTAGCTGTTTCATGTATTTTTTTGTTTTATTTAGGTAGCAAGCAGAATAGCCTCCACTGTGGTAAACAACCATTGTTAGTTTAGACATTTTTGCGGGAAGATTTTAAATTGCAAACTCGAGTTTCTAGCATTGACTACCACATTTCAAATCAAATTGCTAAGAATTCGGTACATATAAAAGACTGATTTGATTATTTTGCTTCTGGATGTTATGTTTAGCCACTAATAGGATTTTTTTTTTTTTTTTTTTTTTTTTTTTGAGACGGAGTCTCGCTCTGTCGCCCAGGCTGGAGTGCAGTGGCCGGATCTCAGCTCACTGCAAGCTCTGCCCCCCGGGTTCCCGCCATTCTCCTGCCTCAGCCTCCCGAGTAGCTGGGACTACAGGCGCCCGCCACCTCGCCCGGCTAGTTTTTTGTATTTTTTAGTAGAGACGGGGTTTCACCCTGTTAGCCAGGATGGTCTTGATCTTGTGACCTCGTGATCCGCCCGTCTGGGCTTCCCAAAGTGCTGGGATTACAGGCTTGAGCCACCGCGCCCGGCCAAGGAGTTTAACATGATATTACCATGATAGGTGACAAGGCTCACGAACAGCCCTGCTAGAGATTTCACATTTTTGTTTTCTTGCACTGCTCTTTGGATTGCTTGCTTTCATATCAGTCATGTTTTCTCTTTTCTTTCTTTTAAAATCCCAATTACAGATTATGTTGTTTCTAAGATAGAATTGGTTAAGAATTAATTACTTAAACAAATTTTCCTCTAGAATTTTAAAAATGCAGTGTTCTGTAGTCATAGAATTTGAAAGATAAAGGTATCCTTGGAGGGCCTTTATTTTGTGGTGCCTTTTTTTACCATGATGACATCAGATGGGAGGAAAAAAATAGACAACAAGTCTTTTCTTTACCTGCTGTGGTTGCCTTCAGGCATTCATTTTTTCAGCAACAAAGTCCCAAGTAATGCTTTTGTGGTCCATTTTCTGTGAGTAATTTTTTGACCTATCAAATGACACTGCAATGTTATTATCACAATTGCCTGATTTGTTTGTTTTTGCAGACATTGTCCTGGCCTCTACCCGAAAGATGAGCCACCATTGTGAGTTCTGAGATTATGTGACTTGGGATAAAGGAGCATTTTAGAAAATTGGCTCCTACATGAATCAAATCATAAATAAATAGATAGAAGTCTACACTGTGTGTGTGCGTGTGTGTGTGTGTATGTGTTTGGACATATTTAAATTGGCGTTCCAGCAAAGATGCTGTAACCTAAAATCAATAATTTTAACTTCAGTAAAATTAAGTTATTTTGGGGGGTAAGATGGATGCATTATTCAGTTAGGTTAGTTGCTGTAACAAAACATTCCAATCTAAGTCATTACAAAAAATAATTATTCCCCAATTATGTTACAGTCAGATGTGGGTGTTCCTGCTCAGGTCATTCTTTTAATATGATTCTCCTTCAAGAATCTATTCAGGGACAGAAACTGCAACATCCTACAGAGGTCTTGGAGTCCGTCGATGATTTACCTGTATCTGGCAACCAAATGAATGTAAAAAGATAACATGCATTATTATGTGAGTGACTTTTTTAGGTGCCAGTCCTGGAAGTAAGATAAATCAGAACCACCTACATTTCCTTGGCTATAACTCAGTCCAATGGCAAAGGTGACCTGCCAAATATAAGGCTAGTGGGGACATCAGGTCTTGTGGTATACTTGGGGAGTGTCTGGCAGCTACTACTTCAGAACTACAAACTTCCCACAGCAAATGAGTGTGAGCAGCTTTGCAACAGCGTATGAAGGTCTCTTCTTGGAACATTTTGTTGTGGCAGCAGCTGGGAACTTACCAGTTTGGGGAAATTAGTATTGAAAGGAGGTGAATGATCAACACAACTCAGGGGCCAGATGTATTCCCTGTTTTCCCCTCCTCCTTTCTCCTGTGTAAAAACCTCAAAAGAAATGCATTTTATATGATTTATTATTATGGAGAAAATAATAATAACATTAGTGGTTAATGTTAGTAATTCCTTAATGAAGTCATCTATACCATACCTTTTTCTTATATCTCTAGAACACTCATTTCTAGAGCTCAATTCTCATGGATTCTTCCAATTTCAATGGAGCAATGAGTATCAGAATATGAGCAATACAATATCCTTTGGGTTAGAATTAATGACTAGGGCAGTGTCCTTGTGTCTGTATGTAGTAAGTATAGGGCCCTCTCTCTCATGAGGACATCAGGGAACACAGTTTTATTTAGAAACTTGAGAGTGTCTTTTATGACATAAACAACAAAATTGGATTGTCTTTTCAAATTCCTACTCTATTTCCCTTCATGATCATATAGGTATAAATTACACCACCTTTAAGAATTCATGTAACACTTCTGGATAATTTCACTTGTTAGTTTATCCTTATACAAACATCTCTCCATATTTTGGTCATTTTGACTGATTTCCTCTGGCATAATTATAGAACTGGAATGTGTGATAAGGCCTTTTCCTCTAGCTTGCAGAAAGAATGAGAAAAAAATCAGTTGAAAGCTTAATAAAGTTGTTATGTTGAATGAGCATTGAAATTATGAATTAAGGTATGCTTTCATTAAAATGTAAAACAAAGTTATATTTGTGTATTGATAGTGTGAAAATCATTATTTTAAATATATGTGAAAAAGAAAAATGGAAAGCACTTTTTGAGCATTTTGACATAATTCTGTTCATAATGACAAATAAAGCAATAACATAACATATTATTCCTATTTCCAACTACACTAGCATTCCTTAATATCACACATATGTTAGGGATATATTATCTAAATCTATAGTAGCACAATTATGAGACAGAATGGGGAATCATATTCAAATTTCTGAATTATAAGGCATCATAGAATTTTACAAGTATGATAAAATGCAGGAACCATGTTTGCCTGCCTGCCTATCTATCTATCTATCTATCTATCTATCTATCTATCTATCTACCTACCTATCTATCTATCTATCATCTATCTATCTAATCTATCATTTTTGAATAAAGAAATGCTAGTGGTGGCTCAATCTTTTTAAATTTGTATACACCCTTTGCCAAAAAAAAATTTGCTCCTATGAGTCCAAAAGTGCCATCTGATTGGCAATTTTGGGTAAGGAGTGTGAATGGTTTTACACCAAAACAATATTTTTAAATTTTCATTTGGGTGGTGTTTGGCATTTCTCAGGTATTCATATTGCTGATATTCTTCTCCTTGACTCAATTTTTGCCTCCCAGAATAGAGAATAATTCAATAATTTATTTTAATAATTCATTAAGCACATATTAAGTTAAAAGCACTGTCCCAGACACAACAGAAATATTAAAGGGAAAGTCGTAGTTAGTGTTGTGGTTAAACTTCCAGGCTTAAAAGAAACAAATTGCCTGAGTAACTCCCAGCCTATGATATTTACTCGCTTGGGAAGTTTGGGCAAACCATGTTACCTAGTCTTATTTTCTATTTTATTTTATTTTATTTTATTTTATTTTATTTTATTTTATTTTATTTTTCTGTTTATTTTGAGGTGGAGCTTCACTCTTACAGCCCAGGCTGGAATGCAATGTCATGATCTCTGCTCACTACTACCTCTGACTCCCGGCTTCAAGTGATTCTCCTGCCTCAGCCTCCCAAGTAGCTGGGATTACAGGTGTCCACCACTACGCCTGGCTAATTTTTTTATTTTTAGTAGAGATGAGGTTTTGCCTGTTGGCCAGGCTGGTCTCGAACTCCTGGCCTCAAGTGATCCAGCTGCCTCGGCCTCCCAAAGTGCTGGGATTACAAGCGTGAACCACTGCACCCTGCCTATTTTCTCATTTATAAAGTAGATAATGATACATCAAGTTTGTTAGGAGGTAAAGGATGCACACAGGGAGCCTGGAGTCTTCTTCACTGTTGCTTCTCACCAGGCTTGGCCAGTGCTCACTTCCTGACAGTTCCCTTTCAAACCACCCCTCCTGCCCCTAGTACTCTGAAAAACAGAAGACAACGGAAAGCAAATGCCAACCCCTTCAGTCTGTGTGGTTTTTATGTGCTTCTGAGTGATGGGCACTCCATCCACATGAAGATCTCCAATAATAATTTGCTGTTCTGGGCTATAACATTTCTAGACCTGCTTTTAATCTGGCTCAGAATCTGTAGGGACTAGACCTCCAGGGAAGGTCTCTCTTGGACTGGCCATCACTCACCAGAAGAAATTCTCCCAAGATTCAGTTTGAGTCTGTTTCCTCTGACTCATGCCTTGGCCTCTCAGCAAAAGAGTGTTTTGCCTTGTTCTTCCACTGGCTATTGAGATTTCAGCCCAGGGCCACTTTCCTGCAGGTGATGGGAACTGAGGATGGGTGGGAGGGTACTTGAGTTAGGGAAGGGAGGAACTAGGCTGGTGTCCTCTCTGGCAGTAGTTCAATCTTAATCCTCAGTAGTGCGCTGTTACTTACAATTTAATATATTGGGAATTTTTTAAAATATCTGAGGCAATTTGAGCCTCTCCTTCTGCTAGAAAGTTCATCCATGATTTTTGAAAGGTTAATAGATATTTCCACTTATGGCCACACTGGCTGCGGAAAACACATCTCCAGGAGTTTCTGTTTATACAGATGGAATGTGAAGGGCATCCCGAGAGATGTGCAGTCACAAGACCCCTGATTCTGGATGGAGCCACGGAAAAGTTGATCTCTTCCTTACTAGGCCACCTGGCTTCACCATTTCTCTTGCTTCCTTTCCATCCACATTTCCTTCTGTCTGAAACTTTTTTCCAGCAGCCCTGCTCACTTTCATTCATTCCATTCCTTTACTACCATAGCGTGCAATTTCTGATTATTTGGAATTGCTGAGATAATTTAAGAATCGTTTCAAATATTTTAAATTTTTTTCTCGTTGTTGCTCTAAGGTAAAATCAGCTGTGTGGGCAGGTAAGGTGGAGACCAGGGCCACCAATACAGTTGTGCAGATTTCTCATCACACATCTTCAAAGAGTGCCACACACACTGAAGTCAATGCGAGTGAATTCTTCTGGAGCTTGGCAATGTGAACCCTAGGTGTCCAGATGTGGCAGCCATGGTGGAGGCATCCAGAGTGCCTCTGGAGGGGTGGCTGTCATCAGAAAGAAATATATTTTCTCCCCTAGAGTTCAAGAGCATTTGAGAATTCTCAGAAGCTTCTTGGGACTTATGTTATGTTGAGGCCATAACAGTCTCACATGAGAGGCATTCTCCAGCTTACAAATGACTTTGTGCTCCCGTAGTCATGTAGGTCAGCTCTCTGAAAAGGGACCACTTTTTTTTTTTTTTTTTTGGACAAGCGATGTTTAAAAGAGCAGTTTAGTTCTCTGTCCCATTGGTTCACTCTGTTTTCCTCACATGACAAGACCTGCTTCCCCTATGACAGAGCTGTGATGAGTATGCAAGGCTTTTGTGGTGTGGTTGGGGGAAATTCCTATCACTTTGAGTCATGGGAAACCTTGCAGTCAAGGAAAAAGCTTTCCCAGAGCAATGGGTAATGAGCAGAGACAAACTGGGCTAGGACAGAGGCATCAGGAACCATTAATCCCTTAAATTCCTGTGATATTGTAAACTCAGATATCTGAGGTCACCTCCGTGAGGCACTGAGAGAGACAATTTCTGTTTCTTTCTCTATCAGTACCTAGATGGTGACCTTGAACTAATCTTTTGGCATTTCTAGTCTTGCTATTTCCACCATTACAGGAGAACTAATAAGAGTTTTGAAAAACACACCTAATCTCTATCATGTTTGCACGGGGAACAAAGTAATGGCATACTCACTGTGTGCTGCTACTGCATTCAGTTTCATGGACCCGCACATCTCCACATCCTTGGGAGTGGTTAAGCACAGTAGCCTGTAGCACATATTTCAGGTGGCTCCTTTTGCCCCTCTCTGGCATTTCCATTTCCTCTCCTAGAAGCTTTGTCCAAGAGATTAATCATTTGGTTGGAAATTTCAGGAGTATATGGAAAGAACACTGAGTTTGGGGAGTGAATAATGTCTTGCTATCTCCTTATCCCCTCCTTGCCCTAATACTAGTTAGGGAGATAGGAAGTCAAACTTCTCTTTACCTCTTACCTGACCTATAAAATGAGTCAATTATAAGACAGCACACAATAGAGGCTCAATAAATAATTCTCTCCTTGAATAAGGCAGATTCTGCCACAAATGGGGGTGGGGTCATGGAGAGTCTATGGAACATTCAGACTTAAAGACATTTAAATAAAGGGAAAACCCTAGTGTTTAAGGATGTACCATGGGCACTGATTCTATAAGTCAAAATAGTGGCTTCTCTTAGTGGAAGAGAAAAGAGTGTGATAAGCACAGGGATAGGCTTCTGGAGTGGCTGGGAAAACTGTTTCTTGACTTAGGTGTTAGTTACAAGGAATTTTTGCAACTGTATTTATATTTTATTGTGTAATAAAAAGATTTTAAGAATAATAATTTAAAAAGAGAAGCCTGATAACAAGTGTCTAACAGGTTTAAAAGACCAATAGAAGAGTAAGACATAACAAAAATTAATGAAAGAAAGAATCGACAATGAAGAATATTTCACAACGGGAAAAGCTAAAGAGTGATCCAGCATAAATCTCCCCTGTATGTAGCAATAAAGCAATCCTGGATGACACTAAAGATGGTAGTTTCATAGAAGCAGTTGAAGCCTTAGCCAGAGATAAGAGTATGGAATCAAAAATTATAGAAATCTCTTATAAGACTTTGTCCATGAACAGGAGGATGGACATTGTGTTTTCTGTTAATGAATCTTCGATTCTAGGTTCTTTTTGTTGAGGTCTTCTCTGCCTGATGCAAAAACTTGACAATATACATTCATTCTCTCAAGTAACTATCAAGCTCTTTCTCTATCTATTCATCCAGCCCATTCTTTAAATGGGTTTCACATCTCACCTTTTCTGAGAAATATTCTGTGAATAATTCAGCATAAAGTAGTCAAGACAACTCACATTGCTCTATGGAAATGGAGTTATATTTGATTAAAAACATTAAGAATTCAATCAATGACATGGAGCATATTCCTCATCTTTTAATTTTTTTCTTCATTTGATAATATGCTTGGTTCCGTATCATGCTTTTCTGAAACAAAAGCCATGTTTTAACAGATTATCATGCCAATTCTATTTGTTAATGGGAATAGCCAGGCTTAAGGAAAGTATGTAAGAATTAAAAATATAAAGCAATATGCAGAATAAACTGCTCTGGAGTACAAAATGAAACAGACATTTGATATCCATTTGGCGTTTATTTAACTGTCTAATCCACAGAAATTTTGCAACTGCCTCTCTGTCTGAGGCTACCTTGATCATATATTCTTAATATTTGGAGGCTTTCATATAACAGCAAAGCTTTTATGTTCTCCAGTATAATTTTCTCTAAAGTGTATGTCTACCCTGGACATGTTTCTTGAGCTCCAAATTGGTGTTTCCAGTGATCAAGTGGATATTTTCACCTGGATATACTAAAAGAAACATAACTTGTACTCATTTTCTCTGCTCGTCTCTGCCCCAACTCTTGACAATGTTGCTCTGATATTTGCCATGCCAATTAATGGAATTAACTTGCCCTCAGTCACACAGGCCAGATATTTTCAAATCACCTTCAACTGTTTCTTTCCTCTTCTTATCTCTAGATCCAATTATTTATTAATTCTTACTTTGAACATACATATCTCTGACATCTACCTAGCTGTTCTCTGCATTTGGCCTACCACAATTCTAATTTGAGTCTCTTTATCTATCTATGGAGTGATTTTTCAATCAGCTTTCTTGAGTATAGTGTATACTCATATCTAATCCAATGATCTCTCTAGAGTGTAAATATAATAATGCACATTACTACCCTTCCTCACTGGAGAACAGAGCCTAAGCTCTTAGGCACCCCCAGGGTTTGGTACCTATCACTTCCTACTCTGCCTCTCTCCATTCTCATTTCATAGTTTTCTCACATGCTTCCTCACAATGTTTGTGTTCCGGTGATCAGTTTTCCAAATATGTCATACTGTTTCATGCCTCTGAGCTGATGTTTGTGCCATTTATGCTACTTGGATTTATCCTTTCCTCCTAGTTGGCTTGAAAACATGTTCAAGTTGAAGCCCAGGTATTCCCTTCCATTCTAAATTTCACTTATTGTGGGGTGGGGAGTAGAGTTTTGAGAATTTTATTGTAATTACTGGTTATTTTTCACATGACTTATTTTTATTACTTCTTCTGTTTTTGCAGCAGCAGAAGCAGGATTTTATTCCATCACCTAGGCTGAAGTGCAGTGGAGCTGCCATTACCTTGAAATCCTGGGCTCAATAAATTATCCCAAGTAGCTAGGACTATACAGGCATTTGCCACCATGTCCAGCTAATTTTTTATTTTTATTTTTTGTAGAGTTAAAGTCTTGCTATGTTGTCCAGGTTGGCTTCAAACTTCTGGCCTCAAATTGTCCCTCACCTTGGTCACCCAAAGTGCTGGGATTACAGGCATGAGCTATTGTACCCAGACATATTACTTATATTCTATTGCAGTTATTTTCAAAGAATCTCTCTCTCTCTCTCTCTCTCTCTCTCTCTCTCTCTCTCTCTCTCACACACACACACACACACACAAAATTAATTCTAGCTCTCCTAGGAGACTAAATTTTTATTTTGGGAAGAGTCAAATATATTTACCATTTTATTCTCAGCATTTAGCACAGTGAGCTTACAAAAATGCTTGCTGAATGACCAAAAGAAGAAATGCATTAGAAAATGTGAGTGAGTAGTGAATGGGAGTCATTCCTGAAAAGAAGAAACTTTTGAAAAACTGCACGGCAAAATGTAAAGCATTTTAAAGAGTTAATAAGTAACCCAATTCATCCAAAGCAAAGATTCTAAATGATTCTGTACAGCCAAACATCCTCATTAGCAACAAGGCTAAAACCGTAACTTAAAGGCATTCATATTTTATCCCCTTTGGATCATTAAGGAAACATTAGGGGATTTCCTTCATATATCTTGATTATGTAGTTAATAGTAATAATATTTTATCCAAGTCCTCTTTGCATAGTGACTACTGATACCGGGGTTTTATATAAAAGTGACCACCATGCATTCTACCTGTATAAGCCCTGGTGGAAAAAAGAAATAAATACACATTTTGTGTGTGACTTAAAGGTATCTTAGTGGCCAATTTAGTCTGTAGCATTGATGAGTCAATCAGCTGAGCCATAAGGCAGCTGCAAATTTGGATCATGCACAAAATGCTCAATTTGTTGGCCATATGTAGGCATAGACTTTGTGATGAATAAGCAAGACTAAACCAAGTCTTTTCTTATATGGGGAGTGCACATGCATGTTGATGAGCCTTAAGAGCAATCCTCTGCTGACTCGGGAAAGCAGAAAAGAAAGCCCCCAAAGATCCATCTTTTATAAAAAGAAAATGTTCAAACTGCCACTAAGTTCATTTGCTTAGAGATCTAATTTATTCATACCTGTTAAGGACACAAAACCATTCAGTTTATTGACTTCTGGAATCAGTAAATTTATTACTAAAGATTTGTACATGGAAAATGTAGTCAATGGAGACAATTCACTACTGCAGAAGGTCAACTGGACACATTAATGGCCGATTCTCTGAAGCATGAAGGATCATTTTAGGGCTAGCATTACTATTTGTAGTTAAATAGTCAGGTAAGTGTTAAAAGGGCAAACAAATTTCATTTCCCTAGGCATTAGCTGAGGCCAGAGAGAACAGGAAGTCAGCCACATTTTCTACTCATCTGTCCCAAGCCCTTTGACTCCTGTTCTGGGGAACGAAGGTTATTTTCCAGTGCCCTCTAGCAGTCTTTGGTCTAGGTGGCCTTGGTCCTTGACTAGCCCAATGAATGCCAGGCATGCTGTGAACAGCTGCGCTCCAGCTGAGCCATGGCCAGGAGGAAGGTCTCTTCCCCAGATTTAGGCAGAATTTCAAAATGCAAAAAGTGTGTCTTTAATGTCCTTTTTAACCTTAACTCTGCCTTTGTCTTTCTCTATTCCTGTCAGGCACCCTGGAACTTAATGCACCCTCCTCCACTGCCCATGACTCTGTCCCTTGACCATAGAACCTCATCTATGACAGTTCTCCCAAAGTAGCACCATGAATATGTGATCCTTCTCTACATCTCCTTATCAAAACTACCCTCTCCTTTGAGTCATTGCTTACGGAATTTCCTGTCAGTGAGAATTACCTGAAAAAATAGATCAGATAAGTATGTTTAGCAAGGCCTCTGATTATTTTAACTGAGAGAAGAAATGTTTGTGGAAATTTTAGGTGGCATGGCAGGATATGAATAAACACATTTTGGCAAAGGGAAATTTTGGAAACTGCAAATCATACCACTTTTATGACTGTGGTAAGCTGGCTCTGAAATTTGCCATCACAACAGAACAAAACAAAACATAATACCATAGAATTTTTCTAACATATCTCAGTTCTTACTTCTTTTGGAAAGTGTTCCCTGGGTGTTTCAGCTCACAGGAGTCTTGCCCTAGAGATTGCAAGAAGTAACTGGTAAACAGCATATCCTTCATGTTTGAGTGAGACCTTCATGTTTCACTGGACCTAAGGATTTAGGTTACATTTGTTTATTTACAAAGTTTTTCACCCATGTTGGGCACTCAGAATATATTTCCTTTGTAACTCCTCATAAATAGGAGACTTTTTTTTTCTGCCCTGTGCTTCTGTTTACAATGAGGTCATCTGAAAAATATACAGAAACTGCATTCTAAGTTCCCAGAGGAGTCATGGTTTGCAGAAGGCCGGAGACTGGCTCCAGGCCTTAAAAACACAATGGAGGGTGCTTCACCTCGCTGTCCCTGAATCCCAGCCAACTCAGGTTAATAGTGCCTAAAAGTCATTTTCTGGCCTACTCACATGGTTGGAAGGGGATGGCGTGATGGTGGCAATTTCAGACATCCACCTCCCAGATGAGCATGGCCATATGGACTCAGAGCTGGAAGGGAGAGTATGATGAGTTTGGAGGCAGCAAATATGAATAGGTAAGGAAGCGATTTGAGCCAGGCTGCCAGGGAGAGCAGGGCACAAATGAGGAAAAACGGTTTAGAGGAAACAGCTTATGACTGGAGATCAGGATACCTGAGTTTTTTCTGGCTCTGCCTCCATTCAGCTAGTGACCTTGGAGAAGTTATTTATATTGTCTTGGAGATTTTTTTTTTTCTGTGTGTGAAACAAAATGAGTTTGTTTGTCTGTACAGTTTTTTTCAGTTCCAGAATTCTAAGGGAAAGATTCTTAAATAGTATTGTGTTATCAAATAATTTTACTCCGTAAATCATATATATATATAAATGTATCTATACCTCAATATTATCTATTTACATGTGAAATAGGATGTACCTAAAGCTGCTTTACAGGGTCCTCAAAACATTCCAATTACTAATGTTATTAAAATTAAACAGCCATGTGCTACATAATAATGTTTTGATCTATGATGGACCATATGTACAATGTACATATATATAATATATATATATATATACACACACACATACACACACACACAGACCCAAACACAGACACGCAATCTCATATATAAGACTATAGTACTATATTTTTACTGTATTTATAGTAAGAGATGTTTAAATACATAAATACCATTACAATGACTCACACTATTCAGTACAGTAGCATGCTGTACAGGTTTGTAGCCTGGGAGCAATAGGCTATAACATACAGCTCAGGTGTGTAGTGAGTTGTACTATTGTGGTTTGTGTGAGTACACTTTATGATGTTCGCACAATGATGAAATTGCCTTATGACACATTTCTCAGAATGTATCCTAGCCCTTAAGTGACCCATGGCTGTATATAAATTACACATCCACTTTCACATATGGTCTCATTATATCTTCTCAAGAATCTTATTAAGTATTATTATCTCTTTATCTCTCTTTTATGGATGAAAAACACTAAAGGTCAGAGAATATAGCATTTCCCAATGCCACATATCAGATGAGCATATTCCATAATAGATGTAAAAAATAACATCATCTCTCTTCTCTGTAGAGCTTACGAATTCTCCATAAAAACAATACACACACACACACACACACACAAACACACACAAAGCAAAAATTACAACGTCAACACGAAATATGTCAAAAATGAAATATACAAAACACACAAAAAACTGAATAAAATGCTTGTGCCAAAATCCATAAACACTGCAATAAATGCCATTGACAATCAAGATGGGGGAGCTATTAATGCTGTTTATTGAACACCTACTATATGTGTCTGTTTCTCTAATTAGTGCTATGAATATGATTTTAAATTTAGACATGCGCACACATCAGTAACCGTGTGGTAAATAATGTTTTCAAATTAACATTCAGGTAAGTGAACCGACTTGCTTAGAATGCACAAAGAGGCAGAACCAGAATTTTAATTATAATTTTAAAAATCTCACAGTTCTAGATTTTTTTATTAAAGGCCCACTTTTTTTCTTTCTTTTTCTTTTTTCTTTTTTTATTATACTTTAAGTTCTAGGGTACATATGCATAACGTGCAGGTTTGTTACATTTGTATACATGAGCCATGTTGGTGTGCTGCACCCATTAACTAATGCTATACTCCCTCCCCGCTCCCATCACCGCACGACAGGCCCCAGTGTGTGATGTTCTCCACCCTGTGTCCAAGTGTTCTCATTGTTCAATTCCCGCCTATGAGTGAGAACATGCGGTGTTTGTTTTTCTGTCCTTATGATAGTTTGCTCAGAATGACGGTTTCCAGTTTCATCCATGTCCCTACAAAGGACATGAACTCATCATAAAGGCTTTTTTTGGAATACCTTCATGAAAAAAATTGAAGCCATCATGACAGAGGAAGAGAGAGCTTTTCATGTTAAATTACTATCGTAAGGAAATACACAGAAGATGGAATCAATGCTGGGGAGAAAATCCAGAAGCAGTTATATGTAGGACGATGGGCATAATACACATGAAAAATCTTTCATGCCAAAGAAAATGAAATTAATTATAAACTTAACGAAATTAATTATGCACTGAACTGAATGCTGATGAAACGGAATCAAAAGATATTTAAATAAATGAAAAAAAATGCTAAAGTTATGGTTTGAAAGACTCATGTGGAAAACATGTCAATATCCTCCAATTTAACCTAGAAGTTTAAAGCACTTTCTGTCAAAATCTTAGTCATTTTTGGTAAACATAGACAAATTGATTCTGATATTTACATGGAAATGAAATGGCCTTAGGGAAAAAAATTTTAAGCGTATAGAGTAAGAGGAATCACCTCTCAATATCCAGGTTTACTCTAGAGCTAAAGTAATAAAAACAGCATGGTACTGATGGAGGAATAGACACAGAGATATATGGAACAGAATAGAGAATCCAGAAAGAAATTAACACAAATGAATATTTTTTTTAAAAAAGATGCAAAAGTAATTTAGTGCAGGAAACACTGACTTAAATGTAAACATGAAACTGTAAAACTTTCAAAGTAAAACATGAGTTGTTCTTCAGAATCTAGGGCTAGGCAAAGTTTCCTTAGACCTAAAAAGCATGATCCATAAAATTTTAAAAAATGATAAATTTAAACTCATCAAAATTATAAAAAATTTCTCCATAGAAAAAAATCCTGTTATGAGAAAGAAAAACCAAAATATAGATTAGGAGAAAATGTTTTCAAATCTCATATCTAGCTAAAGTCTAGTTTCTAGAATACATAAAACATACTCAAAACTCAAAGTAACAAAAAATTCAATTAGAAAATGGACAAAAGATAGGACATTTTACTAAACAGGATCTGCAGATGGCAAAGAATCACATAACAAAATATTAACATTATTATCCATTAGGGAAATGAAATTAAAACCACAATGAGATATCACTACCTGCGTGTCAAAAAGAGTAAAAAAAAATAGTGGTAATAGCAAATACCAGGGAGGATGTGAATAAACTAGATCATTCCAGTGTCTCGATCATTCATATGTTGATGATGGAAATGAAAAATGAACAAGTCACTCTGTAGAGTAGTTTGACAATGTCTTATGGAACTAAATATGCAATAATCATCTAGCCAAACAATTGTACTCTTAGCTACCTATTACAGAGGAATGGAAGTATGCATTCCAAAAGAAAAAAATGAAAAAGAAAAAGAAAAGAAAAGGAAAAAAGACTTTACACGAATGTTTAAAGCAACTTTATTCCCAATAGGGTAAAAACTGAAAACTATTCAAATGTCCTTCAGTGAGTGAATGATTAGACAAACTGATACATCCTCAGACGGAATACCATGAAAAAACATAAAGTAACATGTTTTGATACACACAGAACTTGGATGAATCTCAATATAATTATGATGAATGAAAAAAGTCCAAAAGATAAATATACCATACGATTTCACTTCTATAATATTCTTGAAATAACAATACTGTAGTGATGTAAAGCAGTTAACAGTAGTCAGAAGAGAGGAAGGAGAATGGTGGCATGTCTATAACAGGCAACAGGTATGATCCTTGCTATAAGGGAATTGTTTAGTATTTTGACTGTGATGATAGATACACACAGGCGATAAAACTGCATAGTGCTAATACATATACACATACATAGAGGATTGCATATAAAACTGGTAAAATCTAAACAAGTTTGAAGGATTGAATCAATGTCAGTTTTCCAGTTCTGATATTGATCTGTATTAAAGACTATGTAGGATGCTATCATGGTAGAATCTGGGTAAAGGTATACAGGATATCTCTGTATTATTTCTTACATCTGAATGCGATTCTACAGTTATCTCAAAATATGATGTTTAACTTTAAAATAAAGGAAATATTTTTAAAAATCAAAAAGCTTTGTTGCACATAAAATTTTGGACTTTCAAGCAGCAAAATCTTTTAGGTGTTCTTGCACAATGGTTTGTGTTTTGCAGAAGGAAAATGCAAGCACAGAAGCTATTAGATCTCAAGTTCTTGGAGAGGTCTTATGGCAACAAACCCTTATTTTTCTGACCCTGGCTTACATGCTTTCCAAGCAGAGACAGGTTGTTAGGCTTGTCCAGTGTCCAGTTAGCTCTTCTCCCTCCAAGACTCCTTCGGACCACTGGTACCAGACTACCTGGATGGACCCCACCTGTCTTGCTGCAAAACCATTGACAAACTTTATCTTCATCACTTTATTTTGTGCTGATCACTGCATTTCCTAAGTTCCAGGTTTATTAAATTTTCTGTCCTTTTCTCTCCCCAGGCAGGGGGTGGGTGGAAGCATTTCCCGCTGTGAAATAGAGTGTGTTTTTTTCTGATTGGTAAGCAGCTCTTCTTCATGTTCCTATATAGACCAGCAATGACTCATTGCCTTCCCTCTCTTATTGCAAAAATGAGGCCTGGGAGAGTTGCACATACATCCCAAATGTTACATATTAGAATTGATTACACCAACACAACTATTAGGCTTTCAAAGGCATAATGTTTTAAGCCTGCTCAACTAAAATACTATAGTCTATGCACAATCAAACCTCTCTGAGGGGATTAGGCAGAAACCATTTTAATTTATCCATTCTGGAGTGTGGTGCCAGGAGTGCTACAAAGAGGAAAACAAAGAAAGTACCGAGTGAGCAGTATTTTTTCCATCAGCAGAAGACTTGGCTTGCTCTGGAAATATAAGGAAGAATATCATGCTTCACTCACTTCATACATGTTAAAAAATGGGAGGCTCTCTTCTGATTAATTTCCTAATTGACTCATGCTCCCATAAACTTAAGGTTTTAGAGAACTTGTGTTTTAATTTGTGTTTTCTTGCTTTGCCTCTACCAGAGTCTCCTTAGGTAAGAACTCCTAATAGAGTTCTATGTAACCTTAGCAGCATTCTGTGGCAGGCCCTAAAATCAGCTTGTTGATACTGTGTTGAATCTATGAATGATTATTATCATTTTTATTATACATGGGCAAATGAATAAAAGTGTACTGAAAAAGTGTTTCATATTGAAGAAGGATTCATACGTTGACTATGATCTGCATAATTAATATGTTTTTTTAGTGGATATATCTTTTAAATTATTGTTACTCTTCCAGGATTCCTGCAATCATTGAGGCAAAAAGTTTAGGAAGATCTAATCGGGTGCATGAGAGTCTTTAAGAAGGACGTCTCATATCACATCTATAGTCTGCCTATCTTTCTTAAAAGTTACCTCTCCATTAGATGGAGACTTGAGGTAAAAGAACTAAAAAATAAGGTAAATAATATTTGAAGCCTGTGCTGTTCAATTATTTGTCATGTTATTCACATGTAACAGTAAAAAGTATTTGTGATATGGAAGTCTTCTAAGAAAGGTGATAGAAAATTGAAAGTCTCAGCATTTGTTCTCATAGCAAGTTTTTTGCTAACAAAGCTGACATTCGACTTCAGTATTCACTGTTTTCTTTTGTATACCTTTTTGCTCTTTTTGAATATTTACACTCTTCCCTGTGCATCCTTCATGCCTGTCCCCATGAAGAAAATCTTATCCCTTGCCCTTTATGGTAGACAACACCCTGTCCCACAATGACCCTGCTTTTTTTCCTGCCTGTCATAGTACACATTTGATCTTTGTGTTTGTCCAGGTACAACGAACCTTTTTAACTCCAGAGCATGTATCATGGTTGGCTTACCTTGTAAGCCAATACAGAATGATGCTGATATATTTTCTGAAATTCCCATAATAATGTTCCTTTTACGTAAAACATTGAATGCCTCTATTTCTATCCCAGTGCAAGTGTTATAGAGAAGATATTAGCAAACTCTGACCCAGCCTGCCGTGACATTTTAAATAGTTTTATTAGAACACAGGCACACTCATTTATTTATGCCTTTTCCATAGCTGCATTCATATTAATACTTTAAGGATGGACTTGAATAATTGTGACAGACACCATGTGGCCCAAAATAGTTGCTACCTCATCATTTACAGAGAAAGCTTGCTGACCCTTGCTATGTAGAGAGATGACTCAAAATATTGAACCATCACTGCCAGGTTGAATTAATGAAGTTGAACCATTGCCAGTGTAGTCACATTGTGTTGACATGAAAAAGAGCTATTAGTTTAAGTTAGCTTTAAAATTTGAGTGCCTTAAAGTAAGAAAGCATTAGCATTATAGCTATTAAGAAGTTTGGAATTAGGGATTGATTGATGAAATCAGCAGTGCAACAATATCATTACAGAACTTCTATCTCTCTGTTCCATCATCTTGAGCTTGGCAGGCTACCTCTTCTGCCCACCACTCATGATTCTAAGATAGTTGGAAAGTCTAAGATAACATATTCTTACATAACCAGATCCAGAATCATCATAAAGATACATTTCTCTTCACTGATTCCATTTTAATTAGGGGAGAAATCTTTCCTAGGAACCCATCTGTAATCTCTCTTTTTTTCTTTTGAGACGGCGTCTCGCTCTGTCCCCAGGCTGGAGTGCAGTGGCGCAATCTTTGCTCACTGCAAGCTCCGCCTCCCGGGTTCACGCCATTCTCCTGCCTCAGCCTCCCGAGTAGCTGGGACTACAGGCGCCTGCCACCTCGCCCGGCTATTTATTTATTTATTTATTTTTGGTAGAAACGGGGTTTCACCGTGTTAGCCAGGATGGTCTCGATCTCCTGACCTCGTGATCCACCCGCCTCGGCCTCCCAAAGTGCTGGGATTACTGGCGTGAGCCACTGCACCCGGCCCCCATCTGTAATCTCTTAAACTCCATTTGTTAGATTTTGACTTCTTAACATTCTCTCTCTTTGAACATTAAAAAGTGATAAGGTTTGGCTTTGTTCCCGCCCAAATATCATCTTGAATTGCAGTTCTATAATCCCCATGCGTCATGGGAAGGACCAGTTAGACATAATTGAATCATGGGCGTGGTTCCCCCAACCTGTTCTCATGATAGTGAGTGAGCTCTCACAAGATCTAATGGTTTAATAAGGGGCTTAACCTTTCGCTGGGCACTCATTATTTTCTTTCCTGCTGCTGTATGAAGAAGGACATGTTTGCTTCCCCTTCCACCATGACCGTTAAGTTTTCTGAGGCCTCTTCAGCCATGCTGAAATGTGAGTCAATTAAACCTCTTTCATTTATAAGTTACACAGTCTTGGGTATGTCTTTATTAGCAGTGTGAGAATGGACTAATACAAAAAGTGAATCCTAACATGGGAGACGTGATGCAATCTCAAATTATAAAAATTTTGGTTTATTTTTGAAAAAAGAAGAAAAACGAGAGGAATATAAAAGACAATAATGTTTTCGACGCTGTATATGGTGTGTCACACACAAACTTTCAAATTTTCAGCTGACCGAGGTCTTCACATTGAAGAGAGGGATGTTCTGATCATAACATGTAGAAAGGCAGGTGAGACTGTTCACAGGTGTTCAGAGAAAACCAGAACAGGATAGCATTCTAAGGTGGAGTGTCATGGCTAGTTCTCTACACCCATGACTGAGACAACGATGGTCTCTAGAAAACTTTTCCAGATATTTACATATTTCTTGCATTCCAAAATCTCGCTCAAAGACACACCAGCCCCAGATTTTCTCCCTATAGAATATCTTGAAGGAGACTGCTCATTCCAACAGTACCATTTTATACCAGGGCTACAGACTCTCAGAAGGATTCACACTGAATAGGATTTTCCACTTTTTTTAGATTCTGAATAGATGTCCAAATAGAGCAGGTGTATTTGAACAATTATATCTGTACAGATAAGCATGTGTAAATGCCATAATCATTTCAGACTTGTTCTTCACTGGGCCAGAGTTTGCCCAGAACAAGAGGAAATTGTGCTTAATGCTTGTCAAATGACAATACATAAAATAAGTCTTTCTTTACATGGTCATTTAAAAATCTTCCAATACACCTGTATATTTCAGCTGTAATAATTATTCTAATAACATTGTAATTACAGAAAAAAAAATTTGAGGCCAAAAAATTGACAATTTTGAAGACATGAAGAAAATACTTCTGTAATGTATTTTTGCATATTTTAATTTAGCTTATAATATTTTCATACTGAGCTTATGGATTCAGAATAATTAAAAGAAAGATATATGATAGAATCGATTTGAGGAGACACTAAAGAAGCTTAATTGCTAAACAAAAATCATTTGTGGTTTTTGGTTTCAAAATAGCTAGGTTGAACACTATAGGTAAATATATGTAACTTATATAGAGTTAGTTTGTTTTTGTAATGTAAGACAATCATCCAGAAAAAGAAAAGAAAAAAATGTATGTGTGATCATGTACATACACATGTATATAAACACATGTGCATATAAAAATTTCTGTTATATGTATTATAATGCCACTAAAATGTATAATTCTGCTGAAATTGCAAGGAGACAAATTTTATTTCAATAAGACACAGAAATAAGAGGAAGTGGCATGTGTAATTTTCTTTACTTAAGTTTGCTTTTCAGGTTTTGATATTAGGATTGTACTGATCAAGTAAAATGAGATAAAATATGCTTTTTTCTTTTAAATTTTGAGAACATTTGTGAAAATTTATATTTTTCCTGAAATGCTTAAATGCTTGTAGAATTCATCAATGACATCTTACTGGTTGGTGTTCCTTTGAGAGAGATTTTAAATTATGGATCTAATTTATTAAATAGATATAACACTATTCATATTTTCTATTTCTTCTGTCTTATTAAAAATTTTTGCATACTGGCCAAACGCAGTGGCTCACACCTGTAATCCCAGCACTTTGGGAAGCTGAGGTGGGTGGATCACTTGAGGTCAAGTGTTCGAGACCAGCCTGGCCAACATGGTGAAACCCTATCTCTACTAAAAATACAAAAATTAGCCAAGCATGGTGGTGGGCACCTGTAATCCCATCTGCTCGGGAGGCTGAGGCAGGAAAATCACTTGAACCTGGGAGGTGGAGGTTGCAGTGAACTGAGATCATGCCAGAGTACTCCAGCCTGGGTGACAGAGTGAGACTCCATCTCAAAAAAAAAAAAAAAAAAAAATGCACTCCAGCCTGGACAACAAGAGTGAGACTCCATCTCAAAAAAAAAAAAAAAATTACATATCAATATTTTTAAAAATTTCATAGCAGTTCTTAGGTTTATTGACATAAGGTTTGTACATATAACCCCTTTATATATTTGTAATGACTGTAGAACCTACGTTGATGCCTCTTTTTTCATGCTTGTTATTGGTACTACCCTTTATGTTTTTCTATGTTTTTGATCATTATAACTAGAGGTTCTTCAATTTAATTAATCTTTTTACATAAGCAATTTGGCCTTGATAATTTGCCTACTACTTTTTGTTTTCTATTTTATGACTACTATTTTCTTGTTTCTGTTTGGATTTAATGTTGTATTTTGTTTTTTAATTTCTCAAAGTGGAAGAATAGAATATTGATTGTAAAAGTGGCCCTTTCTGACATACACATATAAGGCTATAAATTTCCCTGTAAGCTCTGCCTTAACTTTATTCCAATCATTTTGCTTACAGTTTTATTAAAATTTCATTGATATAATAATAAACCACACATGTGTAAAGTATAAAACTTAATGCCCTTTGACATAGTGTGCATCTGTGAAACCATTGCCTCAATGAAGATAATGAAACTATCCACCACCTCCAAAGGTTTCCTGATTCTCCTTCTTCTCTAGCTTCTCACATCTGGTTGCTCCTTATCTCTAAGCAACCACTGCTCTTTCCACTGTTGTGGTTTAATTTTCAAATTCCATAATTTTATGTATATTAAATCCATAGAATATATGCTGTTTTTTGATTGACACATTTTGCTCAGTATACTTATCATGTGATTCATTCATGTCAGTTTGTATATCACAAGTTTATTATTATTTTTTATTGCTAAGTAGCATTCCATTGTATTGATATGCCATAATTTACTTAACCATTTACATATTGATGCACATTTGGATTGATTCCTATTTTGGGTAATTATAAATAAAATTGCTATGAAAATTAGGCTATGAGCAATTTTATGGAAATATATCCATAATTATTCTCTTGTGAAACTATCTAGGAGTGAAATGACTACAGTGCTTTCTAAGTTCACTTGCAGGTTTTAGTAGCTTTTTTGTGTAATCCAGAAGTAGGCAAATTTTTTCTGTCAAGGTTGGAGACAATAATTATTTCAGGCTTTGTAGGCAACATAAGATCTCTATCTTCTTTTCCTACTCCTTCTTCTTTTTCTTCTTCTTCTTACCGTTTTAGCTTAAACATCATACAATAAATAGGAAACAGACCACATTTGATCTAGGAGTGGTAGTTTGCCTGTCCTCAAAGAATTTTCTACCTTAAATGACAATTACTTTAATCTACCTTAAATGATAATTATATCATTTAAGATTAAAGATAGTTATACTTTCCAGTTTAGATGACTTCCACTTGTTTTCCTTTTCTGATTCTACTGTTTAGAATCCCCAATACAATGTGGAATTCAACTGGTGACAGTGGGCAGCCTGGTCTTGTCTCTGATCTTAGTGACAAAACATTTTGTGTTTTTCATAGATTTCTTTTATCAGATTGAAAGTGTTTTTATTTTTCCAAAAGCAAATTACAAAGACAAGAATAAATGTAAATTTTAAATTTTCTTTTAATAACTCAATACCTTTTATTTCACAAATGACTGTAATGACTGCTTGATTACAAAATTACATGGCCACAAAACAAAAGTCATGTCATTTCTGTTTGGGAAGTGAAATCTTACATGAAGGGAGTTATCATTTATGTGAGGAAAAAAAATGTCAATAAGGCCATGTTGTCCCAGAGTAGATTTTACCTATTTTATTCAATGTTATTTATTCAATATGACGTTTCATTCACTCGTCAGAGATTCCATTCACCAAAAGATTCCCGCAGTATCATGAGTTCTCTCACCAAAGTAAGATAAATAAAGTGAACAAAAATGCTGTCAGTTTTGCAATACCTACCACAACTTCAGTTCAAAAGGTATGATGATGAATGTAGGTATGTTTAACTATGCCAAGCACAGTCTGATTTTGTTCTATCTCAGTCAATTAGTGTGTTGTGAAAATACTTAAGATTGGCTTCCATAATCATCATTTTTGTAGATTAATAATCATGTTTTTACTCTCACTCTACTAGACTGAAGTGGCAAGTACTTTCATGTCTCCTTGAGGATACTCTTATAATAATTTTGCCCTCTACAACGCCTGGTAAAATCAAACTTACCCTGTTAGACACAGATTCCATACCACAACGCTGGTAATGTCTACTTATTTACCCCAGGTGCAGTAAGTTGTTCCCTTTTCCGTATTTCTAGAGTTGCTTCTATTAGGGACTTAATAAACCAAGTTATGATTTGATTATATTTCTGCTCAGCTCAACTAAATCACACTATTTTTAATTTTACAATAAGGCCTAAATACAGAAATTTATGTTACTTATGCCCAGTATGGTGCTCATAAAAATTAGCAGTGATTTTTTGCTGAAGTGATTTATGAAGGACAGAATGAATGGATGGAGAAGATGTCACATTCCCTGAGTTTTCAGGGAAATCAAACAGTCAAATTTTTAAAGAATTTTTCATGGCTTCTCACCAGCAACTTGAGTCAGAAAGAAAAACGCCGGAGAGTAAATAAAAATCTATAACCCCTCTGCAAATCTGCCAGTGGCCTTGAACTGGAGACACAGATAAGAGATAACAATCAAAAAATCAGTGGGACTAAAGTGAGAATTGACAAAAGTCTGGGAAGAAGTTTTGGCCTTGGACCAAGAAGAGCAGAGTTCCAAATTAAGGACATTGGAGGAAAAAAAAAAAAAAAAAAAGGCGAAGCAACAACAACAACAAAAAAAACACCTAGCTTATTACTTAAAGTTTGTAGAAAATAGTGAAGGTGAGAATGAGATACCTGTGTGGGTAAGAGAAACCAAAAATAGACATTACCAGCATTTTGTTTCTGTACCTGCATTTTGCCAACTTAAATGTGGCTTTGTTCACATCTATCAGAGAACTGAAATTAAAAACTTGGTGTTAAAAATTTTGAACCCTTTGGGCATAAAGGGGTTATCTCTTTATTTCATTGTTGTAGTCATAGGATAAGGAAGATAAGTTTTCACTGGAAAACAAATTCAGCTCTGGGTACCCAGTAACTCTAACAAACAAACAAAGCCCACTTTTGTTTGAAATGAAATAATTCAATCACAAAGAGTTCCCTAAAACATCCCACACTTTAGAATATCTTATTAACACTGAAAAGGGAATTTGACCAACCGGGAAACATGGCAACTTCAGACTATTGGCAACTTTACAAAATTCTTGGGAGAAAAAGCATTCCTATAGGCTTGTTCTTCGAATACTTTATGCAAATGTGTTGATGTATATGCACATGTTGGTGGGAAAATAAATGCAAAAAGATGGAATTTCCAACGAATGAATATGTTGAATTGCTAAAAGCAACATATTGCAACTTATGTTCTGAGAGCTCTTTGCTCACCATGAAATCCCCAAGCTGAATGTATTAAGAAGAAATGCAATAAGGTATGGAATAGTTCCAGGTTCAGATGTGAACACAGATACAAACACAGTGAATGCCGGAATGTGTGTTTGATGCTGTTGTGCAATGTTGAGAAAATAAATTGGATGTTGTTCATGTTGCTAATGCAAAAACAGAATGAATGCTAAAATGAAGTTATCTGCTGAGTTTGGAATCTCATTTATCCCCTGCTGATTCATATCTGTTTCGGTTAGACACGTGATGCAAACATTCGTTTTGCGAAATCCCACTCCCAAGTCTTCAACCACTTTACCCTAGCTTTTGAAAATTAGCACTAGTTAAAATATCGAGAGCATAAAGTAATTGATTTCAAGCTGGTTGCGTGGGAATTTTCTGCACTTGATGCTCTGTGGAAATAAAAAATTTAGAATTTTTAAAAAAGAATAAAAAGAGAAAAATGCTTCTTGTGCAGAGTAGGCGTATCAGAATATTTGTTTACTGAAAAATATATTCTGTCCTTGATCTAAAGAATCTGAAAGCACAACTGGAGATGAGGTAAAATATATACATTTGGCACCATTAAATTAAACCACAAAGACAAACAGTAATCACAATATAAGTCAATACATGTGTCAATATCAGGTTTAAAACAAGAAATTGCTTTAGGAATTTAAAGAAGGAGAGTAACATGGACTAAATTTTAATGGAAAAATTTCCAAGGAATTTTTGGTCAGGCATAGAGAAGGAGCACAAGAGGAACGTATGACTAAGTTGTAACTATGGAGGATGCCATTTCTGTTGCTGGACCAAGTCAAAGGAGAGGAGGTGAGAAAGGACTCAACATACACAATAAATTAAGAGAAAAGTGAATTTCGTCCCAGTCTTTCTTTGTTCTGTGTTTACTTTTTAAGTATGGAATTTTAGGCCTTTGGAGAACCTCTAGAATACAGATTAAAGTTGGCTGCTTGACTACATTTACACTGTTCTTTGCCAATAATATCCAACAAATAATTCAAATCCAGTCATCTTAACTTATTCTTGACTTTAACAAGAAGTTGATTATTCAATAGAATTAATGGAATATTTTCTGAGATAAAACATATTTGCTGTATAACTAAGTTAAGAGAATTCATGTTGTGGTGATGGTTGACTTAGCCTCTAAATTTAGGGTGTTTTCAAATTGACAAACTTAGTTATTTAATGCATTTTTAATTTTTTTGTTGACTGATATTTAGTCAATATTAGAGCCTTTCCTTAGTTAATCAGAGAGTGCTAAATGGCGGTTAGTGTGAAAAACAGATGTCAGAATTGATTAACTACTTTAAAGAAATCTGATACACATTTTTCAGGGATTCACATTTGATTTGCTTTTTGCTTGTTTTCTGCTGCCTCATGACATGTCTCTCTCTCTTTTTTTTTTTTTTTTTTTTTTTTTTGGTGGAGTCTTGCACTATCACCCAGGCTGGAGTGCAGTGGCACAATCTCGGCTCTCTGCAACCTCCGCCCCCTGGGTTTCCATGATTCTCCTGCCTCAGCCTCCCAAGTAGCTGCAATTACAGGCATACACCACCACACTTGGCTAATTTTTTGCATTCTTAATAGAGACGGGGTTTCACTATGTTGACCACACTGGTCTTGAACTTCTGACCTCATGATCCGCCCGCCTCGGCCTCCCAAAGTGCTGGGATTATAGGCATGAGCCACCGCACCTGGCCTACAGTGTCTTATAAATACCATCTCTGTGACAAATGAGGATTATTCAGGTAATTGTGCAAGTGGCACTTAATGTCCAGGTAGTTTCCAATCTCTAGATATAGTCTCTGATATAAAGAAAACACTAAGACTTGTCCATGTGTCAGTGTGTCAGACTGAGCTGATATGAGAAACTTATCTTCTCGTACTCTAAACACAAAGACATTCTGAATGAAGTATGACAAAGGAATGCCAAAGGGGCATTGGAGCCTGAGTAAGACCTAATTGGGACAATTAAACCCAGCATACATTTAGGAAGTGAAGTCTTTATATTCAAAGCTTAGTCTGGTGCATGGAATGGACAGAAAGTGAGTTCCCTAAATCTGGGTGGACAGGCAAAGGTCTGCATACTGCTATATTGCTTTTTGTTTTAGTTTTAAATTTATCCATTGAACAAGCATTGGTTGAGGGTCTGTTGGGTACCAAGCACTTGTAGTAGAGAAGAAAGGAAAAAGAGAGAAAAAGAGATAGAAAAGAGAGAAAGGAGGGAAGAAAGGAAAGGAGGGTGGGAAAAGAAAGCAAAACTCCCTGCTCTTGGGAAGCTTGTATTCTAAGCTGTGGAGGAAAGGGGAGGCAGATTAAAAGTAAGGTATTATACATGAGACTGTGACAGGTGATACCGACAAAAATAAAAAGGCAAAAGATATGAGGAATATGGGGATTTCTGCAAATCTGTATTGAGTCACTTGAGAAGACTTATTAAAAAATAACCGGATTAAGCCTTGATGGAAGTGAGTCAAGACTTGCAAGACATATCCAGATGTATTCCCAGGGAAAAAGTATTCCAAGCAGAAGAAACCACAAATATAAAATCCGCAGTAAGGAACCTTCCAAGAAAGAGTAACGTGACCATTAGGGCTGGAACAAAGCAAATATAAAGAGTAATATATAATGAGTAAGCAAATATAAATAAACTAGATCATATTGTTAATGAGCTGCCAGGTCATATGTATACTTTTAAGGTTGTTAGGGATAAAAGTAAGAAGTGAAATTACATGGGTATGGTACTAATCCAGGTTGGAGACGATGGGGGTTGGAACCAGGCATGTAACAGTGAAGGTGATCAGAATGGTCAGATCTTGGATATTAGTCTAAAAGCATAGTCATTAGGATTTGCCAACACACTATATACGTGTGTGAGAGTTACAGAAAATCAAAGATGACCCAAAATATTTGTTTGAGACATAAAAGCAGAGAGTCATTAACTGAAATCAGGAAGACTATTGGGAATGCAGTTTTTGTCAGAAAGATCCAAACTCTGTCATAAGCTATGTAAAAGCTGAGATGCCTATTAGAAAACTAAATGTAGCAGTTAAGTAGACAGCTGGATATATGAGTTTGGAATAAATGGAAAATGCCTGGGTTAAAGATGTAAATTTGGAAATCATTGGTGTATAGATGATATTTAAAGCCACTAGACAGGATGAAATCACCAAGGAAATGTGTGTAGACAGATTAATAGTTATTAAATCATGTTCTTGAAAGGCTGTATTCTCTAGCCATGGGTAGGCTGAAAACTGGATGACCGGGGCTGCAGCTAGGAAAAAAAATCATACATTTACCTTTAGGAAATCAAAACTGCTTCATCTGAAAACATGAGGTCGGAACTCATACTGCTCACCTGTAACAAGAAGCTTAAGTGGCTAAATTAAAATGATGTTTGCCCAGATTTAATTAACCTGAGACTATCTGGAAAAACACATAAAAATATGCACCTTAAACTGCTTCCCAAGGTCAGGCTTATGAATCTCCATGAAACACAGAACCTGTTGAAAATGATTTTGCAGTAAAATTTTGCAACCTCCATAAGATATCAACAGATATCCTTTTTACAAAGGCAAAATAGATGCTCAATGTACATTAGATAGAGTAGCCAATAAACATTTTCTAATCAAAGGCAAGATTAAGAAAAATAAAGTAAGAAAAGTATATTTATAAATAAATAAATGCCACTTTTTGAAAACTACCATTTTTAATTTCTAATTTTTTTAATGTTAACTAAAAAATTGATAGTTATGGTAAAGAGTAGATTACACATACAATAAAAAAGACAGTAAATTAGGGCTGGGTGTGGTGGCTCAGGCCTGTAATCCCAGCACTTTGGGAGGCATGACAAGTGGATCACGTGAAGTCAGGAGTTCAAAACCAGCCTGCCCAATATGGTGAAACCCTGTTTCCACTAAAAATACAAACACTAGCTGGGTATGGTGGCATGTACCTGTAGTCCCAACTACTTGGGAGGCTGAGGCAGGAGAATCACTTGAACCTGGGAGGCAGAGGTTTCAGTGAGCAGAGCTCATGCCACTGCACTCCAGCCTGGGAGACAGAGCAAGCCTCAGTCTCAGACACACACAAAAAGGACAATACATTAGAAGAGAGATTTGGACAAGTTGTCCAGAATGCACATCTTAAATACAAAGAGAATAAATAAATAAATAAGGAAGAAAATAGGAAATATAGTGGATGAAAAGGTCAAGTTTTAATTTAATGAACATTAAAAGATAAAATGAAGAAAATGAAGTGATTAGAAGGATAACGACAGGTGATTATCTACATTTCAAGAAAAATACAAGGATTTTTCTTCAACCTGAAATAATCCTAGTTTCTTGAGAAGTATAAATAAAAATAAATCTACACCTAGACATATCAAAATGAAATTTGAAAACATCAGGGGCAAAGAGAACACAATAAATGTAACCAAATACGATTTCATAAGAAAATTAACCACTCACAGCTAACAAATGGACAAACATTAGTCCTTTTTAACAGCAACTAGCATAAGAAGAAAATAAAATAATGTATTCAGAGAACTGAAAGAAAATCATTACAAAAATATAATTATGTATGCAGTTGCATTATCATTCAGTAATGAGAAAGAAAGCCATTCTCAAGCAGACACTGAAACAGTTACCATACACAAGTCTTCCCCAAAGATCCAATAAAGATTGGAGTTCAGAATTTTGCATTTAAGTTTTCTTTTTTGGTTCAAAGACCTTGCTCTTGTGAGATCAAGAAAGCAAGAAGGAGACAGAAGCAGAATAAACTAATTATTTATATGTTTTCAATGCTTTGGGTTTCAATAAACAGGAAACTGAAGGGGTTTAAATTATTGTAAAAATGACTGTTCAATATAAATCAAGAGGTAAGGTCAGTACTAGGTTAGTACATCAGTGGCTAACTGATATTAACAAGGACCTTTGAGCTATTGCTTTGACCTCAAGAGCAACTTGAATTTGACTGCAAGTGTTCAGTCATGTATTAACTGTAGCAGTTCCATAAATGGTATCCAGGAGTAACTAGCTCAGAGGAATAACTGAACCTATTCTGTGCCTATTTATTGGAAAACAAACAAAAAAAAGTAGTGAGTAAGGTTTTTTCCAGAAGCTTCAGGTAGATATTCCCTGATGATTTATTGACCAAGCTCAGAGCCCATGTCCATTCTTAAACCAATTCGTGAAGGAGAAAAAGGGTTGTTAAAATTTTCTTATATCCAACAGCAAAGAATCCATTTTAAGAAACCCATTACAAGGAAGAGAAAAGGATCTGGCAGAGAATATAGAATTCTAACGTCTTGGCTCTATCTGGAGGAGGATGAACAGGTTGATATATTTAAGTGCATTTAATTTATATATACAAAGATACATACTGACCCCCAAAAAGCCAGTGAAGAATGTTAATATTGAGAATATGAATAAAATACCAAATTATATTTAAAGCAGAGAACATTACAAGAAAGAATGTGATGTGAATAACATTGTTTTTAAGTACAGAAAACAATTGATAGATTTATTATAACTTTATCACTTGAAGGTCCACACTCATTTTGATTTGTCTTACACAAATACAACATGTATGCGAATAAATATGTTTAACCCTCTTTGCTGTGATTCTGCTGATCCCTGGGTTTGCTTCAAGAGCCGGGAAAGCTTCGATGTTTGTAAATGTTCACTTTGATTGAAGTGTCAAGTCTGTTAGTGCAGCTACTTTCTAAACAGTAATGTTGTCCACAGTATACAAGCCAGTGGTACATCAAGAATTACTTTCTTTTACTTTTCCTCACTGTAGAAGGACAAAATCTGGTTACACAGTCATGGAAGTTGCACACCCAGTAAAGAAACAGAATTAAGAGCCAATTTGCTTTAAAAAATGGTTCATCTATCTTTGCTCTATGTAGCCAACTCCATTCTGTTAAGAACTCAGAGTAGGTATGGCAGGGAGGGTGGAGAAGGTGTCTCTAACCACAGAAATCTACACCATCCAAACACATAACCAACAAGCATATATTATCCTTACTCTCGGCTGGTTGTGATTCTACTACTTTTTCAAATTACTTTGTGATTATACATTCTGGATCACAACAAACCCATGTTCAGAGAAAGGCACTGTCATGAACAAGTTATCAGAGAACATCCCAAAGTTGACTGGTTTATCCACACCATGCATTTAACTCTTCTAGTGTTCACTGGGTCTCAGTGTTGCCAATCGCTAAGAAAATCAGTTGGGAACTGAAATGTTTTTTAGATAAGAACCTCAAATTAAGTAAGAAGACTGGGATTGAATCAGGGCAAATGATTTTAGGGTTTGTATTTGGATACGATAAAAATGACAGGTCTACTAGCATCTGGGATCAGGAATAAAAAATGGAGAAAATGCGTGGTGTTTGAAAAGAAGGTGAATATTGCTGCCAAAATCACTTGGGATGGAATGCTAGCTCTATCACTTACCCGCTATTTGAATTTCAACAAGTTTTACTTAACTTCTTTGAAAACATTTCTTCATCCGTAAAGTCAAGGTTGCTGTAAACAGTAGAAAATATATTCACAAAGCATCTTCTTAGATATCAATAGCTGACACTTGTTGAGTCTAATTTTTAACAAATGCCACCTGGTTTAAAGAGAACTAGAACATTTAGTAAAGTTATTAACACAATTCTGCCTCATTTGGGGCTACGACCCTTGGATTTAGTAGTTTTAAGTCTAACGATTTTTTCTTCTTATCCTGGAACTAGAGAAGCCAGCATTTTTGTTTGCCTTGGTGTTTAATGTATTTCATTCTTGAAAATATTAATACATGTATGTTTAATGAGATACAGTTAAAAGATGGTCCTCCTCTTTGGGCTAACTCCTCAAAGGAAATCTGTGAGATCCTAAACAAGTGGCGACAGTGGGGATTTAAGAGAGAAAGATCAGGATAAGTGGATATACATGGAAATTCGTCATCAGAATATTTGTCCCTAGAGATTTTTGTTATTGTTGTTTCTACTGAAGTATAATTTGGGGCTACTATATATTTGTAGGAACATTGATTCTTTCTATAACTTCCCATGTTACTATAAAGAAATGATCAAATCATTGTGATTAATTAATTAGGACAGAAGACTGTGTAGAAAAATGAAAATATAGGATCCATAATGGGATTAAAATCCAGATGTTTAGAAAGACTTGAATGTATGATCTGAGAAAAGTAGAGGAAGCATACCACACAACATTTTATTAAAACAATACAAAATACATAAATGAGTTTTTAAAGATTAAAAAATGTCGTAAGAATGACAGAAGAAAGGAATGTTTAAGCCCTAAGAAACTAGGGAAAGGCTTCATTGAAAAGTGTACATTTTAATACACAAAGCACAGAAACAGAGATTACTACCTAATTTATCCTGACTTATTTCTCTTTTCATATTTCTGTACAAAAATATAGTATTGCTATTCCTAATATACATCTACCTTTTCATATTCACAAACCCGCAAGATACAGAAAAATAAGAAGAATGTAAGCTGAAATAATGGTGTTCTAACCATAGTTTCATGATGTTTGGCTAATTAATTAGGTCCTCTGTGCTTGTTTTGCCATACATATATAAAGTATGTAACTGGAGTAAGTAATTCTCCATGTCTCTACAAACTCTAAATTTATAAGGACTAGTTTTAGGCACAGATGAAATAGAAACTCACTCAAATGAGACCAGTGATGATCAAAGTGCCAGAAATTCTTCTGAGAGAGCTTTCCTTTGCACTGACAACTGCCCTATTCTGGTTTCTTTTAATATGCAAACATCTGTGGGAAAGGGTACACTTTGGTCTTTCACCTTAAATTGTGAATGAATCCATCATCTCCTTCTCTCCCGACAGACAGCCTCAAATCCATGGGAAATACAGCAGAACTAGGAGTCAAAGAGGACACAGAGCAGAAACAGAGGCTGCCAAAGGCTCTCCCCGACATTAATATTTTGCTCAGGGCCAGCTTGAATAATAAGCTATAACCCAATCAGGCCTCAGAGGAAGTCGATTTGCAAATGGGGGTTGAATAGCAACCTGATGTTACAGCTGCAAAATATCTCATTTTAATTTCTGAATCTCCGATTTCTATATACCCAACAGTTAAATTCATTCCCAACCTTGTTACCAAGACTTTTGCAGAAACAAATAATTGATGCCTCTGACATGTTACAGCATGGAAGCAGGAAGTCTAAAGTCTAATTAAGTAAACTTGTTCGAAAGCAAGTGTATCTATTAGTCAGTGATACAAGTGTCACCAAGTTGATGAATGCATAAATCTTTCATAAAGTATTTGAATGCCTCCCTGACAGTCATTTGTCCCTAGATGTACATAGTTATCTATGCTAGGATATGAGATAAAGGTATTTTAAAAAATTGTTTTCACTTTGAAATGTGACACACTGAAAGTGCATAAAACATAAATTATTATTAAGTGAAACTCATTAAGTAGTCCAAGAAATGCAAAGTTGCTAGCACCCCAAATGCCCTTACAAGACACATCCCAATAACTCCATCTTAAAAGTAAAAATAAAGATCATTTGGACTCAGGTAGCGTGATACTTCCAGGTTTGTTTTTTGTTTGTTTGTTTGTTTTTTAGACGGATCTTCACTCTTGTTGCCCAGGCTGGAGTGCAATGGTACGATCTCGGCTCACTGCAACTTCTACCTCCTGGGTTCAAGGGATTCTCCTGCCTCAGACTCCCAAGTTGGTGGGATTACAGGTGCCCACCACCATGCCCAGCTAATTTTTGTTATTTTTACGACAGATGGAATTTCACAATGTTGGCCAGGCTGGTCTCAAACTCCTGACCTCAGGTGATTCACCAGCCGCGGCCTCCCAAAGTGCTGGAATTACAGGTATGAGCCATCATGCCCATCCAGCTTTGTTCGTTTTGCTTAGGATTGTCTTGACTATATGGGCGCTTTTCTGGTTCCTTATAAAATTTAATGTAGTCCTTTATAATTCTGTGAAGAAAGACAGTGGTAGCTTGGTGAGGATAGCATTGAATCTGTAAATTACTTTGGGCAGTATAGCCATTTTCACAATATTTATTCTTCCTATCCATGAGCATGGAATGTTTTTCCATTTGTTTGCGTCTTATTTCCTTGAGCAGTGGTTTGTAGTTCTCCTTGAAGAGGTCCTTCATATCCCTTGTAAGTTGTATTCCTAGGTATTTTATTCTCTTTGTAACAATTGTGAATGGGAGTTCACTCATGATTTGGCTCTCTGTTTGTCTGTTATTTGTGTATAGGAATGCTGGTGATTTTTGCACATTGATTTTGCATCCTGAGACTTTGCTGAAGTTGATTATCAGCTTAAGGAGATTTTGGGCTGAGACGATGGGGTTTTCTAAATATACAATCATGTCATCTGCAAACAGGGACAATTTAACTTCCTCTTTTCCTATTTGAATACCCTTTATTTCTTTCTCTTGCCTGATTGACCTGGCCAGAACTTCCAACAGTCTGTTGAATAGGAGCGGTGAGAGAGGGCATCCTTGTCTTGTGCCGGTTTTCAAAGGGGATGCTTCAGGCTTTTGCCCATTCAGTAGGATATTGGCTGTGGGTATGTCATAAATAGCTCTTATTATTTTGAGATATGTTTCATCAGTACCTAGTTTGTTGGGAGTTTTTAGCACGAAGAGGTGTTGAATTTTATCGAAGGCCTTTTCTGCATCTATTGAGATAATCGTGTGGTTTTTGTCATTTGTTCTGTTTATGTAATGGATTACATTTATTGATTTGTGTATATTGAACCAGACTTGCATCCCAGGGATGAAACTGACTTGATTGTGGTGGATAAGCTTTTTGATGTGCTGTTGGATTTGGTTTGCCAATATTTTATGGAGGATTTTCACACCGGTGTTCATCAGATATTGGCCTGAAATGTTCTTTTTTAGTTGTGTCTCTGCCAGGTTTTGGTATCAGGATGATGCTGGCCTCATAAAATGAGTTAGGGAGGAGACCCTCTTTTTCTATTGTTTGGAGGAGTAGTATCAGTACCTCTGGTGGAATTCGCCTGTGAATCCATCTGGTCCTGGACTTTTTTTGGTTGGTAGTATATTAATCACTGCCTCAAGTTCAGAACTTGTTATTGGTCCATTCTGAGATTCGACCTCTTCAAGTTTACAGTAACCAAAACAGCATGGTACTGGTACCAAAGCAGATATATAGATCAATGGAACAGAACAGAGGCCTCAGAAACAACGACACACATCTACAACCATCTGATCTTTGACAAACCTGACAAAAATAAACAATGGGGAAAGAATTCCCTATTTAATAAATGGTGTTGGGAAAACTGTCTAGCCATATGCAGAGAACTGAAACTGGACTCCTTCCTTACTCCTTATACAAAAATTAACTCAGGATGGACTGAATACTTAAACATAAGACCTACAACCATAAAAACCCTAGAGGAAAACCTAGACAATACCATTCAGGACATAGGCATGGGCAAAGACTCCATGACTAAAACACCAAAAGCAATGGCAACAAAAGCCAAAATTGACAAATGGGATCTAATTAAACTAAAGAGCTTCTGCACAGTAAAAGAGGCTATCATCAGAGTGAACAGGCAACCTACAGAAAGGGAGAAATTTTTTGCAATTTCTCCGACAAAGGGCTAATATTCAGAATCTACAAGGAACTTGATCACTAAAAAGTCAGGAAACAGCAGATACTGGAGAGGATGTGGAGAAATAGGAATGCTTTTACTCTGCTAGTGGGAGTGTAAATTAGTTCAACTATTGTAGAAGACAGTGTAGTGATTCCTCAAGGATCTAGAACCAGAAATGCCATTTGACCTAGCAATCTTATTACTGGGTATATACCCAAAGGATTGTAAATCATTCTGCTGAACTGACACATCACGAGTATGTTTATTGCAGCACTACTCACAATAGCAAAGGCTTGGAATCAAACCAAATGCTCATCAATGATAGACTGGATAAAGAAAATGTGGCACATGTACACCATGGAATACTATGCAGCTATAAAAAAGGATGAGTTCATGTCCTTTGCAGGGACATGGATGAAACTGGAAACCATCATTCTCAGCAAAGTAACACAGGAACGGAAAACCAAACACCCCATGTTCTCACTCATAAGTGGGAGATGAACAATGAGAACACATGGACACAGGGAGGGGAACATCACACACTGGGGCCTGTCAGAGGGTGAGGGGCTAGGGGAGGGATAGCATGAGGAGAAATACCTATATGTAGATGACGGGTTGATGGGTGCAGGAAGCCACCATGGCACGTGTATACCTATGTAACAAACCTGCATGTTCTGCACATGTACCCCAGAACATAAAGTATATTAAAAAAATAGAAAAAAAATATGTTTTGGACTTCTATGTTAATAGTTTCCTTGTTTTCTCTCACAGTTATAACAAATTTGTGTGTACCTCTAAACTGTTTACATTAGCTTTGTCTGGTTTATGAGAGTCATTTGTATTCATTTATCTCACTAGAACCCATTCACTTTCATTTTATAGTATTCTATTTTATGACCGCACATTCACTCTACTAACAGGGATAACTGAGTTGTTCCCAACTGGGGACTATTTCCATCAATACTTTTATAAACATTTTGTATATGACTTCTGTTATGTATGTACAAGCATTTTAACGTGATATACTTACTGCTCATTATTTATTATATATATATGTATAGTTTTAATTAAAAACCGCCAAAGAGTTTTCAAACTGGTTATGAAATCTAAATTCCTAAAATACCATAAAAAATTATTATTGTTATAGTAGCCAACATTTATGTCAATCCTTTATGTATTAGTCATTCTGGTGATTATAAAGTTTAGTTTTTCTCATTATGAAGAAAGGTTAGCATTTTTAATGTGTTTATTAGTCTTTCAATAAACACATTTTTGGTGTGAAGAACTTATAAATACCCTTTCTCATTTTTCTACTGAGTTAGTTATCTTTTTGTATTAGTTTATAGAAAATTATCTTTCTTTTTCTGTCATTTTTCTTTGTCATAATACTTATGTATCCTGCTCATATATTATCTCATATATGATATGATACCTCTGTTGGTAATATGAGTGTCACAATTTTCTCTCAGTCTTTAACTTGTCTTTTATTCTCTTGATGCTCTCTCTTTGATTAAAAGATGTCCATAACTATATTTAGTGTTTTGTATGGCTCGTTTAGGAATTTTTTTTCTATATTACCTTCTAGAAACTTGAATTTTGTTTTTGTTTTTTGCTGTGTACATTCATGTCGATAACCCACTTATAGTTGTTAGCATGAAGTTTACTGTTATTTTCTTTGACAGCCTTTAGCAGATAAAGAAATTTCTGCTACTCCTAGGTTGTTAAGAGATTTTATAAACACTGGATGCTAAATGTTGTTAAATACAGTTCTATATCTATTAATAGAATAATAGATATTTTCTCCTCTAATTTGTTAAATATAATAAATTTTGTTTATTGAATTTTAAGTATTAAACCATTTTTGCATTCATAGACTAAGCATAACATGTTCATTATGTGTTTATTGTATTGGTTTTATTTTACCTCTAAAGTCAGTCTGTTAATATATTATTGAGAATATTTACTTTTACGTTTCTTTCTCTTAATGCTCTTGTCTGGTTCGATATCAATGTTTTTTGCAGCCTCGCAAAATAAGCTATTGAGTTCTCGCTCTTTTTCTATTATCTCATAAGTTGTGTGAAAACCAAGCATTATTTCCCTCTGAAATATTCTATAGAATTTTCTGGTGAATCCCTCCAGGCCTACAGTTTTTGATTATGAGAAATTTTCTATTTATTGACTGAATTTAATAGTTTTCTATTTTTTTGTGGATCTGGCTTATGTCACATTAAAAACAAGTATGTCCATTCACTGATACTTTCAGAAGAGTTTCCTGTGAGCAATATTTCTTTATTTTTTTTATCTGTTGGATATATAATCATGCTCCTCTTAACATGTCTGATACTAGTTATTTGACTTTTTGATCAGATTTTTAAGAAGACTACTAATTTTATCAGTGTTTTCAAAAAATGAACTTTCAGCATTGTTAATAATTACATATCGATAGATACATGGATACTATTTTTCTCATTTATTTTCTTTCCTATTTTCTTCATTTTTTCTTGTTGGATTCATTTTGTTTTTCTTTTTCAAACTTTTTGAATGTTTAACTTTTTATATGTTAGGGTTTTTCTCCCACACACAAACAGTTAAGGCTGTAAATGTTCAGTTAAGTACCACTTTGATCACCTTTCTTAAGTTTTCTAATGTAGTATTTGCAGTTATCATTAAGTTGAAGATATTTTCTAATTTTCTCTGTGATTCTTCTATTATCCTATGGGTAATTTAAAAGTATATTTCTTAATAGGACTTTTTGCTATTTGCTTTAGGCTCCTTTTAGAGGTTACTGGAAATTTGTTGAGAATTGTGGCCAGGCGCAGTGGCTCATGCCAGGCGCAGTGGCTCATGCCTGTAATCCCAGCACTTGAGGCCAGGAGTTTGAGAGCAGCCTGGCCAATATGGTGAAACCCCATCTCTACTAAAAATACGTAAAATTAGCCGGGCGTAGTGGCGGGCGCCTGTAATCCCAGCTACTCCGGAGGCTGAGACAGGAGACTCGCCTGAACCCAAGAGGCGGAGGTGACAGTAAACCGAGATCGCGCCATTGCACTCCAACCTGGGCAACAGGAGAGAAACTCCCTTTCAAACAAAATAAAACAAAAAGCATTGTATGGCCAGTATATAATCATCTTTTGTAAATACTTCATGAGTGCTAGAAAAGGATTCTTGGGGTATCTGTATTCTGTATATGACCAATAATATACGTTTAATCTTCTACCTTCTTACTTCAAGATATTTTATGTTCTTAATATATGTTACTCTAAAATGTTTGCTCAAATCTCTCATTATGATTGTAGATGTAATTATGAAGATGTAATTATTTATCTTACATTTTTTACCAGTTTTTATTTTAATTTGTCGAGGCTATGATTTTTGATGCAAACGAATTTAGACTATCTGCCGTTTTAAATGACGTTATTATTGCAGTTTTTGTCTTAAAGTTTATTTTGCCTGATATTAATATAATTGTGTCAGATTTCTTTTATATGGCCTTAGTGTTATATATTTTCTATCCCTATCCTTTCAACATTTCCATATTTTAAATGTGTGTCTTATAACTGTCTAGTTTTTTTTTTCCTTTAACTGAATTAGTTGGCCTATTTGTATTTAATATGATTGCTAAATTTTGGCTTAAATCTATCTGCCTATTAAAGATAATTGAAGAAAAAAGCTAGGAAAAAAAGTTTTCTTCCAAAAATTATCAAAATTTGGAAAAAACTAATACCTGGTAAGAAATGTTTAGTCCGGGGTCCCAGGAAATACAGAAATCCAGAAGGCTAAGCTTGGCATCTGTGTTTACTTTGCCCTGAGAATATTTGCTGATTTTACTGTGGCTTGCTTTTAAGCAGTTCCTGGGTCACAAATAACTGAGAAATTTCATGGCAACCTTTTATTTGTATTTGAACATCAAGAGAATTGCCCCAATTGTGGAGGCACTGATTTCACTCCATTTACTGTCTCCATGAAGTTAATCACTGTGAAAAGCCTCAGATGCAAATTGGTTTCAGAGCATTATAAACAAACCTGGTGTAAACTACTGGAAAAGTGAGAAGCTGCTGCTTCTGCCACAGTGTAGCCCCTTCAGGTTATACTCTGTTAAGGCAATACTTGATTTTGGAATAATAACAAAAATTCTCATAAAAACATATTATATAAATTAGTATCACCTTTGCTCCTTCATATTCCACAGATTGATGTGCAAAAGAAAAATGATTTTGAAAAACACACAACTTAAAAGTTTTAACTATAACATATATTCTAGACTCTGGACATTTCCAAATGATTTATTCATGCATGCCTATGAGATGAAAGATAAAAGATGAAAGGGTAAGAACTTAGTGTTTTCCTCATTCCCTTTCTTTTTAAAAAGATGTTTGAAAAAATTGGTAGAGGATGGCAGAGAAAGGTGAGAAAAAAGTAGGTGACCTGAACAACTGCAAAGTTGTTCACCATCAAAATTTATCCTGATTTTTATCAGACTCCTGGTATCTCTGCTGAGCGTCTCCACCTCCCCATGGTGACATTCTAGACAAGGTATCAGCCATGTGGATGGGATTGCAATTTAATGGAGTATGCGCTAAATGCAACCTAGAATACAAGAACCGGAGGGAGTCATCCAGCATAAACTCAAAGCAGAATGGTGTATTTCAAATACCAAAAGACCAAGTCCAAATACAGTCTTCACTGAATCAAGATTGAGGTTATAGAAGCAGGAGTTTATGTGACGTATTTGTGGGATCAGATGGGGAATGACTTGGGTTGGAGGAAAGTGACTTAAAAGGCAATTGCTGCAAATATCACTGGGATTTTTCTGTCATCATTAAAAGCAACTAAAAGAAAAACATTTAAAGCTTCTGTTGTTAAATATATTTAATACAATTCCTTTCTGTAAAGCCTTTTTTCCTAACATTCTATTTTAGCACTACTCTTATCACTAAAATTAGAAACTTGGCCTTCTAAACTTCCAATTACGTGGAAACATATGGGAAGCAAAAAGGTCTGGAAGAGGTAAGAAAATGGAAAAGAAGATATACAGTATGGAATAACATTATTCTCATCTCTAAGACTTTGTTTCTGCTTTATCCTCTTTCTAAAATGTTTGCACATTCACCTCAATGTCTTCACTTAAACTCCCCTACTCATCAAAATGTTTTCTAAGACCCAGCTTAAGATCTTTCAAGTCATACATATCAGCCTCATTAAGTTGCTCATAGTCACCTACTGCCTTGCATATCTCACCTCTATGCACCAGATTCCGTCTATGAATGTTATTAATTATAAAATAATTTTCTTTGTACAGTAGGTTTTTAATATATGCTGATTGATTTTCTAGCATAATAGTTCTAGCATTGATACTTCTCTTAATGTTGACAATGACACAAAAGCTGAAATGAAGGTCACCTAAAAGGAAGAAATGTTCAAAACTACAAATATGAAAACTATCACTAGTTATGATTTTTACTATGTAGTGGATCATTAAATGTCAATTCAAGACAAAACCAACTGAAGGTGTATCCTTCATTTATTCCATTGTGGCCTTATCTGATACAATGGAAGATCTGTGTTATTTAGGAATAGTAGGCATAAAGATTAAATGAAGTCTGTTACCATAAAATTAGGGGTTTTTTTTTCCTTTAAGCACTACATAAGGTTATTCTTTTACAGAAATGAAGGTCTCTGGCTTTTCTGAAAGTGTCCTGGAAGTTTGTATTCGCAAAACAGAATCAGTAGTTTCCATATCAGTGTGAATAATTATTTTTGTTCACACTCATGCCATTTTCTTCTCAGCCATTCCCACTGCACCAATACTGTCTCTACCAATTCCCCTAGAGACTGTATTCTTGGAGAGTATTGCTTGTCCCATGAATGCATATTATCTATCATCGTGAAAAATGCCAATAAAAAAGCAAATTATATTTGTTCTGTAAGATGTTTGCTACAAACCATGACTGATTAGTGTTATATGTGACATCCACAAGAACAGTAATCAAGGTTATGTTAGCATTGATTTTTACAGAGGTGAAGTCCCTTTGATGTATTACTCCATCAACACCTGCAATGACAAAATTTGCGCATGAAATTAATCCCAATTAATTATACTGTTTGTAGATAGCACTGCCTCTTTTATGTTGCAAAATAAATATTAATTTAGTGACTTTTTTTGTCACCTTGTGAGGCTTATTTAGTTAAGGGAGGGGAACTCTATTGATCAGTATCCTGAAATATAAAAGAAAGGTTAGACAACTGAAGGGGCTTGGAAAGCTAATCTGGTCATTGGGGAGCAACTCAAGTCTTAAAGCATTCTAACACTATTTTATTTTCATTTTTACTACTTTAGCTTTGAATTCACGTTTCTGAGAAAAAGTGCCCAGTCCTACATGACCTATATTTCATATTGACTTTACCCACACATAAATTCATTGCATTTTTTTCACATATCTTTTGGTTTGGCTTCTGTGTCACATTGTCATACTCAGCCCCCAGTCTAATGGGGGGAAAATAAAACAGAAACCTTTGAACCACATCATGAAAAAGACAGAACTGGGCGATAGTATTTGTTCACAACGTTTTTAGTGATTACTTTAGTCTTTTGGAAAATGCTTTGAAAACTGGGCTCATGAGGTAGGGTAGCTCCTTTATGTCTCCAGTAAGTTGGAAGAACATTTCAAAATTCTATTTCTAAGATACTAATGTTTATTTAAATATATATATTTAAATGCGTAAGACTTAAAGACATATATATATAGTGCATATATATGTATACAGACAGAGAAAGATAAAGCCTTATATTTTATGTGTGCATTAAAATAAAACATCCTTACATTGTACACATTGCTAAGGAGAATTGGAATCTATAACTTGTATGCATCATTACTATATGTATGAAGATTATATTGCACTTCAGAACAGGGGTACATTTTAGGAGCATTTGTTCCTACACTAAGTGGCCCCAGCAGTCTTTTTCTAGCATTCTCATTGGCTTCTCACAGTTCATAGTTCCTCTTCACAGATTCTGATATATTAACTAATTTCATATTTAATTGCCTACTTGACAGAGGATCTTCCATACTTTACAAATACTTATAAATTTTCAATATTACTCTCTGTGCACTCAGATCTCAATCCTAACTTCTGAATATGTGGTCAAACCTAGATGGCTGAGTTTGGTAGGAGTCTGGCCCTGGGAATTAATACCAACACCATTCTTCCAGGTTAACTTTTATGTACCCTTCTGATATTCTAATTATGATGGTCACCAAATTTACCTAATCTAAACTTTTGCGTAAACATGATTTGCCCTTACTATTGAGTTTGAAACTGTCAAACAGTGAATTGAATGATTATAGTAAATTTTGATTTGTTAAAAGTTTTGTATCTGTCCCTCTTTCAACAGGCAAAAATTTGTATTGTTTTATCTAAGATCATTAATTTTTTTCATGTTAAAAGGCTTTCCAATTAAATGCATTTTCATATATGAAAATGTTAAATTGTTAAATGGCCAGCTTTGATGGCATCTGTTCAATGATGTATTATAGTGAAGGAGAAACGTGGTACAGTATACAGATATTAGGCTCTGAAATCAGATATTGTGTTTACATCCAGTTCTTACATTTACTGGCTACATGACCTTAGGCTAATTTTATATACTAACTTCCTTTATTTTTTGATATTTAAAAAGTGTTTTCCACAGCACCTAATGTAGAGCTCAGTAAATAATTCATGTCATTGTACTTATTGCCATAACTCAAAACATTAATGAGTTGTTCCTAAAGGTTAGGTGGTATATTTAATTATCTTTAATCCTCATAATGACCCTGGAAAGTGAACTCACCACACCACCTTCACTGTAAAGTAGATCCCTCATTCAGAGACAATTGTATGCTGTGTCCTCTGAATTGTTCTGCAAGCCCTCTAAAAGTGGTGCCAGAATAGGCATGGCCAACAGGAAAAGCAGTCATATCCTGCGGAGAAAAAAAGTATGGTAGGACTAAATTGATATCCTCTAGAAGGTGGGAGGAGACTGATAGAATCAATTGTCAGGCAGTGTACTGGTTTTCTCAAAATAAGGTCATGACTAGGTCTCACCATGTCTCTGTTGCTAACAACACAACATTTAGTGGTAAGAATAGTTGTATCAGCTTGGTGAAATTGAGTCCAAATGTGGGCTCATCTTGAGTATCTATCTGTGAAACCACTGCTAGTTCATCCGAGGGTCTATTTGCAAACACTGCAGTGGCTGAGAATAGTGCTAACCAACAGCCAGTAGACAGGCCATTATATTCACATGATGGTTAAGGGCCTCCTCCACAGTGATGCTTTCTGGTGGCCACTGAAGTGAGAGGAACATATTGGTACACAATGTGCTAGATTCCAAGAGCTTATCCATATGCCTCTTCCCAAGATCTCCTTGTCTCTGACTTTCTAATCTTACTTCTTCCAGGACCCTCACTGATGGGCTAACCCATGTGCCACTGCCTGGGAGCTTCTGCATGTACTCCCTTCATTCATGTCTCCCTCCTTAGAGAGTTTCTCATCAATTTTCATGCCCACTGTAAGGATATCTCTCCAACTGTCTTTTAGGATCACCCCTACATGAGACTGTGATTCATTTCGTACCAACATACTGAGCTGTCCTGGTTTTGATCCAGGTCTGGAATTTTTCATTTCTTTCAGCTGATTTTGGGAAAAATCCCAAGAGAATACAAGTGTGAGTTGAGGAAGAGGTGAGAGTGCAGCAGAACATTTGGAACCAGTGCTTTTATAACTGACTTGTGCACTCCGGGCACATTTTTATCATATAATGGTTGCTACAAGGTCTGCTCAACTTCATGGCCTGGTGGGTATGACTGTTTACAGCTTATAATGGAGAATTCTGCCACAAGGTCTTTGATGCCAATTGGCAGACACCGAGTCTCTACTAAAGATCATTCATACACTAGGAGCTGCTTTTCAATATCTCATGTAGCTCTCTGCCATAAAATAGGTAAACACCTTACTTCAGACAAAATTAGAGGTGTGTTAAGAGGATGTAATACAGGGTTTCAAAAGCACCTAATTCAAGAAACTAACTTTCTTGTTTGGGCATTGCAGCAGGAATGTTTGCAGTAATGATAGAAACATTAGCTATGCAAAATTAAGCAATTAAACAAAATATTTATTGTAGACTATTAGGCCTAACACTCTCCTAGGCAGTGTGAAAGAAACACAGAAAGGTACGGTCTATAAACTTAAGCAATTGGGATTAAAGGTAAACTTAACCAGCAACAAAACAGAGATAAAGGACTCAAGAAGAAAAGCCACATTAGGTGGAAGAGATGTGTGTGACGTCAGCAATGAGACACTAGGAGAGGGGCTGTTAAGAGTACTGATTTTGCAGTATGTATGAAGATTTCAAAATGAAGACCTAGGCCTCTGGCTTTTTGCACAAGAAGCAGAGGTACTCTTGGTTCACTTTTCAAATCAAAGAAAATAACTGTAGTTACTGAGAGTCTAGTGGACAGTCAAGAGTCTACAATACTCAGTCAGAACTGAACTGAGTGAACTGATTGAGCAGACTATGGTTCTAGAACCAGTACTAGTGCTTCCACCAGACTGCAAAGCAGTAGGCAGGTAGCTTCCTATTTCTAGAGTTCTTTCTTCTCCTAATTTAGGAGGTCACTGAGCTTCCTTCCATATTCTAAATTATTTTTACTGTTGGGAAATTAAGATTATTTATGCAAACTATCCCTGGCTTTTCTTTCTTGTTTTTGTGACTGTCTCTTACATTTGAATATTATTCACTAATCTCTCGATTATAAAAATCTTTCAGAAGTAATAGCTTGGTTTACATTAAAGTGGATATTCTTAAGATTAATAAAAAGTATATATTTCTAAATAAAATATGCATTTGTCACTGGCTCTGTGCTACATATTTTTAAGTGTAATAATTTGAGAACATATGAAAATATACCCAAATACTTATTGAACAGATAAGTTTGGACAGGCCACTGAGTTAGGAATTATAAGGACTAAAAAAGTGAGACATTAGACACTGATTGTACTGCCATGCATTTAAAACCTAAATGAATATATAAGTTGCTGTGTATACATGTGCCCACCAGAAAATACACATATATTCACTCAAAGTGAATAAAAACAGGAGTTGAAATAATAAATACTAAATAATAAAAATACAACCCGTGAAAATATCAAACATTGACCAAGAAGTAGAAGAGGGGATGTTGGGGGTTAGATCCATGGGTGATGTGGTATGTAGGGAGTGTGAGAGCAGTAAGCCATGAAGCTTGGCACGGGCCTTCAAAACCATCATAGATATGGCTAGGAAGAGAGTGGATAATAATATAAGCACAAGAATAGCATAAATAAATAGAAAAGGCGTGACTTTAGATAACTCGATATATTGATTTGTTGAAAACAAGAGCTTAAATGGAATCAGAATGATGAGTCAATACCAGATTATGAAGGAAAAGTGATTACCAAGATGAATAGGTAAGATCCTATTAGACATAGAAAAGGCTAAGAGTTTTCAACTTTATTGTAATAATTTGCATAGATCCCAGACTATTAGTGTTTTTACTTTCTATTTTTAATATCATGTTTTTATTAACTAAACATATACACATAGATTCTACTGACATATAAATAAGGGCTATTAACATAAAGGGGAAAAAACTGATAGCAGGTTTGCCATTATTCTTTTGTTTCTGATGTCCATACAAATAATGAGATACCTCCTGAGAAACCTAGTCGAATCTACACATATGCTGTTTGTCAGTGGACCTTAGTTAAATTGCAAAGTTTAACCAGAGTTCCTAGGGACCTTATAAAATCCATAGGTCTATGGTGTATGTATTTACCACGGGTGCTTTTAACACCCCCACATAAACCAATGCCAAATATTAATGCTTCCCTGTTGATACTTAGTATGTTCAAATAATATGAGCCTCTCTATTTGCATATGAATGTAAAATAATTCTACGAATGTGCGTGTGGGACTTAATTGTTTTTTAAACAATGTACTCTTATCTTTCTGGAAGCAATTCAGGCCATCAAAGGGTTGTCAGTGATGAGCTCGCTAATTACTTTCCAATACTTAGCCTTGTATTTCTCTTCATTATTGGTGCTCTGTTCCCTCTAGTTTTACATTTACTATTAGAAAGTTCATTTAGAATCCAGTCAATCTTCCAGTGCTAATTCTGCACTTTAAATTTTTCATTCAAGAAGGACACAATGGGAATAATGTTTGGAGCTGCCAAGGAGATACATATAAACTTTTTCTTGCACTGTCTGTTCAAAATTTCCTGGAAAATATAACTAAGAAAAGAATAGATTTTAGCTATAAGTATTCAAAACAGGAACTGCCATTCTGGGCCTGAAGATGAATTTAAGAAATCATTATATTGAAATCATATTTTCCAGTGACACAAATGCTGATTGTTAAGTTTTACTTACCTCATTTATTTTTTCATTATTTTCTAGGCCAGTAAAACAAAAAGAATCTATTAGGATAAGTGTATGTCTAGTAGGATCTTTCAGCAGCAGCTATAATGCTAATGTGTATTTTTGAATCTCTGGGTTTTATTTATTTAGTTTTTTGGACTGAGCTCTGTAGGAAATTATGTAAAAGCATTATTAGCAAAATAGATGATCTGAGAGTGGCATTACTTCTTTCAGCAGACTGGACTAATAGTCTTTGAGTGGTTTGCATCATGCCAATCATAGATATTTCCAAACATCTGGACTTTGGGCAACAAATCAGCAAAACATCTGGTTAATTGATTATCACTGTACTTGCTTTTGTAATTGTGTAGCTGCTACATATATTTAATTCTTCCTCCAAATTAGATGAAGGTAGAATGTTTGGCAATAGACTCAGAATCCAATGTTTGGCGTTTTATAACTTGTTTTCATGCTGAAGTGCTTGGATAAAGCCTTCTATATGTTTAGCTGAGTAACATACCTTTACACAGATTTTTAAAACATCACTGATGAATAAATTTAAAGTCTTGGCAAAAGTTTTCAAGTAGTGAAAGACTTGGCAGGTAAGGTGGGAACAATTAGGGCAGCCAAATAGAGATTAAGACTGTGATGACAGTTCATTTGAAAGATGATTATAGGTAAATGTCAGTAAGTCTGTTGGAAATTCACAGTTTTGATGAGGGTTCAGAGTTTGTGTGATATTGAAAATGAAACACTCAAGTCATGTGTGAGTCCATGAAAAGAGAATGCCCAGTGAGAGAGAACATAATCACAATCGTATTTTGAGGTATGCATGCTAAGTGGTCAAGGTAAGACAGTCATCTGGGCTGGTGAGACATAAGACATTCGGAACATATTATGGTTTGAACCAGAATGGCCTGGAAAATGTCAGAAATTCTTAAATTTTTCATGTCGATTTGTAGATAAAATCATGTGGACTATATTCAGTATGTTCCAAAATTCAACAGAAGACACTCCCTCTTAGGTGGATGTCTATTTCTACACAGTTATTCACAGGAACAAGTCCCTGAACTGAGATAAGTAGAAAAGTTTTTGAACCATCTCAATGTACTGTGGATCCTTCTTTATGCACGATGTCCTGATATATTTTGAAGTTATTCAATTAAAGTATAAGAAATGTCTTGAGGCAGATAAGCACTATGGATACTTGGTTCAAGCAAACTAAAAAGATAATAATTATAATAAATTAAAATATGCCACAATTGAGTGAAATGTATTACAATATTTTGTATTCTAACCCAGAGTCCAGGAAGACAAAATATGCCTTTAAGATAAATATAGTAGGGCTAATCTATACTAAAGTATGGATGAGTAGCATTTATAGAAACATATGAATCATTGCAAAGGTAAGATTTTTCCAATTCTGCATTTTATGTTTGAACTGTTTTATCAAATGCCCTATGGCACTATCCAAGTAACTTTCTGGGCATGACAACAATGCTTGATCGACTAATGATTGACCTCAGCTATATCAGCCGGTTTCCTCCTGAATTTTCTGAGAGCACTGCTTGGTTGAGACAGGCACAAGTATTTATTAACTGAGGTGAATGGCAGAGATGGCTCAGATGTTGAAAGATGAGTAAGCAGAGAAATATAAAACAAATAAACAAGGACTATCTCAATGCTTTCATCATCTGAATAATTTTTTTCTATACATCTAGCCAGTAATGACCTTTGAATATGGTGACAATTACTCTTTTTGTTGTACGTGTAGTAGCCCTGTACTACCTAATGAAAGATGTTAGTTACACTAATACCTTAGATAATTTGTATTAATGTAGATAACTATAAAGTGATGAAGATGTCTTTGTGTACAAATTATTAAGTCCAACAAATTATTTTATACAGTGACAACTTCAGAGGCTTCTCCTTCAACAACCTAAGCTAACTTTGGAAACTATGTGTTTAAGTGAAGCGTCAACCAGCACATTGTTCGGAACATACATTCAGTACTCAATAAATGAGCTACTATGATGGTTGAGGTATTTCTGGAACTCTGGTATTATGAAAGATAATATGGAGAATTCATTATTTTTTCCTTAAAGCTATGTCCTTCTTGGTAGTTGTAGAATTTTAAAAAAATATAATGCAAAAAGAATATGTTATATGAAAAAATAAAGAGCCTGTTTTTGAACACTTGCATGTAATGGTGGAGAAAGTCATAGACCACTTGCTAAGGTATTACTAAACAAGTCATTTTTTTCTATATAAATTGGAGAAAATAATATTTGCCTTATCTAACTGAGTAGTTTGTTGTAAGAATAAACATTGAAAGGAGGTAGAAGTATTCAGAAAGCAATTGACGGCACAAATGTAAATGCTATTATATTTGTTAAGAAACTGTCTTATTAGATCTATAGAAGAATCTAAAGAGACAATTAAGTTATTTTCAGGCAAAATTATCCAATCTTAAATAAATCAGTATATAACAAATGCACATGCTATCCCATGAGAACATTCATTTCATATGTGTTGCATCAAATACAAGCATTTGTGAGAGAAGTTAGAGAAAGGAAAAGTTTTTTAAAGTTTCAATGATAACACCACACAAAAATAAAAATATCTTCAGTTTTCTCATTTATTTTTATTAGTTGAATAGAAAGAGAAATGTGTAGATCTTCTGACAACTATAACAGTTTATGAACCATAAAGTTAGGTAATAGAAGTTGTTGATTAAAAAATACATGTTTTTTTGAAAAGTATTAAAAATAATAAGACACCCTGCTGTTTTAAAGGTTTGGCTGCATAAGTCTCTTGTTTTGACATTTATAACATCACTGAAACCCCTTGATTAAACATTTAACCATCGTTTGAAATTTGTTTGTTCTTAAATTTTATATCACAATTTGACTCAACCTCTTGCTTCACTGATTTAATAAAAAATGCTATTAACTGTTTGCAAATTATTAAATTGCAGGACTTTGTGATTGTTAATACATCAGATAGGCATAAAATAGCAGTTAGCTTAAGAGTAGGGTGAGACTTGTATTCTCTCTATTTCTCACTTTTCCTGACTTTGGTCACATCGCTATTTTGACAACAGCTAAAGGAAAAGGTTGTTGATTAGTTCAGAAAACAAATTCTTGGTTTGATAAGGGTGGTAGTAGATATGGGGTTTTTACCCTCATGTGCACTAACCCACAGAAGGGCACAGGCGAAGTCTTAACATTCTTAAGTAAATGTGTGTGAGCTCATTACTTATGATAAAATGCGTAAAGAGAGAAAACTGCTGTAATTGTATTTTGGAATTTAACTGGAAACGTGTGAGTCTTTTTAAGGTTGCCACTCATTTCTGAAGGCTAATATACGTGTTTCCTAACGGTGTGCCAGTCCGAGGGTGATGCAGTTGCATACTACCCAGGCTCATGGACCTTAAGCCATGAGGCCCTAAGCTTTTATTCCAACTCTGTCATTTTCTAGTTGAGTGATCTTGAATATATTATCTAGCTTTCTAGGCTTCAATTTTCCTCAATCAGAATACTAACATTAGCATCTATTCATGGAGTTGTCCAGAAGGTTAAGTGAGATGATGTAAGACAATGTATGACATAAAGGGGGTATCTCTAAAAATGCTGGTTGTATTAATTGACTTGGGCTGTGTACTAACCGATATTCTCCAGAAAGACATAACGAATATGTACATCAAGGCACAAACACCAACAGGGTTGATTGCTGGTGAAACCTCTCTTCCTGGTTTCTGGACAGATGACTTCTTTCTGTGTCCTCAAATTGCTTTACCTCTGGGAGCAGGCAAAGAAAGAGAAGGAGCTCTCTTTCTCCTCTTTTTCTTCTTCTTGTCTCTTCATATTCCTATAAGAATGCCACACCTATTGGATTAGAGCCCCATCCTAATGACTTCATTGAGCCTTAATCACCTTTTTAAAAGCTCATTGGAGGTTATGTATTCAACACATGAATCTTGGGGGGACATGTTTCAATCTGTAACACTCGTCTTACTTTCCATGCCATTTTCTTGGTATCCCGGGTGTCTTCTGTGTTGACGCACCTGTTTTTTCTTGCCTACTTATGTTGTGTCATGCTTGACCCATTGTTTATGACTGCGCTGGTCTCACATTTTGTTAACAGCCCACACTCTTATTAGCTGATAAGAACCCCTAATTATATTACTCACATACAGGATTGTGTTCTTGACTACTTGATGCTGGCCTAGATCAATGTTTAGTAACTGAATTATCCAAGTGGAAGCATCATATAAGGAAATTATAGGAAACCTCTAAATAATGCAGAAAATTCAGTATACATAGAGGACAAAAGTTACTGTCTCTGATTTGGAGTGCTTGCAACAAACTGATTTCAGAGAAGGCAAAAGAAGAATAGTAGATAGCTGCAGATCTTGATCAAGACATTAGTAAGTGCAGGCTATACCACTGTAAGTAGGAAACTCCAAAATACAGTGGTTGAGACACAGAAAACATTTATTTTTCCTTCCTATTATGTTCTTGAGATGAGCAATCAAAGGCTGGTGGGTGGCCCTGATGCATCGGTCATCTGGGTCTTTGAAACACATTGCCCTGCCAACGGTGATATCCTAATCCACTGTGTTTGGGTTTCATCGCATTAGAAGAAAAAAGGAAAACAGACTTATACTACATAGTATAACTCCTTGGTTTTATACATTTGTATCTATATTAGTCCATGAAGAAAACTAGGGAATGTAGCCACTGTCTAGCTAAAATTTCAGTGTCCATATTGTTAAAAGAAAGACAGGAAAGGAAGGTGATTGATAATGGAGGCCAATTACTAGTCTTTGTCACAGCAAAGAATGTGGGTTTTATTCCAAATATGCTGGTAAGCCATGGAAAGTTATTGAGTAGAAGAGTCAAGGAATTTAATTCACAGATGTTGAAGATTGTTTTAACTTTTTTGCAGATAACAGAACATAAAAGGTAAGAAAAGAAAAGGGAGATGAGTTTAGAGGTGATTGCAGTGGTCCAAATAGAGACGAAAGTAAATGGGGTGAAGAAATTTTAGATTCAGGATATGCTGAAGGCATGTTAGAAGGTATTACTAATGGCTTAAATGGTTAAAAAAAAAAGAGAGAGAGAGAGAGAGAGAGAGAAACAAAGAAAAAGGGGTAATAAAAGATCCTTTCTATTGGGAGGCCGATGGAGTTCGAATTCAGGAGTTCGAGGTCAGGAGTTCGAGACCAATCAGGCCAACATGTTGAAACCCCATCTCTACTATAAATAAAAAAATTAACCGGGCATGGTGGCGTGTGCCTGTAACCCCAGTTAATCAGTAGGCTGAGGCAGGAGAATCACTTGAACTCGAGAGGCAGAGGTTGCAGTAAGCCAAGACTGCCCCACTGCACTCCAGCCGGGACAACAGAGTGAGACTTTATCTCAATAAATATATCAATACATAAAATAAAATAAAATAAAATAAAATATCACTTCTAAGATGTTGAACTGAGAATTTGTTCTTCCATCATATTTGAGCAATGTGTTGCAAAATACAGTTATTTATCCATTATTACATATGACTTATACCTTATGCCTTTTTGTTTTTGTTTTGTTTTGTTTTGTTTTAACAGAAAACACCATTCTATAGCCAAGATCTCTGGTAACAGCAGTCTAGTTATTATGTGATATCTAAATGTACTGTCAGTTCTCAGTTCCAGAGTATCAATAAGTACAGTGTCTTTTTTCTGAATAGCCAGCATCAAAGAAGTGAACAGACACATCTCAGAAAGAGAGGACTCCAGGATATACTTCTAGCTTTATAATTAGAATATTATCTAACTTGAGCAATTCACCCAACTTTCATGGGCATAAATATCCTCATCTATAGAGTGGGGATAATGATACTTGTCTTATCTATCTAAAAGGATCACTGTGGATCCCAGTGGAATAAGAGATGTGAAAAGACTCTGTTTAAAATGTTAACGTCCTGGTGAATAATTTATATCACATTTTAAATTTCAGTCTGACTCCTCCCAAGATACCACTTGGTAAAAGTAACCACTTCTAATGCTTGTTCTATCCAATTCCCAGGGTAATTTGAATTCTCAAAGCAGGTCAAGCAGACACCAAAATAAACTTGCCAAGTTAGAGTCTTTGGGTGATAATTGTTTCTTTCCCTTCCTTTTTTCCTTCCTTTTTTCCTTTCTTCTTTCCTTTCTTCCTTCCTTCTTTCCTTTCTTCCTTCCTTCCTTGCTTGCTTCCTTCCTTCCTTCTTCCTTCCATCATCCTTCCTTCCTTTCCTTTTTTCTTTCTTTCTTTCTTTCTTTCTTTCTTTCTTTCTTTCTTTCTTTCTTTCTTTCTTTCTTTCTTTCTTTCTTTCTCTTTCTTTCTCTTTCTTTTTCTTTTCTTTCTTTTTCTTTCTCCTTTCTTCTTTTTCTTTCTCTTTTTCTCTCTTTCTTTCCCTTCCTCCCTTCCTTCCTTCTTTTTCTTTTTCTTGTTTTCTTTCACCTGATTCATTACTTGTAATGAGTATCTCAAGAAACCTTATTCTTAAGACTGACAACTACAGTTTTCCAGATAGCAAAGAGCATATTATTATTATTATTGTTGTTGTTGTTGTTGTTGTTATTTTGAGACAGGGTTTCACTCTGTTGCCCAGGCTGGAGTGCAGTGGTGCCATCATAGCTCATTGCAGCCTCAACCTCCTGGGCTCAGGTGATTTTCCCACCTCAGCCTTCCAAGGAACTGGTACTACAGATGAGTGTCACTGTGCCTGACTAATTTTTAAAATATATTTTGTATAGACTGGGTTTTGCCATGTTGTTCAGGCTGTTCTTGAACTCCTGAACTCAATCAGCCTCCCAAAGTGCTGGTATTAGAGGCATGAGCTGCTGCACCTAGCTAGCATATTAATTTCAAATATTATATGTAAATTATAAGAGATGCTTGACGGAGTTTCTTTAATCAGTAAACCTGAATATTTCTCATGTACTCCATGTATAAGGCAGCTTTCCTGACACATTCTGACAGATGTGTGACAATATTTTGTATTTAGGACCAAACAATAGCCAGATTTAGTAAAGCATAGAATGACTAGAAATATGAGATACATCTTAAAATTTATTTCCTTCCAAGAACCCTTACTGGAGAGCAAGATGACTTTTTGTTCTATCCGGTTGAACCTGGTTGCAACCACCAGGTTTTCCCAAATAAGGTTACACGTACTTTTTGGGCTATAACACTGTATATCTGGAGGTGATGCAAATGCATGTTATAATAAACACAGTATTTCTTCTTAGTACATTACCTTTTACTGGACAATTTCAGAAGCATAGATTAAAATTTTGAAATATTGTATTTATATTGAAATAAAAATGATCTATCATATATTTTAATGCAAATTTTGATGATTAAAAAAGATAGATGATAATTTCATGAAATATTGTATTAGTGGTGGCAGCTCAGAGTAAGCTCCTGACTTCTAGGGTTTGAGTTCACTCTCTTCTCCCTTTAAGGGAATATCGGTAAAAATATCTAAGATGAACAGCTTTAAAGTCCTAATCAGATTCAGATGATTGATCCACACAGTGAAGTATTTCTTGAGCTCTTATCAGTGCCATTAATCTGTGCTAGACAGGTGGGTAGAAAAGCCATTTGCAAGATGTTTATTTTCTTTGTTCCAGTCCTCTAGGGTTACATTACAGAGGTAAAAGACCACCAAGTATGTTATAAATGCCAACTATCGATAGTTTAATACGCCTGGTATATATAGCTTGATAAAATTAGATTTGATCCCTATGTTAGAGTAGATCCTTAAGAGAAAGTTAATTGGATGGTATAACTGGGAAGCACAGGGATGAAGCTGATCAGAGGCATGGAAGAATCCAAAGAGACCTGACAACATCTTTGGGGTTTTATTCATTTTTTTCTTTTGGCTCATATTTTATATGTGGTCACACATTTACCTACTGTACATGCTTTTTCTGGATTTGACAGAGAAAAAAATAGCTACCAGGCATTTACAAATCATAATAATCTAACTTAGCAGCCCAGGGGAATGGGACTTTTTTTTCACATAGCCTGTGTATCATCTAGAGAAGGAATCTACTTGGTCCTACTTAGGGCAATCACTTTTGACACAATCATGAGGTGTCTTCATTTGTTCCGTTTGTATCATTGACCACACTGATGACCAGGTGCAATGTTTCCTATCAGAGGTAGATGGAAGAGAGGGTGAGAGAGCGAAAAATCAATAACTACCACTCTCAGAAATTTCTGTAGACAGTTATTGTGCTGCACATTTATTTTGTTTGTTTGTTTAAATCAAAGTAGTGGTATTGAATAACACAGCAGAGTCGAAATGACCCGAATTAATGGCCAAGATATTTATATGTATCTCTTTTACATCTGTGGCATACTCAAATTCACTGTTTTACCTGATAAGAAACCTCCTTCTTCAGTAGGCAGCATAATTTATTGTTGGGTAACTTTTTTTCTTACAAAAACTGATAATGTAAACTTAAATCTGCCTCCTACTTCGTTGGTTCTAGTTTCACTTTTTTCAAGACATGAGCTAAACATAATTGCCTCTCTCGTATCAGCCCTTACATTTATTGGATACATTATGTTTACTCCAAGTGTTTTGTCTTCCGGTTGGACATATTCAAAACCATGTGATCTTCTGCCCTGGTCTCTTGGCATTCTGAATTGTCTTTTCTAGACGCTTTTCTAAGAAGAGAGATGCACATGTGTCTAGGAGAAAGCTGGAAGAAGAAAGGGAATAAAGAAAAGGAGAAAGAAAAAGTGGGATAGCTACTAGAGTGACTGGTTTTCTACATGTGGAAGCTAATCATGGTACAGGAGAGAGAAATTAAAGGTTGAGTTTACTGTATTTACCAATCAGAGCACATCAGCCTGGTAAGAATCTTAAGAAATTAGAATGAAAACACCCTTTTCTAACACAAAGAAGCAAGATGATATTTAAACTAGCAGGATTAAACAGATGGTATATCCCAAAAGAAGAAAGATTATTGGTAATTAAATCATATCTCAAAGTCATTTCTAATTTTTAGGTAGCTGCTCATTTAAGTCAAACTGATCCATGTCCTACTACTCTTTTCCTGTCAAATATTTATTTATTCATTAATTCATTTGTTTATTATATAGCCGACATTTCTCTACAAAATGGGAAGCACGCAGGCATTTGTGGTCACATGCTCAGTGCCATAAGTAAGATGTTGACTGACTGGCTCTCTTTGAATCTGACAGAAGAGCACTATAGATGTTCTCCAAATGCTGTACCAAATAGACCAGATTAAGCTGAAAAACAAACAACAAACAGAAAAAAACCTAGGAAAGAGTTCTAACTGTTCTGCTTTCTTCCTTCTGACCTAAGGTTTTTACACAGTAACAATATTGTCTTCTCCCTAGAAAATGCATATATCTATATTATCTGTATCTATATCCATACAGAAATCATGAATTGTAGATTTAGATTAAAGGAGAAATGGAAGCTATTGAAGGCTGAAGCTATCCTATGAATCCATGAATAGAATAGGGAATGCCCAAGATGTATTCAGAGCATAGTAGAGTTGATTGTTTCAGTTAATTGTGCAAAGGAATATAGGAAATAGTCTTAAGGATGTAAATGGACAATACATTGTGGACAACTTTAATTTCTTTGCCAAGAAGTTTGTACTACATGGTATAGGTGGTGGAAGGCCATTGACATTTTCCTTGGGTGGGGGGAGTATGAAGAAGAGCATAATAAACTGTAAATTAAAAACTAGTTTATTGACAATAAGTGTAGGAGCCATTGAATAAGTAATGAAATTTGGAAGTAAAAAAAAAGATAAAGAAATACCTGTACAGGATTGAGGCTAATTTTAAATCTGGTAAATCCTCTGTGTCTTTTCAAATGTCAGAGGAAAACAAAGTATTAGCAAATGCAATATATCATTTTTGTCTCTATATTATATCTTGAAGATGCATTACTTTGTGTTTTATAATTCTTTTTTTTCAGTTTTTTTTTATTATACTTTAAGTTCTAGGGTACATGTGCACAATGTGCAGGTTTGTTACATATGTATACATGTGCCATGTTGGTGTGCTGCACCCATCAACTCGTCAGCACCCATCAACTCATCATTTACATCAGGTATAACTCCCAGTGCCATCCCTCCCCCCTCCCCCCACCCCATAATAGGCCACAGTGTGTGATGTTCCCTTTCCCATGTCCAAGTGATCTCATTGTTCAATTCCCACCTATGAGTGAGAACATGTGGTGTTTGGTTTTCTGTTCTTGGGATAGTTTGCTAAGAATGATGGTTTCCAGCTGCATCCATGTCCCTACAAAGGACATGAACTCATCCTTTTTTATGGCTGCATAGTATTCCATGGTGTATATGTGCTACATTTTCTTAATCCAGTCTGTCACTGATGGACATTTGGGTTGATTCCAAGTCTTTGCTATTGTGAATAGTGCTGCAATAAACATACATATGCATGTATCTTTATAGTAGCATGATTTATAATCCTTTGGGTATATACCCAGTAAAGAGATGGCTGGGTCATATGGTATTTCTAGTTCTAGATCCTTGAGGAATCGCCACACTGTCTTCCACAATGGTTGAACTAGTTTACAATCCCACCAACAGTGTAAAAGTGTTCCTATTTCTCCACATCCTCTCCAGCACCTGTTGTTTCCTGACTTTTTAATGATTGCCATTCTAACTGGTGTGAGATGGTATCTCATTGTGGTTTTGATTTGCATTTCTCTGATGGCCAGTGATGATGAGCATTTTTTCATGTGTCTGTTGGCTGTATGCATGTCTTCTTTTGAGAAATGTCTGTTCATACCCTTTGCCCACTTTTTGATGGGGTTGTTTGTTTTTTTCTTGTAAATTCTTACACAAAGTATTACTTTATTCTAAAAAATTTTCACTCATACTCAGGCAAAACATTTAAAGCAATCTTAGGAATTAAAGGATCAATTCTACAGTTTCATGTATATATAGTTATAGTTTGAGGCTATGTATATGTGAGGTCAAAAGTATTTTGATGAAGAGATTTAACAAGGTTACTGTTATGAGGAGAAAACTTGTGATTTTCATCAGTGACCTTAGAAATATGCCAATTATCTACACAATTAGGATTATGTATTATATCTCTTTAAAAAATAAGCTGCAATTTAAAAATATAAAGAGTGTATGATGGGAAATTTCATTTGTTATTGTATTGCAATGAGCAAACTATGGCTCACATGCCAAATCTGGCTTACTGTCAGTTTTGTAAATATGGTTTGTGGTAGGATAGCTATACTCATGTATTTATCAATTGTCTATGGCAACTTGATGCTAAAACAGCAGATTTTAGTACTTGTAATTAAGACTGTATGACCCACAAAGCCTAAAATATTTACTATCCAGCCCTTTGCATACAAATTTTCCTTGTCCCTGTCTTATATAATATTCTGTTCTGTTGAGCTGTTTATACAGAAAAGTTATTTCTTATTCAAAACAAAAAAATCAAAGAGAAAATGATGACATGATGAAGAGTATGATTGTTGATAGAAATACATCAGACCAATGTCTAACATCAATCTTATTTGGAAAAACAACTTTTTCAGTGAGCTGGGAAAATAATGATGATAATGATGCTTATAAAGAAAGGTGCTGGCCGGGCGCGGTGGCTCAAGCCTGTAATCCCAGCACTTTGGGAGGCCGAGACGGGCGGATCACGAGTTCAGGAGATCAAGACCATCCTGGCTAACACGGTGAAACCCCGTCTCTACTAAAATACAAAAAAAATTAGCCGGGCGAGGTGGCGGGCACCTGTACTCCCAGCTACTCGGGAGGCTGAGGCAGGAGAATGGCGTGAACCCGGGAGGCGGGGCTTGCAGTGAGCTGAGATCCGGCCACTGCACTCCAGCCTGGGCAACAGAGCTAGACTCAGTCTCAAAAAAAAAAAAAAAAAAAAAAAGAAAGGTGCTTAACAAAAGTCTCAGGGTGCAAATCTGTGCCATGTTGGCCTGCCCTGACTGGTAATCTCAATGTACTCACCTCATGGTGAGATGAGGGATACCACACAAATTTTCCAAACAATTCTAGGATTGGCAACCCAATTGTCTACAGGGTTATGGAAGATTTAAAAAGTCTAGACATTCAACAGTGAAACAGAATTCCAGATAGGTAGGTCATTTAGATAACGTGAATGTGAATAAAATTACACAAACACATAGCACATGGAAATTATGTATCATTAAGATCAAAATCATGAAGAGAAGAATTGGAAAAAAAGTGGGGAAAGAAATTGGGTAGGATGAGTACAGAATCATGAGAACAAGCTGAGTAATGAAGCATATAAAGTTGTAAAAAGTTGTAACCTTGGTGTCCATGAGACTTTGCAGTAATCTAAGCTGGGTGAAAGGGTCAAACATTTTCATCAGCAATCTAGCCAAATTCTGTACAATTTGATGGTTGAATAAAATTACCCAACATCTCACAACTAGTAAATGGCAGGGTTGGAAATTAAACTTACATCTCTGGGATACAAAACACTATACTTTTAACCCATTGAAATAAACCACTTCCAAATTACCTCAAACCCATTGCAGCATCTTCCAATCTTTTGAACTCACAGGCTTTGATTTATTTTTCTTCTGGCCACTGTATACTTTCTCCAAATCAATCTGTTCCCAGGAAACAATCAGGTCTCAGTTCCACTGCAATGAGTATGTTTTACTCTATCCTGGAGTGTTTGGCTCTTCAACTTCTTCACCACACATATTGGTCAGCTGATGTTTCATGACTTGGTTCTCAGGTACCAGGAGCAGAAGCCACTGGGGTTACTGGAGTGAGGCCCAGAAACTTCTTGAACCTGGGATACACCAAAATCAACATAAGCCAGGCCTCTGTTATGTTTACTCTTTCCTCTAATTTTCATAAATGATAAGGATAAAAGTATTAATGCATCAATTTCTTTATTTAACAGCTATTTATTGAATGCCTACTCAAATTTAGGTACTACTGAAGATTCTGGGAATTTAGTGAATCAGAAAGAAAAGAAAAAAAACATGTCTCTTCTCATAAAACCTAAATTCAAGAGAAAAAAATAGGTACAACGCAGATAAAAAAAATACACAGATGAAAATGTAATATTAGACAATGATAACTTCTAGGGAGATGATTAAGTATTGTTTCAGGGATTGGAGTGCTCCATTGTTCTTCACTGGGGTACTCGAATTCCTAGGGCATATATATACACACACACACATATATATGTGTGTGTGTGTGTATATATTTAATATCCTAGGGCATATATATAATATATATTAAATAATATTTACTATATATATTTAATAGATTTCATGAACTCTTTGAAATGGTATAAAAAATTCCATGTCTGTGAATGTGTGCAATTTGGGCAGAAAGAGTATCTAGCATGCATTCCAGTCTCAAAGGAATATGGGACTTACAAACGGCTTAGAACCTTTGACTGATATGAAGACCCTTTCAGAAGAGGAGCTATTAAAGCTGATCCTTCTCTAGCCAGGAGAATCTATGGGTCAAACATTCAAATCAGGATACAGAGCAAGTTCCTAAGGCAGGAACAAGCTTGGTGAGATGTATGTGAGTAGAATAGTGAATTGAGAAGTTTTCAGATACAGGTAGGCAAGTGATGGTACAAGGAGCTTTCTTTAGATGGAAGTAAGAAATGCAGATTCAAAAGAAAATTACTGGGAATTCATCACAGGAGTTTATAGGGCACTATGTGATATTATTTAAAAATATCACTTCTTGTGATGAGGTTGTAAGAAAGCAAGAAGAAAAGTGCAGAACCCACTGAAAAGTTTCTTCTCAATAGGGGAAAGATAGTGGTGGTTTTCGCCAGAGTGCTAGACATAAATAGACTTGTAAAAATTCCAAAATATCTTTTGGAAATGAAGATAAGAGGTATTTCTTTGGAAACTGAATTTCGTTTTTGTAATGATGTGTTTGAGATACCTATTTTTCAACATGCAGCTAATACATATTTTGGTTAAAAGTTAAATGATAGAATTTTGAGTATTAAAATTAAATTTGATCAAAGTCAAATATCAATATAATTATTGGACATAAAAAATAAATTTAGAATTGTGTCAAAATCGTATATTGCTACAATTTTTAGTTAAATTTCAGTTCTTAATTTTTTAAAGTTTGAATTTAGATGGCAATTATAAATATTTGCCTAATTTGAAGTGATATTACTGCAGGAGTAAGTGTTTGTTGTAGATGATTTTACTCTAATTTTTAACATTTTTTTCTTATTTTTATAAGGAGAATTTACTTACAATGATAATTCATTTAATTATTTAGTTTTTTTCTCTTTGTTGATATTTTGAGAAAGTGGGATCGAAATTTTGCCTTTCATTCAACCTCCATAAGATGCAAAGTATTTCAAAGATGTTATTTTTAAAGACTCATGTCCTAAATATAATAAGGTAATTTTAATTGTGTGTACTTTTAATGATTACACAGTGTTTAATATCATAATATTGAATCTGCTAAATATTTTATAAACATCAGAATTGTGATGAAATCTGATTTTGATCATTCTGTTTTATACTACTTTTTAATTTGTATAGTTAGTTTTTTGGCTCAAAAGATGGTATATTTTGTTCTAAAATTATGTAATCAAAACAACCTCTTATTATGTATATGAAATGTTAATTGGTTAATGTATTCAACTATTTCAAATTTCTTAAAATTTTACATAAAACTTATTGTTTTCAAAATCAATATTTATTATAAGGATTTTACAGTTACATTAATGAATATAAAATAAGTTCAAGTAACGTACCAAGTACACAAGATTCAGTAAGTATATTTTTAGATACTGTAGATTTCAGATATTGACAAAAATTCAAATTACATTACTTCTTTATGTTAGTAACAGATAGAAATAGATAAAGATAGGTATATTATGTTTTCACCAGTACATGAATGATGATAACTTATACAATCACCTGATAATTCTCTGCACATATGATCAAGTGTGCCAGAAAGAAGGTTGAAATATATAGCTATTCAACCTTTTAAAGCCCAAATTAAAACGTATAGATAATACATTATGGATGTGCTTTTTATTAAAAAGAAATAAGACTCAATGGGTACAAATTCATGGGTTCCAAAAAAGACAAATAACTAATGAATAAATATATATTTTTATATTTAAAGAAATCAGTTTTTGATTAACCAATCAACTCTTCTCCCAAATACTTCGGTTAATAGGGTTTCTACGCTATTCTGGAGCCTATTGGAGAATTAATAAATGCAACACAGTGATTCTTCTTCCTCTTGCTATAGCCACATAAACATATGCTAATAAATATGTTAAAGAGAGACTCAAAGAAAATATCATTCAGTTTCTCTTGGATAATCTCTTACCTATCCTCAGTTCACACTGCCACAAGATCAAGATTGTTGATTAGTGTGCTCTGCCAAATGTGAAGTTTGTCCTGTTCCCATGTCCTCGTAAGGCCAATATTCTTGGGGGAGATAACTACATATATTGCATAGGTTTTAAGACAGGTGATGTTAAACAGATTATCCAGTTGTTTTTTATTTATGTCCTAAGCCTTAGGTGAGGATGTTGCCTTGTACTTGGGCAGGTAGGACTAGGGGTTAAATATTACAGGCCGTGTTTCACATCTTATAAAACATAGTCAAGTTCATATCACACTGATGGGACCTTAAGATCTGGGAGGTCAAGACAGAGGCTAAAAATATCCCTGACCTCCAATATGACTTTACCAAAGTTTGACATGACCGACAGTAAATTGAATGCAGTGTTTCACCTAGTTGTTTGACAGCTTATAGTAAGCTATAAATTCTGTAGAAACCCCAATTTCTGTTATCTCAAATATATGATTACAGTGTAGAAAGTGATAGGACCCTACCATCATGCTATTTCATGTGAAGAGAGAGTATGTATCTGGAAATCCATGTGCACTCACACATACAAACAACAACCACCACCAAAAAAACCCTTTATGTGTGTTTACATTCTAGTTTAAAAGAGTAAAAGATTCAAGACCAGGAGCGTGGCTCAGGTCTATAATCCTAGCATTTTGAGAGGCCTAGACCTGAAAATCACTTGAGGCCAGGAGTTCAAGATCAGGCTTAGTTAACGTAACACTACCCTGTCTCTACAAAAGAATTAAAAATTAGCTGGATGTGGTGGGGCCTACCTGTAGGCCCAGCTCAGCTACTTGGGAGGCTGAGGCAGGAGGATTGCTTGAGCGTAGGAGTTTGAGGCTGCAGTGGACCATGATTGAGCTACGGCACTCCAGCTTGGGTAACAGAGCAAGACCCTGTCTCTAAAAGCAAGTTCAAATTATATGAGAAAATTGTTCATTACACTGAATTTTTGCAGAAAGCTTTTATTCGAGCTTGCAGAAAGATAATTAATATTTCTACTTTTTAGCTCATTCCTGAAATATAATTGTTCAGAAAATATTTTTTCAACTGACAATTTTATTTTGTAAAAACAACTGTTTTTTGAAACTTTAAGAAAAAATAAATGTAATTTGTTTCTTCCTCTCTTTTACTTAGGATCAGTTTATGTCATTGAAGTATGTAGTTTGTTTCTTCCTCTCTTTTACTAAGGATCCATTTATGTCGTTAAGTAAACACCTGATAATAAGTCTATTTGTAAGCATGGAAGTGTGCTGGAAAGAATGTGATCCACAGAGACACATACTGATGGGAAATTACAAGGTTTGTGGAAGAGTATTGATGTTTCCTGTCTCGGTGAATTCTCTTTAGTAGTTGGTCATCAATGTACTGAAGTGCCTTGAGAAATTTTCTCAAACTTCTCTTTGTAGATTTCTGTCTGATTAGCTCCAGACACTTGGACCATTACTGCAAGATAGTTCTCTAGTTATTCATGCTGACCATGGCATGCATTAATCATGTGGTGAGAGACAGAAGTTATTATTAAGTGACAGCTTTGGAAGATAATAGAAAGATAAAATGTTACATCTTGGATTATCCTGTGTCCAGGAACTACCGTCTTCCTATTCTCTATCTCAGAGCCTGCATGATATGGGGTGGGGATGGAGGTGGGGGCAGAAACACCTAATAAGGTGAAGAAGTAAAAGAGATAAATGGCAATATTACTTCATGTACAAGCAAACAACAATTCAACCCAATCTCTCAACCTTGGTTCCTTCACTTTTTCCTTCCTGCTCTGTATTTTTTCTTCCTTCCAGGAATCCTAGGTTGAATCCAGTGCTTTTCACCTTAATTTCACTGTTCTTTAACTTGTACAAAGTATTCAATTTCAAATCCTCCCAGAGTATTGATTTTTGATAGGTCAGTTATAGGCTACATATGGATTTATTTTTTATCAGGATAAACACCACGGCTAGAAACATACAGTCTCTTTCTAAATGTGTACTTTTCAGGGAAGTCAGAGGTTACGTTTAGTATGGGTTTCTCACGTGAAAACTTAGTTAAGCTTTAACTCATAAAAATATTTACTTTCAATGATCAAGTAAACTGGAGATTCTTTCTGAAGCTGTCTCATGCCCTTGCATTGGGAAGCAAATGCATTCTTTGTACAGCAAAGATGAACAATATAATCCATTTCCTTGTTCTTTGTCATAAAATTATGAGCACCACAGTTAAGTCCAGAAAATATCATATTCCATATGCATTAGCTTGTTAAAAAGATTGCATCCATGGGTATTTTTTAGTACAAGTTTGCTAAGAAAAATGAGCCTAAGGTCTTTTAACATTCATAATAGAAAACATAGATAAATTACATAATATTGTAAGCACTGTAAAGCAGGTAAAAATAATGGCCATATATATTCTCTACTTACAAAGTGAAAGTGAAGGAACAAGTTCCCTTTAGGGGAAGCCCAACCCACTGGTAAGAAGGATTTTCAAAATATTTAACATAATATTGAATGCTCTTATTAAGTATTATTTTTACTAGATACAGTTGTTGCATAAAATGAGTCTTTTTCTGTGGACACAGGAACGTCTAGCTGGTCCAGAATATTCTGGATGCAATTGTTGGCAGGATCCCACCAGACACAGAATTAATTACTCATGTACTGTATAAAAAATGAAGTTAGATATCAAGAAGTTCTTAGTTTTTAATAGTGGTTGATTTATGCTCCTTTAGGTGTCTTAATTTTAAAGAAAATATAAAAAAAAGGAACAGTTAATATGCTTGACTTAACTTTGGAAAATTAGTACTCTTATGTACATTAGGACTCTGAGGTGCATTCACACGTATTCTATTTTAAAGGACAAGAAAAATTCTTGAAGGCAGCTGTTGTTAAAAGACTAAAGTCTATTTTTAACCTAAGGATATAATCAGTAGTTAGAAAAAAATATTTATCTACAGAAATGTATCACATAGTTATTTCTAATAATAAAAATTGAAAGAACACAAAAACATGGTAAGAACAGATTGGTTTTAAATTTGCATTCACATGATGGTACTAAAAGTATTTTTGCAGAATGTAAAATGTAATAAAAATGTATTTGGTATATTGTTAAGCATGGGAAAAGAGGTTGCCCATAAGTATATCAAGATTGGCCCAAATTTCTTTTCTTTTCTTTTTTGTTTTTTGTTTGTTTGTTTGTTTGTTTTGTTTTGAGAGTCTCTGTCACCCAGGCTGGAGTGCAGTGGCACGATCGCAGCTGGTTGCAACCTCTGACTCCTGAGTTCAAGCAATTCTCCTGGCTCAGCCTAGGAAGTGGCTGGGATTACAGGTGCCCACCACCATGCCAGGCTAATTTTTGTATTTTTAGTAGAGACAGAGATTCACCATTTTGGCCAGGCTGGACTCAAACTCCCGACCTCAAGTGGTTCACTCACCTTGGCCTCCCAAATGGATGGGGCCCCAATTTCATGTTAAAACACAAAGAGTAAAAAAGAAAATATATTTTGGATAATACATGCATATTTCCACAATGGTTATTTCAAGGTGGTGAGATAACAACTGAATTTTTTCCATTGTCTATCTGCTTTCCTTTATGTTCCAAATTGAGTAAAATAACTCATACCAGTTTTGTAATAAAAAAGTAAGATAATTTTGAAAGAGTAACACATAAAAATACACCCTTAGAAGTCCATCTTTACTACCATTCATTTCCATTTATCTAGATGTTTTAGGAGGCCCTAATTTTTCCTTTCTGTACTATAGGGCAATTATGTGAACAATTTCTTTCCATTTTTTCCTTTCCATAATCTGATTGGGAAATCCAATCAGATTGCTCCATTAATTTACTCAAATCCTACCATCTTGTGGCTGTTTATGAAGAGACATTTTAATTGCAACTGATGAGAAGAGAATTGCAAGGGGAAGAGCAAAGTGAATGGAGAGGATATCAGAGGAGAGGAGAAAATTAAGGAGAATAACAAAATAAGAGAGTTTAATATGACTTTGGAAACCAAGACTTTGCTGTGTCCATTGAAAAACACTCATTTTATGCAGCAACTGCATCTACTAAAAATAATAATTAACTAGAGCGTTTTATATAATGTTAAGGATTTTCAAAAAAACATCTTACTAATGGGTTCAGCTTTAGAGTTAGATACTTGAGGGAACTTGTTTCTTCACTTCCATTTTGTAAATACAAAAGAAGACATGGTCCCCAGAAATTAATGGCACTGCTCAGGTCCTTCAACTGCCCAATCAGTATGATTTGCCTCTAGTCATGTCTATATTTTACACTGAAGAATGAGGCAAAAGTAACTCCACCACCATGTTCTGGCAGCATCAGTTTTATTAAGAAGGTTTGTTGTATTTGGGTTTTAACTCTCCTCTATCAACAGAAACCAGCATTTTATTCATAATAGATTTTTCTCATCCAGGCTCATACCAGGATAAGCCAGAAAAATTAAACTGAGAATTTCTATCTAAAAGTAAATATTACTAGAACCTTGGATAGAAATCTTCAGTGTACCAAGAACTGTGCTTGGTACACCTTTCTAGCCTCCAGCTTCAGAGCTTTGACTTCTATTGCATCTGTTGCCACACAGGCTTTCAGGACTGAAAATGATCATTGTCAGGGCCTACAATGCAACATGGACCTGGCCAGAGATCTCTTTGTTTATGAAAAAGGAAAACTTATATCAGCACAGGCCTACAAGAATTTGAATTATAAGAATAAGAAAATGCTAAAATTGTCCAAGGAATATTTAGCATTAAAATAATCTTCATAAAACAGAAAACAAGATTAAAATATAACATATATTTTGAATATATTGACAGACCTTGCTTCTGTCACATGATAAGTGACCAAAAAAGATATGTGGTGCAGAAAAATGAATAACGTAGTATCTGAAGCTAATTTTTAGTGGCAGATATAAATGAAAAACAATTACAGCAACAGCAAATACAATCAGCGATACTGAGGATAAGCTTTAAGAGAAACAAACAGAAACAAGAGGAAATGAACAACAAGATAAAAAAAAGGGGATCAACATGGAATATGGATCACTAGATCGTGCGGTACAGTCCAAAATGATTTTGGTCTCTAGAAGAAATATTGAGGAGGAGGAGAAGGAGGATGAGGAGGAGGAAAAAAAGGGGAAGGAAGAGTCACTACTAATAAAAATAAAATAATTATGTGCTTACCAAACATGGTTTATACTTAAATGTATTAAACATAGAGAATTATCCTCAATGTAAGAGCAAAATGAGGGCAAGTGTGATCACGATAGTGGGAAAGTGAAGAAAACTTAATTCACAAATTGAGAGGCACCAGTTAAGATTTAATCACAACAAACACTAAATTAAGTAATGGGGCTACATGAAGATAAACAAGTAAGTAAATATTAAATGTAATAAAAGAGTAAGCAAAAATAGAAATATAAATATTATAAGGACAATTTCATAATGCAAAAGAAACACATGACTCAGATATAAATTTACTTAACCTACATGAATCAAAAACATTTGATAACGTACAAGGTGAAGGCCATTTAAAAATGTGAAGCTAAACAGAAACAAAATTATATCAAATAATGTTAATTCATACCTATACATATATTCATAATTACATGAGCATAATTACAGATATATCAGGCAATCTTTTCAGTTGATGTTTTTCTTTTTGAACATTTTCTTTCACCTTTCCTTTTCTTCTCATATTAACCCTATATATCTCCATTCACGTTATTCACCTTATTTTCCATGCTGAAAAAAAAACTATTCATATCAAAGATTGTTTTAACAGTTGCATGATATTCCATAGTAGATATGTACGTAACTTACCCAGTCATGAACCTATTGATGATTGTTTCTTTTGCCTGTTTTTTTCTTCTGTGTACAATTTTGCAACAAAAAACTTAAAACATATAACTTTGTATTTTTATTATTTCTGACAATCTTAGCGGTAGGATTAATGAATATATTTTTTTCGAGTGTTTAGTATACTTATCTGATTGCATTCCAAAAAGGCTGTTTCAATTTAAATATCCACAAGCCATTTTCCCCACCTGCAATAAGTGTTATTGCTCTTTTGAAATTTTTCCCAGTCTGATGGTTGTAAAATAATAACACATTTATGTTTGCATTTCCCCAACTACCACTGAGTTTTGAGTTTTTGTTTTGTTTTGTTTTGCCATTTGGATTTGCTCCTTTATGAATTTTATCTTGATATTACTTGATGTTATTCTTATTCTATAGCTGACAGTGAAGCTATATTATAGATCCTAATCCTTTGTCTAAACCTTAAATTGGAATTATCTCCCTAAAGTGGAAATGTATCTATTCAGGCTTTTAAACTTTTTATAATAATATTTAAATTTTCACAGTTAAATATTATATAGGCTTTCTTTGTTAGTTTCTGGGTTTGCAGTTTTTTGGTTTTTTTTTTTTTAAGAAAATTACTTACATCTCGTATTATCAGATCTTGTTGGAACAATTTTATTGTTTTACATTTTACAGTTATCCATCCAATCTTATTAAATTGTGTTTACTGTATGACATGAGATGGATAACCTGTTTTGTTTTCATATTATTTTCATCCTGTTCTATTTTCAAGATTGATCATTTGTGCCAGCATAATTTATACTACCTTTTTCATATCATAATATATCATAGATACATATTTATATGTAGAATATTATATGTTAAACCAACAGTTCTCACATATTTTTCTGTAAAGGACCTGATAGTAAATAATTTTTATGCTACATGATCTTTAACACAAAGACTCAATTCTGATATTATATCATGAAAGGAGCCATAGGATATATACAAATAAATGAGCACATTGTGTTCCAATAAAACTTTATTGATGAATACTAAAATATTAATGTCATACAATTTTTATTTTTCATGCTATATTTCTCTTCTGGTACTTGTTTTTCAATCAATGAAAAATGTGAAACCCATACAAAAACAGGTAAAAAGCAGGAAGTGGACCATGACCATACTATGCCAACCCTAAGAATATATTCACCAAACCTATGACAATATCATGTTGATTAGATCACAATGGCTTTGCAGTGTGCTCTGGTATCAGATAAGGCCATTCCTCCAAAGACAGATGGTCTTTTATTTCTACTTTTCTTGGTTATACTGGGGAATTGCAATAACATTTTTTCATTGCAAAATAAAATAAAATATTTATATATTTATATATTAAGTTTGGAAACATTTACTCTAATATTTTGTTAATTTATTAAAGAACATTAAGTTCCCATTTGTTTAGAACTTATTTTTAACCCATCAAAAATCATAGTTTGAATATATATATTTTTTCAAATTATCTACAAAAATATTCCCTTCATTTGTGCTCATCTGTATTTACATAATAGGAAAATTATTGATCTTGTATTCATCAATCTTCCCAAATTCATCTCTTAATATTAGCATTCCTTTAAATGCAAATATATTATCAAAATAAAGAAATATATGTTCCTCTTGAATGCTTATATCAACTATTTCATTTTCTTATATTATTATATTTACTAGACTCCCCCAAGTCAACATTTAATAACATTGTACACTAGTCATACCAATACCAATCTTATTTGTGATTTTAATTGATCACTGTTTCACTCTTTAGGGTAATATTTTCTGTAAAATTTTGTTATTTTGATTTTATTGTTTTTAAACAATTTTATTTTATTCAAATTCTATAGATTCCAATGTTTTATTAGAATGGTATTTTTTTTTCAGTTGCTTTTTCAGCATCTATTAGAATTTTCTCTTTTAATTAGTTAACTTAATGGCTTATTTCAATAGGTAGGTATATTCACTGAAAGGAGGCTCAGAAGGAATATTCAAAATTTGAAGAGATGGCCTGTGGAGATATGTGAAGCAAGGAGAGGAGAGGCTGCTTCTGCTCAGCAAGTGTTATTTGAACTACCTATGTTCCTACTTCTTTAGGAGCTGTGAGTTAGGTAAAGAAGTGTGAAGAGTCCTCCCTGCCCTTGAAGCAGGGAGCATACCAGCATTTGCCATCCTTTAGGCAGCAAAGACTAGGAAAGAGGGAGGCATCAACCAGGTGAAAAGATAGGCTGTTGTCTGTCTTGCTCTTGCACTATATAACCCACTTGGGAAGACCCACCATACCATTAACTACTCATGAACTTGCTATAGGCTCAAAAGCTGCACCTAAGCCATATTGGGTAAGTAAAGAAAATACATAAATAAATAAAACACAGGTTTAAAAAAAAGAAACAAATTTTCCTAAGTATAAAGAGAAAAGAACTAAAGTATATCCAAAAGATATGGTCTCTAGTAAAACAGTCACTAAAATAATAGGTCAGATAACAACTAGAAAATATATATTATATAGAACAATTAAGAAATCTTTCCGCAAGGCACAACATTCTGTGAGAAATATAAAATTTGATTTTCCAAGTAAAATATTTAGTGGCTGAAACATGGGGAAGATAGTTACTGTTGAGGTGTAGTTAGATGTGTGCAAAAACAAGTAGTAGAAATATCCCTGTATTAGTCTGTTTCATACTGCTGTAAAGAACTGCCTGAGACTAAGTGATTTATAAAGGAAAGAGATTTAATTGACTCACAGTTTAACAAGGCTTGGGAGACCTCAGGAAACTTACAGTCATGGTGGAAGGTGAAAGGGAAGCAAGGCACCTTCTTCACAAGGCAGCAGAAAAGGGAAGTGCCTAGTGAAGGGGGAAGAGCACCTTATAAAACCCTAAGATCTCATGAGAAATCACTATCACGAGAACAGCATGGGGGAAACTGCTTCCATGATCCAATCACTTCCTACCATGCCTCTCCCATGACACGTGGGGATTATGAAGAATGCAATTCAAGATGAGATTTGGGTGGGGAAACAGCCAAACCATATCAAGCTCAAAGCAAATAGGTGAAGAGATATGAAACTCATAAAAACTGTGAAGAAAAAGCAAGAGACCTGGAAGATAAAGCTGGAAGACCCTTCCATGGGCATTATAGGAGTTCTGGAAAGCAAGGAGAAAAACAATAAAAAACTGGAAGAGAAGCTTTAGTAATAAAAATAACATGTTGGAGGTAGGATAGGGAGAGCCATTTCAAGTTCAGAAGACAAGTGGAAATAAAGATGAGTGTGGAACTTAAATGGTCCAATACTTAGTAGAGAATACTTTGAAAACACATAAATTTCTAAAAAGGAAAGCACAGAAGTACAGTTCTTGAAACAATGCAAAAACAGCTCCCATACAAACTGGGTAACTAATCCAAGTTAATATATCATCAGGAAGATCTGAAAAAGAACAGGTTTTCTTTCGTTTGCCATACTGATTAAAGGTAGTACACAGTTCTTTAGTGAAATAGAATTGGACATTATTGCAGATATATTTATTAAGCTGTATATTTTCTTAGATATAAGGATATTTAGAAAACACAACTATGTTCTCATTAAAAAGCAGCAAAATTTGACAGTTTGTTTATCTGAACATAAATCTTGAATCTACCTTCAGTTCTATATGTTTGTTTAAATCTTTGAGTATATGAAGCCTGCAGGCAAATGTGGCTCAATTCCTACACCCAATTTCAATTGCTCAAATCCTGGCCTGTCTCACAAGCTGTGAGGCCCCATTTGTTTAAAAAGCAGAAATAAGACAATGATCATAATGCTTAAAATTAAAAACAGATGACAATATTTAAAAATGCAAACAAAAAATAAAACTGAAAATAAATACACAACACAAGTAATAGAAATACACTGATAAAATTCTACATTATTACTCACAACAGTAAAAATTAAATCAATATAAAAAGATTTACAACAGCCAAAGCTGTTCATGGAAGGAAAGGCTTTTAAATATCTTCATTACTAAAATAAAAAACAAGTAATTATTATAGATTTGTTTTATTTAATAAACAAAATATATTTTAAAATGAAAATTACTTTTTTTAAAAAAATAAAAGATCAGGGTACATTGGCTCACACCTGTAATCCCAGCAATTTGGGAGCCAGAGGTGGGTAGATTGCTTGAGCCCAGGAGTTTGAGACCAGCCTGGGCAACATTGCAAAACCCCGTCTCCACTAAAAATACAAAAGTTCGCTGAGTGCGGTGGCACATGCCATAGTCCCAGCTACAGGAGGTTGAGGTGGGAGGATCGCTTGAGCCTGGGGAAGTCGAGGCTGCAGTGAGCTGTGAGTGCAATGCTGTACTCCAGTCTGGATGACAGAGAAAGAACCTGTCTAAAAAAAAAAAAAATTAGAGTTCAGACCAAGAATAAAATTAAATTTATCCAAATGTTAGTTTTTAAAAGGACAAAATAAAATAATAAACTATAGCAATTTAATCTATTTAAAATTTTATGCAATTAGAAGTGAGCACAACTGATAACTTTCATGAAAAGGAAAATGCTATGTGTGAGTATATGCTAATTAATATGGATTTCTCATTACAAAATGAAAATGACTGAGAAAGACATTAAATTTTAAAGAACTATTCTAATCAAAGCTTCTAAGAAATTCCAATTATTTTACTGACAAATTATGCTAAACTTCTAATAAGCAGGTACTACATATGGTATATAAACTATTCATCACATTAAATAATGGGGAGATTTAAATTAATTCTTAAAAACAAACAAGGCAGATTCTATAACTTGACAACGTTTGCCTGAAACCAAAAACAATGGACCAATCTCAATTTGGAACACAGATGTAAACAAACAAACAATTTAATAGGAAATACAAATTAATGACATAACAGCCCAGCTGCATTACATAGTGTTTATGTAAAGAAAAAAAGATAGCTTTGCAAAAACAAGAAAAAAGATACACATAATTATGACGTTTGCTTAGTATTTTAAAAAAAATTCTCATAAGTGCAATAATGCATGATTATTTGAGAGCATAGAGATTTGGGCCTGCCTCAAATCTTACCCCACGTTTAAGAAAGAATCACTTTCACAGAACAGTGTGGTCTGATCAGAATAGAGTTGTTTCCCCAGAGCTTCCCAAATCGTTTTGTGCCATTAAAATGTTCTATGACCCAAAACTATTCCAGAATATTATTGGTACTTTATGTTTACATAGAATATAAGTTCTTCCACGTTGACATTCATTTTACATCTATTATTTCAATGGATCAACACATAACTAAAGGACCGACTGCAAATCATACTGATTTTGATAGATTAGAGAACTGAGATGTTAACAAGCTCACCTACAGTTAGGAAATTGCTGATGTGGGGTAGATTCACTACTACTACTATCTAGTTTCCATGTGTTAGCTGCCAACCAAGTATGTTCCATGCTTTATTTCACCAACCTTCCAAGAGGCTATTTCCCAGAAATCAAGTCTCCAGAATCACATTTTCCAGAATCACATTCTTCTTCACCAAGGTTTTTCTAACAGTTCCACATTTCTTCCCATTCTTTCCCCTCCCCTCCCCTCCTTTCCTCCTCCCCTCCCTCCCTTCCTCCCTCCCTCTCTCCCTTCCTTCCTTCCTTCCTTCCTCTGTGCTGCCTTTCTTTTACATCAACATTTAGTTGTCTTTATTGTTTGAGTCACCTCTTTATTTCTTTGGATAGAGCTGAGCACAATGCTTCTCATCATAGCTGTGGAAAAAAGTGAATAATAAACATAATTATACTCATTTTTATGATACATTAAATAGTAAGAATACAAGCTAATATTTATGTACTGATAACTTTATGTCCACATCAGAATGTGAAGACAGAGATTTTCTTGTCTAGTATCAAATCCTGGATGCTTAGGGCAGTGCTTGTCCCACAGTGGATCTAGTAGGAAATACATTTGACTAAATGAACATACTCTGCTAAGAATTATACATAGATTATTTAATTTAGTTTTTAAAATATCTCTATAAGGTGTTTATTGTTATCCTTATAGTAAAGATATTCCAGGTTCAGTAATTTGCCCAAGGCCACAGTTTTCTTGAGAGACAGAATTAAGATTCAAACTCCTGTTCATCTTAGTGCCTAAGTTTAACCTCTAGGCAAGTTTGCGCTATGTGTAGTAAATCCTGGCATTAGCTAGCAACGTTTATGTTTTAGTATACTACACCATATGAGTGCCTTTGTGGGGGATCACCTTCTGTGATTTCTCTTTGTCCCCTGTACCCATAGTTGCTATCAGGCCAGCTGTTGTGAATTGACATCAGCTGTCAGCCTCCCAGCTTGTTTTGCTTAGGGCAGCCTCTTAACAGGGAAAGAGGAAAATAAGGGGAGGTGTGAGTGAACAGAACCACATTAGCTACCAAGGTGACCATGTCCTTGCATGCTTTCTCTTCTTCCCTGATCTAGTGCATTGCCTGGTTCTTGCTTCCTGGAAATGTGTTTACCCTGGAACCTGGGAGTTTCTACTAGGAACAGACCATTTGTCTAGATCTGTTTCTAGCATCCTCCCTGTTCTCCTTCATCTTCTCAGACTCAGCATTCCTACAGCCCTAATCTTTGTTTCTGTGAACACTTCACTTTTTCCTTTGTTGTAACTTTTCTCCTGGCCATTCAACTTGCTGCTCTATGCACTTGCATATGACAGTCACATTTCGTGCACCCCAAGACATTTACTCTTGTCATTAGCATTGCCACTGCTCAAAATCTTCCACAACAATTCCCCCATGGGTGGAAGGATATTTTGGGAATGCCAGCTGGTAATTAAGATGCAAAGCTGATCTCACAGCAAGGTGAATAAGAATGCCATATATTAAATACATTTCCACAGGGCTCTGGTGGTCATGCCCACTTTCCCTGGTATCTGTCTTTTGCCACTCTGTGTCTGTCTCACCCCTTCCCTCAGGCCTGTAATTTCTGTCCTTTTCACCCTCAGCAACAGGATGGGACTCCATAGGGAGTTTGCCCTTATAGATCGAAGGCTTGTGAATGTGAAGTAAAAGAGAGGCCTGCAGATTGCTGATAAACTTGCTTTATATTAGAAAAATTACCTTGGAAATGTCCGCTTTTCCTAATGCTTCGACTGCTTGTTGTACATGACAGGCATTTGCACTGTGAGACCGCAGTATCGTGAACAGATGGTGCAGCGCCACTCTTGGTCATGAGGGACGGTTTCCTAACAAAAGAGATTTTATTCTCCCCTGTATTTCTCTTGCATATTGCAGGCTTTTCCCCCCTCATCCTTTCCTTTATTTTTTCTTGGACAACATATATAGCCTTGGCCACAGCTTCATGGCATTTTGCTCATTGATCAGCATTAGCTCAGAACTAATAATAAATCTCTTTTCATTTCCCCCCACTGGGAAGCATTAGGGTTATGGCCTTGGAAAGTAAGTCACACCAGCTGGGTTATCTCTGTTGTCTGTGCCTCTAGTGGCAGGGTGTCATCATGAGGATGCATTTATGAATCCCAGAATTGTTATTCAGGTTTTTTTTTTTTTTTTTCCACCAGACAGTGCCTTGTAGTACCACGGAGCAGGTGTGTTACTCTACAGCAATGATTATAGGGAAGGAAGCCACAGCTATGACCTTTGAGGTTGAATGAGCTAGAAAAGAATTTAGTTTTATGGAGAATGTTTCATGCTTAAGATTCCTCAAACAGCTTTAAATATAATGAGTTCAGCATTGATAGCCTAGAAACTGGGAAAGCAAAGAAAGTAGCCTCCCAAAATTTAAATGTATTTTACTTGTAACTGGTGATTTGAAAAGGTATCTCTACAATATTATTTACTTTTAGAACAGAGATTGTCTTCTGAGCCCCTCTAGTTACCTGTTTTCTGATAAGTACTGAAGAATGTATTAATTTTCCAAACATAGTTTATAGATATTAAGATAGCTGTATATCCATATAACAATGCAGTCAGCTGATTGCTAATAAGTCTGTGTGAACATCCATCCCAAACAACAGGAGCCAGCATTCCTTAGCATTTACCCAGGAAAACTGTACTTCAGACTTCATGGAACAGCTGGCATTGCTAGTTTTTTGTTGTTGTTTGCTTGTTTGTTTTGAGGGGCATTGGGAGGAGGTTTCTGATAAAGACTGGAAAACATGCTAGATAAATTGTCAAAAAGCTGTAACACTGGCATTGCTAGTTTTTAAGCTTATTTATACTTTGCTCACCACACGGATGTAGCAATAATGATCATTTCTATCATTTTAGTCATCATAGTATAGAGATTTTGGTCATAATCTAGCTTATTGAGACTCTGAGGGTTAAGTGACATCAAAATTCAAATGCAGTTTTGTGGCACAGGTTGAAAAATCCTCCAAAGACTTCGGCTTCAGCTCTCTCTCCTCTAGGTCTCCTTCTGTCTGTTCATTTTCTCTCTTCCCCTACGTCCACTACTTGGTACTGTTCTCCAAATTACAAACAAGTGGACAGAATGGAGCATGGAGAGCAGGAGAAACCATGTATTTCTTTCTTTGTTTTTGTTTTGTTTTGTTTTTTGAGAAAGAATCTTGCTCTGTCACCCAGGCTGGAGTGCAGTGATGCAATCTCACCTCACTGCAACCTCCGCCTCCCAGGCTCAAGCGATTCTCCTGCCTCAGCCTCCTGAGAAGCTGGGATTACAGGCTTGGGCCACCACACCCAGCTAAATTTTGTGTTTTTAGTAGAGACAGGGTTTCACTATGTTGTCCAGGCTGGCCTCGAACTCTTGACCTCAGGTGATCTGCCTGCCTTGGCCTCCCAAATTACTGGGATTACAGGTGTGAGCCACTGTGCCCAGCCTGAAACATGTATTTCTTTAAATAGGAATAATAATAATAGTTAATTGATGTTTTGGTTGCTTTGAGTGTTAAAGAATCAGTGAACTGAAAATTTGGTTAAGCTGGGCATGGTGGTTCATGTCTGTAATCCCAACACTTTGAGAGGCTGAGGTGGGAGAATCCCTTGAGCCCAGAAGTTCGAGACCAGTCTGGGCAACATACTATAAAAAATAAATAAGTAAAGTAAAATAAATAAAGAGAATGGTTATACTGGGCAGATAAAAATGCAGGCCACCCAGAATAAAGAAAGAAAAAAAGAAAAAATAACAGAAAAAAAAGAAAAAAAGAAAAATAACAAAAAAAGAAAATAACAAAAAAGGAAATTTGGTTTTAAAGTGCTCAGTTTCTATTTATTAGGCATATTAAATGGGCATGACCTAATTATATAGTATGCAACATTTATATATTACCAGTCACAATAGTAGGATGTAGAAGAAATTGCGGAAATACTTGTACTCCAAGATAAATCTTGGTTTTTGGCAGTTTGGGGTGTTTGAGACATCCTAAAGAAAAATAAACATAGTGCTATATTAGTTGTCTTGGTAGAGAGAGGAAACGGTTCTGATCATCTAAACCAATATATTTTGTGCTCTTAATTCTCATCCAACTTTGGAATGCCTGTGAGAATGCTTTAATTACAGATTTTCCTTTTTAGACATGTTTTTCTTGGACAAACAATGAAATTCGTTTGCATTAGATAAGTAAACATCAAGTGACCACAGGGGCAGACCCAGCTTGGCATTATATTTTTGCTGCTGATAAACCCATATGCACAAATGAGTTTTGATACTACACAAATAAATGAGGATTGTATATAAAAAAAATTCAGGTAAAGCACATTTTTAGAATGGGGACATAGGGGAATAGCAAGGAGAAAAGCCAGAGACACAGAAATGTGTCAGTATCTCCTTAATATATCTGGGAAGACTTCATGGAGGCAGAAAAGAAACAAAAAAATTGTCATCTATCTGACTTTTCTTCCTTTCCCTCATGGAATAATGAAGTCAAGGCCTACACAAACATGACTTTTGATAAGGTTAGTAACCAGAAGATCTAAGAATCTTTGTGTCGCTAAGTTTGCTGTTGTCAGCAGCCTATGATATGAGCTCTAATTCAGCAGTTGGATATGCTGCAGGATTTGTTCCTTAAAGGAATGGCAGCCACCAAACATCTCATAATTAAATTACAGAAGCCTGGAAGTTTATAAAGCCTGTTAGAGTAGGCTTGGACAGCTGAAGACAGGCAAATAAGAAGCTAGAAGAGATTTTTATCGCAAGAATTAAAAAAGGAAATATGACAGAATGCCAGCTCCATCTTTCCTACCGTGTGACAGAGAGTGCCTGAGTTTTCAAAATGAAAGATCGAGAAAGATATCCCAGAATTTCTCATTTTCAATCCTATGTATGAATTGAGCTTTTTGCTCATTTATAATGGTTCCTATAACTGCCTTTCCTCCTCTATTTCCTAGAAAATTGCACTATGAACACCTGTCATACCAATTAAATTAAAGAAAAAAAAAGAAAAAGCTAATGAATGCCTCCACCATCCTCCTACAGTCCCAAGCCAGAAAACTTGAAAATCATTATTAAGCACTTCCTACGCCTTCCTAAATGCTTCCGTAATGTTCAACTGATCTAGCCAACTCAGATATGAGATATCTAAGATCAGTGGGAAACTTTTTGAAAGAGGCAGATACTTAAAGGTTTAGAATGTAAGTTACGCGCGCGCGCGCGCGCGCACACACACACACACACACACACACACACACACACCACTGCTCATTTATTTTTCTGTCATACTCCTATTCTCTGTAACTTTTCCCATTAATTAAGATTTTGTGTTTCAGAATTGAGTTCAGCCAAATTGAAGTTTTCCTGTAGTGACTATGAGAATTTTCTCCATCTTTTTGTGGAGGTTATCCAACACAGAGTATTTTTATTTTATTTCCTATCCACTAACCATGGACTATAGGAAATTTCATTCCATTAAATTTCATCTCTGGAAAATGAACATCTTGATGATAGAAGCTGATTCTGGCAGAATTCATAGATGCACAGCAGAACCTGATGCGACCGAAAGATTCAGTACATCCTACTCAATATGCCTCCTTGGCAGCAATTACAGGCTATCTTCATTTCACGGCCAAAATGGGCCTTGCTTTGCCAATTGAGGACAGGCCATGAAGTAATAGGAAGAGGACAGGGAATAAAGGCACGAGGACTGGGTTCTAACGCAGCTTTGTTTACTAGCTTGGGAATTTCTGAGAAAATTATTGAAACTCATCTGGTCTCAGTTTCCTCACCAGTAAAATAGGTCTAATAATAGCTATTTCATACAATATGTCATTAATTTGTGTACAGTGAAACACTACACAAAGTCTTGTAATTAGTACTATTAATAGAAGTAATAATAGGTTTTTATAGTGTAGAAATAATCTGAGTTAACATTACTTTTCTCTATTCAGCAAACGAAGAATCTAATCAATATGGAGAGAACTGACCTCTGGTGTGTGTCCTTGATGTTTGACAAAATGGGAAAAAATGCAACCAAATAGATTAGTTTTAAAATACTATGTGCTGACACAGAGATGAGATTCTAAATCTATTTTCCACATTTTAGCTGAAAATGCTTTACCTGCCAGAATTGGCATTGGCCAAGACTTCAAAAGCTTACTAAACAGTAATTACTACAGTAAAAATAAGTAGGCTACAAGAAAACAAGTAGGAGGGATCCAGATTTTTCTACTGTTTAGCAGATGAGGAAAAGCGGTAAAGGGATATTGTTAAGTAACTTGGATATAGCCTAAAATTTAATATCAATCACTGGTTTTTAATAAAAGAAATAAAACTGCTTTAAGTATATACTACACAGAAGTTATTCTGTCAAGTACTTAGTCTGCCATATATTGTGCTAAATAAAAAGGGGAGTTTAAAACTTGAACTGGGCATTTAGTATGCTTACAGCTGAGATGAGGAGAGAAAGAAAGCCTATGTTCTTACGAAGTTAATTAGTAATGGAAAGTTCTGTAGACACAAACATTCAATGGAAGAGATTTCATTAGTAGAAGAGAGCTTATCTCTGATGGAGGTTCTGACACAAAATTGTGTCAAAATTTTGTACCAACTGTGTGAGCTTGAACTAATTTCTTCACCTCCTTTCTTCGTCTAATTAATGGAGCCTCATATAGTTCAACAATTCCAAGATTCTAAATAGTAACATTCATAATATGATGATGATATTAATGTTTCCTGTTGGAGGAGATTGTAGTGAAGTTAGAAATAGCCTCACAAAACAGGTAAAATATAAACAGTTCCTTAAAAACCAAATGGGATTAATCTAGACAGGGGTTAGAATCATACACTGTATTTAATACATAGAAGGGGTGTTCTAAAACAAAGAACCTACTGATGAATGCAGATGTTCAGCCAAAAAAAAAAAAAATTAGCAAGGGAGTTTGGAAAATAAATTGGGACCAGAAATCAGAGGTTTTGCTTGGCCAGTTCAGGAGTTTGGACTTCTTTTTGTATGCAATGGAAAGGCACTGCCATTTACTGAATGCTCTAAAATCTTCCTGACAGATCTACTGCCTCATGCAAGTTCATTAAGTATATGTAGATGGCTTTCAAACACTTGTCTTCAAGATAGACTTTTTCTCGAAACGAAAATAACAAATCTAAGGTTTAATTGCTTTTTGAAAATCACTTCAGCATCTTGATCTCAACAAGTCCCAGACATGCTTTCTTTAAGCAAAATATAGGCACTTGATTGTGCAGTTTACTGAGTTCATGACATTTGCATTTGGGTGTTGAAGGGTTAGCATGGAAATTGATAGATGGAAATAGAGAAAAAGTGTCTTCGTGGAGGACATAACAAGAGCAAAGGAATGGAACCACAAAACATCACAGAACGTTAGGTGAGTGATGAATTGTTGTGTTGTACATGGATGTACTAGGAATGTGCATATGACTGCAGTCCTCAGAATGGACCTGCTTTGATACACAAATTAAAGATAAGTTACAGAGTAACTGCCACAGTAAAATCCAGAAAAAATCAGTGTCTAATTTAAGGAGATAACGGTTGAAGGCAATTAATTTTTAAAATCACACATATAAACAATCAGACAATTCTAGGTACTGATAGAATGTAAGTGGCAGCCAAAAAAGAGAAAATGCATTTGCTGCAAGGTGTGCAACCTGTGCACTGAGAGCTTCAGATTTGAGTTACAGATACCATAAAGGAGAATTTTGATATGAGGATGAGCCCTGTCCTCCCCTTCCATAGTAGTCAGACTGAGGTAGCAATATCTTGCAGATGTGAATTATATGTAAATTTAAAAAATACATGTTATCATAGTTTTTTAAAGAAGGAATTTATTCAGCTTTTTCAAGGTAGAATACATGTGCCATAGGAAGATCTTGTTGAAGTTTAGGTATCAAGAATATTCTACTTCACTGTAGGTGGAATATAGAACTGAAAGAAAAGAATACAATAATATTAAACATCTCTAAAAATTTGAAGTCACACTCTTTTTGAAGCTAATTTTATCCTATCATGCATCTTGCCTGTACTTCCTGTCTATAGTCACTTTGTTGCATTTGCTTTCTTGTGTGTTCACAAGAACACACACCTGAATTCATAACACCTGAATCCACATCAGTAGTTCTTCATTCTCACCACTGTGTCTCCTCCTCCTCACATTTATCAGACTCCTTTACTCCTACCATTTGTTTGTGTCAAGCTATATCAAGAAATCTGGGAAAATCAATACTTAATAAGTTACAGTAATATTTTCAATATCCTATCATCTACTTTAATGTACACATGTTTTCTGTCACTCTTCATCACTCACTAAATCCATTTTGCAATCAGTTAGATATAACTTAATATAAACATAATCCTTTCCTGAATGACCTAAAATTTCACTGCACCAGAGCCGGCTCTACTGGATCAGTCTTTTTTTGGAAGTTGGGAAGATGAACAAAATAATCACAGAAGCAAATGCCACATTCATCTCTAGTAGTCACATCTACTGTACAGGGTCTGTGACTGAAAAAGTTAATGCAGTTCTTCCTCAGTATCTACCAAAGGATTGGTTCCAGGATCCCTGCAGATACCAACATACTTGGCTGCTCAAGTCCCTTATATAAAATGATGTCATATTTGCATATAACCTAGGTATATTCTTTTACATACCTTAAATCGTTTCAAGATTGCTTATAATACCTAGTTCAATGAAAATGCTTTGTAAATAGTTGCTATACTGAATTTTTTTATTTGTATTATTTTATTGTTGTACATTTATGTTTATTTTTCCAAATACATTTGATTCATGGTTGGTTGAATCCGTCTGTGGAACCCATGAATACTAAGGTCCTACAGTACTTGGAAAAAAGATGAGTAATAATTTGGGCCTGTAATTTTTATATTCTTTCTTCACTTCAGTGGGGTTGACAGTGTTGATTATTTGCCCCAACGTGAATTGCCGGACTCATTGTTTCACCAATATACAGAGAGAAATTGGACATAAAATTTTTGGCATTGAAAACTTCAATAGATTAACTTTTTGAAATAATTTCCAAATAGATCCTAGTGTTTCAAAAAAAATGTTCACTCAATTTATATTCCACAGGATAGCTCTGCAATGTGTTACAATGGCTGTGTGTGTTTTCTGACATTTTCATTGTGCATTTGCTAATTTTTCAATTTTGCGTTTACTTTCAACAACTCTTTTATTTATTCAATTGCAAATGTAGGATATATTTACTATATAATGATTGACTAGAACAGTAAAAACCATTACTTTTAACTTGGTTACTATGACTGTATTACAAGTATATATTTACTATTAAATAATTATATTCTTATTTTTTAATGGAATGTATGTTATTAAAAATAAAAATATTTAAAATGTTTATTATAACAAAAAAGATTTCTAGTTTTTACAAGATAGCAAACAAAAACAACTTGAAAATACTTTCTAAACATCTAAAACGTTAATTAATTGTAGTCACATAAAATAGTAATGCATTGCTGAGACTGTGTGGAGAAACCACAACAAACACCTAAACAACAACAACAATAAAAATTCCACAATAAATTTCTAGATGCTGGAATCAAAGCCAGTAAGACCTAGAGATAATTGTTTTAATGGCAGATATGGTGTCAAGGGCATGTAAGCATATGGCTATTAATACCTATACAGTTAAGGAAGTCTAAGATTTAGATACGTGCAAGGCAACAATTTATAAATGAATTGCCTGGATGAAGCTAGTTAAAGAATGGGTAAGAAAAAGCTTAACCTGTCATTTGAGGAAACATGGATAGAACTAGAGGATGTTATGTTATGTGAAACAAGCCAGAAACAGAAAGTTAATACACCGCATATCCTCTCTCATATGTGGAAGCTAAAAAAAAAAAGTTGATCTCATAGATGTGAAAAGTAGGACAGAAAATACTAGAAGCTGGAAACAGTGGAGAAGGGAGGGATAGGGAGAGATTTGTTAAAGGATACAAAACTACGGCTAGATAGGAGAAATAGTTCTAGTGTTCCATACCACTGTAGGACAACTATAATTAAAGATAACATACTATATAGTTTCAAATAGCTATAAGGAAGATACTGAACATTCCCTGCACAAATAAATTATAAATGTTTGAGTTGATGGACATGCTAATTATCCTGATCTGATTACTATACATTATATGTATCAAAGCATCAGTATGTGCCCCATGAATTTACACAATTTATGTCAGTTAAAAAATCTGAAAATAAATAACAAATGAAGTTGAAACGTCTACTGAAAAAAACGTAGGGGCAAGAGCAAAGTTAACACTATTAAATAAAGAAATGCATTTTGATTTCATATTAAAGAATATTCCATGGGGTAAAATTTTTTAAATTTTAACCATTGCCATAGAGGCCCCAAGGAAACTTGTCTCAGCCTTTTCCCTGTCTTCAGATATCAAGATATTGGATCTCTGTTCCAAAGACAAGGAAATGCCATAAGTTGAGTTTACCAGGTGATAGTGTAGGTTCCTTTTCATAAATAAATGAAAACCTCTGGAGAGACAGATTCAAAGTCCAAGAAGTTCTGTATCCTCATTGAAGGTCAGTTTTAAACTTAAAAATTATTTAACACACAAAAGCGTATCTACCATAAGCAACAATCAGCAGACATCAGTAAATAATAATGTCACCTGCAACTTCTTTCCGTTTTTTTTTTGTTTTTAATTTTTAAAATTAGCATTATTGCAATAGCTGGGTCCTCCAGCACAATGTTGAATATAAATGTTAAAGGATGTTCTTACTAAGTTTTTCCTTTTATTTCAGGGGAAAAACATGTTCAATATTTCACCATTAAGTAGAAATTAAATTGCAGCTTTTTGTTTGTTTGTTTGTTTAAGATGCTCTGGATCAGCCTGAAGAAATGCTCTTCTATACACCTATATCCAGTTTGCTGAGCACTATTTATCATGAATGAGTACTGAATTTTTCAAATATGTTTTTCTCATCTATTGAAATGACTATCATTCTTTTCTTTTATTTTGTAAATGTGATAAATTAGATTGAATGATTTTGAAACTACCCTACATGTCTGGTTATGATGTATTATCTTTTAAAACTATTTTATGTATTACATTTGCTTATATGTTGTTAAACATATTTGCAACTTTATTTATGAAGATCTTCTATTTGTAATTTTTTTCTTTCTTTTTCCTTCCTTCCTCCCTTCCTTCCTTCCTCCCTTCCTTCCTTCCTCCCTTCCTTCCTTCCTTCCTTCCTTCCTTCCTTCCCTCCCTCCTTCCTTCCTTCTTTCCTTCCTTTACTTTCTTTACTTCCTTTTCTCTTTATTTTTTTCTTTCTTTCTGTAATATCTGTTGAATTTTTCTCTCAAGATTATGTTAACTATATATATGAAAAAAGTTTTCAACATCACTAATCATCAGAGAAATGAAAATCAAAACCACAATGGGATACCATCACATACCACTCAGAATGGCCATTATTATTTTTATTATTTGAGACAGGATCTTGGTGTGTCATCCAGTCTGGAGTACAGTGGTGCTTACTGCAGCCTCTATATTCTGGGCTGAAGTAATCCTCGTACCTCAGCCTCCCAAGTACCTGGGATCACAGGCATGTGCCACCATGACCAGCTAATTTTTTAAAATTTTTTGTAGAGGCAGGGTCTCCCTATATTGCCCAGGCTTGTCTTGAATTCCTAGGTTCAGGTGATTCTCCATTTCAGCCTCCCACACTTCTGGGATTATAGGCATGAGCCACTGGGCCTGGCTGGCTATTATTAAAAAGTCAAACAATAACAGATGCTGGTGAGGTTGCAGAGGAAAGGGAATGCATACACACTGTTGGTGGGGATGCAAATTAGTTCAATCACTATGGACAACTGTTTGGAGATTTCTCAAAGAAATACAAAGAGCATTACCATTTAAGCCAAGAACCCCATTCCTAGGTATATACCCAACAGAAAATAAATCATTCTACCAAAAAGACACCTGTACTCATATGCTTATTGCAGCACTATTCACAATAGCAAAAACATAGAATCAACCCAGGTACCCATCAACAGTGGATTGGGTAAAGAAAATGTAGTACATATACACCATGGAATACTACACAGCCATAAAAAACAAAACAATGTTCTTTGCAGAAACGTAGATGAAATTGGTGGCCATTATCCCAAGATTTAACAAAGGAATAGAAGGCTAAATACCATATGTTCTCACTTATAAATTGGTGCTAAACTTTTGGTACACAGGAACACAAGGATGGGATCACTAAACACTCAGGATTCCAAAGCAGGGGGCAAAGGGTTAAAAAACTACTTATTTTGTAATATGTTTGCTACTTGGGTAATGAGCTCATTAGAAGCTCAAACCTCATCATCACACAATATACCCATGTAAGAAAGCTGCCTATGTATCCCCTGAATCTAAAAAAATAATAATAAAATTAAAAAATGTTATGTTTACTTTATAAAACAATTTGAAAGGTGTTTTCTTTTCCTAAAGGACATTATGATTGGTGTTCTTATTGAATGTTTTGTATAATTCATTGGGAAAATCTGGGCTAGGAATTTACCCGGTGAGAAATCTTTGATAGTCAATTCACATACTTTAATAGGTAGAGGGCTGTTTATTCTTTCTGTTTCACCTTGTGTAAATTTTTCTTAGTGCTATTTTTTAAAGAAATGTGTTCATTTCTACTAAATTGACATGAATGTTTTTGTAACATTTTAATATTTTATGTGTATATGTAGCATCTATAGTAACCATTCCTCTTTTATTCCTGATATTATGTTTTGTGTTTTTTCTTTTTATTCTTATTCAGAATTGCTAGACATACCCCAACTCATCATTTTGTTAAACTGTTTTACTGTATATCTGTTTTCCATTTCATTGATTTAAGCTGATAGCTTTATTTTCTCCTCTTTACTTACTTTGGCTTTACTTTGTTCTTTAAGCTTTAAAAATTTGTTGATTACTTTCTAAATATTTCATTACATAACATATTTTAATTGATTTTTAAATTCTATTGTGCTTTGAGGATATTCCTTCTATACAATCATTTATTTTATTGACACACAATTAAGTAAGAGAGTGGATAATGTTGTCCTGTATCTTTATTGACATTTTTCTCTGCATCTAGTTGTTTTATCAATTGCTGGGAGAGAAATGATAAAATGTTCTGTTTTGACAATGAAACTGTAAGTTTGTATTTACAGTCAATTTTTGCTTCATGTATTTTGAAATTATGTTTTATACATTCTCAACAATTATTATATCTTCTTGATAAATCACTCGTTTTTTAATGTGAAATGTTTCTCTTTGTGTTTGATATAATGCTTTGCCTTGGAGTCTATTATATCTGATTGTAGTAGAGCAACTTCATCCTTTTTTGCTTTCTGTCTACATGCATATGGTTTCTACCCATTTACTTTCTACTGTCTGTCTTTGAAGTGTTTCTCTTGTAAGCAGTATAGAGTTGGGTCTTACAATTATGTCCTGTCTGATAATCTCTGCCTCTTAATAGAAATGTTTAGTATATTAACATTTAGTAGTAACTATGCAATGATTAACAGAAACAATTTTAAGTCTACCATTTTAAAATTTATTTTTGTTTATCTCCTCTCTTTTTAACCTCTTTTATTTTTCCTATTTTCTTTTACATTATTTGAGGTCTGCTTTTGTTGTGTTTAAAATTTGGGTTTAACTACACACACACACACACTCACACACACTTACGTTTACAATATTGCTTTTTAGTTCTTGCTCTAGGGTATATATCTTGTCAACCTAAATAACAAATAGGGAGACTCTCTAAAAGAAAATAAGATTTATTTGGGAATAATCTTTGCAATAATCCATGATGAATTATGTGCATATTCAGGGAGGTAAAGAAAAAAAAACATTTTTTAAAGAAAAAAAATGAAATATATACCATTCTTTTGAGTTAATTGTTCTTAGCTATGAAGATCAATATAAGAGGTGGTGCCAGTCTGAAATTATACAGCCTATTATTGGGAAGATGCCCTTGCAGAAGTATTTTTTTTGTATAAGTTTGTGATGACCTTTGTGTAAGGTAATGGTTTTTGCAGATTCTTTTGTGCTTGTTTGTGTTATCAGGTATTTGTACATGAGAACTCTCCCCTTGTGGACGTCCCTGGCTCTATGTGTCCATATTTTTCAACTAGCAACTCCATTTTGATTATGATGACTTCCACATTCTTACTCATGCTAGTTTCCTCTAAGGTTCAACTCCCCTCCAATTTTTCCCTTTTTATTTAGATTTGTACTGTAGAGGTATTAGAAATTTGCACTTGAGTTATTTATTTGTTTGTGTCTTATATATAGCATATAGTTATTAAATGAAGGATAACTAATTTGTTAGAGCCTACTCTCCCTGCCAGATGTGAAAACCCTAATAATGTCATTTTATGAGGGGAAAAAAAGAAATGGTGAGGATTTACCACTCATAAACTTTGTATTAAAAGATTGAAAGAACTATGAATGGACTTCAAGAATAACAGTAACCCTCAACAGAGGTAATGGAATGCTATAAGCAATATTGAATGACTAAATTACTAGAGCTAATGGGGAATCTAAATTAACATATACTATGTAATAGTAATAATAATGAATATTGAACTAGAAATAAAAAGAAATTTCAATGCTTGACATGACATGTAATATGAAAGAGAAGTTGTAAACTCTTTAGAAATAATTTCAGCTGAAAGAAGCAGAAAACCTACCCAATGGTGGCTGAATTTAGTAGTTGCTTAGAAAGCATACAGTTAGGATTAACACGTTTGATAGTGAAAGACAGTAAGGAAGCAGTGTCATCTGAAATGTATTTTGGTTAGCCAATCACAGAGCTTTATTTTGATAAGGAGGAATAAGTATATATAACTTTCAATTTTTTAAAGTAAAGTATGTGTTCTAAAAACATAAGTGTGGCCTTTAAAATAAGAGAAATAGAATGGAAAACTATATAACTCTAGGATGTAAAAATAAAATCATAAATGTATGGTAAATTCAATAAAAGACAAGAGAAAATGAAGCAACGAAATAGTTGAAATGAGGACACAGTATAAGTTGGTTTTAACAAACCAAAAATGTATTAGAAAATAAAGTAAATGTCAATAGGTGTTTATTAAAATACAATTAATTTCAGATCAGAAAATTAAAAATCAATATATCTAACTATATGCTGTTTACAAAGATACAAACCTAGATTACAGTTTATCAGAAGGACTGAAAGTGAAAGATGGGAAAAAAGCTAGTTACCTACATAATATCAGATAAAGTATACTTTAAGTTAAAAATATTATTAGGGGCAATGAGAAAAACTATCTAAAGTTAAAGTGAATGATTCCATGTGAAGATATCATATTTTTAATATGTATATTACTAAAAACATAAAAGTACATAAAGCAAAAATTGACAGATTACAATCTCTAATATTATTACGGTTATCAGTAGGATTTATCTTAAATATTCTTAACCCATTACCATCCTGAAGTCTATAGGATTTCCTTATTCCAAAGAAACAAAAAGAAATGGAGGAAGTCATTTATTTTCACAAATTGAAAATAGTCTAAAGTCAATACTACAAAAATTACAAAGGTACTAACATTAGTCTCTTAGCTAGTGAGACACAATGAGAAAATTGATGGAGCTGCAGTTTCTTTTTATCTTTTCCTTTCCCATTGTTTTCTTTCCAAAGAGTTCATTAACAAAAGGAAAAAAGAGAAAGAAAAACTAAAATTAAAACCCGGCTGCTAGGAGACACGGGGTTTACAGCGCTTTCTTACAGATTATACCCAAGAGAGAACTAAGATGAAATTGTAATATATTCTTGTTTCTAATTCACAAAGCCACACAATTTTCTTATGTCTCTGCATTATTAAAATTATCACTCCCACCTACTCTTTGAGGGGTGAGATCTCTTTTTCTGGGACAAAATTTTTTCATCAAATATTTTCTCCAATGATAAGAATTCATGTTAACTAATGGAAATAAATCTACAGTTTTAATTTCCACTAAGGTAGAAATGGCTGATATGAGACCTGAAGCCAGAGGTTCTGACTTTTATTATCATTGTTACCTATGATTCCAGGGCAATATCCACAGGTGTGTCCAGAACCTCATGAGGTAGAAACAAAAGAAAGTGGAAAAAATGATTTAAATCAAATGATAAAAGCACTGAAGTTATTGAACAGAAATTCTGAAGACTCCAAAACAAATACAACCACCTTATCAGTGTAAGCATGGTTATGATGTTCCCAGATTTTCCTTAGTTGTCATTGAAATAATCTAAATGTAAAATAATTTGGCTTTAAAAACCTCCTAGGAGAAGGAAAGCAAGAAAAAAGAAAGAGAGGAACTTGAGATATACAGGCAATATGGGACTATGGATAACAATTTCATCCATTTTACTTAAATACTATTAAGAGTTCTCAAAACTATTTGATCAAAACAGTCTGATACGTGTGTGTGTGTGTGTGTGTGTGTGTGTGTGTGTGTGTGTGTGTGTTGGTGTGTGTAGTTCAGGGTCTCTTCGACTGAACACTTTGCTTTCCTCTGCATAGCCCTTATTTTGTGTTTGAGATGCCTCTGGAAGACTCAAGATTCATCTCCCCATTAACAGAAAGGTGTGATATTGCAATCGGTCTATTATCAACGTATGCTGGAATAGAATTACTGAGTGCTGATAGATTGACTTCTCTTGCTTCCATGAGACTAGAAAAGGCTGAAGATACCCTGTTACACAGGAAAAGACTCCATGCCTTCTCCTAGCCTTTTTGTTACACTACCTCTAAGAGCATGAATTATTTTCCCCATGATGGAAGGCACACCAAAGCTGTTTCATTTCCTCCCCTACCTTCCCTTTCCACCACACACACACTGGGCACAGTTTTTGTTTTTTAAATATTTTCTAACTTCCTATCAAGTGTCCACTGTTTCTTAGCCTTTTATTTAGTTATCAGGGACCACTCTCTGGCTTTTAAGTTATCTTTTACTCTGTGTTTGGGTAAGACTTCCTATTTAGACATTCAAAGAAACAGAAGCAGAGCTTTCTTTAGATCTACAGACATTCTGAGGATGTCTTATTATTTGAGTTTGGTATGCTTGGTGTCTATGGGGATCAGGCCAGCTCATTTTAATTACATGGGGGTTTCAGTATGTAGCCTCATAGCTTATTTTGTTTTGTTTTGAAGGTTTTGAATACGGTTTCATTACCTTGTTCCCTGTTTTCTCATAGGGAAGCAGTCATTTGTAATATTTCATTGTACTGTTGCTACTTTAAATAAAGATAAAATGCAAAAATGATTGTGCTATGTAACATAATTAGGAGAAATTTTTATAGCTTATCCATTATTTACAATATTTGTCTTTTTTCTTTTTTTCAGAAATTGCTAATGAACAGGTAATTGAATGATATCAAGAAGAACATATTAAATTCTTAGCTCTAATGACAAGATTGATTTAACAAATGAAGGCCAACAGTCTAAATTGTGTAAGCAAATTCTCTCTCTAGGGAGATGATAGGATGGATAGATAGATAGATAGATAGATAGATAGATAGATAGATAGATAGATAGATAAACTTATAAAAGAAAGAGAGAAAGTGTGTTTGTGTTGTTTGATACAGGGATTTGAAAAAGATTATGAGTGTATGGGGATAGACAAGAGTTTCTTCAATTACCTGCAGATACCACCATTACTTAATGTCTTACCCACAGCTCAATTTATACATTTGAGGTTCCTGGTTTAGAATATTCAACTAGACAATTTGGACAATTTGGCTCTAAAAACTAAGGCAGATCAAGTTCCATTAAAATAAAATATGTTGTTGACTCACAAAACAAATGTCAAATATTAACACAAGATAATAAAACAGAAATTTCACCAAAGGCAGCACTTTCCAAACTGCGTTAAACTATTATGCAGAAAAAAAAACGAGGTTTCCATGGGTAAACAAAGATTGAAAACACTAAACAGAGGTGAACTGACAGACTGATTTTAAAATTGTAGCAGTCTACATGCTCTGTAATGGATTAATGTGTAATGTGGGTCAATCAAGGCATTTGGGCGATTTACATATTCTGTGTTTCATAAGTGTATCTTATAATAGAATCTTGTGCATGTGTGCAGCATCTTGTAGAAAGACTTTCTTGAACCTTTTTTTAACCCCTCTGTATTTTTCTCTGCCTCAAAAAGTAGCAGAATTGACATGAAGGACTCTGTCATCTTTTCAAATTTCTGTAAGAAAGATGATAAGGTTACCAACAGACATAATATATCAATTAAACATAGTAGACAAGAGTAGAGAATGTTGCTAGAATTTTTCCTGGAACTTAAGTGAGTTCCACCCACTCAATATTTCCTGGAGTATCTTATCCCCTGTACTTCAGTACATATAGTTGAGATCTACTGCCTTACATTCTAATTCAGTAGACCTGGAGGTTTGGAGTTTCAGCATTAGTAATTTGAAAAGGATACTCACTAAATTCTAGTACAATCCAAATTTGAGATCCACTTTTCTTGCTTATAAGATATTCAGTACCTCCTGTCTAACAAGATAACAAGGATATAATTCCTTGTTTACCTTTATCTGCAATATATGTTCCTACCCTTGCAAACTGAATTTTTCTTTCCTGGATGCTTGTGTTGCTTTTACTATCCTGCATGCCACTGACAGGAATATATGTCTTGGGAACCTGTTGTGATCATTATTTTTGATGTTACAACTTCCTTAAACTTTAGCTCCTGGGGAGCTAGACATTAGCTTCTGGGGGGAGAAAGTTTTATTCTAACATCCAAATGAAGTACTTATGTTATTATGTTAGGACTTTGTGACCACAACAAGAAAATTCCTAGTAGCTGATAACAGGATTATATATGCCAAAGATGATCAGATTTGTATCTGAGATATAAATGAAAACTGCAAGTACTTAACAAAACAATACCAGTTGTATTCAGCTTCCAGACATTGCATTACAATACATAAATCTAATGAAATATAGCCCTCAGGTTAAACAGATATGCTACCTTCAAATATATGAATATTAACCAGCCCACGACATTCTCAGTTTCATTAACTAGCGCCAACTAGTTATTTCAGCTGCTGCATATATAGGCTGACCTTCCTCAGAGACCAACCCACTTGGGGTAATAAATTGAAAACCGATGTCAGGAGAATTGCAGATTGGTTTCAACGCAGGGAATTATGGTGGGGAACATCAATGCTGTTGACAAAGACGCCTCACTGGTGTTCTGCATTCTGCCATCAACAATTCCCATATGGGGACAACAAAGAGAGTGGTCCCATCTGAGTCTCACATTCTCTCCTTCCTTTGTATTTGTTGCTTTGTCTTTTCGCCTTTTGTTTTTTTCTCCTCTATTTCATAACAAAGAGAAGTGGGACAGTCATAATACAGACAAGTGCCCTCTAAAATACAAGCTTATGAAATTGTAAAGGTCTTTCAAGGTATTTTCTTAACTCTCTATGTTTTTTCATTAGCACTAGAGTCAGTTGTAGATTTTTTATCTTTATCCGAATTAGGTTTTCTTTTAAAGAAAATGTCACCACATCCTGCTTTACTCATAAGCTCTGTCAGCTATCTACTGGAAATTATTTTGGACTGTGTAAATAATTACCTTTGGAGATTTTAAAAATTAATCATGTCAAGGTGATTTTAAATCAGATAACTTAATTCAATAGCAAGGTTACCAGTGACTGCCATTTCACTAAAACCATAGTCAAGTCTCAATTTTCATCATGCTTTATTTGCAGCATTTGATACATTCCTTTTGTCTTGATATACTTCCTTTATTTATGTTTCAGGATCCCTTTCTCTCTCTGTTTTTCTCCAAATTCACTAGTTGCTACCTCTTAGTTCCTTATCCTGGTTTCTCCTCACCTTCCTGACCTTTAAAAGCTGGTGTTTCCCAGAGTTCAGACACTGGTCCTCATCTTTTTCTTTCTTATTTATTTATTTATTTATTTAGAGACGGAATCTCGCACTGTCACCCAGGCTGAAGTGCAATGGCATGATCTCAGCTCACTGCAACCTCCGCCTCCCAGGTTCAAGTGATTCTCTTGCCTCAGTCTCCCAAGTGGCTGGGATTACAGGCGCCCGCTATCATGCCCAGCTACTTTTTTGTATTTTTAGTAGGGACAGGGTTTCTCCATCTTGGCCAGGATGGTCCTGAACTCCTGACCTCAGGTTATTCACCTGCCTGGGCCTCCCAAAGTGTTGGGATTACAGGCGTGAGCCACTGCACCTGGTGGTCTTCATCTTTTTCTAACTGCATCTACTTACTTGAGCAAGTCCATCTGGCCTTTTGACTAATCTCTGTATGCTGATGATTTCTGTAGTAGCTTCCAGAACAACTGCAATAAAAGTACCATCATTGGGTAGTTTAAAACATCATTGGGTAGTTCAAAGCTTTGGAAGCTAGAAGTTGGAAATCTAGGTGTCGGCAGGGCCATGCTTTATTTAAAGGCTGTAGGGGAAATTCTGTTTCATATCTTTCTGTAACTTCTGGTGTCCCCGACAGTTGGGGTTATTCGGCTTGTAGACACATCACTCATTCTCCACTTCCATCATCACACAACATTCTCCCTGTATGTCTGTGTCATCTTCTCTCCTTTGAAGACAGAAGTGATGTGGATTAAGAGTCCACACTACTCAAATACGACCTCATCTTGTATGAGCTTTTTACATCTGCAGTTACCTTATTTCTACATAAAGTCCTGTACTGAGTTTACAATTAGGACATAAATTTTGGGGGAATGCTGTTCAACCCAGTGCAATTTACAAATTATATTTCCAGCCTAATCTCTCCAGTTAATGCCAAACGTGTGTATCCAAATCCTCATTTGCAGCTCCACTTGAGATTTACTGGGTATTTCAAATTTAATACATTTGAATCTGGATCTCTCTATTCTGCCACCTGAAATCTGTTCTTCCTACAGGTTCTTCATCTCAATTCACAGCAACTCCTTCTTTCCAGTTAAAAACCTTGAAAATACTGTTTATCCATTCTTTGTGTATCTAGAGTCTATTTTTCCCTTGCCACTTCCTCTCTTCTTGTGATTACTTCTGAACTAGATATCCTCTTTCTGCCCTGGTCCCTCTTGAGTCTATTCTCAACCATACCCAGGGTGTAGAGTGATGGCATTAAAACAAAGTCAGACCATGCTATTCTCTGTTCAGAGTGTTCCTATAGCATCTCGTCTCACACTGAGTACGGCTAATGTCCCTTTATAAGATTCTATGAGAGTTGTCTTCCCTTCACTTCTCTGGCTAGATCCCCTAGATATTCCTGGCTCCATGCTATTCATCTTATTCATTAGGCACATTCTCACCTCAGTGCTTCTGCATTTCTTTTTCACTCTGCTTAAATTATTTTTCATAGTTGTCCCCATGGTTCGCTCCATCACCCCCTTCAAGTCTTTATTTAAATTCCGTTTTCTCCATAAGCTCTTCTGTGAATACTCTGTTTAAAACTTCACTGCCCCAAACCCTCTATTCCCCTTCCCAATTATATTTTTCTCCATAGCACATACCACTGTCTAACAGACTTTGTATGACCTATTTTGCATATTGGTGTCTCCTCTTCAGAATGCAAGTGTCAGGAGGACAGGAGTTTTATGTGCTTTATTTAGTTCCATATCTCATGCATTTGGAAGAGCACCACATATTAATACTAATCACTATTTGCTGAATGAAAGACTGAGCTGGGTCTGGTAGCAGGGAATAGGAAGATTTGAGGACTGTGTTTCAAAGCAACAATTCTAGTACCAGCTCTATTGCTTGTACAGCATTTGCTCTTCAGTGAGTCTCTTAATCTCACAAAAGTTCTATTTTGCAGACTATCCTCCATTATGTGAACCCAATCATGGAATCACTGAACCAGACTACAGAGCCACGCTCAGTCTCAGCGTGGCTGACTCAGAATTTTCTGTGCATGAGGAAGACTCATAAAAGACTAATGTTATACCACAAATAACCAAATCCTCTCCTTGCCATGGTTGAATGGATCTCATTCCTAAACTCTACAAGTATTTTTAAAGCTTTAAACAGTGATTTTAAAGCATGGGCTCTGTCTCTTGTTACAGATGTGTTTAAGTCTTAGGTCACCTTTTTTAATGTATAGGTATGTACGGTTCTAGATTGAGTTTGGACAAGAAAGAAAAAAGAAAAACACAATTGCTTCTTAGCATTTTCAGCAGGTTGAAAATCAATTGTCAGCCTGATCATCTTTATCCTGAAGAAACGGAAAATGCTACAAATCCCTTACAGAGTTTTTCAACCACTTTGCCACCAATAGGTATCTAAAGATAACATTTAAAACTATTGTTGCTTTTATCTTTTTAATTGCTTCCACTATTAGGATTTATCTTCCTGATACAGAAAAATATTTTTTCTACAGAAACTGCAATGTTTTGGAAAAGGGAAAATATTTCCCAAAGTATTATATTAATGAATGTTTATGAGTTTCAGTTCTGGCAATTCAAAAGACTCCTGAGGTATCTTTCAGAGAGCTCAATTCAACAAGACAGACATTTAATTTTACAATAAACCAGGGTATTTCATGTAAGATGTGGATCTCTTTTTCAAATGTTAACTAATTTTCCCATTCTGAACACTGATCACCATGAATTCATTTTATTTCTCATTCACAGAAAAATAGTTTGAATAACATACCTCTGCATATCAACACTATAAGAGGATTTGAACCTCTTTCAATTTTACTTGTATTATGAAAACACTGTTAATTACAGGTAAAATGAGACCATTCTAGTGCATGAGAAAGACTAGCCATTTCCATAGGATGAAACACCCACTCAATTGATCATAGAATTTACTTTCTATCAGGACCAAAAATAGGTCCAGCTGAACAACTCCAAGTAAGATTGTGGTAAATGTGATTTTTTAAACTACAGAAAATGTTTTTCCAGGGAAGAGATTTAGCATAGCTCTATCGTCATGCTATGTAAAGATAGGCTTTCTGAAAAACCAAATTTATAGATATTAATCACAGCCAGTGAGATTTTTAAGAACATTTCCTTACAATACATAAAGTGGCTTTTGACACTGCAGAAAAGAAAGAAGAAAATTTATTTCCTGTGGTCTATTATTTGTCTGCCTGTAGGAGATAAGTTAGAATCCTCTATGAACTCTATTGAGACTGTACAACTTCTGCCTCAGTAGGTGAAACATCAAGACATACATATTCAGATTTCTCAATAAGACAGATATTTAGTTTAAAACAAATTTCATTATTTTGTAAAGACAAAAAGAACTTTCCTTTGTATATGCTACTTCCATTAATTGTTGTCTTTTCTATTTTCTGTGGCACTGGAAGATGTGAGGCTACATGAAGGGCAATGAACCCCTGAAATGATGGGTTAAAAAACCATTAAGATTGTCAAAGGAAGGTGTTGAGGGTCACAGAGACAGAAAAGAGTGGGGACTACCAGGACATCCATCACTTTAAGCACACTTAGTGATGAGTTGGAAATAGCTGGAGAGACAGGAGGAAGTAACTAGAAGGACTCCTGGGTTTCTGAATTATAATCTTGGATTGGTGGTGGATCTAGATGATGAATAGAAAAGAAGCCTATTTCAAATGGGACCATATATTGTGTATGTATGTAGGCACTTACTTGGGCATATTGAACTGAAATGAGTTTGAAAAATCAGAGCAGCTGTTGACTAGACAGTTGGCCATGTAGGTCTTCAGCTTAGAAGACATGAAACTGTGAGAAACATCACTACCATATGTCTGATGAGCAAAGTCTCAGACTGGATGAGACAACTTGGCAATAAAGAGAACAGAGGAAAGACTGAAGAGGATCCTGAAGTGAGCTCTGAGAATTTCCAGTTCTAAATTCCTAAAGGGGTAACATATCTTCATCTGCTTCCAGAGTAAAACACTTTCCGTTTGGCTCTGCTCATATAACACCTCTGATAAAAAATCTTTACATATCCACAAAACAAATGCCAAAATGGTCTGACTGGCATCCATGACACTCAATGGCCTGAACTCAGTATACCATTCTAACCTTATTTCCAAAGATTCCTTTCAATGTCTTCTTAGGTCCAAAATCTTTCTTTATCTGCTCCTCTAAGATATCCTACCTCTGTGACTTTCCACATGAAATGCCTTTTGTATATAATGACCACATCCACATATCTCATTTTCTGTGTATGTTTAAACTGGCTTCAAGGCCCAGCTCATTTGTCCTTCCTAATGAAGTTGACAAGCAGATTTTTGCCTCTATTTTTCATTCTTGTAGGACACATTCTGCTTCTCATCATATCATGTGTCCTCTGAATAAAAACACCATGTTTAGTGACATAATGTACAGATGTAATATGCTTACCGTAAAGCTTAGTATGTTGCAAGTGTTCAAACATTTCAACTGCCTTTTGTTTTGTCTATCACAGTAGCATACATGTGGTCTTGGTGTAGACATTCCTATAAGTAACTCACATGGAACACGAGCTTGAGTATGTGAGATAATGTGACGTAATATAACGTAATATAATGTAGATTATATTACATCACGTTATCTCACATACTCAAGCATAATCTATGACTAAATAAATAAAGTAGGAACATAATCTACATAGTTGTGCTAGTCCTTGATATCTTTGTCCTTCTCTGAATTTTGGGATGTTGCTATCAATGGGTTCTCTTGCCTTCAGACTTCTGTTTAAGTTTGAATGGCAGGTCATTGGAAGACAAGAACAGAATGTGGTTTATATTTGCCTGGTCCATGTCTGCTGGGTTGAAATTTGACTGTGTTCCTCTTCTGAAGGCCATGACTCTTTCTGCGATTTTTTCCCTATAGTGCTCCTTTTGTTTCTAGTAATGTTTAGTATTTAGTATCTGATGTTTCTAGTAGTTTTGGATTTAATGACTATGATTAATTCGCTTAGTTAACCCATAGAGCAGAAGTAACAATTAAGGATGACATGTGAAATTGTATTTACATATATCACATAAATAATTATTTTAAACATGAGTTAATCTCATGCATTGTGATGCTACATCTGGATCTGTTCTCAAAGCAGTCTTTAAGCTAAAATCTGAATGAAATGTAAACACATTCCACCATCCTTATATTCATATTCCTATGGCCAAAATTTTAGAGATATGATACGTATGCTCATGTGTCTGAGATGCTCATCTTTATTCCAAGTATTTGACATCACATAGATTTATTCATGATCTTGCTGCTTTCACTGAGTCTCAGAGCCTTTCTTTCTCCCTTCTCTGCTACAAGATGCCTTATTTGCTGCATTCCTATTGACACCGCAGAATTTAACATGTAATTCAGAGTGGGATGTGCCTCACTGTAGACAATGGACATATTTTGAAATTAAAATATGAGATACAAATTGAATTCATCTAAATTAAATCTTATTTGAAAATGATGAAGAAAGTGTGTGATATTAAAAGTAAATATAAAATGTAAATTAATTTGAATATAATTTGAGGAAAAATTACTCCCCTATTAATATTTCTCCTATAACTTTATTTAATTTTATATTGTATTTGCTTAAAGAAAAGAATGTTTATAATTTAGAATGGATTTAAAATTAGGTCTCTCTTTTATTCTGTTCATATAATTTACCTATCATAGCTACACATGTTTCTGTGCAGTTGTAGATTAGTGTGCTTTATAGAAATTTTAGACATTTAACTACATCTCAGGACCACCCTCTGTGTATTTATAAATTATTAAGCCACCAATGAAACTACTAAGAAAACCAGATAACCAAACAAAGCTCAGACTTGCTGTTACATAAATAGTTACACAAATTTTTGGACCTTTTATTTCAGATGTAATGCAAAAAAAAGACATCTGAATTTTAATTCTGCCCCAGTATATCACAACTTCCCCATTAGGATTCTGCACTGAAAATGTCTTTATCAAATGTCCTTACACAGTTGTTAATTTTTTAAATAAAATTTATTTTCTTTTTGAATACATATTTATTTTATAATAGTTTCAAAATAAAATAACAAAGAAATTAATTCCTCATAGTGCCACCAAGTGATAACGAGGATTTTCATTTTTCTTTCCTCGATCATAATATTTATATGCAATTGTTTTTATACATATTATACTATTTTATGTCAATTCAAAGATATCCTGTTCAGTTAAAATTAAGTATTCTTGGAATTAATACAAGATTGTCAAGACACATAACTAGTCCAGTGACTTTATTTAATTGACAAAACTACTGCCCGGAGAGTTGCATAAATTGCCCAATATCCTTTAGCAAACAAGGGGAGGAACCAGATCCTCCATACTTGCCTAGAGCTGCTGCATTGCACTACATATGCAAGAACCCAGGGTTAGAATGGGAAGATGTAATGATGTAACTTTTGTTAAGATTGTTTTTTTCTTAAGTAGCTTATTTGATGTATATTTTGGACAACATAAAATTTACCCTATTCAAGTATACATTTCAACAAATTTTGGTGAATGTACTGAGTGGTGCACCCATCAACATAAATCACTTTTAGAATATTTTCATTACCCCAGTGAGACTCCTCATGCCCAGGTATGAGGAATTCCCATTCCCACCCCCAGACAAGGAAACTACCAGTCTGCTATCTGTCTTTGTAAAATTTTTGACAAGACTTTTAATTTCTTGATCTTAAGCTTATTCAACACAAAAATAAGGATAACAATATGGTCTTATGCAAAGCTGAATAAATAACGTCTGATATAATGCAAGCACAAAAATATTTCAGAATTAGTAGTAATGGTAATCTATTCATTGGCAGCACTCACAATAAAAGAAAAGAGAGTTAAAGAAAACTAAGATCCCATGCTTATTCTAGCATTTGATTTAAGGCTAGGGTTCAAATTTTAATCAATCCATCCATTATTATACTTTACCAACTAAAGCAGAATGGATTGAGAAGTATTTTAATATTTCCCAGCTTCTTCTTCACCCCCAGTGTGTTCCAAATGCTGCTATCTTTGACATTAGGCCTCAGGAAGTGATGAATCAGTTGAATCCTCATTTTTTGGCCTGATAACACCTGTTAATGGAGCCAATTAAGGCAGAGGATGACAGAGATTTGGAGGAGATGCTGACACTTGTCCAGGAGGAACTGTGCTGAGACTGCCCAGTGAAGTCCTAAACAAACCACCAAACAGCTGTCGAAGAGTAAGGATTTTGAAGGTCTCAGCCCAAGTCAAACTTTAATAAAAGTAATGAAGTTAATGTCTTTGGATCCTGTGGTTGAAGAAATGTGCCTTCTTGGATATGAAAACATCATAGCAATCCTCCTTCTCCTTGTAAGGTCTTACACTGGAGAAAAATCTACAGAAAATATCTGTGTTCTACATTCAAAGCACCTCTGCATTTAGCAGTGAATCAGGTGAGGAATGGGAGGAGTCCCTGGTGTCGATGTGCTCATTCTGTATGAGATATAACTAATAGCATGTTAGAAATCCAGTATCACCTCACTGCTTTGGAAGAGGGACTAGGGGCACCTTGGATTTTTTTCCTCCATTCTGATTAATTAGAGCCAACTCAAGATATGCACATGTTTCCCAAGTTTTTAACATGAATCACATAAATGATTAGTGATTAGTTCATAGATACTTAGTTCATGTATTAGTTCATAGATAATTAGTTCATAGATACTTCTGGCTTATGATAAGCCCCAAATTAAATATCCTTAGTCCAGACGTCCAGACAGCTAAATGTTACATGGGGTAGGGGGCGGTGGCGGGGGGAAGGAAATAATCCAAAACGTTTAGGCATTTTTTCCTATGTATTTCTCTTAACATACAGAGAGTTCTGTTTATTTGGTATATTTGATTAAGTGCGCAAATGTGAAGTATCGCCAGGAATACTACCTAAAACATTCTACTTAGTAGTGCCATATGAGAAAGAAAAACTTTGAAGTAGGGATTTGACAAGCAAAAGTGAGGCTTCAAAAACACTAGGCAGCATTATTGTCAATCCCTAAATTTTGTGATCACCCTCCTGAATTTTAAATACGCTCTCTCCCTTCTTTTGTTATACTTCCCTGATTTAAGTATCACTGGGTTTTTAGATTTTACCCCCAGCCCTTCCTCCTGTTGCCACCACCACCACCATCATACGATCTCGGCTTGTGAAAATAATACTGTTGTAACTTCTTCTGGTTTATAATTCTAAATGTTTAATTTGTTTGAAGATACTGGTTTCCACTCAAGATTTCAGTTTAAAAAATTTCGTATGGCAAATGCTTAATTAAAGAAATTAGCTAACTCTGGTTATTTGTACTTTAAAAAAAGTTCTTTCCAAAACATCAAATGAAATATGTTTCTTCTAGTTGTATGTGTGCTTATAAACAAGGAGTTGATATATATTTTTTAAATATGTGAGGAAAGAGAGATTATACTAAGAATACATAACACATACAAGTCCAGGTAGATGGGCCTTACCAAGCAATCCCAAAGAGAATGTTCACAGTTCAATCAGGAGTCTCTTCTATAATATGAAATAAATAACTGACTTACCTACACAACTTGCTTACATGCAAGTTATGCAGTCAGTCATTAGCAGTACATATCAATTTCAAAGTAGTTTTTTCTAAAGATATCTCTCCACTGAACAAACACAGCAAACCAAAGATCCAAGCCAGCCTACTTTTGCCAGTTGACAGAGGGTTTCCATTATTTTGATTGGGACCCATCATATGGGTCATAAATATATCCCAAGACTCAGCCCTTTGTTCTCTGTTCTCTCTTTTCAAGTAGATAACATCCATTCTCATGGTCTAGTCAACCTCTGTGTTAGCATTTTACAAAAAGATCCCCAGATTAAAGTTTGTACCAAGATTAAGTCTTATATCTCCAACTGTCAGCTATACATTTTCAGTGTCAGCTAACATAATTGTCTCTGATATCAAACTTACCATAATTCCTTCTAAATCAGTTCTATCTCCAGACAGCCAGGCTTTTATAGCACTCCTTTAGGAGTATCATAGGTCTCTTGTACTCCTTCTCAGCTCCTTCTTCTTTCTTTCCTTATCACCAAACTTTTCTCTCATTTGGTTTTCTGTAATGGCCTCTTGCAAGCTTCCTTGACTCTAGGCCATGTCTGTACTTCCATATTGTCACCATCATTTTATCTCTAATGTGCCATGTTTATTAGTTCAGTGTCAAAGTAAATGCAGTTTTTGCAATTATTTTTAATATTTACTTGGTTTTTCATTCATTCATTGATTCATTCATGTCATCACTTCATTGAACATCAATTATGTGCCAGGTTTTATGATGGATGCTAGGTTTTTTTGTTTGTTTGTTTTTGTTTTTTGAGATAATGTTCTACTTAAAGTCATCCATTGGTTATTTAAACCAAATTGTTATAGTTGACTCCACCATGGATTTTCAACTTTTCTGTTGATAATTTCCGAATCCATCTCCCTTCCATGAATAGACATGCTCTAATATTGTCCCTCCTTTGGAAAGCTAAAATCAACTCCTCTACTAATCCAAATATTTTGCTTGTATAATTTTTTAAAACAATGTGCATTATATTTTTTTATTTTTGTACTCTTTCTTTACCTCTAGAAAAGGTTTTGTCTTTTGTCCCTTGTTTAGCCACTCAAGAATCATTTATTTTCTTTCTCCAACTCCTTTTTTTATTTCTCACATCCCCTCTTGCCCTCTGAAGTTGTATTTCTGTTCATTGGTAGTGGGGTACATTGCACTACAAGAAATAATTTCTTGATGACTACGCAAGGCATATGTCATGTCCTTTTCTCCTCCACAGTGTAAACATACTCAGTGCTTTACAGTATTCAATATAGAAGAAATATTTTATACATCTATTTTCTCCTTTCTGTTTTAATTCTCTCTCTCTTGTTTTGTCATCAAAATGCCCCACCTCGATTTCCTCACCTTGGGTGCTCTTACTATATTTTTAAGACTATATGACCAGAAAAATATTTTCAAAGTTTACAAACTGCTGATCAAATTTGGCCCCACAGTCATTGGTTAACCACATATTTCCCCAATTCTCTTTCACTGAGATGTTCTAGTGCATTTGTTTGTGTGTGTGTGTGTGTGTGTGTGTGTGTGCATGTATTTTAAATATAGTATTACACTGCCAGTAAGTATTATCTACTTGCCCATATTATCTTAACGTGGACATTCAGAGATGGCAATTAAGAGTTAGATTTGATGAATTATGTAAAGAAGTGACTGGAGGGCAAATCTTAGGGAGTGGAAATCAGCACTCTCAATTTCCATTCCTCTTCCATCCTAGTGGTCTTTCAGTGGACCCTATTGCCTTCTGAATTCAGTGATCCACTTGGCCTTCTCTTTGTCATCCCTCCTTCCTGTTTCTCCACTCTTTAGCACATTGGCTCATGCCATTTTTTGTCTTAATTGTTTTCTTTGTTTACTTCTACCTTCCCTTATCATTCAGATACTTTGAGACAAACAAAACTGTCATGTAAATCTACTTTGGAGACAGATATAAAAGAGAAAAGAACTTGAGGAATGAGGACAAGTAAGGAGAATTAAATCTGGAAAAAAGCAAAGTTCATTTTCATTCCCCCATCCTGCATCTCTGAAAGGAATTGTTTTACCAAGAGAATTGTCTTCTGATATCAGATGCTTACCTCAAGCCATTCACATCTCTATTGCAATGTTCCCTGACTGGTTGTTACTTGTCACTGAGCCAAAATAAGGAGGACGCAAAATAATCTGGGAAACTGCGGAATAAGGCTGCTAATAGAGACTTTAAACAAAACAAGGAGAGAAATCCAAATACCTAAGCATTAAATCTAAGAAAGCATCTGTCAATAAATGCTAGAAATGTGCCCAATTTTATCCATTGATCACTTAATATTTCCATTTATGTATTTTGCTCTTTTTTCCTTTTAGCTATATTCACATTTTATTCTAAAATGATATTTTGAACCTAAACTCTCCCACCCCCAGAAACAAAAAGATAATTGAAATAACATAATAAATGCAGCATCTTTTCCATTTCTCCACCTTAAATTTTTTTCCCTTGCATTCCACACATTACAGAACCAAATTACATTTTTGCATATTGTATCAAAACAAGTACAATCAAAATAACCATTTATTTCTCAGCATTTTCATTTCTTTTTTAATGAACTTTCCCTGAGGACATTCTCACAATTGAGTATTTATTTATTATAAGCAACAAAAGAAATCCTGATTATTCCAGCTGTGACAGAGAAACTTAGTTTGATAAACATACAGTGTATGAAACAAATAATAATAATGATAAGCATTTTGATGCCCTGGAATGTGAAGAAAAAAAGAAATAAAAAAGCTTTAGGTAAAGATGTTTTCTTTTCCATCCTTTTTTGGAATATTTTATTTTCCTTCTGCAGAATCCAATGAAACTCTTGTACCAAAATACCAAGGCTCTCTATAAATTACTTAAAAAAATAAAATCTTTACTGGTAAAAAGACCATGACAAGAACTCTAACAGGCAAAGCTCTACTGCTTGAACACTTAGAAGCAGCAGTAACACTTGTAACAGATAGATCACCTTTGTTCTATAACAATTTAATTCATAAACTGGTGGCTCACTTTTATATTGCCATTTAGTATTCATTCTTCCATTCATTGATTTATTCATTCACTACACATTTCACACTTAGGACGGGTGGGTGGCAAAGTTTTGTCATTACTTAGGTCTCTAACTATAAATTCAAAGACTTCACTCCATCTACATGACATACTCTGAGATTCACTAATATCAGCTGGAAACTATTTATTATATCAATTATACTAGTTTCCAAAAATGATAAGCAATAATGCAGTCAGTTAATGTGTATAATAGATACTATACAATTTCAGTTTAGAATGAAGACAAGAGAATCTTCTCCTGCTACTTTGTCTATATCTTTTTGGCTCTTTGAAATATATAACATCAAAACATACTATCCTTCTCCTTTGGTGATGTGTGTGTGTGTATGTGTGTGCCATAAAATAGTCAAAATGGCATCGGGAAGTCATTCATCTCTAAGAAGATATATATCAGATTTTGCATTTTATTAATAACTTCTCTCACTCCTAATTCTCCTTCACCTTTCTGAAACTTCAATTTGCTTTTTTAGTAAGGATACAACTAGAGAGAAGTCTGCATAAATGATCTCTGGATAAAGGAGAGCATAATTAACGAACTGCCTAATTTACTCAAAACACAAAGTACAGACAAGCACTGGCAGTTCTGTTCTGCTTTTAGGGTAAGTAAAGAGACTGGATTGCAGTAGAGATAACAGAGGTACAATTCATCACTCTGGAAGGATAACGTATTTTAAAACATAGTTTTACTTTGTGGGATTCGGTAAAATGAAGATCTTGGTGAAAGATACAATTTAAATGTGAAAAACATCAGATCTTTAACTATTTAAATAAATCAAGAGTCATTTAAAAATGATTTACAGATGGATTAAAAAGCTAACTGTAAATGATAAAATTATAATATCCTTAGAAGATGATAAAAAGACGACCTCTATCAGCACAGGGAAAGAAACAAAACAGTACACATTTTCATAGAATAACCCAAAGAGGGAACATCAAAGAAACGATTCATTTAAATAGAGAACTTTCATTTGTAAACAACCAAAACACCATAAAAAGAAAAAAAAAAATTTCCAATTGGGAAAACATATTGGTAACATATAAAATTGACCATATGTAACTGTTCAAATACATTTTTAATACTCCTAGAAAATAACCTAATAGAAATTGTCAACAGATTTGAACATATAATTCACAGAAGAGAAAACCCAAAGGGCCAATAAAACTATAAAAGCATGCTCCATCTAATTACTATATGGGAAATGCAGATTTAAATCCAACAGAATAGCTGGAAGGAGAAAGTCTGATCATATCAGGTATTGCCAAGAACTAATGGAACAACTAATGAACACCTAAGTGTTGCTCTAGATATTGTCTTGCACAGGTGCACCCAGACAAAGATACAGGGATTTTCAGAGGAACAATATTGTTGGTAATGGCAAGAGCTGGAAACAACTCATGTGCACATCAGCTGTAGAATGAAACACATTTACGGTTGTCAATAAAAGAAGCTAAATACATGATGTTGAGCAAAGCAGCATGTTCTGAGAGGATAGATAGTTTATAATTAAAATGGTATTATGGTCCAAAGACTGCCAAATGAAACAATGCGTCATATTGGAATCTAAATAAAGATGAAAACACTAAAGAAAATGGTAAAACTATCCACAAAATGTCAACCTCCCTAGGCAAGGAGCAGGGTGTGAAGAGAGAAGGGCATGGAGTGGCATCTAAGTTTCCTGTAGTGCTCTATTTCTTAATCTAAGTTGTGGGCACACAAGCATTTTGTTTATTATATTGAAAACGGTACAAACATATTTCATTTCCTCCTTATACATGGTAATTAATGAAAACAAAATAAAAGCCAAACCAAAAATGAATGGAGTTATCAGGTGACACAAATAGGAGTTCATTTCCTTGGAGTTTCTGAACAGACATCTCAAAACCTGCCATGTAATGGTCCCTCATTGCCACATTTTATCTCAACAAGAAATGATTCGAGAAATTATCAAAAATATAACCCACAGTAGTAGCCATTGTAGCTATTGTTATGCCATCTGGATTCCCTAAGATCACTTTTTCCATTTTCATGAGCCCTCAGTGTCTCCCCAACATGTTTTGTTTCCAGTGTCTACCTGTGATTGTGATGTCCTTGCAGTGATGCCTCTTGGTGTGAGACAGTTACTTTACCCAAAGTCATAGTACTCCTCCTGCCCAAGGTCCTCAGCCAACCAATGACTGACTGGTGCTGGGTTATGGAAGTTCAGCTCTTCTGCTTTAAATGCAGAGGTTTCCTATGTGATCAGGCTGTGGATGGGGTTTTATCCCTGCTTGGTTCCATCTCATTTCCTTTCCTCATTTCCCCACTCTTCAGAGCTCACTTGCATACTAATCCTCACCTCAGAATCTGCTTCTGTGGATCCCAAACTCACAAACGCATAATATTGCTGACGTTTCAGAATTCATTCGTATCTTCTTTTGTATTACTTGGTCTGTAGTTTAAGCTTGTTTTTGATTGTTTATTTGTGGTTTTCTTTCTTTCTTTCTTTCTTTCTTTCTTTCTTTCTTTCTTTCTTTCTTTCTTTTTTTTTTGCTGAGGGGTGCTTCTTAACAGGCAATAATTTCTGGGTTAAATCTAAAACAACAGCAATTTTTGGTTTCTGTTTTTTCTAAACAATAATAGTTTGTATGGGCTCAATATACTTTTAGATGTAACTACTTGAAATGCTAGTTCTATCATAACATTTTAAAGTTTGGTATGAGGTAACATACCCAGAGGAGAATCAGACAATATTACTAAAGATGGAATTATCTCTGTCCCTGATGTCTTCATCGTTTAGGGTATAATATGCATTTTGGCCACTCGCTTCTACATTTCCTCAGCCTCTTTATTTTTGCCTTCCCTGAGGAATTATCTATCATAAGTGTATTTGAAAATTAAAAAATGAACAATACTTTGCCATACAAGAAGAAGCATAGATCTATGGTTTCATAACTAATCCCACTTCTGGGATAAATAACGTGGGGATTGTGACTAGAGGCATGACTCTCATTCAGAACTTCATACTCCATATTCCTTCTCACAGAGGGACATGTGTGAGGACTTAGGGAAATTAGTTAAAATTTTAAAAATATCCTCCTGTGTTTCAATTGACCCTGGTCCTTACCCCCTCTAGAATATTTTTTTAAATATGATAAGAACATTGTATTAGTCTTCTAGGGTAGCCATAACAAAGTACCATGAACTGAGTGGCTTAACGACAGAAATGTATTGTCTCACTGGAAATTCAAAATTAAGATATTAGCAGAGTTTGGGTTACTTCTGAGGACTTTGAAGGAAGGATCTCTTCAGTCCTCCTTCTTTTAGATGGCTGTCTTTTCAGTGTGTCGATTCACGTTGTCTTCCCTGCATGCTTGTCTGTGTCCATGCTTTCCCTTTTTATCAAGACCCCAGTCAGACGGAATTAGAGCCGCCCTTAATGATCCCTTTTTAGCTTAATAATATCTGTAAAGATCCTATTGCAAATAGGTTGCATTTCAGTAGCAATAGGTTTGAAATATATATATAGCGGGGATACAATTCAACCCATAACAAATATTAACTATAGATACTGTGATGTTTTAAAGTTAATTAAGTGCTCTGAGCTGTTTCATTTTATTATATTGTTTTTAAATCCTACTCATAGGGCTGAATTCAGGTCCCGTGACATACTCTAAGTCTCCTGCCCTCATACATGGTAGTGCAGTTGTTAAACCCTGATATTTGATGAGAGGCTAAGATCAGAAATCTTCATTTTCACTCCGAAGCAGAATAAGGTTATATATATATAGATAGATAGATACACACACACACACACACACACACACACACACACACACACACACATATAACTGAATCCAGAAATTGCTGTCTTGGGACAATTTACTCTGCCTTTTGTGGAAATCTCCAAAAAAAGAAGATTGAAATTTTTAATCAGAAATTTTTATTTACAGTCGTAACCAACTAATGCTTCCTTGTTTTCTTCCCACTTTTAGACTTAAAAAGAGAATAGATGAAATTTCTAACTGCACGTCAACATTACCATTGCTCTTATTCTCTATAAGACCATGACTAAACCTATATGAATGACTACGGAAGATGAATTATCAACGTTTCGTTACAGACTTGAGGCTCATTATTTTCTATCCTTGTTTCTAGAGGAGGTACTTAAGATATTGGAAAGGAAGTTAACATCAACTCAAAGTAAACCTACTCTAATACTCACCCCTGACAAAATTATACTCAATAAATTTTGCTGTTTGTTTTTAAGATGAAGTCGTCTTAACTGTGAATGTATATCTGTTCTTACATATAGATTCTCTCTTGTGAAACTGCAAAATTATAGATTAAAATCCCCTGTGTGTAGGATTGTGGCTCTCTTGCTACCCTTCTTTGTACATCTATAAATTGAGAGAGAAATATTTAGAACTTATTTCCCTTCCAGCTCTCAAAGCTAATGGTTCTATTCCCAGGGAAGTAGTATTTACCCATATGCCTTCTGAAGTCAGGGCCAATAGATGCCCATTTTGCTACTTTAATGCCTGAAAAGAAGGAAAGAACTATCTAGGTAACACTAACAATTGCACTTCTGTAACTGTGTTTCTACTTCCTCTTTTGACTTCTGGCAAAAAGAAACTGGGAGCAACTAGCCGGGACACAGAGGGGTTTTTTAAATCAACTGTAAGTGAATGATCAGTTATTGGGATGGTTTATATGCAGTAATTCTAGGAGAAGAGGGGATTGACTAAATGACCTTTTGAGGATGATTCAAAGTCTGTGACTCAATAATAATACTTATCAACCTGTTCTTGTCTTCAGGTACTAAAATGGGAGTGGGAAGGGCAGTCTATTATTAGCTGCAAGCTTCTGATTAATCTTTTAAGCTAAGGGAACTCGTGTTTCAGCCAAGATGTGAAGCTGTCTCCTGAGGTGAGGCCATTAACATGCCAGGAATGAGACAAGGTTATCATTAAGGAGACATTAGGCCCTGATGACCATAGTGAAGTCAAGAATAGCTGGCTGGCTGGCCAGGCAAAGCTGGCTAAGAGCTAACACAAGGTCACTATAAGCAGTGCCAAGCCATATGTTCAAATTGAGGATAGCTACATATCTCGTCTTTTGTCACCCTCTAGGGGAATCCAGTCAGCAAATGAATGAAAAGGTAGTTCCATGAGAGTGATAAGGACTATGGGTTTAACATTGTATTCCAATATTACGTGGATGTATATGCGCACGTATGTCTGGTCATATGCGTGTGCATGTAGGTGTACATATGTGCGTATTCTGGCCAATATCTATAAAACCAAGGGTTAATCTTTGGCTTTTAAAAATACATTAGCAACTGAAAGCATGTACCTACTTAAAAAATGATGCCCTTTCTCAAATTACGCTTCTTCTTATATAAAGGGATTAGAACGAAAATTTTCAAATGTGTACGTGGTTTGGACATCTTAGGTTTCTATCTAAGGCTTATTCTCCATCAGTCTTATAGAATAATTAATCATTTAGTGGGTAAAGAATATGATGTTAACTAATAATTCAAAGCAGAACTAAAAGGAAGCCTAGTGGATTAATTTAAAAAGATCAATGGAGCAGTTAAATGCAGTTTATTCCTCTTCCCTTGTTTTCTTTCCTTTTAGTCAACATAGAATGCTATAGCTATTGCTACATAAAGAGTAAGTGGCCTGGTAAAAATAATTAAGATAAATATTTTGAAATATCTTTAGTATTAATGAGTTCTAAGACTTACATGTGACTTTGGTCAAGAGTCCTGGTTTCTTTACATGTAAAATGGGGATAATAATGACATTCTATTTGGTTGTCATTATAATCAAAGGCAACAATGTGGGTGAAAGTGTTTTGGAAATCTGACTAGGTTGCATATATTGCTGTTGATATTTTTGTATTTGTTGTCATTGTCATTGCAACTAACATGAAAATTGGTACCACGTTCACAGTTCTAGGAACTATATCTAATAAAATGGTTGGTACATAGTAGATACCTAACAAATGTTGAATTGTTTGATGAGTTAGTGTATATTGATGTAGTTATGAATGATATAAACATATATCCCTATATGTAGCATAAAACTGTCAATATAATAATTATAATATAACTGTAAATAAACATTTCACACACATATGTGATTTTCAAATATAAACCACAGGTAGTTTACTCTTCTTTATATTTATCTTACTACTATTATGTTTATTTTAAACTCTGACATTCATTCGTCCATGTATTCATACACCCTACAAACTTCTGAAAAACAGATCTAGAAATAAGGTACCGGATTTCACATTTGTATTAGTCCGTTTTCACCCTGCTGATAAAGACATATCCGAGACTGGGTAACTTATAAAGAAAGAAAAAGAGGTTTGATGGACTCACAGTTCCACGTGGCTCCCAATCATGGCCGAAGGCAGAAGGTACATCTTTTGGCAAGCAAGAGAGAGAATGAGGACCAAGTGAAAGGAGTTTCCCCTTATAAAACCGTCAGTTCTTGTGAGACTTATTTACTACCACAAGAACAGGATGGGGAAAACCACACAATGATTCAATTATCTCCCACCAGGTCCCTCCCACAACACATGGGAATTATGGGAGCTACAATCCAAGATGAGATTTGGGTGGGGACACAGCCAAACCATACCAAAATCTTTACTTAATCGCTTGCCCTCTCTAAATACCGATTTTCTTATCTCTCACAAGAATAGTAGAAACCCCATTTCTGTTTATGATGCAGGAGTTGAGAGTACAATTTATTTGTCACAGTAGTGCCTCAATATAAGATCTCTAATCCTGAACCAGTCATTTAGCTCCCTGCTTCAGAGGGTTCTCTTCTTCCAAACACACACCTACAATCCAGTTAGATTAAAAACCTATCCAACTTCCTCCCATTTTTTTTTGGTCCCTGAATGAAATTTAAGTCTCCTTGGTCCTTCCCTTTGTCATCTGTCCCACAGCAGCAATAACTTCTTCAGACTTATTTTAAGACTTAGATTCAGTGGGAGTAGGTAACAGAATTAGGAAAAGGTGAATGACACAGAAATAGGATAATGGAACTATCACCTGCATGATTTGCCTTCTGTACCTTTTTACATGAACCATCTGCAAAACTGTAGAGAACTGCTCCAGCAATTTCAAGGTCTAGATTATTTCACCCTTAAGTATTTGCCCCTCTGATAGAAATATCAGTATTTCTGCAATGACTTCAACAGAAAAACAGGACAGGAATGAAAATACAATAGACTTTAAAAACTAGGCTTTGACATTGCAAGGTTGTTAAATTCATAAAACAAACTTTAATGTGTAGATGGAGTTGCATTTATCATTTTGCTCTTTTTATTTCCAATATTTACTCACTTTGCTCACACTCGGTACAAATATATATTAAAATTTATAAGTGTATGCACTAAAATTTATTAGTATTATACATTAATAAATACTAAAAATCAAGATAAATTACTAGCAGTCGTATGCATTCTGATTCATGTACCCTAAAATATAAACATATACATATATATATATAAATGTTATAGCTTGCATGAATCAAAATGACCCAGTACTTGCTAATTTATCTTAGTATTTAATATTTATTAATACGTAGTTTATTCCTCTAAATGCCGGGAGCTAACTGATTGTTGTATCTTCAGAGGGCACTGGAGTCAGTTCCATAACCAGAAAGCAAAGAGTGTGACATTTATTCATTGGACTCTGAAATGGTTCTGTAGCATTAGGGAATTAAATAAAGCCACGGTATCCAGAGGTGTAAAAAACAAAACCTGAGTGGCAGACACAGTGGCTTAGGAGAACTTAACTGTGCCATCTTTTTTTATTACCTTTGCTCTGGCATCAAGGTTAAGTTAACCTTCTGGTTAAACCCTTTACCTTCACTTCAATGTCCTCCTGTCCTGGGCAGCCAGCACTCTCCTTTCGCCTACTGTCTCTTGTAAAAGGAAATTGATCTAATAAACATATTCATACTTATTTAATGTGATGTTTGTTTCAGTATTATTTGCATTCTAATGAAGACAGTGGGAGAGGGCAACACTTAACACAGATAAATAAAACATTAATAGTGGGACTGTAGGCATAGTGTAGAGAAGAACATTTCAGACTGGGAGGCCATGACAATGCCACTCAGTTCATGCAAATTCAAAAACCACTATAGTGCCTAGACATAAGGCCAACCTGGAAAAAAGGGCAACCTTATCTCTAGTGTTCTACTGGTGTGCATGTGGGTGTGCAGGAGATGTCTAGTAAGTAGCCTTACCAGAAAGACCTTCTGTTTCTAGTACATATAAAAGATGAAGTTAAATGAGCATTGCTCAAGTGTCTAGTTGGAGAAGGTAGTCAGCATTCCTCATTCCTAAAGCCATCATTCTGCTTTTATGCTGATAAATATGATAACATTCAATGAGGTTGCTGGTTGGGCAAGCTAGAGTTAATTCACAAATCAGACAAAGATCTGCCCTGTGGACTAACTGCTGGGACTTATAACCTCACTTTCATTGTTTATGTGTTTATTGTCTCAGACTCCGATTTCTGAGCTTACTCAGTAATATGGCATCACTATTTCCTTTGTTCCTAAGTACATAATTCTAATCCAGAATAAGTCTTTAAAAATAATATCTAATAGCTGACTCCTCACACTTTAGAATTTAAAATTCTCAAGTAAAGCTATAATAATTCCAGTGATGCTGATGCTGGTGATGGTAATGGTGATGAAGTATAATAAGTATTTTGTGTTTGTTGTGAATCAGGGAATGCGATAATAATTTGATATACATCACTTGTATTAAACCTCACAGCACCTCTAATGCAGTGAGTGGTATGGCTACATTCAATTAATAATCTCTTCAAAAATTTTAGTTATAATAATGACTTTCATATTTTTTCTTTTTTTTTGAGACGGAGTCTGGCTCTGTCACCCAGGCTGGAGTGCAGTGGCGCGATCTCGGCTCACTGCAAGCTCCGCCTCCCGGGTTTACGCCATTCTCCTGCCTCAGCCTCCCGAGTAGCTGGGACTACAGGCGCCCGCCACCTCGCCCGGCTAGTTTTTTGTATTTTTTAGTAGAGACGGGGTTTCACCGTGTTAACCAGGATGGTCTCGATCTCCTGACCTCGTGATCCGCCCGTCTCGGCCTCCCAAAGTGCTGGGATTACAGGCTTGAGCCACCGCGCCCGGCCGACTTTCATATTTTTATTTATAGATGAATGCTTACAAACCATTGTCATTTTCTCTTTAGATCTTCACCACGTATCTAGGTCTCTATATAACTAGTAAGATACAGGAAGGAGAAGAATTTGCTCTTACCTCTCCTTAGTTTCGGAAACAGTGACAGTTTCTAACTCCTTTACAGTAGAATAATTTGGAGCCTCTAAAGACCCTAGGTAATTGTACCTATTCAGTTTCCATTTCTTCAGCAAGTTCCATTGTATTGCTATCCCCACAATTGAGAAATAGCGTGAGATTGGAGAGAGAGCATTTGTGTCTGAACACATAGGATAAGTTCATCTTCTGCATCTTATCAGTTCTACAATTAACTCAGAGATCATCTATAAACTGCTGCCCACATCTTAAATGTATCATATATAATACGTAAAAGAATTTTCTAACTCCAAAGCTCTATAAAAATTTTGACACATTATATAGTATATATGCTATGGACATGGTTTATACATACTTTGGAAGGTCAATTTATATCTAAAATTATATGTTCTGTATACTATGAATATTTTTGTATAGTCACAATATGAATGAATAGTAAATTACATAGTAAAAATGACAGTCGCTTAGCAGTAGTGATATTGTCATGCAAGAATCCCAGGTACGGATGTCCTGAGAGACAACCAACATGTCTTTGTGTGATACCCTATCATACTACTTTTGTAACATATATGAAAGCCCAAAGCTCTTTTACTTCTATGTAAAAGTAAATGATATAAGCGACAAGTATCATGTGAGGTGTGGGTGCATATGACCCCACCATAGTTCTACAGGTAAATTAATGACTTATGTTTTAAAATAGTACTGGCATCTGCTATGAAAAGTAATTGGATGCTCTAGCTTTGTATCTCTATCACCTTACATGTTTTCCCACTTCTTTTTACCAAGATGTTTTAATGTGTTAGTCATCAAAATGATACTTAGAGGTATTCCAATATATAAAATCATTTTACACTGGACACAATTTATGGACAAAATGGTATTTTGTTTACAATTAAAAAAATATATAGGCACACAGTTGTGATCATTAAGTCTAAGATATTGACAACATTTGAGGCTCGAAAGCTTAAGGCATTTAAGGAGTAAGAAAGAGAGAAGTCAGATAATGTGTGCTTGTGAGTTTGGGACATACATGGGGAGCAAATGAAGAGAGTATAACTCCTTCCAAACTGCTGTCCTATTGAGCTCATGTTGATATAATATAACCTGACTTAAGAGCATATGTGTGAATGGATAGGTGAAGCATGATTAAAAGTTAAAGGACAATGCGGTTATTAGGAAAGGAAAGTAATAACATTTTGTAATATTCACTAAGCCAAAGAAAGCACATTACTCTCCTTCTTAGGATTGGTTGATGGACTTGAAAAGAACTTGCAAAGCTGAAGGGCAGGACTCACAGTGCAATTTAATTCTTTGTGATTAACAATTTCTCTAACTTTATTGACCTTTGGAACAATAATCATGGCTTTCTCTCCAAGGGAAGTTCTTTCTATTTGTCTAATACATCTCTCTCAATAGGCTAGAGGAACTGAGCACCTATTATTGAAACTTATCTATAACTGAAGAATGCAGGAATTGGAAAGATTAAAGGAAGTGGCCTCTGTTTCTAAATTCATTTCAGAGGGAGTGAAATCAGAACTAATGTGTTTCTTTACCTCACAAAGCGCACTGAATAAGCAGAATAAAAATGGAATTTAAAAATTTTTTTCACAAGGCCCAAGATCATTGCTGTATTTATTCACTTTATATGCATACATGTTTCCAAGGCTTTTACCTTTCTGCCTCTCTTCAATTGTATTGTCTCAAAACTCAAGCACTTTCATCACTCCCCTAGCTTAACCTCTGCTGAAACAATAAACTAAACTCAGGAAACTGGCTTGGCACATGCTGTTTTATTTGGTGTTCCTGAAGGTCATAAGCATTCCGCGCTCTCCTTAACCGATTAGACAGATCATATGCACAATTAATCTCCCCTAATCCCTCCCCTCAGTTAGACCATAGGAGAAAATGCACACGCAATAAGGATAATACTTTTGTACATCTGAGGCTTCTTTCATCTGAGGATCTCAAAGTCCTTGTTACACATGTCAAAAGCTCCCTATCACTCTTTCGAAATGGGTATTACAAGATTAATTTGCAGAAGGGCAAAGGCAGGCACGGAAATGTTAAGAGACTTTCCAAAGAATGTATACTCAGGATAGACAGAAATAGCATTCTCAAGTTTGGGGTGTCTATGCCCTAAGGGGATAGAGGACATTTCAATACATAGGACGCTTATCTTTTAGGAAATGAGGTCTCACTACACAGAAAATGAATTTCTTTATGTTATCATAGGTCATGGGGTTGAATAAAAGACCTCAGACTTGAGGCTTTGCTTTTCTTTTTCTCTTAGTCTCGTGGGTTTCAGAGTGAGGACAGCAAGCGAGGCTGCTTCCGCTGTCTCGAAGGTATGTGTATGTGGGGAGTGACGCTGAATGAGAATAGCTTTCAGTTTTATTCAGAGGACTAAACAGTCAAGTGTCAGGCAGCCAAGTTTGTGTTTGTTTTAGTTGTTTAACAAACTGTTTTGAGTACTACTTTATTAAGCCTAATAAAAACTGGAAGCTAACATAAATAAAGGTGGCATTGACATAAAAAACAGAGGATCCTGTAAAACTCTTTTGAAATTATATTTGGAACTCAGAACTTATGCTCCCTTTGAAACTATGTTTAAAAAGTTAGATTCCCAGACCAACCCTTTAAACTTATATCAGTAATGAGGTTGAATTACTGTCCTGTCCATTATGGATTAACATTTATAAATTATTATAAATTATAAATTATATTTATAATCATATATAAATATTATATATAAAATATATAATTATTACATATATAATTTATATATATTATAAATTATAAATGGTTACTTTACGGAAAATAGCATTTTAATATTGAACTTTTTCAAAACATTATCCTTCACCAAAGATCCACAGTCAAAGGGACTATGATGAAAAAATGAGAACAAGTGATATCATCTCCTCTAACTCCATACATACTACTTGCAGGAGAAGAACGAAGACAACCCCCCATTCTGAGCCTGTGACTGCAGCATTGGTAGAGGAAGGTAGATCTCCATGCAGCACTTTCTTATATGACTCTAGAACTCACAGGGAGTATTACTAAGCCTGAAAAGGCCAGGGTGTGTGAAAAGTTCCCCTGTGCTAGAGAGAACCTTGCCACCTAGACTTGAGGATTCACTGGGACAAGAGAGAATTAAGTGCTCACACTTTATTTCCCCACCCAACCCCTCCATTTTCATGAGCAAAGCATAGAAATGGGTTTTTAATAAATATTAGCTTCTTTCCAGCCCATGTTTCTGTACACGTTGCTTCTCTAGTGTTTAGCACTCAATATTCACCAAGGACTACTATTTTTTGCATTCTATCTGGTTAGCTTGTCTAAATACAGCTAGAGCTGGTGCCTGTTCCTAAACTTTAGTTGGAATGTGGGTCCCCTGGTACTATGATGAGCTTCTCCAGCCCTCCTTCATATGACTGTTTTCTCCATTTCAGCTCCTATGCATTCTCTACCAGACTGAGTTGCCTATAATAAGTACGACTTAGCTAGAAACACCTTTTTGAATACTGTGCCCTTGCCCACCTAATTGCTGTCCAGAACAACATCTAGTTGGGCCAGTTTATTTTCTCTTTGGCATCATTACAGAGTCCAAGTCTTCTCAGATGCTAACTTGATCCTTTTCCCTAACAGCCCACACAGATGAAAAATCAGAGCACTTGATATAATGGAAACTTACCATACCACGCACTGAGATCGCCAGGCTTTGCACACTACACGTCTATGGCATTTTCTGTCTGCCAGGGACTTATAAAATATTCAGGGGGTTAACCTATATTGTCTTCCAATGGTGGGATGTGTGGGCAAGAAGCTGCAGCTTTTTTTTTCATAAAATAGTGAAGGAAACAGACCAAAAAAGACCAAAACAACAAAACAAAACACACATACACATTATCGATCACATAAGTGTGTAATGACGATTGTGATGAAGAAAAACCAGGAAAAATTAAGGAGATTATATCACTGAAGGATTGACCTGAGGTATCTTCTGGGTTGGAGAACTAATGGAAATGAATGGGCAGTTAAAGCAGGAGTGAATCTGGATGTGCTGCAGTTTATATAACCCATCTCCTATTGGAAGACATGTGCATTGTTTTTTGTTCCTTGCTATTATAAACAATTCTGAATTGAATAGCTTACATATATCACTTTGCCAAAGCATATAAGGATCTGTATAGTGAAAGTTAAGTTAAGGGCGTACATGTTTAAAAAAATTAATAGATATTATCTCAAACCTCACGCCTAAAAAGAAAAAGAAGGTCTTGGGAGGCTCATGATGGCCTGTGAAGAACTTACAGAACTTCAATCTGAATATTGCTTAATTATTAACCAGTTGGCTATACTGTAACTAGATATGGATGTGAAGAGATTTTGCTTGGTTGTTTTTGTTTTTTGTTTTGTTTTTTAATCCACATTTGTTTGGCTTTGAGTATTTAGCAAATTTTTCATGGTAATCAGTTCAAAATATGTTCTGTGTGTTCTGATTGTCCTCCTAATATGTGTTGAATACTTGAGACAAAAAATATATATATATATAAGGCCGGGCCCAGTGGCTCATGCCTGTAATCCCAGAACTTTGGGAGGCCAAGGCAGGTGGATCATGAGGTCAAGAGATTGAGACCATCCTAGCCAATATGGTGAAACCCCATCTCTACTAGAAATACAAAAATTATCTGGGCATGGTGGCACACGCCTGTAGTCTCAGCTACGCGAGAGGCTGAGACAGGAGAATTGCTTGAACCTAGGAGGCGGAGGTTGTGGTGAGCTGAGATGGTGCCTCTGCACTCCAGCCTGAGTGACAAAGAGAGACTCCATCTCAAAAAAATAAAAAATAAAATAATAATTAAAAAATCAATCCCACCCACAGGATTTGTAGACTTGTAAAATCAATTTCACTTACATGAAAAGTGCCCTTATCCAATCTTATATTAACTCTTCTTCCCTCCAAGAGTTATTAATTGTAGATATTTTCTGTTACTAAATCTGTAAGAATACTAATGACTGATTTTTATTCCATTAAAAAATAATTTTTAATTATATAACTAATTATATGAATAACTGATTTTTTTAAAAAATCAGACAATACAGAAATAGTATAAAGAAAAAAATGCAAGAGCTAATTTACCTACCTTCTTTTGTCATTACTCTTTTTTTTTTTTTTTTTGAGACAGAGTCTTGCTCTGTCGCCCAGGCTGGGGTGCAGTGGCCGGATCTCAGCTCACTGCAAGCTCCGCCTCCCGGGTTTAGACCATTCTCCTGCCTCAGCCTCCCGAGTAGCTGGGACTACAGGCGCCCGCCACCTCGCCCGGCTAGTTTTTTGTATTTTTTAGTAGAGACGGGGTTTCACCGTGTTAGCCAGGATGGTCTCGATCTCCTGACCTCGTGATCCGCCCGTCTCGGCCTCCCAAAGTGCTGGGATTACAGGCTTGAGCCACCGCGCCCGGCCTGTCATTACTCTTCTTTATAGGGCTGATATATGGGTTATTCAATGTCAAATCTGAAAATGTCCCTAACATCACTCCCTCCTCTACCCCACTGAAGATTTCAACTGGTTGTATTTTGTTAGGCAGAGCACCTCCTAAACTAGAACTGAAGATGTTGAAGGCATTTGAAAAATCAGAGCACTTGATATAATGGAGTTTATTATTTCACTTTTCTTCTTGACAGTTTTTAGAAAAATACTACTTTGATCATTTTCACATTATCATAACATAATGCAAAACATGTCACAGTCATTACCTGAGTTTCTTATGTATATCATCCATCAGCTCGTCCATCCTCTGTCTAAAAGTGTTATCACCATAAATTACATTTGAAAACCTAAAGTAGATGTTATTCATCCCCATTATTATTGAACAACAGGGGATGCACATGTTTTTTAAATCAAAATACTCACTCTATATTCACTAATGACTTCCAATATCTTATGGGATATTCAATTGGCAAATTACTAATAAAGTTTTTCTAAAAGAAATGATGCCCTTAAAAAATAATTTCAACACAAGCCATTTTTGCAGAGGATAAGCATCTTGAAAATGGTCTGATGATCCCTGCACAGCTGGGGGGCGAATCTCTGCCTTTCAGACTATTCATTTTGACTCCTGTGTGCGTTTGGAAATACAGCATTATTATTCTACTCACTGAATTTATAAAAACTGAAGCTTTACAGATCTTTATGTTACTTGTAAGTCTTCTCCAATGTTGTTTTCCATCTCTTCTATTTTCAAGCTCCTTCCTTCCCTCTAGCAAGACCATGGTGCTACTAAGACTGTAGCATCACCTCCATTGTCATTACAATTTTCATTTTCATCATCATCACTGAAAACAACACCTTATCAAATGGTTCTTCAGTATAGAACAGTGAAATAAATGCTCTAAGGGATTTGTGATCTAGGTAGAAAGTTTAGCATATAACATGTTCACTTGAGGCTTGGAATTCTACTAATATATTTGGAGGAATATTTGTGTAGGACCTCCAAATGTTGTCGCCTCTATTAAATTTGGAAGACTTTTTCTTAAAACCGATTTATTTCCCTAGCATTAATCTTGTTTATCACACTGCTTATTATTGATGCGAACACTGAAGTATTTCAGATGATATTGATATTTGCTTAATACATGTCCTCAAATGTTAAATTTGCTTTCTGTTCAGAATTTATATGTGTCCTGACTCCATGTAGGACATTAATGCCAATCTGATTGAATACCAAAAAGATAGTAGAGTGTTGAGCTCAATGGCAACTAGCACTACTGCCCTTCAGATACACTACTTCCATAGGTTTATCATCTACCAAATAAAACCTCTCAATCACTAAGTTAAGAAAGATTACCAGGCAAATAAACACTGTGTAAAATTTACAACATTGTAATACAGAGAGATTTTAAAACTATATTTATTCTGGTATTCAATATGTCTTTTGATTGGGATAAGTTTTCTTTTCTTTTTCTAATTTCTCTGATCTCTTGGTATGCAATAATCCTGAACACAGGAATTTTAAGTAATTTACCACACATAATCCCCAGGATGAGGATTATTGATTTTGAACAAATGATTGAACACAAACTATTTTATGAAAAATTTAAGATGATGTTTAAAATTAATTTCATAGTTACTGGCATTTGTTTTAATTGCTCTAGAGTTAAAATTAGCTAAGAAAATATATATTAACTTCAGAAAGAAGTTAAACAGTATAAGTAGGAAAACTATTTTGAATAAAAATTACAACAAATCCCACTGCCAAGCCCTTATTTCCTGAGTAATAATCCCGGAGAATGCAATATTCTCTGTTGATTCCTAGTACGTGCAACGGTAACAATAATCATAGTTATTGTTGGTGTAACCAGACCCTGTTCTCAGAACTTCACGTGAAGGAATATGTCTCACTGTCATGGCAATCACATGAGGCGGATTCAAGTATTATTCAATATAAATGAGGAATCCTACCACAGAGTTATTAGTAATGCACTCAGGATCAAGGATGTACCAGTACTAAAATGGGATTAAATCTAGGCTTTTATGGCCGGTGGCCATGCGCGGAGCCTCACGCCTGTAATCCCAGCACTTTGGGAGGCTGAGGCGGGTGGATCACGAGGTCAGGAGATCGAGACCATCCTGGCTACCAAGGTAAAACGCCGACTCTACTAAATATACAAAAAATTAGCCATGCGTGGTGGTGGGTGCCTGTAGTTCCAGCTACTTGGAAGGCTGAGGCAGGAGAATGGCGCTTCTAGGGGGCAGCGCTTGCAGTGAGCAGAGATCGCGCCACTGCATTCCAGCCTGAGAGACAGAGTGACACTCTGTCTCAAAAAAAAAAAAAAATCTAAAAATCACTTTACTAGCTGTTATGAATACATGAGCAATGCAATATTAAATGTCCACAGTTTTCACTCCCAGATCCAAACTCCTATTTTTGATTGAAGTCTATTTTAGGTAAATTACTTATTGCCACAGGAAATATAACTTTTTCTAAAAATTATAATATTTAGAGACTGATTTCATAGAATAGCTATATGTCATCTATTAAGTTTGTTTCAGACAGTGTCCATGAATGTTATTCTTCTCAAGTCAGGCAGTCTTTCAGTCTTCACAAGCGTTACCACTTCTTGGCTGGATATGTCATTTGAACACCTTGAATCTTTCTTTTTTTTCAGTTCTAATTTCTCATGATACAAGAGAGAAATCTGAAGCCAGCCTCAGCACAGAGACAGCTGACTTTTACCAAGTTCTTAAGGCAACTCTCCTATAAGGAATACAGAACTCTGTTGCAGAGACACATTAGATTGAAACCACCTCAATCAGTGCCAATTTTGGAGGCTCACAAAACTCATCCAATGAAATTCAGCAGACAAAGGATTTTAACTGAGTTCTCTTCATTATTCCTGGGGGCGCTGCCTTATGCCTGTAAGTGTTGTGTTTCATTATAAATGAGCCACTTGAAAATTATTTTTTAAAGCATTAGGGTGTGTAGTTACATTGCTAAAAAAAATCTTTAGGATTTTTTTAAACTGCCCTGATATTATTAAAATGAAAACTTTCAGGTGCATATAAAATTTCTATTGACTGTATATTAACACATATTCAAAAGAGTCATTACTTACCAAGTTTACAGAGAAGATATTGAACTTGGTAAGAGTTTCAGATTGAATCATAGGCAATTTTTTTGGTTTGCCTGTTTCTTTATCTTGTTTGCTTGTTTTCTGTAAGTAAAAAGTTGAAAGTTGATAATTTCCTATGGTTTAACCTGATAGGTTAAATGATTCTAAACCAGCAAAAATTAATTATTAGTAGTAGAATTTGAATTATATTTCCAAATTGGTGCTATATTTTTAATTGTTTCATTAAGTGAATACAGGACTGTTTTCTATTCAGAGCCATCACAGATTTTCATATAATTGGGAATACATGGCATTTTTTTCTTTGAATATACATGTAAGATTCTATCTTCGCCCTTTAGATTCCATTATTTCACTAGGGTATGTTTAGATCCTGTGACTTAATTTTGCATGGTATACATTTAAATCTTTCCATCTATAGGAGCAAGTCCTCTGTCAGTTAAATTATTAGTTCTTCTATCATATTTGTGATTACTTTTTCTGTTTCATTTGGCTTATTCTCTTTTGGAGCACCAGTTTTCCCAAGATAACCTCCACTGGTATCCTTCTTCTCTGTCATCTTTATTTTTTTCTTTCACCTACCTAGCTGTTCTTCTCTTCTGTGATTAGAGTGTCCTCAAGCCTGTCTACACATAATTTATTTGGTTTCTGCTATTTCAATTCTGATCATGACTTCTCAATGCACTTTTTCTGTCTGTGCTATGATTATCTGCTTGGGTGACGTGCTTGGATTCATCTTTCAAATTAGCCACCCCCCTCATCATGAGCCTATTCTTTTATCATCCCATTATTCAGTACATTTTTTAAGAACAAAGCAACTGCTGTCTACAAATATCTCTTCTTTTCTTGTTTTTATTATCCCCAATCATTTTAACTGTTTCATAGTATGATTATTTCATAATATTACGTCCAAAAATTTTTCTTCTACTCTGTGTGGAGGTGGTGGAGAGTTGTAGTCTGGCTCTGGAATGCACTATGGTGAGTGGTCAAGTGTTTTCTTTTTTGTTTTCTTTGTAGAGATGGGGGTCACTCTATATTGCTTAAGTTGTCTTGAACTCCTGGGCTCAAGCGATTCTCCCACCTCAGCCTCCCAATATGCTGGGATTACAGGCTTGAGCCAGCATGCTTAGTCTCTGAGTTGCCAATTTTTAAAATATTTCAATAGCCTTAAATTGCTGATTGTGGAGTCTCATCTTGGCTGAGCTATGGTTAAAGTATCATCATAAAAAATGTCTCCTGTTAGTACAGTCCCATGCTTTCCCATAGCTTATCTTCCACTAGGTTTCAGGTACTTCTAATCAATGTGGGCATGGGAAAGGTGGAGGAATCTATAGGGAAGAGGTTTTCTAAGGGGCAGACTCATATCTTGCATAATCTACTCATGCCATCAGCCCTTGTCCCTAATTTTCATTACTAAGATTCACTCACAGAGGAATGGCCCTGTGTATGCCCTACTATCTTCCTTTGATTTGGTCTCATCACATGACACATGTAAAGATTTAGATCTGGTGTTGATAAACACCTGTCCCCACTCTCCACTCTACTATCTTTTTGGTGATTTAGGTAAGGCCTGGGAAAAGAGTATGGAGGTTTACTCCTACTACTGCCTTCTCAAAACACCCAGGTATTTCTGACTTAAAAAAATGCCAAAGTCGATGGAGGAATTCAAATCATTTTTCTTTTCTTCTCAGAAAGTTGGAGATAGTTTAATAGCTATAACTCATACCAAGAAATACAAACTTTCTTAAACTTGATTCATGTAACATAACAAAAAGCTGTCAACTTCTGTTAAAGGCAAACCTTTCCAGGAAAATTTTATATTCACCTGAAATTAATAACTTCATTTTCATGCTACAGAGAGATACCGGGTTGGTAGCTAGAAACCAGATCTTCCAGATTACAGCATATGTTGCTGGGGCACTGGCAGGCTGGCTGGGAGGGTGACGTCTGTCACAGAAAGGAGCCCAGACTCTCGCTTGGGCTGGACTCTTCTTTTCCGGTGTCAACTGCTGTTCAATTGGATGCCATTTTCTCCTTGCCCTTTAGAAAATGATTGTGCACATTTCTCCTGTCTCGGAAACACCTATGAGATTATCTTGTTAATGCAATTCTCAATTTCATAATGTAATACAATATGGCTGGTGGGATGTTGTTCATGTTTTGGCTGAAGATGTAACATTACCAATTGAAAAAAAATAAAACTAGAAATTATTCTTCACAATAAGCTTTCTCAGCCTCTCTTAAAAACTGGCACAAATGCAGATCTGCCAAAATCCTGGGAGTTGGAAGGCTTGGCATTTTCTAAGCATTTGAGAAATAGAAAAACACTGAAATTGAGATGCAGTAACCACAAAAACAACAGCAGAAGGCACTAATAAGGCTAATGACTTATACTTAACTTGTTATGACTCATGTAGCTGGATTTAATTGTACACATACTATGTGCCTAGCTTCTACAGAGATAAGAATGGAGTAGATTATGCAAGAATACAGGAAATATAAAGGATATTTTTTGTCTTCCAAAGCTTATGATACAGTTGGTGAAATAAAATATTTATTTGGATTAACTAGAAAATGATAAACACTCCCTGGAAGTGAGCTTTGTGCCTCAGAGCTTGGTAGACAAGAAATTCTGTTTGGAGGTGATAAGCATGTTGCCAGGAAGTAATTTGACTTATACGGTTAACACTCAGCATCTCTTAAGTAACATTGTATAATTTTTGTAAGTGATTATATATTGCCATGTTATATACTGCAAAAGATAATCAGACTATATAATACCTAAAATTATTATTATCATCATAGCATGCTTTAAAGAAGATTATTACATAGATTGATTTATTCAGAAAGACGTCATGAAAAAAAATTGACCTAAGGCCATGATAACCTGGTAAGATAACATCAAAGGCAAACTTATATGTTGGAACAAATGGAATATGAGATTAAAAGAGTAAATACAAACTCTTTCACTTACTCACTGTTGTGTTGTTATTGATCGACTTAGCTCTTTTCCATGACTCAGTTTCCTCATGTGTGATACAGTGACAATAATAATGCCCATGCCTATTGTGTGAGACTTTCCTGGGCATGTTCACGAAAATGCTTAGAAGTCACAAAAACAATTGGTAAACATTTCTTTAATCCATGTCATCAATCTGCAAGGCAAATATGTGTGGGAGAGGGGTGTGTTTGTGTCTGTATGCACAGGCACCAAGGAGAGAACATACAGCCGTAATAATGTATCAACAAGAACAAAGTCAGCATTTTGGATTCAGTAGCATGAGTATTTCTGAAGAAAGACTTCTGATCATTGGAACAAACGAGTAGACATGGGAACATTATGCAGAGAAGGGTTTGGTGGAGGAAAAGGGGATGGACTTTGAAGGTACAGATTAAATTGATCTCTGTGGCCCCTTTCTGTCTTATTTTGATATTCCTTTTTTCCCCCTCATAATAAATTTCCTCACAATGACCTGGCCCCTCTTGAGCCTTATCACTTCCCGTGACCGTATTCTGCTTCCTGGAGAGTATGATGATGGGCTTCTGTCTTCCAGAGAGCTGTTAAGATGCTGCATTCCTTCTCCCGTGTTTCATGTGCTGGTAGCTTTCCTTAAGCTTGAATAGTGAACTTTCCTTCATGGCACCACAGTCCAGGCACAGAGGTCAGCTAGGGTGTTGGCTATAAAGCGGTAAGGATGGTAGTGAGATTTGGAGAGACAGTGGGCATATCTATGCCTTCCCAGTGTTTCTGACACCCATCTAGGCCTGTTTTGCTTTTCCTAAACTGCAGCCATCCTTTCTTTCAAGCAGACAGAGAGCCCTGCAGAGAGAAATGAGAGCTAAGAGAACATTCAGGTTCTGTTGGCATAGAAAACCATAAACACCAGTCTCTGCTGCCCCTGCAGGCCCTGAAGACTCGTGGAGGAAGGTGGCAGGAGAATTTTCTCAAGCGTTTCCTTGCTCTTGTTTTCCTCTATGCCTATGGCTCAATTTATCTTCTAATTCCTTTCTGTCAAACACCATTATTTTTATTTCTTCACTGCTTTCTCCTCTCTTTGTATTAGGCTTTCAGTCATGAATCTATCTTTTTTTTTTTTTTTTTTTTTTTTTTTAAATAGCTTGAGCTAATTGGGTTTTCCAGTATGTCTGATATTTAGGTCTTTCTTTGGTATGCCTTTTCCTAGAATATTGAACAAGAGATCCAGCATATGAAGTTATTTTAACCTGACTTGTATTCTGCAATGTAAAATTGTGCCAGAATTGAAGTGGAATTGCATATGGTGAGATTCAGTGGTAATGGGCAGGTTGTATTAGCCTCCTGTGAGTGAGGTCTTCTCTAGGACTTGGGATATAGGGAGCCTCTTTTCTTCTAAGACCAGATTAAAGATCCAATGCTAGGAGTGGAAACTGGAGGCTGGCAAATACCAGGAACAGAGGCAGGAGGCTGGCGTAGAGTTCCCAGATTATCCTTTCCTTTTCTCTCGATATCCTTAGGGCTCCTTTCTTATTCACTTAGCTCTCTGTTTTATGGCAGTATTCATGAATTGCTGTATTCCTCTGTCTCCACCCCACCCTCAACCCAGATGGCACCCTTTTTGAAGACAAGATATTTGACACTGAGATTTGTTACCCTCAGTGCACTTGGCACATTGTCTATCACACAGCGATTGAGGCATTCTTTAAATGAGTGAGTGAGTTGCAGCAATTCTGCTGCAAAGTTAGGCATGAATGCAAGGTGAAGGGACATAGCTCAAGAAGCAGGGCCACGTGTATTGCCTCATCTCCTAGAATACTTTCTTCTCTATTACTTATAACACAGAATCAGCAGTTTATTTCAGTTTAAGAAACACTTATCATGACAAGTACTCCGGTAGGTTACAAAAAAACAAAAGAAAACAAAATATGTTGCTTTTCCAGAAGGCAGTTATACTGTACATGGTGCTACAAAAAAGGAATTGCACAAAATGATGGAATATAACTCATGAAATAAGAGAAACTTATTAAGTGTCTTGAGTGGCACAGAAGATGAATGGTCCATCTCAGGGGAGCGGTCAGAGAAGTGGGACTCCCAGAATCAAATTTTTAAGACTGAATATGAATTTTCCAGGTCTAAGAATGAAAAAAGAAATATATTTTATGCCAACCAATAGGAACAGTGTGTGTGCCTGTATATGAGTGTGCATGTGTCCATGTATGAATGTGTGTGTACATGACTATATTTGAGTGAGATCTGTGTATGTATGCTCATGCAAGTGCATGGCTGTTTGTGAATGTATGTGGTTCTGCGAATGTACATGTATGTGAGTGTGTATAAAAGTACATGTGTATGGCATGCATGTTCACGTATGTCATTGTGGGAAAAAGTATTTGTAGTGGTAGAGTGGTGATTGCACGAGGTGGTAGACAGCCTGCAGGGTCGGAAAGTTTGGGGGTCTCAGCCATAGCTCTTACTTGTAGAAGTGGTCTGAAGAGACCATCACCTAAGAGGTGAGATTAAACTGGAAGTCAGGAAGCATGAACATTAGCTGTAAATCTCCTGCATGACCTTGGTGACCTTGGAAAAGACTCCCTGGGCCTTGTATTCCGATCTGCTTGATAAAGGTATGTGGTTAAACAATGGCAAGGTGATGGTTGAAGCTCTTTTGTAATGGAGATTTTTGTGATTTTCCCAAAATTAAAACTCTCTAAGATGCTTTTCTCCTCCCAACACAGATATTGCCTCTGATGGTTAATTTTATGTGACAGCTTTGACTGGGCTAAGGGATGCCTAGGTAGCTAATAAAATACTATTTCTGGGTATGTCTATAGGATGTTTCCAGAAGAAATTAGCATTTGAATTAAGTAGGCTGAGATCTTTCTCTTAAGAATGTGGGGGCCAGGTGCGGTGGCTCATGCCTGTAACCCCAGCACTTTGGGAGGCTGAGGCAGGCGGATCACGAGGTCAGAAGATTGAGACCATCCTGGCCAGGAGATGGAGACCATCCTGGCTAACACAGTGAAATCCCATCTCTACTAAAAATACAAAAAATTAGCCGGGGGTGATGGTGGGCACCTGTAATCCCAGCTACTTGGGAGGCTGAGGCAGGAGAATCGCTTGAACCCAGGAGGCAGAGGTTGCAGTGAGCCGAGATCATACCACTGCACTCCAGCCTGGGTGACAGAGCAAGACTCCATCTAAAAAAAAAAAAAAAAAAAAAAAAAAAAAGAATGTGGATGGGCATCATCCAATTCATCAGGACCTGAATAGAACAAAAAGGCACAGGAAAGGTGACTTTGTTCTCTTTTCTTGAGCTGGGACATCCATCTTTACCTTCCCTCACACATCAGCACTCATGGACCAGGGGCCTATGAACTGGAACAGGACTTACGCTATTGGCTTCCCTTGTTCTCAGGCCTTCCATCTTAGACCAAATTAAACTACCAGCTTTTCTGGGTCTCCAGCTTGCAGACAAGAGACCATAGAAATTCTCAGCCCCTATAATCATGAGAGCCAATTTCTATTGTGTGTGTCTTGCGGGGGGCGGGGGGTGTCCTATTGGTTCTGTTTCTTGGGAGAATTCTGACTAATGCATTGCCTATTTCACAAAAATTTTCTGGAAAGAACAACATATATATGTATTTTTAATTCAGGCTAGAATAGCAAGAACAAAAGATACATAGTTTTTGAAAAAAACTGTAGCCATTACCACATTCTCCAAGTGGGTGTAGTATGTATCTTTGGGAAAAGATTGTGCTTTTTTTCTGAAAAAGAAATACTTTACTGGGGCTGGGTCATCATAATATGACTGATAATAGTTAAAGAAATATTATGCTTAGTATGTGCCAGGTAGAGATCCAAGTGCTTTCCATGGTCAACTTGTGGGGCAACAGTATAAGTATAATGAATGTAATCTTCATGGTGACACAGAAGCTAAGTCACATTCCAGTAAATATGACAGCCAGGACTGAAACCTGGGTAGCAACTCTGCAGTGAATCTGCTCCTAACAATTTGGCTATTCTGCACTGTGCTACGAGCATGAGATAGTGAATGATAAAGGTCAAGGCTTGTCTTCTTCGGGTAATTCTTTGATGCTTTCTGATTTGAGAATTTTCCCAATGGGTTTTAAAGCATATAGCAAAGAGATGCTGAGAAAGGTGTTGAACAACTTGATGGCAGGTGGAGCTTGAGGAGAACTTTGCTTTCAAGAGTGCTCAGACATCCGGGAGTCACCAGGAGCTGTGGTTCAGAGTGTGACATACAGGAGAAGTTCAGCTGTGCCTGTGTTCTTGGGATATCCAGGAAATGAAACCCATTGCCTGTATACATATAAAATAATACCTTAGATTATGCTTGTTCAATATTAATGAAAAAGAAGACCTCAGATACTTGAAATCTGGGGACTCAAATATTACATTAGACTTTACTTACTGTATATAAAAATAACATCCCAGATCTTTTAAAAGAGCAAGAATAATGCTTTTGTTTACCAGAAACCTGATCTGAAACACAGTCTGTTTTTGTCTCTGAACCTGGTGAGTATAACTCTTCTTACCTACAAACTTTAGCTTGTCCTGGCCATGCTTGTTTGTCTGGCTAAATGCATATGCCATCTGTCTTAGACCTGGTGACCTTCCTTTATTAAAATGATCCGTCTATAACTGTCCTTTCTACTACCTTGTAATGCACTTGAGGAAAGAGCTGCCTGGGCCATGTTTACAGTTCTAGAATCCATACTGTGACCCACACCTGATCATAAATATCAATGCAATGGTAGTCAACATGAACTGCAGGGAAATTACATTTATGTTTGCAAATACCCCTGAGGGGTAATTCTATAAATGTGACACAAAGTCAAAATAATTATCTAAGAATTAGAGTCATTTGCATACTTTCTGGCTGCTAATCTAAGTATGCCAAATCTACTGTAATCTTGATGTCTTCCAAGGGAATAAGACATGGAATTACACAATTTTGGAGCTCAATGGGTCCTTATAGTTAATTTGATCCTTTCCTTGACAGGTGATGAAACTGATCTGGAGCACTTAAGTGAGCTGTCTGTTAACTTTGGCATGACAGAGTCAGATTCTGAATCCAAATCTTCTATGTCCCAGCCAATGCCTGACTCACAAGTTCACAAAGAAAGATAACTGTGCCTCTTTCTCACTTCATCCTCAATTACAGCCTTGTGGATTACTACAAAAAACACATTTCCACCTCTGTGGCTCCCATTTTTCTTCCATCATGTTGTAATACTCCCCTTCCCTACTTCATGTTAAAAAATTCAGGCCCCTGCTGAGACTATCCTGTGTTAGAAATAGACAGTGACTGTGCATTTAAATAAAGGTCTTTCCGGAAATCCTTATTTGGTTCCTGGTTGCTTGGCAAGACCATCTCTGTTTCTCATAGTCAATATCACTCAGCCCATTGACTGGTGTAGGTTCTCATAAACCTCCACTGAGCACCCACCATCATCAAAACAAGCCTGAATTTTTGGGCAATGCTTTAAATGTTCTGAACCTCAGTATCCTCATAAATAACATAAGCATAATACTTTCCTTACTTTTTTCATAGGATATGCTCTGGTGACAATCACAGGACATAAGTGACATATATGGATTTGAAATTAAAAAAAAAAAGTCCATGTTGTTTTCAATGCTGTTCTTGTGTATCTAATATCTTCTCTTAAATTTAGGTTTCTGAAGCCCACACTAATATTGAAGTTCCCTTTGGGGTTGATATAGAGACCAACACCCAACTCTGTGTGCCTCAGTGAAGATCTAAGTGGCTGGACCAGGCCACTGGGTTAATATTAGGTTGGTGCAAATGGAACTGTGGTTTTTGCAATTACTTTTAATAGCAAAAACCGCAATTCCATTTGCACCAACCTGATATTACCCAGAACTAGAGACTCCTTGGCCAAGGTGCAGCCCACACGCCACAATTCAAGCTGTCATGATAAATCCCACATAGGAGATAACAAAGGTAATTTGACTAGAAAAGCATCTGTAATTTCCTATCATTGCTGGAGAAATCTTGAAGAGAAAAATGAAAGAATAAAAAAAAATGAAAGAATAAAATAAACCCAAAATGGATTTTTATGAAAACAGAATTGATTAAGTGTTCTTCCAAGAGGCTGGATTGTACTTTTTCTTCTTCATAGTAAAATTGTTATATTTCATGTGGATAAAGGGAAGAAAATAATTAACTCAAAAATAACTAAGATTTGGAGCATTCTGGAAGCCAGATCCTCAGAAAAATACTTGAGGGATTGTAAGCATTTAGCTTGGAAAAGAGAAGTCTTGAGGGACCATGAGTATCATCTTCAAATGATTTAAGGGATTTAAAAATGGAAAAAAAAAAAAAATGTCAACGTTGTTCTGAAATCCAGGACACAGGACTGGTGCAGATACTCGTTTGAGCAGTCTGTCTTGCTTGACTCTGCTGGCCCAAAGACAGAACAGGATGTCACCAAAGACGTGCAGAGTCAGCAAAGTAAATGTTACAGAAAGACTGAGATTTCTTTCAATAGACAGGAGAACAAAGGCTTTAGAGGCAAACAAACCTGAGTTTGAATATCTTTCTCTCACTTAATAGCTGTGTGCCCTTGAGAACATTACTGTAGCACTTTTTGGTTCTCACCCTCAAAATGGGAATAATGCTCATTATTCCAGGTTGTGAAGATTAAACACAATGAGATAGATAGATAGATAGATAGATAGATAGATAGATAGATAGATCGATCGATAGATGCTGTTTGCTAAGTTTGACACAAATACGTACCTATGAAAGGGTAACTATTTGTTATGATCATCATCTTTCAAGTCCTTCAGTGCAAATACAACTGTGTCCCTTGTACTAATGAGAAAACTGGTCCTGGAGCCTGAGTAAATTGTCTGTGGTCACAGAGGTAGTAAGTGATGGGATGGGAACACACATTTTCACCTGTCTGGTGGTGGAATCCTGCCCTCTCCAGGACTCCAAGCTGCCTCTCGGCTAAGGAAATACTTTCATTAACAAGTAAGTCAAAACATTGTGTCTACTCTCTTAGACAGACAGAACACACATGTCCTTGTCTCTCTACCCAGAATGATGGAAAGGACACCTCCAGGATGGCTCCTTCAGGACTCCTGGAAGATTGAATCATCAAGTAAGTCCTAAACAGTTCTATGTTCAATTAAGTGGATTCATTTTTCTTTCATCTAGGGAACCACCCCTTTATAGAAGACTCACACACCATGTATCTGACCTGAAATCAGAACCATAAGCTCGTGACTCAATGTTAACTCTCATTGTGGAGCCACAGACCAGGATTTGGTGATTACATCTTTTTCTCTTTTACTAAATTCAATGCAGGGATATTTAACAAGCTTTGCTTCAAACGATATCTGAAAAATCTTTAGCCACCCAGCTCAGGACCATCAATCTACCTGTCCCCTCCCTAGCACCCCCCAAAAAAACACAGTCTGTCATCCCCAGCAGCTGTCTGTCAGCATGCAAATATTCCTAAAAGGGGAAACCAGAAATCCCTTACCCTGAGTGGTATCATAGATCTCCCCTCCACAGCAAGATCCATGAAGCTGTACCAGGAAAGGAGGGGCCTTTTAAGTAGGGTCAAGGAGAAAACAAAATCATTTATAAATGAAATATTTTATTTGAAATTTTATTTGCAAATTTCCAAATTGTTCCAATTGCTTTTCAAGCCATTCAGTGTTTTGACTCCCAAAAGCTCTGTCTTTTTTTGTCGTTTCCCTCTCCAGTCTCCTTTCTGCCCCTCTCTCTCACACACTCTCTCTCAGCCTGAAAATTCTGGTTAGCCGTGGTTTAGGGTACACGTTGTGGTTTATCACTGATAACCACACTCCCTGTTCTGAGGTGCTGGAACACTTCCTTAAAGCAGAGAGTGCATGGACTAACAATTATATTTCAAGCTGCATTTAATGTTGAAATATGAGACAACAAATTGATCTTAGATTTCTTCAGTCAAGCATGACCTCACCTCTGACTCTGGCAGAAGCAGCTGCGGTGCCGGAGCAGTAGTTGTGCAGTTGCAAAATGAATAACAGGAAGACAACAAAGCCTCATCCTTTTAAAAACAAAACAAAAGAGAAAGATTACCAACATTTTTTTCTGCATTAGCAATACCTGCTTCTAAAACACCAGACTGGAAAACAGTCACTAAAACATTCCCTCAGACTTCCTTGTAAACCATCCAGTCTGGTGTAGGCTTTCTCTTAGAAAAGATGCATATCCATAGACTTTTGCTTCATAGCCTGACTTTTCATTAAATAATAGAGAAGGTGATATATTCAAATATCTGCCACAAAAATGTATAGGAAGATGCTTGTTCACTGTCTAAGAATGATCTGCATGTGGCTATTTATTCATTCAATCTCTGAATAATAGCTCTTGAACAAAGGAGGAAAAAGTATCTCGCTCTGAGAAGATCAAACATTCCGCATTATTGTATTAATTCTCAGATGGTTTCTTTGTGGGAAGTGAGTAGTATTATTGCTTCATGTGAGACAGGGAGAAATAAAATCCAAAGATAACCTGACAAGTACTGGAGATAGGTAGTTTATCATTGCTGATACCAAGGACTAAATGCAATGGTAACAAAATAATAGTGTATTAAAAAGAAAGAGAGGAACAGGAGCAGAAAGGAGAAAGAATAGCAAGAAAAAGAAAGAAAAAAGATATCAAAATTGGCATTTTCTCCCAAGCTATCAATACATTTGTAACATAATTAAAAATATATGAAAATGAAGATAAATGACAAAGTGGCAACGGAATAAGATGCGGTCGTTTTATTTCAAATACTTTTGTTGTAAACAAATATGACTCTGTTTGCAAAGTTTCAATTGTGAGATGTTTTCTGAGCACTGAAATACTGTCTAAAATCCAGAATTTGAAAAAAAAAAAGTGCCTACCTTTTTGTTTTCATTTTTAATATTGAAGTAAGAAATTAAATTATGCAGTGGACTAAAGATAAACCTATGTCTCTTCCCATACGCCAAATTTCATGATCCAATTGTATTCCTGATCAGAAAAAGCAAGATTAGACCGTTTCCAAAAGTTCAAGAATGTATGTGAATATCTCAGCCTTTGCAGGATAGGCAGTTCCCAAAACTGCCTGCCATTCCAGGATTAGCTGCTGTGTGGCGTTAGTCCCCTTCAAATGAACAGGCTCTCTCTTCCTCCAGCTCCTGCTCCTGTGCCTTGTTACTTGAAAATGGTTCTCTCTGCTGTCACTGTAACAAACGGTTCTAATTGCTGGGTTGCCTGTTATGGTGGAAATTGCAGTGGTCCGTGGTTGAAGGCTTTCGCTCTGCTTTGGTAATCACAGAGAGAGCCAAACTGCTCCTTTCCTAAAGGGATAAAGAAGATAATCTTGAAAAACATAGTAATAAATAATAAATCATTTTAAGAGAAGCAGAAAACCAACACACTTGCTGAATGGTTATAGTCTAATCTAATTGTAATGCATTTTTCCTCTTGAAGAGATGAAAGTTCACGGATATATTTTCTTGTATTCTTGGTGGTGATGATGGTGGTGGTAGTGTTTGTTTTTGTCTGTGAAGTAATACATGGTAGGCAATGATTTGGAATTGTAAACTTTCCAATTTATTTTCATGGCAATCTGTGAGATGTGTCCCTGGAGGAAGGCAAACAATTGCAGTTTTAGAGCTGAATTGGCCTCCCTCTCTCCTTTCTTACATTAGAAAGCATGCCATCTCATTTTGAGTAGGATTACAAAATTCCCAAATTCTAATAAAATGCCAGAGTAATATGTGATGGTCTGAGATGGTTGATGTGTTATTGAAGAAACACTCTATAGTGAGAGAGGTAAAAATGAGAGCAGTTATTGTCAGATTTTACCATCATGACAGAATTCAGGTTACAAAAGGCGATTCCTAATTTGGGAATTTAATCAGATAGCAAGCACCAAGGACAGCAGCTGCTGTTACATTAGGTTGGGTAAAATTATAAGGCCTATCAATTCTCATGCTTCGGGGCATAAGCTGATCACCAGCTGAGGTCAGGAGAAAATTTCCCCAATGGCAGGCTTGCACAGTTATGCCCAATATAAGAGATTTAACATCTATCCCTAAAATATCTGATGTGATTCATTACCAAATAAATATAAACATACAACATGTACTTGTACTATTACCAAAGCAGGCACACACAATGGACTAGACAGACATAGAAGTGAATATTGGTCTGAATGCCCAAGTCTTAAATGAGACCACAATGACCCAAGGAAAACCTACCTTCACATGGTCAGTTTTGCCTACAGAGTCCCTTTAATTCTTTGTCAAATTTGTGGGTGAATATTTTTCAAATGTCCAGTCAATTCAGATATTTGCATTTCCTTACATGAACTCAGTCTTCCAAAATGAGTGGCGGTAGAAGGGGGTGGTATAAGTTTTCTTCGCTGTATGACAAATTACCACAAACTTAGTAACCTAAAATAACCCAGATACATTATTTCACAGTTTGTGTGGGTCAGAAGTCTTAGTCTGGGTTAGCTGGATCTTCTCCTGGGGTTTTACCAAGTGGTAATAAAGGTGTCAGCTAGGGCTGTGAATTTCATCTGAGGCTCTGGGATCTCTTCCCAACTCACCTGTTGTTGGCAGAATTCACTTCCTTACAGTTGTATGACTGAGGTCCCTGTTTCTCTGTTAGCTATCAAATAGCCAGGGACTGTTCTCATCTGCTAGAGGTCATCCACGGTTCCTTGTTACATGAACCCCATAGGCATCTTACAACATGGATGCTTGCTTTCTTCCAGCCCAGTAGGACTGTGTCTCACTGACCTCTTCCTGTCAAACAGGCCAATACAGTCTCCTATAACATAATCTAATCAAGGGAACAGAGATCTCATCATATTCACATGCTCTTCCTATACTCAAGAAGAAGGAATTCTACAAGATGTACACAAAAAGAAACAGGAATTTGGGAATCTTCTTAGAATTCTGCCTAAAACAGGGCTCTAGTGAAAATAGGAAAGATCAACATTAATAATGCAGGGTTATTTTATTTCATTAATTCTATAGGATTTTTAAAAACTATTTGATGGCCAGGCGTGGTGGCTCATGCCTGTAATCCCAGCATTTTGGGAGACTGAGGTGGGAGGATCACGAGGTCAGGAGTTCAACAAGCCTGACCAATGTGGAGATACCCTGTCTCTACTAAAAAATACAAAAATTAGCTGGGTGTGGTGGTGCATGCCTGTAGTCCCAGCTACTCGGGAGGCTGAGGCAGGAGAATCTATGGAACCCAGGAGGTGGAGGTTGCAGCAGGCTGAGATTGCACCACTGCACTCCAGCCTGGTGACAGAGCGAGACTCCATCTCAAAACAAAACAAAACAATTTGATGAGACTAGTCATTAATCTATTGTGTTTTATCTATTAGCAATCGTCCACTAGAGAAGGACAGATCACTGGTGAATTTGTTATTATAACCATATAAATATAACTTTAGAATATAAATTAGAGGTATTTAGTTCAATCATTTTATATGGCACATAAATAAACTGACACTCAACAAAATTAGTGAGTCTAACTCACTGGGCTTTGCCATTTAAAGCCAGAATAAAAATTTAGTTCTCCACACTCTTAAACAAACTACACCTTAGCTTTTAACTTACCATCAGGCCCTTCGCCCACTTTTTGGTGTTTGCTCTCACTCTGCAGATTTCCAAGTATCTCCAGGTATTTGTGCATTTTCATCCAAGGTAACTGCTTCTTTTGAATGGTAATAAACCACTCACACTGAGCTGCCAGTGACTGATTACATTTTAAGGACAATTTCCTAACCTTATAATGGTATTACTATTTTCACAGAAATGAATACACTAAACTGAAAGGGAGATGACACTCTTACTGTAGACTTCCTTGTTAGAGCAGAAGGAGAAAGGTGGGCAAGTGTGTGTGTGTGTGTGTGTGTGTGTGTGTGTGTAATGACTTGTTCTTTGGTCCTGATGCTTGTAACAGCAGAGCAGACCACAGTTTGGGGTCACTTATCAAGTAACAGTATGACAAACAAAGGAAATTTCAAAAACTTTTTCTTGATCATTTAATCATGCAATGGGGGTTCCTACTTTTTTAACTTCTAATGTAGTCAACTCTTCTGTCAACTAACTTATTGGTTAATGGGTAACTACTAATTTGACGGGGAGGTTTTCATACAGTTCTATTGCTACAAACAACAGGGCAGGTAGAGATGCTCAAAGCAGGAAGTGCTCTGGTCAGTTAGAGAATCTTGGAATCACAACTAAAATGCTAAAATGTATCCTAGTTTTAGTAGAGATAATAGAATCCAGGACACTTCTGCCAGTTTTGGCATCAAGACGTTTTGCACAATGCTCTGTCTTTGGGTGCCTGTCAGGAATGAGATTTCTGATGAAACAAACCTGTGCCAATAATTGAGTGTGGAAGCAGGCAACATTAGATGCTATCTTTGTGAAAAGCAACAACTGTAGAGGGTTTTTTTTCCAGATCTACTTTTATTAAGCAGGTAGATGTTGGGTGGTTGTATCTGTTATTTCATCTATGACCACAACTCAAATTTTAATCATTGTAGATAAATTGGGTGAGAAGGAGAAGAAACACAGTACTCCAAAATCTTTATTAAGGGAGATACTTTTGGCCGGGCACGGTGGCTCACACTTGTAATCCCAGCACCTTGGGAGGCCAGGGAAGGCAGATCACCTGAGGTCAGGAGTTCGAGACCAGCCTGGCCAATATGGTGAAACCCTGTCTCTACCAAAAATACAAAAATCAGCTGGGTGTGGTGGCGGTTGCCTGGAATCCCAGCTACCTGGAAAGCTGATGCAGGAGAATCACTTGAACCCGGGAGGCAGAGGTTGCAGTGAGCTGAGATTGCGCCACTGCACTTCAGCCTTGGCAACAAGAATGTAACTTAATCTCAAAAAATAAAAAATAAAAAATTTCTGTCTTGCGTAGTACTATTATAATATCTATGAATTTCATCAAATTATTATTTTTTAAATATTTTTTCTCTGCCTAAAATGTGTTACAGCCTTGGATAAGAGTTCATCAAACGTTGTGTTCGGCATGAATTTGTCATCTTCCTCTTAGTTAGGGAAAGGCTGTCACCTTCATTTGAACTATGAGAAAATATTCTCATACTTCATAAGAATTTCAATATTTTAAGCAAAATGTTATTTTCACCTGAGGATGAATCATCTTCTCATCCAGTATTCACTGTCCTGTGCTTGCAAGCAACGATGTTTATAACACTGATGCATCCTATTATGAACAAATATTTCTTCAGAAATACCATGCTCCTAGTCTTGCTGTCTGGCTAGCCAATCTCATGTAATCTTTCAACGTGGAGCCCAAGTTACTCCTTCTAAATAAAGGCTTTTCTGACTATCAAGTCGACAGTGTCTTCCACTTTCTCAGAGCCTATTTCTGGGGGTATTTATTTTAACACATAACTGTGTTTTATCTCTATTTCCTTTATGCAAGTCTTATTTCCGAATAGTTTGCCAAAATCATTGAAAATAGGAACTTTGCTCACAAGTTTTTAGTACTTCCTACGATGCCCAGCATAGTGGTGAAGAGAATAAAGCTTTGTCGAACTGGGTTGCTATTAAAATAGCAACCAGTTATATTAAACAACCATTGACCTTTTCATAGTTGGGATAGTAATTTTTGTTGTCATTGGGTTTTTGTTTGGTTTTGTTTGTTTTCTGTTATTCCTATTAGGTTTGTTAGCTTGTTTGTTTTTGTTTTTGTTGTGCTTGACATACTTGCCTGGATTTGCTTAACACTGACAACGTGAACTAAACATGATCATAGTTAATTAATTGCCGTACTATTCTTGACAGAGCAGATCCTACAACGTTTAAAACAAAACAAAATGAAACAAAAAATGTGGGGAGATCCAGACACAGTGTTTGTCTACCAATTAAACCTGGCTCTAAAATCAAATTCATGACTCTTCTCTAATATTTAATAACCCAAGGTTTACATATTCACTCTGAAGAGAAATCAACATGTAGTCAGAATAATCCTATTTTTAAATGAAGTAAGGAATTAACTATATGAAAGTGAATTTGTCAATTCTCTCTGAAGTGAATAACTATCTCCTAATATTTTGTTATTCAGAAATCTCACATGCCAGGTTAATTAAGGAAAGACACACCTGTAAAAAGCTGCCTACTAGACGTGGTTTTCATGTGCACTGCCTTCTAGCACGCCAGCAACCAATAGCTTGGCCAGATCTTCAGTCACATATACCTTAAGTTTTAATGGTTACCATGGTAATGAAAAAAGGCATTACAAAATGCACAAGCTGTTAACATGTTGCAGAAGCCAAAAGAAAGAGCTAAGAATAAACTTCTGCAAATTCCTGATCACACCACATTTGAGAAAAACTGCTGTTAAACCAACGTCATGTCCCAGTCAAATAGCTCATTAATCTGGAGCTGAAGCTGCATATACCTCCCTCTAAGCTCTCTCTCAGCTGGGGTTGGGCCCTTTCCCTATGAGAATATACGTGAGTGTGTCAGAATGAGCAGGGGTATGTGTGTGGAGAGGGTGGGGACAGAGAGACAGAGAAAAAGAATAAACAGGCTGCAAATTGAGTCTCAGCTCCTTCATCAACAAGAAAGAAAACCTTCATGTTTTCTAACAGGGATGACAGACAAGATAATTTAAGTGAATCTAATTTAGATAAATCTAAATTTTAGTGGGTGAGTAAATCATTATAACCATAGACAGATAAGATGAGTGTTTCATTTGCTTTGAATTTTGCCTCTAGAACCTTGATATTCTGGCTGCAAAAAAGCAAAATATATGCACCCATCTAATCCCCTGCTGGGAAGAAAGCATTGCTTGCTGAGCAAGAAACTATCTCTCCTCAGAAGTGGGGGCTGCCTGCTTAGTGACATAGCTTCTAGAACAAAGAAATAAAGAAAGGAGAGTCCTTGATTTGGGAGTATGATACCAGCCAGGAAAGCAAAGATTAAGGTACCAACATTTACACTGAAAAGCACATTGGTTCTAGAATAAACACACAACAGTACAAAAAGGTAGAACTCTTTATTTATTGATTTACAGGCAGAGAGCCATGCAGACAGACAGTTGGGGAGTTCACAACACAGATGAAGCACCAGACATGATATGAAAATGCAAGTCTGGTTCGTATTGTTTAAATGTGGATTTGTTCCAGTTTGTGCTCTCCTATAAGCGAGGTCACTCAAGGTGGGAGGAACACTGCCACCCTGGATTAAACTCTAGAATATTGTGATACCTGCAGAGGGGTCCCTTCATGTTTTCCATTCCCCTTGAGGCAGATCTCGCTTTTTCATTTGTGGCCCTGCTCAGACTCTGGAGTGTCTCTTTTTGGTGGTGTTTGCTACCCAGCTCCATTCTCAGCGGTCAGCAAATCTAGTCCCTGCTTCTATCCCATTCTTCTTCTGGGCAGTTCTCCCACACAATGATCCACATCCCTCTCCCTTGCCTTCCAATCCCCAGGACATGCTTGGCAATGTCCTTGGCTTTGTGTTTGCTTGCATCCTATATTCCCCCTTACCATCACTTTTGGAAGGCTTTAAAGGCCCAGATACATCCATAATTTTACTCTCAGGCCTTCCTCAGCAACCCTGACATTTCACATGTTTCAGACTAATTTGTAGCTACTGAGCAAGGTCAGTATCCTAGAACATCTTCTCTCTTCTCCTTCTTGTTTTAAATTTTGCTTCCACAGTTATATTTTAGAGCCATTTATGACTGCTGTTTCATCCTGTTTTTTTTTTCCTTTTTTTGCAATGTTCACTATATCTAAAATACTATAGTGCTCCTACTAAGTACCCAATAAATGCTCAGTGATTTAACTTATATTTTAATCATCAAATGCCATGTTCCCCAGCATCACAGCATCTCTGAAATTAGATCTTAATATCTGTTGTAAACTCAAATACTCAAGTTATAGAGATATAGTAAATCAAGATAAAATTGAAACCATGATAAGATTATATAATTTTTGCCAACAATTTAGAGAACTGTAGAGCTGCAAGGAATGTGGACTACTCTAAACTACTCTAAACCCATGCATCTTTAAAAGACAAATGAAAGGTCCTCATGAGCAGTGGGGTTCCCTAACGTCACATGTTATTTGAGCTAGGAAGAGAAGAAAAAGGGACTACTTGGATCTTCTTCATGAATCCTTTCCCATTGCCCTACTGCTTGTCACCATAGCAGATCCTTACGTACATTTGTTGCCCTATACAGGAATTTGAAATGACATTCAATATATTCAATACAGTGTATTTATTCCCAAGGATAGATGTTTTCTCCCTGTTTTAAATTCACCTTGTTAGGAAGCAAAGAATAGTTTTGCCTGAAACCTCTCTCTGGTAGATGATGTAGCCAAAGCCAGCTCACAGCTCACTCTCATATGATACCTGTTTATTCATTAGTCAACATGTATTTGAAAATAGACATTGTGTTAAGTGTATGGAATACAAAGTAAAGATATACCTCATCTCTGTCCTCAAGAAACTTTTTGGTCCAGTATGGGAAAGGATCAAACCGAAAGGAGAATGAGGTACTCAGACTTCTGCCAACAACATGGGCTAGTCATCTGGGCAGAAGAGATGTCTCCTCAGCCAAACAGTACAAACTGGAAGGAGAGGGACATGCAGAGCCTGGAGGCAAAGCATTCCTCAGACAAAAGGAGAGGGACATGCAGAGCCTGGAGGCAAAGCATTCCTCAAACAAAAAAACCACCTTGAGGATTTGGAACTAAATTTTGTTTAGTTTTTGTGCTGCACCGAGAGAAAGTGGTGTAGACAGGCAGAAAATAGGCCTTGGGAAGCTTTGTGGCCAATATTATGGCATTTCAACCTTACAATTATTCAGTGTAAGTAACTTGCAAAGGATGTTTATAACAGCCTTATTCAGAAGTGCCAAAACTTGGAAGCAACCAAGGTGTCCTTCAGTTACAAAGGTGCATCCTGACAATGGAATATTACTCAGCCCTAAAAAGAAATGAGCTATTGCCATGAAAAGACACGGAGGAAATTTAAATGCATATGACCATGTGAAAGAAGCCGATCTTAGAAAGCTACGTATTCTATGATTCCAACTATATGACATTCTGGAAAAGGCAAAACTGTAGAGAATGTACAACACCAAGAGTGAAACTTACTGTAAACTGTGAACTTCAGATGATAATGATATGTCAATGTAAGTTCATAAATGGTAACCAATGTACCACTCTGGTGGGGAATATTCATAACAGGGGAGGCTATGCATGTGTACAAACAGGAAGTATTTGGGAAATCTTTGCACCGTTTGCTCAATTTTACTGTCAACCTAAAGCTACTCTGAAAAATCATTCAAGGTCCAAACAGGGCAATGACATAATTAGATTCAATATTCAGAAGGTCTGTTTTGATGACAATGCTGAAATTGGCAGTGGCTCAACAGAAGAGAAGAAGAAGAGTTTGGAATCTGCTGCAATAATCCAAATGAGATATGAACTTCTGAAGGAACGGGAATGGAGACAAAGGGATAAAAAGGCAAATATTTATCAAATATAAATGTATCAAACAGAAGAGTCTGAGGGAGAAGTTCAAGTGACACCCAAGATTCTGGCTGGTGTTACAAGGAAGGGTTGTGCCATTCTCTGGGAGAGAAATGCAGGAGGAGAAGTGAGTTTCAGGATGGTTGTCATTAGTTTATGCTTGGACTTGTGCAGTTTGATGTGACCATGAGAGACATCCAAGAAGAGGTTGGAAACCAGAATCCAGAGTGCAGGAAAAAAGGAAAGGACTGGAGAGATGGACATCTGTGCCTTTAAATATAGATGATGATACAATGAATCACCATGACACTGGCTGTGTCTCTAAAACTAATCAGAAGCAAATGTTTAGAGAAAGCAGGGTTTGTTTCACATGGTCACAACTTACAGCTATGTGTTTCTGCCTGACCATAGCCTCTTTAATTACTTTACCTCCAATCAACTTACCATCTCTATACATCTTTTTCGGAACTAATGTTATTAGAAATTTTTTATGTAACTCAGCTCCTTATCAACCTATCTATCTGGAAGATTAAGAAGTCTTCCAGAAAAGAGAATAAATCTCTAATGCATAATATCATGAAAAACAAATAGTTTTTTTTTCAGGCTAGTGTAGTCAATAATAGCTGCTATTTATAGGAAGTCTAGGATGGAAATTTAACAAATATGCCCATCACAATCATACCACAAAGGCAGATCTCAACCCATTAATGCCTATGAAGCATAACCTCTATAGCTTTCACTAAATAGTAGACACTGTTCTAAGACTTATAGTAGTCATTTAACCCTAACAGTAACTCTAAAGTACTATACTTTTTCAATTTACTGATGAGTATACTTAGTCACAAAAAGGTTGAATGACTGGGATAAAGTTTGCAATTTTGGAGCTGGGAGTCAGTCTAAGTAAATCTAACTCAAGATACTATCCTCTAATTGTTTCTGGAATGAATGGATTTATTAATAAACAAACATTTATTAAAGTAAGTAATATATAGCAAATGCAAGACAAAGAAGCTGACACAATGCTTCGTGAGTTTCAGATTATTTAATATTACTTTTAATTCATGAATTTATGAAACATTTGGCAAAAAGGGGGGTCAAGAGGGGAAATTTTGATTCACACTATATTCAAATGACTTGTAAATAAGTTGGAGACTCACACTCCCTGAATTTAAAAGTTACTGCAAAGCTACAGTAATCAAAATAGTGTGATTCTGGCATAAGAACAGAAATATAAACCAATGTAATAAGAGAAATAACTGAGTTTTGAGTCTTTTTTACTAAGTACTAGTGGTTCAACCTGGAAAAAAATATTTAGGTGTCAGGAACCTTGGTTTCTTCCTCTGTAAAATGCGAACAATATTATCTTATTCACATTAAGGAGGAAAGATTATGTGAGACAGTTGATCCAAAAACCCTAGCTCATAGCTTAGGTAATAGTAATACCCTATAACTACCTGCTGTGTTTGCTCATTTGTGTTGCTGTAAAGAAATGCCTGAGACTGGGTAATTTATAAAGTAAACAGGTTTATTTGGCTCATGGTTCTGCAGGCTTCACACAAAACATAGGGTCAGCATCTGCTTCTGGTGAGGACTTCAGGAAGCTTACAGTAAATGGGTTCGCCCTACAGATCTCGTGTGTTAGTATTGACTTGTCTCAACCCTAATTAGCTGTGAAATGTAATCAAGTCACAAGCCAAAAAGATAAGGCCAGCATCTAGGTTGGCAACTTGGTCTAATTCTTCTTCCTCTAAGAGGGAATAGCTGGGATGGTCTTACAGTCCACCAGTGACCAGATCCTCATCACAGCTTCCATGTTCACCCTTCAGTTTTCAAGGAGAACGTTTTCAGTTAAAAGCCCAAACCACCCTGCTCCGTTTCCTCAGGCAGAGTCAGTGAGCGCTCTCAAGCTGCTTTCAGCCTCCCAAATAAGTGAAATGTTTGACATGAAAGCATATGTTTTTTGGCAACTTTGTTTAATCCACATTTTAAAAGGAAAATTGAAACTCCACAAGGTGCGAAAAAGATTAGTGGAACGTTTCAGTATCTGGTGGAAAGCAGGCCGTGTTCCCTCCTCCTTCTGTTCTTTTTCCTCTTCCTTCATGTGCGGATATTTGCTTTATAAAAGCTGCCATAAAAATGAATCTTTTAATTAAGAATCTGAGCCACCTAACTGCAGAACAGAGAAAAATATCAAATGGCACAGGATGCAGGAGCCATCTGTAAGACAGAGATGGCACATGTCTGTTCTTAAGAAGGGTCATCACTCTCTGAAGTCATGTGTGGGTCACAGAATCAAAAGCTTTGGATTAGAAAAATAAGATTTCTAAAGAAGTCAGATTTCTCACTATAAGATAAAGAAGTGACTCCCCCAGGAAGAAAGTCACCATGCAAAAATTTGCTAATTATTTTAGAGAATGCAGAATCTTACAGGCAATTGCTTTTAGAAACCACTTTTCCAGAAGTGCTGATGAGACAAGTTTTAAAGACATACAAATCTGAACTCAAATATGTCTGAAAAATCCACAGAGTCATCCCTGATGTGAGACAGGTTTGAAAGGGCTTAGGAGTCCCAGGTCGTTGGGATGCAGATGGAAGGTAAAAGGGAAAATCATCCAGTTTCTCACCCTCCCCAGGTGCATTGGTCCTATATTTACTGTGACTCCCATACCCTCAGCAGAGACCTTGCCAGACGGTAGGGTAGAAAATGATGCTGGAGATTCATAGCTGATTTTCCCAGTTAGTTACTGAATTGAGATCCTGAACCCTAGAATGAGTCTCCAATACATACAGCTAAAACCCTGGTTTCTCAAAATACCATATTAAGTATACACTGAATCATGAAACTTAATGCATTTGAATTTTTTTTTTTACAATTGTGCAATAATTGAGGAAGCGATATAAAGATTTTGGAGACAACAGGAGAACATGGCTCTGGAGCCAGATTATTTTTTATTCAGATCTAAGATCCACCTCTGCTCACTATGTAACCTTAGACAAGTTATTAAACCGTTGTTTTTACATTTTCTAAATGGGAATAATAATAAATTTTTCTACATACTGATATTTTAAAGATTAAAATAATTGTTATAAGTAAAGCAGTTAGAATATGCATAGCATAAATTAAAAGCATGAAAATTTAGCTAATCTATTATTATTTATGTTTCAAACTGTTTTTGCACTTTATTATTATTATTTATAGGTTTCAAACTGTTTTTGCACTTTATTATTATTATTATTATTTATAGGTTTCAAACTGTTTTTGCAATTTTATTTTTATTGTGCTAAAATATACATAAAATTTATCATTTTAACCATTTACATTCATTTGCAGTGTTGTACAACCATCACCACTATCCATTACTGGAAATTCTTCATCATCCCAAACAGAAACCCTGTAGTTGTTAAACAGTAACTCCTCTTTTCTCTGCCCTGCTAACAGCTGGCAATCTTTATGCTACCTTTTGGCTCTATGGCTATTAGGTATCTCTTATAAATAAAATCATACAATATTTTTCCTTTTGTGTCTTACTTCCATTAGCATAATGTTTTCAAGATTCACACAAGTCATAGCATGCATCAGAATATTGCTCTTCATATGAGTGAATATTTCATTATTATTATTGAAGTTTTGTTTATCTATTCATACATTCATAGACACTTAGATATTTCTAGCTGTTGGCCTTTGTGAAAAATACCGCTATAAACACTGGTATACCAATATGAATGTGAGTCCTTGTTTCAAATTTTTTGGGTAGATACCTAGAAGTGGAATTGCTGGCTCACATGGGAATTTCATATTTAACTTTTGGAGCAGCCAGCAAACTGTTTGGAACAGTAACCACACCATTTTACATTCCCATCAATAGTGCACAAGGGTTCTAATTTTTCCACATTCTTGCTAATCCCTGTTATTTTTTAAATTAATAAACATCCTAATAACTAAAGAGGTTGAATATCTTCCCAGATGCTTTGTGTATTTTCTTTGGAGGAATGTCTTTCCAAACCTTTGCTCATTTTTGAAATGTGTTATTTGTTTTTCTGTTGTTGAGTTGTAGTAGTTCTTTATGTATTCTGATATTAATCCCTTATCAATACATTACTTGTAAATATTTTCTCCAATTCTATGGGTGTCTTTTTAGGCTTTTGCCAGTGTCTTTTGATGCACAGATTTTTAAAATTTTGTTGAAGTCTAATTTATCTACATTTTTGTTGTTGCCTATGCTTTTGGTGCCCTATCCAAGGAATCATCACCAAATCCAATATCATGAAATGTTTCCCCCATGTTTTCTTCTAATAGTTTTGTAACTTTATGCCTTTCATTTAGGTCTTTGATTCATTTTGAGTCATTTTTTCTATATGGTGTTAGGCAGGGGTACAATTTTGTGTTTTTGCTAATAGCTATCCCATTTTCCCAGCACCATTTGTTAAAAGATTGCCCTTTTCTCACTTAATGGTCTTGGTATCCTTATACAAAAACAATCAGCCATATATTTAAGGCTTTTTTTTAACTGACTTTCAGTTCTATTTATCTCTATGTCTGTCATTGTGCAAGTATCTCACTGTTTTGATTACTGTAGCTTTAGATTACCTTTTAAATTCAGGGAGTGTGAGTTTCCAACTTTGTTCTTCTTTTTTAAAGATTATTTTTACTATTTGAGGTCGCTTGAGATTCCACACAAATTTTAGGGTTTTTCTATACAAAAAAAAAAATTCCATTGGGATTTTGATAAGGATTTTATGAAACCTGTAGATCACTTTGGGTAGTACTGTTATCTTAACAACATTAAGTCGTCCAATCCATGAAAACATGATTTTCTATTCACTTATGTCTTTAATATCTTTCAGCAATGTTTTTTAGTTTTCAGTGTACAAGATATTTCCTCCTTGGTTAAATATATTCCTAATACTGTATTTTATTTATTTTATGCTATTGTAAATTGGAAGGTTGCTTAATGACTTATTTAAATTGATCTTGGCAACAATAATTCTGTGAATTGGAAGAAGAGTCATTTTATCCTCGTGACAAGATAGGTAAGCAAATACAAGTAAAATCTTAGGGCTAATGCTTAAGACTGTGATTCTAATTTTAGACAGTAGGCCTAAGACAACTGTGTCCTTGGCTAGGTATATAACATTCTGCTAGATCTAAAGCTGTCATGAAATGGAAAGAGGGATTCCTTTCCCACTGGCCTCACAGAACTGATATGCAGCTCAAATTGGAAGGTTCTTTTGTGAGCTCCTTGGAAAGCCTTGAGCCTGCTATCTACATAGACTCATTCTTCCTGGCACAATTTTCTTTATTCATACAGTAGCCTCAGTTGATGCTGAGTGAATATCAGGATGAGAACAAGGGCATAAGCCTTTGATCCTGTAAAACCCTGTCTGAGAAGCAGTTGTGTCTTGGTCAAGGAAACTGAATTTGTCATTATTGACATAACGATGTCTCAAAGACAAAAATCAATGTGGGAAAAAAATGGATTCATTAATTTAGTTAGTATTAAAAGTTTATTTAAATCATTACTTTGTTGATGAGATACCTATACAAAATTTAGAGCTTAAAAATATATTAAAGCAACAAACCTAACTTACCTGCAAATGAATTAATTTCATCATTTTTAGAAGTAGACAAGCTGGCTTTAGAAGGTGGTTTTTGTGCTTATTCTTTCTTAGCATTACAGTAATGACATTTTAAAAATTGCTATTCTTTTGTGTTGGTGAAAAAATAGAAAATTTCAGATCAAATTATCCTTAGTTATATAAATAATTGACTATCTAATCATGTTTTTTATAAAATCTATTCTTGTAAAGAAATTGTTAACTATTAAAATACTTTTTATTTGATTTTTAAAATAGCTTATTTCAACATGTGTGAAATGATTGATGCTTTAATATTGTATTAGTTTCCTGGTGATGTTGTAACAATTAATCACAAATGTGGTGGCTTAAATACAACATAATTTTGTTATTTTATAATTTAGGAGAGTAAAAAGTCTGAAATTGGTCTGACTGGTCTGAAACCAAAATAGGTAGGCAGGGCTGTGTAACATTCTGGAGGCTCTGAAAGGAATATGTTTCTTTATCTTTTTTAGCTTTTAGAGAATGCCTGCATTCCTTGCCTTGTGGTCTTCGTCATTCATCTTCAAACCCAGAAACAGCAGGTCAGGTTCTTCTCAAGCTGGTGTTTCTCTGGTCCTCTCTTTTCTCCCTTCCACTTCCATTCATAAAGACCCTTGGGATTACACTGGGCTCATTCTTGTAATCTAGAATAATTTCAACATCTCAAGGTCAGCTGATTAACAATCTTAATACCATCTGAAAATTTAATACCCTTTGTCATGTAACCTAATGTAATTCAGGTTCCAAAAGATAAGACATGGACACTTTGGGGACCCTTTTCTGCCTACTGCAAACATTACATGTACATAAAAATATATTTCCATATTACAGCCAAAGGAATGTCATTCAAATTCTATCATTTATTATGGAATGAAAGCTGAGAGAATAAAAATGATTTGCCCAACCCTGTTGAGCTAAGCATTTCCTACTCCCACTAAATTTTCTCCCTGGGAACTACCAACCAGGCAGGTCACCTCTCATTTTCCAGCCTCATCAACAACAGTAGAATCTCATTTTTAATACACCGAGATCTAACTGCAATTATATATTTTTGATTTCTATCATTTACTCACACATAGATGTTATCTTAAGTAATTCCTGATATTTCCACTAATAAATAATTTGTTAAATGTTGAGAGAAAAAAACAGAAAGCAAGAAAAATTCTGGAGTATTCTTTGTTATTTTCTTTTTTCTTTCTTTTCTTTTCTCTCTCTCTGGTTTTTTTTTTTTTTTTTTTTTTTTTTTTTTTTTTTTTAACAGGGCCTAACTCTTGTCACGCAGGCTGGAGTGTTAGCCTCCTGAGTAGCTGGGACTACAGGCACGTGCCACCACACCCGGCTAACATTTTGTAAAACTTTTAGTGGAGATGGAGTTTTGCCATGTGGCCCGGCCTGGTCTCAAACTCCTAGACTCTAGTGATCTGCTCTCCTTGGCCTCCCAAGGTGTTGAGATTACAGGTATAAGCCACTGTGCCTGGCACATTCTGGGGTATCCTTCAAGTATTGATCCTAAGATACATGATTGACAGGTGTTGTCTATCAATCAAGTCTCAGAAGAAATATATAACTTCCTATAAATTTGGACATCTGAGTCCTATTGGTTTTTCACCTAAACAGCTTTCCCTTGGAAAGTAAACATGTCACAATAAAATAGGGATCTCCAGTTGTATCTGTTTCTTTTCTAGAGTATATAAGAAGAAGAAAATATGAACAAAAATGGTTGTGCAAAGCATCCTGAGCCTGCCAAATAACAGAAAAGGGGAAATATTCCTTCCTTTCCTCCAGAAATTTGCTGTCTTTTGCCTCCAGTATTCAGAAAGAAGCATCTTGACTCTGACAAGTGACAGTAATTACAAAATATACAAATTACATGCAGAAGTAGATACGTCACTATAACTCACTTTCTTCACTTTGCAGATATTCTGACGTACTCCAAATATATTGAATGAGAGTTCAAGAACACAAAAATTAAATGACATTTCCACTATTTTCTTAGCATGCTACATACAACTCAAGACCTATAAATGTGTTCATTATATAGACACATTATCTTAGAATACAAAGAAGTCACTTGTGACTCTACAGTATTTAGGGCAATCCAGAAAATATGACTCCCTTTGAACCTTAATGCCTTTGAGTAATATGAATTTCCTTTATCAGAGCTGTAAAATCATCAAGGATGCAAAAGCCATGGTTGATGCTAACATGGTGGTCAACCAATACGATATGTCTTGAAGGGATTTGAGGTGCGTCAATACAACTTGAGTACAAAAATGACAAAATATTGAAGTTGGAAAGGAATTTACAGTTTATCAAATGTAGTTCTTATATTTTATAATTGAGGAAATTGAAGGCTTTCTAATTTAAGTGACTTACATAATATTTTGCATATGGTATGTTAAAATAAGTTTTGAGTTATTTCCACCATATGATTCCCCAAAGCTAGTGTGTACGCACACATTTGGTTCAAAACATATTTACTGATCTTCCATTAACTCCTATTCTATGCTAAATTGTGGGCTAAAAAGAAGACCATGCTCTTTCCCTGAATGAATTTAGGCTCTAACTCAAGAAATAAAACTCAATTACGAGATAGAGATAATATAAGTCACTTAGTAATAAGAAGCATAGAATAATTTCTTTTACAGTTCAAAACTTTCATTATGTATTAGTCCATTTTCATGATGCCATTAAAAAATACTGGAGACTGGGTAATTTATAAAGGAAAGACATTTAATTGACTCATAGTTCTTCAGTGCTGGGGAGGCCTCAAGTAACTTACAATCATGGCAGAAGGGGAAGCAAACATGTCCTTTTTCACATGGTGGCAGGAAGGAGAATGAGAACCAAGCAAAGGGGTAAGCCCCTTATAAAACCGTCAGATCTTGTGAGAACTCACTCACTATCACGAGAACGGTATGAGGAATACTGCCCCATTATTCGATTATGTACACCTGGTCCCACCCTTGACATGTGCAGATTATTACAATTCAAGATGAGATTTTGAGTAGGGACACACCCAAACCATACCATATTACTCACCAACAATATTTTGTTGTCTTCATTATCTAAACCCTCTGATCCCATTTATCCCACTGTCACTAGAATTACCTTCCTAAATGTGTAACCAACCAAGTTTTATCTAGTTACTTAGGGGTTGTTCATGTTCTCTACCACCTGTATGGTGCTTGTTCCTTAGTAAGTCACGCCAGTCTTCTCACATTCTGCTGGCTCTGGCACATTCTCACCACTCTCCCTGTGTACTCCTGCCCAGTCATGCATTCTTCCCAATTGTTCATGTTTGTTAAGGAGCTGTATCTTCAGACTAACAGATGGGTTAAGTTTGATAAAGTGCTTTCAAGTATCTCATTTTCAGCTTCTGAATCTAGGAAATGGTGTTTAATTATATGTTCTCTAAGCTCTCCTTTGTACACAAACATTTGAGGATCTTGTGATGAAGATGGTGGTAGATACCAGGATTCAGCACATAAGATATGTTTATCCATTGATGTAGTTGGGAAAAACTTCATATAGGACATAAGCATAGATAATAACAGAATAGTTCAGGAGGGGTGTCTTGTAAGTACCTCATTTTTCAAAAGTGATTTTTGTGTAGTCTAGAAGAAGTCTTCACATATTCCAGAAGACTAAGGTGCAATGACCAGCAATATGACATCACACCATCCTCTTCCCCTTGAACTCAAAGGGCTTGCCAGTGCTTGCCCTATAAAACATCTCTATTATGACACTTGCTAACATACCAATAATGACACGATATTTTATCTAGGGCACCACAAAGTAAATAGACAACAGGAAGTATAATCAAAAAGCCCATTACAGACTAACAATTCTCATAGTGTCCTTTATTTCAAGATTTCCAAAATCACAAGCCCTACTCTTGGTCAATCTGCTTCTGTAGGCTAGCCTTATAAGTTCTTCTCTTTCTTTTTTTTTCTTTTGCCAGGAAATACAGCTGTGTCCTCCAAAAAGCAGAAAGCCCTTTACCTTTGAAAATTTGCTTAATTCTGGGGGCCCTGAAAAAATTTTCTCAGCCTAATCGATAGTTCTCCCTGTGACCTAGCCTTAGTGTCTTTTTAATTCACACCTAAGCTATGTAGCTCACAGTTTTAAAAATCTAGGGATACCTATGAATAAAACCTGGCCCATAATTTCCCTGAGTCTTGCAGTATACTCTGATCAGTTTATTTGACCCACCATATAAAAATCTACTTAGTTATACACGAGTACATTTTACCAATTATTGATTTATGAGTGCTGAAGTTATGCTCCTGTCGCCATTTATGCACTAGAGTTTTATCATCTCCAAGGGAGTGACAATCTACTCTAGTGACACAGTCGCTACTATTTAAAATTCCACACCTTTCAACTGATTACCCCATTAACCATTATGTTTTCCCAGCTGCAGAGATTTTAAAGTAATTAAATGTCTCCCAACAGTCTTAGGCTTTTGGTCATGGACCCTCACTCTCATTTTTGGTGGCAAACTCTGTGAGAAGCAGTTGTGATGGCTCAGAACTGAAGTGAGAGCAGATGACAACCACCAAACCAACACAACCCTGCCAGGAAGGAAGTCACTTTCAAAATCAGAGGAGGTGTCCAGACCTTTTGCTCCACACATCCTCCATTGACCTAAAATGCTTCATGTAATTAATCTCTCTTTTCCTTTTATGATACATTCTCCATCTTGGAAAGTTCATGAATTTCCATGGTTTCAACTTTCATTGAGAAGTTAATGACTCTTACACATCTATAAAAATCCTACAGAGGCCCCAAACTCATAGAGTTAAAAGCCATACTCCATCTTCCCTGCTACTCCCACCCCTTTGGCCTCGCCAGTTACCCGGTCTCAAAAACCAAAGGATTTTATCTCTGAAATTTCTCTCAGTCAAGCACAAATCTTTTTTCTTTCTCTGTTTTGTTATTTGATGCTTTAGTCTGGACCCTGTTCAACTTGTGGTGATGAAGAAACATTGATCTGGAACCAAAAGTCTGATATTACTTGTTAGATTCATTAAATCCCTGGGCTCCCTGTTTCCTTGTGTATGAAAAGGAGAAAACAAGAGGATTTACTTTATAAAATTATTTTAAGAGTTAAATGTATTGACATATTTAATGGTTTTGAATATTAAGCCCTCAAAAAGTCATCTGTTAGGGTCAATATCTGAGACGTCTCCTAGACTGCAGTTTGTCCTGTGGAACCAATTAACTCTTCTCACCAGGGCAAGAGTGGTATTTCTAAAGCAAAGATGTAATCAAACTCCTTCCCCGACCACCACTCTGCTATGCACTTCTCAGCTGTGGTGGATCTTCTAAATGTTTTCTCCAAAGCTTTCCACATTCTGATTTTAACACTGCATCCACCATTCCTGGAACATGCCCTGCTCTTCCACCCACTCTGCATTTAGCTCATGCTAGAGTTCACATTTGAAATGCTCACACAACTCCTTCTTCAACTCTCAAGAAGTGGAAGAAACACCCCTTTTCTGAAGCATAACCGGACCTTCTTCTCAATTACAATTAATTTTTCTAGTATTTAAAAATCCATGGCACTTTTAGCATACATTCTTGAAGTACGTACTCTGGTAGGAATTGCACTCCGGTAATTTGTGTACATCCCTGCCTCCGTTCTTTATCATGACTTCCAGGATCAAAACGTAGTTCTATGCATACAGGATCACTCATTCTCAATGTCTGGCAGAAGATGTTTTTTTTTCTGTTCATGAAATTGTATATCTATTATTTACTCTGCCTCTCTCATTTGCTATGAAACTAACTGGGAAAGATATCACAACATATTTCTTAGAACTTCCTGAGCATTGGCTGGGCAATTAGTCACATTAATAGAACTGTACCTGAGGGTATAGGAAAACAGTGCTAAACAGTTAAGAGGGGTGGCAGGAAGGGGCAATAATACTATTGAAGAATATATTGATTGTTTTGAACTTTTACTTAATTTCTACCTTTGAGTTTAATTATAAAACAAGATAGCTTGCTAAATTTATAAAGCACCTTTGGGTCTTAAAATAAGCTTGCAAGGCAGACATACCAGATACCATTCTCAGCAGGTAGAGAAAATAAATTTTTAAGAGGTCAAGTATTTTGTGTAAACTGACCAAGCTAGAAATTGACAGAGATTAGAATGGAACCAGGTTGTTGCTTCATGATCGAAGTGCCAGACTGATTGGTTTTTCCTGGGCCTGGTTATATACAGAAAAGGGAAATAGGAACTCAACATAAGGTCTGTTCCTCCTTTACTTCCTTTTTAAGCTGACTTTCATGGCCATGTGATGAAAACACTGAGGTTCCTTTGAGCTGGGTCTTTACAATCAACCTTAAATACTACGATTCAGAAAAAATATTCAGTATAGAGTTTATTTGAGCCCTAAGCTTGAGGATGGTCATCCAGGAGTATAAATTCAAATTCCCCTGAATATACACTCAGATTAGCAGTAGTTACATGTGGATTTTTAAAGAAAGAAAAAGAGGCAGTTTCTAAGTTAATTGCCAATAATTTACATCAAAATAACAGAAATTATTGATTATTTATACACTTTTCTTTGTATCACAAAATCCAGGAACTTGAATATATGGGCAAGGGAGCTCATCAGAAACAAATTGTTTTTAAACAGTTGCCCCAGGTGGCGGGTGCCTGTAGTCCCAGCTACTCGAGAGACTGAGGCAGGAGAATGGCGTAAACCCGGGAGGTGGAGCTTGCAGTGAGCTGAGATCCGGCCACTGCACTCCAGCTTGGGCGACAGAGCCAGACTCCATCTCAAAAAAAAAAAAAAAAAAAAACACAGTTGCCCCAGGCATGGGTGCATGGGTTGGGAAGAGGTGAAGTCCCAAACTCCCGTCTCTCTGGACATTATACAGTTTGCAAACCTCACATAGCTTAGACTGCTCTGAGCTATTTTTTTTTCTCAAAACCATTAGTATATAAAACATGAAAAAAAACTATCGGCAAACCTGTATTTATTATTTGTTAAATTATTGTGAATACATTGATAGCTTATATGAAATATACAAGATTTTTTGCCTAACAAATTACACTTATCCTGCAGAACCTAGCTTTAGTTCTATGTAAGCCATAAAAATTATTATTATGATTATTATTTTATTTTATTTTTTGAGATGGAGTCTCATTCTGTCACCCAGGCTGGAGTGTAGTGGCACTACCTCGGCTCATTGCAACCTCTGCCTTCCAGGTTCAAGCGATTCTCCTGCCTCAGCCTCCCGAGTAGCTGGAACTACAGGCGCATGCCACCATGCCTGGCTAATTTTTGTATTTTTAATAGAAACAGGGTTTCACCATGTTAGCCGGATGGTCTCGATCTCCTGACCTTGTGATCCGCCTGCCTCGTCCTCCTAAAGTGCTGGGATTACAGGTGTGAGCCACCACCCCCAGCCTAAATATTATTTTGACTGCTGAAGTCGACATTGACATTTCTTTGTACTGAAATCATGAGTAGTATCTTATTACAGTTAACAAAATAGAAATTGTATGGTTCTCTTATTCTTTAATAAAATTATGACATGTTACTTTTGCTTAATAATTTTAAACAATAAAACACTCGAAACTATGTTATCGTTTTCACCACCACCAACAACAAAGAATCGTTGGGTGTTATGTAACAAAGAACTTGGTAATTTTCCCAGGTTACTAGGTGGGAAACTCCTTAGAACGTCCCAAATGATGCAGCATCTTAGTTATTTGTGGTGGAACCCTGAGATCACACCTGAGTTGATGCTAACAAGGTGTCTCATGTGATCATCTTGACGGTTTTTGGATGGGGACTGCCATACTAGAAAATCCATTCAGGAAATTAGAGAGTTGAGGCTTTAAATCTTATGATATCAGCCCAACCCCCAGGGAGGGAAGAGGGAGGCTGATGACTAAGTTAATCACTTGGCCAATGATTAAAATAAAGCTGTCATCAAAAGTATATTACTTTCCTGAGTTCTGTGAATCATTGTAATAAATTATCAAAACTAAGGTGGTAGTGGGAATGGCAAAATTTGCAGCCAGTTTGTCAAAAGCTGGGTAGTCTGGGACCACCGGAACTGGTGATTAGCTTCTGAACTAAGGGTAAACTTAGTGACGACTATACTTTCATTTATGAAGTCTGGGATAACTCTGATACTTAGTGTCAGACTTGCATTGGAGTATGGCAGTGGGAGTGATAAATGACGAACTATGAAAAAATCAGATTTTCTTCTTTTTTTTGAGACGGAGTCTCACCCTGTCACCCAGGCTGGAGTGCGACGGTGCGATCTCGGCTCACTGAAACCTCCACCTCCCAGGTTCAAGCGATTCTCCTGCCTCAGCTTCCCGAGTAGCTGGGATTACAAGCATGTGCCACCATGCCCAGCTATTTTTTTTTTTCTTTGTATTTTTAGTAGAGATGGGGTTTCACCATGTTGGCCAGGCTGGTCTCAAACTCCTGACCTCATGATCTGCCCTCCTCGGCCTCCCAAAGTGCTGAGATCATAGGTGTGAGCCACCTTACCCGGCCAAAATCAGATTTATTTTAGCAGATGAAGTAACTGAAGACAAGAGAGTTTAGGTAATTTGTCCAAAACCATACAGCAAATATAAATGGGTCAAAAATTAATGCTCTGCTTTAATTCCATTGTTTATCACTACATTATGCTCTCAATCAGTAATATGTGATAGCACACAGACTTTAAGGGCAGGGATACACAATCTTTCCTATACTTACATCTACCACAGTGACCAGTATATGTTTGGACAAATAGAGTAGATAATCAATAAAAACATTGATTGAGTTCATGAACTGCTTAGTTAAATGCTTTTGCATAGAGAATCCTTGCCATGACAGTTATTGCATTTAGCTTGAGAGAACACATGTAAGTTAGAGGGAGACAAGAGGAAATGGGTGTAAGTCATTAGTAAATGTGGGAGCAGTCAATTTCCAATTTGTAGCTAAAATTGATTTTCTGATGAGCAGAAAGACTTTTAAAAGTACTTTGTGGGGTTATCTTCTTATATGACTAATCTTGTTTATATATTCATTAATGTTGAGACTACATTTGCATTATTTTCTGAGAATGGTGTGCAGGATCAAGAATATGGTGCTATTTACTTGGGAAAACCAAAAGAACACTCACTCAACCCCTGAGCATGTATATCTCCATCTGAGCAGTGCATTGTGGGATTCATTCTCATCAGTGAGAGGACACTGAAATGAGATCACCTACCAATTCTCCAAAGAGAACTGAATCAATTCTTCAGGTAGAATTGACATTGGTCCCAGTAGCCACTTGGATTTGATTAGAACAGATCAGGCAGAATGGAGAGGGTCTTCATCTTATCAACTGGAACTGTGTCCTTGAGATATCTGATCCTCTACTGAATCTATTCCTATGATGAACTGATAAGAATGTCATTTGAATTCACACAACCATTTTGCCCTTGGAGATCGAAAGAGTACCCCTGAGAAATGAGCTTCCAAAGAATCTGTCTCAAGTAATTTCTTCTTTTTTTCTGTAGACTTCCTTAGATGCATATTTTCCTCCATTACTCTCGAATTTGTACAGACTAACAGTATAGTGATATACAGGCTGAACAATAGAACAATGTCTTTACTTCAGTCATGTGTTTTCCCTTTCATCTGTGATTCTCACATTTCTTTTTAATTGCGTGAGCCAAAATCTGTCATTTTTGAATATTTGTAAGACAGGGACTCTGAAAGGTTTATTCTGATCATTAATCAGCCCCCACCAATTAAACTCAATTATACCCTATAATCATTACTGTAATTATTGATTGATTAATCTTTCAACTATTAATTACAAGTCTTAATTAAACTTTCTCTGCTTTTATTTAAGCTAAAATATAATTATTGTGCAATTTCCCTGGTATATGTAATATGTCCTTCTAGCCTTATGGTATAGTCATAGTCCATTAGTTATTTATTGCTTGCTAGAAGAATGTGAAAAGGAGTGGAAGATTCTCCTCTCTACTCACTTCCAACACATACATGTATGTGGATGGACACACACAGGCTCACCAGTAAAATGTTGAGAAGAATAAGCAATGCAGAATAAGTACATACAATAAGAATACTGGGATCATAGGTGGAGGTAGACTTTTTCACAAATCTAATAGACTGGAATCAGGACAGAGACAGAACAAAGGAAAAATCAATTTATAAGATATTCATAGTTTTCTGGCCTGATGTTGTGGATCATGCCAGTAATTCCACACTTTGGAAGGTGAAGGGGGAAGAATAGCTTGGGCCCAGAACTTTGAAACCAGCCTGAGCAACAAAGGAAGACCTCGTCTACACAAAAAATAAAAATAATTTGTCAGGCATGGTGGTGCATGCCTGCAGTCCCTGCTACTCAGGAAGCTGAGGCCTGAGGATCACTTGAGCCCAGGAGTTTGGGGTTGCAATGAGTTATGATCATACCACTGCACTCCACCATAGGCAACAAAGTGATACCCCATCTCTCTCTCTCTATAGATAGATAGATAGATAGATAGATAGATAGATAGATAGATAGACATATATATATTTGTGTGTATGTGTGTATATATGTATTTGTAGTTTTCCACATACTCTGCAGCCTTCCAGCCTTACCCGTGTGTGTGTCTGCAGAAGAAAGGCAGGATTTAGCTTTATGAAACTGCCAGTGTGGGCTAGTTTTGCTGGTTTGGTGGAAAAATTGACAAAGTAGAAAAGAAGAGTAAGTTATAGTCAGCAAAAACCAATTTGCAAAAAATGAATTCTTCATCACTTCTAATCCTGTCAATAACCTTAAGGGAAGCTTATGTCCATTTTATAGATAAGAAAATATAATCAGTGTAGGAGCCAAGATTGGAACCCAAACATATCCAACTTCTAATATGTCGTATTAGAAGTGAGATGTGCCAGAACAAAACCCACTTGTTTAATAAAAGAGGATGGTTTGGGGATCATATGTACGGGTTTATCTGGTATCTGAATATCTGAAGATATCTGAAGTTCCATTGATAGCTTGTGACCTAAGCCTAGTAACACAAGTAGTTGGAATCTGAGGTTCTTCATCTGTAGATTGACAATAAAAGATACCTTACAGGATATTTTCAGGATTGATGATAATGTGTGGTATACAATGTGTTCTCTATGGCTTGCATGAGAGCTTTTCCATCAATGCTTGATGTAATTTTCTACTTAAGGCATCTTTGCTTTAAAATTGGTAGATTTTGATGTTAGTTCTGGTTCTGGTACTCATCATTGTCTAACCTTAGGGAAGCCATCCCACACCCACATGTTCTCTGTCTTTGAGTCTCATAGAAAGTTACCAGCTGAAACAGTCTTAAAAATTTCGTGGACTGGCCCCTCATGCAGTGATGAGGACACTGAGGCCCAGAGAGGGTTAAGGCCTTGTCTGTGGTTGCACTGCTAATTACTGACAGAATCAGGTCTCTAGACTCCCAGTTCAGAGAGCTCTTTCCACCACTCCACATTGTCCCTCAAGCTAGCATTGCCCTACATTTTCTACATGGTTGTCATGAGGATCAAATATGATTAAATATGGGAAAGTGCTTTAAAAAGTGCAAAATTATGAACAAGAGCAAAGCATTACTATTAATGGGTTTCTTACTTGGCTTCTTTGGGTAGAAATGGAGATGCTATTTAAAGTGGCTTTAAAGATTTTTTTTTTTTTTTTAGCTGTAAAATGTGATAAAGTTGTGTTACGTTTTGCAATGAGAGTGCCAGGACTTAAAGGGGAGCCAATGGTATGCATTTTACTTAAGTGAAAAATCTATCATCATGAGTAGGATACTTTCCTGATGCAATGATTCCAGTGCAAATATCTCATCTGGTAGGTGATGCAGGGAAACGCCACTAAGAGAGTGAAGAAATAAGCCAGAAAGAACTAGTACTTTAGGAGTCCAAGGCGGGTGGATCACGAGGTCAGGAGATCGAGACCATCCTGGTTAACACAGTGAAACCCTGTCTCTACTAAAAATACAAAAAATTAGCCAGGCATAGTGGCGGGTGCCTGTAGTCCCAGCTACTTGGGAGGCTGAGGCAGGAGAATGGCATGAACCCGGGAGGCAGAGCTTGCAGTGAGCTGACATCGTGCCACTGCACTCCAGCCTGGGTGACAGAGCAAGACTCCATCTCAGAAAAAAAAAAAAAAAGAGGAGGAAACTAATCAATGGTGTGTTATTAACCGTGTTACTACTTTGGGCAACAAGAGCTGTATTCCACAAGCAATCACTGGGAGGCAGCTTAAAAGATTCGTACCAGAGGTATCCACCCAAAGTGACAACGAGGATATTTATCCACAAATTCCTGTTGGCGCTTAGTTAAGGGCATCTCACAGGAGATATTAACTCTCCTGCACCTCTGACCCACCTTGCTCACATGGCTGACCGGGCACCTGTGGGCAGAGAAAACCCTAAGGCCAAGAGGTGCTGCTGCTTTTAGTCCAAATCTGTTCCGCTTGCTTGCAAAAGTGTTGGAGTGTCGAGGGAATATGAGCCTTTGGTACCAACAACCTCTGTCACTGTGCTTTGGTAGTAGAAAGAAAGCTTTCTGCTTTTGAGGTGCTGGCAAATTCATGCATACATAATTTCTCCTTACTTAGATCAATTCAAAGAGGTACTAATATAAATTGGGACTGATTGGGATATGAAAATAGTGGAAATGTTTGTGGCTGGCAGGAAAACAGGGCTTAGGAGAACTGCATCTGTTATTTTTTGTCTCTCAGCCTCCGTATGTTTTCTAAGCAAATATTGCATCTCCCTAAACAGGTTGGTTGATGGGCTCAAACGTAAGCTGGGAAAAAAGAGATTGTTACATGGCCACCAAAAGACTTTTAGGTTTCCTTTCCCCAGGGTACTCAATGCTCTCCTACTACCCTGAGCTATCAGAAAGACCATATTAGAACTTCCAACCAGGGTTAGAATTCCTCTGTTGTGTCCCCTCATTATTTCTTTTCAACATTTTCATCCCTTAGTCTTTTGCGTTCAGCTAGCTCTTTGGCAGAATAACAGTCTGAGAAGTGCATATATGTACAGATGCAATGTTAGGGGAAAATTTGCATTATTGCCCTTTCTGGGAGTTTGTGTGCTTTTTTCAGTAGATTCCTAGAGGTCTGAATAATGAACTCAAAAATTAATGATGAATGGTGAACTACAGACACTAAGCAGGGAACCAGCTACTCTATGCCTAAAACACTTTTGAGGAACCATAAAAGAATGCGGCCCAAAGACGTTTTCCAAAGTGGCTGATTAAAGAAAACGACACAGATTATCATTGAGAGTCATATTACTGCCTTCCCCTGGAATCCGACCCCTCTCTTGGAAAGTTGATCCTTGAAGATTCAGCTCAGCAACTCTATACAAGGTTGGCCTAATAATATCATCCCTCACTAATTTTCTGTTTTGTTAAATATCTACAGCATACATCACACACTTTTTTTGGGTCATTGTTTTATGATGCATATCCTTATCCTCATAAACTGACTGCAACCTGCTTGAGTGCAAAAGTTGTATTTTGTTTATTCTAAAAGAAGGAGGTGAACATTCACACACAATGTTTGTCCTTAATAACAAATTTGTGAGGCTATTATTAGATAGCTGAGAAAATAAGTTCAAGGAGATGAAAAGACTTGTTTCAAACTTTCTATACACTTTTAAGGAAGTCCGGTGTCCCTTGTATGTACAAGTTAAGGAGGAACACGGAAATTTATTTCTTCTTTCACAAAAAGTTGCACTCTGTTTTCTCTCCATTATATAAGCATCGTGGACATCCTGTAGGGTATAAGAGCAAATGTGTACACTGGAGTCAGAATACCTAAGCTTAAGACATTGCCTTGCTACTTACCAGCTCTGTGCAAGTCTGACCCTCCATTTCATTGCCTGTAAAGTGAGTGGATGCTTGCTGTACCCCTCTCATAAAGTTTTATAGGCTCAAATAAAATAATGAATGTGGAAGCACTTACCATATTTAAGCACTTAGAGTTATTATGACTATGAACTTTGGAGTCAGGCATGGGGTTAAATACCTATCCATAACTACCTTTTATGCAAACTTGAGCAAATTACATTCCTTTTCATTGTCTTGATGTTTAATTTATATTATTTTTTGAGACAGTGTCTTGCTCTGTCATCTAAGCTGTAGTGCAGTCGTGTTATCATAGTTCACTACAGTCTTGAACTTCTGGGCTCAGGTTTTCCTCCTGCCTTAGCCTTCTAAGTCACTGGAACTACAGGTATGTGCTGTGAGGCTCAGTCTTTTATTATTATTATTATTTGTACAGACAGAGTCTTGTCATGTTCCCCAGTCTGGTAGAGAACTCCTGGTCTTAAGGCACATTTTTTATTTTTAAAATAAGAATAACTACACTTTTCTTTTTCCAAAGAACTGTTTTGTTGTTTCAATGAAGTTATACCTAAAAAGAACGTATGACATGGTAAATATCAATAAATATTAGCTTTGGTTAATTTAGCTATTAACCAAATATTAGTTTGGTTATTATACTATTGCTGTCAGCATTATTATGTACTTCTGAGCACATATATGCTGGGATTTTGCAATGTCCTTGGTGTAATTGAAATAGACTGGGTGTTAAAGATCCATGAATTGACTTCTTATCCTGGTCCTGCAAACCACTGAATATAACACCAGTGCACCTCACCAGTGCACCTTGACATTTCCTCAACAGTAAAAATCAAAATCAATGGCTCCACACAGGATTTCTGTGAGTGTTGAAAGAAATAATGCATGTAAAAAAAATCTGGTATTGCATTGGCATTTAAAAACTGGATCTGGGCAGGCCGAGGTGGCTCATGCCTGTAATCACAGCACTTTGGGAGGCTGAGGTGGGCAGATCTCCTGAGGTCAGGAGTTTGAGACCAGCCTGGCCAACATGTTGAAACCCTGTTTCTACTAAAAATACAAAAAATTAGCCCAGCATGATGGCACACGCCAGTAGTCCTGGCTCCTCGAGGGGCTGAGGCAGGAGAATCGCTTGAACCCAGGAGGCAGAGGTTGCAGTGAGCAGATGTTGTGCCACTGCACTCCAGTCTGAGCGACAGATTGAGACTCTGTAAAAACAAAAACAAAAACAACAAAAAACACAAAAAACAAACAAACAAACAAAAAACACAAAAAAACTGGATTGTCTCTCTCCCATATTTTAGAGATAGGGGTCGATTTTAAGTGCCTTGAACATTTTTAGGTAGCATTAGTGACATCTTTCAAGTTTGAATATATCTTTTCATATATTTCCTCAAGCAGGTAAATGTATGTAACCTAACATATCAAAAATCATAAAACACATGTCTTTGTTAGATAGAGAAATATTGAAGAAAATAATCCTAGAAGTATGTCCCATTTTTTTTCAAAAGTAAAGGTAAGGGATAACTTCATGACAAGAGTTGGGGGTAAAAATATAAACAGCAGCAGCCAGTTTCTGTTGCGGCAGATGAACTGGATGCGCCTTGATATATGATCCCTGAATAGGCAGGTGCTATTGCTGTGGAAATGTTGCAAAGCTCATGACAGACTTTGGACAATATATGAAGTGCCAGTTAATGGATAAAAAATACAGTCTATTTTATCAACTCACTTGTGTCAGACACTTAAGTTGTTCATAAGAGTGGCAGGGATCAATAATGGGCCGAAAATTCCAATCATCAAATAAACAGATAAAGCCTCTAATATCCAAGACTTAAGGGAATCTCTGCTGAGCAGCTACTTCTACGGAGAAGATTTCTAGACTTTCAGTCATTAGGCTGGAAATTGAAGATTACATGACCAGAAATTGTTATATACTCTTATTATTCATTTTTAGTTCAGAAAGGGCATATTGAGCAATAGTGCTAGTGATGTCACTTCCGTGTTTTCTGAATAAGGTTAAATTTTATTTTATTTTTTTAGTTTCTCTCATTAATTGTGGTATTCCTCTCATGCATCCAAAATCACCTAAAAAGAAAGCATTACACTCAAGTGATTTTTTCAGGTAATTGATGCTTACAGATAGCTTTCCCAACCCCAGTTCACAATATGTAACCATTTTGTCTGGGAAACTTTCTAGGCAGTTTTGTAAGTTTCCCTGCTTTTTAAAGCAAAGAAAATAGGACAAAATCAACATCATTTATTATTGTTTTGTGTGACAGTACAATCTCCTGTCTAGTGCTCTTGATAGCTGTCAGTTGCTGCTTTTAGATCACATTCTTTAATAACATCCCCTTTACTTCTGTCCACCTACTCCTCTCACAGACATACCCTCTTTGTACATAGATTAACCTTACCTTATCTTGAATGGAACAATTGATGACAAATATATATATATATAATTTTGTAAAATCTACTTTTTAAATAAAGTCATGGTTTCATGAATTTCTTTACAGTTACATTGTGAATGTAGAGCCTGTTCAATAGTCCCATGTTAAGGGCTGTTCTCTAGGTTGTTGTGAGACACTTGTCATTGTCATAAGTATTTTGATGATTCACATGGATCTTGACCCAAGAAAACCTTGAATCCTTAACTACAAGCTAAATCCATTGCAGATAGTGGGGCCTGTTGGTTCACAAAAAGATGAAATATGGCTGAGGCAGGTGGATCAGGAGTCAGAAGTTTGAGACCAGCCTGACCAAAGTGATGAAACCCTGTCTCTACTAAAAATACAAAAATTAGTTGGGTGTGGTGGCTTGTGCCTGTAATCCTAGATACTCAGGAGGCCCAGGCAGGAGAATCTCTTGAATCCAGGAGGTGGAGTTTGCAGTGAGCTAAGATTGAGCCACTCCACTCCAGCCTGGGTGACTGAGCGAGATTCTGTCTCAATGAAAATAAAAGATAAAATTAAAAATACAAAAAAAGATGAAATAAAAAAATGATGTATCTGCAGCCTGGAGACTCATCATTTAATCAGCAGGTTGTTAGTCATGCTTAGATTTTGGAAACTGATTTTTTTTGTCTTACATCTCATAACAACTCCTACTGTGGGTCAAATTTTCAGTAGTTTCCCCGTTTGACACTAACTTTGGGTTTGGACTCTGTGTCCTAAGTGACATTGATAATTTCCTGAAGAACGGGGCATGGCTGGGTTCTGGTCTCTCTTTTCCACCATCAGGTCTCCCTGGTTCCAACCATGTATCTATTTAAATATCTACTTACCACCTCTCACCAAACTTTTCAAATTATTTTCTTCATCTAGATACTGAACTATTTTCCTTCTGCTTGTATGATATCTCTCTGATGTTGACACCTAATCACTTGAGTTTCCTTCTATTGACACCTTTCATATTTTCTGGGCTTCTATTCTGGTGGATGTATCTAGTCATCATTTTCCGGCCCAAGTTGTTACCAACTCATCTCTAGTACTGCTTCTTGCTTCTTTCCTTGCTTTTATCAACTCAATAATAATTCCTTAATAGCAAGAATAAAAATATATCAATACATTTTTCTGATTTCATATATTCAAATGCTGGTGATAATTTCCTACTATGTGAACCCTGTAATGTAAGTCATGGTAGTGATTTCAACTTTTAGAGAGGAAGCTCTCTATGGTGCCCTCCCTCCCTGTGTTAGTATTTCTCTCTCCATAATTAGAGGCAGACACTTCACCCCACTACCCAGTCTACTCCAGCCGGGACAGCAAAGGATACATTTGTAACTCAAGTTTTTCTTTTTCAAATGATAACTTCCCATATAAAGAACGAGTTGATGGAAAATTCATAAACAATTTAGAAGATACTAGCTAAACACCACACAATAGCCTCAAGCAGACATCCAAGTTTAGTAAATGGCAAAATGTTTTGATTGTAATCTTCTCACAAAAAAAAAACAATTTTGACAGAAATAAGTGCCTATACTGTTCAGATTTCTGTTTTATTCTTCAAAAGTTTGAGATAAAAATTTAAGATCAAGTATTCTCTACAGCTCCAGATTTTACCCTCAGATATTATCTGTAGTTAGGTAATAACTCACCTCTATTGGTTTCTTGTTTTTCTGTTTTTTCCTTTTTTAAACAAACAAACAAAAACAAAAACACCTTAGAGGAAACAAGCAATCAAAGCCCCCTTAGCAGCTTCACAATAATGCCTCTGGTGGGAAAGAACCTCTCTGGCCCAGGGCAGGAATTCTGCCCCAATTCTCACCATGAATAAGCCCAAGATTGTCCCCTGTAGATTGTGACAGACTTTAAGTCACAGTGTAGCCAAATGGCTGTTTGATGTCACCAGAGAAAAGACGGAAAATTATAAGGTAGAAAAAATATTTTTCAGTGTTCTCTGCTTTAGTCACTTAAATTTCTATACCATTAACAGCTCAGTAGCCTGTACCTACCAATCACCCCCCACCAAACACAAATCTGAAACTAAATACACACTAGCATGCTTATGAAAGAACAGTCCTTCTTATCCATGCATGGATTTATACATTGATTCATTTAAATAAAATAAAGTGCCTAGTATCTACTTTTCTATGTACTGTGAATACAAAGATGAAGGAGATATTTTCTGTAACTGAGGGATCTATGAGTGACGTTTTTAAAATTTAGATATTTATTTTGATGATTAAGTTATAAAAAATTTAATAAATTTTTTATTCTACCCATCTTTGTGATATCTACATTTCAAAAATGGTCTGCAATAAAAGATAATATTTATCTCGAAAATGTTTTTAATTATCAGAAGATTATAGGAAACAAACACATATCAATGGAACTAGGGCCTTGTACTTCTTCATGAATCTCAAATTGTATCACACTGACAGCCACACATATAGAGCCAGCTTTACATATTTGTAAGTGGTAAGACAGTTTTTCTTTGACAAAACATTAAACATTTTAGTAACAGAATCATCAAAATTAATCAACATACCTGCATTAGGCATCAACCTCACTAGGTAATGCACAAGGCTTTCCAGGGGACTGAGTGGAGAGAGAAGCTATGTTGTCTACCCTAATCAATGACACTATTGAGCATCTTTGTCAATGCATCATGCTAAGTACTTTATGTCTATTACACTTGTTGAATCACAACATCATTGAAGCAATCTTTTCTTTTTTGTTTTCACATTTTGCAATTGTTAAAAAAGACTATTGGAGACATTAGCAATGGAGGAACAAAGATATTGCTAAATGTTGCCAAAGTCACTAAATGAAGAGTGTAGGAATTAAACCCACAAGAACTTGACTCTGCAGATGAATCATGAACTACAACAGGATATTTACTTCAATAATATTACAATAACATTCAATGAAGTTAAAAATTGGTGGGGAGATGGGTAACATGAAAAGAAATAATACAGTTAACAATAAAAAAGCAGACATGACAAATGCCACATGGTTGATTTACATAAATAATTACACAGTGTAAATTGCATCAATCATAATCAAAAGTTTTTGTTCTCATTCGTATTCCCACAACATTGCCTAGAACATCAGACACTCCTAATAAATATTGGTTGACTCACTCAGTTAATTGATACTTTAAATTGTGTATAAAAGTTTGGAACAGAGGTGGGTTTTCCTTAGTGGGTGTAAGTTCTGATAGGAGATGGGTTGGGATATTCATGATTCTTGTTTGCAAGTAAATAGACATTTTCCGCTATCTTCTAACTTTCTTAAGAGACAAAAAATGGCTTCTGGAGTTAGTTTATGAAAAGTAGAATCACCTTATTTGGCAGGTACAATTTCAATGTCTTTTGACTTTCCTCCACCATCAATCTCACCTTCATAAGGAAGGTATTATCACTTTGAATATATCCCCACTGGGGCTGCAAGGTTAAGTGCCTGAGGACCGTTTTGTCTATAGATGTTTCATTGAGGCTTTGAAAAGAAGAATCAAAGGTCTGATTGCTTTGCAGTCACAATATAAAGGTCTAACCATTGAAAGCATGGTCATAAAGTGAGGGGAGGGCTCAGTCTTAAGATCTATAATAATGGGTGGGGCACATTCTCTAATTAGAATCCTCACTGTAATTCCAAAGGGATCTCTCCCACTTTTTGTCTTATTATATTTGTCTTTATCAAATCACATTCAGGGTTTCCAGATCAAAGCTGTCACTGAATTTACCCCTCAACTTTGAAAAACAGCTAAGTTTATGTGTCAAAACAAAATAGACTTTCTAAAAATACTGTAAGTTAAAAATAACTATTGTGAAATTATTGTGAAAGATAATGTAGTTTCTAGTCTCTGGCCTTGTACTACTAAGGAGTGAAAATAAATAACCAGTTTTTACTGATTCTTTAAAATCTATGAGATCATGGTAGAATGACAATGGATATTGGGTAGTTACTGCTTCTAGCCTGTAAAGACCGGGAGAATTATTCATGAATACTGAACATTAGAGTCACTGTGATGGGTAAGCAGGATTTTATGCATGGGGTGCTTCCCACTACCGTTCGTATCAAATACATCAGTGGCTTGTTTCTCTGCCTATATATGAAACAGTCTGTGTCTTTTCATGGTTAAAAAAAAAGTGCCTTGCCTTTCCCTTCTCCTACACGCAGAGGCTACATTTCCCCAAAGTTCAGAAAGGGATTTTTTTTTCCCCCAGCATCTCTACCTGCCACACAGGCCTCTCACAGCTCAGGAAGAGACACAGCCCGAAATGCACTGCCGGGCTTTGAACGCTCTCTGAATAGCTCTTGTCAGTCAGGAGCCTGCATTTCATGTTTCAGATTTTTCCCAGGGGGCTTTGATGTTAATCCATTTCACACTTCTAACACGTCTGTTCTTCTTCAGGCTTTCTTATCTTTTCTGAGCATTCAAATATATATGTGGGGGAAAGAAAGAAAAAAAAAAACTTTAGGCTGTCATTGTGCAGTTTCTGAAGGGAGACATTAATGATGAAGCACATTCTACCTCACCTCATTGATGCTCGGTTCTAACCACATGAGGCACTGAATAGGAACTGCAATTTTTCTACCATTTACATTCCCCCATCCAGGTCACCTGGATGCTGGAAATAATTAAAGAAGCCAGCTAAGTATCTGATAAAACATGTGCAAACATGTTTTGAGTTTTTACTATGTGCCTAGCTCAATGCAATGTGCTGAGGAAATGCAAAATGCGGTGATGTGGAAAAGTAGTCCTACTATTTGATAGCATCAAGTCCCATTGGTCAACAAAGACAAATATGTAAAACATGAAATAATCACATAAAACATAAAAAAGCTCAATTTGACAATGCAATTAATTTCACAATTCAACATATAATGAAGTGGTAAAAATAGTCTATTGATTATTACCCAGATGAAGAAGGAGCAATGACTGTAGGCTATAGTGAACTGAAAAGCTTTGATGGAAAGAAAGTGTGGCTAAGAGGTAAAGTGGGGATAATATATCAGTTGGGGGTTAAGGATCCTATAGAAGAAAACTTTCTTTTTTTAATTTTTAGTTTTTAATTTTTAATTTTAATTTTTTTGTTTATTTTCTAAGGATGGGGTCTCACTTTGTTGCCCAGACTGGAGTGCCGTGTCTTGATCATAGCCCATTATTGCCTTGAGTTCCTAGGCTCAAGCAATCCTCCTGCGTCAGGCTCCCTAGTAGCTGGGACTACAGGTGCCTGCCATCACGTCTGGCTAATTTTTGGAAAAAAAAAAATTGTAGAGATTGTAGAGATAGGGTCTCGCTATCTTGCCCAGGTTACTCTTGAACTCCTGGGCTTAAATGATTCTTCTGTCTCAGCCCTCTAAAATGCTGGCATTACAGGCATGAGGCATTGTGCCTTGTCAACTTTCTTTTTCAGTAACTAATTTTATCTATCCTTGATAGAATATCTTTTTTCTTGGCAGACTTATTGTAGTTGCAAAGAGAAGTGGTCAGGCTTGATTTTGGCCCTCAGCACACTTACAATTCCAAAGAGTGATAAAGGGAGAAGAAAATTTTGAACCAATAATACGCATGATAATCTATACATTACTAGGGTGAAATATAACAATTAATATTGAGGTACTTTTTCTTTTTTATTATATTCTTTCAACCCTATTCTTTTGTTAAAAAGTAACTGCTCCTATCCTGATAAAATAAAAAGAACAGCTCTGCAAAATGCTACAAAGTACCATATTAGATATATTACATGAATTTAAATGGAGGCTATTGTCAGTGTTATCTGTCTTTCTTCTCCTTTCACTGAATGAAGCATGGCAAAATTTAATCTATAAACTTCTTTGCAGAACATTCTACAGTCACGACAGAATTTCATCATTAAGCGTACAGGCTACAATTAGTGATGTGCCTTCTAGAACTTCCTATCTAGGATTGCAAGTGAGTGTTTTCTCTTCATAGAAATTTAGAATCAGAAGCTAAATGGTATTAATTTTTATGTTGACATAAAAAGCCAGACCTTGACCAAGGTTTAGAGATTATGAAGAGGTCTATTTTGATATAACTTGAAAAAATTCTAATACTAGCTTCCATCCGTGTAAATCCATTACAGGAGAGAATGACCACTCACTTAGGATGCTGTACTAAGAATTTCTTCATGGGTAAAAGCTTGTTTTTGAAAGCTCTTAATCTATTCTAAGATTGAGTAATTCTATGATACAGCCATGTAATTTTATGCAAGATGAGAAGATGTTAAAATGAATATTTGGCCTGAAGTGGAATGACAGTTGAGTGGCATAGGGGACAGTCAGTATGAGAGGTGTGTGGTGATGGGTCATTTCCACAACACTTTGTGTATCATGGTTATAGCGCAACAAGAAAATTATATGCATCATTGTCCACCTTCTAAGTACACACTAACATGATAGTTTTCCCACTCAAGTGATAGGGAAAATGTTACATGCTGACTTGCAGGTGATTGTTTTGTGCAAGTCAGCTAATGCAGAAGAATTAGAAACCTGTAGACCTGAATTGACATATTTATTCATCTCTTTTTCCTCATTAACACTGGCCAGCCTCTTGATAATTAAAATTGTCCTTATTATTCCTTTTATAATAAATGACTTGGAAACAAAACGTGGATACATTTGGTCACCATTATGTCAAACATCTGGATGTAACAACACCAAAAATAAAAATAAAAATAACAAAATTAAAAAAAAATGCATTTGATATCATAAGATGCTGGCTTACAAAATGTCAAATCCCCATTTGGCTAAATGTTATGTCATAAATTTCCAACTTTAGTTTTATAACATAAGTAGTGCTCAGTTGCCCTTTCAGTTGTGATATTGAAATTGCAAGGCATTATCTCTGTGATATTACTTTTGCTTGGAGTTTAAGAATTCAATCCTTAGAGTATTTGCTGTAACTTACGATCATTATCTGTGATTTCTGACCCAATGAGGCTCTGTGTAAGTCAGCTAATTCCAGCCTAACCTCTGACAGCTAATTGGTAAACAAAACTATGAGAAGGTTTGAAATATTAAATTAGGTCTTGAATTACCTTCAATGCCATTAGCATGTTGTATTGTTGAACACTGATTTCTGTGTTCAACAGAATGAAAATTCTAAGCACAATGAAACACAAAAGATCAAAATGTTTAAAAAAAAAAAAACACTAATCATACAGATTATCCAACGCAGGCACTTAAATTTCCACTCCTGTTTTATAGTTATTATCATACCTCTATAATCCATGTCCCTTTACAAGGCTATTCAAGCTATAACACATGACAGGCAGTGCATTGCTCTGCTATTTATAAGGTGCCTTGGGTCATGTTATATGGCATAAGACTAAAGGCAGTATGACTGAAACCACCCAAGAAGTGCAATAATCCCTAACAAATGCACAGCCTGGAGTATCTTATTGCTGTTACGAAATGAAATTCATACATTAAACTAAGAAAAATTGTCAGACCCAGAGCATTTATTGGGAATAACAAACATGTCTGTCTATTCATTGATGCATTTTTCTGGCCTATAGGAATAGGAAGTGATTGTTCCAGCCCCACAGATTATCTGCTGTGTCTGACATGCAAACTGCATCAGTCTTGTTGGTTTCAGACTTCCTCAACCATAACAACAACAACAAAACCATTATACCAAAACTTTTTAAACTGGTAGGTTCCTTTCCCTGACATTCTCCTAGTTTTGCCTAGGTTTGATTTTAGTAATGATCCATATAGAGTGGAGAAATACGTCAGGTCCCACGAGTAATAAAAATGCATGTATAGAATATAGTCCAAATATACCTGGAAAAGAGTATAGTTACATTGCCTGCTTGGATCATGGTAAGCTGAGAGCAGTAATGAATGGAAATGTATCCAGTTTGAGGGAGGCACTGTGGAGAGAACATCAGCAGTTAGAGGAGCCAGCTTTATTTAATACCTTTATTAATGAGCTGAAAGAGGGAGGGAACCACACACTAATGAAAACATTAAGCAACACTCAATTGGAAGGTGTTGCAAGTACTAGTGAGAGAGGAAAAAAAAAAATCCAATAAAAGAGGTTAGAGCTGTCAGCAAAAAAATAACCAACTTAAATTTAGCTTACAAATATATAGATACATTGATTGAGGAAAAATAACATGTAAGCCGTTGCCTATGACAAAGAAAAAAAACTACTTGAAAAGGTTGCAAATTTGGATTTTCCCATGTTGAATTTCACAAGTGGCACCAAACATCCAACTTTACTGACTGTTTTGTTTCCTCTGAGTATCTTAATGTTATAAACCAAGGCACTATTACTCCATTTTTAGTAATCAGTGATTTTTGTTACCTGTACAAGAGTAATTTCTTTTGTCTAGCATCATTACCGTCAATATTATTCTAATGGTTAAGTCTCAATGTCAAAGCTCTATAAATATTACAAAGAAAAAGAAGCCTTCATACTTGGGCAATTATATATATATATAGAGAGAGAGAGAAAGAGAGTGTAAGAATCACTCAGAATATACATACAGCTTCAGAAAACCCAAAATAAAAATACATATGTACAAACTGAATGCTTGCATTCTCATGGGTCCACATTACAAGCAATAAGTTTTATTTTAAATTTTCTTTTGTTCATTGTGTGTGTGTGTGTGTGTGTATGTGTGTGTGTGTGTGTGTGTGTGTGGTGTATATATAAAGACATTTATTTTAGGGGTCATTTACAAAGCAATTCCTGCCAAGGTATGCTTAATGTTGTATGTGATGCTTCCGTCCTCCCCGGCACACATCTACACACCACTCCAAAGAACAAAGCAAAAGAAAACAAAACAAAAAACCATGAACTATTCTATATCAGCACGTTGTGTTTAGTGAGGAGTACTTTTTCTCCCTAATATAGCTCAGCACCAGTTTTACTCCATATAGAAGTCAATGTGTATGTTTACACACAGCGATGCCTTTATTTACAATCACCAAAATGTAAAGGACTCCATTCTGAAACATTCTTCTGAGGGTCAAGAGAGCCTGTGATGTCACTGCCCAAGAACCACAGCCTGAAATAATTGATGGCTTATGGGACACAAGCCTAAAATTTGGGTTTGCTAACTTCAGAAGACACTGATATTAATTTGTCATATTTTATGTGAAGAGAAGTAGGCCCTGAGTAGACAGGGCTAAGACTAGAATTCTAGAACACTTGACTTCCTGTCTAGCTTCCTTTACAAGAGTCTGATTTACAAACCTTAGGAATGGCAACTTTGCCAGAATCACACCACAAATTTGCAACAAAACCCAGATCAAGCATCCAGTGTATTTCTACTATTTAAAGATGTTTCCCTGACATGTTTAGTCTTTGAAAACCACACACAATCTACATACACAACTGACATACTCAGCTAAATTAAATCTGCTAAATCTTCCACCAGTTAATTGTCTTCAGTTTAAAAAAAAATTAGTATTCAAAAATATTAATTGATAGAATTCGACAATTCATTCACCAGGCTTGGCAATTTCATCTAAAGGGTCAGATAAACAGATATGTGAATGGTTATTTGCTGAGGAACACTCTTATTCACCACTTCATAAAATTATATACTTTAAAAATCTGCTTGAGGCTCTGAAACAAATTGTTGGACGTTTGCGGAAATGTTGTTGCAAAATGAACGGATTTGTCACCAAACAAGAAACACATAATGAGACCGGCTGAATGTGCCCTAATTAGATCTCAGCCTTAGGTTGACACTGACACATGTGTTGTGCCATGTTCTCGGGGAGCTGAAGTCTCATTATATGGGTGGTCGGGACTATTGCTATTTTGCTATTATAATTTTACTGCATTTGTTTGAAGTGTGCTTCATTTCTTTTTCTTTTCCTTAACTTCAGCCTGAGTAAATGAGATAGAATTATAAGTAATTCTTAGAAATATTTAGCATACAGAAACTTTGAAATGCATTGTAGTGATGCGTCAAATACAACATTGAATAAACAGCAAAATAAGCCAACTAATAACAAGAAAAATAAGATTGGAATTCTAAAATTAAAATAAAAAGCTTACATTAAATTACCTCACTCAGCGTCTAAGCATTTGATAGTTTCAAAAATTATTTTTCTCTCCAAACACTTAAAGGTAATTCTCAATTTTGTCTTAAGGTGTTATGAAGTTTGTTGGAGCCACCAGGACTAGAAGATCATCATGGGGTACCAGGGAAATAAATATCTCAAGTGGGCATTTAAGGAGCATCCACAACTGTTGGACAAACTAAAAGATGGAAAGTATCATGTCCCAAATCAGTGGGCCTTGAAAAATAAACTTGGGTTGAACCCTGACTGACTGAGAATGTAAACACCTACTGAAATCTTCCTCAGAGGATAAACAGCTGGATGATCAGGGACACACAAATCATCAGGCATGGATGCTTTGCTGGATAGAAGGGTACTTAGTTCCAGCAAGGTCTCAGGTTCACATGTACCACTCTGAAATTTGAGATAGTCCAGCACTGTTATTCTGTATTAACTATGAAAAAGTGTAACTATCAGATTAAACTTGCCTTGCAAGTAAACCTACAGTTTTGCTTCTCTGTCAATTTAACAACTGAATAGTGGTTGGCACACATACTCAAAGGGGTAAATTGTATGTATTTTTACAGTTTTTCAATGAGATTAAGTCAATGAATAGAGTTTAGTGAGGGATGTGTTTATATTGAGGAAACACTAAAGGTCACGGAGGAACTAGATCAACACAAGGGAATATCACAGAAAAGAAAAACAGAGGGAACATTATTAGAGAGACACATATGGTATATGAAAGCAGAACATTATTCCACATTAGAGTAGTCAATATTGCAGAGTACGTATAGACTATTGTACTGCATGAACATGCAACATCTTTCAAAAGATACAAGTTTGCCCTCCAGGTACATTGTTTCACACATACTGGCTTCTTTCCTTTTCAAGTCAGGAAAAGGGAGGTGATAAGCTATTAAATAGGTAGTAAACTCCAGATTATGACTTGCGGTGTGGAGTCCTGAGTCACCTTGAAAATATAATTTCCTTAGTTCTACACCCACCTGAGAAATTGTTTCATGATATTAATTAAGAGATTTCTAAATTTCATGTATTAATTACTACTTCACAGAGGCTGAAAATCAACATGCCTAAGATCCACATTTGAAGCCTCTTAAACCCACCAGGCTTGCAGTTTGCAAAGGAGGTACCTAACTAAGGCAAACAATCCTCTCAATCAAAAGAAGTTTGTTAAATGAATGAATGAGAGAAGAAAAAACTAGTGTCTTATTTTATGAAATATTAAGGCTCTTGTTGCAAATTACTTAGTTTACCTAAGGACTGAGTTAATAATAATGAACGCCGTGCAGCTATATATCTTCAGTCCCTTCAAGGGCATTGCACAAGGACAGAATATTTCCACAAGAGTTCTGCTTGATTGAGAGTCAAAAGACCCCTTCAAAATGCTGTTGACCTCAGAGGAATTATGTGATTTCCATTTGCCAGGCCAGTGTTCATCTTATTTGGTTAACTGACTCATTGAAAGAGTGATTCAAATAGAGAGCATTTAAGTCAGCAACAAGCAAAGAAGACTCTAAGATGACCTCAGCTCATTGAGCTTCTGAACTTTCCCCAGGTGCTTTGTGGGCAATCACTAATCATGAATTGCCTTATATTCCAAGCATCTTAAAATCTTAGCAGACATAAACATATATCACATAATGTCTCTTAACCATTATGCGACACGTTTTCTCCTCATAGAAATGATCATTAAGTGAAGCTTAGGTAAATTGCTGCTCAACAACTGGCAGCCAACTAACACATTCAATTCAACTAGTACTGACCCTGAGTTGACTGATTTCCCAGCCCTGTGCAAGATGTCAGCTCTGTGACCTTGGGCTGGTAATCTGAATTCATCCACAACCCCTACCTCGTCATTAATGACGTGAAACTGTACTTCAGTGACTTCCTAACTCTGTTCCTCAGAGTTCTGGGGATTCTCTACACAAATGTCAATAAAGATAAAGTGAATAGGTTGGGATAAGTGGTTTACAGAGCTCTAGTCTGTTCTAACCCTAGGCTTCTATGTTTGAACCAAAGGGCTGCCATTTTAAAATATTGAGAAACCACTCAAACTATCTTTCAAGTTTTTCTCAACTAGCATCAATGAGTAATACAAATAGGAGATTTGTGCAATATGATCTGTGCTCTCAGGTGGCTCTCAGATGCAATTGATTCAAATAACAATTACAATGAAAATAAAAACAAAGGAAATAGTAGAATATTCTAGACCTTCTGATAAAAAGAGTTTATGGTCAGGTGCGGTGGCCAATGTGTTCAATCTCAACATTTTCACAAGCTGAGGCAGGAGGACTGCTTCAGGCCAGGAGTTACATAGTGATACTTCATCTCTAGAGCAAATAGAAAAATTGGCCAGGTGTGCTGATGCAGTCCTAGCTGCTTGGGAAGTTGAGGCAGGGGGATTGCTTGAGCCCAGGAATTCAAGGCTGCAGTGAGTCTTGAGCCATGATTACACCACTGCACTCTAGCCTGGGCAACAATGCAAAACTCTGTCTCAAAAATAAATAAATAAATAAATAAATAAATAAATAAATAAAGGAGCTCTGTCTTTCAGGTCAAATGACAAAGACTTTATGAGCTCAGAGATGTATAATAGTAAGGAAAGAAGACTTCAGCAAGAAGAGATAAGGAGAGCTGGCCCAGGAAATGGAGAATGGGAGGACGGATTGGGTGAGGAGCTGCAGTAGAAAACAGAAAAGAGAATGTAGAATGTTAGAGAGAAACGGAAATGACTGGTATGGAAACTGTACAGCCTACCCAAACATATCAGTGGGAAGATATGTTGCCTGGAAGCTCCCCAATCAAACACTAGTGAACATTGCAATAAAAACAAGGAAGACTCCAGGGTCTTGAAGAAAAGCTTGAGGAAATTAGTCTGGCTGAGGTTATTAGACAGGGCAAAGAGGGGAGGGGATATAGCTGAGAGAATGTGTGGCAACCTGGCTCGAGGCTGGTGTGTGAAATATAGAAGAAAGAATGAACCACTGCTTCATTGGGATAGCATCACTTTTAACTGAGACCCACTGTATTATCTAAGCTTCTTCAGTTTCTTATTCACTATTGAGCAAATGTTTTTTTCTATCCCCCTACTCAAAGAAATGGTTTATACAGGTTATATATCGTGAACCATAACAATAACGAGCTCTTGAAATCTAGTGATTAGTGGGTTAAGACTTGACCTTTTCATCATGCCTACATTCTCATATTGTTTTCTCATAGGCAAAAACTGTACTACCATGTTTCCATTTCCTAACATGTAAATGACTGATTTATACATTCTGACTACATGAGTGAAAGAGATGAACAATCTAGGAAAACATGTTTATAAAATGTGTGGCTAATACATTGCTTACCCTAAATGATAAGAATTATTTCATTAGATAGTGATAATTTCCAAGAATCACTGGGGGAAGAAAGACTGAGCTTGTATTTGTTGTTGCTGGTTGGTTGGTTGATTTATTTATTTATTTAACCTCAGCTTTATAGAGGTGAAGCAATTTGTTAAAGATGAAAATTAATTAGCACTGAGGACAAGTTTAAACCAGGGATTATATCTGGCACCTTAAAATGGATACAAGTGACATTTTATAATGCTAATAATACTAATAACGGAGACAACATTAACTGAGTGGCTATTAAGTATTAGGGAAAGCTAAGCTTCATAATGACATAGGTTGCTTTTTTCTTCATTATAGATTGAAAGAAGTAAATGCTTCAATCGATTTAATAATTTGCTTAATTTAAGCTCCAAATCATAAGAGGTGGAGCTATCTTTTTGTTCAAGGGTTGTCAAACTCCAGAATCTGTGTTCCCAATCACTTCAAAACATACAAAGTGCTACCTAAAATACAATATTAAAAAGGGAAGCATCCATGTAGTTCAGCTGTGTCTGAGAAAGATGGCCCTCTATGTGTATGTGTGTCTGTGAGTGAGTGAGAGGGTCAGCGCATGCTCTGACACTGCCAGCCAGAAAGGAATAGGCAATTTAGCAAATTTCAGCACTTGGGAACAGAAGTGGATTTAAAAAAAAAAGGCAGGCTTCTTTTCAAAACTCCTCTTGTCCTAGAGGTACATGTAGGGGCGGAGGAGAAAAGCAAACAGAATCCAAACACACTGAGAATGAGGGTTTACCCAAGATAGAAACTAAACTGAAGACCAGGCTGTTTACATTTGAATGCTGTGAGTGCTGTGAATCAGTCTGAAGGATGCCCGTGGTACATGGGACACCAGGCCATTTGGCACGAAGCCTGCAGTGACTGCTATCCAGCTATCAGCCTCACCAGCGTTCTAATGATGACTGGTTTCCTGGTCCCAAATTTTTTCTTTTATTCCTATGGTTACAACTTGAGTAGCTGTGTTACAACCCAGTTCCACCCACTGGTCGTTTATCAGTGTTTCAGATATGGACAGCTAACTAGACCTTAGCTAATCTTTCTTTATAACAGGAAAAGGTCAGCAAAAGGACAGGTGATGGGTGCCCAGGAGATGCATATTCATTTCTTAACAATATCATGCACTTTTCACAAACTGAATTCTTCTGAAATCTGCTTTGCCTGCAACTCACAGCTGAGATCAAGAAAGACCAAGGAAGTTTTCCACCTCTGGGCTCTATCCTTCATCAGGCCTGTATCCTGATGAAAGGTAACATTCATCCAGCGTCAGATCTGTGTTTTGTTTTCTTTTCCTTTTTTTTTTTTTTTTTTTTTTTTTTGAGACGGAGTCTTGCTCTGTTGCCCAGGCTGGAGTGCAGTGGCCCGATCTTGGCTCACTGCAAGCTCCCCCTCCCGGGTTTACACCATTCTCCTGCCTCAGCCTCCCAAGTAACTGGGACTACAGGTGCCCGCCACCACGCCCGGCTAATTTTTTTGTATTTTTAGTGGAGACGGAGTTTCACTGTGTTAGCCAGGATGGTCTCAATCTGCTGACCTCGTGATCCGCCTGCCTCAGCCTCCCAAAGTGCTGGGATTGCAGGCGTGAGCCACAGCACCCTGCCAGATCTGTGGTTTCTTTGCCAACCTCTAACTTAGTGGAACATTGTAAAAAGTTATCCATTGGCCAGGCACGGTGGCTCACGCCTGTAATCTCAGTATTTTGGGAGGCCAAGGCGGGCGGATAATGAGGTCAAGAAATCGAGACCATCCTGGCAAACATGGTGAAACCTGTCTCTACGAAAAATACAAAAATTAGCTGGGCGTGGCATGCCTGTAGTCCCAGCTACTCGGGAGGCTGAGGCAGGAGAATGGCTTGAACCCAGGAGGCAGAGGTTGCAGTGAGTCGAGATCATGCCACTGCACTCCAGCCTGGCAACAGAGCAAGACTCCGTCTCAAAAAAAAAAAAAAAAAAAAAAAAAAAAAAAAAGATTATAAACCTAGACCTAGAACTGAGAGTCCAGCCAGACATGGATCCCCTTTTTGACCCTTAGGGTTTCTAAAACTAACATTGGCTGGGAATCCACCTGTGCTTCCTTGTCATCAGACTGTACACTCCCTCTTGCCTCATTTGATAAAATTGGACTTCTGTTACCCTGGAGTTCCAAATAGTTACTTTGATTTCTTATTGTTGTCTTATCATAAGAATTATGCACCAAAATCAAACTTTGATTTAGGGGACCAACCCTACTCTTCTTAAGCGTTTTTCCTCCTGTGAATAGAGAAGAGGTCCTGCCCCAGAGCCCAGGGTATAGAGTCTGCTGCCAAGTAGAAAAGTTCTACTGATTACTGCTCTTTTCACAAACTCCCAGTACTAAATAGCATGTACCTTATTTGAACTCCACACTCCACCTCAAGTCCCTTCACTGACTCTTACCTGAATCTGGACAAGTGTTCTTAGTGAGCCAATTCCCTTAAAAGTCCCAACACACTGCACGCTTTCAATCAATAACTGTGACTGAGGTGAAAAGATTGTGTGTTTAGACAAACAGTGGGCTGTGTTCTGTTGGACTGATAGCTGGTGAGGCTATCAGTTTGTACCTGCCTTTTAGGAGCCTTCAGTCTACTTAAAAGGTAAAAGTAAAACTGAATTGATAGGACACCTAATAACTATGTGTCAAAAAGTCTGTATTGGGATTTTCTAGAGAAACAGAATCAATAGGTTGCATAGAGAGAGAAATATAAGAGGTTTATTATGCAAATTGGTTTATGTGAAAATGGATGCTGAGAAGTCCCACAGTCTGCTACTGGCATGCTAGAAGAACCAGGAAAGCTGATGGTGTAATTGAATCTAAGTCTGAAGGCCTGAGAACTGGGGATGAGGGTGGATGAGTTGGGAGAATGTCATGGAGTAAGTCCTGGTTCGAGTCCAATCCCAAGAATCAGGAACATCTACGTCCCAGAGTGGGAGAAGATGGATGTCCCAGCTCAAACAAAGAGAAAGCAAATTTGCTCTTCCATTGCTTTGCTTCCCCGCTGCCCCCAGAATCTGGGCTCTCAACTGATTGGATGATGCCCACCCACTTCAGTAAGGGAAGACTTGTTTATTTAATCTACCTGCTCAAGAGCCAGTCTCTTCTGAACACTTTCGCAGACACATCCAGAAATAATATTTTACCAGCTGTCTGGGCATTCCTTAATTCAGTCAAGTTCATACGTAAAATTAACCATCATGAAGGCCAAAATATATTGTATCTGTGTGAGGCTGGAAATGTCTGAAAGATTTGAAGAAACTGTCTTGATGAAGACTCCATTCTTGAAAGCTAGACTCTGCTGAGTGTTACACCTTTAAGGAATAAACTATTTTACAGATGAGGAACCAGAGGCTTAAAGGTTAACTCTTTTTCCCCAGATCACACAGCCAGTGCAAGTTAGGCCTGAGAATTAATCCAACTTTCCTTTCCCCTATGCTCTCTGGAAAAGAAACAAAACTAACAAACAAAATCTTAATGATGGAACTTCAAGAAGAATACAATTTAAATTGTTTGAAAATATGAACAAAAGGAATATGATTTGAACCCATATGGCTTTGTCAACGTTAATCAATCATTTGTGCCAGTCAATTCTCATTCAAATGGAAGAGACTAGTGTGTGATTTATTGAACAGTCTGTCATTTCTACTAATTCCATTAGGACTCTAATGGTAAGAATTACCTGGCAACTGCAGCAGGAATCCAAAAGCTCATGGGCATCGGTTCTGGGCAAAATGTGGCCCTGGGTGATTGGGAAAGAAAGCCAGACCTATTCAGTGAAGAACCAATTAGTTCTACCCTCACCACTTTCTCATCTGCAAATGGCTTTTTTCCTTTTCTCCAGCTGTTATCTGTTTTTCAGCTTGCAGTTTCTCTAATGAGGTATTTGGTACTTAATCTTTCAGAATAATGAATGAGTCAGTCTCTCTGCAAAGGTGGTTCCTGTCCTGGGAGCACTGTGGCAGCTCGTCAGGATGCCAGCCTATTGTTTGTTAGGTTTCTGTGAGGCCAGCCCCCATGAATGTGTCTGACATTGAGATGACATTGCCCAACAAAGGTGGGATGGGGGTGGGGAGGCCTGGGAATGGCAAGGCTGTGAAGACACATACTTTGCCCCAACAAACATAAAGAATTAAAGCCACGTGTTAATTTCTCAACAGAAGTGAACTTCTTGGCATAGACCATTCTACAAATCAGACTTACCAATGAGAAAATAACTGTTCAGCTTTTCAAAATGTCTGTGTATACACAGGTACCTATTATTTGAAAGCCACATAGTTTAGACACTAATCACAGTGACTATTAAAATATAAATAAATAAAAATGAAATTAAATTATTCATTTATTTCCTCAGTTGCACCAGTCATTTTAAGTTTGTGATAGCCATGTGTGAGGGAAGGCCACTCACAGAAACAGAACACTTCCACCATTTTCCAAGGTTCTGTTGGACAGCACTTTTCTAGAAAAATAAGCCAATAGCCGGGCGCAGTGGCTCAAGCCTGTAATCCCAGCACTTTGGGAGGCCGAGATGGGCGGGTCACGAGGTCAGGAGATCGAGACCATCCTGGCTAACAAGGTGAAACCCCGTCTCTACTAAAAAATACAAAAAACTAGCTGGGTGAGGTGGCGGGCGCCTGTAGTCCCAGCTACACGGGAGGCTGAGGCAGGAGAATGGCGTGAACCCGGGAGGCGGAGCTTGCAGTGAGCTGAGATCCGGCCACTGCACTCCAGCCCAGGCGACAGAGCAAGACTCCGTCTCAAAAAAAAAGAAAAAAAAAAGAAAAGAAAAATAAGCCAATAAATGTACCATCCTCAATGACTCCTCCAGTAATCATATCAAACACACAGTGTTATAAATAATAAGCAATTGGTATCTGTTCTGTCTAATCAAGGGACTGAAATCTAGCATTTATCACCAAACATAAGACATTTAAAAATCATACACTTATGTCCCTGAGTCTACAGAATAATCAATGTAATTTCCCCACTAAATAAGCCACTGTACACAACAAAGATAAGGAACTATTTCTCAATACCATTTACAAAACAAAAATCAGTAAACCCTCATCTCATGCTGTGTTCTCAAGTTCATCTGAAACACAATAACCTGACAAGGGAGTTTGATAATAAAATTAAGGCAGAATTTGGAATATGTACTTAACAAGCTCTGCAAAATATTATCTTTAATGTTACAATCTGAGAATGTTCACTGTTGAATCAGACATGAACTCTTGGTCTCTCATATGTATTTCTCAAAATAAGACAAAGTCAGACTTCCTGTGTTTGAATCTTGGCTCAGCTGCCTACAACTTTGTTAACCTTGGGCAAGTTGCTTTTCCTGAATCTCTCCAGCAGAAGTCTCCTTCCACATCATTGGTGAGGTCTGGCTGTGACATATGTCCTTGAGTGAACTCAGAGCAGGCAAAGCTGAATAAATGGTCATGAATGCTTAGACTAATTAGCTTTCGTCACAGAGCAGAAGAAAGAGCCAAGGAGGATACAATCATCCAATATTAAACAAGGTTAGAAATCTTTAGCAAGGAGGAAGCTAGGTGGAATGACTCTTAGGATGTAACCAACAGTGTCCAGCTAGGAATCTTCCTGCTTGGTGCTCAAACATGGGATATTATTGCTAATCCTGCAGGACAGATGAGTATAGCAAACCTCTGAACTGTTTCATATACTCGCCGAAGTCTACATAGCTTGTTGGCTAGAGACTTACAAACAGGGGCATTGTCTACTCAATCAAGATGCCTTTCTTCTACAGTTATATCAATAACTTCCATTGGCTTGCTTTTCTTCTCTTGTCATAATGTTTTCCCTTTTATATGTCTTTCTTCTTTTCCTTTTATATTTTATGTCAGGACGTCAACTTTGCGTATTTCCTGAGTCCATCTCTCCCTCACCTCCTTGATACCAGGCTCAAAAATATACTTTGAATTTTTCCTTTTCCCCCTTTTCTTTTAGTAGCAAACATGTGGGATTTTTAAATTAGACACTTGATCTTAGTCATTAAACATGAAAACAGATATTCCTATGCTGCGTTTTTAGGAATACCTGTGTGTGTGTGTGCGTGCATTTTTTTTACCAACAGAATAAAATGAAAGAGATCCAAACCTTCCTTCATTATTCAGGCTTAGGAAGAATATTGTAAGTAGAAGGAAATCTGACATCTCTTCATCCTCAATGGGGAAACTATACCGCACTCTTTTGAAGAAGTGGTGGGAGCACCAAACATAAAAAGGCATCTTTACTAAAGGAAAGAAAGCCAATACCCCAGGAGTTAGAAACCCCAAGTCCATTATGGTTTTTGCAACCGTCTGGCTGCATTTTGAAACCTCATATTTATGAGCTTGCTCTCAGCTTTCCAGCTGTCCCAGGCGATGGCCTAAAAGGAAGATGATAGCTTCAGGTGGGGAATGAGGAGCAGATGGGGATGGTCACTTAAGGCATGGGGTCCTGTTATCATCACCATGCATTTGATTCCTTAATTATTAAGGAATGAGGGTAGAGAAATTAAGAGAATGTAATGAGCATTTTCAAATAGGCTGTGTTTTTGCAAAGTGCCCATGAGGAAGCACCTGTTCTGGTTACATTTTTTACTGCAAAAATGTTTTCAGGCTTTTGTTCATTTCTTTTTGCATGTTTCAAATTGTTTCTAGGAAGCAATTTTATCTTTGATCATTTAATTCTGGTAATTAGGGTTGTATTGTCCTCAAAAAGGCAAAACATCATGAAAAACTCCGTCTGACTGATTGTATAATGTTGTAGGTAGTCCATAACAAGAGTTACAACTATGCCTTATAGGGTGAGTCACCTTAAATTTCTTGGCTTCTATATTTATTTTCAAGGTAGAAATAATATTCAGGCTTTTTATATACCGAAGCTCACTCTCAAGGATAGGGATTAGAGGAGATGATTAGAACACTGTACAATGAGATGAAAATTATGGTTTTACCCTTCATGTGGGTTACTGATATAAAAAGTTTAAATATACTATAAAAAACATGACAACAAGTATGTAAGTCTCCAAATTTTGTCTTATATTTCGCCCAGCCATCTCATAGATGCCTATTGTTTCATGCAATACAATTGGTAGTATGGCTATTCTGTAGAATCCACCCTTACAACGGGGAATAAATGATTTAAAATGCAAGTGCTTCTTTTTTTTTTTTTTTTTTTTTTTTTTTTGAGACAGAGTCTCCCTCTGTCTCCCAGGCTGGAGTGCAGTAGGGCCATCTTGGCTCACTGCAAGCTCCACCCCCCGGGTTCATGCCATTCTCCAGCCTCAGCCTCCCGAGTAGCTGGGACTACAGGCGCCCGGCTATTTTTTGTATTTTTAGTAGAGACGGGTTTCACCGTGTTAGGCAGGATGGTCTCGATCTCCTGATCTCGTGATCCGCCCTCCTCAGCCTCCCAAAGTGCTGGGATTACAGGCGTGAGCCACCGCACCTGGCCGCAAGTGCTTCTTTCTACAAAAAGTTGCTTCTGAGAACATGCAAAGACACGTGTCCACCCTCAGATCATGAGAACATGAGACAATGGAAGTAGATTTGAAGACTTACAGACATGATAGAGAAGACATAAAAAGAAATGGCCAGTGGAACACAACAGAGCCCTCAGAAATAACACCACACATCTACAACCACCTGATCTTTGACAAACCTGACAAAAACAAGAAATGGGGAAAGGATTCCCTATTTAATAAATGGTGCTGGGAAAACTGGCTAGTCTTATGTAGAAAGCTGAAACTGGATCCCCTCCTTACACCTTATACAAAAATTAATTCAAGATGGATTAAACACTTAAATGTTAGACCTACAACCATAAAGACCCTAGAAAAAGACCTAGGCAATACCATTCAGGACATAGGCATGGGCAAGGACTTCATGACTAAAACACCAAAAGCAATGGCAACAAAAACCAAAATAGACAAATGGGATCTAATTAAACTAAAGAGCTTCTGCACAGCAAAAGAAACTACCATCAGAGTCAACAGGCAACCTACAGAATGGGAGAAAATTTTTGCAATCTACCCATCTGACAAAGGACTAATACCCAGAATCTACAAAGAACTCAAACAAATTTACAAGAAAAAAACAACCCCATCAAAAAGTGGGCAAAGGATATGAACAGACGCTTCTCAAAAGAAGACATTTATGCAGCCAACAGACACATGAAAAAATGCTCATCATCATTGGTCATCAGAGAAATGCAAATCAAAACCACAATGCCATCTCACACCAGTTAGGATGGCGATCATTAAAATGTCAGGAAACAACAGATGTTGGAGAGGATGTGGAGAAATAGGAACGCTTTTACATTGTTAGTGGGAGTGTAAACCAGTTCAACCATTGTGGAAGACAGTGTGGTGATTCCTCAAGGATCTAGAACTAGAAATACCATATGACCCAGCAATCCCATTACTGGGGATATACCCAAAGGATTATAAATCATGCTACTATAAAGACACATGCACACGTATATTTATCGCGGCACTATTCACAACAGCAAAGACTTGGAACCAACCCAAATATCCATTAATGATAGACTGGATTAAGAAAATGTGTCACATATACACTATGGAATACTATGCAGCCATAAAAAAGGATGAGTTCATGTCCTTTGTCAGGACATGGATGAAGCTGGAAACCATCATTCTGAGCAAACTATCACAAGGACAGAAAACCAAACACCATATATTCTCACTCATAAGTGGGAATTGAACAATGAGAACATTTGGACACAGGGTGGGGAACATCACATATCAGGGCCTGTCGTGGGGTGGGGGTAAAGGGGAGGGATTGCATTAGGAGAAACACCTAATATAAATGACAAGTTAATGGGTGTAGCAAACCAGCATGGCACATGTATACCTATGTAACAAACTTGCACGTTGTGCACATGTACCCTAGAACTTCAAGTATGATAACAACCAAAAAAAAAAAAAAAAAGGAAAGAAAAGGAAAAAAGCAAAGCAGAGAAAAGGAAAGAAAAGAAAAGGCCAGTAGGGGCCACTAACTATGCATTATGGAAAAATATGGGACATAAATTGACCTTGAAAGATTGCAGTGGGTCTATTAGGTGGGTGCAACAGTAGTTACAGTTTTTGCCATTACTTTTAACTGCAATTACTATTGCACCAACCTAATAGCAGACAGGAAGGTGTAGCCTAGGTGGGAGGAACTGCTGAAGAACAGAAGCATAACATGAACAAAAGTCAAGTGCGTACAGGGTACAAGAAAAAAGCAATTTTTGTGCTTGGTTATAATCTCAGAAATGCATTCTGGGGCCCAAATTTGTATTAACTTTCATCAACTGAATTGACACTGAAGGAAAAATAAAATTCGGGCTTTTTCCTTGATTTTCTTAAAGATGCTTGACATTTGACGTTTGCTCAGCAAAATGATTGTTTTATTGATGATATAAATTTCCAAATCTGGTTATAATTTTATAAATTTTATATGTCTTCTATAATTTTATTTTTCTCACAACATCTACTAGTGAAGCTCAGCTGATAATTGCCTATGCCATATATGGGTAAGTTTTGTGTCTTGAAGTCGGACAATCTTTCAAAATGATTTTCCAGCCAGCCACTCCTTATTTGGCTCTTAGGAAAGCCTTAGACTCTCTAGGGGGGAAATAAATATATAATGGTCTAATTAGGCTAGCACTGTTCACGTTTCTCCTGTAATATTGTCTGACTATGCTATAGGATAAGGCCACTGAACAACGATAGACTAAAAATGGAAATAGGTTGATTGAAGAACCTGACAAGAATGATCTCTGTAGACTGTTTTATGTTGCATTCAGTCTCATGAGATAGTCTCCTAAATTAAAAATTCCTCAGTAGTTTCACCCAAACTTTTCTTAAGGTGTTTTTTCCTACTCTTTTTTACTTTTAGGCAGAATGGGAAACTACCTAGGTAATTTGACTTAAAAGATATAAGAAATCTTTCCAGCCCAGAGGAAAACGCATCTCACAGCCTGTTCCAGAAACCAAAACTCTGTTAAACAGATTGGCTCTTAGTACAAAGGAGCCAGTGGAGGAGTGGGGAACATATAGAATTCATTGGTATGTGACTAGGCTTGGGACACCCTACTGCCCACTGTCTTACCCTAAATTTCCTCTTTTTCCCGAGCCATAGTTTCTCTACACGTAATACTGATGTATGTGTAAGAATTATCTTGAAGAGTGTTTTAAAGATCAAATTAGATAATGTATGTGAATGGCTCATTATAAATTATGAAGTTATAATTAAGGCATTGTTTCTCTAAGTGTCCCATTTCAAATCCCAGCTGTCTCATGGTGGCGGGCAGGATTCTCATTCTGGTGGTATAATTTTATTAGATCTTTTTTTTTTTTTTCTTGACAGTTGAGGGCAGGCCAGTGAACAATGGTCCTGTAAGGGTGTAAAAGGTAGTTGACAGACAATGTGAGGGGAGGGCACTTCATATAGGAAAACAAGAAAATGTAATTTTGAGATAAAGTATAAAAACAGGGTTGGTTAATAGGGAGAGAACGTAGTCATTGAATGGTGAGCCCACAGCCACTGTATACAAGCTTCACCTAATTCAAAATTTTACCAAAGAGAAGTCCTAATTCTAACTACTGTTTTTGTTCTAGCCAAGAAAAGGATATTGAATCTAATTTGTCACATTTGGTTTTAACCAAATGGGGAGATTTCAGTTTAAAAAAATTAATTTCCTAGGGACTGAATGAGCCCCAGGAATATAACTCTTCCCTTGCATAAATCAAAAGGGGAAAAAAAAGAATAGAAGGGCAGACTTGCCAAATGCTTATAAATCACATGAGACCCCAAATAAGATGCATTCCTAATAAAGGCATGCAGGAGCCCAGGCAAGAGGCATGCAAATCATTCTGAATGTAAATCACAGTAAGTGGGTGCTAATAAATTTCAGCCTGACTGAAATGGCAAAATTTCAGAGGAATTAGTGGAAGGTGGGAATATTTAGAAAGCAGATGGAATACCATTAATCATCTGATCAAGTACAACTGGACCCTATAAATTATTTTAACACATTTTCTGTAGTTTTCTGCATTATCAGGGAATTATTCCCACACTAGGTACATTTTCTAAGTCTAAATTAAACTTTATTTTATATGAATTCCCTCCATAGTAGAAAACTCCCCACACTTTCTGTGAAGTCTCCAGTTTGCGATTGAGTCCATTGTTCAGCAGGTGCCTGTTACTAGAATTGTCTTCCTGTTTTTTTTCAACCCTATTGAATCTCAAAGCTACTGTTCTCAGCATAGAAAACATTTCATTTCTCCCAACACTCCTTATCACTTAATCTGCTCTCTTCCTCCCAAAGCTATAAATGCATTTATTAAGTGAGTAATTATATGATTTACCTCTGGGAAATGTTTAAAGATGTTTTAAAATACCTACCATTTGGTTAGGATTTGTTTCCAGCCATTTTAGTAGCATTTCTGTGCCTGTGCTTATCTAAATGGCTACTGATATCTTCATCCTCTTAAGGTTTTGAGAAATTATAATATGCTCATTGGTATTGACATAAAAGAGCCAAGGAAAAAGAGAGATGTATTTCAAAAAGTTTTAAAGGTGATTGATTTATATCAGCTTTGAGTCACACTTGAGTTTATCTTTTAAACCTGTTGCTTGTAGTTGAAAGACGCTTCTGATGGTTCACATGTTACCTGGAGGGAAAGGTGGTTTTGCAACCATCTATGATTACCAGAGCCATCCACTGAACACTACAGATAAGTTTTACAGGTCCACATCCACGCATACTGAACTGTTTAATCTCCTGTTAAAAATAAACTGAAAGCAATTATTTGAAGAATAGAAAACTTTTGTTTTGTGTCACATACATATAATTACCCCCTACTGACAGGAATGTGCGGTATCCATCATAACCCTAAAAAGGACAATGTTTTTGTAAAAGATTGTCTCCTTGAGTTTTACGTTCATCCTAAGCTGCCCAAATATATGCAACTCACTTTATCCTGCAGGACTTGGCAAGAGGTGGAGAGCAGCATCTGAGATGTATTCAACTTCTGTTCCTATTCTGGGGCAACCAAGTCAATTAGGAAAACTTGATGTGGTTAGGAAATGGCATTTCCTTTGTCGTCTCCACCAAGTCCTACCTGGACCTGTAAAAACCTATTAGATGCCCTCTCCAACCTCTGAGACAGAGTTCCAAAACAAATTAATTCCAGCCTCTATAACTAAAAGTTTATCCTTTTAAAGTAACACACATTTAGATAAATGATGTCTTCTAATTCTCTGCAGCCACATGCATACATGTGCACACATGCAATTGATGCAGCCACATGTGCTAAAATGTCTCAGCTTCTATATCCAAGGCTGTAGAAGAGAGAAGAATCAATGATGTCTCAAAAACCTCTGGGTTTTGTCTGGCTCTGGATGGATGGACTTGGATAGGTAAAAGGGGAGGACAAAAGCCTGGGAATGCAGGATGGAACATTTGAGCAAAATGCTAAGACAGGAATATACAAGGTGCATGAGGAGACTAATGAATAAATTATCAGTGCAGGCAAGTGAGTGATGGAAACCAAGGTTGAAGACCTAGGAAGAAATCCCATTATACAGGCTCAAAGGAGTCCCTCCCTTATAAGTAATGGGATGCTACAGTCATTCTGGAAAGAATCAAACTAAAAAGCACTGTTTCTGTGACCAAGTGTTAGTAGGATCAGGACAAGCCTAGAAATATGATGAAATAAAAAATAAGACTCCTAACCTGTGTCTACTTAAGAGAACAACTCGTGCTGCTAAGGTCTCACTCTCCATCCAGTCATAGCCCTTTTATTGGGGCCTGAAGCTTTTCCCAAGTCTCTCTGAAAAATGTATCCCTGCTGGCCTATATATCCTAAATGAGGGTTATATCCTGTTATTCCAGATGTTCCTTGAATTTTTTTAGTTATTATTTTTGTATGGATTAATTGATTTGATTTTTCAGTTGACAACATGAAAATAAAATACCGGAGAGATGTTTCAATGAGTAGAAGGATGTGTGTAAACATTAAAAAATAAATATGCAATATAGCAGTTAAAAACAAAATAGGTTGTAAAGATATTGTATTTTGTAAGAATTAGGAAATATGTAAACACATGACTCTAAAAGATTTTGGTGACTGGGGATAATGAAAGGATTCCAATCAGAAAGGGCAGGTCTAATGCAATGGAACTGTGTATGCATCTCACATTCCTTAAACTTCTGGTAGGGGCTGCCTCTGCTCAGATTGACAAATCTTTGTATTTAAACCTACTCATTTCTCTGTCTCAGCCATATTCCCCTTCCCCTTGCTGATTGTTTTCCCGATTATCCTATCTGAAGATTGTTTCTGTCTTCCCTAAACAGCTCTAGAACTTTTACTAATTTAGCAAACAAGGAGGTAGTGCCCCTGTGATATCAGTTGTCATTAAGTGTCTTTAAAATGTCTTTCTTATACTACTTTATGCATACTTATTGTCCATCTCCTCTACTAAACCGGAAGCTACTTGAGAGCAAAGACAAAATCTTGCTGCCCTATATTCTCTGAAACACCAAAGCACTGGACACAGAACTGTGACATGGACAACTGGCAATTGAATTTGTTGATCTCCTCCAAGCATGAAGGAGAATATGAACCTATTTTTTGGCATGAAACTCTACAGCTATGGTAGTTCATCTCTATCCTGGCTGATATAACTCTGTTCTTGTTGGTTGACCTTCTAGTTCTAGGTAAAGTGTATTTTTTAAGCTTCAGCAGCTCAGGTGGCCATGAGTGGAGGAGCTGAAACATCAACAGTGCACTGGACAGAAACAACACTGAATCATTTCACCTCCTCTGAGCTGGAGCCGTAGCTGAAAAATCTGCTGTCCCATGGGAGAGCTAGTCATCCATAGCCAATCTCCTTGAATACACTAATGTTCTTCTAAAATAAGTTACAATTCTAAAGGGATATGGTCTATGCATTGGCAAAGGAAGCTTTTGCTTCCAGATAGAAAGGCACAAATAAAATGGCTTTGGTTTCTTCATTAAATCAATTCATATCAGCAAATATTTATTGAACATTTATTATGTATAAAGTGTTATGTAGCAAAGAGAAAATGTTAATACTCAGTTCTTACTTGGAAATTACTTGGGAGGAGCTGTCAGACACCATAATTAGATGTGCACCCTAGATGAATAAAGGGCCAATTTTATGATACATACATTATCATCCTAAGATTTTGGAATTGAAAGAATGACTATAGTCCTGTTTCTAATATAATCACCTTAATGATTGGTAAAATATAGAATTCTGGGCTACACCTCCTATGGTAAGGCAGAATGTCTATACCAGAAGCCCAGGTTATCTGCTTTTTATATACACCTAAGTTTGAAAACATTTTTTTCTATCCACTAGAGTAGTGAAGGAAGACATCAGGGGAGAGGCACGATGAAAGGTTCTGAAGGCAGAATTCTGGCTCCTTCTGTCCCTTTTCTAACCTATTTCCTTGGTCATTTGTCAGTCCAAAGCAAGGGTTTGTGAAAGGATAAGGGAAGCATATCCTGGTAATTTTCTTAGATTATTATTTATTTAATATAAAAATTCTGTTCTTGGCATACTAATTATGAGTTCTAATTGTTATCACCTAAAGTTATTTACATCATTCTATAGGAATGTGTTTTTACCAGAAAGAATGCAGTTTTTTGCTAAACATTTTAGTAACAACAGGCATAACGGGCCATCTCTAAGCATACCTGCAGTAAAGTTGGAGAAAGAACAATCAGACACCAATGAGCCAACCACCACACCTTTGCCTATGTTTTTCAAACTGACTTCATATTTCTGAGCCAAAGTGTTTGTAAAAGATCACCTCCTAATAACATAAACAGCAACACACGCACATGTACACATACACAAATACATGCTTGCAGTAGCCATTACAAAATACTTGGTGCCAACTCTTGATGCTACATTAAGAAAATGGTTTTCCATAGATGTGCTGCATGCATGAGCAGGCACCCATGCATATACCATGGTTTCCTTTTAATGGTCACAAACTTTAGTCTAATTTCTTAGGTGAATGAGATGCTAATCAAGCAGTTGAAGACAGAGAGCCTAGTGAAAATAATCAAATGTGAATTTGTCCAGGGGGACTCTCAACTTTGAAGAGGAAGAGAAGAAATTGTCACGTTGATTCCACTGGAGACAGCCTTCCTGTTACTAAGCGGCCCCTCGGGATTTGCTACCTGATTTGCTCTCCATCAGGTTGGCATCTCAGTGACAAGGCAATTGTAATTAGAATGAATAAAATGAGAGATGTGCCAGCTCTCTTCTTATAATTCAGACTGTGACATTAAAGAAACATTGCCTTTTTTTTTTTTTAATTTTTTAAGGAGTTACAAACAGCTAGTAGGACTTTGTCTACTAGGATTCCTTCCATAAGACTCAGAAGTGTCTTGCTAAAGAAAAAAAATATGATGTGCTGGTTGTACTCCAGATGGTTATATCTTACCTTTTGGGATTTTAGACTGCGTTTGGAAATTGTCTTATTTTTACAGGCTTGTTCTTGCAATGCACAGACAATGAAGTTTAGGGGTAAAGAGAGGACGTAAAAGAAGATTCCTGCTATCCTACTGTCTCTAAGTTCACTGCTGCTGGGAAAGAGTTGGATGACAGTAACATGGGCTGCAGCAATAAAAGCTATCACCACTTAAATATGATGGGGGCCGGGGCACAGCCTGACTAATTTTTGAGCTGGGCTTTGACTCAGCATAGAACTTGAACACAAGCCAAAGAAACGATAAAATACATTTAGATCTCTCTTCTCCTCTCTTCTCTTTTTATTGAAGATGGGGGAATTACTTAGAATTCTGAGGAGACTGCAATAGGTGATTTATTAAGTAGAATTTGGAGGATGGGGACACTTGCAATCTTAAAATGATAAAAAGCCATTATGCTGAAATGTTTAGCTCCTCGGGTCTCATGTTTAATTTGATTTCTTCATAGAGACAGTGAAGAATTTCCCATTCTTTTTTCTCTATCATATTGAGATAAAATGTACCATTTTCTCTCGGCAAAATAAGAGTCCCATTTATGATAGCTGTACTGAGACTTTTCTCTAACTCCTGGCCTATCTATGCATGTTCTTGTGCTGCTCTGTTCTCATATGTTTGCTTCTCTTCCTCTGTTGTTTGCCAAATCCTAACCATCTTTAAAGATCAACTCAGACCCCATCCATTCCAGTTTTGTTGTTGTTTGTTTTTGAGATAGAGTCTCGTTCTGTCACCCAGGCTAAAGTGCAGTGGCACGATCTCAGCTCACTGCAACCTCTGCCTCCTGGGTTCAGGCAATTATCTGCTTCAGTCTCCTGAGTAACAGGGATTACAGGTACCCGCCACCATGCCTGGCTAATTTTTTTGTATTTTTAGTAGAAACGGGGTTTCACCATCTTGGCCAAGCTGCTCTAGAACTCCTGACCTCTTGATTCATCTGCCTTGGCCTCCCACCATTCCAGTTTTAAATATATGTCTAATGCATGCCTGAAGAGAAAATGTTGAATAGATTGTTGAGGGAGTAAGCTAAAATTTAGGAGAAAAGTATGAGCTGGGAAACAAGTTGTCAGTACATAAGTGATATATGAAATAATGAGACTGGATATGATCACCCGACATTATTTATGGGATTTAAAAATCAAAGCAATTGAACTCATGAACATAGAGAGTAGAAGGATGGTTACCGGAGGCTGGGAAGGGGAGGGTTAGAGGTGGTAGGGAAGGTTAATGGGCACCAAAAAATTGGTAAGAAAGAATAAGACCTATGATTTGATAGCGCAAGGGGGTGACTACAGTCAATAATAACTTAAGTGCACATTTTAAAATAAAGAGTGTAATTGGATTGTTTGTAACTCAATAGATAAATGCTTGAGGAGATGACACCCCATTTCCATGATGTGGTTATTTCACATTACATACCTGTATCAAAACATCTCAAAACATCTCAAGTACTCAGTAAATATATACAGCTACTATGTATCCACAATTCTTTACTAAAATAAAGGTAATCAAAGCAGGAGAAAGAGATCACCAGACCAAAACAGGCTGTGACTCAAACACGGCCATGCCTATGATTCCTCTATTTCTTGTCTAGACTAGAAGTTCTGAATCTTTTTAGATTCACCACCACTTTTGAAGGGTACACCAACATATGACACACCAGTTGCTTCGTTTAAATGTTACCAAAAATTTGCTTTCTCCTCTAATGGAGCCAATCGATCTTATGACCAAACATACGGGCAATGAAGTTCTAATAAGGACCCATGTTGTATGGTGGCAGTTTTAAATCACTATTTCCCTTGTTGAAAGAATCCTCTCACATCAACTGTTTTTCTTATTGGCAGTCAACATGGATTGCTATTTGTAGACACAGTCAATCATTCTATTGAAAGTTACCTTTGTGATGCAACATTTATCTCAGGCAATAAGTCATTCATCTGCCATGCAGACTCAAAGTCATCTGCTTGCCCAGATGTAATAACAGAAGTTTCATCAATTTCATTATATATCTATTTTTAGACAATTGAGGTTATACTTTTACACAAAGTAAAAGCAAGTAGAAACAAAAACAGTTTAATATTTATGTTGAATATTTTGAAGAAATTTTAAGTAAGTAAAATCTCTGCTTAAATAGGTAACGATGAGAAGAATTTCACACTTTCTTATTGTCTCAGAGTCGTTGGAATAAACATTATGGTTCTAGGTGGTTCAACTCTATAGACCTGTTACTCTGGTAATGGCCTGCATTCTATAGCACTTTCACGTCGTGTTAGCAATTATACTTCCTTCCTTTGCTGTCTGCTGTCACTAGTCACATCTTGTCTTTAGCATATCTTCTCTATTTCTGATCTGCTACCTTATTTTATACACAATTGTAAGAACCTGAGGAGGCTATATTGCTCTTTCATTCAGCAGGTTAATAGTATGATAATTTCCTTTGCAGTTAAGAAATTTTGTTTCTTTTTTTTAGGTTTTGTTTTGTTGCTTTTGGTTTCTTTATTCCTCTTTTGCAGCTTCTTCCTCTGGAATGGCAACAGAAGAGCTGTAGTTTCTGGAAATTATTTGCCAGCAAGTTGGTCACTGCTGTAACTGACATAAACATAAACTTTCATGGTTGCATGAGATAATTTCCTATATCTAGGGGTTATCTTTGACATGAAATTCCCCAATAATATTTTTAAAACATTTCAGTGTTTATATGGGCATGAGTTTTATCTTGCTGCTCCTTGCAGTTTTTCACCAAAATACATATCTTATGTTCTATTAAATGGGATAGCAATAACTATAAAACAAGGTTCAGTGAAAGTCAGTCATGTACTTAGGTGCATAATTGATTTCTTTAAGCCTCAGTTTTTAAATCTCTCATGTGGGGACAATAGAAATACAACCATGTAGAGTTGAAATTAAGGCTCCATGAGCTACTACTGATGAAGTGCAGGTTAGTGCCTGACCTGTTATCATGCCTAGTATTATTTAGTTAGATGCATTCCTTTTATGATAAAGAAATTTGTATCCCAGGTGAGTTAAGTAAGCCCCATCTGTTTCTTACTTTTCTCAAAGCCAGGTGTTTTGCATAGATTATTTCCTTTAATTCTTACTACCTGGAATATATGCTAATATTCTATTCTTAAGGATGATGAATGAGGCTCAGAAAATGTATATAGCTTACTCCAAACACACATATCATAAATTAAAGACTTATAATGCAAAGTCTAGGCTTTGCATACCACTTAAAGTTTATTATACTCCACCTATCACCACTTGCAGTCTTTTCTAGCATGCTACCTCATATTCAAAATCTTTAGGACTACAGAGGGGAGAAATACGAGGGGAATGTACTAAGGTTATGGATAAAAGTGAGGGGAACTATCTCAACTCCTTTCTAGTAAGTTTTTAGGTACCATAAGAAACTATGAAATCCAATATTTAACCATTGGCAGAAGACACCTGTCACAATTTCAAGCATGAAGCAAAATGTCTTGTTTCCCGCATCAACTACTTACCTACTACCAACTAGATCCCACTGTTTGACAGGATTAGAAAGAGTAAGGGTATAGGGCAATTCCATAAGGACAAAAAGATACTATTTTTTAAAATGTTAAACCTCATATAAGCAATGCTTATTTCCAAGTATAAGTTCAATGTATGGGTTCCGAACCCGACATGTTACTCCCTCCATCGCGGTAACTAGAAAGATTCCTGCTTGGGTTCTCACGGCTTCTGCTTTTATATACTTCACAGAAATACATTAAGAGAGGGCAGAGGCAAAACAAACAGCCATAATGTAAAAAATAATCCGAATCCTATTTATAATAAACTAAATATCATTTACAAATAGGTTATGCATTTAACTAAGAAAATTGGAAATGGGGAAGGCAATGTCAGGCCACATTCTGAAAGACACGGGTGATGGGACATTGTAATGTGTTTCAATTGAGATTCCAGGTACTTTGGTTTTAAAAATTGCAGCGCAAAATGTGCGACTGAATTGGACGGGCTTCATCCTTTCTGATGTATTTTCATTGAACCCCAGTCACACGCATCTGACTTTAATATTCTAGCTGTCAACTGCTGTCACTTCTTGGCGGGTGCAGTTGCCAACCCCGTTCACAGGGGAGTGAAAATAAGCAGATGAAATCACTGGGTAGGTTGTGTATCAGAACCTGTATCATCAGGCCCTGGACCCCTCTAATGCTTTCTGGATGATAGAAGCGGAAGATCACAAGAAAAATGAGTTAAAAAAGCAAAATATGGAACAATACCTCGAACAATTTATATTTTATTTAAATCTTGCTTTCCTTAATTATGAACTTTCTCATCAGTGTTTCTGAATAATTGTAATTGTTTCCCCCCTAAGCTATCAACAGATAAACTTACAGATGGTAGTAACCTCTCCAGTGCCTCTTTCATTGCACTGAACTTCTGGTGCCTTTGGAGGAGTCTGGCTTATGGCTTTGTTTTGCCACTAATGCATCTCCTCTCCTTTCTTCTCTGCAGTAAAAGTTGTTTCTTTCCTCACCCCTCGCGTCCCACCAGCCCATGGTATGTTCGTTTTGAATAGTAGGTATTCCATCCTATGATTCCTACCCCTCTACTTAGCATGATCATCATTTTCTAAATCCAGATGATCCTCTAGAGGTATCAGGCTCACCAAAAAAATGACACCTCCACATACATCTTCCATATGCCTATCACCGATTTACCATTACAGTCCAATGCTGAACAAGCTGGAGCATTAGTTGTTTTTTTGTTTTGTTTTGTTTTGTTTTGTTTTTTTGAGACGGAGTCTCCCTCTGTCGCCCAGGCTGGAGTGCTGTGGCGCGACCTCGGTTCACTGCAAGCTCCGCCTCCCGGGGTCACGGCGTTCTCCTGCCTCAGTCTCCCGAGTAGCTGGGACTACAGGCGCTCGCCGCCACGCCCGGCTAATTTTGTTTTGTATTTTTTAGTAGAGACGGAGTTTCACCGTGTTAGCCAGGATGGCCTCGATCTCCTGACCTTGTGATCTGCCCCCCTCGGCCTCCCAAAGTGCTGCGATTACAGGCGTGAGCCACCGCGCCCGGCCGCATTAGTTTAAATTTAGCACCTAGTGGATACTCTGCCTTGCCTGGTACTCTGCATAGTATGAAAATGTTAAATAAAATGGCCTCCATATTCATGTAATGTATCCATTGAGGAGTGAAGACCAGCACACTGGAAAAAGACATTGTTACTTGAGTTGACCGACAACACAACAGTGATACAAATAATAAAGTTAGTTACTAGTTGTCAAGTTAGAGTTACCAGATTTTGAACTATGAGTTCCATAGGAGGGAGGTGTCGTGTTTAGTCAGGGTAGGTAGGAAAATTTTAAAATTAAATTAAGTTGGAGGTTAACATTATGTTTAAAATCTCCTATATAATTATCGCCTACAGGGCTTCAAACAGGCTGTCTTCAAATTACTTTTAGGTTCTTTGCGACTTACTGCATTTACAGTTACTTTCATTCATTTCATCCTTTTCATTTTTATGGATGGCATTCATTTTAACCATACATTTAGGAAAACAGTATTCGACAAATAAAGGATTGGTAAAATAAGTCATTATATCATTTTATACACTGAGTACTTCAAAAACAAAGAATTACTCTACTGATTTTCTCTATGGTTTAAAATAATGTAACCTAACGCTTACATCTCTACCCAACTTTGCAAAGAAGAAGTGTGAATTCATGAGATCAGTTAACGGAGGTCAGTTATCACATTAAAACTGATGTCTGATACATGGGAAAGAAATTGAATGTAAATAGCAGCATCTCAATTCCCAAGTCCCTAAAATCACTTACAGGAGTACCAACCCTCAATGCAAATTAGCCTCTATCTTTCAACTCATTCAAAATAAGTTCTGTCCATGGACATACTTTCCTTATTTTATATGAAAACTAGACAAAATACAAGCAAACATTATATTGAATTTTTAAAATTCAAAATAGGCAACTTATTTGTGATGATAGAACCCAATAAAGAAGTATGATCTTTTGTCTTTCTTTATAAATCAACTAGACTCAATTCTTGTTAAGTTACACTATGCAGTTAGTTTCATTCCAGTTTTGATTGGGAAATTCTGAATTCATAGGTTTGAAGACCCTGGCACTTTCTTCATTAGTGGAACGAATTGGATTACAAAACCAACCCTTTTTGGTTTCCTGCCAGTCCCTACCAGGGTGGCAGTGGCTGGAACCAAAGAAAAAAAAAAAATCAAACCTGCATCCTCTGTGGGCCCAGTGGGCCATAGGGGTGTAAGGGCTTATTAACAATTTCATCATTTCCATCCATCATTCTCTGTGCACCATGCCATGCACCCACCAAGAGAACTTTAAAATAAGAAATAAAACTCAATGAACTCACGTTCAATTAATATTAGTCATATTATTAATCTTTGCCGGTGCAGGACTTATCAGGAGATAATTGACCTTGTCAGTGTTCCGAGCCTGCTGCATTGCTGTAGGATCTCTCACTCCCATCATGCTTCATTAGCATGCAATACAACCAAAAGAGAGAGTTTTTATTTTTTCTACTTAAACATGGAATGCCTACCTCCCTCTTGAATCTTCTCTTCAGGAAGGGAATGAGAAAAAGTGGATATCATGAAGGTAGAATCTTCTCAATTAATAAAGTGAAACTAACAGCATTGCACCCCAGGGCATACCAAATGCATCTGTCTGCAAAACCAGACTACTGCTATCTCTTACGTGCTCCGACCCTTTTTTCTTTCTCTGTGATTTTAAAGGAAAATGTGATTTTAATGTTACTATGAAATAGCCACAGGTGGTGAGAAGGGGGTCTTGTTCATTTACTATTACATAAAAAGTGATGCTTTATCTACCTGATCAACTTGATGTTAGACTTTGGTATCATTTCTCTTTTTCAAATTTTCTAATAGTCAATTGTCCTGGCTGCTGGCATCTCTTTGCTTTTGCCCCTAGTTCACATTTTATTATTATTATTATTATTATTATTATTATTATTATTGTTGTTGTTGTACTTTAAGTTCTAGGGTACATGTGCATAATGTGCAGGTTTGTGACATATGTATACATGTTCTATGTTTGTGTGCTGCACCCATTAACTCATCATTTACATTAGGCATATCTCCTAACGCTCTCCCTCCCCACTAGTTCACATTTAACACGGGGGATTTTAACTTCAACTTTTAAAATTTTCTCATTCCAGAATTTGTTCGATGGCCATTTGAGCAAGAGGTAAATGAGTTTCATGTTTCAAAACCAGGGATTAACCAAAAGATCTCTAAGGGCATTTTCGGGTGAGAAAATCTACGATAAATTTTGAGGATGATTAGGGTAAATCTTTTGGAGCAGATGAAGAATAGATCTTCCCGCTCAAAGTAGAATTCCAAACACAGGTCTTCAGACAAAAGACTAAAAATCCAGAGATGTTTCTTGTGCTGTTCCTAGGCTTATCTCTGGGTGGATGCTGTAAGGCATTTCAACCAAAGAGCTTACATTCTGAAAGAGACTGACCAACCTCAGTGAAAAATCAGAAACACACACACTCACACACACAGTATTGAAATACATGTGCAAATGTTTGTCTCAGGGTGGTTGAGCAGCTCTTTGTGGAGTGTGATTTCAACAATAGACAACTCTGTACATTTTGTTTGATCACGTATTATTAAATTCCCTGGTCACATGGAAACTTAGAGCAAAACCTAAAAATAGGTGTTGGGGGAAGTCTGAATAGTCTTAGTTCTTCAACATATGCATATCTCATATTTACTATCTACAACTATATAATTGAAAGCTCACTGCAAATGCATAATCTACTTCCTATGTGTATTAACTAAAAACAAAGAGAGGTTATTGAATAATAACAATTATCATTATAAGCCTTTTACTTCGTGTTTTGTACACACAGGAATTTCTTTCCTATTATGCCTGCTGTGCAAGTAGAGTACATCGTTTAACAAAATAGGTGAATAGTGAATATTCCCTTTGTGGTCAATTTTATAATTTTTTTTTCTGGCCTGGTCCACTGTGATTGTTTTGGGTTAAACAAGTTTAAAATTGATGCCTTGGCTTACAAAGCATAATGAAAGATAGACAAGGAAAAATGCTTGATCTGTCACAATTAATGTCAGGAAGTAATCGAGTCAATGTCAAAGTCTGGAAAAATGAATGACTTTAACACAGTTCTCTGATAGGTATAAGAAAAATGATGCCTTTAGGCTGAATGCTCTCAAGCCTGCTTCACCCCAGTCATCCTGACTAACCCTCATTGATTTAAAAATCTTTGAGAGCCAGTGAGGTATCTTCTCATAGTGTTGTGTTTTCTGGGGGTGGGTACCTTTTTTGAATATTATTTTGCTTCACTCAAAAATATTTATTGAGTGTTCCCTATGTTCCAGACACTTTTTCTGTTACCATGGTTACATTATGACTAAAACAAAACTGTGCCCTCATACAGCTTACATCCTAGAAAGACAGAAAGAAATTTATAGAAGGAATAAATAATTGTATAATGAGTCCTTGGGCCCTTTTGTCTACTGCCCTTTTGCTTCCTAGAATTGGGCCAAGTCTTTGCTCCTAGGAGTCCTAACTTTCTAAACTCATTTCATAGCAAGATAAAAGAAAATCAAGCAAGTAAATCCTCTAATTTAGAAAACTCATGAAGAGGTTATAGAAATAAACATGAATACATGCATTCAACATACAAAATAAAATATTTAAATATCTGAATGCACGAATATATTAATAAGTGTAAGAACAGTAAGAAAGGGGATTAAATGCTAGGATTAGGACAGTTAGGGCAGGTTCTTTGGGGAAGATATGTTTTACAATGGAACAAGTTCACATTAGTTTTGCCTACCTACAAGTTCATGACGTTGTCAGATCTTTCACACCTTGTTATCATAGCAGCACAGATACCATTCAGAGGTCGCTGGAGCTGGGCAGATTTTTCCAGTTCTTTTTATGCTATTTTACCAGCCCCAATTCCTAGAGCTGCAAACTGACACTACTTCAGCCCCATATGTGTACACACTCGATATTGGTTCTGCTTCACAAGCTGTTCTGGAAGGCCTGTCATGCCGAACACCATGGCCTTTTTGCTTCTGCTTGCAACTTGCTCTCCCTACCGGGAACTCATAAAGAGCTACTGCATCAGTGCTACTGAATCCAGTTACTTTTTATTGCCTCATTATTATTATTATTGATTATTATGACTTAAAATTTATTGAGTGAAAACAATATGCTATATGCTGTTATAAGAAGCATCAGACGACCGTGCATTGAACAATATTGTAGAGGGCTTATTCTTAAACAGAGTTTTAGGCCATGGTTAACTTGGTGCCATCAACACAGTCACCAGGCAGAAAACCCATATGGTCATTCCAAATGCATGGTCATTCTAAATATTTACCCAACTGGTTAGAGCAAGAACGTCACTGCCTTCTAGGGAATCCAGGGAAAGTCAGTCTTAGGTCCTCATCAATATGTAAAGATGATCAAAAGTAGAAAATAGGGAAGAACGAAATGATTCATGGAATTTGATATATATTGTTGAGTACAGTTTGTTTCCAAATATTTTATTTTTTTCTGGTTTTGAAAGTAATGCTTGTTTACAAAAGTTTGGAAATATAACTCATGTATAATCATGTTAGCAATCAAAGAACTAAGTTAATACTCATCCATTTACCTTTAAAAGTGTACACATGTGCACATATACATACATATATAAATCAAGATTAGATAGTACTGTATTTATAATGTTATATGTTATTTTATTTTTTGTCTGTTATTGTATTGTGAGCTTTTCAATATCATTAACTAGTCTTTGAACACATGGTATTAGTAAGAGCACAATCATGTATCAAAATGTAAATAATCAATCCCTTGGTTAGACATTGAAGTGGTTTCCAAATTGTATGCTATCATAGATAAATCTCAGATAAGCATTCTCATCTATCATGACTTGCCTTTATATTGTATATTGTGAACTGAATTTCTAGAAGTAAAACAATACATTGACAAGTCTCCGCTGTAAGTGAAACTTTTTAGACCCTCCAAAGAAGTATGACATTGACTGTTGCCCCATAGCCTTACCAGGATTGAGTCATAGAATTTGAAAGCTAGGAAGAACTTTAGAATTCTAACACCACCCTTTTTATTTTGCAGATTGTGCCTGTTAGAGTAAAGAGACTTACTGAGGTGAGTCATTTTACAGATTGTACCAATTACAGCTAAGAGACTTACTGAGGTCATACTAAGTTGAAGCCCAAAGAGTCACTATATCTCATAATAAAGAGCTCTTCCTCTTGCCTAGGTTTAACGTCTGGTCCCGGTACTTACTCCTGTTTGACTTTGGTCAAACTAAATAACTCATAACTCATTTGTGTCTCAGTTTTCTTATCATTAATTCCTAGGTTGTTTGAGAAGTAAGTAAGTTAAAGGTTATACTCATGTAAATGTTGTAAGCTTCAAAGAATTGATAAGGGAAGTGAATTTGTAGAATTTGTAACATGATATGATATTTAAGTATTAAAGGGAAGTGAATTTGTAACATGATCAGATATTTAAGTATTAGTTATTATTATTTAGAAGATGAGAGACAGTGTCCTTCTCTAATGACATATAGAAAGTCAGGCTGAAACACTGAACTCTGCATTTAAAGCTACCCTTCTATTTTTTTTAACATAGTGTTACTCAAAGAGTTTTTATTTATTCTCTATCCCAGCTTTTTAAAACAAATCTGAAATAAACTTGGCATATAAAATGCTTAGAAAAGTGCCTGACACCTCATGAGGATTCAAATTACTTAACTACTATTAATATTGGCCAAGATTTATGACATGCAAACTTATATTCCACTTGCAAAAAAAAGAAGAAAAAAATCACAAGAACTAGGATTGACTGCTTTGAAAGACTTGTTCTATTGAGGACTTTACATGGAAAACCAAAAGGAGAGAGTCCAGGAACATACTTCGTGACCAACCCACCTGTCCCTTCTCTCTGGTCTTTCACATTTCACGGTCCATTTCTTTATTTTTAGATGTTTTCATTCTATTTACTGTCTGCTGTATAAACATCATCATCATTATCATTACTATTATTGTTTTACTTTGTTTCCTCAGTTTCTCTCAAAAACACAGTAATTTACCCCAAATCGTGTTAATGTTGTTGTTAGAATTCAGACATTTTACGTGTCCAAAAGAAGTCATTAATTCTGTCGTACATCTTTTCTCCAAAGTTAATCTAAATTACCAGCATCCAAATCTATGTAAGCCACACCGATGTGAATCTTCCTCACTCCCTACACAAATTGCAGGTGAGGTCACTGGCTCAGTTAGCAAATGTGATCACCCAGGTATGGAGATTTAAGACAGATCTAAAGGTCTCCATTCCCCCAGGATACTATCTGCCTTACTAGAATCTCTCCTCTGAGCTGCCTTACCTGAAACTTCCTCCTAGTAGCACCCCATGGTTTGGGCCTTTGCTGACCTTTCACCTCATAAATATTCTTGCCTGACTCGTATTTCCCATTGTCTCATGATTCTTTTCTTTGTCAGGGTAAAATTGATCAACTAATTAGTAATACGATATTAATGCTTAACAATACATTTACATTTTTATGAGGAACACTAATGTCTTAACTAAAGGGGATGTTTAATGATGAACATTTTGCAATTTTGGCAGACTGGTAGGAGAAATACATTTGAAAAGAGAACCATTTAACTGCTCTTAAATTATGATCTGACCTGATTAAGCATGTGTTGCATAAAGCCAGAAGGGAAAAATAAAGTAATCAAGTTAGGATCTCCTAGAGACTTCTGGCTCTACGTAACACATGCTCAATAAATACAGGCTTTTTATTCTTCTGTTTTCTGGCCACAAGTACAGAAGGCACATACAGCACCTGCTGCTATTAGTCATTAGTTGCGGTGAAAGTGTACATACCTTTCCCACCACCTCAAAACAAAAGGATTTCAGATTTCTCAAAATCAAGTTTAGAAGAAGTACCTGCCTTTGATTTATATTATTACAGCTCTGCTACGGACAATCTGAGTGCTTAGGGCATTTTTTATTATGAAAATTTCCAAGGATTTTCAGAGTAGTTTGGAAAAAATATATTTTTAATATGAACTATTTTTTAATACCATAAAGGAATATTTTCCCTATCCTTTTATTTGCCTTCTACTAACACCGAGATCCAGGTGCTCATAAATGTACACCATATTTCATAATCTTAAGAAATACAAATTGCATTCCATTGTGGTTTAATGAAATGAAATTGAGTTCTCTTCATATTCCCTTGGCTTTGTTTTAGCTTGTTCCATCTTAAGATAGAAATATAGTAAGATAATAATTATCTACTGAATGGTGAAAGGCAGATAACCAGATATAGGAAAAGGCAAACAAAGCAGGTAACAGATCTGTAGAGCAATATGTAATCTCACACTGAACATGGGAATTGTATTGTTGTGCTGTCAAAACGCATTCAGTTCAAACACTATCCTCAGGAACTATACAACTGAAAATAAAGGCAAATTGGAGTAATTTAATCATCATAAGGCTTCTTTTCATGTATCCTTTTTGTGGAGTGTAGACAGATAAAAAATATGTTAAAGATTCACCATGGAGTCATCCCTGAGCATGGTAACTCACACTGATCTCTATCCACTGTGACATCCTGTCCCATGGAGAAACGAGTTACAGTATAGTTTCCACACTTCCACGAGGCTTAAGACAGTTCTAACAATAGAATTACTGTTCAATCATTTCTTTACATTTTGGTTCTCTGATACTTTTTCTTACAAGTGTTTCTTTTCTTAGAGTTATGAAGAACTCAATGACATTGGGCCACTGGGAAGCTGGAATTTTGATTTATAAAACAGCGCGTATATTAAAATCAGAGCTAATTAACCAGTTCATTTATCCATTTTTCCCCATTACTTGTTAAGTTCTGTTGGCCAAAAAAATCTATATCTTTAATATTTTTTCTCTCAAAAGAAAAGGGAAAAAGTGGTATCAGCAAGATGACTGACTGAAAGCTTCTGGTGCGCATCTTCCCCCAACAGAAAATGACGAAAACAATGAATAAACAGCTATTATTTGACTACAGTGTCTAAGGGATACTACTGGAGTAGAGCAAGAGACTGGCAGAGGCCATGTGGAACACAGAGACTCATGATGGCCAAATAGAGAAAGAGGCGAGGCACATTGTTGCCGTCACCCTGTCTCCCAGAAGGAATCAGCTTCCAAGCAAGAGCAACTTTCCTGCCCAAAGAGAGCAGCAGGCCCCCAGTAGCCCCCACGAATGCCACACATACCTGCAGTTTTTGCTGCTGGAGAATCCTGCAGTTCTCACATGACCTGAACCGAGTGTGAAATCTGCCAGTTCACATGACTGGTTTGATTCAAAGAAGGGGCCCACATTGTGGCCCCCGTCTGCCCGCCATTACTCAATCTATCTTTTTAAGGTACCATCTTGAAGCCAGAACCACTGCTAGAGTGTATTCAGCTCCAGGGCGAGTAAACTCTGTAGCTCCTTAAATTGGAGGCTTTGCTACCATTACACCATGTTTACAAATGGTGGTTCACCATTCCCAGTCCAAGCTGCTACAGCTCGCTGGTCCCTTGGAAGAAGCTTTCTAGTAGGAAGTTCATCTTCCTCATTCTAGGGGCTACAGAAACAGGACCCTGGCCACTTGAAGCCTGAGTTTAGCAGAATATCTGTTGCCCCAGTGCCCTGTCCCTAAAGGAGTATCTCCTCAGTCAAGCTAAATAGCAACCTCATGTGTCTCCTGAGCACAGACCATCCCAGTATTGCACCCACAAAGGAGCAACTCTTGAGTAGGTGAACCCGCTATGCAAACCTCTGCACTCCAAGCCACTGAGGTACTTACAGACATTGCTGACACAGGCTGTAGCTGAAGAAACTACATGAAGACTATACATCTGCACTACCTAGAACAAAGCCAACACGTTCTACTTGACACTCTAGGACACATCTGCAGGTGAAAATCTTTACCACTCCCCGCAAAAAGACTCTAAAATTGGAAGAGTAAACTGTTCTACCGGATGCACAGATATCAATGTAGGGATACAAAAGCCATTAAAAGGCAAGGAAACATGATGTCACCAAAAAAACACAATACTTTCCCTGTAATGGCCAAAAAGAAATAAAAATTTAAGGAGATGCTGAAAAGGAATTGAAAATAATAACCTTTAGTAAACTCAGGGAGATACCAGAGGAAAGAGGTAGACAATTTAATGAAATCAGGAAAAAAATTCATGATCTAAATGAGAAATTCAATAAAGATGTAGATATCATAAGAGTGTCCAGCAGCAAAAATTGTAGGTGTTCTTGTCATTTGAAATGTAAACAAAATTGACAAATCACTAACTAAACTAAAAAAGAAAGAAATCCCAAATAAATAAAACCCAAAACAAAAAAGGAGACATTACATCTAATACCACAGAGCTGCAAAGGATCATTAGAGTGTATTATGAAGAACTATCCGTCAACAAATTGCAAAGCCTAGAGAAAACGGGTAAATTCCCGGACATACAAAACATACAAAGATTGAGCCAGGAAAAAATAGGAAACTAAACAGACCAATTATGAGTAACAAGATTAAATTGTTAATAAAAAGTCTCTCAACACTAAAAAACTCAGGAACTGACAGCTTCACTGCTGAATTCTGCCAAACTTTTAAAGAAGTTCTCCAACTATTTTTTGTTGGAGGGGAAGGAATTCTTCCAAACTCATTCTGCATGACCAGCATTACCCAGATACCAAAACCAAATAAATTCACAACAACTATAAAAGCGACAACAAATACAGGCTATGATCTCCGATGAAAAGTGATGCAAAAATTCTCAACCAAATATTAGCAAACTGAATCCAACAGCACATCAAAAATATTATATACCATGATCGGGTGGGAATTAATTCAGGGATACCAGGATGGTTCAATATAGGAAAATTAATAAATATGATACATCACCTCTACAGAAAATAGGAAACAAAATGTATCATCATCTTAATAGAAAAAAAGCTAATTTTATAAAATTCAATGTCCCTTCATCATAAAAACACCCAACAAATGAGGTCTAGAAGGAATGTACCTCAAAACAATAAAGGCCATATATTACAAACCTACAGCCAACATCATACTGACCAGGGAAAAGCTAGTAGCTTTCCTTACAAGAATTAGAAAAACTGAAGGATGACAAATTTTACCACTTTTATCAACCTACTGTTGGAAGTTCTAGTCAGACTAAGAAAGAAATAAAAGATATCGACATTGGAAAGAAGTAAGTCAAATTGTTCCTGGTTGCAGATGACATTGTCTTTAGTGTTAGGTTATTCTAGCCTCATAGAAGGAACTGGGGCATGTTTCTCTATTTTGTTTTATCTGGAAAAGGTTGCACAAGACTGGAATTATCTGTGATTTGAATATTTGATAACATTTTCCCATAAAACCACCTGGGCCCAATGGGAAAATTTAAAATTATTAGTTTATTCTACAAATGTAGAATTATTAAAGTTTCTTATTTCTTCTTGAATCAGTGTTGGTAAGGTATAATTGTCTAGGATTTTGTTCATTTTGTCTAAGTTTTCAAATGTAGTGTCACTAATACATATGTATTTTTGTTATGCTTTTACTATCTGCTATATCTGTCGTTATCTCGCTTTTCTGTTCTTAAAATTATTTGTGCCTTTTTTCTTCAACAATTTTGCCAACATTTTGTTCATCTTTTCAGTCTTTTCAAAAACTGACTTCTAATTTTGCTGCTCCATTATTTTTGTGTTTGTTCTTTCCTTCTCTCTGTTTTTTTTTTTTTTTTTTGCATTTACTATATCATCTTTTTTCCTGTTTACTAAATTTATATTTTATTTATTTTAATTATTATCTTAAAACTACAAGTGTTTCTCTAGGCAAAACATTAGTTCCATTTAGCAAGTTTTTGAAATGTTGTGTTTTATTAATGGTCAATTCTAATTTTTTTCTAATTTTCCTTATGGTATCTTTTATGAAACATAAATTACTTAGAAATCTGTTTTAAATTTTTCAGATATTCAGGTTTTTTTTTAAGTTATCTTTTGAGATTACTTTTTAACCTAATAATATTCTGGTCAGAAATGTCTTCTATGTGAAACTATTTGCTTGACATTTGTTAATCTCTAATTTTGTGAATATCCCACATGTGCTTGAAAAGTATGTGTTCTATAAGTGTTCAGTATACTGACCTTGCTCAGCATGATATTTAAATGTAGATGATACACTTGTTTTTGCTGCTTGATTAATTAATAACTAGAAGTGTGTTTAAATTTACTATGATAGTGAATTTATCTATTTCTCACTCTAGTTTCACTGCATTTATGAGGAGTCCTATAATAGACTACTAAACCATTTCACCACAAGAATCATTTCTTTCTAGTTAGTGCTCAGTAAATGAGTACCTGCTATTGTGGGTTGAATTGAGTTCCCCAAAAAATATGTTGAAGTCCTAACACCTGGTAACTCCAAATGTGGCATTGTTTGGAAATAAGGTATTTGCAGCTGTATTCAACTTCAAGTGAGATCATACTGGATTAGTGTGGGCCCTAAATCCAATAACTGGTGTCCTTATAAGGAGAGAGAAATTTAAAGACATGGAAGAGACATACAGAGAAGTCCAACAAGGGAAGATATTGTAATGATTCTGCCCCAGCTGAGACACATTAAAGATTGCTGGCAACCACCAGTGATGTGGTTTGGCTGTGTCCCCACTCAAATCTCATTTTGAATTATAGTTTCTATAATCCCCACCTGTCATGGGAGGAACCTGATGGGAGGTAATTTAATCATGAGGGCAGTTACCCTCATGATGGTCTCGTGATAGTAAGTGAATTCTCATGAGATCTGATGGTTTTAATGAGGGGCTTTACCCCTTTTGCTCGGCACTTCTCCTTGCTGCCACCATGTAAAGAAAGACATGTTGACTCCCAGTTCTGCCATGATTGTAAGTGTCCTGAGGCTTCCCTAGCCATGTGGAACTGTGAGTCAATTAAACCTCTTTCCTTTGTAAGTTACCCAGTCTTGGGTATGTCTCTTTTAGCAGTGTGAAGACGGGCTAATACACATCATAAGCTAGAAATAGGCAAGAGAGGATTAATCTCTAGAACCTTAGGAGAAAGGATGGCCTTGAAGACCCCTTGAGTTTGGACTTCTATCCTCCAGAAATGTGAGGTAATAATCTTCTGCCTTTTGTTTTTTATTTTTGTGAGATGGAGTCTCGCTCCGTCACCCAGGCTCTGGCACTCGCACTGCCATCCAGTAGCGTGATCTCGGCTCACGGCAACCTCCGCCTCCTGGGTTCAAATGATTCTCCTGCCTCAGCTTCCTGAGTAGCTGGGATTACAGGTGCCTACCACCACGTCCAGCCAATTTTTATATTTTTAGTAGAGACCGGGTTTCACCGTGTTGGCCAGGCTGGTCTCGACCTCCTGACCTCACGATCCACCTGCCTTGGCCTCCCGAAGTGCTGGGATTACAAGCATGAGCCACCACACCCAACCAATAATCTTCTGTTGTTTTAAGCAAAATCTAAAAAACAAAAAGAGACAAAACAAGTTTATTGGCTCCTAAACTAGGTAAACTGGAAAAGTATATACTCCGAGTAATTAGAAATATAATCTCCATAGCTCAAGTGGTCAGAACAATTCTGCAATACAGCCTTACTCGCAGATATTTCTGGCCCCACTGAAATGATCGAGTAATAATGTTATAAAGTCTTATATTTTCTTTTATCTGTAATTTAAAAATATTCTGTTAATATGATATCTGTCATCAGAGAGGAGTCATGTATCATTGACAAATACAATAGTAATAATTCATTAATATTATCTTTAAAATAGAACAAAACTCTTGTGGGTAAACAGAAAACTATATATTAGAAGAAATCTAAATCTTAATAAGAAGAAAAACAAGGTCCAAAAGCATAGGTAACCTGTAAGTTGTTCACATTGATAGAACCATTATTGAACACTCTGTATAGTGTATGCTGAATATCAAATAAATATTGTTGAACAAGTAAATAAATAAATTACCCACATAACAACATGACTATATTAGACTATTAAATACCCAGGGATTGGTACATTCAACAAGGAAAAGATGCTATTGAAGAAGGAATGGAGCTATGTCCCTTCGAAATTTTGGCAGCTTAATAATTTTACCTAGAACTATAGCTTATTTCAAATAATGTTTAAAACAGAATGTCTTGTATTATCTGGGAACTTAATTTGCCCAGCTTTATACCTGTATTTCCTAATATCAAATTTAGAGTATGGAACCATTCCAAAATCAGTTCTTTGCATTGTTATGCTAAATAGGCAATAGCATATTTCCTTTTCTTGTGTTTAAGGCCTGTTTTCTTGTATTCCAGAAAACATGACATACAAAAAGCAAGCATTTGACTATGAAAATGAAAAAATATATATATTTACTTACATGTTATATATATATTAAATATATGTATTTATATATACACATATATAAACCAAAATTGCTAGGAAACATGGAATGTATTTTTTAATAGTGAAAGTTTAATTATGTAACACAAATTGAAACATTCCTGTGTTCTTTTGCTTTGATGTATAAATGTATTTAATGCAGCAGAAATCAGTATGTGTGATTTCTTTGTTTTCCTTAAAGCATCTGTAGAGCAAACATGAAATGCAGAACTACACAACACTCCACTCTAAAAACACTGTAAGGATGGTGTCTCTTGTTTTATGGAGATCTTCTCTCACTGAAATGTATTACTTATGACAGAACCTATCTTTGAATTTAAACTTTTGGATTATAAAATTATTATATTATTCTATTGCTAGAAGAATGGAGTTCTAAGTTTTACTAGGTAAAGTCAATATAAGATATGTCATCTGGAAATATATTACTATGTTTGGTTGAGCCTAACTCAACTCCTTTTTTTCTGAAATGTTTCTCAACTTAAATTATTTCTCCATGCTTCATTTGGTTTAAGCCAATAGTTCTTAACCTGAAATATTTTGCCACCATACCCATGAAGACATTTGGCAATGTCTGGAGACATTTTTAATCGCCATACTTGGGGAGAGGTGAAATTGACACTTAACATCAAAAACCAGGGATAGTGTTAAAATCCTACAATACACAATATACAGAACACCATCCCCCCAAACTCTGATGAAAACTTATCCAGCCAAAAATACCAATAGTGCCAAGATTGAGAAATGCTGGTTTAACTTGTTAGCCAATGTAGTCTCCGCTTCAGGGAGATGTTGTTTTATTTCTGTTTACTTTATTCATCATTAACTTTCTCATTCGATCATGAAGCAACTATTGTGTGAAAACTCATAGTGGACAGGCACCACACACACACACACACACACACACACACACACACACACATGAGATAGAGACAGAGAGATAGAGAGATATGTTTCTAGTCTGGTGCATTGAACACAGTATGTTTTCAGTCTACCATTCTAGTATTATATTTCAGTCTTCTTGTGCCCTCTGTGTTCTGATTTATCAATTGTCTGCTACATTTTCCTATCCTTCCCTACTACCACACGTGTTTTGTTCCTATGTGACTTTTCATCTCCTACCTGTCAATGCCAGTAATCTAAAACTTTTGTATAAAAACCTGTCATGTCAAGAGGATTCTTGAAAGATGGTGGATTTTTCTACCATCTGCCTGTTGGAATAGAAATCTGTCTACCTACATAGAAAACAATTACACTGGCATATTATGTCTGATGTAACTATTTTGGAACTGTGGAGGCTACTGAAAGTTCAAGAATTCCAGGGGAAGATTTGGACAATAAATTGCAGAAAATTTCAGTCAATTTCAGCTATTAACAGGGGCAACTGCCTATCCTTCAGCTCAGCTCTATAGTGGGCAGCTGTGGCATGCAGCTGTGCACTTGTTCCTGCAGCAACTTACACTAAAATTGCAGGGTCCAAGGTGGGAAAGAAGGACTCTGTTCTTCAAGTATCAGGAATCTGTATTCTGATCGATGACTGCTGATTATGATCACCAAGTTTCAAAAAAAGAAGCAGGTCGGCATTATTATTGCACCTCCTCTCACTGTTGCAAGTCCTTCCGCCTCTCTCTGATGTGACTTCCGGGGGATTTAAAGGACTGTCATCCTTTCCCCAAGCTCTTCATTTTTCTCATTTTCTCCTTTTGCGAGTCAGACATTAATGACTACTATATTCAAAAGCAACTTCTTGTACAGGAAAAATTAGAAAATGAGTGAGTATACCCCGGGAAATGTGTAGGCTCAGAAAAGATCTAAAAAGATTGCAAATTTTTATCTTAGGCTTATGCTTGGCACAGAGACAGCCTACAACACTTAAAAAAAAATAACAATAACAACAAAACAGCAAGACCTCATGGTAGATCTATTAGACAAAGACTTTTAATTAACTGTCATAAAGATGCTTAACAATTAAAGGAATATATAGAGAAAATCAAGAAAATCATGTAAGCAAAAAACAGAAATGTTCATAAAGAGATAGAAAACAAAACAAAATAAAAAAAATTCTAGACCTGAAAAGTTCAGTAATTATAATGAAGAATTTCCTAGGCAAATTCAAAGGCAGATTTGAGCAGGCAGATGAAAGAATTTGCACCTTAAAGATAGGGAAATGAGGCCGGGCGCGGTGGCTCAAGCCTGTAATCCCAGCACTTTGGGAGGCCGAGACGGGTGGATCACGAGGTCAGGAGATCGAGACCATCCTGGCTAACACGGTGAAACCCCGTCTCTACTAAAAAATACAAAAAACTAGCCGGGCGAGATGGCGGGCGCCTGTAGTCCCAGCTACTCGGGAGGATGAGGCAGGAGAATGGCGTAAAACCCGGGAGGCGGAGCTTGCAGTGAGCTGAGATCCGGCCACTGCACTCCAGCCCGGGCGACACAGCGAGACTCCGTCTCAAAAAAAAAAAAAAAAAAAAAAAAGATAGGGAAATGAAAATTAAAGAGTTTGAGGAGCAGAAAAAATATTAAATGAAAGTGAACAATGTCTAAGGGACTTGTGGAATACTATCAAGTAGACCAATTTACACATTATGGAAGTGCTAAAAGAAGAAGACCAAGAGAAAAGTGAGAGGGAGAATATTTGAAGAAAAACATGGCTGAAAGCTTCCCAATTTTAATGCAAGGCATGAACATATATATCCAAGAAGCACAACAAATTTCAAGTAAGATAAACCCAAAGATATCCATATTGTAATCAAATTTTTGAAAGAGAAAGACAAATATAAAATCTTATAAGAAGCAAGAGAGTAGTGGCTCATTACAAACATGGGATTCTCTATAAAATTATCAGATTTCTTATTAAAAATTTTGGAGGTCAGAATGCAATGGACCAATACAGTTGTCACTTGCTATCCACGGGAGATTGGTTCCAGGACCTCCCATGGATACCACAACCTGTGGATGCTTAAGTCTCTGATATAAAATGGCATTGTATTTGCATATAACAAATGCACATCCTCCCTTGCATTTTAAATCGTTAGATTTTTCAAAATACCAAATATTATGTAAATCCTTTGGAAATAATTGTTATTCTGCATTGTTTTGGAACTAATGACAAGAAAAAATGTCTGCACTTGTTCAGTACAGCTGGAATTAAAAAATATTCTTCATAGAGGGTTGATTGAATCTACAGATGTATAACCCACGAATATGGAAAATAACCTATATATTCAAACTGTTAAAAGATGGCTAAAATCCTGCCAACCAAGAATCTTCCAACCAAGACATTCCCAGACAAAGAAAAGCTAAAAAATTTTGTTACTACTAGACTTGTCCTACTCAAGAACTTCTGGAAGGAGAAATGAAAGGACACCAGGCAGTAACTTGAAGCTGCATGAAGAAATAAAAACCATAAAAAGGTAAACAGGTAGACAATTATAAAACATAGTATTAGTGTATGTTTTGTTTCTAACTACATTCTGTTTTCTACATAATTTAATGACTAAAGTATGTGAAATAATTATTACTTCATTTTTGGGGGCACACACTTATAAAGATGTGATTTTATAATATTAACAACAGGAAAAGGTGTAGATGGAGGTGTAAAGGAGGACAGATTTTCTCTGTTATCGAAGTTAACTTAGCATAAATCCAAATTAATATAATTTTAGGATGGTAACTATAATCTCATAGTAACCACACAAAAAAATTAGCTATAGAATACACACAAGAAGGCGAGAAATAAATTTAAACATTTCACTATTAAAAAGTCAACCAAACATGAAAGACAATAATACAGAAAATGAAGGACAAAGAAGCTGTAAAACATATAGGAAACAAAGAGCAAATAGAAAACAAAGAGCAAAGTGAGAAGTTATTTTAATGAGAGTAACTCTCTCATTAGTTACTTCAAATGTTAATGTTTACATTCTTCAGTAAAACAATAGCAATTGAAAGATTGGATTTAAAATATTATTCCATTGTATTCTGTGTACAAGAGACTCACTTTAGATCTAAAAACACAAATAGATAGAAAGTGAAATAATAGGAAAAAATATATATTCCACCTAGATAGTAACCAAAAGAGAGCAAGGGTGGCTATATCAGATACAGTAGAATTTAAATAAAAAATGTTTACAAGACATAAAAGAGGACATTCTAGTTAATAAAAGCTTCCATATAGTAGAAATATGTTAAAAAAAAAAATCATGGCCAGACACAGTGGCTCATGCCTGTAATCCCAGCACTTTGGGAGGCTGAGGCGGGCAGATCATGAGGTCAGGAGTTTGAGACCAGCCTGGCCAATATGGTGAAACCCTGTCTCTACTAAAAATACAAAAATTAGCTGGGCGTGGTAGCACGTGCCTGTCATCCCAGCTACTCGGGAGGCTGAGACAGAAGAATCACTTGAACCAAGGAGGTGGAGATCGCAGTGAGCTGAGATCGTGCCACTGAACTCCAGCCTGGGTGACAGAGTGAGACTCAAGAAAAAAAAGAAATTCATGCATCTTACTAAAGACCCTCAACATACATCAAGCAAAAATTACAGAACTCAAGGAAGAAATTGATAGTTCTACAATATTAGTTGGAAATTTCAATACCCCACTCTCAATAATGGATGGGAAAAAAAAAAGACAGAAGATAAGTAAAACAAGAAAGTACTTAAACAACTCAATAAACCAACCAGATATAACAGAGATATACAGAAAAATCTAGTCACCAAAAGCAGCGTGTACCTCTTAAAGTACACATGGGACATTTCCAGGATAGACCATATGTGAGGCAGCAAATTGAGTGTCAATTTAGATAGACAGATTTAGAAAGACAGACAACATACAGAGTATCTTCTCTGACAAAAACAGGATGAAATTAGAAATCAATAACAGAAATAAAAAGCAAAAATTAACAAATTTGCATAAATTAAGTAACATGGTCATCAGAAACCAATGGAACAAGGAAGAAATCACAATGAAAACATAAAAATACTTGAAGATAAATTAAACAAAAATACAAAAATTTCAAAGTTATGGGACGCAGTGAAAACAAGGCTAAGGAAAGAATTTATGGATGTAAACATTTTTGTTGAAGCAAATTCAAATCAACAATCTGACATTACAACTTAAGGAACTAGAAAAAGAAGAATAAGCCAAAGCTAGCAGAAAGAAGAATATAACAAAGATTAGAGCAGAGATAAACAAAATATATAATGTCAAAACAGTAAATAAAATCAACAAAATCAAAAGATAGTTCTTGGATAAGATCCTCAAAATTGGCAAACCTTCAGCTAGATGAATTAAGACAAAAAAAAATTACTAAAGTCAGAAATGAAAGTATAGACACTACCAATCTGTAGAAATAGAAAGTATTATAGGAGAATACTATCAACTATTATACACCAAAAAAAGAAAACATAAAATAAATGCATTCCTAAAAACACAAAATCTACCAAGAAAAAATCATGAAAAAATCATCATAAACTACAATATAGAATAGACCTATAACTAGTAAGAAGTTTGAATCAGTAATCCAAAATCTTCTGACAAAGAAAAATTCTGGACTTGATGGCTTCTCTGATTAATTCTAACACCAATCCTTCCCAAACATTTTCAGAAAACTCAAGAGGAAAGCGTACTTCCTAATGTATCCTATGAATCAGCACTGTCCTGATACTAAAGCCAAACAAAATCACCAAAAGAAAACTACAAACCCCTTATGAACACTGGTGAAAAACATCCTCAACAAAATACTAGAAAACCAAATTTATCAGGATATTAACAAGATTATACACCAGAACAACTGAGATTTATTCCTACAAGGCAAGGATGGTTCAACATAGGAAAATTAATGTAATATATTACACCAACAGAATGAAAGGAAAAAGAAAACAAAACATTTTTGTGTTAGGCCATTCTTGCATTGCTATAAAGAACTACCTGAGATTGGGTAATTTATAAAAAACAAAAAATACAGGTTTAATTGGCTCACAGTTCCACAGGATTTACAGGAAGCATAGTTCTGGCATCTGCTTTGCTTCTAGGGAGGCCTTACAGAGAGCTTTCAATCAAGGTGAAAGGTGAAAGATGAAAGGGAAACAGGCACATCACATATTGAAAGCAAGAGTAAGTGAGAAAGAGAGTTGGCAGGGAAGGTGCCACACACATTTAAATGACCAGATCTTATGTGAACTCAGAGTGAGACCTTGCTTATCACCAAGGGAATGGCACAAGCCTTTCAAAAGGAATCTGCCCCATTGGTCCAAACACCTCCCACCAGGCCCTACCTCTAACACTAGGCATTGCATTTCTACATAATATTTGGCTGGGGACAAATATCCAAACTATATTAATGTTTATTTCCATTGCTGCAGCAAAAGCATTTGACAAAATTCAACATTCTTTCACGATTAAAAATGCTCAAAAACTAGGAATAAAAGGAAATTAGCTCTACATAATAAAGGTCATATACTAAAAACTCACAGTTAGCATCACACCCAATGGTGAAAGACTGAAATTTTCCCCTAAGATATGAAACAAAAAAAAAAGAATGCTAATTTTTGCCGATTCTATTTAATATAGTAATGGAAGTACTAGATCAATCAGGCTAGAAATTAGGTAAGTAAAAAAGAAATTAAGGATCTCTAAATTGGAAAGAAAAGTGTAAAATTATCTCTGTTCACAGGTGATATGATTTTGTATGTAGAAAACTCTTGTATGTAAAGACTTGAAACCAACCCAAATGTCTATCAATGATAGACTGGATTAAGAAAATGTGGCACATATACACCATGGAATACTGTGCAGCCATAAAGAAGGATGAGATCGTGTCCTTTGCAGGGACATGAATGAACATGGAAACCATCGTTCTGAGCAAACTATCACAAGGACAGAAAACCACACACTGCATGCTCTCACTCATAGGTGGGAACTGAACAATGAGGACACTTGGACACAGGGAGGGAAACATCACACACCAGGGTCTGTCATAGGATGGGGGCCTGGGGGAGGGATAGCATTAGGAGAAATACCCAAAGTAATTGATGAGTTACTGGGTGCAGCAAACTAACATGGCACATGTATACCTATGTAACAACCTGCACGTTATGCACATGTACCCTAGAACTTAAAGTATAATAATTAAAAAAAAGAAAACTCTTGTATGTAAAGGTTACACACATACACACCAACTGTAAAACTAATAAATTAAGTAAAGTAGCAGGATACATGGTCAACGTGCAAAAAATCAGTTGCATTTCTACACATTAAGAGTGAACAATCTGTACAGGGAATTTTGAAAATAATTTTATTTATATCAGCATCTAAAATAATAAATTAATAATTAATAAAATAAATAAAATAATATTGTTAAGATAACAATGCTACTTAGAGTAATTGAAAATTCAGTGAAATTCCTCTCAAAATTCCAATGACATTTTTTGCTGATGTAGGAAAATCTATTCTAAAATTCATATGGAATCCCAAGGGATTCTGAATAGCAAAAAATAATTTTGAAAGTAAGAACACAGATAAGAAAATCACATTTCATCTTTTCAAAATTTACTACAAAACTACAGTAATCAAAACAGTGTGGTAGTGGCATAAAGATAGACATGTAGACAAATGAAATGGAATAGAGAGCTCAGAAACACCTCCTTGAATATACAGTCAGTTGTTTTTTAACATGGGTGCCAAAGTGATTTAATGGGGAAAAGACAGTCTGCTCAATAAATATTGCTGAGAAAACTGAATATCTACATTTAAAAGAATGAAGCTGAACCCTTATTTAATACCATATACAAAAACAGTCAAATAGATGAAATACCTACATGTAAAACCTAAAACTGTAAAACTCCTAGAAGAAAACAAACGACAAAATCTTAATGATGGTAGATTTGGCAATAATTTCTTGGAATTGATACTAAAGGCATAGGCAACAAAAGGAAAAAATAAATTAGATTTAATAAATTTATTAATAAAAATGTACATGAAAAGAATATGAACAGAGTAAAACGGCAAGGCATGGGAGGAAATATTTGTAAGTGGGAAAAAATATTTGCAAATAACATATCTGGTGGGGAATTAACATCCAGATTATATAGAAAACTTCTAAAACTCAACAGCAAAAAACAATAATGATTCAACATAAGCAAAGGACTTGAATAGACATCTCTCCAAAAAAGATCTATAAATGACTAATAAACACATGACATGATGCTCATCATCACTAATTATTAGAGAATCAAAACCATAATGAGATTTTACCTCACACCTATTAGGATGGTTACTATCAAAAAACTGAAAATAACAAATGTTAGCAAGGATGTGAAGAAACTGGAACCTTTGTACACTGTTACTGAGAATGTAAAATCGTGCAGCCACTGTGGAAAGCAGTATGGTGAATCCTCAGAAACTTAGAATTAGTATATGATTCAGAAATTCCACGTCTGAGTACATATCCAAAATAATTGAAGGCAGGGTTTCAAAAAGATGCTTGTATGCCCATGGTTTATAGCAGCATTATTAATAATAGCTAAAATTTTGAAGCAACCCACACATTCATCAATGAATGAATGGATAATCCAAATGTGGTTTATATACATACTATAGAGTATTACTCATCCTTAAAAAGGAAGGATATTTTGAAATATGGTCACCACGGATGTGCCTGTAGAATATTATGCTAAGAGAAATAAGTCAATCAGAAAGAGACAAATTTTATATGATTCCACTTACACGAGATACTTAAGGTAGTTGAAATCGTAAATACAAAAATAGAATGGCTGTTGTCTGTGGCTAGGGAGTGGGGGAATGAGGAGTTAAATGGGTATAGAGCTTCAGTTTTATAAGATGAAAAATGATGATGGTGATGATTTTTCAATATTATGAATAACGCTGGACTGTACTTAAAAATAATCAAATTTATCATAATCAAAATGATAAATTTCATATAAAATGTCTTTTATCACAATTTTAAAAATTGGAAAAAATAAAAACTTTGTCCATGAGCTTGATTAATGGTTATTTTGCCCAGCTCTAGCATTTATGATTTCCAGTATGCATTTTCTAATTCTCTGGTTTTTTTAATGCATGTAAATTTTATCTCAGCAATTATAAACTTCTGAAAACAGCAGCTAAAACTTTATGAAATTTTATAGCCTTTAGATTAACTGACATTTTGCTTTGAATAAATTAGTGATTTTATTAATTTAGTAAAAATAATGATACCTATAATTTATGGTGAATTTATGTTTTACGAAAGTACAAACTGTGCTAAAATGTTAAATATACATTTAACATTTAGTTAAATATACATTTAACATTTAGTGTACATTTAAAATGTTAAATATACACTAACCTATTTCATCACTATAACAATAGTGTGAGAAACTACTCATAGTGTGAGAAACTACTCATACATATACTCATTTAACAGTTGGGAAAACTGAACCACAGAGAGGTTTATTTTTTCAATATGTTTTATTTTTTCAATATGTTTTAGCTCATACAGGGATATCAACCAGTTCTGTCCAATTACAAAATCAAAATTCTGGCCCATTATGCTATATGTAATAATAGCAATAGTAATAATAGCTATTATGTAGGCTGATAATTGACTCCAATGTTACCAGGTCCTAATCTCTGGAACCTAAAAATGCTGTGTTATTTGCATAAAGAATCTATGCATGAGTGTTAAGTAGAAGACCTTGAGATCAAGAGATCATACTGAGTTACATGGTATGCACTAAATGTAATCACTAGTGTATATGTAAGAGAAAGGTACAGGGAGACTTGACAAACAGAAAAAGATCAGGCCACATGATCTTTGGGATTATGTAGGCAAAAGTCATGGAATGCCAGCGTCCACCAAAAGTCAGAGGAAGAAAAGAAAGGATTTTCTTCTAGAACCTACAGAGGAAGCGTGGCACTGTTGATGCCCTTATTTTGGACCAGTGATACTGATTTCAGGGATCTGTCTTCTAGAACAGTGAGGAAATAAATTTCCGTTGTCATAAGCTACCGACTTTGTGATTTTTTTTTTATAGCAGCCAAAGAAGATGAATACTAATGATATCAGTTAAGTGCCTCAAGATCACAGTCCATCAAGATCACAAGAATACCTAAGAATCAAAAGCAAAAGGAGCAAATTCTCATGCTAGCTGAGAAAATAAGTACAGCTAGTGGATTTTTCTTGCTATGGTTGCTGTTTCATTCTTGTAATTTCAAAAGTTAGACATGTCTCCTAAATATGCAAGTTTACATTTTCAACCATTAATGTTTAATTTTTCCTTTCTACCTCCCAAACCATTCAACATCTACCTAGTAGTACGATTCATGCTGCTTCTACAATGGACCTTTAAGTAGTACTTCTTTGTATGAGTCTTATGTTTGTCAAGATTTTATAATATTTGCTTTGATTCTCTTATATAATTTACCATACAAGCTACATTCAGTTTAAAAAATTGTAGTGAAATCAAAAATTAACATATTTATTGAACACAAACTATAAGCAAGAGACTGTGCCACCTCCCATTGTAAACCAAGCACACATGGGCTTTGCCCCTGAGAATCACATAATTTGGGGAAATGTGGGATAAGTATAAACACTTATTTCAGGTATACTTCAAGACTACTAGAGAACACACTATATGATGAATTAGTATGTTATTTATTCAGGCAACAATTGGAGTAACATTCAGAGGAAGGGAAGATCGCTGTAGCAAACTGTATCTCCTCTGAGCCTTCCCTCAACTAGAAATCTAAATAGTCTGTCTTCAAACTGCAACATCCCCAAATGTCTTGATAATTATAATTATATGACTGCTTTGATATATGTTTATGTTCACCAATTCTGAGAAGTAGTTGGCTTCCATAAGTTTTCTTACTCTGAAGTCATGTGTTACATGGCCCTTGCTATCCCATGACTCAGCTCTTCTTTAAATAATTGCCTTCCCAAGTCCAATTCAGGACCTTGGAAACATTTTTTTCCGTATCCCTTATGCCTAATGTGTACAATCACATAACTTAAAGAAGTCTCTTGAAAATTGAAAATTTCATGTAATTAAATGATGGCAACAAATCTTGTCAGTAATAGCACAGAACAATTTGGTGACCCATTTGTGTTCCATATAGAATTAAAAGTAGCAAATCTTCCTCACAAGAGCTGAGTCTTGCTGATAAAGGGGGATTCATTAAGAATTCTTTAGCCAAGCTTATAATGGAAGCCATGCAGAGGTACAGCTTAAGAGAAAACGGTTTTAACAGATGGGCTAGCATCTTAAGGGGGAAAAATCCTCTCTGTGCAAAATAAAGGAAGAAGGAGCTACAGTTCAGTGAAATCTTCAAGAAACCAGCTACAATCTCAATAGCATTTTTCTGAATAGGAATCGGTGGTCTCTCACACTGGTGTTTACCCCATCGTTTAGGTATGAAAGCCACCTTCCCGAGGTAGCCAGGCAAAGGAGAAATAGAAATGGCAGAAGCCAGGAGGAGCACAAAGGAGCAACAGGACACCGTTTAACTAAAGAATAAAAACACTCAATTGACTGTACAAAAGAGAGAGGAGTGGCAGGTGAGTAGAAAGGGCAGGAGATGGATGGCTATGTGGTGAAAATTGTCAAATGATTACCATCCACCTCGAGTGTACCTTATTCCTTTATTTCTCTTGGATTTTTGTTGTTGCACTAATTGTGACCAATGCTGCTTTGCACCCTTTCCAACCCAGGGTGCAATTCTTTGCCTGATTGTTTCTATGTGATGTGAAAGGGTTTTTATAGCCCTCAGATTTATGTCTTGTCTTCCACATTAAATTGTTATATTCTTAAGGCAAGACATCATTCATTCATCCATTTAAAATAGCATATTAAAGGATGACTATGTGTCAGAATTACACCAAAAAAAGATTAATAAGGCACTCAGAGATCACACAGTTTACTGGACAAGAGGGAAAGAAAGACTAATGATTGTAATACAATATTGTTAAATATGATAATTGAGAGCTTTTCTTATTGTATTTAACCCTTCTCTATGTATGACCACTTAATTAAAATTTTGTGTCTATCCATTCTTATTTTATGAGATGCAAATCTCAGATCAAGAGAAAGACTGAAAACTTAGAATACAAAAGGGAATGGATTTGTCATAAAATGAGAAAAGAAGGTAAAAGAAGTGAAAAAAATTGATATGGAAGGTTTTTTGTATATATCAGGTATGACTGACACATCACAAAATGCACATATTCAAAGTATACAATTTATTTCATTTTTATAAATGTATACACCTGTGAAACCATCACTGCAGTAAAAACCAGAAACATATTCATCACCTCAAAAATTTCTTTTCATCCTTTATAACGCCTCTCTTCTAACCATCTCCAGAAAATCATTGATCTGTTTTTTTGCATTTACTAGATCTCTCTTCTTCTTCTTCTTCTTCTCCTTCTCCTTCTCTTTCTTCCTTCTTCTTCTTCGTCTTCGTCTTCGTCTTCTTCTTCTTCTTCTTCTTCTTCTTCTCCTTCTTTTTGACACAGGATCTCCCTTTGCTGCCTAGGCTGGAGTGCAGTGGCAAGATCACGGTTTACTGCAGTCTCATCCTTCTGGGCTTAAGTGATCTACCACCCGAACCTCCAGAGTAGCTGTGACACACGCCACCACACCACGCTAATTTTTCTTGTTTCATATTTTGTAGAGATGAGGTTTTGCCATGTTGCCCAGGATGATCTCAAACTCCTTGACTCAAGTGAGCCATGTTCCTTGGTGCTGGTCCCAAAGTGCTGGGATCACAGGAGTGAGCCACAGTGCCTGGCAAAGATCTCTTTTTAAAATATGGAATTCTATATATTTAAAACAGTATAACTGCTTTGATATTTATCTGTGTTTTGTGTATCAACTGTGTCTTACATTTTATTTCTAAATAGTATTCCACTATATCTATAAAATACAATTTACTTATCCATTTTCTTACTTATATTATTTCCAAATGTTGTCTATTCAGATATAGCTACTATGAACATTCCTGTACCAGACTTTATAAGTCTCTGTAAGCACACATGCTTAATCCTTTTCCCCAATTCTTTTGTGTAGATATGTAAATATTTGGGAGTGAGTGAACTCTAAATAATATGGTAGGCGTAGGTTTTACTTAATAAGAAAGTAACACAATGTTATCCAAAGTAGTGTATTAACTTAACTCCCCACCAATTGTGTGAGAGTTCCACTTCCTCTGTATTTCCACAAACACTTGATGTTTTGGTCTTTTTAATTTTAGATATTGTAATATGTGCAGCAGTATCCTGTTGTAGTTTTAACTCAGATTTCTTTAATGGCTAATGTTATTTAGCATATTTCCATACATTTATTTGTCAACTGTATATATTCTTTTGTAAATTGTCTGTTCATATATTGTGCCCATTTTTTAAAAAGGTGTTGTTTCTTATTTGTGAGATTTAAGAGTTATTTATAGATTTAGGAAACAAGATCATTATTAGATGTATGTTTTGCAAATATTGTTTTCCCAGTTGGTGGCTTGTCCTTTTATTATCTTTTTTTTTTTTTTTTTTTTTTTTTTGAGACGGAGTCTCGCTCTGTCGCCCGGGCTGGAGTGCAGTGGCCGGATCTCAGCTCACTGCAAGCTCCGCCTCCCAGGTTTATGCCATTCTCCTGCCTCAGTCTCCCGAGTAGCTGGCACTACAGGTGCCTGCCACCACGCCCGGCTAATTTTTTTTTGTATTTTTAGTAGAGACGGGGTTTCACCATGTTAGCCAGGATGGTCTCGATCTCCTGACCTCGTGATCCACCCATCTCGGCCTCCCAACGTGCTGGGATTACAGGCTTGAGTCACCGCGCCCGGCCTTATTATCTTAACAGTATCTTTTGATGGGAAGAAGATTTGATGAAGTCCACTATATAACTTTATAAGTAGATCATGTTGTTGAATTTTTATCTGAGAAATCGTTGTCTAAACTAAAGTTGTGGCCACGCACGGAGGCTCACGCCTGTAATCCCAGTACTTTGGGAGGCCAAGACAGGCAGATCACTTGAGGTGAGGAGTTTGAGACCAGCCTGGCCAAAATGGTGAAACCTGGACTCTACTAAAAATATTAAAAAATCAGCTGAGCATGGTGGTATGTGCCTTTAATCCCACCTACTTGGGAGGCTGAGGCAGGAGAATCGCTTGAACCTGGGAAGCTGAGGTTGCAGTGAGTCGAGATTGTGCCACTGCACTCCAGCCTGGATGACAGAGTGAGACTCCATCTCAAATAAATAAATAAATAAATAAAAATAAAGAAACAATACATGGTCTTCTGCAGCCTTCTGACCTGTGGGACAAAGTGTGTCTTTCTATTTATGTAGTTCTTAAATTTATTGCCTCAATATTTTGCAATTTTAGTAGACAGGTTTTTCACATATCTTGTCAAATTTATAACTAAGTATTTCATTTTTATACTACTATAAATCTTAGTTTTCAAATTTTAAGTTTCAAATGTTTACACTAACACATAGAGGTATAACTGATTTTGATAAATTGATCTTTTATTCTGTAATCTTGCTTAAGCGGCTTACTAGCTTTGTAGCTTCTTTTGTAGATCTCATCCAACACGGTATAGACAATGAAGTTTTCTCTCAGTAAAGACAGTTTTACTTTCTCGTTTACAACCTGAATGTCTTTTTATTTTCTTCATTGCACTGATTAGAAACTTTAGGAAAAAGTTGGACGGAAATGGTGCGGGCAGACATCTTCGACTTGTTCTGATCTTAGGGGAAAGTAATTCAGCCTTTCACCCGTTAAGTGTCATATTAACTATGTGTTTTTTGTAGATGCTATCTTTAAGGTTGAGGAAGTTCCCTCTATTCCTAACTTGTCAAGAGTTTATAACAAGAATGGATACTGGATTTTGTAACATACTTTTCCTGTGTCTTTTTGAATGATCCTATTTTTTGGTCTATTAATATGAATTGCATGTCAGACCAATCCTGAATTCCTGGAATAAACACTACTTGGTCATGTCATATTATATGTCATCTGTATTTTGGGTGTATTAGTCTGTTCTCCTATTGCTAAAAAGAACTCCCGGAGACTGGATAATTTATGAAGAAAAGAGGTTTAATTGGCTCATAGTTCCTCAGGCTATACAGGAAATATGACTGGGAAAGCCTCAGGAAACTTACGATCATGGTGGAAGGGGAAGAGGAAGGAAGAAAGAATATCTTATATGGCCAGAGAAGAAAGAAGAGACACAGTTTTAAACAACGAGATCTCTCACTATTACAAGAACAGCAAAGGGGAAATTTGCCCCCATGATCCAATCACCTCCTACCAGGTGTCTCCTACAACACTGGGAATTATAAGTCCACATGAGATTTGGATGGAGACGCAAACCAAATAATTGAATTCATCAAATTTTGTTTAGAATGAAGATTTATGAGATAATTGAATTTTTTATTTCTGTTCCTTTAATGTAATTGCCTGGTTTTAGTAGCAGATAATGCTTGTATCAGAGTTAGGTGGGAAAGATTTCCTCCTTTCAGTTTTCTGGAAGAGTTTGTGTAGAATGTATACTATTTATTCCTTAAATGTTTGGAATAATTCACCAGTGAAGCCAGTTGAGCTATATCTTTAAGTTAACTAATCGTTTTTTCTGTCTAATATGACCTTAATTCTATTCAGGTTATTTTTTATTTTAGTCATTGTAGTTGTCACTGGTTGAATCTCATTTGGGTCACTTTTATATCTTTCATGCTTCTGATTAACTTTTTGTACATATGGAATAGAGTTACAAAAACTGTTTTAACAATTTTTTACAACATTAAGATCTCTGTCACATCATGGTCACTTTCAGTTGATTGATTATTTTCCTCAATATGGAAAATGTTTTCCTACTTCTATTCATACATAGTACACTTTAATTATATTTCCAACATTCTAAATTTTACCTGGTTAAATGCTAGATACTTCTGTATTCTTAAAAATATTTTTGAGATTTGTTCTGCTGTGCACTTTATTTAGAAACACTCGGATACTTATAGGCTTGACACCTTCATCATTTGTTAGGCAGGTCTACAGTACTGCTCAGTCTACAGTAATTATTTCCCACTACTAAGGCAAAATCTCTAATGTCCCATGAACTATGATTTTTTTTCTAATGGGTCCTATGGGAATGATGATGGTATTCGAAGATGTGATTGATTGCTTAGTGGTGTTTCTTCTGATTCTTTCAGTTGACTTTTACCATAGTTTCAGATATTTTCCCCATGGGGTTGCGCTTATTAGTACTCTGTTAAGTACCTCAGAAGAATGCTGTATAGCTCTCCAGCATGTGCTCTTTGTATAGTCTCTCCTTCCTGGTACCCTGTCCTGTGAATTCTAGCTGCCTTGATCTCCTTGGAATTTTAACTCCATCTCCTCAAGTGTGTGAGTCCACCAGACTCTGCCTGGATGACTTGTAGCCCAAAAATTCTCATGGCAGTAAGCTAGAGAAATCATACAACTCTTTCATTTGTTTTCTGTCTCTCAGAGATAGCTCTTTTTTGCTACCTAACATTCGGTGTCTTGAAAACTTGTAAAATTGCCTTTATCATCTTTATATTTGTAGCTTCAGAAGGGAGGACAAATCTGTCCCTGTTGATCCATCTTGGGCAGAAGCAGAAATCTAAAACAAGTAGCACTGATATTGAAGTAACCCAGAAAACAGTTAAGCAGAAAAAAAAAGCAGCAGATTCAAATTTCAGAGGGAAAAACTAGGCTGTTTATGAATTTTTTGAATTCATAAAGATGAGCTAGAAGAGAGGATCTGTGATAAGAATATTTTAATACAATTATTATTTATAGTATGACATTGCTTACTATATGATTTCTGAAGTTTATTTTTCTTCTATGTTTTACATACTGACATTACATTCAGGATTTAGAACATGAACTCTCACTGATGCAGGAAAATAAATCATATAACTGCTTTATCATGTGTGCCAACAAATTAATGATATAATTAAAAGAAAGAAATACAAACTACTTAGCATTATTTATTACATATTTGAGGTACTTTGTTGGATATTCTCCATTGTATCCTCTGAACTTATATTTTACTCTTTTCACTCTGCTCAGTGTTCAGGGAAGTTAATCTGTATTGAACAGATCAACTCTTCATATTCTTTAGTTTCTGGCTGATTTTGGGCAATGAGAGGAACCAGTAAAAACATCAGAATGGGAGAGGACAGAGTGAGATATTCATTTCTCAGCTTCCTTATTATATTCCCACAGGTGCCTAGTAACAGATTTTTTTTTCCCAAAGGGCACAAAGCCCTGTTTCTGGTGTACTACTATTGTAAAAATACGATAGCTCCCTCTTCATAAGCACAATTGCTTCCTTCACTAGCACCTTAAGCTTAGGGCTATTAATGGCTGCTGTTGGTAGCTGCTGGGAGCTATGCTATCTTTTGTCATTTTTTCTTAATTCTGCTCACATGTATTAAAAATTATATTTCAAACTAAACACTCTTCAGTTACCCTTCTTTGTATCCCATCTGTTTTTTGAAGGAAACTGATTAGAAAATGTTTTCTTTCTTTCTTTCTTTTCTTTTTTTTTTTAAAGACGTAGTTTCACTCTGCCACCCAGGCTGGAGTGCAGTGGCTCAATCTTGGCTCATGCAGTCTTGACCTCCTAGGCTCAGGGGATCCTCCTGCCTCAGCCTCCTGAGTAGCTAGAACTACAGACACGTGCCACCACACCCAGCAACATTTTTATTTATTTATTTAAAGATGGGATCTCACTGTATTGCCTGAGCTTGACTTGAACTGTTGCCTCAAGTGATCCTTCTACCTCAGCCTCCCAAACCACCACTTGGATTACAAGCGTGAGCCGCTGTACCTGGACAACAAATATTAAGTAATTTTTTTTCTCTGAATTCATTTTTTTGTCAGATTTAAGGTTATCAACAAAACATATTTCAGACTGGATACTTAATGGAATTTTTATAACGTATTATATCAATGTAAAATCCTAATTTTGACAACAGTGTGCTTACATAAAATTTTATTACTGGAGTGAAGAGAAATTACACAGAAATCCTCTGCATTATTTTTGAAGTGTCTTGTATCGAACACTTCACATCAAAATTATTTTAAGATAAAAACTTTCGGCTGGCCACGGTAGCTCACGCCTGTAATTCTAGCACTTTGGGAGGCCGAGGTGGGCCGATTGCCTGAGCACAGGAGTTTCAAAGAAACCGGGACAACATGGCAAAATCTTGTCTCTACTAAAAGTTACAAAAAATTAGCCAGGTGTGTTGCTGCGTGCCTGTAGTCCCAACTACTCGGTAGGCTGAGGCAGGAGAATTGCTTGAACTTGGGAGGTCGAGGTTACAGTGAGCCGAGATTGCGCCACTGCACTCCAGCTGGGCAACAGAGTGAGACTATGTCTCAAAAACACAACAACAAAAAACAACAACAACAACAACAACAAAACTTTTAAAAGTATGAAAAAATATATACTATATTTGTATACATGATTTTATTAAAATTTACATATTTCAAAGCAAAATAAAAAAATCTGCAGCTGCTTCTTGATACTTATAGATACCACTCTGGTGTGAATGATTTTGTCCCCCAAAATTCATGTGTTTAAATCCTAACCCTCAAGGTGATGATATTAGGAGATGGAGCCTTTCAGGAGATACATAGGTCATGAGGGTGGATCCCTGATGCACGGGATTAGTGACCTCATAAAAGAGGCCCCATATTGTTGCCTTGCACCTTCCACAAGAGGAGGGCACAGTTAAAAGGCATCATCTATGAGGAATGGGTCCTCACCAGACAAGTAATCTGCTAGCACTTTGATTTTGGACTTACTGGTCTCCAGAAATGTAGGACATACATTTCTGTTGTTTATAACTTAGCAGTGTTATGGTCTTTTAATACAGAAGCTCAAAAAGACTAAGACACACTTTTCACTTTTACTTGTATTCAAGAATAGTTTGGTAAGCCCAGTAAAAGATTCTAAAAGTAAAAAAAAAGTACGTTCCTCATGACTAAAATGTTTCAGTGCTATTAATTTAAGAAGGTAACAGTATACAGTTTCTCCTTTCTTTATTAGATTCATATAAGATTCTCATTTCCGTTAAAAAAATTCCTGACTCTACACACTTCTGTATATATATTATTGTAAAGTACCTATCTCCTCCTATCCATCAAGGCTCAACTTAATGGCTATCTTCATTAAGGTTTCTGGACTAGAACATCACACATTTCGTTATTTCAATGGTTGCAGTTTAGGTTAGAGTTGTCTGTGGTCAAAAAGAATCATCTGCTTTGCTTGCGTGTTTTGTAGACAGTGGAAGACTATTGAGAGAAAAAATATTATACCTTTTACTTCTTTTGTAGAACAGCTCTGGGCTTCAGTTGAAGTGAATTCAATTCAATTTCTGAATGGAGTATATGCCTGTGCAGAGTTATAAAATCTGATTCTTGTTTCAATTCTTCTACTAAATAACTGTGTGATCTTGGATAACTCATTTTCAGACTTTTCTATAAAATGAACTCATTAAATCAGATTATCTCCAAGTTCTCTTTTAGTTCTGCAATGGTATAATTTTAGCCATAAATATTAGATAATAACAGAAAAAGCAGAATTATATAGCATCCACTCTATATTAAACTTCTTTCTTTGTCTGAAATCCTCAAAAGGTATTCATCAGTATACTCTAAGCTGAAAACTCATGGTTTTTATCTGAAATATTTACAAGTTTATTATAGATAAATAACCCCAACCTGGTAAGCTTATTTGAAACTCTGGCAAATACTAGTAGCTAAACCTCTCGGGTTTGCAAAATTGGGCAGTAAATTGTATGACAAGGGGTTTTCTCCTGAGATTTCCTATGTTTGCTGCTTCTGGCAGGTTGGAATTAGAGTGAGAAAAGCCAGTTTTGTGATACCTTGTTACTGCCACTCCCAGGTGGAGTTCAGAAGTGTAGACACAATGACAAAGGTGATGAAAACATAATAACAACAAAAGAAGAATTTAATCAAATTTTATCAGCTCTCTAAAAGCTTGCAGGCCCAGCTCCACTGTTGCCTATATTTACTTGTATATTGCATTTGTAAAATGAACTTTCTCCTTGGGGAAAACGAGAAAGTTATGTAATTACCATTTGGAAATGACTAGCTCTGTACCAGTGAAGCAAAATAACATCTTGGATTTTAAGTGGAGGCAAAATGTAATATTAAAAGCAGATAACATCAACCTCTTTTTGTTAAAATCCTGGGATGTTAGATATCAAAATCACCTGTAACCCTTATTTACCCTTCAGTCATGCTCACTCGTGTAAATTTTTACTCATTTCTCCCAGTTCACTCCTTTCCAGATTTCCTAAGCTAAATCCATTTGTAGCTCTATACAAAGTCTCATCGTGATCCCCTGACCAGGCAAAGCAAAACTAATTTGTTGCCAGAGCAGTGGTCTTATGTCCCAGGGGTTACCATAGCCTTACTCTAAATATTTATTCCTAGATGACACCATACCTTTGTCTTTATCTTGACAAAAAGCAAAGATTAGACTTTTCCACTAATCCTTATATATACCTATCATTTATAGTAATAGGGTTTTTTCCCCCAAGAATTGATGTCCAGCTATGAATCTTACTGTCAACCTTTCTGGCCATGAGATGGTATTCTCAACGTGACCTCTCTTCAGTCTGCTGTTCTAAATATTCCTAGCATTAATCCCCTGACTGTGTGCTCTGTGCATGTGGAAAACCTACTCTGCCACCCGCATTTGTATCTAATCTGAAGCATGGCTCAGGTGATTAATGCAACCTCCATTTCTTTCCTCTGCTTGAATGGCAGGTTTTATTCCAAAACGTAATGAATACTCTTTTTCTTCACTGCCTTTCCTGTCTTGGTTCTCAAGTTCATTGTGCTTTGGACACAAGAAAGAAATTATAATTCCATCTATCATGCCCCTATTATGGTGTATCTCTTCTGGAAAATCATGTTCTGTGGTTATAGCCATCTAAGTCACTGAATTTGTCCAAGTATAAATACTTAATTTAGGATTCTTTATTACGTAGATTCTACTCTGCTTCATGTTTGTGTATTTTTCAATCAAAATTACAAACTCTTGAGAGCTGTGGTTATGTTTTCCATCTTTTCTATCATCTACTATATCTAGCATGCCATTAGTGCTCAGTTAAAAGTCCCAGTGTGACTTTTAGACATGAAACATTTGAATGATTTAATGTAAGTTATAGATTTTATTTAGAATATATAGTGCTGTGTATTTATCTTCAGTTCAGTTCAACAAATATTTATTGAGCAACTAACACAGTGTCTTATACATAGTAAACCTTCAATAAATATTTAAGCGTAGAATATTAGCAACTTATCGGAACAGTGAATGGAGCCCTAGCAGGAGAGGAGGAGATAAATAACATCTAAAACATTTCCTGGTTTGTGAATTCTAGTTTTTATATTTTGGTTTTAGAGTTAATTGCATTAAAACATTGTACAACCTTATTTGACAAACTGATACAGAATTCTGTCGCAAAAATTGGCACTTCATCGAATTTGAGATCACACAGAAATTAGGTAGTCGGGAATCTAGTTTGGTTAGGTTCACCTAGTCTTTTGCCATCCCTTTTTATTTACTGATGGGGCATTTCTTAAGTGAATCCTCAATAAAAGGTCTTAACGAGTCCAAATGTTGAGGCATTTCATAGAATCCCATGGTGAAGTGGGTGTTGAGAAAATGGCGGATATTTCATCATGCATAACATGAGCACCACAAAGCAAAATGTGAAGACTAATCAGAAGCCTTTAAGAAAAGACACATTGACAGCAAATATACAAGAAATGAGGATCTACATAATCAGTCACTAGGGAAATGCAAACTAAAACCACAGTAAGATATCATTACACACATATTAAATTAATAAAAGTAAAAAAAATACCAAATATTGTACAGAATATGGAGGAACAGGAACACTGCTGACATGAATGTAAAATCATACAGTCTGTCAGATTATTTCTTAAAAAGTTAAGTTGTATTTATGTGATCAGACAATTTTTCCCCTAAGTATTTACAAAAGGGAAAGAACAACATATGTTCACACAAAAAAACAATTATAAATGTTTATGGATGCTTTATTCATAATTACCAAGTTTGAAGACAACACAAAGGTCCTTCAACTGATAAATAAATAAATTAATTAACTATAATTAATTCCCTACAATAGAATACTATTCATCACCACAAAGGGACAAACTAATGCTACATTCAGAATGATGGGTGAAGCTTAAAAGTATCCTAAGGTTAAGAAGCCAGACTTCATAGGTTAAATACTGCATATGACACCAATTTTATGACATTCTGAAAAAATCAAAATTATAGGAACGTAAACAGACCAGAGGTTACCAGGAAACAGATTAGAGAGAGACTACAAACACACAGCATGAGGAAATCTTTGGGTTGATAGAACTGTTCAATATCCTAGTTTTAATGGTGTTTTCATGACTCGATGTATTTGTGAAAACTCAGAAATATATACTAAAAAGGTTGGATTTTACAAGGTGTAATTTTTTTTTTTTTTAAATACAAGGTGACCACTTTGAGCTCTATTAAGATTGTGGAAGTGCATCAGTGGAGCCTAAGTGACTTGATTGCTGTCTTTAGAACTAGAGACAGGTAAGTGCAAGCTCAAGTACAGCCTCTGAAAGCTAGTTTAAACATGTGATTACATCAGTTTTTAAGAAGGAAGGATTGGTGTGCAGTGGTACGCTCTCTGTTTTGTAGGTCAAAACGGTAACTACTTGGGGATTAGAAGCAGACCAGATCTAATGTTTTTCTTGTGTCAGGCATGTAATACACAAAATTTCTTACTTTAGGTATCCTCTTAGGGTCTTTGAACTACATTTTTCTGCAGTGTTTCCTTCCTCCAGAAACAGTTCTAAACTAATAAATGCAGAAGGACTGTCTCAGTCTATTTAGATACATTTTTACTAGGTGACTTGTTTTGCTGCATTAATAATATTTGGGGATTGGTGTTATTATCCCCAATTTGCAGATGAGGAACCTGGGTTTCAGATGAATTTATTTATTTGTTTGTTTGTTTGTTTGTAAGACGGAGTCTCCCTCTGTCGCCCAGGCTGGAGTGCAGTGGCGCGATCTTGGCTCACTGCAAGCTCCGCCTCCTGGGTTCACGCCATTCTCCTGCCTCAGCCTCCCAAGTAGCTGGCACTACAGACGCTCGCCACCTCGCCCAGCTAATTTTTTGCATTTTTAGTAGAGACGGGATTTCACCATGTTAGCCAGGATGGTCTCGATCTCCTGACCTCGTGATCCACCTGCCTCGGCCTCCCAAAGTGCTGAGATTACAGGCGTGACAGATGAATTTATTAACTTATCTCAAGAACCCAACCCTTAGACATCACAGACTTACAGAAAATAGAAGTTACTTAAGTTAAGCTATAATATTCTCCTGTGAGAAAATCTGACTTAGAGACTTATTATATACAATTAAGTATTGAGCATACAATTTATAATTCTTATTTACAAAACAGTGAAGAAAATGATAAAATTTAAATGACCTGTAATCACATCAATGTAATGTTGACATCCTTTCCCTTCCTCTTTGTACACCTTAACCCCTGTTCTACGAATTGATATATTTAAATATTTTACTGTATTGTAAATATTCTTTACAATTTGCTTTTGTTACTTACCAAGAAATTATAGGCACTTTTTTAAAAAACTTTCAGGCCATCCCGTTTGTACTTATTGATAGTCTACATTGTAAGCTCCAAGGATACAGTAATAAATGATACGATTCTTATCCACAAAGGGTTTATGGTCTAGTGAAAAAAACAGTGAATTCATATGCATAATATAGTGGGAAGTGTGCTATGATGGATGAATTCTTGATGGTACTGCGTAACCCAGAATAGTGCATAAATGCATAGATGGATGTTTATATTTGGGCTGTACAGGAAGAAGCATTTCAGAAAGGAGATTGAGGAGGTGTGGTCACAGAGGTAGAAAACAATAGAGAAAATTTTATATCTTTTAATGTTTCATATAATTTAATCAATTTGAGGTAGTATTATGTGCTTAGCCATTTTTATTAGACATTATTTATAACCAATTTTAACTGCTATAAATAATGTTGCAATAAATGCTTTCCTGCATATAGCTTTTATCTTATTTTGAATTATCTTCTTACAATGTATTCCCAAGTCTCAAATTACTAGAAAGGGTACACATACACACACATACCACTTTTTATTCCAGCTTTTGTTATATAACCCCAAATTGCTTTTAAAAAGGCTGATACCTATTTACAGTGTCATAAGCAATATATGACTACATCAGTTTTGCCAATATTCTCTAGCTTTGTGTAATCTTAAACTTCTTTAAATTTTGCTAATCTAATAGTTACAGAAAAACGGAAGTAATTTCTGAGAAGATGAAATATTTGGCTAAAAAAATGGATGAGGGAAGGAACACAACACATTTAGGGCATAGTGATGAGTATGATATGGCAGAAAAACGTTCAAAATGAAGCACTTTAATCATACAAATCATAAAATTTTAGAGCATAATTTTGTGATTTGAAACAAGAAGTCAGCTATGATAGACCAATGTTCTTTAATGGAGTTTGAGATTTATGTATTGGATCTTGACAACATCCAGCCTTCAGGAAAAATTCTCCACTGGTGTATTTTATTTTCACAGATATTTATGAACATTATACAGCAACCTACTGCTGACCCAAGTCTCTGCTCTTCTATATTCATTTATCTCTTGGTAACATGGGCAGTTCTTTCAGATGAGCCATGGACCTAATGGGTGAACTTGGAATGAGATTTTTTTTTTTTTTTTTTTTTTTGCTAGAGTGAGTCCTACCAAGTCCTTAGTCACTTAAAAGTGTCAGTGAGAAGGGACTCTGACAGGCAGCTCTGTCAATGTGAACAGAGAGTTTTAGATCAAGCCCAGGAACATTACTGTCAAAAATTACAACCTCAGCGTTGACATAAATGTTGACAGCACCATTTTCACTGATAGTGGTATCAGAGTAGATTATGATTCACAAAGGACTGTCCAACAAGCAATGATTTAGATGAAATGCTCCCAAATAGGTAAAGAGAGAGGAAAGAGAGAAGCAAAATATGAAGACTACAGGTTAGAAAATTTTATCAAGACAGCATCATGCCATGACAATATACATCTCTCCTTCCTGGTAATGAGGGTTTGTCTGCAACTATATACAAAGAGAAACATGAACATGGAAATTCAGACTGTCTTCTGAGTCTAGTCTACCTCCTAATTCAGCCCTGTTGTACACATATTTCTGTAAAATATTTAAAGGAACGATGATGGTGTATAATTACAGAGCAAATAACTAACTTTTCCTGGGTGTCAGCAAAACGTTTTAGAAATCAAAACTATGTAGACAAACAAAATGACATTTGGCAAAGAAATGCATATAGAGATCGAGACATGACACATTTACTTTTTCCACACACAGAAACACTATTAATTTACCAAAGCTCATCTCAACTTTCCCCAGTACTCTGTAACTCTGTTTCACTACCTCTGATATTGTGACACTCAAAGATATCCTATTAAGCAGCACAGTATATCTTCAATTTCAGAATTACTTCCATGTAATGCTCTGACCCAGTTTAAATTGTAAATACTTTTCTACTTTTTTTTTTCCTCACAGCACTGAGCAAGGATTTGGGCATGTAGGTGGTAGGGGATACATTGAAATATGTAAATTAAGAGCAACTGCCTTGTGGAAACCAAGAAATACATGTGAAATGTTCAAATACAGCCACATGTTACCTAACAACAGGGATATGTCCTGAAAGAAAAGTGTCATTAGGCATTTTTATCGTGGTGCAAACATCATAGGGTGTACTTACATAAACCAAGATGGTATAGCCTACTACACGTCAAGGCTATTGCTCGTAGGTAACAAACCTGTACGGCATGTTACTATACTAAATAAGCAATTTTAACACAATGGTAAATATTTGTGGAAACATGTCTAAACATAGAAAACGTACGGTAAAAATACAGCATCAAAGATAAACAATGGTACACCTGCTTAGGGCACGTACCGCACATGGAGCTTGCGGGACTGGAGTTTGCTCTATGTGAGTCACTGAGTGAGTGGTGAGTGAATCTGAAGGTCGAGAACATTACTGGGCACTACTGTAGACTTTGTCAGCACCGTACACTTAGACACACTTAATCTAGTTAAAAAATTATTAAATAACAAATTAACATTAGCTTACTCTTATATCTTTATAAACTTATTTTTTGACTCTTGACTCTCTTAATAACATTTAGCTTTAAAGCGCAAACACACTGTACAGTTGTACAAAAATATTTTCTTTCTTTATATACAAATTTTACATGTACTTTTTTATTTTTAAATATTTTATTTTGTTTTACTTTGTAATGTTTTTATTATGAACTAAGACACAAAAACACATATTAGCCTAGGTTTTTACAAGGTCAAAATAAACAATATTACTGTCCTCCACCTCCACATCTTGTTCCACTAGAAAGTCTTCAGGGGCAGTAAGCAGGCATGAAGCTACCCTCTACTACAATAATAATTCCTTCTTCTGGAATAACTCCTGAAGGATACACATCAGGCTGTTTTACAGTTAATTTTTTTTAAGAAGTGGAAGGGGTACACGCCAAAATAATGAAAAAACTGTAGCATGATAAATACATAAACTAGTAATATAGTTGCTTTTTATTAGGTGGGTGCAAAAGTAATTGCGGTTTTTGCCATTGAAAGTTATAATGATAATACTTAATCATTATCAAGTATTATGTACTGCACATAATTATGTGTGCTAGACTTTTATACAACTGGTAATGCTGTAGATTCGTTTATACCAGCATTACCACAAACACTTTAGTAATGAGTTGAGCTCAGACCTTACCTCGCTACAACAGCATTAGATCGTTGAATTTTTCAGCTCCACTGGAGTATAACAGGACTGCTCTTGCACATGTGGTCTGTATCTGACCAAAATGTTATGTGGCACATGACTTTATCTTGTGCAAATATATTCTCCATTAGCTTTCCTTTCAGAAAAGAAAAATCACTTCCATAAAATACTTATACAAAACAAATTATTTGAGAAATTATTGAATGATTCATAAATTATGTCTCTAAGCTTTTTGGGTAAATTAAAGTGAAAAATGAAGTTAAATTAATCTACATCAAAATAATTGGTCTAGAGTCAGTTTCAATCTCCAGTGCTTACTATTGCTTCTAAATGCTACTGTAAATATTGGCATAACATTCTCTAGATCATGTGTTTTTATCCCATAGTACCACCTTATGCCGCATTACAATAACCGGTATATTTGTATTTATCAATCTTTGATATTAAAATTTTGAGTAAAGGAAATGAAGTTTTTGCAACACTGTGTTCTTCAACATCTGAGTATGATAGTTAGGATATGAGATGCCACAAAGTACATATTTCAGTAATCAATACACTAATGGATCAATATATCAATGTTGCTTCCTTAAATTCTTTATGAAGCAGGAAAAACACAACGGGGAGCAAGAAAATAAAATATGGGTCGGGAGACTGAGCAGCTGATAGAGACAGGTCTGATATAAGGATTATTTACAAGAAACCATTATTTTACCAATGATTATCACAAAGTCAAATATTGAGTACAAATTTTTGGATACATTTTCAAGAAACTGGCCATGGAACATGGTGACCTTATATCCAATGTCAAACTGAAAATGCTATTGAGGAGTAAAAACACCTTTTTAGTTTTTTTTTCTCAAACTTAGGCTCAATGAATATTTACATTAATAAAATAAAAAGAACATTTTAATTTACCTCATTTTACAACTGGGTGTCAGTTCTGCCTGGTTTGTTTCAGTAATCTTCCCCAGTTAAGAATGTTTCTGAATTTCTTTCTGGAAGTTGTCTACTTGGAAATGTATTATTTATTCCAAAAATTAAATTGGATTATGTTATAAATTCCATGCTGTTTAATACTTTTATTTTCTTTTATAGAACTGTTTTTCCTGTTTTCCTAAAAAATAAAAGGCAACTAATAGAAAATATAAAGTGCAAGAAAATATAGTGGAATAAATTAAAAAGAACAAAAATTCTGCCAACCAAGACAATGGCTGGCAATGTATTGCTGCATTTCCAGTCATTTTTCTATTTTCAAAATATTCTTTGGAAATGTATTTTATAATAGTTGCAAAGTAGTCTATAATAAAAATAATATTTTGCCTAAGATTACTTAATCTATTAATTAACCATCCTATGTTGATACTATGTTGACTTAAATTATATCTCATATCTGACCCAACTGAGCACTTCAAAATAATTATGCTTCAATAATCTAATTCTGTGGATTCACTTTTAGAATATTGGAAAAGAGAATAGATTGTGAAAGGTACGGCATGAAGGATGGAGATCTGGATAAATAAAGCATATAACAGAAGTAACAACTGTACAATGGTAGTAATAATAATAATTGTTATTATAGCAACTACTGACATCTATATGTGTCAGTCCCTCCTCTGGGTGATTTACATTAATCTTCACAAGTTCTCCATGACAGATACAATTTACAAACCCATAATACAGCTGAACGAACTGAAGAACAGGATTTAAGGAAATTTTCCCAAAGTCACACATAGTAATTAAGAGAACCCAGAGAGCCTGCTATAGATACAGGTATTTTCTTCCAGAAACAAATAACTGTTTACGATAACATGATTCAAGTTTTTTGTTTGTGTTTGAGATGGAGTTTCACTCTTGTTGCACAGCCTGGAGTGCAATGGCATGATCTCGGCTCACTGCAACCTCCGCCTCCCAGGTTCAAGCAATTCTCCTGCCTCAGCCACCCCAGTAGCTGGGATTACAGGCTCCCACCATCAGGCCCAGTTAATTTTTTGTATTTTTAGTAGAGACAAGGTTTCACCTGTTGGCCAGGCTGATCTTGAATTTCTGCCGTCAGGTGATCCGCCAGCCTTGGCCTCCCAAAGTGCTGGTATTACAGGCGTGAGCCACCATGCCCGGCCGTGATTCAAGTATTTTTATTGGTTCTTGCAAATTCTTTTGTCTCAACTAGAAAAATAAAATGCCAAGAAATGCAAAAATTCTAAGGAATTGAAGTTTTTATATTAAGTCGTGATTTTGGTGCAAATAAGCACAAATTTGGTGTGGCAGATCAAATTTTGAAAACTCTGACAATTTAAAAGTAATTTCTCAGGCTATGTGCCTTGATTAGAGATGATGACTTAGGCAGATCTCCAATGTCCATGGACCACAGCTACCCACTATTATTAATTCACGCTAAGAAGATTAAAAAATAGTCCCACTGTTCATGTGTCTCTACACATGATCATGATAATTTCACTTAGTACTATGTCATCTTGACAAAAGGAACCATTGAGCTCATCTGAGTGTGAAAAGAAAGCTGGATAGTCTGTGGTCTGAAGTGGTAAAGATAATCTGGCTTTAACAGCATTTAATTCTAGACATTAAAACAGACACTATCCACATTGAACAGTTCTCAAATCGGAATTCTCTAGGACTGAGTCCTGGTCCTGCAGGGTGAAGGAAATAATTCACCGTCCTTCCCTCATCCATGTCCTACTCAGGTTCGCTTCCTCAAAATTCACAGCCTGCATTTCTTATTCTGTCCCTGTTCATTCCCTCATTGTCTGAAAAGAAAAATGGAATTCTTCTACCCAGTGTCACACTGGTAAATATTTTTATTCAAGGTCATACAGGATGCCTTTTAACCCCAAGAAGAGGAAAATGAATGCATTTTGTAAAATTCAACTTTTGTCTTAGTAATTTGGATTCCTGGGGGGAAGCCGCCATGTTGAATCTCCAGTCTGAGAGTTCCTCTGGCATGTGGAGGGGTTGAAAAGCAGAAATTGAGTGAGATGGAAGTTTGGCCACCACAGGTATAGGTATTAATTGGGGGATCAGGTGCTCATAGGGTGCATAGAGGGTGAGTTAAGTCAACTGCCTGAGACAATACAGCCACAGGAAGGCCACACTAAGGCCACACCTATTTCAAACACAAAGGAAGACCCCTTGAAACTCTCCTTCTCCAAAGCTTTGTTCCATCTCAGCAGTACCAAACGAGGTTTTAAATAATTCTGTTTTGGGCATTCCAGAATGGCTAGTCTGTCATCATCATCTGAAATTCTTTTCCTTAATATATATTTTATTGGCCAGGTGTGGTGGTTCACATCTGCAATCCCAGCACTTTGGGAGACCGAGGTGAGAGGATCACCTGAGGTCAGGAGTTTGAGACTAGCCTGGCCAACGTGGTGAAACCCCATCACTATTAAAAATACAAAAATTAGCCAGGTGTGGTGGCACATGCCTGTAATCTAAGCTATTGGGAGGCTGAGGCAGGAGAATCACTTGTACTTGGGAGGCAGAGGTTGCAGTGAGCCAAGATGGCACCACTGTGCTCCAGCCTGGGTGACAGTGTGAGACTCCATCTCAAAAAAAAAAAAAAAAAAAAAAAAAAAAGCAATTATATGTATATATACATACATATTATTGCAATTGATATTCTTATATTATTAACAATAATATGCCATCATTATAAATGCTATTTTCATCATCATTAGTTTCTAAACTCAATGTAATAAATCCTAAAGAGGAGAACTATATCCTGGTTGGATATAAACAGCTAAGGAATAATTTTCAGTATTTTTATGAAGTGAAAAAATATAACGAGAGAGAATAAAGATGTGAGAGAGAGGATGTGAGGGAGTTAAAAGAACTGACTAATGCTATATATGTCCATTGGATTTGGGTTCAGTTCTTTTACACAAAATAATTTTCTCATTCTTTAAGAGTTTGACTTCTTTTCGTGTAAAAGTTTAAAAGTTAAAATATAAAGTGGACAGAAATCAGCTTAATAATTGGTAATTTCCTATTAATATACTCTCTTTGAGCATGCTTACAGGGACAATTTAGCAAAATTATTTTACCACTTATCGAGATGATTAAAAATAACCTGATTTTAAAGCCAAAAATTTAGACTAGTAGTACTTAAGCCAGGAAAGAATTGAATCTATTCTTTTATATCCTTTCTCTTCTTTACTCTGTTTCTCAAACAATATAAAATTTCTAAAACAAATGCAAAATAAAATTGGAAATAGATGTTTGAAGCAGTGTTCTCCCTTCCTAAGTTTCCATTCACACATTTATGTAACATTTACTACAAATAATGTTGCTTAACATTATTTTTAAAACCTTCACAACCACAGCAAAGGTATCTATGTTGGGCTCAAATTTAAAATGAAGAAACAGAGTCACATAATGTGGTCATTGCTATACAGCTGGTACTATTACTTAACAGTAATATAAATTAATAAGATTTTGCAGCCATAGTAGAACCAAGAGACCGTAATTCTAGAACAGCCATTTTTTGAAGTAGTCATTACTGTGTATCCTCATATTTAATGCTGACTTTCTCTGTCATCCCCACCCTCATGTTGAAAGAGTTCTAGCTCTTGGCAATTATATGTAATTCCCTACATTCCCTTTCACATATTTTAAATGAAAACTTTTTATATTCAGGAATAGAACATTTACAGAAAAGTACACTAAATAAAATATTCATCAGTGAATTTCTTTATTGTGGTTGTAGTTTGAATAACTCTGATTACTAATGTAATTGAGCATCTTTGGCCATTTTGTTATGGTTTTTGTGAAATGCATGTTTAATTATCTTGCCTGCTTTTTTGGGGGTTGATTTCTCCTTATTGATGTGTAGGAGTATATTATATATTCAGATATGAGCCCTTTGTGGCTAGAGCATTTCAAATAATCATTTTTCCATTTTGTGATTTGCCTTTTTGTTCTCTTAATGATGTCTTCTGATACACACACAAAAATTCTCTGTTGATTTAGTCCAATATATCAATCTTTTTTTTTGTCCTATTTTAAAAAAGTCTTTCCCTATACCAAAAGCTTGGAGATTTTTCTCCAATATTATCTTCCAAGAGATTTACTTTTTCATTTCTCATTAAAATATAAAAATCAATCTAGAATTGATTTTTAAGTATGGGGAAAAGTAAATGTCATAACAATTTTTTCATGTGGATATCTAATTATTCTAGCACCAATTAATGGAAATATTATACTTTCCCATGGTTTTAAAGTATCATCTTTTTCCTGACTTAGGTGTTACTAAGTCTGTCAAGCGGTCTACCCTATTGCTCTCTCTTTATCTCATATTATGCCAATACTGCATACTCTTAATTAATGTAACCTTATAATAATTCTTGATATTTGGTAGAGCATGTTTTCTTACTTTGTTATTCTTTAAGAGTATCTCCATAATTCTTTCTCCTCTGTATTTTCATATACATTTTAGCACTGTATATAACAAAAATTTCACATATTAACACAGACACAAAAAAAAGCACTGGAATATTTATTTAGATTTAAATTTTTTGAATGTTTGAAGACTTGGTTAATGTTCCTGAAAAGGGAATTTGTTCTATAGCTGTTGAATATAGTGTTATAAATTTTCAGTATACTAATTGTGTTCTTCAAAACTTCTGTATTTTAATAATTTGTGTATTAGTAACTGCAGAGAATTATTACTAATTCTGGGTCTATAATTTTTGCTTCTTATTTTAGAGGGTATACTATCTGTTAACAATTTGCAAATGTTAATACTTTCTCCTAGTGTATCTGGTTATTCTTGATTATGTATCAGAAATTTTATTTACAAAATTATTTAGAAAAATAACTTGGGATCTAGAAACACGTCCTTGTCTTCTAGAGAAAATCATTATATGTTTCTGACAGATACGTGCTAGCAGCAACACTCAGGAATAACATGAATGCAGTCTCATGAATTAAAGTAATTAGAAACTGCAGTCAGAAGTTGCTGTTCAGAAAAATAAAACAAAACAAATAAATAAACAACCTAATTACTCACCACACAACAGTAATAAAACCTCAGCATGTTCATTTACTAATTCATAAGGTAAATTTACTTCATCAAACCATGAAAGTTCATCTGATAATCAACATTCAAAAGCAAAACCATTTGTAAAATTCTGGCAATTAGGAGTCTCAGATAATAAATACTACTTCCAGGCCTTTGCATCCTAAAAGAAAGACAAGAAGTCTACAAACCTCAATTTAAATCACTTATTTTTTTTACAAGATGGCTGACTAGGAACATGGGTTGCCAGTCTTCTCACAAAGAAGATCAAAGTTACTGGTGAATGGACGTATTCCAAATAAAAAACTGATAGAAGAGAGCCAGGACCTGTTGGAGAATCCACAGGAAGAAGCTGGGATGCAGACAAGGAAAGCTGCAAGAATCTTGCAGAGATAGACCCTTGAGGAACTCGGAGCCCCATGGAAAGGGTAGGTGGGAGGGCTTCTTTGCTACCCTCACCCCTGCAATAACTTGCTGACTGTCAAACTGTTGGGGAGCCCCTCTACCCTTGTGACCCTGGACAATGCTCTTTGTGATGATTCGAAAACTTCCCGGCAACAGAAAAATGGTGGCCAGTTCATGTAGGTGTGCCTATGCTCCTGTCAGGCCAGAACTGAGATGGAAGGTACCATACTAGTTGTACACCCATCCCATTATAAGCCACTACCCTGCCTGGGGAATCTCAGGCCTTAAGTCATTACACCAACAGACACCACTCACCATATCCCACAACCCACTCTGACTTTGACAAGTGTAAGGGACCAGTGGATTCCTGGGGAGCTGCAGGACCCCTGGAGAGCTAAACCTCAATGTGGATTGCCCCTATGGGAAGGAAGAGTGCAACCCACCAGATCCTCCTTTTGAATAATTGCTGATGGAAGCAGCACTGGTGGCCCAAAACTGATTTGGAGAAGGGGTCATCTTCTCCCTGCTGTCCACTTTTGTGGGCACAGCAGAGGTAGAGGTTCTTCTTGCTGGGGGCCAATACGCATGCACTTTGATGACGTGTTTCTTGTGCTTTTCATGACAGTTCTACCCCAATTAAAAGTGAGCCTGTGCTTCTTGGGCTTACATAAAGGGCAGGGCCCAACTCCTCCTCCCTACACAGAGTGGCAGTGTTCCAGCAGAAGAGAGCAGACTAGACATCTGCAACAAAATTGTCTGCTCTGGACTCAGGGAGGAGGGTCTGCCCTGAGCCCATTTAGATAGTAGCCACCAGATAAGTAGGGATATCCATGGTGCAGAGCCACACTGAAGCCTGGAGCAAAAGGACAAAGTCAATGAACTAAAAATCAATGAGCACTGTGACAGAGGTATGAGAAGAAAGAAGATGATATTCCTGCTACTAAGGATGAGGAGCTGGTATAACCCTAACCTCTGCTTCTTTCTTTGAAACCTCAGTGCACACACAGATGATCATTCCACCACTATACCCTCATCAGGGCCGGTGCTGCCACTCATCATCAACCTACCTTAAAGCAAGCTAGCTCTTACCTTTAAGTGCCACTTACTAGACTTGACCCAGGACTGCACCACTAAACATAAACCTGATGCCAAAAGCACATAGTGCTAGTGTACAAGATAAGCTTCCTGAGACCTCCACACCCTCAGCCCTGCAGGAAATAGTGTGTTGGTTCATACATCTAATATACCACTACAATAGGCAGCACCTGAGAAAGTCAGTACACAGACGTTAGCAACAACCAAGGAACCCACAGAGAGCCTTGGCCCCCAGGGAGTACCCTGAAGTGAAGCCAAATGATTATATACAGCATACACCACAGTTATGCCCTCAAGGGAAATAAATAATACAAAATTTAAAATGTTTCATCCAAATTATAGTACATTAAAATCAATAAGGAACAGGTCTCTCAAGTAAAAAGGAATCAGTGCAAGAATTCCAGCATTACAGAAGAACAGAGTGTCTTGACACCTCCAAAGGATTGTACTACCACTAAAAATGAATCGTAATCAAAATGATGTCTGAAGTGATGGGTTGAGAATTCAAAATAAGGAGTGCAAGGAAATTCAATGAGGTCCAAGAGAGTTGAAAACCAACACTGAGAAACCAGGAAAATGATTCAAAGCAGGAAAGATGAGATAGCTATATTTAAAAAGAAAAAAATAAAACTTCTGGAATTGAAAAATTAATGAACAGAATACCAAATTACAGTTGAAAACTTTAATAATAGACTAGACCAACCAGAAGAAAAGTTCTCAGGACTTGAAGCCCAATCTTTCAAATTAACCCAGTCCAGCAAAAGTAAAGGAAAAAAGGCCAGGCATGGTGGCTCACACCTGTAATCCTAGTACTTTGGGAGGTCAAAGTAGGTGTATCACTAGAAGTCAGGAGTTTGAAACCAGCTGGCAAACATGGTGAAACCCCATCTCTACTAAAAATGCAAAAAAATTAACTGTGCAGGGTGGTGGGTGCCTGTAATCCCAGCTACTCAGGAGGCTGAGGCAAGAGAATCGCTTGAACCCGGGAGGTGGAGGTTGCAGTGAGCCAAGATCATGCCACTGCACTCCAGCCTGGGCAACAGAGAGAGATTCTGTCTCATAAAATAAAATAAAACAAAACAAAACAAAAATTGTTTAAAAAGTTAATGAAGTCATTGAGAAACATGGGATTATGTAAAGCAACAGACCCTAAGGTTATGTAAAGCAACAAACCCTACGACATTCCTGAGAGCAAAGAATAAAAAAGAAACCACTTGGGAAATATATTTGAGGGAACAATTCAAGAACAACTCCCTAATCTTGCTATTGTTGTCAACATGCAGGTAAAGGAAATCCTGATAACATCTGTGAGATACTATACAAGGTGACTCTCACCAAGACCTATAATCATCAGACTATCTAAGGTCAACATGAAAGAAAATAAATCTTCAAATCAGCTAGAGAGAAGAGCCAAATTGCCAATAAAGGAAATCATTTGACTAATGATTTCCTAACATTGGATTTCTCTACAGATGCCTTGCATACTAGAAGAGTTTGGGGGCTTATTTTCAGCCTTCTTAAAGAAAAAGAAAACACTGGCCAAAACTTTTATACCCTGCCAAACTAAGCTTCATAAATGAAGGAGAAATAAATTATTTCCCATAAAAGCAAATACTAAGGGAATTGATCACCACTAGATTAAGCATACAGGAAATGCTCAAAACAGTTCTAAATATGGAATGCAAGGATGATACTTGATACCATAAAAGCACACTTAACTACAAAATTCACAGATTCTGTAAACTGATAATGCAATAAAGACTACAAAACAATTGGGTAACAACACTATGACTGGAACAAAACCTCATATATTAATATTATCCATAAATATGAAGAGCCTAAATGCTTTACTTAAAAGATAGATTGGCAAATTGGATGAAAAAACAAGACCTAATCATCTGCTAACTTGAAGATACTCATCCTGCATGTAATGACACCCATAAGCTTAAAGGAAAGGGGTGGAGAAAAATCTATCACACAAACAGAAAAGCAAAAATTACAGGTGTTGCTGTTATAGTATCAGATGTAACAGACTGTAAACAAAAAATAGTGGGAAAAAAAGGGAGAGAGAGAGAGAGAAAGAGAAAGAAAGCCCTTATGTAATGGTAAGGGGTCCCATTTAACAAGATTTCACTATCCTAAATATTTATGCACCCAACACAAAAGCACTAAGATTTGCAAAAAAACAACTGTGAGAAAAAATAGAAGAGACAGACAGAGAGAGAATAATAGGGGGGACTTCAACATGCTACTGAAAGCACTAAACAGCACATCAATGCAGAAAAGGAACAAACTCTGGACTTACATTTAACTCTTGACCAAATGAACCTACTAGACATCTACAGAACATTCTACCTAATGACTGCAAAATATACATTTTTCTTGTTTGTGTATGAACCATTTTCTAAAATTAATTACATGCTTGCTTGTAAAGTGTGTCTTAATAAGTTTAAGAAAATCAAAATAATACAAAGCATCTTCTCGGACCACAGTGGAATAAAATTGGAAATCGATGCCAAGAGGAACTCTTAAAACCATACAGGAGGATAGAAACTAAACAACTAGTTCCTGAATGACTTTGGGTTAAACCACAAAATTAAAGCAGAAATCAAAACACTTTTTGCAACAAACAAAGATAGACAACATGTCAAAACCTCTGAGATACAGCAAAAGTAGTATTAAGAGGAAGGTTTATAATGCTAAATGCATACATCAAAAGGATAGAAAGATTTCAAATGAAAAACCTAATGTTACATCTAAGGGAACTAGAAAAATAAGAATAAACCAAACCTCAAGCTAGCAGACAAAAATAAATAACAAAGATCTGAGCCAAATTAAATGAAATTGAGACTCCTAAAAAATAATACAAAGAAAGTTAGTGTTTTGAAGGGATAAGCAATATTGGTAGACCACTAACTGGACTAACCAAGAAAAACAAGAGAAGATTTAAATAAGCACAATCAGAAATGATAAAAGTGGCATTACTGTTGATACCACAGACATACAGAAGATTCTCATAGACTACTGTGAACATCTCTGTGCACACAAATGAGAAAACCTAGAGGAAACGAATAAATATCTGGAAACATGAAGCTTCCCAACATTGGACTGGAAAGAAATTGTAATCCTGGACAGCCAAATAAAATAATGAGTTATGAAATAGAATCAGTAAGAAAAAATTCTACCAACCAAAAAAAGTACATGACAAGATGCGTTCACAGCCAAATTGTACCAGACAGGCATACAAAGAAGAGCTGGTACCAATCTTACTGAAGCTATTCCAAAAAAATTGAGGAGGAGGGATTCCTCCAACTCATTATATCAAAATGGTATCCTGATACTAAAATTTGGCAGGTGTACAACAAAACAGAAAACTACTGGTCAATATCCCTGATGAACATAGACATAGAAATTCTCAAACAAAATACGAGGAAACTGGCAGGGCATGGTGGCTCATGCCTGTAATCCCAGCACTTTGGGAGGCTGAGGTGGGTGGATCACCTGAGGGCAGGAGTTCAAGACCAGCCTGACCAATATGGTGAAACCCCATCTCTACTAAAATATACAAAAATTAGCCAGGTGTGGTGGCATGCGCCTGTAGTCCCAGCTACTCAGGAGGTTGAGACAGGAGAATTGCTTTAACCCAGGAGGCGGAGGTTGCAGTGAGCCGAGATTGTACCACTATCCTCCAGCCTGGGTGACAGAGTGAGACTCTGTCTCAAATAGTGATAATAATAATTATAATCATTCACAACCCAATAAATAGGTGGTGTATAAAGAGACTAACCTTTTATCTAACAGTTATGTTTTGCTAAACAGTATTACAAATACTCCTTCCCAAAACCCATGGTAAAGATAATAATCAACCCTACTTTGCCCATGAGAAAACCGAGGCCTAGAACATTGAAAGAAGTTGCCCAAGTGTTCACAATTAATAAATGGCACATCTGGAATTAAATTCCAAGAGCACCTAACAAAAAGTCCTGCTCTCTTAACCACTACAAAAAAAAGTGCTTCACACCTGGGCACCATATGGCATTGGGTGTGAATTAAAGGCACACCCTAAGTGAGAGAACACAGTTTGCAGTATCTATTCTTATTTTAATTAATTTAATTAATTTCTATTTTATCTCTCGGGTTATTTTCTTGGACGCAGCGTCTATTCAAAGACAAGGCGTAACAGTGTGTAATGACAACACGATGTGATTGGTATTATGAGATAAAGCCCGTACAAAGACCCACAGGACTAGAAATACTTTCTTATGGCAGAAGAGAGGGATACCCAATAGAGGGGCTGCCACTGGAGTTCTTATTTGAAGACGTAAAATTTCGAAGGAGGAAAGTCTGAAATCAAAGAAGATAGATTTAACAATTTATCGGAGTGCATGCTACAAAAGAAAAAACGTTGAGGTATAATCCTCTGATGAGAGAGAGTGGTCAGATCAAGGAATGTTAGCAATGCCAGATGAGATTTGGAGCTGTGTCCTGGAGGCAATGAAGTGAAATGGAATGGAGGGTTATGCTTTTGTACTGAGTTATTGATACTGGTGTGAACACCAGTATCATACCTATTACCTGATCTAATTCACATCACAATGCTGTTATGGTGTAAGATACATGCAATTGCTACCATTCTCTAGCTTAAAAAAACAAAAACAAAACAAACAAACAAACAAAAACAAGGCAGAGAGAAAGAAACTACCAGTTTCAAGTTCATACAGCTCATTAGAGGAGCCAATGAGAAAGAGACAGGCACTCCATTTAACTTAGATATAGCAGAGTTATACTCACAAAGACACACATGTTTAGAAAAAAGCAACCTGGATGGAGCAAAGGCATTGGAGTTTGAAGTTCAGTTCCTTTCTATTTCTGTAACTTGGAGAGAAATGAAATCTCTCTTACCATTGGTGTTTTTCTCTGGCCTCTGTCAATTTTACATATAAAATTGTGGTAGTTGTCATTTTTCTTCCAGAACAACAAAGAACACATAATAAGGTTCTTCATTGGTGTGTTAAGAGGCAGTCCTCTATGAGTCTCTCATGTTTTTACACATTTTATGAGCAGAAGTGTGTGTTTTTTCCAGATGATCTCTTCAAAGTATTTGTAGAGCAGACAGCCTTAGAAAATGGAGATAGTGTCTCCCTGTAAAGCAATGGACAGGTTTTCTTCATGCCTTGGAAAATACAGTGTCTTGTTCAGATCCAAATTGCCCAATGCATTAAATATAATGTCTCTCCATGGGACAAAAGACAGGCATACTTACTGCCTGCTAAAAAAGGTATGGGTTCCCTAAGCTGTTTCTCTACTGTAATGCCACCCAATGCAAGTATAGGTGTCACCTTATGTCTTTTTGATGTCCTGTGAACTGGACATCAACATCTCATAGAACCAGCATGAGAAAATGCTGATATTCTGACTACTGCTATTACCTTGAAAAATCAGGTTATTTACCTTTGATCCAGGAGTATCATGTCTCTTGCCAACATCCAAATAATAGCGACAGGCAGAATTGTTAACTTATAAGTAGGGTAAAGTCTCAGATGCTTCACAGTTCTTAATATGACTCAACCCAAGACAGTTCACATTCAAATAGCTGCTGTGGGCACATATGGCCTCTATCACTGAAGGACAGAGTCACCTGGTTTTATGAAAAAAAAAAATGGCTTGAAAAAAGATACCTCAGACCAGGCACGGTGGCTCACGCCTGTAATCTCAGCACTTTGGAAAGCCGAGGTGGGTAGATCACTTGAGGTCAGAAGTTTGAGACCAGTCTGGCCAACATGGTGAAAACCCATCTCTACTAAAAATACAAGCTGAGGCAGGACAATCATTTAAATGGGAGGTGGAGGTTGCAGTGAGCTGAGATTGCACCGCCACTGCACCCCAGCCTGGGCAACAGAGAGATGCTCTGTCTAAAAAAAAAAAAAAAAAAAAAGAGGACCACGGCAGAAACAGTAATCAGAACTGTGAAGAATAATTCGCCTGAAAGATCACAACTCCTTATTCTTTTTCTGCTTTCCCACTATTGGTACTTTATTACTATAATACACTAAAACTAAAGAGCCTTCTTATGTAAATGATAACTAATTAAGGGGTGAAGTTGGAGGTGCTGCTCCAACTATTTATACCTCCTAGTTGTCAATCTAATGGTCACTTTTCATTCCTCAACCCTTTTTAGCACTCTGTGGCATATTATTTGAGTATCAACACCCTTATTCGCATTTGTCTTTTTCCGTTTCCTTCCTCCCACTCTAGGCTTTCTTTTCAGCTGAGTTCTTTCTCTGCATGAGTACCTCCTGCATTTACACATAAATTCACATGATTAAAATTGTTAAACTGTTGATGTTTTAGATGACTTTGTCTTTGAGCTCCTCATTTCTCATTCTACCCACTGTCATCTATGCCCAAGACATCAACAAGTATCAATATCTATATCTGTACATCTATCATCTATCTATCTATCATCTATCTATCTATCTATCTATCTATCTATCTATCTATTCATCTACCTACCCATCGATTCAAAAATTCATATCCAGTTTTCTAAATAAGAAATATGTGTGAACTTTGAACTCATAAAACCTTGTCATTCACTCTATATGACTTATTTCAGTAACCTAATACCATTGAACCTTAGTGTTATTATGGCTATCATTACATATTTGATATAGTTAGACTATTATTTTCAGTAATTAAAAAACATACATCTAAAGGTCTTTGCAAAACAAAAATACCTAGCTTGCATTACATGTCTTGTAAACAATGATGGCTATTTTACCTTTCTCACATACCCTTCATCTATAGTGGTGAACTCTTTGTTTTTTCCCCCTTCATATTTCTTTCTGTTAGTGAAGTGCACTATCATTTGCCACATTTCTCAGGATAGAAACCTGAGACCTGCCTTTGCCTTCTCTTTTTTGCCTATCTCCCTCATTCAGTGGTTACTAAATTTTACTGATATTACTTCAGAAATATATCTGGAATTCAAGTACCAATGCCCATTTACTCTTCTACTGTTTTAATGTGAGATAGTCTCTATTTGTCACCTGTATCTCCAGGCCTCCGGTTTCTTTCCATTCAATCCATTGTTCACACTACTTAGAGTTTTGACCTAACATGCCATCCCTCTGTGCTCTCTGGCTACGTTACAATATCCAAAGCAAAATGTACAAGACACTTTAAAATTACCTCTAGCTTTTTGTTCATGGCTATGTCTCATATCACCACTCATATCCCTCAGGTATTTGTATTTCTGAAGAGAGTATTTAAAAAGTACAGCGATAAGGCTAATAGTGTTGGTAGAGCTGGATCCATAGAAGAGAAGCTGACTGACAGGAGCTGAGCCATATAAGAGGCAACAAGTTCCACAATCATAGTGATGCAGGGAAGAAACTAGAAGCAAAATATTCTAACATCACTCTTCTCCTGCCCTGTAATCTTCTGTTAGTGCTGTTCATTGGTGGAACCCAATCCATGCCAAGACAACAAGGGAGTCAAGGAGATGATCAGTCAACAATGAACAGGATATAAAAAAGGAGGTGGAAAGGAAGTTAGCAGTAGAAGATAAGCAGAAGTTACAGTTTTGTTTTAGATGGGCACTATCTCCATCTTCTAAGGCTGCCTGCTATACAAACATCCTTGAAAAGATTATTCTTTCCATTTTTCTTCTCATTACCCAAAAACTGGAGTGAATGAATTAATGGAAAAAAATGTGCAAAAGACCTGACTAGACCTTTCTCAAAAAAAGACATACAAATGGACAAGTATGTGAAAAAAATGCTCAACATCACTATTAATAAGGAAATGCAAATCAAAACTACAATGAGATATTATCTCATCCAAATTAGAATGGCTACTATCAAAAAGACAAAAAAATAACAAATGCTGGTGTGGATGAGGGGAAATGTGAACCCTTGTACACTATTGGAAAAATTTAAATTAGTACAACTATGATGGAAAAGAGTATGGAGACTTCTCAAACAAAATAGAACTACCATATGATCCAGCAATGCCACCGCTGGATGTTTATCCAAAGGAAATAAAATAATTATGTCAAAAAGATGTCCACATTTTCACATTTACTGCCACACGGTTCACAATATCCAAAATAGAGAATCAATCTATGTGTCCATCAATGGATGACGGGTAAAGAAATGTGATATAGACAGAATAGAATACCGTATCGTCATGAAAAAGAATGAAATCCTGTTATTTGCAACAATATGGATGGACCTGGAGGACAATATATTAAGTAACAGAAGCCAGGCACAGAAAGACAAATACTGGGTAATCTCATTCTTGATCCCTAAAAAAGTCAGTCTCATAGAAGTGGAGTAGAATGCTGGTAACCAGAGGCTGAGGAGCAAGGAGTAGAGGATAGAAGGAAGTTGGTTAATGGACACAAAGCTATGGCTAGACAGGAGGAATATGTTTTTGTGTTCTGTTCTACTGCACAGTAGGGTGACTATGGTTAACAATATTTATTGTATATTTTAAAATAGCTAGAAGTGAAGATTTGAAATGTTTTTATAACAAAAAATGAGAAATGTATGAGGTGATAGATGTGCTTAATACCCTAATTTGACTTTTACATATTGTATACATGTATTGAAACAAGATACCCCATAAAAATGTATAATTATTTGAATTCAACTAAAAACAAAATTCAAACAATGGATTTCAGCTTATTTAAATTTCTAGATAATTGAACTCTAGTTAAATGGGTTTGCATTTTTTTGAACTGACCACATATTGTTTTATATGCACTTAGAGAGCAATTAAGATCATTCTCCTGCCTGCTGTTCATTTAGCCATCCCTCCATCCCCAACTTATTTTTTATTATCCGTTCATCAGAGAATCTTGTAATTCAGAAGAGCTGATACAGAAGAAAAACCCTCATAATTAAAAATTGACTGAATGTCCACACATGCCTCTTAGGTAGAAAGATGAACAGACAATCTTTTTTAGCTTTTTATACACAAAGAACTTCAGCAGCATTCCAAATATGGCTTTCTGGTTCTTGTCTAATCAAAGCATACACAAGAAAGGAAAATGATATAAAGCTTCTTTTTCTCCCACTGTGATTTTTATTCTGGGTCATCATACTTCTCTTACATACCATTCTATACTTTAAACATTTCTGTCAAATTAAATTCCGAAATTAGAACAGACGATGTCCTAGAACAACCTCAAGAGGTAAAATTTTTCACTGGTTGTTGTCTTTAATTTCAATTTCTAATTAATGAAATCCATCACGGTGATTCATGTTACTTTACTGTTTTGGCTTATCTTATTCACTTCTCTTGTTTTCACTGCTCTATGGCATTTATTGAGGAAGCCATAGACAAAATTGGAGGTGGCGGCAGGAAGAGGAGTAACGAATAAGAAAAAATCCTGTTTCTAAGAAGATGCTTCAAGCCATTCTACTTTCATCCAATGAACATGATTACACCAATGACGTCAGTAATGGGGTTACCAGTCTCCATCCTTTACCGAAATAACACAGAAATCTTTTTACTTCTGTACTTTTTGTTTAATATAAGTCTCCACAGATGTTGTTTCACTTTAGAATTTTCACTGTTGTCCATCTATGTTTTCTCTGATCTCCCATATAGAATTAATTTCGCAAAATTGCATAAATGGTACATGTCTCCATAGGGAAAATAATACCCAAGAAGCAGCAAACAACATGTTAAAAGATCATCTCAGAAACACAAAACAGACCTGCATAGGTCAGCATAGCCTCTCATAAAATTCAAGACTGACTCAGCACACACGGGCAGTCATTAGTTCTCCAAAGCATCATTCTATTTCCTTTATGACTTAGCAGCCAGATTTTAGGAAGTCCATAATCAGAGGAATCAAACTGGCTTCTTAATTACTGAGATCACAAAACGTGTTGATGGCCCCATTAGGAATAAATGAAGCCTTGACATATAAACTCATGCAATTGGGCTATTTGATACCAAGGCTTCCTTTCCTGAATTTGGTACCTCGAACAAAAATTATTCTTACAAAAGTTACTATTAAATTATTATTTATACAATTCTATCTTGTCGTCTAGGAACACACAGATGATCTGTGACTTAAGGGGAAAATATGGTTGTCATTTTTTAGAAACTCTTTCTCACAAGTCAGATGATATTAGTGAAATCTAATATAGATATGTCAACAAAAATCCTCTTGAAAGTATGGCCTTCATTTAAGAAACTTCATACTATATATATGAAAAGAAGTTTTATAATTACAAGGCAATGTAAATTAGTGTTTGAATATATCAACACTTACTCTCTCATTATCTTTTCAGCCTGCAATCCAGAATTAATCAAAATCTCACCTTCTCCATTAGGCTTCATAGTCTTTCAAAACCACTGAAATATTTGAATCTACATAACTGGTCCCTGCCCTTACTACTCACATATCTTAGAAATGAAATATAATGTCATTTGGTTTAATTTTTTTGTATAACAAATTTTATTTCCTTAGCTGCACTCTAGGCTTGCTAAGGCCAGTGACTATTGCAAAGAATCCCCCTAATATTCTCCATAGTACAGTGAGTGTATGCAGTAAATTATTGTCTCTTAAATATTTCTTTTCAGCTGAAAATTTTAAAAAAGAATAAAACAACTAGTCATTTCACAAAACAGCAGCTACTTCCTTAAGTTTTCATAAAATAATGTTTAATAACAATTTGATTTGATAAAGCAATAAAATGTAAAACATGGATTTGAAGATAAACTGCTTTATTATCGTCTCATATTTATAGCTAATGTACAAGGTTTCTCTTATAGTATTACAACTATGGGTTTAAGTTAGCTATTTTTGTCTACAACTCATCTTTTTAAAGTTTTGTTACCTGCTAACCTTGTCTTCTAGGAGCCCAGAATAGTGAGTTAAAAAACATTTTTTAAAGAAATTCTTTATTCAAAGCCTTCTTACTCAGATGTCATCCATGCAAAACATGAATATATAGTTCTTTTGCTTGAACAAGGAGATGGTCCCAAGAACCCTGTTTGGCTCCCAGTCTCCTCTAAGAACTGTTGGAGTAATATTACCAAATTTAAAAATGGCTGCTCTGAGTCATGCAAGGGCTACACAGATTGGTTACCTGAGAATTGCTCTTTGAAACAAAGAAGATTCTGCCTTCTGTTTTTATATTCCCCACACTTGCTGGCTTATGTTATTAATCAATTCTGGGTTTTTTTTTTTTTTTTTTTTAACTAACGTGATTCTACTCTTTCTCCACTATTCCTTAACCCTTTTTCTCTTCTAGTCCTTGAATTGTCTGTCTTCAAGCCTTACCCACTCCTGCCCCAACCCCATGCATGTTCCCGAGAACTAGCACACACAGACTCACAAACACACCAGTGAGCAGGAATTCATCATTGTTACACGCCAATCAGCTGGATCACTGTGCCTATGATATGATTTAGTTGTTTGTAAAGGAAGCCAAAATTACATAAGCACATAGCTTTGCAATCTGATAATTTCAACTGTTTCAGCCACAGAATCATATCAACCTCTGGAAATCCATCGCTAGGTCATCTGTCTACAGTGGTCACTTTTGTAATTCACTCCAACAGCGAAAGCTGAAAATGGCCACAATTACATCATACTGGAAAGCAAACGAGCACTGAGCATTCATGATGGTGAGACTAGACTGAATGCATTTGCTACTAAAAGAGCTGGCTACGAGTTCAAAACAAAAACTAAGAATACCAGTATGTTGTTTATATTCACAACTCTAAGTAAGTTTTCACTGAACTGGCAGGTTTAGTATAATATTGATAAAACCTAGGAAAAACAATAGCACTACTAAATAATATTTACCTGAAATGGCCCAGAAATAATGTGTTAGGAATAACTCAATTTGTCATCATTGAAACATGTTTAATTGTTTATAAATAAGTTCATTCCTTACCTTAGTAAACGTATTATGTTGAATATATTTACACTAACTTTTTTAGAATTGAATGTCATCATTATGCATTGAATCAAACAAATCAATAAAATTAAGACTTAATACTTCTAGAAATGGCAGCAAAGCAGACACGTGAACACTCCCACAGATAACAATTATAAAAATTAGAATGAAATATATTTTAAAAGTATTAAAGGCAATGTACAGCATTTAAAGCAGGAAAAAAGAAAAGGAGAGTCAACTTCCAAAACATTGAAAGTGAAAGGGAAATGACCTATCAGTTTATGTCTTTCTGGTTCAGGGATGTTGTTCACCTCCCAGATTGACTTTGGTGGCACTGGATACTTTAAGGAGTAAAATGATATTCACCATAGCCTCAAATTATCTCTCCCAAATATGTATTAATTACTATAGTATTTTTAACATATGTCTCCAAATTTTTGAATACTCCTTTTTTTCCAAAATGTGGAGTGTAATTCAGCTTAATCCCCCTCCTCTTGAGTGTGGGCTGAAAGTAGTGATCTATTTACTACAAATTGTGTATACAAAGAGAAAAATTAATAACTTTACAGTGGATAGAACTTATAGATATCACTTCAACCAAGTTTCAAAGTTAGTATCATCATCCATAAATCATGATGATACCTTGTTCCCAATGATATGATGTGATGAGAAGGGCACTTCAATTATGTGATATTCTTCAAAACCATATCCTCCATGAATCATGATAAAGCAACAGACAAAAAATGGGAAACATTCTACAAAATACTTCACTAATGCTCTTCAAGGGTGTGAAGGTCATAAAAATAGGAAAGATGGAGGAACTGTCACAGATTGGAGGAGTCTGCAGTCACAGCAACTAAACACAATTTAGTATTGTGGTTTCAATCCTGGAATCTACAGGATTGAATATCTAAGGATTGAAAAATCTAGTGAAATCCAAATAAAGCCTATAGTAAAAATAGCAATATAGTGCCAATGTTAATTTCTTAGGTTTGTCGTTGTACCATGGTTATGTTAACATTAGAAGAGGCTGGGTAAAGGTATACGGTGAACCTCTGCACTATTTCTGCAACTCATCTGTGAGTCTAAGATTTCAAAACGAAAAGTTAAAACAAACAATAATATCCTCTCTTACCTCGATCATACACTGTGAATTTGCCAAAAATCCAGTACTATTACTAATGTCGCACCTGTAGGTAACCAGAACAAAGTATGTTATTTCTGGTTCCACATCTGTAGGGGGAGCTGCTGCTATATTCAATATATGAAAGCCCCAAGATGTATTATTGACTTGATATTAGATGGGATTTTTATATAGCTTCACAAATAGGCTAACACCGTGATTAGTATTAGAAAAGGACAAAATTTTTAAATTCACAGAGGAACAGAGAAATGCATGGCTATTTTGTGGTAGGCCAATATATCACTAAACCAGAGTAACAAAGAATATGGAGAGGACAGATGAAGTTAAGTCATCCTAAAGGAAGGTCCAAATAAAAATGGCAGAATTCTTGCTTATGTCCTGTATGGCTGTGCTCCCTCATTGTCATCTTTATGTCATGGAGCCCTAGGCTATTTTCCCTGAATTCAGGGAGGCTCCCAACTTGGCATGACTGAAAGAGTAAATGTGTCTGCATTTGAAATGATGGTCACTGAAAAGGTAAACTCTTTTGCGGATACAGGTTGTCTCTAAGGTACACGGTTGCTAGAAATATAAACTCTTTTTAACCAGTATAACAATCAAATGAGCATATTTATTCTAAAGAATTGCACATACATATATTGGCATAAAAAGAAAATACTCTTTTAAAAAGAAGAGTAATATAGGCAGATGTAGGCAAATAAAAATACTTAGTTAAAGAAAATGTATAATTTAGTATTTGTTGAAAAACAGAAGTAAATCCTAACCACAGAATTCTTAAATTTGATATGCTCATGAAGGTGATTAAGCCCCATTTATGTTATAGATGTTTCTGCATCATGGGATATAAAGGGATATAAAAGGATATATATTCAAGTCTAGCTGGCTTATTTGAGAAATGAAAATTACTGGTTGTGACTGGCCTTAGACCTTGCAATCAGTAAATTATGGAGCAAATTCTATGGTTCTTGGTTTCATAACGTAGACCATACTACATAATCTTAGCCTAGTTTTTGCATTAAAAAGCAGTAAAAAATGATTCTTAATGAGCACAACAAAGTATCATTTGTACTTTCCCACTGTGTATTTTTGGTACGGAAATGACTATTTCTAGAGTTTTCAAAAAGTGTTTGTTCTGTTAAGCAAATATTCTGCCTTACAAACATTTTTTCAAAATGCCCATGTTCAAGAGAAAGTGTGGTTCAGCCCACGCCTAACTTAGCTGCAGTCTAAGCTACTGAACTTTATTTTTAATAAGAAGAAAAGGAGGAGAGAAAGAAAAAAAAAGGGAAAAATAAATGAAGGAAAAGAGAGACGAAGAAAGAGAGGGACCAAAAAAACCAAAAAAGCGGGGGGGGGGGGGGATGGGGAGGGAGGAAGAAAGGAACGAGGCATACAAAGGTGGTAGGCAGTCTGGGTTCTTTAAGGAACACTATGCATGTTATATGCACATACAGATCGAAAGATATATTTTCAAGCCACAGAAATCTAAAATCTACTCCCCAACAAGGATACGATAATGGAAAACAAATTACATCCTTAAATAGTCATTGTGCCATCTGATAGAGTCCTAATATACACAGTGTTCAATATGTAAGTTAGATAATGATTCTCATTTGACAGATGAAGAAATGGAGAGATAAAATTTGGGGGCTTAAATTAAAAGAATTTGTTAACATAAGATCTCCATTTAACATATTTTCCATGATAACTATAAGTTACAATACCTGAATTTAAATAATGTTGAAGGCCTCAAAGATTCAGGTTGCTTATTTTTTTCTATTTATGTTTATTATGTGAATTTAAGGTGCATAAGATGATGTTTTGATATAAATAGACATAGTAGGATAATTACCACAGGTAAGCACTTACTATATCCATCAACTTTCATAGTTATCTCTTTTGTGTGTGTGTGGTAAGCGCATCTAAAATTTGTTCTTTTAGCAAGTTACCAATATGCAATACAATGTTATTAACTACAGTCTACAGTCCCTCTGCAGTACATGAGATCTCTAGATTTAGTCATCCTATATAACTGCAAGTTTACACATTTTGACCTACATCTTCCCATTTCCTCCCAATCTTTGCCTCTTGTATCTACTGTTCTACTCTCTTGTTTCTTTGTATTCAACTTTCTTAGATTACAAATATAAGTGAGATCATAAAGTATTTTTCTTTCTGTATCTTGCTTATTTTAATTAGCTACTGTTTTCCAGGCTCATCCATATTGTTGCCAATGATAGCAACTCCATTTTTAAGGCAGAATGACATTTCCTTGTATACATATACCACAGTTTCTTTATCGTTAATCCATTAATAGACATTTATATTGTTTCCGTATCTTGGCTATTGTGAAGAATGTTGCAGTGAAGATAGGAGTGACGATATCTCCATGAGGTGCTGATTTCATTTGCTTTGGATATATACCCAGAAGGACTGCTGGATCTCATCACATTTATGTTTGTAATTTTTTCAGGACCCTCCCTGCTATTTTATATAATAGTTGTAGCAATTTATATTCCCGTCAACAATATACAAAGATCTCCTTTTCTCCACACCCCAGCCAATCTTCTGGTATTTTGATAATATCCGTCTTAGGTGTGAGGTGGTACCTGTTTGTGGTTTTGGTTTGCATTTCCTGTATGATTAGTAATGTTGAGCACCTTTTCATATACCTGTTTGCTACTTATATATCTTCTTCTATGGAGAAATTTATATTCAGGTTATTTGCCCATTTTTAAATCTTCTTTGTTTGTTAGTTTTGCTATTCAGTCATGTAAGTTCTTTATATATTTTGAACATTAGCCCTTTTCAGGTATGTGGCTTACAATTGTTTTCTTTCAGTCTATTGGCTCCCTTTGTATCTTGATGATTGTTTTCTTTGTTATCCAGAAGCTTTTTGGTTTGATGTAGTACCACTTGTTAAATTTTGTTTTTATTGCCCAAACTTAGTGTAATATTCAAACACTCTTTTCCAAGGCCAGTTATAAGGAGTTTTCTCCATGTTTTATTCTAAGAATTTTATGGTTTCATATCTTACATTTAAGTCTAATCCATTTGAGGTTAATTTTTGTGTGTACTGTAATATGTGGGTTCAGATTCTTTCTTTTTTTTTTTGCATGTTGATATCCAGTTGTGTTTTTTTTTTTTTACATCATTTATTGAAGAGGCTATCCTTTGTCTTTTGTATCTTCTTGACTGTCTTGTCAAAAAACAATCGACCATATATGTTCGAGTTTATTTTTTAGGTCTCTATTCTGTTCCATTGGGGTGTGTGTGTGTGTGTGTGTGTGTGTGTGTGTGTGTGCGTGTGCGTGTGTTGTTTTTGTTTTTGTTTTTCGCTCTGTCACCCAGGCTGCAGTGCAGTGGTGGGATTTCCGCTCACTGCAACCTCCACCTCCTGGGTCCAGGTAATTCTCCTGCCTCAGCCTCTCAAGTAGCTGGGACTACAGGCACATGCCACCATGCCCAGCTAATTTTTTGTATTTTTAGTAGAGATGGAGATTCACCATGTTAGCCAAGATGGTCTCAATCTCCTAACTTTGTGATCTGCCCACCTCAGCCTCCCAAAGTGCTGGGATTGGAGGCATGAACCACTGCGTCCGGCCAGTCTGTATATGTTTTTATACTAATGCCATCCTGTTTAATCACTATAGCTTTATAATATAATTTGAAACAAGGAAGTATGATGCCTCCAACTTTGTTTTTCTTTCTCAAAATTATTTTGGCTATTCAAGGTATGTTGTGGTTTCATGTCCATTTTAGAATTTTTTTTCGATTTCTGTGAAAACCATTGAAACGTGTATAGATATAGTATTGAATCTGTTTAATATTTTGGGCAGTAAGAGTATTTTAACAATATTAATTATTCCAATCCACAAGCACGAGATAGCTTTCCATTAATTGTGTCTTCCATTTCTTTCATCAATGTTTTATAGATTTCAAAGCACAAATCTGTGACTTCCTTGGTTACATTTATTTCTAAATATTTTACTCTTTTTTATGCTATCATAAATGGGATTGCTTTTTAGATTATTTTCCAGATACACCAGTATTGGTGTAAAGGAATACAACTAATATTTGTATGTTGATTTTGGACCCTGTTCTTTTTGTGAATTGACTAATGAGTTCAGACAATCTTTTTGCAGCATCTTTAAGATTTTCTTCATACGGAATGATATTATCTGCAAACAGATATAAGATTATTTCTTCCATTCTGATTTGTATGTCTTTTATTTCTTTTTCTTGTCTAATTATTCTTGCTATTTTTTCCAGTATATGTTAAATAGAAGTGGCAAGTTGGCTTTCTTGCTTTATACCACATCTTAGGGATAAAGGCTTCAGTTTGTCCCCATTGATTATTATGGTAGCTCTGTGCTTTTCATGAAAAAGTTTTTATTTTTTTAAAACATTTTCTTTAAATCTGTTTTATTGAAAGATTTCATCATAAAATGATGTTGAACTTTATCAAGTGTTTTTTCTGCCCAGTATTCAGACGATCATATTTTTATCTTTCATTCTGTTAATGTGGTATTTCACATTGTTTGATTTGCCTGTGTTGAAACAATCTTGCATTCTAGGAACAAATCTCACCTGGTCAAGGTGTAAAATCTTTCAAATGTGTTGTTGAATCTGTTTAGCTGGTGCTTTAGTGAGGATTTTTGCATCTATGTTCATTAGAGATATTGGTCTATGGTTTCTTTGTGATATCTTGGTCTAGTTTTGATATCAGAGTTATGTTGGTATCATAAAATTAGTTTGAAAGTAGTCTTTCTAATTTTATTTTATTTTTAAAGCTTGGAGAAGGATTGGAATTAATACGTTGAATGTGTGGTAGAATTTGGCAATAAAGCTACCTGGTTTTCTTGTTGGAAGGTTTTGAGTGCTACTTTCATTTCTTTTTTGACAATTTGTCTGTTCAGGCTTTCTAATTCTTGATTCAGTCTTGGTAGGTTGTATCTTTCTAGATATTTATTCATTTTCTATAAGTTATCCAATTTGTTTGCATAATTATAATAATAGTCCCTTATGAGATTTTCTATTTCTGAAGTATCCATTGTAATGTCTTCTCTTTTCTTTCTGATTTTATTTGAATATTTTCTCTTATTTTACTAGAGTAGCTAAGAGTTTGTTGATTGTATTTTTTCAAAAAGTCAACTCTTAGTTATGTTGACTTTTCCCATAGTTATTTTATTTTCTATTTAATTTACTCCTGCTCTAATCTTTATTATTTCCTTCCTTCTGGTAACTTTGAATTTAACTTTATTTTCTTTGTCTAGTTCCTTGATGTGTAATTTTCGGCAGGTTATTTAAAATATTTCCTCTTTTTAAATGTAGGTTTTCATCCCTATAAACTTCCATCTTAATAGTGCTTTTGCTGTATCCCATAAATTTTGGTATATTTTAGTTTGTTTTTTTTTTCTTCACTCATCATGACATTTTTAAAATTTCATTTTGATTTACTGTTGACTCACTGATTGTTAAAGAGTATGTTATTTGGTTTCTGCGTATTGAATTTTAAGATGTGTTTTGTTACCGAAGGTGATCTATCCTTGAGAATGTTCTTTGCACAAAAGAGAAGAATGTGTATTTTGCTGCCAATGGATGTAAAGTTCCATATATGTCTATCGAGTCTATTTGCTCTATAGTGTTGTACAAGTCAACTGTCTCTTTCCTATCTGTCTGGATTTTCTATCTATTATTGAAAGTGGAATATTAAAATTTTCTACTGTTGTTGTATTACTGTCAGTTTCTCCTTTCAATTCTGTCAATATTAGCTTTATATCTTACGTTTGCTTATATATATAGTTTATATATAATATATATTATATTATATATAAATATATGTTATATATACAGTTTATATGTATAACTACATATATATTTAATATATATTATTAAATTACATTTTTATTATTAATAATTATATAATATATAAAATATTATATATTAAGTATATATAATATATATCATATAATATATAGTTACATATAAAAACTATGTTATATATGTACAGTTATTATCTTCCTGTTGAATTGACTGTTTTATGATTATATAATGGTGTTCTTTGTCTCTAGAGACAGTTTTTAACATAAAGTATGCTTTGTCTGATATGAGTATAGCCACTCCTGCTTGCTTTAGATTATCATGGAAATAGTAACCAAAGGTTTCTTCTTATTTGCAAAATACCTTCAAAATAAAAACAAGTCATTTTGGAGTTTATCTTGAATTACCAGTAATTAAATACTCATTGACTATAATTAATTGTGCTTTGTAACTCAATTAACTGTGTGAAAGCATCCCCAAAATGACTATTCTTGCATATGTTTCCTAGCAATTCTAATTATCTTTCTGCCACCCCTTTGTCTTTATTACCTTCAAAGAGTATGATAGGTAGAAGTGGTGGAGTAGGAACTATCACTAAAGTGTGCTATTTAATCACTGTATGGCCTCTGTTTGTCTACATTATGCACCCATACCTGAGTTGCACTCCATTTGCCACTTCTTTTCTTGCTTAGATATTCTACCAAGTTTGTCCTTTGTAAGGAAGGAAAAATATTATTCCTTTTACTCATTGTAGGTCATGGCTGAGGGCTCTATAACAACAGACAGGTTAACAAAAGAAAAGTATATCGGTTTATGTACTATAAATCTTATATGACATTGTAACCTTAATTTAAAAAAATAAAGACCTGAAGAAATGAGTAATGCAGAATATTTTTATACTCGGTTTGATGAAGAGTAACTAATCATGGAGAAATACGATAGGACAAAAAGTAGACTTGAATGGTAATAAACTGAGGGAAATTTAGCAAGGTCTGGTTGTTTAGATTTGTCTGTCTGTGTCTCTGAGTCTTCAGAGATAACAATGATCTTTTCTTCTGGGTATAGAAAGGACACCTCTCACATAAGGGTCTTACGACCTGCTTCAGGGGAAGAACAGAAAATGCCTCCTCGGTTTTCATGAACTGCTTTTTGGGAGAAGAGCAGGCAAAGATCAGAAAGACTTTCCTGCTTCTGCTGTTTTTTCAAATTTCTTTAGCTTAAAATCTTCAGTATCTCAAAGCGCCATATTTTGGAGTAGCATGTCCTGAAACTCATCACCCTTCTATTTCAAGTTCTACTTCCTCAAAGCTCCTTACAGGAATTACAATCTATAAAATTCATAGATTCTACTTAGCATTTGATTATAGTTAATCATATCAAAACACTAAACAATCATCCCTTGATGTCCACACAGGCTTAGTTCCAGGATATCCCTCAGAAACCAAAATCTGTGAATGCTCAAGTGTCTTATATAAAATGGCATAGTATTTGCATATAACCTATGCCGTCCCCCATACACTTTTAACCATTTCTAGATTACTTATTATATCAAATACAATGTAAATGCTATTTAAATAGTTGTTATACTGTATTGTTTAGGGAATAATGACAAGAAAAAAGAGTTTGTACATGTTCAGTTCAGAATGAGAATGAATTATATATTTTTCTTGGCAGTAACATTGTATGTTTCTTTTTAAGTAATTAAAAGGCAATTTTTTATAATCAAATTCAGTTCGTTTAAATTTTCACCACTTCACAAACGAAAGTCATTATTAGTTTCCCTGATACTAAGGGCAAAGAACCAGCTGCCCCTGTCAGCTATAGTGAGGTACATCATTAATGCCACACCATCAGACCTTAGAGAGTCACTTTTCCATTTAATCTTCCTGGCTTTCCTTTACAATTCCTCCCCACATTTCTCATTTGAGCTGATATTTTATATTACTTGAGCTCAACACAAAAAGTTAAATTGGGTATAGGAAATGTTCTTTTTTAAAAAATGAAAGTATTTTGCTTAGAAGGATGATTTAAAAAACATTCAGATGGATTCAGTGAGAGTATATGCTTTGATATGTTGAAAGAAATCTGCTTCACAAATAAGATAAGATGTTTTTGAAAAAAATGCAAATGACCTCATATGCATTACATTGACTATACCTTTGGATAGCTTTTAAAAGAATTTCATCATGGAAAGACAGATCTCTAAGCTAGAGAGGAAAGGAATCACACAAATACAATTCTAACAATTCTTGGTTGAAAATGTGGAAATCATGTTTCAGAAACAGAGTACCATTTGTGAAAGTAAAAACCATTTACTTTTATTGCTTCATCCAGCCTATAGAAAAAAAATGACAAAAGTTAACACATTTTCTCCCACTCCCCACTCAAGTAAAGATGGCAGACATGACACCAAAAGTTTCTTATTGTTCATCTGCAGTTAATCTTCATATCTTTCTCCAGCTGTACATGACATCTATTATCTTTCTTTCTATATAAATTAGTTTTTCTAAATATTTCATACAAATTAAATTATATAATGTGTGGTCTTCTGCCACTTGCTTCTTTCACTAAGTATATGTATTTTGAGGTTTAGCCATGCTATATTATGCGCCAATAATTTGTTCTTTATTACTGAATTATATCATTTATATAAATAGAAAACATGTTTATAATTCATCATTTGATGGACATTGGGTTGGTTCTAATTTTAAGCTACTATGAATAATGCTCCTATTAATAGTTTTGTGTTGTCATATATTTAATTTCCTTGAGTAAAATACAAAGTAGACTCCCAGGTGTGGATTTTCTGGGTCATGTATGTTTATGTCTATTTTGTTTTTAAGATTGCCAAACAGTTTTCCAAAGTGCCTAGCCCATTTAACATTTCCATTTAACCTTTAACCATCAATGTATTAGGGTTGTTGTTGTTGTTGTTGTTGTTCAGACTCTTACCATGGGACAGGGATTACTAAATTAATGTATATTTGTGTCTGGTCAGGTTTTTGTTTAATCTACTCTATAGTTGAATTGGCCTAGTTTCTATTATTGCTTTGATTAGATTCAATTCAACAAAAGTTCTCAAATATTCTTTTTTTTTCTTTTTCTTTTTTTTTTTTTTTAATTATACTTTAAGTTCTAGGGTACATGTGCACAACGTGCAAGTTTGTTACATAGGTATACGTGTGCCATGCTGGTTTGCTGCACCCATTAACTAGCCATTTACGTTAGGTATATCTCCTAATGCTATCCCTCCCTGCTCTCCCCACCCCACAACAGGCCCGGGTGTGTGATGTTCCCCTTCCTGTGTCCAAGCGTTCTCATTGTTCAATTCCCACCTATTAGTGAGAACATGTGGTGTTTGGTTTTCTGTCCTCGCGATAGTTTGCTGAGAGTGATGGTTTCCAGCTCCATCCATATCCCTACAAAAGACATTAACTCATCCTTTTTTGTGGCTGCATAGTATTCCATGGTGTATAGGTGCCACATATTCTTAATCCAGTCTGTCCTTGATGGACATTTGGGTTGGTTCCAAGTCTTTGCTATTGTGAATAGTGCCGCAATAAACATACGTGTGCATATGTCTTTATAGCAGCATGATTTATAATCCTTTGGGTATATATCCAGTAATGGGATGGCTGGGAAAAAATGGTATTTCTAGTTCTGGATCCTCGAGGAATTGCCACACTGTTTTCCACAATGGTTGAACTAGTTTACAGTCCCACCAACAGGGTAAAAGTGTTCCTATTTCTCCACGTCTTCTCCAGCACCTGTTGTTTCCTGACTTTTTAATGATTGCCATTCTAACTGGTGTGAATTGGTATCTCATTGTGGTTTTGATTTGCATTTCTCTGATGGCTAGTGATGATGACCATTTTTTCATGTGTCTGTTGGCTGCATAAGTGTCTTCTTTTGAGAAGTGTCTTCTTTTGAGAAGTGTCTGTTCATATCCTTTGCCCGCTTTTTGATGGGGTTGTTTGTTTTTTCTTGTAAATGTGTTTGAGTTCTTTGTAGGTTCTGGATATTAGCCCTTTGTCAGATGAGTAGACTGCAAAACTTTTCTCCCATTCTGTAGGTTGCCTGTTCACTCTGATGACACTTTCTTTTGCTGTGCAGAAACTCTCTCTTTTCTTCTTTATTAGTCTTGCTAGCAGTCTGTCAATTTTGTTGATCTTTTCAAAAAACCGGCTCCTGGATTCATTGATTTTTTGAAGGGATTTTATGTCTCTATCTCCTTCAGTTCTGCTCTGATCTTAGTTATTTCTTGCCTTCTGCTAGCTTTTGAATGTGTTTGCTCTTGCTTCTCTAGTTCTTTTAATTGTGATGCTAGGGTGTTGATTTTAGAACTTTCCTGCTTTCTCTTGTGGGCATTTAGTGCTATAAATTTCCTTCTACACACTGCTTTAAATGTGTCCCAGAGATTCTGGTATGTTGTATCTTTGTTCTCATTGGTTTCAAAGAACATCTTTATTTCTGCCTTCATTTTATTATGTACCCAGTAGTCGTTCAGGAGCAAGTTGTTCAGTTTCCATGTAGTTGAGCAGTTTTGATTGAGTTTCTTAATCCTGAGTTTTAGTTTGATTGCACTGTGATGTGAGGGACAGTTTGTTATAATTTCTGTTCTTTTACATTTGCTGAGGAGTGCTTTACTTCCAACTATGTGGTCAATTTTGGAATAAGTGTGATGTGGTGCTGAGAAGAATGTATATTCTGTTGATTTGGGGTGGAGAGTTCTGTAGATATCTATTAGGTCTGCTTGGTGCAGAATTGAGTTCAATTCCTGGATATCCTTGTTAACTTTCTGCCTCGTTGATCTGTCTAATGTTGACAGTGGGGTGTTAAAGTCTCCCATTATTATTGTGTGAGAGTCTAAGTCTCTTTGTAAGCCTATAAGGACTTGCTTTATGAATCTAGGTGCTCCTGTGTTAGGTGCATATATATTTAGGAGAGTTAGCTCTTCTTGTTGAATTGATCCCTTTACCATTTTGTAATGACCTTCTTTGTCTCTTTTGATCTTTGTTGGTTTAAAGTCTGTTTTATCAGAGACTAGGATTGCAAACCCTGCCTTTTTTTTGTTTTCCGTTTGCTTGGTAGATCTTCTTCCATCCCTTTATTTTGAGCCTATGTGTGTCTCTTCATGTGAGATGGGTCTCTTGGATACAGCAAAGTGATGGGTCTTGACTCTTTATCCAATTTGCCAGCCTGTGTTTTTTAATTGGAGCATTGAGCCCGTTTACATTTAAGGTTAATATTGTTATGTGTGAACTTGATCCTGTCATTATGATGTCAGTTGGTTATTTTGCTCGTTAGTTGATGCAGTTTCTTCCTAGCATCGATGGTCTTTACATTTTGGCATGTTTTTGCAGTGGCTGGTACTGGTTGCTCCTTTCCATGTTTAGGGCTTCCTTCAGGAGCTCTTGTTGGGAGGGCCTGGTGGTGACAAAATCTCTCAGCATTTGCTTGTCTGTAAAGGATTTTATTTCTCCTTCACTTATAAAACTTAGTTTGGCTGGATATGAAATTCTGGGTTGAAAATCCTTTTCTTTAAGAATGTTGAATATTAGCCCCCCACTCTCTTCAGGCTTGTAGAAGGATCTCAAATATTCTAAGGGTAGAATCACAACCTTCCCTTTAGGGATCTGAGTGTCTGCTGGTTTTATCTCTTTACTTTTAATCTACCTTCACCTTTCAGCTGACCCTGCGAGTCCTTACCTGAGGGTGGTCTCCTTAAACTCTTCTGCCTCTTCTCAACCACAGGATTGCTCTCCGTGTAAATGAGAAAGTGCTGGCTGGGCACCGTGGCTTGCGCCTATAATCCCAGCACTTTGGGAGGCTGAGGCGGGCAGATCACGAGGTCAGGAGACAGAGACCATCCTGACCAACATGGTGAAACCCCTTCTCTACTAAAAATACAAAAAATTAACCAGGCGTGGTGGCACATGCCTGTAGTCTCAGCTACTCAGGAGGCTGAGGCAGGAGAATAGCTTAAACCTGGGAGGCGGAGATTTCAGGGACCCGAGATCACACTACTGCACTCCTGCCTGGGCAACAGAGCGAGACACCATCTAAAAAAAAAAAAAAAGTACCTGGAGTGATTCTATGTTCTCAAGGCCTATTTCAAGCTTTAGTGTGCCCTGCAACACCGGGTTTTAGTTCATGGTGGTAGTAGTAATTTGCTCATCTCTACTCTGCCTCCTTTTACTCCCACAGATAGTTGCTGTCTGGTACTTAATGATTATCTTCAAATTTTCCTTAATATGAGTCAAAGCTCCCTCAGACTCTCCAAGTTGTTTACCAGATACCTTATAAGCATTATCAGACTATTCTCTCTTCTAACTTCAATGGAGTTTCTTTATAATAATTTTTACTTGCCAATTAATCCATGTGTTTATTTGCTTTATCCAAATTTATCAAACACTTCTTATGTGTCAAGTTCATATTAAGTATTTTAGATTCACTGATACATAAGATGTGATCCCTAAATCTAGAAAACCTGTAGTTAAATACTTGTAGAAAGAATACTTAGGTCAATACTTGTAATTCTGTCATCTAGTTTATAGCTCTTAGTTTATCCCATTAAAAATTCTTATTTTTTTATGTGCAATGATATTTTTATTGAAAGTGATTGTAAGATAATATATTTTTAAATAGAAGATAGTGTTTTATCTGTACCACTGTGCTTTTAATGTGGTAGATAATTATTGAATACGTAATTACTCCTGAAGACTGTGATAGCAAAATTATCATAATTGTTTTGGAAGCTATATTTTTGAAAACTCAGTAATAAAACTACTTTTGTCAACTAAACATTGCAGCATATATTTAAAAGTATAAGAAATGGTTTCTCATCTTTTCAGTTGTAATGTAAATGGACAGACTTAAGAACTGTAGCAAAATATAAATTTTATATTTTCTATTTTAAAACCCATATAATAAAACTAGAAATTTGAGGTATAAATGTTTAATCAGAAATACAGAACTAAATAGTACCAGAATAATAATATAATAGTTTCTTAAATTATCAGTTGCTGGTGTTAATTTTATCAAGTTATTCAGGGGCAGATGTCAGATGAGGCTACACAAGCTTTTAAAATGTAGGAATCACATACACTTCTGTGTTTTGTATAATTTATATCATACCAATAAAAAAGTATATTGGTACTTATTTATGACCTAATGACCTTCTAAAAGTTGCTCTCTTAAGATCTTTAGCCATCTTGACTTTCTGACATTTGCCCAATAACCTGCCTTTGGTTGTTGCTCTTGCTAACCACTGTTTTAAGTGATCAGTATGCTATTCTGAGATTGAGAAAGAAAATGTTATGATAAACACACTGTCAAATGGCTGAATGCTCAAAATAATGCTATCCGTACCTGCTATTACATGTCTGATTTTATTCAGTGTTATTTCTTAAAAAAAGAAAGTTCTCGAAGAACTGTAACTCAGATATTCCAAGGTCATTCACAGCACCTAGCTCAGAACTGAAAGCTTAGTTGATGTTTAATAACTACTTTTGAAGGAACATAAGACTTTTTTTGAAGTAATGATAACTGCTACATGTATCTTCAGCTTTAGAAACATTGTATCACAATAGAAAAATGTTCATGCATTGAAAAATTTATTACAATGGATTATTATCTCTACTTTATTAGTAATTTAAAATCTATTATATTGGTGACCTAAAAATTACCCTAAACCTATAGTAGTTTTCTTTTTTTTTTTTTTTTTTGAGACAGAGTGTAGTTTTCTTTGTGCTACAATGAGTTTCTCAATTTATTTTACTGATCAACACCTAATAACCCTTCAGACCAGTTCAAATAATACCGTTACATGATGCTTTTCCTTTGTTTTCCACATAGTCTAGATGCCCTCTTGTAATTCTAAAGTACATTATAAATATTCATATTATAGTAACTATGTAGTATGTGTGTTTTATTGTGAATTTTTTTTTTATCTCTTCTACCATGTTTACATCATCAACATCTTGAAATATAGCTGGTAAAATAAACTTATATATAATAGTTATTTCATAATTACTTGCTGGATTACCAGATAAATACAAATGGAATAAACATTTGAATGTCTTCAGCCCTTTTTATTGTGTTATTTGCAAAAAATTAATTTTATTAGTTTGCTCTAATAATTGCTAAGTATTAGAAACTATCCTATGCTGACCGGGTGCGGTGGCTCACTCCTGTAATCTCAGTACTTTGGGAGGCTGAGGTGGGTGGATCACGAGGTCAGAAGATGGAGATCATCCTGGCTAACACGGTGAAACCCTGTCTCTACTAAAAATACAAAAAATTAGCTGGGTGTTGTGGCGGGCACCTGTAGTCCCAGCTACTGGGGGGCTGAGGCAGGAGAATGGCCTGAACCCAGGAGGCGGAGCTTGCAGTGAGGCGAGATCACGCCACTGCACTCCAGCCTGGGCAACAGAACAAGACTCCATCTCAAAACAAACAAAGTCAAGAAGTTCTTAAATTTAAAAATTATATTTTCAACTTTTGTTGAAATAAGAGCATTTATCCCTCCTATCACTGAATATATATATGTTTATATATGTGTGTGTATATAATCTATTTATCTATATATCTAATATATCCTTCTTATCTATATATATAAAATAATCCTTATATACATTTAGGGGGGATATATTTATATGGCATCTTTCCTAGACCAGTGACACAATATCTGTTTTGTTTTTAATATAGGACACACACATATTTTTTCAGAGTTAATTTCATCTTTCACCTTTTCTTTTATTTCTTTCAATCAGTCTATTTTCTTCCCTCCTTTTCTCCCTTTCTTCCCTCCTTTCCTTCCTTTCTTCCCTTTCCTCTTTTTTTCTGTCTTGTCTTCCTTCCTTCTTTTCCTCCTTCCTTCCAAATTTCCTTTCTTCCAAATTTTCTCCCCAAACACTTATTGAGAAAGCACTGATATCAGGATTTCACCCTCCATCCTGTAATTCTACTCAGACAAGACTCAATAATGAAAGAAAGATAAGGCTTCCAGTGAGGCTCCCATCATCCTTTTTTAAATAGACTAGGTTATGTCTTCTACTGCATGATTTCTAAGAGCTCAATAATTGTCTTTGTTTGTACTTACCACAATTAAATAGCTATACTTTGGAAAACTGTATTTTTATAAAATATCAACATCCTGCAACAGGATGTTTATTCTTCATTGTTTAAACTCATGAGTTTGTTTTGCCACTTACGTATTCTTAGGCTCCAACACAGGAATCATACATTATAATTCTTGTGTTATGAATCTCGTAATGTTATTATAGTACTATAAAGTATACTTAATTTCCTAGGATATCCCATAACAATGTACCACAAGGTGTGTAGCTTAAAACAACAGAAATGTCTTATCTAACTTTTCTAGAGGTTAGAATCCTGAAATCAAGGTATTTTCAGCCATGCTCCCTCTAAAGCCTCTGGGAGAGGATCCTTCCTTGCTTCTTCCAGCTTCTGGTAGGCCCAGGCATTTCTTGGTTTGTGGAAGCACAACTCCAATTTCTGCCTTAGTCTTCACTTGGCAATCTTTTCCCTATGTGCCTTCATATCACTTTGCTTCTTTCATGTCTGGGTCTAAATTTCCCCTCTTCTCATAAAAATACCAGTCACATAAGATTATGGCACAGTTGTTCTCCAGTATTACCTCATCTTAACTAATTTCATCTCCCACAGCCCTCTTTCCAAATAAAGTCATATTTTGAGGTACCAAAAATTAAGAATCAACATGTATCTTGGGATCCCAAGTCAACCCATTACAGAAGTATTCCTACCATCAGTGCTCATTTTCTGTCATTTCATGCATATGTGCAGACTTCAACTTCAGATCAGGTACTCATATTAGTTTAGTGAGACACTGAGAAATACAGATATCAATTTTTCTTGAGAGGGTCCCAAATATGAGTATGTCAGAAGAGGGTCATCTGTGCACCCAAATAATTAGAAAGCAGCATGATTAATGTAATGTGAGCTATATGAAAAATTGAATGCAATAAAAATTCTAGAGAATGACTAAGTATTCTTAATAAAGGAAGATACATTGGTTAACATTGGCCAAGTGTTACAGGTGTAACAAACACCTGTAAGATTTCAGTCAATTAAATCACAAAGGTTTTATTTCTTGCTCATACCATATGTTCACCACTCATCTCATTTCTATGTTGTCTTCACTTCAGGACCCACATAGTGGAGGCTTCACTGTCTCAAACACTGAGAGTTATAGTGGCAGAAAGAATAGAATCCTGGACTGTCTCACAAAGGTAATTAAATATTCTGACTCAAAAGTGACATAACATCTCTCCTGTCTACAAAACAGCCTGATAAGTTCCCATGTTCCCAACTAACTTTAAAAATAAAACGCAGGCTAATTCAATTCAAAATGTCAAAAACTAAATTATCTTTTCCTCTAAAATTGATCATTGGTTAACATTTCTTATTTCCGTAGATGGCCCCACAATCCATTTAATCATCTGGGAAGATAGCTAGATGATATTCTTAACATCTTCTCTTCTTTCTCATTCTCATGTAGTCATCATGTTCTACCTGTCTCATATCTCTAGAATATGTTCGCCTCTCTCTGCCAGTACCATGAACCCTACTGTGAAAGCATGGACTCTTGACATGACCATTGCCATTTCACCTAACTGTTCTCCTTGCTTTTGTTCTTACTTGCCCGGAATATGGATCGGAAGATTTAAGCCTGACTGACTTCTCAGAACATACAGCTATCACACCAAATTGTTAAAAACTTCCTCTTGCCCTTATGATAAATATCAACTTCTGTACCACTGCTCTTGCCTATCAGCTTCATATCAGTCCACCTGGTCTTTGAGCTCCAGCCATGAAGGTCTTTGTCAGTTCCATACTCATTTTGACATTGCTTCATTAGCCTCTCTCACCCCAATTGTTTTTTTTTCCAACCGGTCCTCCTTGTATGTTATATCTCAGGTTGGACATTACTTCCCAAGGGAAGCCCTCTCTGATGACTTTCATCATCGTTAATTAGGTCAAAGCCTGACATTCTGTGTCTCTTCATAGCAAGTACAACCAAAGAGGAAAGTGAATTATTGGGATTAATTTTTTAATACATGTGATTACTTTTATTCTCTCCATTTGAGAAGAGTCCATGTCCCTTTTGTAAACAATTTCCCAGCACTCAAAATAGTACAGTAACTATTTCAGTCTTTGAAACATCATATGTTCAAAATAAACAGTTCTTTTTGTAGAGGATGAACCTCTTTGATTTCACCTGAATGAGTTCTCGAAAATCTAAACTATATTTCTTCTCACTTAGGACCTATTGGCCTGTTTCTACTTGCTACCCATTGAAGACCAAACCCTGCTGAAGGATATGTGAGCTGCTGTCTTTAATGACAGCCTTCAAACAATAACTGAGAGCAGATTGGAGCCCAGAGGTCTTTAAATGCATGACGGGTGGAGGAGAAAGTGTCAAATGATATTATAAATTACAATCCTCATCACTCATAAGCTTTAAAATTATGTCCAAAAGCATTATAGCTTCAAATTCTAGCAGAGTTTTAATGATATTCCAAATTCTTTGATATCAATGATGATGATAAGAGAGCAAAGTGAAAACCACTTTGAAGAAAAAGAGAAGAAAAAGAAAGGATAAAAGGAATCTACTCTATAGTTTGTTCATTAGCTATACCACCTATATTTTCCTACTGAATGATTCTTGCCATAACAATATAAGAAACATATCCTTCTCAATACCATTTCCTGGGAAATCTTTTGTGCAAACAAACAAAAAATGTCAGGGAGTTAACATATTGTTTGCCTACTTTAATGACCTTGGTATTAGAATGAAAATGCATTACTATAAGAATATGAGAAAAAACTAACTCAATTTATCCTACAACACAGAACACTTCTATGACTTCAGCTATGCTAGAGTTTTCTCCCAAACACAAAGCAATTCTTCAGATGATTCTCCAGCAGACGTCAACTGAATGTCTTCTAATTCAATTCATTTCTGACACTATCTACCTGAAGACAGCATCAAGTCACAAAGGTTGAAAGATCCAGTCCTGCAAGACCACCCTTCATATGCCAGTCTCTGGCACAGGTTATGACCTGTGCTTCTGACCAATCAGATATACATCAAGCTTCCTATGCCTACCCAATTCTTGGATTCAATTAATTTGCTAGGGTAGCTAATATAACTCAGGAAGCACTTTCCTTACATTTGCCCATTTATTATAAAGGATATTACCAAGGATACATGAACAGCCAAATAGAAAAGATGCATTCAGCAGGGTATGGGAGAAGGGCATAGAGCCTCTATGCTCCTTTCAGGCATGTCACCTTCTAGTAACTTCTATGTGTTCAGCTATATGGAAGTTGTCAGAACTCAGTTCTTTTGTGTTTTTATGGCAGGATCGTTAGATAGTCATGATTGATTAAATTGTTGGTCTTTGGTTTGTCAACTCAACCTTCAGCCTCCCTCTCCTCATGCTCACCAGCATGCAAAAGACAATCTTATCACTTTGGAAATTCCAAGGATTTTAGGAGCTATCTGTCAGAAAACTGAGCCTAAGACCAAATATATATGTCACAATATCACAATTACAAAGTACCATAAAAGGTGGTTTTATTTAGGCAATTTTATTCATCGTCAAATAGGGATGGACTACTTTATGAAAAGAAAATATTTTATTTTTGAGAACAGAGAATGTCTTTGGCTCAAAACAGTCACAGGCAAGGATTTCCACAGATGACAGAGTGGCCTAATTACTTTGGCACAAAAAGGTGACTGGAATCCTGAGACATCTGAGTGAAAGACCTTCTTACAAGCTTATTCCTCTCAAACAAGATGACAACATATGAAAAATCAGGAACATGGCTCCATGACACCCCAGCAAACACCAAAAATTTCCAGGTTTCTGAAGTAAAGTCAGTTTGAAATGGGGTGTGTGTGTGTGTGTGTGTGTATGTGTCTGTGTGTGTGTGTTGTACTGGATTGCGTTTTCTATTTAAGTTCTTTGTTCATAATGTCTACAAGATTTTTATGATATTTATCTTCCCCACATGAATAAATCCAATGGACACTTTAGGTATAGCATTTATGAGCAAATGGAATGTTTATTATAAGGTTCTCATTCTGAACTCTGTACCAGCATCAGGAGAGACAGACTACACTGGCAATTTCATATAAATATTCCCCCCAAAAAAGAAACACTTAGGGCATTCAGATATCTTTGCCTCTCGTGGATTTTTTTTTTCTGCCTGCAACTTTGGCTTCAATGAAAGTGAGAAGAGGCTTTTTCATTCCACAAAGGATTGCCTTGCAACTGAGGAGCAATCAACATACAGAACTTGGAGAAGAGTTTGCGTGCCCCACATGAATGAACTAAAATCTACTTTTAGAATCATTTTCCCTATGATACTGTTTCTGATTTCAATGGCTTAAAAATAAAGCCTTTCTTTTGAATATGACTCATTTGGAGCCAATGTTCTAGAGATATATGAATGTGAATGCCATTGAATAATTTAATGGGACTGTGCAAAGCAAATAAAGCAGTTCAAGTCCTTGCCAGTGGAGTAGAGGGAAACTGAACACAAGAAGCTTAATCTACACAAGTAAACTGTCCTACTCAAACACGTACAGAAAGAATCAGACGATTAGCCAGCGGCAGGTTTTTATATATAGCAAACAAACCCAATTACATGGGGAGGAATATTCAAGCACCACATAAAAAGTTATCAGAGGGCCTGCAGAGATTCCCCCTGGAGCTTCCAAGCACAGATTCAGTAGCCAGTAATTTCTACTTTCCTAGATAATGTGCAAGGACCATGGTGCTGATTAGCCCTTAAATCACACTCTCCCAGGAAAAGTAAAGCCTTTAATTTCGTTAACGGGCAGAGATGTGTCCCGGCTTTTTTCTTTTTCACCTTCAACACTTCTTTGGCAGTTTAAAGACATGGTGTGAGAATGCACGTCTGTGTATCTGTGTGTCAGTCGGTGCAAAAAACAGGGTTGAAGATTTTGCTCCTTTGAGATGTATGTTAAGAATCCTCACTAAATTAGTAAGAAAAATTTCTCCATTAAAGACAATTTGGAATCAGCATCTGAATTTGAACTATGGGAAGGACTGTGTGTGGGTTTTTTTTCCCATTATTATCTGAAACTAATCTCACAAATCCTGCTGATATTTACGTTCTCTCGTGCCTAGAGCGCAATGAAGCCAGAGAAAGAGACGGGGGAAATAAAGTCAGTTAGTCATATGACTATCTTTGTTAAATTAACTGGGAGCCTCTTGAAAGAAAGCTCAGGCCGGGCGCGGTGGCTCAGGCCTGTAATCCCAGCACTTTGGGAGGCCGAGGCGGGCGGATCACGAGGTCAGGAGATCGAGACCATCCTGGCTAACACAGTGAAACCCCATATCTACTAAAAATGCAAAAAATTAGCCGGGCGAGGTGGCGGGCGCCTGTAGTCCCAGCTATTCGGGAGGCTGAGGCAGAAGAATGGCGTGAACCCGAGAGGCGGAGCTTGCAGTGAGCCGAGATCGCACCGCTGCACTCCAGCCTGGGGCACAGAGACAGATTCCGTCTCAAAAACAAAAACAAAAACAAAAAAACTCATGTCCTGGTCACCCTTGTATAACCCAGAACTATAATGATGTCCAGTGCATACTAGGTACTTGGTGCAAAAATATTTTTAGTGTTCACCACCTAGGAGGAAGAGAAGGGCTCAAACCGTAAAAGTAAAGAAAGAAATCCAAAGGAGAAAATTAACAATTTTGGCTACTTAAAAAAAATTGTATAGATCAGAATTGTAATAAAATCAAAACTAGAAAGAAACAGGAAAATAATCACATAAAATAAGACAAAGGTTTGATCAGTTGAATATACATTGGCTCTAGACAACTCATTAACACCTTAGCAACCTGAACAAATAATTCACAGGAGAAATAAACATAATCATAAAAATATGTTCAGACTCACCATCAATAAAGTGTCATTTTTATTTTTCAAGTTAGAGTTAGCATCAACTGACATATGTCAAGTTGACATACCATCAGCCGATATGCCAAAAACTAACATACGGACAAATATAAGGGTAAAAATAAGACATTTGTCTACAATTAGAAGGAAAATAACTACGAGCACTGGATTAGAAGGGAAATAATTATAGCATTGGATATGGTATGCAACCATTAAACAATGTCAACTACCTTATGTTAATACAGTAACTCTGCTTTTATGTTTTCACTTCTTACTCTAACTTGCCTATAAATTCATAAATTAGCAGACATATTTATCATCCTGGAAATACAAGACTTTCTTATGAACAGAGAATGAGATTTGCTCATTCTCTCTGCCTCCTATCTTTCTATCTCTCATATGTAAAATGGATTCACAGATGCATCGTCTTTTCTTCATTCACACTGAACATGGTCCAGTTACCTGCATCTACACAGAGCATTACTGAGTACTCAGCTCAGGCAAAATAATAAAAGCGAAAATATATATCAAACCAGCCCTCTGGAGTTTTCATGGTCTGCTTCTTTGCTGGAAGCAAAGATGGATAAAAGTATTTACCTCTTAAATGTTTACCTAATACTGTATGAAGCAATGACCTTAAGTGGTCTTTACAGCTCATAGACCACACACAAAATTATGAATGAGCAATTTTTATTCCCCTGAAACTAATGGTTCTGGCACACTCTCTTCCTCTCTAGAGGACTGCCTGTACTATTCACTGGTAAAATTACTATGATTCATAGATGGCAGTGACCAAGTTTCTGAATTTAGTCTAAGGTGGGAGATGAAAAGGAATAAAAAAGCAAAGAAAAACTGTCAGAGCTTCATTAGAGAAGGCTGATACAGTTGACTTGAGTTTCCAAATTTGACCTCGAGTAATCACTCAACCAGCAGAGCTTCCTACATGTGAGGGTCTAAATTCAAATTTCAAGTACCAGGCAGGTAAAGTAAATGAACCAAAGTATGCCAGGAGATCTGTGCTAAAGTATTAGTAAGTATCCCATCTACAGTTAGCAGCAGTCATTCAAATGGTTTTCTGTTTTTGTTATTTGTTTTTCCTGATGCAAGAATACAGTTCCAGTGATGCCATAACTTCTGGTTTTTGAAAGAAATCAGAAATTGAAGCCCATATCTAAAACTTTCATTAAAATAAAATTTGAAAACAAACTTGTTTTTAAAATATACGATAGGCTAATTAAAACATTTGTGCTGATGAGATTCAGTCCTTCCGTTGCCATTCCCAAATTTTGGGTAAGGCATTGTGGTAGACATTGTGGGGACAGGTGCTGAAGTGTAAGATTTTGCTGCCCTCAAAAAGCTTTCAATAGAGATGAGAAGGAGGGGTACACACAGAAAAATGTCACAAAGATATAGAGACACATACCTCTCTCCCTTTATCCTTCCATTCCTGCCTCCGTCCCTTCCTTCCTCCTTCCTTTCTTCCTGCCTACCTGCCTGGCACACTGGCAGCAATGGAGCTCACGTGGTGAAGGTAGGACTCAGCAAGATGGAGTGGTAGCTTGGTGTAATAGAGGCTCATGCCAATGAGGGTTGGGAGGTTGTGGATAATTGGAACCAAGTTTCTCAGTGTTGAAATGGAGGGCTACACATGTGGCAAAAGGGGCACTTAGAATGAACCTAGAATGTTGAAGGTATTGGTATAAAGACATATATTTTAACATATATGCGTATCTATGTAAATAAATGTGGATAGATGTAGAAATATATATGTACATGCATCTGTGTGTGTGTGTGTGTGTATGTGTGTGTGATTGTGTTTACACATACTTTCTAATTCTCCTCCCTGAGAAGACTGGGAACAGTGACTTTCAGTGCAAATTTTTTTGGTTTTTATATACATTTTCACTAAAAGAAAGCAAAAGTGGAAGAGGAAAATGCATTCATTATTCATTTTAGGAACCAGAAAGTAAAATAAAATAAAAATTCAAAAGCACGAAGAATAGGGGAATATTATGAAAAGAAATAAAGATGCAGCTACCCTGAAGGAGCTTCTATGAAATTTGAAGCAATTATTCTGAGAATTTTTAAAAATTATATCCTATCTCACTGGATAAAATGGAAATCACAAGACCCCACTGATAAAGAGAGAAGTGAAAGAAGGAAGAAGGAAAGAGGAAGGAAAGGAGGTAGTCTCTTCCTTACAAGGAAATAACAGCTAAGAAATGTAGATAGAAGAACTGATAGATTGGAAGATCATCATTTTTCAACTATCATAGTTGCAAAATTATTTCATCCCATTATTTCAGAAAAGAGGCATAGGTACATGCTCGCATTACCCAAATACTAGTATACTGAAAGTAGTATGTTTACACATTCTCAAGATATCTCACCACAACATATTTAACAAAGAGTAGCTTCAGAGTAGATTGCACTACCTTTATCAGGTAATAAAAGATGATTTCGCAAGTAATCAGAAGAAGAGACATTGTCAAGAATCTGATCGATTACAATATTAATGTCAAATAAAACTGTAATACAAATCTAATCTGAAGAAACATCCCACTGACACTTTAATAACATGAGATGCTCTTGTTGTCTCTAGTTTTTTATTCCCCTTCTTTCAGTTTCTGTTACACAGCTATTGATTTTTTTCTCTTATCCCTCTTTTTATGCTTTCTGCTAATATACTCTCCTAAGTCCAACTTCTCCTCTCCTGTGTTTTTATCATTCATTTTCATGACTTTTATTTCCTCCTCTGATTCTCTAGCTCACAGATTAACACCAGCATGGCTAAACTTCTACTGGGAAACTTCTCTTAGATGTCTAATAGATGGCCAAGGTTCAGGTTCATTTTCTCTTCCAGGCTGCATGTCCTCCACTTTTCTTATTTCAGTGAATGGTGTCTTTCTGCCAGCTGCCTAAGTATGAAACTCCATCCTCCTTGTCACTGCCACTCCCTCATAACTGCAAACAATCACCATGTCTTTTCTGTTTTCTTTCATACCTCTTGAACTACTCTGTCGGATTCTTTCAAACACCTCATACTTACTCTCCCTGCTTACAGTTTTGCATTTTTCGGGTCCATTTCTCATTCTGTAGCCACAGTGCCAATCCTAAAAGGCAAATTCAACAATCAAATCTTTCAGGTACTTTTCTTAGAAAGCAAAGTTAAAACTAATAATTGATATTTATAAGGCTTAACTGACACTCCCCCACGTTGACCCCAAGCTCTATGTTCCAGCCTATCCCCTGGAGTCTCTGAGATTTGTACCTGCCAGTCCTTATCACTTATTGCTTATTCCAAGACCAACTTTCTCTTTAACACCAAATATCTTTCTCTTATTCCTTCAAAGTAAATCATGTTTCTCTTCTATTTGTACTGACAGCATTTATTTTATTTTATTTTGTTTTTTTGTTGTGCTCATTGATCTATTTTTTTTTTCACTAACTGTCTTTTTAAGGGTTTTCTAATTCTTCTGACTGTATCAGGAATAAAGCTTCTATTCAGTATGAATTTGACTTGGACCCTTAATAATATCTGTATTTCTTTTTTATTTGAGGCGTGTTCAGGAACAAGCTGTCCACAGGGTGAGTGGTCGTCACAGGTCTAAGGTGTGTGCTTGTACAGAGCTACCCCCTAGATTGAGGGCAGATCACTAAGGCAGAAGGCACTCTCTCCACATCAATGTCCAGATGCTATCCAGCATAATGTTTTACAAACAATTTGGAAAAAAATCTTCTTCTTGTCTATATGAATGACTTTTATGCATCTTTAGAGTCAGAGAATTCCCTAAACTCTATAATAAAAATGGAAAACTTTCTTATTCTGAGCAAACAGAAAGCACACATGCGATGATTCAACATTTAAGTTTCCATAAAATGCTGCCTTCTCCAAGGGGCTACTCAGGCCTTCCTGATAACACTTTCTCTGATCTTGTACAGCACTTGGACTCAATAGCATCTTAGCATGTAGACGGTAATCGTAGCCTGTTTCGCACTGTTCTGTATGTGTTCCCTATATCCTTCACTAAGAGTGTTCTCCTATGTCACTCTTGTGTTTGTAATCCTGAAAAACTCCAACTAACTTTTAGATACCAATTTAAAAAGTCATCTTCCCTCTGTGCTTGTCTCTGATTTGTCCCTCATTCCAAATGGTTCCAAGTACCTCTCACCTAGGTCTATATTCTATAACAATAATTAACAAATAGTAATAGTTGCATTTGTTTTTATTTTCCGCCTGATTGTAAGCTCACCAAAGGCAAGAATTTCAAATTCATTCTTGTACTCACTGGTTACCAGCAATTTCCTGACATATAGATGGCATTTAAAAGCATGTATTAAATTAAATAGAACTAAAATGTTATTTACGTGTATCCAATTGTAACTTACCCTTATTTTGCTTATCAATTGTATATTTACTTATAGCAACTTTATTGAGTCATTATTAGTATTTCATGAAATTCATCCTTTTAAAGTGGTCATTTTAGTGGGTTTTAGTATATTTACAGATGTCTACAATCACTAACACTATCTAATTTTAGCGCAATTTCAACACACCAAAAATAGGTCCTGTACCCTTTAGAAGCTATCCTTTATTGCTCCTCCCTTTAGCCCCTTAAAACCAATAATCTACTTTGTATCTCTATATATTTGCATATTCTGAACTTTTTATACAACTGGCATCATACAATATGTGAGATTTTTCCTCTAGCCTCTTTCACTAAGCATAATGTAGGATTCATCCATGATGTGCCATGTATTAGGACTTTATTCCTTTACATGGCCAAATAATATCTCATTTCATGGATACACATTCACCAATTGATATACATTTGGGTTGTTTCTACTTTTTGACTGTTGTTAATGATGCCTCTATGAACATTTGTGTAAACGTTTATGTTGATAACATGTTTTAATTTCTCCTTTGGGTCATATGGTAACTCCATGTTTAATATTTTGAGGGAATGCCAAACTATGTTCTAAAGAGATCATGTCACTGCACTTAAGCCTGGGCAACAGAGTGAGATTCTGTCCCAAAACAACAACAACAACAGCAACAACAACAAGCTATGGGTGCTTCTTTCAGGCCTGACCACAGAAATTACAAAGTCTTCCCTCTCAGGTCTCAGAAGACCAAGCTTGCCTCCCCACACCGGACATGGGGCTTAAGTTCATTGTATCTCTGAAGGGATTTGCACTCACGGAAACTTCCCGTTTCCCTCCCCCAACTTCAGATTCTATAACATTCCTGGCTCCCTTAACAGAGAGATGACTCCCAAATCTGTGCTGGTCTACCTGACCCTTATTTTGTGTACCATTCCTTAACGGGATAAAGGGCCAGGGAGTTGGCATTTGCTCCATTTTCACTATATCCATAACTGATTAACAGTGTAACTCTTCCATTTTTGGCTTGTTTTAATTAGTTACTTAGACACCTGGCAGCTCAGCTTCTGTTCTCCAGGCTCAGCTGATCTCCTAACAATAGACACACCAGTGAATGTCTTATTTTGGTTTTGACTTGCATTTCAAAATAATAATTAAGAATGTTGATTATAGTTTTATGTGCTTATTGGACATTGTAATAATTAAGGATGTTGATTATATTTTCATGGGCTTATTAAATATTTATTTATTTGGAGAAGTATATTCAAATCATTTGGCGATTTTGTTATTTGGGTTTTAGCTAGGTTTCTGGTTTTACTATTGATTTCTAAGGGTTATTTATATATTCCAAATATAATTCCCTTATGAGATATGTGATTTTCAAATGTTGTGTTTTTTGATTCTAAGGATTAACTTTTCATTTCTTTTTTTTTTTTTTTTTGAGACAGAGTCTCGCTCTGTCACCCAAGCTGGAGAGCGGTGGCCTGATCTCGGCTCACTGCAAGCGCCACCTCCCAGGTTCAGGCCGTTCTCCTGCCTCAGCCTCCCGAGTAGCTGGGACTACAGGCGCCCACCACCGCGCCCGACTAATTTTTTGTATTTTTAGTACAGACAGGATTTCACCATGTTAGCTAGGATGGTCTCGATCTCCTGACCTCGTGATCCGCCTGCCTCAGTCTCCCAAAGTGCTGGGATTACAGGCGTGAGCCACCGTGCCCGGCCCCAACTTTTCACTTCTTTAATGGTATTGAAACATAAACAACTTTAAATTTTAATTTTGTTAAAGTCCAACTTGTCGGTTTTTTTTTTTTTTTCCCACTCTGGCCATTTATGCTTTTGGTGTCATATCTAAGAAATAAGCATTTAATCTAAGGTTATGAAGATTTACTTGTATGTTTTCTTCCAAGAGTTTTATGTTTAGTGCTTCAGAGTTTCATGTCTATGATCCACTTTGAGTTAATTGTTTTTTGTTTGATATGAGTTAGAGGATTGTTCCATTGCATGCTAATATCAGTCATGCCAGCACCATTTGTTGAAAGACTATTTTCCTCCACCAAAATGCTCAGGTACACTGGTCAAAAATTGATTGATCATAAATGTAAGAGTTCATTACTGAATTCACAATCTGTTCCATTGATCTACATGTCTATCCTCATGCCAGTAGCAAACTTTCTCCATTATTTTAGCATTGTGCTGTTTTGAAATCAGGAAGGGCAAATCCTCCATATATTGTTTTTAATCAATGTTGATTATCTGCTCTGGGTCCCCTGCATTTCCATGTGAAGTTTAGAATCACTTTGTCAGGTTCTGCTAAAAAAAAAAGCAGGTGAGACTTTGATAGGGATTGCATTGAATCTGTAGATCAATTTGGGGGATGTTGCCATCTTAACAATATTAAGTCTTCCAATCCATGAATGTGAAATGCCTTTACATTTTTATTGTCACCATTAATTTCTTTCAATAATGTATAGTTCTTAGTGTACAAGTTTTGCATTTATCTTAAGAAATGTGTTTGTAAATATTTTATTATAAATAAAATTGGGTTCTTAGTTTATTTTTCATGTTCTTCATTGCTAGTGCATAGAAATATAATTTTCATCTATTGATCTTGTATTCTGTATACATGCTGAACACATTTATTGATTCAAATTATTTTTCTGTATTTCTTAAGTTTGTGTATAAGATCATGTTATCTTTGAATAGACATAGTTTTATTTCTTTACAATCTGGATGCTTTTTTTTTAATTGTCTAATTGCCCTGGCCTGAACCTCTAGTATAATATTGAATAGAAATGACAAAAATATGCATCCTTATCTTATTCCTAATTATTGGAAAAAATTCAGTTATTTTTCTAAATTATTATTATTTTACCATGAGATTTTCAAGTATGTTTTATATCAGGTTGAGAAAATTCCCTTCTATCTCATTGTAGTCCAGTGTTTCAATAATGAAAATGTATTAAATTTTGTTAAATGCAATGTCAGTGTGGATTGAGAAGATCATGTGGTTTTAATCCTTTATTAGAGTATATTATATAAATTGATGTTTCAGACATTAAACAAACCTTTTACTATGGTGATAAATTCCACTTGGTTGTAGTGTATAATTTTTTATATGTTGTTGGATTTAGTTTGCTATTAGTTTCTTGAGTATTTTTGTATCTATATTTGTATTAGGTTATTTTTGCATTGCTATAAAGAAATATCTGAGGCTGAGTAATTCATAAATAAAAGAGGTTTAATTGACTCATGGTTCCGCAGGTTGTACAAAATACATGACACCAGCAACCGCTTCTGGCGAAGGCCTCAGGAAGGTTACAATCACAGCAAGAGATGAAGTGGAAGCCGATGTATCACATGGCAACAAAGAGAGCAAGGGGAAGGGAGGTGCCATACTCTTTTAAACCACCAGATCTCACATGAACTCAGAGTGAGAACTCACTCATTATTGTGAGGAGGGCACCAAACCATTAATGAGTAGTCTGTCTCCATGTCCCAAACAATTCCCACCAGGCTACCTCCATCACCATGAGATTTGGAGAGGAAACACATTCAAACCATATCATCCTTCCCCTGGCCTCCCAAATCTTACATCTTTTTCACATTACAAAATATAATCATCTATTCTCAATAGTCCCCAAATTCAGTCTCATCTGAGATTCAAGTTAACTTTCTTCCACCTATGACTCCGTAAAATTAGAAACAAGTTATTTATTCCTAAAACATAATGGTAGTATAGGCATCGAGTAAACATTACCACTTCAAAAGGAAAAACTGACCATAAGAAAGGGGCAATAAGCCCCATGCAGTATGAAATCCAGCAGAGCAGTCATTAAATCTTAAAGTTCCAAAATAATCTCCTTTGACTCCATGTTCCACATCTAGGGCACACTGCTGAGAGGGTGCCCAAGGCCTCGGGCAGCTTCACCTCTCTGGTTTTGCAGGGAGAAGCCATCCCCAGTGGCTACTTTCATGTGTTGGAGTCAAGAGCCTGCAGCTTTTCCAGGTGCAGGGTGCAAGCTGCCAGTGGATCTACCATTCTAGGGTCTGAAGAGCAGTGGTCTCTTCCTACATATCCAATTCCCCAATGGGGATTCTGTGTGGGGGTTCCAACCCCACATTTTCCATTGTTATTTCCCTAGTAGAAGTTCTCCGTGAGGGCTCTGCTCCTGTGGCAGGCTTCTGCCTGCACACCTGGACTTTCTCATGCATCCTCTGAAGTCTAGGTAGATGTCACCAAGCCTCCTTCACTCTTGCATTATGTGCGCCTGCAGGCTTAACACCACATGTAGGCCTTTAAGTCTTGAACCCTCTGTAATGGCAGCCCAAGCTGTACCTGGGGCCCTTTGAACTGCAGCTGGAACTGGAACATCCTGTATACAGGGAGCAGTGTCTTGAAGCTGAGCCAAGAAGTGATGTCCCAGACTTGGCTCCCGAAACAGTATTTCCTTTTAGGCCTCTGGGACTGTCATGGGAGGGGAGGAGCTGTTTCCAACATCTCTGAAAATGTCTTTCGGGCTTGTTTTTTCCTCATTGTCTTGGGTATCAGCACATGGCTCCCTTTTAGCTGTGTTAATGTCTTTAGCAAATGATTGCTCCATAACCTGCTTGAATACTTTCTCTGTCGTATGGCCAGGCTGCAAATTTCAAAAACTTTTATGTTCTACTTCCCGTTTAAACATAAATTCCCATTTTAAGTCATTCCTTTGCTCTTATATCTGATCATAAGTTGTTAGTAGCAGCCAGGCCACAACTTCAACACTTTGCTAGTTAGAACTTTCTTCCACCAGATAACCTAATTTATCACTCTGAAGTTCAAACTTTCATAGAGGCCTATGACATAAACATAACACAGCAAAGTTATCTGCTAGGGCGTAACGTAGGTGACCTTTACTCCAGTTCAAAAACTTTTTCACTTTCATTTGAGACCTCATCAGCCTGACCTTCACTGTTTATATTTCTATCAATATTTTTATCACAATCATTTAATCAGTTTCTAAGAAGTTCCAAACTTTCTCTCATCTCCCTGTCTTCTTCTGAGCACTCCAAACTCTTCTAATCTCTGCCCATTACCCAATTCCAAAGATGCTTTCACATTTTTGTGTATCTTTGTAGCAATGCTAATGCTTCACTCCTTGGTATCTTTTTTTTTTTTTTTTTTTTTTTTCCTTTTTTTTGGGATGGAGATGGAGTCTTTCTCTGTCACCAGGCTGGAGTGCAGTGGCACAATCACAGTTCACTGCAACATCTGCCTTCTGGATTCCCCTGCCTCAGTCTCCTGAATAGCTAGGACTACAGGCATGTGACACTATGCCTAGCTAATTTTTTTTGTATTTTAGTAGACACAGGGTTTCACCATGTTGGCAAGGATGTTCTTAAATCTCCTGACCTTGTGATACTCCCTCCTCAGCCTCCCAAAGTGCTGGGATTACAAGCATGAGCCACCGTGCCTGGCTGGTACCATTTTTTGTATTAGTCTATTTGCATTACTATAAAGAAATATCTGACACTAGGTAATTTAGAAATATAAGAGATTTAATTGGCTCATAGTTCTGCAAGCTGTACACAAAACATGGCACCAGCAACTGCTTCTGGTGAGGGCCTTAAGAAGGTCAAAATGATGTGAGAAGGTGAAGGGAAAGCCGGTGTATCCTGTGGTGAGAGCAGGAGCAAGAGAGAGAGGGGGTAGGTACTATACTTTTTAAAACAACCAGATCTCACATGAACTCAGAGAAAGAACTCACTGATTACCACAAGGAGGGCACCATAGCATTCTTGAGGGATTTGCCCCTATGACCCAAACACTTCCCACCAGGCCCCACCTCTAACACTAGGGGTCACACCTCAACATGAAATTTGGAGGGGAAACCATATCAATGTGTATAAAGAATATCATTCTGTAGTTTTATTTTCTTACGTGTTTGTCTGTTTGTTTCCTTTATAACACGCCAATACTGAACTCATAGGATGAATTGGAAAGTGTTTCCCCTTTTTCTATTTTTTATAAGAATTTGCTAGATTGATGTTAAATCATCTTGAAATATTTGATAAGATTCATTGGTGAAGCCATCTGGGCCTGAGATTCCTTTGTGGGTAGTTATTTTTTAATTACTAATTCAGTTTCTCAAGTATATCAAGGTTGTTTATTTTTTCTTAAGTAAGTTTCATTAGTTTGCATTTTTAAGTCCATTTCATCTAGAATAGGTAATGTTTTAGCAGACAATTCTTCATAGTATTCTCTTATGATCTTTATTTCTGTAAGGTTGCAAGTGATTTTTCCTTATTCATTCCTGATTTTTATAGTTTCAGTCTTTTGTCTTTTTTTCTGGTTAGTCTAGCTAAAGGTTTGCTAATTTGGTTGTTCTTTTTCATAGAACCAACTTTTGGTCTTGTCAGCTTTTCTTTATTTTCTATTTTATTTATTTCTGCTCTAATTTTAATTGTATCCTTTTTGAGGCTTGTTTTGAATTTAGTTTCCTCTCTTTTCTAATTTCTTAAGATGAATGACAAGGTTATTGATTTGAGATTTCTTCTTTTCTATTTTTCAGTACCATTTACAATGATAATTTTCCTCTACAAACTGCTTTAGCTGCATCCCATAGAAGTTTCTTATGTTTTCATTTTTATTCATCTCAAATTTTTTTCTTATTTTTTCTTGTGGCTTCTTTTCTATTTATGTGAATGTTGTTTAATTTATACATATTTGTGAATTTCCCAAGTTTTTTCTGCTATTGACTCCTAATTTTATTCTATTGACTAGTGATATCAGAGAACATTCTTTCTAATATTTCAATCCTTTTAAATTCAGTTGAACTTATTTTAATAACTAATATATGGCTTATGCTAAAGAATGCTTCATGTGCACTTGATAAGAACGCATATTTTGGTATTCTTGGGTGAGGTGTTCCATAAAAAGATGTCTGTTACTTCTAGCTGGTTAATAGTGTTGTTTAAATCATATCTAGCTGTTCTATCCACATTAAAAGTATTTATTAGCATTTCCAACTATTGTTGCTGAATTGTCTGTTTCTCCCTTGAATTCTTTAGCTTTTTTTGATTAATATATTTCGCTGCTCATTGTTACCTGCATATATATTTATAACTATTATGTCTTTCTAGATGTACAGGTCATTTTATAATTTCAAAATGTCCTATTTTGTCATTAGTAACAAGATCTGTCTTAATGCATATTTTATCTGCTATTAATATAACCCCTCTAGTTGTTTTTTAGTTACTGTTTATATGATATATTTTACATTGTTTAAATTGTTCCTAAATCAAACAGGAAAAGTCATAGATATGCAAAACTAGTTACAATATGTACTTAGATAACTATCTTTACTTGTGCTCTTTATTTATTCCTTTGGATTTGACATATTATACAGTATCCTGTGTAGTATCCTGAGTTACTATATAGTGTCACGTTACACATGCATAAGAACATATTCCAAACGTTCATTTACCATGTGATGTTTTCAAAGGTTTGTTTTTATAGCCTTCACAAGTCATATGCTTAGAAGCTGATTCCTGGCATTGGAACGTCGTTCATTTGGCAATTGGTATGTATCAGGAATTCCTGAATACAATCTCCAGCTCCCTCTCCACAGACACAGCAGAAATTCTATTATCCAGAAGCCACAGGCCCTGTATATCAAAATTGTCTCTTTAATCATCATCCAATCATGACATACAAACACATGTGTGAATACACATTCTCTACTTAAAATATGGAAGTCTTTATTAAGTTAAAGCTTCACATTGAAATCTATTTGTCTGCCTGATCCCAGTCTGCAACTTGTCTCCCTTGCCAGAAGTTTGCACTTCTTCCAAAAATGGTCTCCTATCTTCTAACGTCTTGTGAACCTCCACCGAACATTCAGAAAACTCCAACTTGTACACACAGTAGAGTTCTCACCTCATAATTATTGTCCTCCGTACACTAGTACATTCCTAGAGATCACAGTTATCTGAAGATTTTACAGGGAGCTTTCTAGTGAAAAATCAGAGCCAGGTCATCACTCGTTAGTAACTAGTTTCAGACTTGGAAAGCTTATGACTGTCCTGACATATGATGCAAGGTTAAATAACGATTTTTATATTTATACACACAATTCTGAGCTATTAGGAAGAATTTTTCTTATTTGTTTTGTTTGTTTTTTGAGACAGAGTCTCTCTCTGTCGCCCAGGCTGGAGTGCGGTGGCACAGCAAGCTCCACCTCCCGGGTTCACGCCATTCTCCTGCCTCAGCCTCCCGAGTAGCTGGGACTACAGGTACCCACCACCACGCCTGGCTAATTTTTTGTATTTTTGGTAGAGACGGGGTTTCACCGTGTTAGACAAGTTGATCTCGATCTCCTGACCTTGTGATCCGCCCGCCTCGGACTCCCAAAATGCTGGGATTACAGGCGTGAGCCATGCGCCCAGCTTTTCTTATTTGTTAAATCTTATCTTACCGAGTTTCCTTCAGATGCTAATGATAAGAAAATCAATCTTAGGAAATTTGTTGAAAAAATAAATAAAAGATATTTTCTGTTTTTGTTTTATTTGGTGCTATTAGTTTTCTTTTTCTCTACTATTTTGTCTCTTTGCCTAGATTTTTACTTTTCTAGATAGTGCTTTCTCATTCCAATGTTAAGTAAACTATTTGTACAAAGATTTAAGTATACACTATTTTAAGCTGTTTTTCCTTTTTATTTCTTTATATTTATTATATTATTAATACTGTCACTATAATGATCATGATTATTATGAAAATTATTATTGTTTTAGAGAGTGAACTACAAAGAAATAATTTTCTCCAAACAAATATGATGAAAGCGGATCCTTGAGGAGATGCTTCTAGAGACTTATGGAGCCACTCAAATCACAGTTACAAGATTTTCACCAGATTTATTTTGCATGGGTCATGCCCTATTCCAGGAAACATTGCTGCTAAATTTATTAAGCTTTGGCAAATAGCTAAAAACCGTTTTGGCAAATAGTTTATCCAAACCTCTCAGTAAAGAATGTTCCAGACACAGGGCTCAGAGCAAACTCATCTATAAGCCTCTCATATTTCCCTGCAGCAACTTTTTGGAGGGCTGTGACAAGAATCTTTTAATAGAAGGAAGTCCACAGTATACCTTTAAAAAACCTTTTTTGCTCTCTGCCTCTTCCTGCTCGTCTTTGATCTTCTTTGCTTCTCATGTTTCCACAAATTTTCCCTCTTTCAACCTATGAAAACAGTAATGAATACTTATGAGAGAGAACTTAGACTAGCTTAGGCTACCTTAGGACTTCATTTTCAGAAAATTAGTTAAGAGGACATAAGTCTGGGGAGCTCTTGGGTGACAGCTGGGTTGGATTTGTGTAAGGAATTCCGGAATCATGATCAGAGAATAGAGTCTTTTATCCCTGAATATCAATCTCCAAGGAATAAGGAGGAAAACCCGTGTAGTGATTTGGCCTAGTTAGTTAATCTTTCTGCTTCTCTAGTTATTCACCAATAAGTCAAAAGGCTATGATGCTTAGATCACAGCTAATGGGGTAAGATGTTATCTTTTTAAGGTAAATGAAAATATCTGCTATTTGAGAAATAATAAAAATTCAAGCAGATGTATAGAAGATACACATGTGCAATGAATAACAATGAAATTAAAATTGTAGTCTGTGAGTTCAATTTGTTATACATTAAATTATTTTAGAAATTTGGAGATTTGCAATTATAATAATCACACCATGCTTGTTATATTTTATAACAATAACTCACATTTATTGAACATTTAATTTTTGACAGACACTGTTCTAAACTGTATATAAAATACTCTATATAAAAACAATAAAACTATATATATATAGTTTATTTATATATATATAAAAGCACTCAATTCTTTGGGTTAAATATTATTATTTTTACTACATAAAGCTGAGGAAACACAAATTCTTTTTTTAACTAATGTGTTCAATGTCACATGTTTAGGAATCCAAGGAACTAGAATTCAAAATGATGTAATGTTATATCCAGTTTTAAGGGTACCCAGAATTTGTTTTATTTCGGTATGGTAAGTAAGATGTACAGATACAGAAATGATTGTCATAAATGATCACATATACTTCTATTCCCTAGAAACAAGAGGCATGGCACATCATGAATGAGGGCCACAGAGGTAAGGACCAGAGTCAGTCAGGGGTCAGATGAACAAAGGGAAAATATGGCAAGAGGCCTTATTGTGATTTCTGCAGGAAAGAACAGGAAAGACAGGGTAAACTGGCTTTAAATTGGCTAGTTTGAATAATTTCTGCAGGCTCAAGGACATAAGGGATATACCTTGTTGTCTGGTAGGCGACCCTGGAGTGATTAAGGAAAGCTCTTCATGGACCAGGTGTGAGAGCTCTACAGAGCAGATAGTGGAGTATGGGTTCTGGATTGGTCAATTCACATTTGAAAACATACTCATTGGTAGTTCTTTGCTATCACAAAGAACTAGCTATCCCTAAGAAGAACAGTTGCCCTAGGGTCAGCAAGGACCCAGATATCAAAGCACTGAAATACAGAAAATAAAACAAATGATCAACGCTTTTCTCCTGTCCCACATCCACTGTGCTGTAAACTTGTCTTATCAAAACCCACTGTCTTTGTCTTATCCATCAGGGTTTCCTTGGCCTTTGGAATAAATATTTTCACTTCAGTGGAAAACTTTTATTGAATCATTTATGTCTATCTAACTGTGACTTTACCTAGAGAAAAGCTTAAATATATAGAATATATAAAGGATAAACCAAAATAACATACAAAAACAAGCTACATACAAATATTTACAAGTGTATATGTATTATACATAAGTTTGTATAACCCTTATTTTGATTGCATGAAAAAATGGAAAGATCATAGGAGACAGGACAACTGTATCACTCCATGTCAGCTAATGACATATGAAATTCAACTAAAATAATAAGTCTCATTTGTAATGCCAAATAAAACTTTGATCCCTCAGTAAGAAATGGTCACAGTTAGTCAAAAGATTGGAATATTAGCCTTTATCAGTGGTTTTCCAAAGAATTACCAAAGAATATTTTGCTTAAATTATCTACTCGGTAATTTATTGTAGAAAACATACAAAAGCAAAAGTATTCTTACATGCTTTGGAAAACTAAGGATAAACTTGGCCTGCCACCTCTACTTAGTTTGGCTGCTCCTGGGACACATGGGATAAAATAGTCTGGAGAAGAAGATTATGGGGAAGGACAATCCCTGAAAAACACAGTTGTAAATCCTTAGAATAGTTCTCTAATATCTCACTCTACGCCATACTCCATGATCCTCTTAATCTCAATTTCACGGTGTCAGTAGTTTCCAGTCAGTATAAAACACTAGGAAGGCATGTTAGAGATTAAGGTAGAGTTTGAAAAGCTCTGGGGATTATAGAGATTAGTGGTTTTAATCAGTGTTGGCCCTAACTTTATCTTATTTTTGTCTTATGAGGGCAGCCTAACTTCCCAGTTTATAACTTGGTGCCCTAGATCTTGCACAAAGGTAAAACTTATCATAACTAACCCCTTTGTCTATGATACCTAGAGAAATGTCCTACCTATTTTAATCTCCCTTGGTATTTATAAAGATGGGTAATGTGGTGGTTATATTAATACTTAAAATGATAGATATAACTAAAATGTGTAATATAAATGTATCAACTGTCAACATCACATGGTGGTAATGTACAGCATACTAAGATAGTTATTACCCACACTTAAGTTGCTCTGGAAGAGTCTCATTTGGGCATGACTTAGTGGGTTTGTATTACTACTGCCAATTAACATTCAATAAATTCATATATATTTATGAAACCAAATCTGTAGGCTTTCTTTCAGTATCTTACCATGACAACAATGATATTCATGTCAGAGTTTTAACTATACAATGAAATGTCTATGCAAATTTCTCCACACATAGATTAAGTAAAAATATAACGAGCTGTATGAGACACAGAATTTCAATTGTTAACTACGAATCATTCCTTGCCAAAAAAATTAGAAAAATATTAAGCAAAACTGAACACGGTCCAATAGATTTTCTTCTTCTATTATTCTGGTTGGCTGTCAATGGCTGATGGTCCCTGGAGTTTCTATGTTGATCTGGACTGGAATGATCACTTAGTAAAACAATTGTAGAGAATTGTCAGTAAGTTCTGTTTACAATTCCCAGGTTCATTCTTTACTTACTGCATTGCCAAATTCTATTTTCCTAGTTTTACCAACCACACTCAGTTGTGAAAGGTTTGAGTTTGAAGTTTGTCCCTCCTTAATATTTCAATGGAAAAATTTTACAAATTACTTGTTTTGTAGGAAGAGGTCTCTTCTCTGTGTCTGCTCCTAAAAACAAAAAAATATATATCAGGAACTTCCTCTGCATTGCTGAATAGCTCTGGTACTCTTCTCTGGCATGTTTTGGTTCTCTCTGTAATAATCTGTCTAGATAGATCGATCAATAGATTGAAAGATAGGTCAATAACTTCTGTTTTTTAATCTGTCTTTTTATTTGTCCCTTCTCTTTTTTTTTTTTTTTTTTTTTTTTGAGACGGAGTCTTGCTCTGTCGCCCAGGCTGGAGTGCAGTGGCGCGATCCTGGCTCACTGCAAGCTCCGCCTCCCAGGTTTACGCCATTCTCCTGCCTCAGCCTCCCGAGTAGCTGGGACTACAGGCGCCCGCCACTGCGCCCGGCTCATTTTTTGTATTTTTAGTAGAGACGGGGTTTCACCGTGGTCTCGATCTCCTGACCTTGTGATCCGCCCGCCTTGGCCTCCCAAAGTGCTGGGATTACAGGCGTGAGCCACCGCGCCCGGCCTATTTGTCCCTTCTCACCCCTCCCTACCTGTACTCTATGGGTTATATTACTTAATTTTATAACAAATTATAAAAATTCCTTGCATTTTGGAGGATGAGAATTTTGTCTTTGCTTTTTTCTCCCAGGTTGAGAAAGACATCCCATCTAACGAAAATCATTGAATTACATCACGTGTTCTTTTTATTACTCTTAATTTCCTTCTGCCTATTACAACCTGTTTTTGTTTACGTTTTCTGTGCACATTAACACATAGGCCACATTTTCCCTTTCATTTTCTTCCACTGATATTAACAGTAGCTCTCTGGAATTTTCTCTCTTGAAAGGGAATACAATTAAATTTTAGAGAAGTTGTCAATTTTCCAAAGCATCTTATCTTGCCTGCTATTAACTTCATCAAACTTTAGCACTGATTTGACACACTCAAATGTTTATACTGTATATGGATTTTGGCGGTCGACTCGATACCATACACCATGTCCAGTAGTATTTCAAGCAGGAAAAAACATAACTCAGATAATCATGAGAAGAAGGAAATATATATGGCAGGCACGGAATGAAAAGGAAAAAGGAATGTCCTCAAAATAAAGGGGATGGAGGAGGTAGATACGGTGAACAGAGGAGAGGGCTGGATTTTTCCATCTTGGTGGACTGCAGAGTTGAAACTTTTGAAGCTGAGACCAGCTCTGAGGGAGAACGTATGACTAAAGATAATTTTTTATTCCTACTGGACAGTGACAGAGCTCTGAAATCAGCAGTGAGGTCATGAGGTCCACCTGATTTGAGATAGCTTTGTATATATGGTTGTTGGAAGAAAGAAAATTTTGTTGAGGGAACACTTGGGGACTTGGGAAGATAATAATTCAATTGATATCATAGAAGAATTATCAGGACCTGAATTACAGATTTTGTTATAGACATGAAAAAGACAGAATTGATATTTTTTTGTTCGTTTGTTTCAAGGCCACACTATAAAAAGCATAGGAAGGGAAATGAACCCATTTGAAGAAGCTGATTGAGTCTCCTGTGCGATCATGCTTAGTTGGCCAGTGATCTGCCCTTTTCATTGCAGCTTTTAATGACGTCACTTCAGTTTATCAGGGAGCACTACACTTTATGTTTGCGTGGTCATTTAAGTGCCTCTTCCCTAAACACAGAGTGTTTTATACCCTTAGCTACCAAAGGGGTTGCTGCCTGGCAGCATTCCTTTCTCATAAGTCATTTAAAATGTCCTATGTATCATTTTATGACAACTTTACAAGGTTTTTCAAGGTAACCATAGTTATCCCCTGAAGATATAACTAATGATTTTACTTCCTAATCCTCAAATTTCTGTGGATTTGCATCATAATAAAACCCATAAAACTCATAAGATTCATAATGAAAGTAACCCTGGTGTTCTAGAGGGAAAAAAATCCAAATATCAAGATATAGTTGGTGGGGCATTACAACATAGGTGTATTACATTTCCTCAGATATTCTTGCAGGATGCCAGTTGCATAGAATCCATAAAATCATGATTTATCATTAGGGGGCAAAGTGAAAATATATGATCAGGAAGCAGTGACTTGCTCCTGGGAGGTCAGTAGTGGGTCAAATTTTAGTCATTGTGTCTGTAATGCAAGTAGAATAACCATGGGACATGAATTCCAATAGGTTCCATTTAGTTCTCCAATTGCGAATCAGTTTTCTCAAGAAAAACTCTATGTGACAAATACAAAACAGCAATTATTGTTTACTAAGCTCTGTGCTGGACAAAATGAGGGAAGCAAAAGCAGTTTAAGTTGGAAATATAATTTTAGTTGGATTATTTAGTGTTCAATCATGGGAAGTAGAGAACAAAGAAATAAAACATATTATGCCATGTTAACTTGAATATGATTGCCAGGAAAGCTACATGTGATGAACAAAGTAAACATGAATTCTGGTTGCAGATGAGCTAATTTCTAAAACTATCTTTGACATAACACTTTCTTTATAATTTCTCACCTATTAAAAATAAATCAAAAAATTAGGGGTATGTGTACAAAGAAGACTAAAATGATCCTTTTCCAGCTCCATTATTTCACTTCTTTACCCTTCATACTTAAAATTATTAATTGAATAATACAGATATATAAACACTTATCACTTGCTTAACACTGCCCTCCCCATAAACATGGTTCAGAACTCTATCATGGAGTGGCTTAGTTGCTGACTTTAAAGAATAGGCTATATCAAATCTCCCCAGTTTATTAAGAAAAAAAAAAAGAGCAGTTAATATGACATCATGTACTTGATCCAAGTATAGGAAGTTGATTTTAACCTCTTTAAAATATGTCCGCACAATTTGATGGCAATGATAATAAGAATGTATGCGTTTGAATTTCCTTCTTTTCCCCATAGTATAACAGCATCCGATGGCTTCAGATCATTTTCTTGAGAACAGAGGCCAGTGAAGGAAATCTGCTGACTAACTTAAAAGTAACAGATATGTCATTTAATGGTCTATACTGAAGAGTTTGGATGGATTGCCAAGAAGAGTCAGAGACTTTGCAACAGTGCTTTGACAATTTAAGATAGTTACGTAAAACAGCTAAAATCGGATATGTTCTGGCAGATTTGAAAGAGGACAACAGCTGTCCTGGTATGAGTGCATTTTTGTTACCATATGAAGTAAAATCATTTGTACATTGTTTCTAAAGCAATCAGGGGTTACTCATGTCTCTAAGATTACCTAACAGCTTCTCTATCAATACAGAGAGGAAGGCACTAAAGAAGCACAATAAGCCGAGTTTTGAGATACCTTTCCAATCTCAAATTCCAAACAGGGTATTTTTTCTTAATCATAGCATAAGTGCTGAAGGTAGGGCCACCATTATTCACAAATAAGGAATCCCCCCAATAATACCTAATCTGAGAAATATTGAGAAATCTAAAGAGACATTTCTAAAATCTTTAGTCACAATGGCTAAAAGTCTGTCTTTAGAGAGTAATTATTTTGAATGACTGATTTATCATTAGAAACACTAATTAGATTTTACATTCCTAGAGGGTTATAACCTACATTTTATCAGCAATGAACATTTTAGTGATGCTGGAGTAAGTTAAAGAAGACACATTCATCATATGTATTTTTTGCTCTGATAGCAAGCTTACCACGAGGCCCTGAACAGAATCAGAGGATAAAGTCACCTCAATCATAGAAATTATGTGAGTAAAAGGAAGGACAGAGATTGCAAAGTACTGTTTGTGGTTCTACCTGCTTTGGAGTACCACAATTAAAAGTCATATGTCCTCTTGCCCCTACATATATTCTTTCCATTAAGGAGCATGGTGTAGAGCTTAGCTATCTATATAAAACAGTGTTTACTTTAAAAGGCTGGGTTTTGATATGGCAAAGATAGTTAATATCTCTTGCAGATGGCATTAATGTGGCTCAGAGAAGGTGGCATGCATACCCATTGTAAAGCTGTTTCTGCATATTGAACACTATGTGATATACTCCTCATTCCACAGAAATTTTATTTCAATATCTTTCCCATTATACAGATTATGAGTAAATGTGAAAAAGGAGAATATTGGTTGCGGTAAAAATCGAAGATCACCTAAGTAAAATCAGAATTAATAACAGTGGTAACAAATGTATTGCAAAAGAAAACGGAGTTTAGACATCTTGCCAAAAATTCAACAAAAATATTCTACTTGTGTTATTGTATTCTGGTGCATTTAGTTTTATAATATTCTAGTGGAGGGGAACATGGGGAATACTGATATATTCTGCTCAAGTCAAAAGTACTCTTTGCTGACCTCAAATTATTTGAATTTACTAGTAAGTCAGCAATTTGCTAAGTCTGTTGGCTTGTTGGTTATGATAATATATCATTCCGCATCTGACTACTGAAAAGTGAGGTATGGATGAATGGCCTGGTGCAGTTTGGAATTTGGTACCACATAGTGAGGCTGTGTCACCTAAATTAGACCTTCTTTTGGCCATGGTCTTTGAGAAATTATCTGAGCTACTAAAGGCATTAAAAGACTGACAATTTTAATTTTATATTATGAATTGTTTAAATATAGTTATGTGTATGCCATCATTTTGCTCTTATTTTAAAGTAACTGTGTATATACACAGATTATCACTATTTAGCTACTTAGCCTGGAATTACTCAGTACAATATTACTTCATTATACATACAAATTAGAGAACCAATCATAATACTGTCTCAATTTTTTGTTATATCAATTTAGTGGATACATTCAATGTGTCCAGGAATCTCTCTCTCATCTTTTATACTTTTTAGGTGTAGACATAATTTTTGAATGTGAATTCCAGATAAAGCAGAAATTTGCCTTGTGAGATTGGAAACTTCCTTAGAGCAGATGAAGAAAGGAAACAAGCATCATTTGATTTTAGTCCAGAATCATACTGAATCATACTAGAACTGCTCTACAGGGAGGCTGAGCCAAGTTGGACATGCTGAAAAGAAAAACACCTTGTTCAGAATCCTTGGACTTCTTGTTTGGGTGAAGCCTGTTGGGAGTAGGTAGATGTAACTGAAAAAGAGAGATTAAGCCGTGCTTTTCCCCTGAGCTCTTTTGCCAGGGAGAAAGAATTAGACCAGTATCTTTGGGAATGTAGTTATCTGTTGGTCATGGGCCAACAGAAGAATGTTGCTGTAGAGAGACCTATATTTTTAAATTATCTCCAGGAAAGCTAAAAAAAGCAGGTAGACATGAGTTCATGCTTTGGCTATTGCTTTACACTAACAAATGCCATCTTCTCATTTTATGTGTGTATGTATGTATGTTTTCTGCCTGCACCAGCAACTCTTTTTTAGGCCTCCAAACATTCTGAGTTTTTTGTTTTGTTTTGTTTTGTTTTGTTTCCCAAGCCATCACCATCATTCTTTTTTTTTTTGAAATAAATATTATATTTTACCATTATTTCAATACTAGTTCTCAAGGTGTTACAATTTCGTTGTCATTAGCCAAGTTAAGATATGGTAACTAGCCATGGTTCAGGAAGCTAGATGAGTCATATCAGGAGCATACCTCAACATACTAAAATAATGAGTGACACCGGGTCATCTGTCTCCAAGGGGAATAATAAAGCAACAGTCAGAGAAAACATGATTGGTAGCCCTGATGCTGAGCTCAGAGGTTTAGTATTTATTAAAACATAAATAACTTTTCACAACTTGCTTATTTTCAATCTAGCAACTATTAGTAATTAAAATTATTTTTAATCATTTTATTTTCAATTTATAAAAGAACTGGGAATATTGAGTAGGTATTCTTTCTCTTTCCATTACCTCACGTACCTCCAGAAGTGACTCACACAGAGTTAACTGAACTCAAATCCAGTGCATATCATATTCCAAGGTTGCCTGTTTAAACAGAGTAATTTGGATTTTTCTTCGTAGGTAGTGAGCCACTGCCACACTTCTTTATCAGCATATGTCCCAAAACTCAGATGGGAAGAAAGAAAAACATAAATTGTTTTATATTATTGATTCTTTACTAGCACAAGAAATTTTCCACCCTCTCTTTCAGAATACAAGACTGATATATAGAAATCAATTTCATTTTAATATCAATTAATTATTAAAAGTTAAATAACCAAAAGTATACTTAAAATTAAATTTAACAAAAATATACTGCATAATGATAACTACAGAACTGACCTGTACAATGACAACTATAAGACATTGACAAAAGAAATAAAAAACTTAAATTAATAGAGATATACCATTTTCATGGATCATTAGCATTTTTAAAATTGTTCTCAACTTATTCATAGATTCAGTGCAATCTTTAGAATTTTTATGAAAATGAAAATGGTCTAGAATAACTAAAACTATACTAAAAAAAATTTTGGAGATTTTGCCTTAGTCATAGAATTGCTACAAACAAGAGTAAATCAGATAATGAATGTATTACTGGAGTAAGAATGAATATATAGATCAATGCAACAGAGTAGGATCCCAAAATAGATCCATCCCTATATGGTTATTTGATTTTCAATAAAGGTGCCCAAGTAATTTAATTGGGTAAACCATCTTTATGACAAATGGTACTGGAATGGCTGGATATCCACATAAAAATTAAGGAATCTCAATACCTAGAATAAATAAAAGTTAATTCAAAAGCGATCATAGATATAAATGTAAAAACTAATGTCAAGTTTTTAGAAGAAAAGGTAGAAGAAAATTTTTGCATCCTTAGGAAAGTAAACATTTCTTACATACAGCCCAGAAAAAATAACGATAAAAGAAAAAATACGCCAGGTGCGGTGGCTCACGCCTTTAATCCCAGCGTTTTGGGAGGCTGAGGCAGGCAGATCACAAGGTCAGGAGATCAAGGCAATCCTGGCTAACACGGTGAAATCCCGTCTCTACTAAAAATATAAAAAATTAGCTGGGGGTGGCCCCACTACTTGGGAGACTGAGGCAGGAGAATGGCGTGAAACCAGGAGGTGGAGCTTACAATGAACCAAGATCCCGCCACTGCACTCCAGCCTGGGCAATAGAGCAAGACTCTGTGTCAAAGAAAAAAAAAGGAAAGAAAGAAAAAATTACATAATAAATTGACCTTTAGTAAAACTGAAAATTCTACTCCATAAAAACCACATTAAGAAGATGAAAAGGCAAAGCAGAGACTGGAAGACAATACATACACGATACACACATGGACAAACATCATTTATATATACTTATATAAATGTACAAATGTATATATTTAAATGTACATTTATTTATTTATATATAAATGAATAAATATAAATGTATATAAATTTTTTGAAAAAATATACTCTATATAAATTACAACATAGAAATATGAATCATATAAATTACAAAGAAAAATTTTTGTTATACATAACAAAATATATATAAACATGCATTTATAAAATACATTATTATATATTATATGTACTATATATATTTATATAATGCATATATTTATTATATAAAGATGTATTTATATAATACATGTATTTATTACATAAAAATGTGTCTATATAATACATTAAACATGCATTTTTGTACAACAGAGTAGTTACACTAAGTGGAGGAGAAATGAAAATATAAGACAAAGACTTGCACATGGTTGTCTAGAGCAGCTTTATTCATAATATCAAAAAACAATCCTAACAATGCCTACCAACAAATGAATGAATAAACAAATTGTGATACAGCATGCAATGAAATACTACTCAGAAATTAAAAAGTAAGAATAACAAACTGGACAGACATAACCACATGATCAATCTAAAAACTGAAGAAAGAATCTAGACAGAAACGAGCATATGCATGTCATTCCATTAATGTGAAACACTAAAAAAGACAAATTTAATCTGCAAGGATAGACAGCAGAGCAGCAGTAGCGGGACCAGCAGCGGATAGTGACTAACTGGGAAGAGACATTAAAGAACATTTTGTGTGATGAAAAATGTTTGCTATCTTAAATGTGGGGGTAATTAAATAGGTAAAATCTGTTGAACAATATGATAAAAATTATTAGACTCTGTATAAATTATAACCTAATAAAGTAAATTGAAAAATAAACTCTTTGTAGAAACTAAACAGAGGACTTTCAAAGCTGGTATGAACATAAATTTACTGTAGTCAGGAAAGCAATTGTAAAGCAAAAAATAATGGAGATAAGAAGCAGCTGATAGTACAACACATAATATATTTCACAGTCATAGTAATTATAAGAGTTTGGAACAATGTATAAAGGGACAGAATAGAGAGATAGGCCTTTCATTAGTGTTTTTATAATTAATTAAATGGGCACATAAATCTTAAAAATAACATGGTATAGACCAGAGTTCAGAATTAGGTTTTGAATTGCCTTAGTTTGTTCAGGGTAAAGCAAATTCAGAAATGTGTCCAGTACCTCAAAAAGCTTCTGTAACCAAAGCATATATTCAGGGTAGATCTATGCTCCCTGAAAAAAAAAATCCATATAAATCAGGGATTATTTGCAGAAACACTTCAAGTGATAGTCAAGTGGTATTTTTTAAATTTTATCTGTACAATGTGCTAAAACTAAGTTGATGTAATTTTTAATTTTTGTCCTCTCTATTTAAATAGTTTTCTTAGTCTGAAAATATAGTATAATAATACATATTTCATGAAACAAGTATAAGTCAGACACTGTGTCCAGAATTGGTTCCTTCTGGTGGGTTCTTGTTCTGGCTGACTTCAAGAATGAAGCGCACCCTCACAGTGAGTGTTACAGTTCTTAAAGATGGTGTGTCCGGAGTTCGTTCCTTCAGATGTGTCCGGAGATTCTTCCTTCCAGTGGGTTTGTTGTCTCGCTTGACTCGAGGAGTGAAGCTGCAGAACTTCGCAGTGAGTGTTACAGCTCTTAAAGGTGGTGTGTCTGGAGTTGTTTGTTCCTCCCGATGGGTTCGTGGTCTCACTCACTTCAGGAGTGAACCTGCAGACCTTTGCAGTGAGTGTTACAGCTCATAAAGCTAGTGCGGACCCAAAGAGTGAGCAGCAGCAAGATTTATTGTGAAGAGCAAAAAAACCAAAGCTTCCACAGCATGGAAGGGGACCCCAGCAGGTTGCCCCTGCTGGTTTGGGTGGCCAGCTTTCATTCCCTTATTTGGCCCCGCCCACATCCTGCTGATTGGTCCATTTTACAGAGTGCTGATTGGTCCATTTTTACAGCGTGCTGATAGGTGCGTTTACAAACCTTTAGCTAGACACAGAGCGCTGATTGGTGCGTTTTTACAGAGTGTTTATTGGTGCGTTTACAAACCGTTAGCTAGACAGAAAAGTTGTCCAAGTCCCCATCCAACCCAGAAGCCAAGACAGCTTCACCTCTCAATACCACATCTTTCCTTTATGAAGGCTCAGTTGCCTTTTTGGAAGTAGATACATAACTCGTTAACACTGACAAATAGTACATGCCATTTGAAGAGATCAGAAACATTTTGAACTATGCAAACTTTAAGGAGAACTTACATAATAAAGTTGTTGGATAAGGGAGGATTGGGGAGAGGTTGATAACTAAAAATTACTGGGCTTCCAAGGGAAAGAAACTAAATTCCAGGTGTTAATATTTCTTCTTCAAAACCAGAATGCAGCCTTACAGTCCTGGCCTTTGTAACTCAAGAAAGTCATGGTGAAGGAAACTGCAGGTGATAGACAAAGAAAGAGATCCTTGACTCCACAGGTTTAATCAGACCTCTATGGTCTTCATGCTGGTATTGCCTCTGGTCTGTGGATGTACCAGGCATACCCCAGTCCTGGGATCTTTGCACTTATTGATTCATCTACCTGTAAAGCTCCCTTTCTAGGTATTCACACATATTGCTTTCTCACTTTCTTTATGCCTTCACTCAAATATCCACCTTTCCTCATCATCATATCGAAAACTACAACCTGCCCACCACCACTATCCTTCTTCTGCCACAAACACAAAATTCTTTTTACTCATCTATGCTTTATTTTCTCTTTAGCACTTTATAAGGTCTGGTGTGATTTGATATATAGAATAGATAGATGGTAGATAGATAGATAGATAAATACATAAATGAATGTGTGTGTATGTTTGTGTGTATATATACATACACATTTAATTCAATTTATTGTCTGTTTCCCCATCAGAATAGCCTCAAAAAGGCAGAGATTTTTGCATGTTTTGTCACTACTCTGTCCCTAGCACCTATAATGATGCATGGCACATAATGGTATCTAATAAGCATTTATTGAATGACTGACAATCAACTAAATGAATTAGTGATTGACTGAAGACTGAATACTAGGGGTGGGAATTGAGGCTGAAAATTGTTGCATGGGATGAAAATAAAATACAATTGACAATCACAAATTGCTCTACCCAGAGAAACCTCACCTAACATTTTTTAAGTGATAAATTTGAGGTTAATAAAAAGTTTATATTACACACCAGAATAAGGTCTACCTGAATGTTTTTAATAAAGTTTTAGGCAAATGAAGGATGACAATGTATAATGGGCTTTAATAGAAATTGGTATTTTCCACAAATAAAGCTAATCTCTAAATTGTCATTGTGATAGATATTCCTGCAACTCAAAAACAACATCTGATGCTGCTGATGGAAGCTGACTCTCAGGGTAAATGGAGCATGATGCCCTAGTGTGACAAATCCAATGAATCTATTTATTCTACAAAATTCATTGAATACTTTTAATAAATAGCATACCTAGTCACTGACTGATGACTTTTGTGCTGTTTGCGATGAAGTTTCTGCTAGTCTGCAATTGTACAAAGCTCCACAAATATGTATCAAAAGAAGACATTCCTATGGCCAACACTTATATAAAAAAGGTCAACATCACTATTCATCTGGGAAATGCCACTGTAAGAAATCACTTCACATTTGTTAAATTACTATTACTAAAAAGACAAAAGATATGTGTTGATGAGGATATGAAGAAAGGAAAATCCTTGAACACTCTTGGTGAAAATGCGATTTGGCATAGACATGAAACACACGATGAATGTTCCTTAAAAAATTAAAAACATGATCCAGCAATCTTACTTTTGGTTATATGGCCAAATGGAATGAAATCAGTGTTTCAGTCTCAAATAAGTATCTACATTCCATGTTCATTGAAGCATTATTCACAATAGTCAAGATATGGAATCAACCAAAGTTTGACAAACGAATGGATTTAAGAGTGTAATACACACATACACGCAACATACAATGTATGTGTGATACACACCTACACACAACAATACAATGTTATTCATCCAACAAAGAGAAGGAAACTGTCATTTGAGACAACATGAATGAAACTGGAAGACATTATGTTGAGTGAAATAAGCCAGGCACAGAAAGATGAATATTGCATGATCTCACTTATATATGGAATTTGAAAACGTTGAACTTATAAAAGCGGACAATAGAATGGTGGTTACCAGAGGGTTGGGAGTGGGCTGGGGAAAAAGGGAGATGTTGGTCAAAAAATACAAAGTTTCAGCTGTGCAAGATGAGTAAGTGCCAGAGATATAGTGTACAGTTTAGTGACTTATTTAACAATATTGTAGTGTAAGCTTGAAATTAGGTAAGAGAGTAGATCTTAAATGTTCTCATCACACACACACACACAACAAATTATCTGAGATAACAAACATGCTAATTTACTTGATTGTGGTAATCATTTCACCAAAACATTACATTGTACATATTAAATATAATACTACTTTTATTTGTCAATTACATTTCAATAAAGCTGAAAATAAAACCCAAACACACAAAAATACAAAGCTCAAACATAAAATAAGAGTTTCCAATAGCAGTGGTCTAGCTTTAAGTAGTATCCTATATGTGATTTATTGTTGTATAGACCTTGTCAAGTAAAAAAATTTAAAAAAAAGCAAAATGAAAGACAGAAAGACAGATAAAAGAGACAAAAAACACAAGTAGGTCATCCCTCCTTCAATGTATGTTGCCAAATGTCTGAAATATGCGGAAATAGCCTATGAAATGATTTTTACTTTTTAAAGATTCAGTGATGATGGGAAACACCTATATTTTGGCATAAGATTATACCCCACCCACACTCCAAATGATAATCATTCCGTGAAAAAAAGTCCCTAGCACAGAGTATTCAATTCATCTGTGTTTATTTTCACACATAATCCACCCCCACATTCCATCTATTTAAGTATCTCTCACACATGATGCATAAATTAGCCATCATGCTAGAAACTAAGAAACAAAGACGAATGATACATAGTTTTATTCAGTCAAACTGTCTAGATTTCATATAATATAGGAAAAATGCAAGCTATCTAAATAGACCTGTGGGAGAATTTATTTGTAAGGATATATTTCAAATACAGCACAAAAGGCATATGAAAAAAGGAACTTTTTCTCTTCCGTTACCACAATATATCCTCATGCCATGAAAGAGATACTGACTTTCATTACCTAAAACAATATACAGATTTTGAAAAAAATTACCTCACATAGTTATATAAAAGAATATAGATAGTAGATTCACAACAAAAACATTTTGACATATCCACATTGAACCTTCTACTTAGGAAAGTAACATACTAGATTCTCTCCCTCCCTTTCTAGATAAAGAAGCTGTGTGTACCATTGGTGTGTACCATTGTTGTTTACTACATGTGTATGGGCCCTCAATAATGTAAAAATTAACTTCTTATTATACAAACTGTATGCAGTTGACATCATTCTGCATAAATTCAACTTTTTCTCAATGTTATGTTTTTGTAGTTTATCTATTGTGGTATGTGTAACGCTAGTTCATTTATATGTATCTCTATCAGGTATTCCATGGCAAGAATGTATCACTGTTTACTTATCCCTTCTGTCTATAGATGTTTAGGTTTCAGTTTTTCTCCATGCTTTAATAATAATTCATATGTGCTTTTCCTGGAGTCATGAAGTAGGGTTTTTCTGGAGTGTATGCTCGTAAGTGGAATTGCTTAGTCTTAGAGAATGATATCTTTAAATGCACTATAAACTAACGTGCTGCCCTGTAAGTTGCAACAATTTATATCACAATCAATATCCTGAAAAATTTCCCATTGCTCTATGTCAGTGTTTCTCACAGAGGGTGATACGCCGTTCTGAGGGACACAGGAACATTTCTAGGGAAGTTTTAAGTTGCCATAATAATTGGAAAGCTTGGAAAGCACTACAAACACGAAGCTGGTGGATGTCAGGAATGTGAGATGACCAACAATACATGTGACAGTCCCCCCCATAAGAATTGTTCTGTTCCTCAGAGGTCTTTTGAAAGTATAACTGGACACCTATGAAGATTGCTTTTTAAAAAGAGATCCTGTGAGTAATTCTCAAGGCTATGATGTCAATTACCTTTCATACATATCCAAATCAGTTTTGCTTAGTTTTAACTTATGCTGAATTTCCAGTGATTGGAAACACTTTGACACTTGTAGAGATACACATTGTGTGTGTGTGTGTGTGTGTGTGTGTGTGTGTGTGTGTGTGGCACGAGATACAGATCTGTAAAAAAAAAAAAAAAATTGGCCACTACTTGGAAAAAGTACATCACTAATGACAGAAATGCCCATAGCCATTAAATCCTCTACTAAAAATGCCAGGATTTGTACTCATTGCTGCCCCTTTCATCGTGATATAGAGACAAATGCCTGACATTATGTTGTCATGTCCAAGCACTGATGTATTAAACTATATAATCACATTATAAACTACTTTTCTTTATTTCTCCTTGCATATTTTAATTATGATGCTATATATTATGATACTATCATGTTATATTGTTGGATTTTTTAATGTATGTGTATATGGAGGTAATATTAGATATGAATTTTATATTAGGCTTCCAAAGCGAACAACATGTCCAACACATAGTATTAGCAGACATTTCAAATTTTGCCAATCAGATGCTGATGAAATATTTTGTTTATATTTTCATTTCCCTGGTGACATTTAGGTTGAACATCTTTTCATATCTTTGGTTAACTGTTTTCCTTGTGTGTGTTGTGTGTTCATAACCTTTAAGTTGATTGTCTTTTCCTTACAGATTTGGTAAATTCTTAATATATGCCAGAGAATAACCATTTGTCATTTAGATGCATCATAATTTTTTTTTGTCATTTGTTGTCCTTTAACTTTGTTTATTTTGCCTTTTGTGTAGAGAAGTTTAAACTTTATTTTGTTCTAATTTAGTGTGTTTAAGTTATTTTCAAACATTTGTACAAAATGAGTCTCATCTAGCTAAATTCTCTTTTTCAGGAATTTATGTTGAAATATATTTGATAAAAATATATACTATAGAATAGTGTGCATATATACATTTTTTTATGTGTTTTTGCAATTTTGAATTAAATGTTAATTTTGAGCGGAAAGTTTTGTGTGTGTGCTTCTTATTTCTTGTTCTTTTCTTCACTTCATCCTCCTTTTCTTACCTGTCATTGATTCATGAATATCAGGTTTGCCCACCCTCCTCACTGGACCTTGATCCTTACAGTTGTGGCTCAGATATCTTTCTTGTTAAACTATCAGGGATTTTGCATTCCCTTTTATCCAGTCAGCTGTGATTTGCTGAATTTTCTGTTCACATATCTTTGACCTTGTCTATGAGCTTCCCTGGATTCTTAAGTTTCTGACTTTTTTAAGCCAGTTGCAAAGTATTCTGACCACTGTCCTCTGGCTTTAAACAGGTGATTCATTACTGAATATCATTGCTGTTGTCTGTTCATAATCTTGGAGACCAGCAGGACTGACACCATCACTGCGCTCATAGTTTTGTGCATCTATTATATTTCTGGTCCATGAAAGTACATAATCTGGTTTTTTGAGCCTGCATGAAGGGCTTTTGTTATTGCCATTGCAATATTTACTCTTTTATATGTTCTTTTATCATTGCTATGTATTTGAAGCATGGGCTTTGCCTCTAGTGGCAAACTTACTACATAATCTTTAATGGAATTTGAAAATGTATTTTGAGAAAAAAAGAGGTGGACTGTGGATTTATTAAGTGTCACATGTTAAAATATATATCTCTTCCACCTATGAAGGTGGAAGCCTATGATGAGAAGGAAGATATATCCTGGGCTTATGAACAAGCATAACTCTACTGCTTTCCTAAGGCAAGACTGTAATTTCTTAATAACAACCCAAGGTTTCAAGTTAATGGAGCTGCCACAGAGGCAGGGAGTATAACTGAGACCCCCTAAGTGTGTATGTGTTCTTGTTTTACCTATTAATTTTCATTTGTGAGTCTAGGTTGAAAGTGATAATTGTTTAATTGTGCATATTGGCTTTTTCATTTTTTAAATTTAACGTTTTGCAATGTTTTTAATCTAAAAGAATACCTCACGCTGTGATAATCAACATGATAAAATGTAAAAATAAATAAATAGCCCACATTTAAACGATTTCTCTTATCTACCAACAAGTCCTATCTGTTGAATGTAAACTTAATTGCAATATATTTCCTTAATGGTCTCCTTTAATTGGATAATCTGATATGGTATCTTCGAAAAGTTGAAATTCCATAACAAAGCATTAGCAGTTAATTCTTTCAAAGAAGCTTGTAATTAAGTGAACACATAGAAATATTTTTTCAACATGTAGCTATTAAATGAAACTGAATACACTTTGCTTTGAGTTGAATTTCTTTTTGCAATGTTATGAAAGTTTATGCAGAGAGAACGTGGTTTGTGAAAACTAGAGCTATTTACACAAAATACCACAAGAAATAAGGAAATATACCTAAAATTTCAGCCTCCTCAATTTTCTTTGGCCAGGTGGAGCTTGGAAATTGCAAACACATTATACATAGGAATGTATCAGCTTAACCACAATGTCAGTTCAACCTAGTACTCTATTCACATAGGTCAATAAGCACTTTCAATAAAAATGAAGAAATTAGCAAAACAATGTTTGGTTTCACTCTGAAGCAGAATTATATGGCATCATTTTTTTTGTTCCTTCATCTTCTTGTATTATAAGATATTCTAAAGGTAAAATAATCTAGCTGACCTCTAGAAATTACTAGAGGTCATTAACAAAATAATAATTTCTGCATAAAACATCTTTTGTTGTTAAGTAACAGGCATAGTTGAAATTACATTTTTTCTCAACACACTCTCAATCCCTCGTCTGGAGGAGCTACCATCCAAATGTATTTATAAGCCACGCATGATGTGCTATTTGCTTTAGTCTCATTCTGTATTTAACCATCCTGCAACACTCTTTTTTCACTCTACATTAAAAATCTTCAGTATAAATATATATCTACACAGATAGAATGATTTTATTCATTTGTCAACATGTGAAAATTATAAATCCTTCTCCTAATGGATGCTTCCAAGTTTTTGATATTACAAAGAGTTTTAATTTTGCAAAATTATGGCAACTGAAAGTACTTCACCAAGAGTGTGTGATAAGTCCCAATTCTCATATTCTCTGTAACACTTCACTCAGTCATGCTTCTAAAGGTCAATGACTAAATTTATGCCCAAATTCAAGGCTAAACCAATTAGTGATTAATAAAGCATTTTTAAAAAATCTTCATTTATTTTCTTTTTAATTCACTACATATGACTGCCTTTACTTTGTGTAAAATGCCAGTTCAAATTTCATATTCATTACTTTATGTATATGATTATGATATATTTGTATAATATTCATTATAAAATCATTAAAATAACTGATTATGCATTTAGGTTGTGTAGGTGGTTCTGTTTTACTAGATTTCTCCTCTTAAAATATATTTTTTCATTATGAAATTTTGATTTTTCTGCATTCCTCCTAAAAAAAATTTCTGACTTCTTTTTGTGAAACAGCTCCAAATTCTAAATAAGAAATTTGTTTCTTTTAAAGTCATCCTGATGAGTGAAAATGCTGCTTATCAACATTTAGCAACTTTGTTTAATGTTGGCTTCTTTTTCCTTTTTTTTTTTTTTTTCGTGGTAGCCACCTGGTGATTTGCACATGTGGTGCAGATCATACATTCCTCACTAAATTGATAAATCCTAAGTCTCTTTGAGGTCTTAAGAAAATATGCCACATTTGACAGAATCTGTCATCTTTTGAGATCTTGGTAAAATATGTTAAATACACTCTGTTTTTATACATAGGTGGACATGAGATGTTAAGCAATCAACTCTCTGCTGTCACTTCCCTGAAACAGTCTAACTGAAGCTCTTATCCAAATCCCTTTAAGAGTAATATAAAGATGCAAAGATTTCCCACTGTAGTAAGAATAACATTTTTGAGGCTACATGGATGTCAAATTTTCCCACAGAAAAGCTTTCCTCCTCCTTTCCTCAGCCTTTAATTTCTCAAATTATTTTTTTCCTTCTCTCTAGATGAAGGAGAAAAAGAAGGAAATTATCCTACAAAAACTGTGTTTCCCTAAAAAATCATTACTTATCATCCTGTTCTATCATTTATTTATATCAAACCCATAGTCTTAAAACTTGTAAAAATTCCCCAAACCCAATTAAACTGCCACAAAATTCTTTCTATATTTCCAATTTTATTATTACAATTATCAGAAAATGTAGACAAAGAAACAAGAGAAAATGTGGTTTCTCCTTTACGAGTGAGTGACTCTGTCCTTTATAAGTTGCTAATGGCAGATTCATAATTTTATAACTGACAATATTAAAGGTTTAAAGATATTAAAGCCATATAAATGAAAAATAACTGCAGTGGTAGCATCAACTGTTTGATCAGCTTCATAATAACTGGTTCAGAATAAAAAAGAAAAGCAGACAGTAGATATTTGCTTGTAGTGAATTTAATTAATGGATTTAATCTTTCCACCAGAAATATCTCCAGTTAATATTATTTCAAAACAGCTTGTCAATGAATAAAAACAACTATGGGAAAAAAGTCAAATCTCTGTCTAGGCCAAGTTTACTGATGAGTTCCATCAAAATACATGTTCACTGAGGTTGGTCTAGAGTAACCAGTGTTCCAAGGTTGGAAGAAATAACCAGGCCCTAGTGAGAAATGATGATTCAGTACCATGGATAGCAGAACACTTGTTTCTCCAAATGTTAACCCATATTCCTCCAAATTTTAGTTCTAGATCATTGAACACATTTCTATCAAGCAGTCATTGTCTGAGGCTGTGATTTCTGGTCCAATAAGTTCTACTCAGACTAGCCGTATTGGTTACACTTTTTAAACTATATTTTTAAAATATATATACTATATATGAATTATATATTATAAATACACAAATATATGTTTTAAATATATTTCCCCACCAATCTATTGTGTATGAATACTTTTATTAAAACTAATATATGAAAACACAATGAGCTTAAAGTAGATACTAAATTTATGAAAATAAAATGAAATTAAAGCAGGTATTAAAAAAATACAAGCCTGAATGTGTCTTTTATTATTACATGAAAACAAACATAATGCAGTTTGACAAATTACTATAAAATTTTAAATGCTAACCCTCCATGGATACACTTACCCTGGGACATATGATGCCCTAAAAAATGTTCCCCCAACTCCATGCAAATTCATACACTGAAACTTCATTCCCAACATGATGGTATTTTGAGAAAAGACTTTTGGAAGATGATTAGGACACGAATAGGCAGACCCCATGAAGGAGATTAGTGCCCTTATAAAAGAAGTCCCAGAGAGCTATCTTTCCCCTTCGACTATGTGAGGACACAGCAAAATCGTGGCCATCTACGAACCAGGAAGTGAGGCCACATCAGACACTGAATCTTATAGTACCTTGATCTTGGAATTTCTAGCCTCTGGAACAGTGATGAATAATTGTGTGTTGTTTATAAGTCAGTAAAAAACAAAAGAAACAAAGGCTTTCATGTACTCCTTCATTCTACAAATGTTTACTGAGAGCTAAATTGTGCTGTCAGTAACCAACAAGACAGGAGCTCCTGTCCACAAATAGCTTTTGTTCTAAAAGTGGAACAGAGACTTGGTGTGATTTAAAACTAAAAGTTTTACAAACCCTATTTTTTAAATTATACTTTATGTTCTAGGGTACATGTGCACAACGTGCAGGTTTGATACACATGTATAAATGTGCCATGTTGATGTGTTGCACCCATTAACTCATCATTTACATTAGGTATTTATCCTAATGCTATCCCTCCCCCCTCCCCCCACCTCACAACAGGCCCCGGTGTGTGATGTTCCCCTTCCTGTGTCCCGGTGTTCTCATTGCTCAATTCCCACCTATGAGTGAGAACATGCGGTGTTTGATTTCCTGTTCTTGCGATAGTTTGCTACAAAGCCTGTTTTTTAAAGGAGAGTAATTCTAGGCTGGGTGCGGTAACTCACGCCTGTAATTCCATTACATTGGAAGACTGAGGCGAGAGGATTCTTTGAGGCTAGTAGTTTGAAACCTGCTTAGTCAACATAGCAAGACGCTGTCTCTAGAATATAAAAATTAAAAATCAGCTGAGCACTGTGGCAACCACCTGTAGTCCTAGCTACTTGAGAGGCTGAGGCGGGAGGATTACCTGAGACCAGGAGCTTAAGGTTACAGTGAGCTCAGCCGGAGTGATAGAGCAAGAGAGCCTATCTCTCAAAATAAATTTTTAAAAAGAATAATTTTTAGATCAAAAGTGATACTACTTGACAGATTAAAACACCTCTAGACACATTGTCATGTTATTTTCAGATTACATTTTGGCAACACTTTAGCCTAGTAATGGCCAAAGTTCCTGAACAAGCAGCATCAGCCCTACATGGAAGCTAATTAGAAATTCAAATTATGGAGGCACACCCCAAACCTACAATATCAGACATTCTGATTCTGATGCCAGCTGAAGTTTGAGGCACAATTAGTATGCTCCAGAGTTATCTGTAGGGCTTACTGCATCACAGATCCCTGGATCCCATTCCCAGAGTTTTGGATTCAGTAGGTCTGAAGTGGAGTCTAATAATTTGCATTTTAAAAAAGGTTCCAGCTGTTGCTCATGCTGGTGACCTGGAGACCTCACTTGAAGAACCATTGGCCTACTGCATATTCATTTTGGATAAACATTACATGAAAAGTATGTGGGAAATTCTAAAATCACCAATGTTTGGACCTTACCCCTGAATGACTCAAGCATTATCTGAAGGTATGGCACAGAAGTTACATTTAAAGGTGAATTCCATGTTATTCTGATGTATATCCAGAGTCAAGGTGGCGTACTAAGAGAAAATCAACTACAACAGCTCTTTGTGCTGTTAGCACACAAGTAAAATGCTATTCTCATGAAAAAACCATCAAGAATTTGAAACAAAACTCAATTTAAATTGTTTCTATATATTGCTCCCCCCACAAAGCAATAGTAAAGTGAAAAAAAAAAAAAAACAACGAAACATATTATCTAGCCTTACCTAGCTCAAAATAATATATTAAAATCCTATGTATTCTGCAGAATTGAACTTAATAAGCAACTCTCAACTATATTGAAATTTTGTCCAACTGGGACACTCATATAAATACAACTCTTAACAGTTTTCATGGTTTTTTGGAAGATATGAATATCAATCATAACATAAACCTTAATCACAGTCTTACATCTTGAACTATAGTGGAATGGAAATGCAAAAGTATTCACTTTATTTGTTTTGAAATAAATGATAAACCTTGCTTAGTACTGTAACTGTTACTTCCATGAGCCAAGATGAAGTTTGTAACCCATTTCTGGAGTGAAAAGCAAGTGGCAATTTACCTAGAAGTGCTAATTCTTGCTGTGTCTGGGAGGTTATGGGCCTCTGTTATCAGTGTTTCATTCTGCAGGGAGCCAGTGGGCTTTGGGGGTCTCTTTGTTAATGTTCTTTAGTACTTTTCCATTAGAATAAGCACCAGGTCTTTAAGTTGCTCTGTTCCCCCAGACTAGTCTCCTGTGGCTTTAAAGCTCTCCAAATGCCACAAGTTCTCAACACCCCACCTCCCAACTCTCCTGCAGAATTTATAAGTGACAAGAAGCCGGAAAAATACAGATGGCATAATTATATATTTTGCAGTTGATTAATCACCACAAAACATTAATCACATTTTGTATAACAATACATAATCAAATTCTTTATAGTAGAAATTAAGTTTCTTTCTGATAGGGAATGGATTCCTTTAGGATATTGACAGAGTTTTTCAGCATCTGTTTGGCTCCCATTCCACATCTGCATTTGATTTTCATCTGCTTTAGGGCTTAGTAAAATGTGGCTTAAAGGTTGTTTTACGACTATAAATGTATGTGTTAATAGAGAATTTGTTGAGAAGAAAATATTTGCACAAGTTAGACACTATAAATATTTTTTTCCAGGCCATAACATGTTTCTTTAAAAACTATAAAATTTTGTTTTTTCTAAGAAATAAACCTACTGATATCAATGATAAATTACGTATTTTAATAATGATTGAAATAAATACTTAATATTGTAATTAGCCTTATATTGTTATAAAAGACAATAACCTCTCTTTAACATATACATATCTATATATAATGTTTTACAGTAGAAGTACCTAATTTCTTGATTACCATAAAATAATTATATAGATTATATGTGTAAATTCATATGTACATACAATTCATATTTATGATCATTTAAAAATAACTATGTGTATTAAAACTTATACAAGTTTTCCACTGCCACACACTTTTTTACTATGAGTAGTATATAAAACAAAATTATCATACTTCTTAGTTATGCCAGTCACTCAAAAATTGTTATGTACAGCCTTTTACAGGCATAGTTTTTTATTTTGTTTCTGGAAGAAATTAGGGAACAAAGATACACATCTTCTGTTTCAAGTTTTTAGTAATACTCTAATAGGAAGAACATAAGTATATGAACCAAGAAATTTTCTACAACAACATATAAATAATAATATGAAAATTTAACATATACTTGCTATGTGTGTGTGTATATGAGTGTGTATATGTGCTATATGTATTATACCATGAGTATAATTACACAGCTGGCCTGTGGAAATCAAAGAGAAATTTACATGATCACATAACTCTGGCATCAAACTGATACTCACAGACGGCATAGATACATATATGCAAATATAAATTATCTCTAAGATACTATTGAAATAAATTTTATGAAGATTGTAAATGTAGATTAAAATATTCAGAAGAGAGAGAGGATGAATCATGTCAGCGTAATATGGTGACTGACGACAAAGGAAGTGTGCTTATGATAACCTGGAAGAAAGGTCAAAGGGCAGGGTAGAGCAGGGCAGAAGATGAGGTGCCTGAAAAGAAAGTGAGAAGGGAGACTCCACCTGAATGAATGGCTCATGTTGAAGGATGGCTAAAACGAAAAGTGATTGCACGTTTTGCCAATAAAGAAATGGTGTTTGTATTCAGTTTTAGTTAAAATTACTGAATGCAGTGAGACTTGGTTACTGAGTGTAGCCCCTAAAACTGTGTGTACTCCATGATAATTTTTAGCCTAGAGATTTGAGTCTTATGGCAGTTACATATGGAAGGCTCCTGGAGAATCTGGCACATCCTTTTACCTTGTGGATATATATGGTCCCTTCAGACACCCAGGAGCTTACAGCCTGCAATTCCAAGAAGCTGATGCAGAGACTTTTTCATAGCGCCTCTGCTTGTCTAATGGCATGGACACCAGATTCTACCTTTATTTCATATTCAGCCAATATAGCTCTGGACCCAGAAAGTAAGTGGTGCAGGCTTGATAAGCTTGCCTTTTGAACAAATAACTTGTCGTCTACGTTGAGAACTGAGTGTTACTAGTTTTGTGAGGCACTTTTAATGTTGTGAAAAGGTGTATACAAATAAAATGATTGATGTCCTGTCAATAGAAACTTCAGGAAGAGTATCAAACAGAAGAGTTTCTTTAGAAGTAAGGATGGTGGGAGTAAAGGTGTGAGATTTTACTTTTCTATCTATCATAAACCCTCAAACATCAATCCAACAAGAACAGAACTTGGTATCTGAATAAGTCAGAGCACAATTTCTAGCACTACACACATCCCAGTGAAAAACACAAAAGCTGGATTTATAAAAATGCATTCCTAAGGATTGTATTATAATTTTTCCCATCACTGGAATGATGTTGGCTGGAATGCTTACATGTCTTCAAGCTGTTTTCTTCTTGCCTTCATTTGTCATAGGTTTTTTAACTTTCTTTTTATATGATGAGATTAATATTTCTAAGGACATTTTGTTGTGAAACATTATTAATATGCAATAAACTGTATTATTTAAAATAGATATAATTGAAAAATATAAAAAAGTAAAAGAATATGCCATACAATCATTAGAATATAATTCAGTATGGATCATTTTAAACATGCAGAATTTGCAAGCCTTTCATGGATAAGGTTATAGATGTCTATTGGAAGACACTGGAAAATATTTAGGTAAATGAACTCATAGGCAAGGCTTATAAATAAGAGAATGCAATATTGAAATAGCACAATTTTCCCCCAGATAAACTATAGTCTCAATATAATTCCATTAAAAATCCCAACAGGATTTTTAAAGCCATTAAGTTTTAAACAATTTTATTACCTGATGCTAAAATGTGTATGGAGGAAAAAAGTAGAATAATAAACAATACATTTAAGATATTAAAAATGGCCAAACACTACCAAATATCCAGATTTATTCGGTAGTTACAGTAACATATAAAGAAAAATAAAATGGGAGTAAGACAGTATAGATAAGAAACCCTTTAGAGTTGGAATCAGACCTACATCCCAAATTGCTTAGTGACCAAGTACACTGCCAGGTAGTAAGAGAGAAAACAAAGTCATCAATAAATTTTGCCAGAACAATCACTTATCCATAAAATTTTTAAAAATGGATTTTGGATCTTTACTCCACACTCTTCACAGGAATCATTGAGGTAATTTAAAAATTTAAATGTAAGTATCCAAATTATAAATACAAAATTACAAAAAATTCCTGGCATCTCTTAAAGACCTTGCTGCTATGGCTTCAATGTGTCCCCCAGATTTCATGTATTGGAGGTTCGATTCCAAAATTCATATGTCGATTGGAGGCGGAACCTTTGGGAGGTAATTAGGGTAAGAAAAGGTCACAGGGGTGAGGAGCCTCCCTGATGAGACTTGTGGCTTCATAGGATGAGAAAAAGAGATTTACACTGACACACATGCACATTCGCACCAGCTTACTATGCAATGCCCTCTGCCATGTCATGATGCAGAAAGAAGTTCCTCACAAGATGCCAACACCGTGCTTTTGGACTTCCTAGCTTTCAAACCATGAGCTAAATAAACTTTCTCTCTTTATAAATCACCCAATCAGTACTATTCTGTTATAACAACAGAAAATGTACAAAAACACTTGCATAGAAAATAATCTCTTAAACAAGACTTAATAAATGTAAACCATAAAGGACAAATAAATGTGAACATATTAAAATTAACTTTTCCATTAATCCAAGATGTTATTAAGCAAATAAAAAGAATATACAAACTGAAAGAAGATATTTCATACATATATAACTAACAAAGACTACCTACAAAATATGTAAAGAACTCCTAGAAAAAGATTTTTTAAAATACCTGCATACCTCCCCTTGACAGAGACACTATAAGCAATGATCTGGCATTTTCACAGAATAGGAAAGAAAGATATCAAGTGAATTATATGAAAAGACCCTCAATTTCTCAATAATCAACACAGTGAAATTTAAAGTCTCTATAGTAGAGTATTTCATGCACAATGCACTGCTATAACATATAGAAGTCAGACAAGTATTGGTGCTGTCTGGAAGCAACTGATTTTTACATACTGCTCTTGGAAGTGAATATTGATCACTTTAGCAAATAATTTGGCATTTTCTATTAAAAGAAATGATTCTCACACCTTGAGATCAGTCATGCCTCTCTTACGTATTCTAGAGAAATTCTTACACATGTGCACTTGGAAACATGCATAAAGATATGCATAGCAGCACTGTGGGTACTAACAGTAATCACAAAAACAAATAAATTACCACATTTGTACTTCCATAAAAAGAATGATAAACACATTGTCCTATATGCATCCAATGTAATGCTCTAAAGCAGTGAAAATAAACGAACCAAAGCTAGGGTACAATATAATCTTAGAACATTTGTCTCCATATCTACAACTATGAAAATTAGTATACAGATTTATGTATTTATTCATTTAACATAAATATATTTTTGGTGCATGTATTTCTCTTTCTGTGTAGACTACCTTATTGTATAGATATGAATTTCAAACTAAGACCCCTTCCTGGTGTAAGTCTCAATGTTGCAAAATCAAAGCAGGACAATCCCTGTATGTCTTCTGCATCATCCCTGGCTCCTGGTCACCTTCATTTTAGTTTGTTCTGTGCATTTAGGACCTCACAGAATATATCAGGATATATTTTTTCAAATGTGAACCAGTTATCTTGCTAATGAGCAGCAACTGCATCTTTATAATTTCGATTCATCGTATTTTTATATGTCCAGTGTGACTTCGACTTCTTAGGGCTCAATCTATTTATTTACTAAATCATTCATGTGTGTGAGATTGATGGCTTGGCCCTCCATAATTTGGATCATCTGTGTCCTATTCTGGATGTTTTCTACTTGGCCTTCCTAAAGAGAATATCCAGATTAACGTTCTAAAATTTCAGAAGACAGACGAACACCTCAAAAAATAATGGGAGCATTTGGTAGGGCCTTTATCTGAGGCTTTAGGCTATTCTCTTGGATCAGGCATTATACCTTCATCTATTCATTCGTCTAGTGATGAGAGCTAGAGAATCAAAATCCAAACTCAGCCCATGTTAACAAGAACTCACCACATGGGAATGAAGGATATTTTTTATTGATTTAATCCAAAATTATAATAGCATTTTTAGCAAAGGGAACATTCTTAATTCTAACTGGGGAGTTTAAACGCCATTTGCTACAGCAATCTACTGCAAATGATTTAAATGATTCTGTCTATTACGGTTCCTCAGGAAACAGATTCTGAAGCAGAAATGTGCTTACAGAAGGTTTACTGAGTAGTGTCTTTAAAAATATTATCTTTAGGGGAGTGAGGGAAATAGAACTGGGTTGAAGAAGCTATTGAACTCATGCTGTTTCAAGAGAGCCCTCAGCCAACCTCATAGAGATTTATAGAGCTGAGATGGCTTTTCAGAGGTGTCCTGACTCGAAGTGCAAGACAATCCCTTGTACCCTGGCATTAAATATTCATTAGTTCTGTGCTGATCCTAAAAAGGAAGGCTATCCTTGGAAGATGGATTTCCTTCATCAGAAGGAACTTCCAGAGGAGAGGATGCTCCAGGGAGTTGAGAAAATTAGGGCTGTGGTCCTGAAGGAGGATGTGGGCACACCACAGTATTCATTCACAATACTCTAATAATATTATACGTTTAGAATAATTGCAAGGTCAAAATGCACTACAAGGATAACTTTCTATTAATTTATGGATTTCTATTAATTTATTCAAGTTATTCCATGAAATGTATAATACATCTTATCTTTCCTTTGTAAACAAAATTTTCCTTTGTAAATAAAATTCCCCATACTCAAATCCATCTTCCCTTTGTTTTGTATTATTTCAAAGAAAAACATTTCACTGGAATGAGTTTATGGGAGTGTCTGACGGAGGTGGGAGACAGATTATAAGAAAGAATGGCAGTGGCATGTAATGAAGAAATAAATAACAAATAAATAAAGATGTATTTATTTATTATTTTTATAAAAAGCTTATGTGACAAGCTTTTTAATAAAAATGTATACTTACATAGATTAATAAATTTGCTGCCCATTTTGAAATAACTATTATCTCTCCAAATCCCAGAAACAGAATTACATGAGCTGAATTTCAAGAATAAGCAAATGAACACTCTAAATTCTATTCTTGACTTAGCTAACTCTTACACATCATTCAGGGCTCAGCTAAATATCAATTCTTTATTCACTGTTTCTTAACCCAACATCAGAGGGGTCTCTTCCTGTCACCTCTACATCCTCCTGCTCCTGCAGCATCAAGAAGGTCCTTATTCTAATAATGGGGTACAGGAAATGCTCCCCCAAAACATGTCACCTTGACATATTGAGTATTTTAAATGGAAAGAAATTGAGCAAACTGCAGAAGCAGGAAGGTCTCCCTAACCGTCTATCATCTTAACATGCCCCAGTTATACTCCTTAACCCCAAACCTGTTCTTCCCACAGGTCTTCTCTGTAACTGAAAACTCCATCCTTCTAAGGAGTCAGGCCAAAAATCTAGGCGTTGCCCTTAACCTTCTCTTTTTCTCACATTATATATCTATTTCATCAGTAAATTCCATATGTTGTAACTTCAAAATATGTAAAACAGGTCTTCTGAACTTTACTACTAATATCCTGGTCCAAAGCAATGCTAGCTCTCAACTGGACAATTACATACTGTGTACTATTGTCTCCCTACTTCCACAAGATCCTGCCCCCTACAATACTTATTCAATCCAAGAGCCAAAATGATGTTTCTAAAATAAGAGCCAGATCACTTCTCTCTTTAGACCATTTAAAATATTCCCTTTTTTAATTACAGTAAATATTCCACTTCTTTCAGTGTTCTGTTCAAATGTCACACTCACCTTGAGGCCTTCTTTTGTTACCATGTGTAGCATAAAACCTCCCTTCCAAATGGCACCTATTCTCTTGCGTGTTTTATTTTTCTCCACAGCACATTTCCACTTCTCATATGCTATCTGTTACCTGTCGATTTGTTTATTGTTTGTCTCCATCTCTAGACTGCAATAGTCATAAGGGCAGAGATTTTGTATTTTTCTTCTCCTATGTCCCCTTTATGACTTAAAAAAATGCCCGGCCTATAGTAAGTGCTAAGTAAATGTTTATTTGATGTATGAATGAATATATAGATGAATACATACATGGATAAATTATCAAAAAAATTTGAGCACCAATTATGGGTTAATGGCTTTGTATAAAATAGATAAAAACAGAAAAACAAACTCCTAATGAAGTTTATATTCCAGCAGGAGATAACAGTTGATAAATAAGCAAACAAAGAAGTAAAACAAGTTTTTATAGGTAGTAATAAGCACTATCTTTGTTATTAAGTGAATAAGTACAGTGATATAACAGAGATTAACTAGAGTGGAGATTTTGGCTAATTTAGAGAGGTCTATTTCAGGAACTTTGTTTAAAGTGGTGATGTTTAAGTTCATATTGGAAGAATGCCAGAAAGAGCATTCTTCTGGCATTTGAAGAAGAACAAGAACAAGGCAAAGAGAAGTAGAAAGATGCCAAGAAAAGAGAGAGTTTGGAGAGCAAGATGTCCAACACACTTGCATGTGACAAGGACTCTTTCACTGCAGTGGTTCATAAACAATGCCAGTTCAGGCAGAAAACACATTCTATACTATTTTGTTGTTTTTGTTGTCTCAATTGACCACAAGTCCATGGTAACAATGCCATTTCTCATTCTATGGAAATGTTGGGGCTTGAAATATGATGCCCTAAAATATGTTGCTTTGACATGTTGGGCTAAAGAAGCAGCCTCAAGGCCTCTCTGACTCCTGGCCCAACACCATCCCTTTTGTCTATTAGTCTTCTGTCTCTCTCAAAGCACAGAATGAGGCTGTTGTCTGAGGCTCCCTTATCTACGTAGAAACCAGATCTCCAAAACAGGAATGCAATTGCCTTCCATCTCTTCCCTGAAATTTCATTAACCAGAGAAGATTAAAATTCATATAACAGAGAAAGAGATAGAAAATTAAACACCACACCTAGGGCCCAGAAGGATTTCAAACTTTGTCCCAAACCGTATTTTGTTCGCTGATTCTATTCAATTTTGAAAGAGAATCATTCACAAGATAATGTCTGCCTCCTGAGTCCATTATTTCTCCCCTAAAAGTTATTTCCTTTTATACTCAATCTCCCCTTCCTCTGTTGAAAAGTATATAAGCATCTACACTCCATTGAGTTATTGGGCATTCTCCTGCAATTTCCCAGTGTTATGCACGTTAAAATGAATCTGTATGGCTTTTTTTTTTTTTTTTTTTTTTTTTTTCCTATTGATCTGCCCTTTGTCAGTTCATTTTGTGTGAACCTTCAGCGAGTGAAGAGAAAATCTTCCTCTTGGCCCCTACAGGTTTGGCACAGGGAACAGGGTAAACCAAATCTACTCTACTCTTCTAGGAGCTGCAGTCAAGGGAACCCAGGACCTGACAAGCTGGCAAAAGGGTCTGACCAATCAGATTTCCACTGGATCTCTGTCTATGGAATTTTGTCCAGCAGACAATAAAAGTTCTGCTTGTCTCTTTTTTCTTTCCAAATTTAAGATTAATGCAAGAAAAGGATTTGTATGACTCATCTTAGGTTTGGCAACTCTTGTGTGTGTTTTTTATAAATATTCACATGGTATGATCCTTTTTTCTCCCAGAAATTGTCTTTGTTTTTTCCTTTGTCTTTGACTTCCTGTGTCATTTTGTAATAAAGACAGGTACCATGGGGTAGAAATGGGAGCCCCCATAAGCCCATTGTGTGAGCCTTTCACAAACTGGTAAGTTTCACAGTTTTCATCAGACCAGCATCTGTTTAGATAACTTGTGCTCTGGATCCTCAAAATAAAAACCAGATAAGGTTGCCCTCTAGTCTTGTTTTATGTCCTTGAGAGCTTGACTTATGAACAAGTGAGAGCACTCTCTCTTGGTTTCCATCACTCAGGAGTATGTGATTTTCAGGTCATGTTCAGTGGACAGGCTGAAAAGTCTGGGAACCCCAACACATAAAATATGAAGCAGCACACTCTTTATTCTAAACATGCCAAGATCTCAGAGGAGTTTATCTTAATTGAGAGTCTCATGCAAAAGGGAATTTTGTTGTCTCTATTTTGTTGTTTGTTGAGTGCAGGGGAAGTCTAATTCCGACATGCCTGACCAATGTCACAGATTTAGTGGGTCTGTGACTAGAGGCATCCCAACACGTTTACATGTCCATGTGCTCAGGAGGAGATTAGAGTTATTATCCCCGCAAACATCATCCTTAACTGCCCATGGTAACAAAGATCCTTTGCTATATTAGCATATCTCTGGAAGTAAATTTTGATGGAAGCTGGGGGCTGCCTCTTCTATGCCCCCTCCAGAAATATGTCTTGCTTATATGGTTAAAACTTATTCTAAGCCTGGAAAATTAATTCCTTGTCTTTCCATGAAGAGGTTTATTGGACTGAGTAGCTATTGACGTAAATGCACAATTAGAAATCCTCATTGTCAATGGTCAGACAATAGGACTTTCTATTTAAAAAAGATGTATACATTTGAAAAAGCTTTTGCAGATTCTCACCCAAAGCAATTGCCTTGTTTGTATTTATGGGATGATCAAATTTTAAAAGATACATAATAATGTCATACCTAGCCCAAGAAATAGTTTTGAGAAAATTAAACAAGACAAAAAACAGAAATATGACCTAGAACCAAAGTTAAAATCATTTATACACTCAGACTCCCTACTTTGATTCTCTGCATGATTTACAAAACTGTGCCCTTCCAGCCTGTGGTCCAGTAGTTAAGATTTCATTATTTTATTGCTGTGGCCTGGGTTTAACTCCTGGTCAGAAAACTGGTCCCCTAGAAATGTAAATAATTATGTGACTCAAAAGAGACATGCCTTAGCCACCACTTGAATCTGAAGCCACAAGCAAGCCTGCCAGGCCACTCCCAGGTGGCGAGAGGCAGGGGCTGCTCCTGCAGAGCAGCTGCTGTGGCTCCCTTCACCTCCATTCCCTTGGCTCAGGTAAAAGGCTGGCTGCTCAGACAGCAAAAAGTGTGCTGCTTGTCCTATAAAAACCTAATAATCAAATACGTAAAAGCTTTCCTTTCTTAAAGCTCTATGGGCAGAAGTTGGCTTAATTAATAGCCAATATTTCAACATATACATATATTTTTAACATGTTTGTCCTCTTTTGAATTCTATCTGTAACATGGAAACGTCTTAGTTGACTAGATCCACCCCCCCCCCACTTTTTTCCCCACTGAAACCTCTGTTAATTGAAAACTTAAGATCTCCCGAAACTGGCTCCTATAAGACTCGTTCTTTCATTTACTTCTGCCCCTCCTTTCTTTTGCCACATTTGATGCCAGTTGAAGGAATGTAAAAGAGACTTCTAGTGATTCTAAAACCCTCTGAAACACAACAACAAAAACAGCATCACTGACTCCCTCTTTTGGAGTCCTCTGTCTTTCTCACAGAAAACCAAGTGTCATAAACAGGTTCCTCCCTGATCTAAAGCCCTGCCCTCTTTCACACTGAGGTCCCTGATCTCTTTGGCTTTTGAATACATGTGTAGATATGTGTGTTGTATGTCTATTACAGGTATGTATATATCTGTACGTGTGTTTGTGTATTGTCTAGAGGGCAACAAACAGACTTAGCGTAAACACTCATAAATTAAGTGAATAACTAGCTCAAAGTCTTTTAAATTCATGTCATTTTAATAATTTTCAGTAAATAAAATTAGTTTAAAATTTTTTTTAAAAATCTGATTTCAGGGTAGACATTTTTGCCTGGGCCTATGGACTAGATAGGTTTATACTGTCTCTAATAGATGTTATAAGGCCATAAAATAGTTGCTTCTATAATATTTTTGACCCTTGCTTGATTTGTCTGTGAGTTAAAGCTATGAGGGCTGCCTTCTGGGGTCCCACATAGCCTTGGGTAAATCTTGCTATGAGCTTATGTCTTTGGTTTTGAGCCTTTTGATTCTGGGGTTAGCTATGTGGCCAGGGTGAAGCCTGCGGACATATGTGTGTCTGCAGCACCTAGGCTATCAGCTATAGGGTAGAGCCAAATCTGATATGGCGCCATCCTCCATTGCCCAGCTCTGCCTCTTGGTCATGCTAAGAGGAGCTGGATAATCCAAGTGTCATCTTTACAGTGCTGTCCTCAGTGCGGGGCTCCACACCTATTGTGTGAATCCAGGCTCAAAATAACAGTTAATGAGGCAGGATGAGCCAAGTTTTGCTGTTTAAAAAAAACAAAACAAATAGCTCACTTTATTTTTCAAAAACAACTCAAATGTATTTGTTAAAAATGAATAAATTAGGTAAATATAAATGGGATAAATGTTTTCAAATGATCGTGGCACAGTTTCAAAATTCTTTCAGTAATTTAAAATCTTAAAGTCATGTAATGCTAAATCAAGTAATAGATAACCACAAAATATCTGAGTCATTTATATTAAAGAAATAAATAAAATACTAGAACATAAATTGCTATATATAGGTATAAATTTATTTGCTTTCTAAATTTCTTTTAAAAATAAAATATTTGGGTATGTGATTAAGTATGTTCTGTTCTACATAAAGTTGTTCTATAAAAAGCTTATATTGCTAAAAATTATAAAACAACTTTATTTTATAAATACTAATATGATACAAATTTAAATTGCTTACTTCTTAGATTTATCATAGTAAATTAGAGTTATTAAAGTTAAAATTGTAATTAACATATGTAATTGAAACTACTAAAAATAAAGAAAAGTATACAGAGAGGATAAGACATATTTTTGGTGAAAAAGATTTGAAAAAGACATAAGAATGGGGTTTTTATTACAGGTAATTTATCTACACATTATTTAAATGTTGTTTATAAATAAAGGAGTAAAATGATATAAGTAAAACTGAACAAATAAAAAATGCGAGTTATAAAAAATAAATCTCCTAAAATAAATTTGATGTATAATCAAACTTACTGAAATTAAATAAATGTATTATAAAGATTCTTTTTAATTTTAGGTGAGCCTTAATATAAAAAGTACTCTAACACAAAACTAAGATGTGGTGTTCTCCTTTAAACAACCTTTTTCTGGCCAGGTGCGGTGGCTCACGCCTGTAATCCCATTACTTTGGGAGGCCGAGGCGGGTGAATTAACTGAGGTCAGGAGTTCGAGACCAGACTGACCAACATGGTGAAACCATGTCTCTACTAAAAATACGAAATTAGCCAGGCGTGATGGCGCATGCCTGTAGTCCCAGCTACTCAGGAGGCTGAAGCAGGAGAATCACTTGAATCTGGGAGGTGGAAGTTGCAGTGAGCTGAGGTTGTACCATTGCATTCCAGCTTGAGCAACAAGAACAAAATTCTGTCTAAAAACAAACCAACCAAAAAAAAATAAAAAAATTTAAAAAAATAAAAAAACAACCTTTTTCTGTAATAGTGATAAAAGTCAATATTTTTTTGTTCACTATTTGAATAAACTAAAAAATATTGAAAAGAGAAAGACAAAGAAATTCTGTATGGCTTACTGTCTTCATTAGGTCTTCTGATTATTTAGAAAACTATGTGTCTTCTTTATGAAAGACTGATTTGTTTTTTGAAATATTTTAATAATCCCTTTGGCTAAATTAAAGACTTTTATGTTACAATAACGTGATCTTATTTTGAGTAAGTATTTTAAATATTTATTTTTGAAAAAAAAACTTCCTAAAATCAGTATTAAGTCTTTTTGACCACAAACTAAGTTTAGGATGGTCCAGAGGACCTCTTAAGCCTCTGGAAGAGACGATAATTGGCTAATTTAATTGCTAAATTACATGGGAAACAGTTTCAAATAAGAAATAATGTTTAACTTTCTTTAGGTTATATTCATATGCATGCTCTCAATATATGTTCCAAAATTATATAATATTGCTAAAATTCTGATATGTATTGTGTATGTTATCAGTCATAATTATGATTAGTACATTTAATTGTTGTAGAACACTGAAAATGACAAAATTTCCTTGTCAATTGTGTCTTTAATTATGGCTATTTGAAAACTTGGCTGTCTACAGTAAATTGCTTTCTTCTGACTTCTTTTTTTCTGAAAGCATTTTGCAAATCCTAGTGTTGTTTCTTCAAGGAGGTTGATGGATAAAACTAAAACAAGTACCGTTAAACTCAGGTTTCTGACAACTTTGAGAACATACCATTTGACTGAGTAAAAATTCTAAAACTCTAATGAAAAAATAAAAACTGGACTCATAAAATTGCTTACTTGACATCAGGCAGAGCAAGAATAACTACGTGGGGCTGAACTGATAAAGGACTAAAATGGTTTCTAATGACGTTTTATTTGATACATAAAATATTTTGTTTTCTAGAGTTAAGAAATTTTTTTCATTTTAACCTATCTATAGATTTACTGCAAGTTAGTCAAATATACTTAGTAAGAAAAACTGAAATATTTACCTTTTTCTCTACCTGAGTCCTCTAGAATTCAGAAATTATTTGTGAATATTCTCATTTTATGAAAATTTAGTTATTTGTATGAGGTCAAATAGAGTCTTTTTATGTTTTTGTTTTCTATATTAGGACACAATGGTAAATATTGGTCATTTCAAAAAGACTTTGACTGAAATGTCATATTTTCAGATATGACCATACTACTTTGAAATAATACGGTTGTCTTTTATGAAGCAAAAAAAAAAAAAAAAAAAAGTCCCTTCAATAAAATTGGTCTGGCACTTTGTATACCTAGTTTTCTTACAGTGTTCAAGATCTTGTGGTAGGTAAAGAATGTCACTTTTTGACAGGCCCGGGAATCTCAGGATATTTTGGAAACCTCAAGGAAAGAGAAATATACCCAATTTGTACAGGTATTTCAGACCCTGTCTGATGGGTTGGCTTGGCTCCTAAGTCATTGACTTGCCTCTTAACTCTCATGAGGCCTTTTAAAAGTCCAATCTGAAGTTTCCTATAAATAAATTCAAGTAAAGTTAAAAAGAGCCATAGTCAAAATATATAGTCAATTTAGCACAATTCTTGCTGAAGTTATATAAATAATGAGATTAAAGACTAAACTTATTTTGCAAATAAATTAGTCTTACTGTGATTATCTTTGGTAGAAATGGGAGTAAGCGAGAAAAAATATATTTTAGAAGAAAACTATATTGCACCTGTTATTCAGTTCTAGATCCTAACCCTGCCCCTTGTTTTTGAGATCTTATTATTTACCTACAGTCTGGATGAGATCCTGAATTTTTAATTTACTGTAATATCTGCCTGTGACTTATCCAGATTAACATTTTCCTTTTTTTTTCTTCTACCCTTCTGGTTTAGAAGCACTAAAAATTAAAACTGTCCTTTAAAAACAATTGGAGCAAGTTAGCCAACATGGTTTTGAAGAAAAATTATTATAACAGCTTATATTTGGATACACTTTCTATATTTGTATATACAAACTACAAACCAGAAAAATCTGTGAGATAAGGACTGATCTCAAATGACCTTCCTACAAATTCTAAAGAAACTAGTTCATAGACTACTACAGATATTAACTTTGTTTTTCTTCTGTTTTCATAGAAATCCCTTTTATTAGCGATCTGTTTGGTTACATGATATATAAATGCCTGACTTTGACAGCCTATCTGCAACACCATCTTATAGGATAAAACACAACTGTTTAATTAGAAGTCCTATTCCCAGGAAGGGAAAACTGGTTAAATGGGATCCTCTGACATTCAGGTATGAGCTCAATTTTTTCCTCCATAGCCACTAACTCAGTTTTAAATATGTGAAACTTATGGGGACATTTTAAACAAAGAAAAGTTGGGGATCAGAGACTGACAGCCCAAAATATATTGCTATTGCATGCTAAACTAAAGAAGTAGCCTAATGTCCTCTCTGACCTTCATCTTCTCCCCTGTCTCACAATACATTGTGTCTCCCAAAGCATAGAATGAAGCTGTTTTCCGAAGCTCCTTTATCTGCCTAAAAACCAGACCCCCGAAGAAGAAAACAATTCCTTGCAATACTTTCCTTGAAATTTTGTTAACAGAAGATTAAAACTCCTGTTACAGAGGAAGATATTGAAAATTAAGCATCACACCTAGAGTCTAGACAAACTTTGAACTTTATCCCAAACAATTATTCTTTTCTTTCTTCCATTCAATTTTCAGAGCCTCCTTCACAAGATAATGTCTGTCTCTTGGGTTCATTCATTCTCCTCTGAAATCATTTATTCCTATGTCCCAATCTCCCTTCCTCTATAAAAAAGGGTATATAAGCATCAGTACCCCACTAGGTTACTGGTGAGAGAGGAGGAACGAAGAAATCACCAGTTAGGGTGGGTCCTCAGTTGAGTTCTTTCAAACAGAAAAAACAGCCTGCAGGCACAGAAATTGGAAACTAAAAGAACTTGCACAGAGAGGCTTGCCTGAGACCTGTCCACAGCCCCAGAGATAAGAAAGACTATGTAAGAGACTTGCCCAAACACGCCCACAATGGAAAATTCCATCCCCTGACATATGCACAGTAAGGGGAATAAAGCAACATGGAGTAAAGCAAGCTAAGGGCTGGCATGTGCACTAGGAGGAAGGTGTAGAGCTACCACAAATTCGCAACTTATGCAATGAGACACCCAGCCCTCACTGGTTTCTTATAAAAGCCTCTGTATTCAACTGTGAAACAGCAACCCAAGATTTCCTTAGCCATGAGACAAAGAACTTCAGGTCACGCCCCAGAAAACAAGGCCAGCTTCACTGGGTCATCACTTCTCTGTGATTCTGCCGTGCTATAAACATTAAAATAAATTTGTACGCTTTTTCACTTCTATTAAGCATCTTTTGTAGTTCATTTTCAGTGATCCCTCAGTGGGTGAAGAGGGAAGCTTTCTCTCCTTACCCCTCTAAGGATGGTACCTGACACAGAGGAATCTTAGGACAATGTTTATTGAATAAATTTTATGAGCCAGGTCACTTTAGGTGGAGAAGAGGGTCAGTGAAATTAGACAGTATATTGTCAAAATGGTTCAAAATTTTTGCTGTATATTGTAAAGAAATTTAATGTTATGTTTTATTAGGAAATAACTTTAAAAAAATCCAAAGTACTATCACTGTTGTTGCTATTATTCTTTTTCATTTCATTTGGGGGTTGGTCATTTGGTGGTAAATTTTGGTTTGACAGGAATTGAGGACTTGGGGAAAAGTTAATGAAATAATTCAGAAAAGAATACATTGAACCAATGTTCAATGTGATAATGATTTTTTTTTTGTTTGCTGTTTCCAGAAGTAATCAGAATTTCAGTTTAATGATGGTTGAATCAAATTTTTCTCAATATTAATTAAGTTTAGGTTGAAGAATTTACAAAAAGTAAATAATAAACTTCAGAAAATAAAACATTATAAAATGTTATACACTAAAAAAATACATTAAATATTTTCTTATTTAAGATGTTGACATTTCATTTGGTTTATCTTATCTACTTCATATTGCTTTCAGAACTTTTAAATAGCTTTTGAAATTTTTAAAAAGTTAAACATTTTTAGATTTTATTCACAAATTATTCAAGTCTAAATGTTACATTTTAATGATGAAAATACATATAAATTGTATTTAAATAGTAAATTGAAAATGAATAAAATTAATACTGGTGTACAATTAATTTTATAATCCTAAATTTAAAAATATTTTAATAATTAAAATTTAAATTATATAAATATAAAATTTAAATTTAAAAATTACCCTAATCATATTGATTTAAAGTTATTTTTACTTTAAATTAAATATTAATTATTTTAAATTGAGAAGTATTTGAAAGAAATTACCAGAAAAATCCTATCACATTAGACGTTGCTAACCTTTGGAAGCTATGAAAGTCAGTTTGAATAATTCCACTTGGTAGCAGTTTACACAAATATCCAACATCAAAAGTTTTACTCAATGCTGAGAAAAGGAAGTTCATATTCTCAGGAATTATTATATCCCCCTATATGATTGCAATCATAAATTTGAAATTTATTAAATATAAATGCAAAATTTTAAAGAAAGAATTAAATGGTTTGAAATGCCAATAATTCTTAGGCTAAAAAATAAAGATTGTCCAGGTCGGGGGATTGCTTGAGGTCAGGAGTGTAAGACAAGCCTGGCCAATATGGTGAAACCTCATCTGTAATAAAAACACACACATACACACACACACACAAATTACCTTGGTGTGGTGGTGCATACTTGTAATCCCAGCTACTTGGATGGCTGAGGTGGGAGAATTGTTTGAACTCGGGAAGCAGAGGTTGCAGTGAGCCAAGATTGTGCCAGGGCACTATAGCCTGGGTAGCAGAATGAGACTCCATCTCAAAAAAAAAAAAAAAAAAAGCAAAGATTGCCAAAACAAAAAGTGAAATAAAAGATTAGAATAGAAACATACCAGCATAATCTTAAAATGTAAAATAAAAAAGCATAAAAATATATGCCAACATTTTTATTACTGTGATAAAATATACTTTTATAAAATATTTACTATTGAATATTCCTAACAAAATTATTATAGGTTCATTTTTAAAATATTAAAAGTTTCATGAAATAGTTATTCGGGAAATTAATCATTTGATGAATCAACTTTCAGCTGTTTCTAGTGAATTGACTCACAGCTAAATAATAATCACCTAAACCACAGCTATGAGATTAAAATCTCATGGAAAGGAACAAAAAGTTGGGAGATATGAATACCAATTATAAAAACAGAGTCAGAGACAGTTACACCGTTTGCAAAGTCTCCCAGCTAGTTAGTATCCAAACTAGCGCAGAGTTCAAGTGAACAGATTGTCTTCTGGTGTCTTTTCGGCTTTGTAACCCTTGTTGCAGGGAACAAAGAGGTGAAACAATATTATAACTCTCTTTGTTCATTTTGTGGAAAATTATTAAACAATGCATCCAATGCTACTCAATGACAGTGGTTAGCTCTGGATATGGAAGAACATTATTTCTCTTTTCTTTTTTGTGCGTGTGTGCCTCTTTTTGTATTTCATAGTTATTTTCAATTTATATGCTTTTTTCACATTAAGAAAAATCAGTACAATTTATTATGTTTAATATGGAAAAGAACTTGGAATAGTGAGCTATAGTAACATATACTTAGTTCATTGATTTGTTAAATTTGCATTATAATAAATAACTTATTTGCTTGATGGGAATATGTTTTTGTCAATTTACACAGTCCATGGTTCCAAACATACTTTAAGTAGCTGAGTATTGTTGTTTTATTGTGTTTAAGTATTACCCAAGCAGGATGTACCAGTGAGAATAAGCAAAGCTTATACTGATACAACAAGTAAACTCCAAACCTCAGAAAGTTTATATTTCTTCCTCAAATAAATACAATGTGTGCATATACGTGGGTCTTTGTGGGTGTGTTGTCAGGGCTGGGATGGCTCTATTCCGTATTACCCATTGATGAACAAGAGAAGAAAAAAGATAGGGAATTGCGAATTACTTTTTTTGGTCAGAAAGTAAGTTTATTTTTGCTCACTTTTCGTAAGTCAAAAAAATTACATGGCTCACCTCATGGCAAGAAAAATGAGCAGTGTAGCCTCTTCAGGTTCAGGAAAGAAAGGAAAGTGGGCTATTGATGAATGGTAGTAACGCATACCAGATAAGATATTTTTCTTTTTTCCTCAGTCATAAGGGTTTCTAAAACTTGATGCCATCTTGGAAAATTACTCTTCCCATGTACTTTCATTCTAGTGGCTCTGGTTTACCCCAGAAGTTAAAAAAAAAAAAAAAAAAAAAAAAAAAGGACATTCCTTTGACATCTATCAAACTCTGAGGATTAGGGGAGGACAAATGAGAGATAATGTATGTAAAGCACTTTGACTAGCTCAGCAGGAAGGAGCGATCTACATTCAAGGCACTATTAAAAAATATGCTGATGAAACAAGCCCTAGAAAGATGAAGCAAAAGAGAAAAGAAACAATTGTCAGCCCCCTTCTGCCTCCCTCAATTTCCCAAGGACCAAAAAAGAGCAAGACTTTCCAACATTGTCATCTCATGTATTTCAGCGATTCCATGACTTTAGCCGCTCTGGCCAATACCAGCATATCAATAGTATCGCAATGGCCAACTAAAAGATTCTCTACAGAGTAAGTTAGACTCTATCTCTGGAATCCTTAGAACCTTAACAAGGATATTGTCTGCCTCTGTAACTTTAAAAGTCATTATGATTAGCATCTCCTGTATTTAATCAGCGTCCACTCTGCTGTTGACTGGCTAGATTTGCATATAAAATGCCTTATGCAGATAGCTAGGTCCTCTCCTTGTGTTTAAGGAAAATTAGCTGTTGGAGAGTAAAAACTAACCCCTAATTTGAAGAGGCAAGATTATGCAAATGAGGGGAGATGCAAATCTGGCAGTTTGTGTCAATGTAAATAAATCCCTTAATAAATAATTCTTATAAGAAAGGGGGAAAATAACAGCAACAACAAAACCCTCTACCTGGGAAGGGCTGCATTCTTTAGTAAGTGCTCATGACTTTATGAAAGGCTCCTTCTCTTACATCGTATTATTTCCTCTTCTCTTATTTTCTTAAACAGAGGAAATGACAAGCACCTTCATTTAGAAAATTTTACCATTCTTTAGGACATATTTTTAAAATCTGTAATTGAAAGGATTCTAGTAGATGATATTAACGTCCTTCAATTACTTTTGTGTATATATTTGATATGGTTTGGATTTGCGCCCCCGCCTAAATCTCAGTTCCAGTTGTAATCCCCAATGTTGGATGAGGGAATTGGTGGAGATAAGTGGGTCACGGGGGAAGATTTCCGCCTTGCTGTTCTCGTGACAGAAGTGGGTATTCTCGAGAACTACTTGTTTTAAAGTATGTGGCACCTCCCCCTTTATTCTCTTCTCCCCCTGCTCTGGCCTTGTAAGACGCCCCACTTTCCTCTATGCCTTCTGCCATGATTGTAACTTTTCTGGGGCCTTACCAGCCATGCTTCCTGTATAGTCTGTGGAACTGTGAGCCAATTAAAATTTTTTTCTTTATAAATTACCCAGTATCAGATAGATCTTTATAGCAATGTGAGAATGGACTAATACAAGATTACAACAGGAAAAGCACAGCAATATCTCCAAAACCAATGTTGTGTGCTTTGATCACTTTTGTAATGTTTTGTCAAATTTCGAATCCAAATTTGTGCTTCCGAATAAGCTACTTGTTTAGATTGGGTTGACGCAACCCTGCATAAGTTATGTGGTTACATTTAAGGTCTGTGTAGCAGTACCAAGAAACTTGTCTTTCTGTCCTTGTGACTCTCTGGAGCACAAATAAAGTTTTAATGAGTAGATTCTTGGGACTAATTAAGTGCTCTCTAACTGTCAAGCTGAATATCAGTGGGACTTGAGAAAGGAGCATTTCTACCCATGCTACAAAAAAAAAAAAAAAAAAAAGCCTTTCCGAACACAATTTATATAAACATGAAATGTTGGGTCTCAGAACATGATACCCCAAAATATGGCACTTTGACAATTGAGAAAAACTGCAAAAGTGAGGTCAGTCTCACTTTCCCTCACCTTTCTCTGTGAAGCATGGTCATAAAGGAATTATCTGACTTACCTCACGTGAAGTAGGTCATGAGACGCTCATTCTGGAGGGCTCCTGATCTATATTCAGAGGAAAGGAATGCCACACGGAGAGGCTAAGAATAATCTGAACAAACAGGTCTTGCTGAGTTCCCTTTCATTTATTACCATTAATTAGGTCATATCTCTTTTTATCCAATTATATGTCTACATGACGGTCCGTTTTTAAAGAAACCTAAGCATAAAAATACCCTACTTGCCATAGGCCTTTGGGTCTTCGATTCTAAAGGCTCTGTGTCACATAAAACTTTGATTGATAAATTTATTATGCTTTTCTCTTGTTAATCTGTCTTTTTTTTATAGGGATGTCAGTCATGACCCTTTTGATGAGTGAGGGAAAGACATTAGTTTTTCTCCCCTACAGAAAGAAAGTAAAATAAAATGGAATCTTTTTCTTTCATAAGCTTTTCCTAGCATCATGTCCCCTCAATATTGTGAATCCCAAATAACAGGCTGAGTGAGGAGTGCACAACTAAGAGAGATGAGAGAAATCAGATTGGTGTTGTGATATCCTGCCATACATGCTTTTTCTGACTAGTGTATCTTGTGATGATCACTTGAGTTAAGTGGTTGTGTCTTTCTCCCATATCAACCTGTATCAGATGACTGATATAGTAATGTAGAGTAGGTGGCTCTGCGTAATGGGAAAAGAAGTATGGCATTCAAGATGATCATGGAAAAGAAATATTATCTAGACCACATCAACTTAATGAGGATCCCAAAATGCTCCGTAACTCTGATAGAAGCTACTTTTGGCAGGTTACATTGATTCCTAAGAATTAATTTATTCATAAAAAAGAAAGCATTTTCTCTCACTCTTTCAGAAACAGTCCCACTAACATGCACAAACACACACATTTCCTTTTACTCTGAATAATGACTTTTCTTTTACTCAGCCATGATTAACCTTTCCTTTTTATTTACTTTCAATAGAGGGAGAGGCAAGACATTACACTGTAACTAGCTAACTCTTAAGCAGTTAGCTAACTCCTTGGTGGTTGGCTGAAAATAAAGCTTCTATTCTTTTACAGAGTCTGAGATTTGCAGTAAAGTGGATCCCAGGACATCAGACTGATGACATTGACTAGTGGCAAGATAGTTCTGCTCCTATTCCCTTTCTTCCCCCTTTAATTGCCCCATAAAAAGAGTTGAAAGGCTTAGCTCTTAATAACTACAGAGATCAGAATACATGGTGAACAAAACAAAATATTAAAAGGCAAACCCTGTACAACTTTCAGAAGAAATCTAAATTGCAAAGCTTGAAATCAGCAGGGTCTCCCGTAATGGTTTTTGGAAATACGGCACTTAGTTTTGCTTTCAGCCCCATTTGTTCTCACATTTCTCTGAAACAAATCATTATTCTTTTCTCAATTCTCTTAATCTCATATTTTACTTTTCTTAAATTCAATAGATAAAATATAATTATGTTTTGAAAATTCTATCTTCTCCTTAGAAGAAAATTAGAGCCCTCCTTTATATGTGGCTAATTGAGGGCTGGGGCCTGCTCATGTAGGCAGATAAGCACCTTGGATATTTAATCAGAAAAAAGGATTTCGTTTTTATGTAGGTGTCAAGTAAGCATTATCTGTAACCAAGATTTTATTTATTTCTTTTTAGTTCATTTTTTAAAAATGTATTTTCCAAATTGCAGGTAATTTTCCAAATTACCTTGGGTTTGAGGAAACTGTTCCTCACTTGAACATACCACTCGTTGGCATTCTGCTGTTATGTAAGTATTTTCATAATTAAGCAACAATAATTTCTCAGCATTGTGTGCCTTGAAATGTTCCCCCAAAAACAGAAGTGCATAGTCATAAAAGCATGCCTTTTCTTAAGCACAAGTGTGAAGAATGAAATTAAAACTATCAGCACCCTAGTACCTGTTCCTGGCAGAGGAAACGGATTCCCCTTTGATCTGTCTGTTAGCAAAGTAGACAATGGGCACGTCTTTACCAAATTCTCTTTCCTCTTCAGCATGAAGTTTCTGTACAGCTTCAAACTGTTCTTGCACCGAACAGCTTAGACAATCACTTGGAACCACTTGCAATTAGGAACAATTAACCTCCTTTTCTCAGAAATTGTATCCTTAAATATTTCTTTGGTTTTAGTACTCTTCATGTTGTGTTGAAAAAAGTACAGATGGTAGTAGAATGAGTTTTAAGATAGTAACAGTTCAGAATAAACTGTTTTATGAAATGACAGGAACTACAAGAAATTTAGAACCTGAAAGAATTTTAGAGATTGTGCTCTCCTGTAGATTTTAGAACTTGACTCTGCAGAACCCTCAGTGAACATAGCTCAGAGTGAAAAGAAAACTGAACACCTTGAGCTCTGCCACTTTGCCCCAACCAGCATGATTCCGCTCAGTCTGCTCAATATTTGGGAGTCTGTGTTAGAATATTTTGTTTTGGAAAGAAAAATCCATTACTAAAAGGATAAACTATATATGTAAAACTATTGTTATATTTGCAAATCACTAATTTAACCAATGCATCCATTTGAAAGTTGAAGAAGCAAAGTCCCAAAGTAGTCTAAATAAAAAAGTAACAGCTCAAACTAGAAATCTGCCTGTTTTATATCTAATTCTATTTTCTGTTTTTCAGTATAATACTGCCTTTGTCACTCGTCGCTAAGCTGGTCAGACAAATAATTCGAAGAAGTGGGGGTGCCAGGTGCAGTGGCTCACACCTGTAACCCCAGAACTTTGGGAGGCCAAGCCAGGCAGATTGCTTGAGCCCAGAATTTCAAGACCAGCCTGGCCCACTACATATTTTTGTAAATAAAGCTTTATTGAAACAAAGCTATGTTCACTTGTTTTTTCATATTGTCTATTGCTGTTTTCATGCTTCAGTGGTAGAATTGAGCAGTTTCAATAACAACTATATGACTATTTGGAGCCAGAAATTTGAATGTAATGGAATATATGCTGAATGTTAATAAGAAACAAAGGAGGAATAAGGTCCTTGATCATTACGAGGTGTCTTAAAGGTAAGCTAAAGAATTTTGACTTTGATCCATAGGCAATAGGAACTATTGTGGATTTTTACTTAGCAGGGGAGTGAAGTGATGAACGACATACTTTGGAAAGCTTTATAAGGCATAATGAGGAGGAACTATCAGAGTCTTGAGAGAAAAGAAGTAGATGAAATGTTATTTCCTTTGTGTCCCTCATATCTTCTTTCATATCTGTGGACTCAGCAACTGCTCTCATGGTAGGATAAAAGCTGTGACTCAAGGATAATGTGATAATGAAATGCATCTCTTTCTAGCTCTCTAGTCATGCCACATATTATAGAATACACAGGATCACACCCACTGCACCACCAAAATGCCCATGCTTGAAAAATTGTGATGGGAAGAAAGAAGTTCCGGCACCTGGGAAAGGAAACATTAGCAGAGAAGAAGGAAGTGTCACAAGGGAGGTTGAGTCACACCAGAGACACCCTCAGCCACTTCCCAATTAGATCACTGGTGGCCTTTATGGGCACTCAAATGAAGTGCATGATCAGGAAAGGATTGGAGAAATACTTATCTAAGAGTTGCCCAACTGGCAGAAAAGCTGTCCTCTGGATGAGTGGGGTTAGAGTTGAAAGGTTTGGGTTTTTTTGTTGTTTTTTGTTTGTTTGTGTTTGTTTTTGTTTTTTGTTTTTTGACGGAGTGTCGCTCTGTCACCCAGGCTGGAGTGCAGTGGCGCGATCTTGGCTCACTGCAAGCTCCGCCTCCTGGGTTCAGACCATTCTCCTGCCTCAGCCTCCCGAGTACCTGGAATTACAGGCGCCCGCCACCATGCCCGGCTGATTTTTTTTTGTATTTTTAGTAGAGACGGGGTTACACTGTGTTAGCCAGATGGTCTCGATCTCCTGACCTCGTGATCCTCCTGCCTCGGCCCCCCAAAGTGCTGGGATTGCAGGCGTGAGCCACTACACTCAGCCTGGAGTTGAAAGGTTTTATGAGACTGAACTTAAACTTGATCCCAAAAGTTGGCTGGGCAGAGCGGCTCACATCTGTAATCCCAGTACTTTCGGAGGCCGAGACGGATGGATCACTTGAGGTCAGGAGTTCGAGACGAGCCTAACCAACATGGCGAAACCCGTGTCTACTAAAAATACAAAATTAACCAGGTGTGGTGGCAGATGCCTATAATCCCAGCTACTCGGGAGGCTGAGACAGGAGAATCACTTAAACCTGGGAGGCAGAGGTTGCAGTAAGCTGAGATTGCACCACTGCACTCCAGGCTGGGCGACAAGAGCGAAAATCTGCCTCAAATAAATAAATAAATAAATAAATAAATAAATAAATAAAAAGTCGCATACTTTTCTCATTCACTTTGCCTTGGTGAGTCAATGAGTAACCATGGGGATCCCTAATGGCACTCGAGCCTCCTCTACTTTGCCATGCCCTTTTCCTCCTTCACCTGTATTAATTCACACTTTTCATTTTCATTTGATGTTTCAACACTTGTTTATCTATTTTCAACCACAGAGTTCCTCAATTTGTTCAAGTGCATTCATTTGATGATGAATTTTGTGGTGGATGAGCAAGTCGTTGCCTCATGTCCTCCAGGGTACTTTCACAGTTCTAGTCATTGTATGGTTGCTTACTTAAAGAATGTGAGAGGGTATTTTACTGAATTAATTTTGCTGTTGGTGAAGTTAGAGGGAGACCATTTAAGCAAACAATTATATAGTCTACGTGTCAGAAAAGAAATGTGGGATTGTCAAAGACATAGTGACTTAAAGGCCTTTGACAAGACCAGTTAAATCTCAAAGAAAGGTGAGCTCAGTCATCATCACAGCCCAAGGAAGGGAGCCCTGTCCCTCACTTTCCTAGCAGGCTGCTCCTTGTTCGCTCTTCCGGCTCTGGTGAACGCTTCGGTTTGCAGCAGGCCCTATAACATTGCCATGCATAACAATCTGTCACTATTATTCATGGCTTTTCTCCAGTCTCCATACTTTTGACATTGCCATTAAAGAGATTCAGTGTGCTTAGTAGCTCTTTAAAAAATAAATAATTGAAAGCTAAATTATATTAAACTGAGCCAATGCTGACCCCTTCACCTCAGTCCATTGCTATCTCCTTAAATGTATTCCTTCTTAAATCATATTGTAATTTGGAGATGCTGAAATCTAAGTCTTTTGACTCAAATGCAGTTCCTTCTGATGCATAATTCATTTTCACTTTGTTACTGGTGCTGCACATGCAATCGCTTTTTTGGCAGCTAAATGTAGGATGAAATCAACAACTCTGCAAAGGGTGAAGAATCGGAGTGGACATCTTGGCAGAAGAAATATTAAGCATGTCACAATGTTTTGTACTCTGTCTGGTGAAATGGAGACAAAAACCTCCAACAATCCTCAGTTAATGGGAGAGAATGGCATTTTACGGCTGAAAATTATCTACCACTGATGTCATGCTGATGTTGCATTTAATTATTCTACACATCGCAGAAGACAATGACTTCTGAATGTTTTCGAGCCTCACAATTATTTGATGAACATCGTTTTGGAGTTTTGCTGTTTGTAAGAAAGAAAGCTCCCGTGGTTCAGTTTTCCTGTCACTCTCATATTCCCTAAGGGGTTCCAATCCCCAACCAAGCATATGATCTTAAAGCAAACAGAAACTAGGCAGGGATGTCTCAGAGTGAGGACATTGTCAGCGTAAATAGGAGTTTGGATGTTTGAAATATTAGGTAAAATTAGAGCTGTGACTGAACATTAAGTCGGCCTTAAATTATGAAGCAAAAAGACCTAATATTATACACATCCAGAGATGTACCATTTCAATGGAGCTTTGAAAACACATGTTGTAGCCTGGGTGGCATGGCTTATGACTGTAATGCCAGCACTCTGGGAGGCCTAGATGGGAGGATCATTTGAGCCCAGCAGTTCAAGACCAGCCTGAGCAAGATGGCAAAACCCCATCTCTATCAAAAAAAATAAAAATAAAAATTAAAGATACAAAAATTAGCCAGGCATGGCGGTGCACACCTGTAGTCCCAGCTACTCAGGAGGCTGAGGTGGGAGTATTTTTTGAGTCCAAGAGGCAGAGGTTGCAGTGAACCAAGACTGTACCATTGCACTCCAGCCTGGGCCATAGAGCAAGACCCTGTCTCAAGAAAACAAAAACAAAGTGTATTCTTTCTTCAAAATAGTTGTAAAATCAGAAAGTTTGCTTTTGGTGCCCTCACATTGCTTAAAAAAAAAAAAAAATGCTGATCATGTAACACATAAAATTTAGCAACATTCATGCTAAATTAAAACAGTAAAAAATTAAAATTGCTTAACCTTTTAAAAATGTATTATCACAAGATATATTTCATCAGTGAGCAGCAAAAACAAAAAATGTGCTCTACTACATTTCCTAATCTTTAGTCCCTGTCCTATTTCCTATCTTGTGGAAAATTCCACCACTAACTCTTCCCTCAGCTCCTACCTTTTTGGCAAGGCCTTTTTCAGGTACTAGGTCATGACTGTCTGTGATGTGAGCATTCCAAATGCATAATTATATATCCATTGTTTCAAATTTCATAATTGAGGACCATGAAGAAGACCGTGTGAGCATGAATGTGTGCAAGTGTGTGTGTAAAATGCAGGAGGAGGAGGAGGACAGACAGTATTCCTTCTATTTACTAGAAATTCTAGTAATTAAGCTGTTACCTTTTCGGACTGTTTACAACAGTGTGCTGCTGTATTGCGTTGACTCTTTCTGAACATCCTCGTAGGAGACAATTGAAGATAAATTTTCAGAAACAAGGGATAAACAACCCAAAAGGTGAACCAGTTGGAGGGACTGCTTGATCAGGGCTGATTAAAAAAAATAAATCTTTGTAACTTGATGCAAGGACAATGAGTGACTAAGGTAGGACACAGAGAAGAACATTGTACATTGCTCTCTCATCCATTCAGAGTGACAAATTTGAAAGGGAAGAGATTTATGAGGTTCAAGGGTAGCTGTGGGATAAAATTTAGTCAATCAGTCAACATACTTACACGGAATCCTGAAATGAGCAAGCCCCGTGCTAGGCACCAAAGGAATATCTGAGAACTGAAAGACAGCCTGAAGCCCTCGTGGAATTACTTAGGTGATAACAACTATCTCAAAATCTTGAAAGAGATACTGAAAGTGCAGTATCAGATAACTCCCATGAACACTTTTTAAATGATCTACTCCACATTGCAAGAATCAGAATCCCTCTTGGTCGCAAAGGAACCCCATTATTTCAGCATGCCCTTTAAGATTAAGTAGTATTCATTCATAGTTTTTCTGTTTACAAAAGTTTCTTCAGGCCAAGGACAATGGCCCTTCTGCTTGGGTGTGTATTGTATGTATTTTCTGGCTTGTTTATTCAGTAAACTAAAAAGAAAAATTGATTTTAGCAGACCATGTCTTTTTTGTTCTAAATTTCATGAAGGACGGAAGAGGTTTCCTAGGTAGTGGATTGACCGTGGATTACCTTTGGCTTGGATATTGCAATACCTATGAAGGCAAGAAACTTCTCTGGAATATCACAGCCCCTCCTAGCCTTCCTCTCTCTGGATATCAGTATAGGTTTATGATACTTCATAGGCAATAATTCTGTTACTAAGGAATGGTTACTTAAGTAAGTCCAATCAAGTCAATGGTTGCAAGAAGATATTTTTGTTGACTTTTTCCTCTACTATCTCTTTTGGCATTTCCATCCTCCCTCTTCTCTTTCATTTTATTAGATTGTCTCTTGTACTGAAAGAGTTGTCTAAAAGATCTACCTACCAATATAACTAAGCCAGGTGACAGACATCATGGATCATGATACTAGTATCTAAATTTAATAAGGATTTGCAAAGAAAAGACTAAGTTCTCTAAGATCCAAAATATTAACTTGATAAGGCAAGAGTATGAAAGACATTTTGAAAGTTCATCTGACCCCACGGCTTGTTATGTGCACAGCCTCACTCAAATACTGCCTACTCAGGAAGTTCAGCCCAATTCCTAGTCAACTCAATATGGGTTTATATAATTCCCCTTTAGAGAATCTAGAGAGGAAATATGAAAGCACTCTACTTGATTTACAAAAAACAAACAAACAAACAAAAAAAACAGATACTTGGAAAGACCAATGAAATTCTTTGTAGAAGACTAGTGATATATATTGACTCTATTTAAATAAAAAAATAAAAGTCATACTTGTAAAACAGAAAAGTTAGAAAATTATTTACATTTTCTTCAAAATGCAGTGTTCTAATAAAAATAACCAATTCCAAGATCAACACTTTTATCCCCTTAATTGCTAGCAGCAATGATTTATTATCTGTCTTTAGTTTTCTTGACCCCTTCACGGAGTGCCCATACATTCTATTTACCCATTGGTCTCTAGTACAGGAATCAGTTAAGTGTTTCGTATGATCCAAAAGCAAATATTTATTTAACATTTCAAAGGGTTATAAAAACAAACACACAAAAACCAAAAACGAATATATAAAAGACTGACAAAAGATCATAAGTAGCCTGCAAAGCCTACAATATATACTATATGGTCTTTTATTTAAAAAAAAAAAAGTCAGTCTTTGTTCTAATAAGTAGAGCTAACCCTGTAAGTATGTATAAAATTCCTGAAAGATAAAGCAATGATCAAATTTGGAGAGGCTTGTGAATTGTGCTTTGAAAAACACTGGCATTTAATTAAATGGTGAAGCTAGAAAAGGCAGTAGAAAGAAATACGGGAGGACTCTTATACTCAAAAAAAGTCATTGAACATGAAAAAAAATGCAGGACTAAGAACTCAGACAATCACTGATGGACTGTGTTTGTGGTACTGAAACCAATGGGAAAATACCAGAAGCTGTGGGATGATGATATTCAAAGGTCACACTAATCTAAGCCTATATTACAAGTTCAATACATGAGACTGAAAACCTGAGCAAAATTTACTGCCAAAATGGAACAGGAAAGCAGAGAAACTCACAAGCAAGAAATGTCAAACAAGATGAGCAGAAATATTGGTGACTTGGAATATAAGCCCAAAAGTTAAACAAGGGCCATTGGTTGTGTTTAAAAGGAACTCCAAAGAAAGGATGGTCTCCTAATACCATATTTTTCTTTTAAATGGCATGCAACTGTGTTTGCCATTTGGAATATATTTTCACTTTATGTTCTGCCTGTATCTAAAATGCAACACTTCTAAAATTTAAATGATCATAATGCTCAAAAAATTAGCTCCTTTTCTAGACCATCAGAGGATGGTGGATTTTATCCACCACCCACCAGATGAATTGGTGAATTGGTGTGTGGCCAACTCCCTTAAGAATCACCTTGGTCTTGGCCTCAGTTCAGTGCAGCGAAGAAATCTATCATTCTGTTCAACTCTGCCTCAAATAACTTGTAGGCAAAAGTGACACGTGCCTGTCTGTAACATCAGAAAAGCCAAGAAAGGTGATGTAATGAGTAACAAAGCAAATTTCCCCCAGACGTTTCCATGGAATCAACAAAATTAAGGTACATTACAAAAAGAGAGTGATAAATATATGTAATATAACATACACTTCTCAGCTTTGAACCATAGTATTATAGACTGAACTAAAATTCTGTAAATACATTCCCAGCTCCTACATTATAGTGATGTCAGCTCTTGTCATCTGAGCAATTGTCTAGATAGTAAACCACATATGACTCTGAGGTAGAGCTTTGAATGGGCTGATGCATACTATGAGGATGCTGTGAGTACCTAGGTGCTCAAAAAGAAGAGTACCTCACAGATGTCTATTAAAAAATAATGTGAAACTTTCAAGGAAAGTATTATGTGCTCAAGGAAGAGTTTCCCCTTTAAAGTCATCTCTTCTTATAATTGTAATATAAAGATCAATATGCAGCTCTGGTGACCTTTCTGATTTCACCAGACAGAGCTGAAAGTTAGTCTTGTTATTTTATGGATCTCAAGGTTATATATATACATATATATATATCTGTATATACATATATGTGTGTGTGTGTATATATATATATGCATGATACCCTGAGATCCATAAATATCTCAATATCCATAAATATCTCGACCATATGTGTGTATATATATACACACACATACATTTTTACATATATGTATGAGCTTGAGATCCATAAAATATATATATGGATCTCACATATATATAATGTATATACATGTATATATATGATGTGTATATATATGATTTATATATATGTGTGTATATGTAATGATATCCTGACAATAGAATATCATTCTATATATGCATATGTACATCATATATACACACACATATATACATCATACATATACATATATATGATGATGATTGCCTGATTGCCAGGATATTCAACTCATTCATTCATCTTAATCACTTGGCTTCAAGTGTTTTTGCTCTTAAAAAAAAAAAAAGTTGATGCTAGCCTGGGGCATCTTATATTAAAAACAGTAAAATATTTAAAACGTTAAAAACATTATCCTTGACCCAGTCACATCTTATGTGCAAAGAGCCTTGAATGCAAATGAAACCTATTAGAGACAATAAAATGCAGACTCTAATATTTCTTTTTACCTTTAAAAGCAGCGTGGTTTTTGGGTGCTGGCAGGAGAGGGGATAAAAGGTATGTGTTACCCACTCATCACTTGAGATTACCTCTTTCCTTACAGCACGTGGACTCTAAACTTCCCCCTTTTGAAAATCTGGCCCTTTGTGTTTGCCTTACCTCTTTCAGTAACTATCATTTTTAAAATTTAAGTATCTCTGGACAAGTTATCAAATGCTATCTGTGTGCTTTAGTAAGAATGATTTCATTAGATTGCTTCCTCTCATTGGTGAAATCAGAATAGCATGAGAATACTACTGATCTGAAAGTGAGAAAAGATGGGTCATGAAAAAGGAGCAAAGAGGACACGTATCTTGAAGGGATGAAGAAAAATAAAGGTAAACTTCAATGACGTTGCAATTTTACTAGGGCTTTCTCTGACCACTCTGGTTCTTTGGTTGTTTCCCTTAACTCCTGAGGTTAAGTCTGACTGATTTTCTTTTCCCTTTAAAATAGTATTCAGGAAACACCACACATGTGTTGAGTTTGAAAGGAGAAGAATGCTACGAGCTCTCAAAGGAGTGGTGGAAATTATAGGTAGCAAAAATGTAATTATCCAACTTGGAGTTTTTCCAGGCCGGATCCACCTGATCAGAGACATTAGAGCAAATGCATTACACTTTTAAAAAGTCTCCTGCTGAGCTCACTGAATGAAAGTAATATCATATTGCCTATGGTTCTGGTAAATAAAAAGCATCATTAACAATAACACAATGTGAAGAGCCTGCTGAAATGATATACTGTATTTAGCCTTGATGGTCCATCAAAATCATGAGCCTGGCTTTGGAAAGGGCTGGACGCACTGGAGGGGCAAACAGTAATGATTAAAAAATGCAGTCAGAGTGAGAACAAAAATCTTTCCAGCTTCTTCTTACAGGAACTTTCTTCTTCAAAATCAATCACACTTGGAAACTTATTCCACTTCAGAATAGGAGAGGGTATTGTACTGAATGTGTGTAAATAAAAGGGTTTGTTCTATTCTGGCACAATGGCACAATCTCCAAATCAAGGCAGATGCATTTGCAGTGATGGGTCTCTGGCTGGGTACAGAACTGGCAAAGCTGAGAATGAAAGAGATCAACAGTGGATGGGGAACAATGAACGTGTCACTCCCCATTCTGAACAGACTAATTTCATAAAATTTACAAATATTTTGAAGTGTTTTTCATATACAGATATTGCCTGTAAGTTATGAAAGCAGTGTGACATGCTGCCTTTCTGAAAATCATTATGATCTACTTAGGGGATGGGGCATGGAAATTATAACACGAGAAATAGGCTAAAGAAAAGGTATTCAACTCTGTAAAATAAAATAGACGTTAAAATGTGCTATGGGAATTCAGTGAAAGAGGCTTTGTGAACAGTAGATGGTATCAATAAAGACATCAAGGAGAAAGAGATATTTAATATGGATATTGAATTTAGATAAATATAAGGTAGATAGCAGCTTTTAGGCACAAATATGGCCACCCTAGTTGTTTATGGCCACTCTTTGTCCCCAGTGAATGGAATTGGGTAGACAACTTAGATTTGTACATACAGAAAAGAAAGCAGAGACAGTTCATGTATTGGTATATAACATATACAATATATTATATACAGAGGAAGAATTAGATGATATATATATATAAAATCCATGTCTCTCAATTGGTCACATTTAGTAAGTGTAATGTGTATTGTAATAATTGTAATATCTTTCAAAGAGACTAACTTTGGAGAGCCCACTGTGCATACTCATATCATCTCTCACTTTCACAACCATGCCTATTATTCTCATTCCCAGATAAGAAAACAATATCAGTGAGAGTTTGATTGCTCAGAGACGGACAGGAAGAGAATATGGGCAGGTTCATTCTTACTTCTGTGGTGATTAAAAAACAAAACAAAACAAAAAACTAGACTTTTTCCCATCGTCATGCTATCCATATAGACCTGCAATATAGAGGAACCATTTTCAGCAAAAACACTGAAAGAACGATGTGAATTGTGCTCAGTTCACAAGTAGTATGTGACAGAGCGGGAGCACCGTCATCTTGGACACTAAGTTCCAGCTCCATTTCTAACCTCATGCATTTCAAGGAAATCACTTCTCTTCTAACAACAAGCCGCCAGAAAGAGCAGACAGTAAACCACAGACAAGATAGCTCGGGCACAGAGGGACCGGGGGAAAGTCTCTTGAGTAAACACCAAACTTCACACTCATACAAAGGGGCCCCAGTAAAACAGTGGGACTTAACAGGTACATTCCTTTCCTTTTAGGTGCACTTAGGGAAGCTAAAAGCAGACTGGGGGGTATGCCTGCAGCTGCAGGAAGATGCATGAGAACAGGCACAAGACTCTCCCTCCCAGATAAGCAAGACAGAGACACAGAAACAGTCCAAGCCTCTGATAAACTCTGCCACCTTGAATCCTAAAAAACTCTGAGTCTGTAAGAGAGAGTGCCTCTGACCTAAGTCGGCCTGAAGCCCCTCTCACATTTATTCTCCAAAATCTGTCTTTGACTGTTGAACTGTTTTTAGGGTTTCTTTCCTCTTTCTTTAACTGTTCCAGTATGCTTGCATAAGAAAGAGCTAGAATTTTGTACTGTAGAAAGCCAAAGATGAAGAAGAAGCAGCACGTAGATTGTGTCATCTCAGAGAACCAGGGCAGGCCGTTTCTTCTAAATGCATCCCTTCTCCTGCATTTCCAACATCAAGCCTATCATTTTTAATAAAATATTTTACTTTTCTCTAGAACTAGCATGATTTTAGGTGGCATGAAATCATCGGCCTTCCATTATTACATGCTTTCTTGAATGGAAAACTAAGGAACACACAAAAGGAGTGAGGGTAGAATGCAGTCATTCTCTTCTCAAATTGGGTCTGTGCCCTACTCTGGTCATAGATACTTTTTCTGATAACTCCATGTTCTTTGGAGGTGCAGAAATCCTAATAAATTCTAAGCATCCTGAGTAATTCAGCAATCTACAAATAAGTTAAGGATATCACTGCATTGTTAGATGTGCCTTCAAATTTCTTTTGTTGAATGGATATTCTATTTCCCTTCAATCTTTTAAGCCAACCATCTGTTAACATTTTATTCAAATCAACCTCTGTCCCAGAAGTCTACAAGATCCAGAAAACAATGGTATCACATCTGATAGCCCTTTCTTTAAAACAACATAAGCCCATTCAATTTTAATTGAGCTCACTTGGCAATTAGCAAATGCTGTGATGATGGTGATGAAGACAGGTGATGTAAGTTGGAATTCTGACCCTTCCAAACCTCATGTCGAGCTGTGATCCCCAATGTTGGAGGCAGAGCCTCGCTGAAGGTGTTTGGGTCACGAAGGTGGATCCCTCATTAATGACTTGGTGCCCTCCCTGCAGTAATGAGTGAGTTCTGATTCTATTTGTTCTCTTGAGAGCTGGCCGTTTAAAAGAACCTGGCATAGCCCTCGCTTCCCCTCAACACGTGACATGCCAAATCCCTTGCCCCTTCCGCTATGTTTGGAAGCTCCCAAAGGCCCTCACCAGAAGCAGATACTAGTGCATGCTTTTTGTGTAGCCTTCAGAACAACGAGGCAAATACATCTCTTCTCTTTATAAATTACCTAGCCTCAGGTATTCCTTTATAGCAATGTAAAATGGACTAAACACAGTCCAGAAAATATCAATATTTGAATTTTTATATAAAAATAATCACAAGTCATCATATCATATATTTGATCAAATAACTCACTGTTTTTGTGGGCTAGATAATTGTGTGTGTGTGTGTGTGTGTGTGTGTGTGTGTGTGTGTGTGTGATATAATGCTTCCCCCCATCTTTTGATGCTTACAATCTAATATACAAATCTCTATAAATATACTTGGAAAGACTCTACATAAGGCATCAACTCTGGCAGAATTTCAGAACTCTTCCATTAAAAATAGATAAAATTTTTAAAATTTTATTTAAAATGTGAAATTTGGAATCTGTCATGGAAATGACAAGAAAATTAGTGTTCCTAAGTGTTTGGGCAGAGAATGGGAAACCAGAAAATGAAGTGAGCTCTACAGTTGCCTCTTGCTGGGGAGTATCTGCCTGCCATGGCCGGGAGCTAATTTAACTCAAGCCCTTTTGTACTCTGCTATGCTTATTATACTAACAAGTTCTATATGGAAAAAAGACAAGGTGCTAAAAAAGAGAATGAGAGAGTTATTAAAGATTGAACAAGGAGTAATACAGGAATGGTGTCTCCAAGGAAGTGTTTTTCAAGGAGACCTAAGAGATGAGATAATACAACACAGCCCGACAAGGCATTAATGTGAATTTAAGAGAACAATATCTGTGAAGGCCTATTGTTGGAACAAAATTGATACCTTAGAGCAACTGAAAGAAGGTCATGTCAATAACACCTTTGGAGTGAAGGAAAGTAGGTTGGGTAGAGGTTTGTCATGCAGTTATGAGTCAAACACATGCAATATAGGGTTCTGGCAATTAAAATAAATTTCTATGTACAGTATAGTCATTAATGGCTTTTCACCAGAGAGGCAACACAATTTTTTTTGTTAGTTTTAAAATTGTGACTTGGTGCTGCCTTTGTTCATGTGGGTTTTATCTATCAATATTTATCATACCAAAAAGTAATATTGAGAATAAATTAAATATTTGTTAATTTATTTTATTTTTGTCTCTATTTTTCTCTTTTTGTGGAGAATGGGGTCTTGCTATGTTGCCTAGGCAGGTCTTGAACTCCTGGGCTGAAGCTCTGCTCCCTCCCCAGCTTCTCTAAGTTCTGTATTACAGGTGTGAGCCACTGCACGCAGTCATTAATTTATTTTTTAAAAATGTAAAATAACCAATTAAATGATAATGTCAGTAGCATATTATTCTGACAATAATTATTTTTAAAATAATGTTAGAAGAAATAGAAGAAATAGTTTCTTAGGCCATTTTTCCTTTGCTATAAAGAAATACCTGAGACTGGGTAATTTATAAAGTAAAGAGTTTTAATTAGCTCATGGTTCTTCAGGCTTTAGGAGGCATCTGCTCAGGTTCCAGGGAGGCCTCAGGAAGCTTACAATCATGGCAGAAGGTTAAAGGGATCACGCAAGTCACATGGCAAAGGCAGGAGCAAGCAAGAGAGAGTTGGTGGGGGGAGATGTCACACACTTTTAAGTGACCATATCTCAGAAGAACTCACCATTACAAAGACAGGACCAAGTCATGCAGGATCTGTTCCCATAATCCAAACATTTCCTATCAGGCCCCACCTCCAACCTTTGGGATTACAATTCAAAATGATATTTGGGCAGGAACAAATATCCAAACTATATCAAATGGTATTATTGCTTTGAATTTTTGGAAATTTATTTGATGACTGATTGAATAGAGGATAGCTAGGTTCTCATGTGTGTTTCAATCTGATGCAATTATCACAATTATCACAATTGGAAAACTCCACCATAGGCTCATCAGAAAAATGTGAGTTAAAAAGACACATAATGTCTTAGTTTTATTATGAAAATAGTTTTGACTTTGCTGACTTTCTGAAAGGACCTTTGGAATCCCCGGAAGATCCTGGGCCACACCCTGAGGACTGCTAAGCTAGATGGAACACATACAAGTTTGGAATTTAAAGGCCTTCGCAGTCTATATTCTTTCAAATATATCTTCTGCTTGTCAAAATTTTCCTCCAAGACAAGCAGAAGCCAAGGCTATTGTATCTATATGGAAAATGAGACTTAAAACAGGACTTACACTAAGATCAGAACATACAGTTAAAGCCAATTTGACATATACTCTTCATGGATAAAACAGAAATAAACAGCTAGATCTCAGTCCTACAGAGGCACTGGTCTCCACAGGACACCAGGCTACAAAAAATAAATAAGAAGCCAGGGGTTTAGGTTTCAGATAGGTGAGGGAGAGGCTAACCATCCCCCTGATAATTTTCAAAAAGTAAGATGAGAGAAACTTCCTGCACTGGTGTAGAGTCCCTGCAGAGCCGCAGGGACTTTTGTAAATATTTTCAGCACAGTTATAATTGGCAGGGAAGATATTTTAAGGACAATTGTATGTCAAAGTATGTATCCTTAAAAAATTCAGTAAGAAAAACATCAACATTACAAACAAAAGCAACACCAAAAAACAAAACAGGAGAGCCAACCAATACAAATAGGAAATAAATTCACAAGCTCATTAGTAAACACAAATTGTGAAATCACATATGAGTCCGTGTCCACATTTCACCCATCATATTGAAAAAGTTCAATCCCCTGAAAATACACCTAGTGATTAGATAAGCATTTTAATACAATAGTGATAGGAATTCCAAATTTTGCTTTTCTAGAATGAAACTTGGCTGAATGTCACAAACTTACTTCAAGAATCTCTACTTCCAAGAAAGTTACCCAAAGAAGGCTAAAAATACATAGTCAATATTTTATATATGTATATTAAATAAAAACTTGTGCATCCTTACAGATAAGAAATGCAAACATAAGTAAGTAAATAAATGGGATGAAAAGAACAACTTCTTTGTAGTAGAATGCTTATTAATAAGTGGGGAAGACAAAATGGATTTGGAACATCACCACTTTATAATCATCACAGACATAATGGTTCAGATGAAAGTTATTAATGAATGCAAACATTTCATGATTAACGTGATATTTAGAGAGGTTCTCAATAGGCATTCATTCAAAGAGGAAACTAGTAACTTAAAAATGAACAAACTTGGCACACCTTAAACAAATCATCAAAGTTAATGTGACTAATAATGGGACACACCAACATCCCTGACTGATAAACTGAGACAGCATAACCTTATGTAGTGTTTGTGCCAAGAATGAGTAGCCTGAATCTAATTGTCAGGGAACAGAAGTGAGGGAATGTCTACAAACTAAGTAGGCTGTTTATGCTTTTCAAAAGTGTCTATTTCATGAAAGACAAAGAAAGATTGAAAAATTGTTCCAGTCGAAAGTTCCAGTGAATCATTATGGTTTCTAAATGCAATATGCAACCTGAATTGAATCTTGGGGAAAAAGTTGGCATGAAGAATACTATTGAAACAGTTTGTGAAATTGGAATACGGGGTCTAGATTAATATTCTTTCATCAATATTAAAATTCCTGAATTTATTAACTGCACTATGTTGATTTAATTGTTTGTAGAAAATATACTCTGAAGAATTTGTGGTTGAAAAATATAATGTATGCGATTGTCACTGAAAGGGTGTAGAAAAATCAATAAATAAATGTATATCTTGGCTGGTCATTGTGGCTCATGCCTGTAATCCCAACATTTTGGGAGGTGGAAGCAGGAAGAGCACTTGATGTCAAGAGTTCGAGACCAGCCTGGCCGACACAGTGAAACCCCATCTCTACCAAAAACACAAAAATAAGCAGGACACGGTGGCACATGACTGTAATCTTACCTACTTGGGAGACTGAGGTGGGAGAATTGCTTGAACCCTGGAGGTGGAGGTTGCTGTGGGCTGAGATCATGCCACTGCACTCCAGTCTGGGTAACAGAGTGAGACTCCTCCTGAAAGAAAATAAAACAAACAAACAGCACTATATCTTATATCTATGTCTATATATAACAATAGAAATAATAATAAAATAAATATGGCAAAATTTTAAAAATTGTGAATCTGAATAAGGGTTATTCAAGAATTCTTTATATTATTCTTGAAACTATTCTTGAAATGTATCTGGACATTTGAAGATATCCAAATAAGTCTGAAAAATATCACAGGTGTTCAGGTGCATGGGTGTTCATGGAAACCCTATTTAATGTATATTTAAAGGACTGCAAAATTCTCTCCAAGTACTGCTTTATCTAGATTCTATGGGTTTTGATATTTAGCACTTCCATTCTATCTAAGTAATTAAAATTTAATTTTAATTTTGTTCTATTAAGAAGAATGTTAATCACTTTCTAAAGGTGTGCAGAATTTGTGGTTGTTATGGATCTAGCTTGCTTTGTTGTTCTTTTCTTTTTTAAATAAACTTTTCACTACTCTTCATTCTTCTTCTTTTCTTCTCTGCTTTTTTTATGTAGGTTTTATGTTGATTTCTAATTTACTGCATTGTGATCTTTACCGTGTCTATTAAAAGTATTTTAAAAGATTGTGTATATCGAGAGACTGAATATCCAAACAGAGAATAGCCTAATCGTATGTAAAAGTAGAACTCTGACCCACCACCTGCAGTAACCTCTTATCTACAATAACTAACCAGGAAGCCACGTTTGTAGGAAATCATACTGCTATTTTAAGTACCAATCCAGTAAGCCAAGCAAAAACTTCTTTAACCATCACTCCGAAATGGCCAGGACTTGATTAACATCTAACTGCTTCCCTAATTTTTTATCTCCACTTCCAACTTAGGACCCGTCAGGGAAAGCCAGATATGTACCCGCTAACCCGTAACATAGCATGTGCTGCTTCTACTTAGCCAACCTACAGCTTCCCCATACTAAGTATCTCTGTTAGAGCAGACCTGAAGCTTCCCTTTTGTTTGTTATAAAGCTTACCAATCCTCTGTCTGCCTTTCAATTCCTGCCAAAACACAAGTAATAATGGCTGACTGTCCTGCTATAGCAAGCTCTGAATAAATAACATTTGGTTGCTCTTCATTTATTTCCATGATATTTTGTTTGAGTTCTTTCCGTGTCTCCGTCTCTGTCTGCCTGGCTGTCTCCATCTCTCTATAAAAACATAGATGCAAACATATCTACCTAAACATGAACAAGGTGAAAAAAAGAAATAATCTAAGTGCTCAGAAACTGGAAGATAATTAAGTACATTATGAATCATCTACATAAAGAATAATTAAATATTTACATTATAATTATTGCTGTTTAAACATGAGGTTAAAAGCCCTTAATATATTGGAAAACACATTTTTTTAAATAAAGGACAGTATATATATATTTAAAAATCAAGATACAAAATTTCATAGGATGGGAGTCCAAATTTTTAGAACAACAGCAGTAATAGGTTATCTACATATGGGGAAAATAAGGTCAATTAATTACTGAATATAGTAACAGTGAATTTTTGAAAGTGGAAAGATTATGTAGTTTTTATTTGTATGTAATTAACTGCATTTTCTAAATTCTCTACTATAGGTATGAATTTGTTTTATAAACAGGATTTTATAAATCAACAAACGGCCTTGGAAAACTGCTTAATGAAGTATCGATCTCTTAATGGAAGTTGGGAAAAGAGAAAGTTTAAGTCTATATAGGACGTAACTGCATATATGTAAAGTGGGAGATAAATTTGATCACAGAAATTCAAATCACCTGTTTAAATATATTAAATATTGCTAGTGCATACTAAAAATGTATATCCAAAGGGTTAATGACCTAAGCTCAAGGAAAATCTAAGGGGTCTGTAATAAGATAAAGTCAAACACAATAATTGTGATCAAATAAGATGAAATGCACTTGAACTGGCAAAAATGGTAAAAAACAAACAAAAAAACAAAAAAAAAACCTCATAAAAATGTGTTCTGTGTATCGAGCTACTCATTTTTGGTGAGTGTGGTGGGCAGGGGGTGCGGCTTTAGGGAATGTAATTCAGCAACCTGTACATTTTTTTTTTTAACCCACATCTGTTTTGTTAGCAAAACCGGTAATATAATTTTGAAAATCCCATTTGAATCCTCCTATCTCAAAGCTCAAGACAGTGCATTCCCTATAGCGAATTTGATGTTATTTGTTTATTCTGTTTTTAAATGACAATGCTAACAATAATCCTCCCCTGGGATCCCACTGCCTCCAGCCCCCACCGAGGACAAATCCAGGGATTATTACAATGAACATTTAAACACATGTGGAACATGGTGTTCACAACCCTCAAGGGGGACCCTCACACCACAATCTGGAAGTTAGGGTGTGAATCTTAACTCTTTCAAGTCCACGTCATTGTAGCAGACGTTGCCAGGCCTTAACTTCATACCTCTATGACCTTGAAGGCAATATCCTAGCACTAAAGCTTATAGCAAATTCCCTTAAAAGAAATAAACCTCACGGCACCCAATCCTAGATTTTAATCATTTTAATTTATATTGTTTAGACTCCTTGTTCCCAATATATTTTCACTCCATAAGACTCACAGTGTTTTTTGATAAGAAATTTTTCTTAATACTTTTATCGTAAAAGTGTACTCTGACTCTTTTACATAAAAACTATGACAATTAATTTTATTAGGTTTTTAAAAATATTTTCTTTCATTTCTGTGGTAAAACACATGTAACACACAATTTACTATCGTGATCAGTTTAAGTGTACAGTTCAATGATATTAAACACATTCATAATGTGTTACCACCCACCTCTGTAACTCTTTTCATTTTGTAAAACTTAAACTATACTTATTAAACAATAATTCCTCAATACCCCGGCCTCCAATCCCTAGAAAATACCATTAACTTTCTCTTTATGATTTGACTACACTAACTAGCTCATATAAGTAGACTCATACAGTATTTGACTTTATGTGACTCGGCTTATTTTACTTAGCGTGGTGTTCCCAAGGTTCATCCATGCTGTAGCATATGCCAGAATTTTATTTTATTTTATTTTCTAAAAAGACTGAATTATACTCTATTTTATGCATATATCCATTTATTTATCTATTTACCCATCTATGAACACTTGGGCTGCTTCCACATTTTAGCTATTTTGAATAATGCTGCTATAAATATGGGTGCACAAATATATCCCTGACACCTTGCTTTCAATTTTGGGGGGAATACACCCACAAGTAGAATTACCGGATCTGATAGAAATTCTATTTCCAAATTTGGGAGATACCTAACATGTTGTTTTCCACAGTGACTATCTGTTATTTTTGAGCAAAATGTTCTGTATGTGTCTGCTAGATCTAGTTGTCTTCTTATAATTTTTACATCCTCTATTCTTTTATTTTCTATCTCTTTGTTTCTATCCATTACTGAGAGTAGGCTATGGAATTTACCAACTATTATTGTAAAACTATCTATCTCTTCAATTCTGTCAGTTTTTGCTTTATATATTTCGATGGTCTATTATAGGTATCTAAATGTTTATAATTGCTATATCTGCTTGCTATGTTAAAATTTTTATTAATATATAATTTCCTTTTTTGGCTTTTTACATCTTTTTTGACTTAAAGTATTTTATATAATTTTAAGATAACCATTCTTGCTCTCTTTTGATGACTATTTGCATAGAATGTATTTTTTTCCATCCTTTCAGCTTCAATCCGTTTGTCTCTAACCTAAAGTGAGCCTCTTATAAGCAGCACATAGTTGCATCATGTATTTTTAATTCATTCTGCCCATTTTGACTTTTCATTGAAAAATTAATCCATTTACATTTAATTATTAATAATAGTTAATTTATTTCATCATTTGCTATTTGTTTTTTATATGCCTTATAGCTTTCTTATCCCTCGTTTCCTGCCACACTCTCCTCTTGTGTGTGTGTGTGTGTACTTAAAACAATGTTTAAATTATTTTCTCATTTTTCTTTTGTGTATTTCTATAGCTATTTTTTTGTAGTTACCATGGAGATTATATTTAGCATCCTAAAGTTATAATACTATATTTGAATTTATAAGACCTTAAATTCAATAACGTGTGAAAACTCTGCTTCTTCACAGTTTGATCCTCATTCTTTTCAGTTGTTGATGTGACAAAATTACGCCTTATAAACTGTATACCCCTCAAAAGTACTGATAATTCTTTCATATGTGTTAATCTCCTTTTTCTATTTTTTCCCTTTTCTATTTTTAAATATTTTAATAGGCTCTTACATTATGTAAAAAAATATATATTTTTTCAAATGAAAGTTACAATAATATTAGTTTTCAAACTAATAACTGTGTTTTGTAAAAAATGTGTTAGTCTCCTAAGTTATCCAAAACCAAAAAGTAGAGTTACAAACTACTGTTATGATAATACTGGCTTTCAGAATTTTTCCTTTATTTACCTTTATTTGCGTATTTCTTTCTTCATACGGCTTCAAGTTTCTGTCTAGTGTTCTTTCATTTTACCCTTTAGGACCCTTTTGAAAATCTTGTGCAGAGCAGGTCTAGTGATACCAAATGTCTTCACCTTTTATTTATCTGGGAATATCTTAACTTCTCTCCCCACTACTGGAGGACAGTTTTTCTGGTATGGAATCCTTGGTTAACAGTTACTTTTTTTGTTGTTGTTTTGTTATAGCACTGTGAATAACTGCCTTCAATACTCTAAAATTTCTGATGAGAAATCTACTGATAATCTTTTGAGGAATCCTTGTATGTAAGAGTCACTTGTCTCTTGCTGCTTTCAAGATTCTTTCTTTGTCTTTATCTTTTTTTTTTTTTTTTTTTTTTTTTGAGACAGTCTTGCTCTGTCATCCAGGCTGGAGTGCAGCAGCGTGATCTTGGTTCACTGTAATCTCCATCTCCTGGGTTCAAACGACCCTACTGCCTCAGCCTCTCAAGTAGCTGGGATTATAGGCATGCACCACGATCCCTGACTAATTTTTGTATTTTTAGTAGAGGCGAGGTTTCACCACGTTGGCCAGCCTAGTCTCAAACACCTGACCTCAAGTTATCTGACCCCTTCTGCTTCCCAAGGTGTTGGGAGTACAGGCCCCTGTGACTAGCCTGTCTTTGCCTTTTGAAAGCTTCATTATAATGTGCCTCAAGGTGGGTCTCTTTGAATTCATCTTGGAATTTCTGAGCTTTTTGGATATTTGTATTTATGACTTTTGTCAAATTTATAAATGTTCAGCCATTATTTCTCCAAATATTCTCTCTGCCCCTTTCTCTTTTCCTTCTTGAACTCTTGCAGCGTTACGTTGATCTGCTTGATGGTGTCCCACAGGTTTCTCACTTTTGTTCAGCCTTTTTTTTTTTCTTTTTCTCCTACTCAATAGTTTTCATTGTCTTGCCTTCAAGTTTGCTGATTCTTTTAGACTGCCTGCTCAAAACTTCCGTTGAATTTTTCTTTTCTTTTCTTTTCTTTTTTTTTTTTTTTTTTTTTGAGACAGAGTCTCACTCTGTCACCCAGGCTCCTGGAGTGCAGTGACACGATCTCAGCTCACTGCAAGCTCCGCCTCCCGGGTTCACACCATTCTCCTGCCTCAGCCTCCCGAGTAGCTGGGACTACAGGCGCCCGCCACCATGCCTGGCTAATTTTTTGTATTTTTAGTAGAGACGGAGTTTCACTGTGTTAGCCAGGATGGTCTCGATCTCCTGACCTCATGATCTGCCCACCTCGGCCTCCCGAAGTGCTAGGGTTACAGGTGTGAGCCACCGCGCCTGGCCTCATCTAATAATTTTTAAATTTCAGTTTTTGTACTTTTCAGTTACAGAATTTTTGTTTTGATTTCCTTGTAAGTTTTTTATCTCTTTACTGATATTTCCAGTTTGTTGATACATTGTACGTTGACTCTCTCCACATCTTCCTTTAGTTCTTTGAGCATGTTTTAAAGTATTTGTCTAATAGAGCTGTCTTCAGATCTCTTTTATGATCAGTTTCTATTTATCTATTTATTTCTTTGAATGGGCCATACTGTCCTTTTTCCTTGTATGCCTTATATTTTTGTTGTTGTTAAAGCTAGAAATTTGAATCAAATGATATGGTAAATTTGGAAATCAGATTCTCCTTCTTAACTGGGGCTCACTACTATTTTGTATTTTTAAAAACTATTTTGCTATTGTTGTAGGCTATCTGTGTACCAGGGATTAGCCTGAGGGGTAAACTTAAGGTATTCTCAGTTTCTTTCTGAACCCACGCCTTTTCCACGCACATCACTTTCTAATTTTCTCTATATATGCAAATGCTTTTGAATATTTTCATCTTTAATGTGAGGCTCTAGGAAACGCAAACATGGGGATTAAAAGCCACTAGCCCTTTAAGTTCTCTAGAAGTTAGTTCAGCCAGGAAGGAAATTGTTCCAACAATGGAAAGAGGTGCTACAACAGTGGCCGTCCATCTTTGTGTCTGTACCTCTTTAATAAGAGCAGCAATCAGCAACCAGAGCACAGATCCCTGGTATGTAGAGGACAGGGTCCTTTATGCTTATTGTGGCTCCCGCAAGTGGCTTGCAAGCTGCTCCGAGACCATAAGCACAGCTGCTGGGGAATGGGGAATGAGTAGCTGCTACTGTGCTAAGATCTGAAATTGACTTAAATTAACTACAATTTGCAGCCCAAGAATTCCTCTGCATCTTACAAACCTTCAATACACTCCAGACTTCCAAAATAGGTACTTTAGATAGACTCTGTCAATGAGTACAATTGTTGTCTAGGTGGGAGACAGTTTCCTCATGCTCTGTATTCTTCCCAGAATCTTTAGAATATTTTATTTAAATTATTTTTATAATGCGCAAGAAGAAAGAAAATGGAATAAAATTATTTTGATTATTTTAATTAGATTTTCTTAGGAAAATAGTACATTTGTGACATGCAGAAAATATTAAAAGACAAAAAGAAGAAATATTATCATATATAATTTCTCCTGTACAGAGAGACACTAAATTTTGACCTATTTTCCTGTCATTTCCTTGGTTTTAGTGTTAAAAAGATTTAAACTAAAATAGGTGTTTAAGCATGTGGCACTATGTGGTTGAATGAATAATAACAACAACAAATCAAAAATGAAAACAAAATGAGACTTTTGTTTTAACCTGTCAGATCAAATGGTTTTATCTGTTTCTTTGTAAAACTATACCACAAAAATAAAGGTATAAACTTATGAGGAAAATAAGAACAATATGGGAAATTATTCCAGATAAGTGATGTCAGCAAAAGGTGGAAAATAAAAAACAGAGTGACGAGTGGTATTTGACTGAGTAGAGCAGGGGAAAAAAGAAACTTGAGATCTTATTGAAAAAAAAAAATTAAAGCAAGCATATTTGTACTTCATAAGCCTGGAGAAACTCATGCAGTAAAAGCAACTAGGTAACTTCTACAGGGAGTGGAGCAGGCCAGAAGGATCTCTTCCACCACCCAGCATAGTTAAAGACAGAGGCTCCTATCTTGCCAAAGGAAACACAAAGGCAGTCTCTGGAGAAACTAATTCAGAGATGCTCTGGAATTTGGACACCAGCAAAGCTGAGAATTAGTTAGTGTCATGACATCTTTGGCTACCCTAGTATCTAATAAAACATGACATCTTTAGAATTATTCTGAGTATAACATAAAATGAAGAATAAAAGAAATTGCAAACTTAATTGACCAAAAAACTGAAATGTGACTAGAAAGAAATGATTTTTCTTATTTTTGAAAAAATCTGTACCAAGATGCATAATATGAGGAAAATATTAATATATTTAGTTTAGCAAATTACAGTAAAAGAGGTAAAATGTGGCTTGATTGAGATGCTAGGCTTACTTGTTATTGAATTTGAGCTCTATGATGATAACATCCATAGATAAAGGCAAGAGAAATTGGAGAAACCATTCCTACTTAATAACTGTTCATATCTGGTGGTTATAGAATAATAATTCAGGAGAAAGCATTCATCTGAAGTCAAATGTGCAGAAGAAAATATCTCCATTACAATCTTATAAATTCAGATTTAGAAAATTAGGAGGGATCTTAGATACCACTTAGGCAAAAATTCTACTTAATTAAGTCTTTAAAAAAAAATATTCCTGACTGCTTGCTATTCAAAGTATACATGGTCATTTTAGTATCCTCCATATTAAACATCATGCCTTCTTATGTGTTTGGTGGAGATATATATATATATATATATATATATATATATATAGAGAGAGAGAGAGAGAGAGAGAGTATATAGTTGTTAGATATACATTTGTATCTTTGGAATTTCCATCACTTAATCCTAGTTTTGTACTGAGGGCCTATTTAAAACAATGATAACATTCTTGTAGTGAACAAGAGTTCACTACAATTTCATTTTCTAACCTAAATGTTCCAAATCATTTGACTAGTTCTCATATTACAGAATTTCCAAATATTTTACTACCCTGCTTTACCTTTCCTGAATTTATTTTGACCTGTTATTTTCTTTAAAAATTCTAGGGCCCCAAATATAATAAACATTTCTAAATTCTTCTAAACAATTTAGCTAATCCTACCTTGTTTTGAACACTAGAGTTTGCCTTTATTTTTACTAATTAGGATTTAATTGGCTATTTTGAAAGTTAAATTACTTTCTAGCCTCCTCAGATCTTGGAGTCACCCATGATTTCAAGACTATAGGAAATATCTCTTGATTTAAGCTTTAAAATAGATATCCAAATTTACATTTATCCTTATTAACTATCTTTGTTCTCACCTGTGATGCATCGTTCTAGCCTAACCTTTTTCTACTAACAGTCTCTGACTAATGATTTAGCTATTCATCTGACTTCGTTAAAAAAAAAATCTAAGGACATGATATAAACTTCTATTTCTACATCTACTTTAAAAAAAAAAGTCAAATTTGTATAATCCTGATGGAAGCAGGATTATATATGCCTATCTAGATGTTTATGCCAATCTAGATGTTGCTTACTGCTGTTTTTCCAAATTCTAGCAACATGGCAGGCACATGACACTTACGTGTGTAAAGAAGCAACACAGCCCTGAGACATCTCTTTGGTTTGACTTTCATCCTTTAAGAAACATAGTCCAACTAACCTTGACTTTATTAAAATGTCAACGTATTTTCTTTCATTTTCTTCAGACATATTGTATTAGAAAAACTTTGCTGACCTCTAGAAGTATTGTTACTGAAACTTTTTGCATTTCCAGTCTGAAAACAGTATCAGAAACAGAAACAGAGGATGAGTTTAATGTGCCATTATTTGTTTTTTGGTGAAAACACATTTGTTTTACATTATCAGTTTTTCCTTTTTTGAATATGGACAAACAGATTATTTAGTAATCACCAATATAAATTTAGTAGTTATCAATGTCAGGTCCTTGAGCTATAATTTGCAGAACCTACCTTTCTCTCCTTTTGGACAACTGATAAGAGACTTTTGCATTTGTTTTCTAGCACTTCGCTGTTCCATTCTCCCAATTATTTTATAATGGCTGCATGACTCTGAAATTATATACGCAATATTTTATTTAAAATAACCACGCTTCCTCTTTTAATTTCTCTGCCTTTATTAGACTGTAACGTTTTTTAAAATCTGATTGTTTTGCCTTTTACAGTTTGAATCTGTTTTTCTGCTTTAATAATGAAGATGGAAAGATATGTATTTCTTGTGGGTGAAGATTTTCAGATCACAGAATGTGTCACTAATGGAGGTTATCTAGAGTCATTTTACTTTTTAGAAGATCCAAATAAAGAGGACCAATGCTAATTAGTTTTGTTTTTTAAATTAGGAGTTTGCCTGTGAGCAGACACATGGTTTTATGACCAATTGGTACTTCTAAAAGAGCCTATCCTCCTTACTCTTAGCTCCTTTAGCTTTCTCGGTGCACAATCTCACACATTCTTCCCGAAACCATATGTCCTTTCCAAGCTTTGGGAATTCACCGAGGCATAAGCTGTGAAAAAGTCTTCAGCCTAACACCAAGATATTTTTCCTTGACTCATCATTCTCCTTTTGGCTTCCCAGGGGATTTTCTTTCTGGGGCTCAGAAAGGTTTGATAAGACAATTGTTTTTTTTGTCTTCCCTCAGACGAAAATTCCTGGACATCTTCCTTCTGACATTCTCTGTGTTGCCATGTTACCTGATTACCTGGAAGAATAGCGTTTGCATTCCCGGTGCCCCAGCAGCTTGCACAGGCAGGGAATTTGATCTTTTTCGGATTTTGCAGTTATATTAGATGAGATGTCCCTGTAAGCTAATTACTTTGGCAACCAAGAGGGCACCAACAATTCTGTCAGACATCCATGGGGCCACCTTAATAGTGTTTTAAACAATGTGTACAGAAGGGGTTAAAAGCTACACAGAGAGGAGCAGAGCCTGAGGGGAAAGACACTGCAGGTGTGTGGTTAACAAGGAACTAATTGGGTAACCAGGCAGGAGGAGAAGCAAGCATAAAGCTGGTCAACAGGCTTGTGTAGAATTCCAGCAGTTAGCTGGTGCTGAGCCCTTGAGGAGTTGAAATAAAGACAAGTTGAATCTGGAGTCTATTTTTTCCTGTGATCTTTGCTAGAAACTGCAAATTGGGACTTGACAGCTTTCTTCGCCTCCTGTTGCTTTGTTTCAGGTGGTATTGTTTTGAACTAGCTAAGAGCTGACATTCTGGATGTCTAGCCTGGATGTCTTGTATCCAGACAGAAATGTACATCAACTCTTAAAGGCATGTTACTCTTTCTTCTCTTCTTAATGATCTCTGAGTATTGTGAGTGCAGTAGTAGATAGTGAAATGAGTGTTGGTCTGCTATTCAGGAGATTTGTTTCTAATTCCAATTGTACATCCAGTAGTGTCAGCTTGAGCCAGTTACCTCATCTATATGGCCTTCGCTGCTTTCCAAGCTGGAAGAAGAATGAGGTTGTTTGTTTTCCCTTTTGAATGTCTCTGTGCTCTAAGTTTTGTTCTTTTTGTTTTGTTTTAATTTTTTTTGTAAGATTGATTAGTATTCTTTATTGAAACTTGAGCAAGTGTGAAAAAATAGATGAGACAATATGGAAAATACACAGAGAACAGAAGACATGTTTTCTGTCTTCAATAATTTTTTCAAAAAATAAAAACAATAGGAGTTCTAAAAACTGTGATGTAAATGGGTGAAGAGGCCATTCTGCAGAAGGTAGGATGAGGATGCATACCCCGGAGAGTGCCTGCAGATTTCACAAAGAATGTGTCCTGTTCTGAATGTTCGTGTCCCCTCAAATGTCATATGTTGAGGTCCTAACCCCCAAAATTGGGAGGTTATTAGGTCATGAGGGTGGAGCTCTCAGGAACTGGATAGTAGCCTTACAAAAGAGACTCAAAGGAGACATCACTAACCTCTTCCACTATATGAGAACACAGCAAGAAGCCATTGTTTATAAGTCAGAAAGCAGGCCTTCACCACACATTGAATCTGTCTTAATCTTGGACTTCCCAGCCATAAGAACTATGAAAAATAAATTTGTCTTTTATAAGCTATCCAATGTGTAGCATTTTGTTATAGAAGCCTTAACAAACTAAAACAGGATAGGTCTTGGAATAAGCCTTCTTGAAGAAGCTGTCTTCAATGGGATACCCCAGGTAGTTCTCTAAGCGGGAGGAAACATGGAAAGTATGGCTCAAGATTGATAATAAACCTATTGAGGGGAGCATGCAGGAAAGAGATTGATCAGACTGAAGTGGAGACCAGTTAATGAGGAGCAATACAAATTACTTTCTTAGGTAGAGAGAAATTTCTGACAGCCCAAAAAGACAGGCAGGCAAGTCTTAGGGAAGAGAAAGAAAACGTGTTAAACTTGAGAATATTTTGAAAAACAGTATTTACAAAAATTATTCTGGCTGTCAAGTAATGCAGAAGATTAACTCAACTTTAATTATCATTTTTCTTTAAATGATAATAGAGCATAAAATAAAAAAAATCTTCACTACAAACAAAGTAAGTTCCTAGAAGTTTCCAAAGGAAAGTGTCTGTTCACTGATATCCTTAAGCTTCTCACTTTAGTTCATGATGTAAAGGTATATTTTCTCTGAGCTAAAATGAGTTGACACCAAAGAAATATAAATCAACAATTTGGCAGTAATTTAATGAAAGACATCTTCTGATCAGTTTTTGGCATAGATGCCAAGGGAGCTAATGTAGACAGTCAATGTAGTGTATCCTGTTCACAGGTCTCAAAGTTGTGCACCAAACTTCCTGCAGACATAATACATTTGTTTACATGGTCAGTTCACAAATATGGGCCTGCCCTTTCCATTGATTCTCACGCTCCCTATTGTCCTACACCTATTCCACTGGACTCCTTTATGGTTTGTGAGGTCACTCCCAGATATAACCACAGATTAGGCCTGGCACTAACACTGAGTGAGCTGAGTCTTTGCAACCCATTTAAGCTCTCTACCCTTTACACTGACATTTGCAAAATGAGAGTTTTGATGAAAGTAGCTCTATTTTCTCTTCTAACTATGAAGTTCTGCAATACTTAATAAGAAATAACATTTTTATACCATGATAGTGTGATATGACAGTTTGGAAAGAGGGGGGAAGGTAACTTAAAGACCAGGTTAATGAAATGCAAATTGCACCCATATAACTTTTATTTTAAAGAAATTCCCTCATTTGTGCTGATTTTTCTGAACAACTGAATCACAATTCTTAAAGAAATTTGCAAAATCAGAATCCTAATACCTGACATGTCTTTCTCCACCCACCTCCATTCAAGTTTCAACTTAGAGGAAAGAAAGAACATTTTTAAAAGAGCTTAGAAGTAGACTCAAACAGCAAATTCTATAGTTCGAAGACATTTTACACATTTTAACAATAGCTACAGTAATACTTTAGCAATTCACTGAAATCAGTGATTCCTTTAGATTAGCTACAGGAAAGTTCAACTTCTGAATAAAACTTGCTGGTTGAAATTTTATATAAAAATAGAGATATTCCGCAAGATTTATAATACAGCATTTCCATTTTCCAGTTTCTATTTCTCAATGGACAGTGCCATCAAGCAAAATTGACATTTATTTAAGTTGAGCACACATTCAATCTTATTTCTACCACACATCTTTATTAATTACTTTCTTGTCTTTGATATGAGTTGAAGCTATGACATATAGCTTCCATATACCACCAAAGACCCATTTTCCTTCTCTTTTTCTCTTATCTAGCCAAATTCTTCAAGTTGGTTATTTCTTTATATTGAATCTCTAAAGAGTGCTTGAAAAACAAGCATTACATTTTCTATTCAAAATCCACTCTCATGCTCTTTTCATTGTTTCTGTGAGTGTGTGTATGTGTGTTGTTGGCTGGATAAGATAAATGACAATCATATTATGAGTGGCTTCTATAGTGATATTGGGATAGATTAAATGAGATACCTAGTTTCCTCCATGTATCTCACATGATGCTCGGAAGTCTTCATAATAATTGCTAATGACAGGGAATTTATGATTTTATTATTGAAAAACCTGTTTCTACATTTATAGAAATGCTCGATGCTCTAAACTTACCTACTTACCCCTTTGTCCAGGCCTTCTCTACTTCTATGAACATACTCAGGATAAATGCAAACAATCAGTATCTCCTCTAGTTTTCCTACTAGTCAAAAGAAGCTTTAAAATATGATATCATCTAACGTATTTCACCAATAATTATAAAATTTGAATTCATATGATAAATAGGTTCCCAGAAGCCCATAGACATTAATTTATTTATTCAGTCCATGTTTACTGAGCACTTTTCATGTATCAAGCTTTCTGTAGAGATCAGGAGACTGTGGTCTACAAGACAATATGATCTTTGCCATTTCAGCTCTAACATTATGGGAAAGATGTCATACAATAAATAAGTAAATATAAATAAAGAAAACAAAGAAGTTGTTTGCGAGAACTGCTATAAAGAAAAAAAACCCAGAGCTCTGTGGTGGGAAGTAAAGAAATAATGTTGCAGTAGCTTGAGCTACGTTAGGCCGCGCAGTTAGCTGAGGAAGACCTCTTTGAGTAGGGGACATCCAAGGGAAGCCCTGAAAGTGTAAAATTTAGTCATGCAAAGGTTTAGGGCAGAGCCTAGAGCACAGCAGAGATAGAAATGCAGAGGCAGAAAAGAGCTTGGTGGCTTCGAGCAGGGGCTAGAGTGACTGACTTCCGGGAGGGATTAAAGCAGACCGTCCAAGGTGGGAAGTGATAAGAACAAAGATTGGAGATGCTGGATGTTGCCATATCATGAAAAGTCATGTAAGTCACATTTAGGAGTTGGTACTTAATCTAAGTGAAGCTAAAGGTTTTTAATATTAGACTGTGAGGTCGATCATCTACTTTCTCTCCCGGCTGTAGGGAATAGATTGAAGAGGAACAACAGCAAAAACAGGAAATCCAGTTAGAAAGCAGTCCAGGGCACCATTACCTGGAGAAAACTGATTGCTCTAGAAATGGAGATAAACGGTCAAATTGGAAATACATACAGTTTGAAGGCAGAAAAACTAGAGCTTTCAGATATATTGTCTATAGAAAGGAATCGAGGAAAAATCTTAGTTTCCTGATCTGAACAACTTCATGTTTCATAGTATCATTTAGTATGAGATGAAACAGGGACAAACAAACCTTTGTGTGTTTACATATGTGGGCTCACGTGTGTATCAATAATTCTAGTTTTCAAATATCTATGAAATATCCTTCAAGTAAACATGTCCATTAAGAAGCTGGATACAGTAGAGTTGTCTCAAATTACATGAGAAGTTATTGCCTAAATAGTTAACTTTGGAAGTCTATAGGATACAGACCATTCTTACCATGCAGGAGGAACAGGGTCTATCTCTTGGAGAAGTTTTTTAGACAGCCAGAGAAATAGAGACTAGGACAAACAGTCAACACATGAGGACATGGCTAGACATACAAGGAATCAGAAAAATTTTCAAGTGTTCTCAGGAAGCTTTTAAAGGTTAATTAAATTAAAGGCCAATAAAAAGCAATCAAAAACATAAACCAAAAAAAAAAAAAAAATAGGTACATGTACACTTAAATGCCTTAATAGGCACATTTCAAAAGCAATAGAAACCACTAAAATTGATTTTTAAAATATATTTTATTGGCTAGGTGTGGTGGCTTATGTCTGTAATCCCAACACTTTGGGAGGCTGAGGCGGGCAGATCACATGATCAAGAGATTGAGACCATCCTGGCCAACAAGGTAAAACCCCATTTCTATTAAAATACAAAAATTAGCTGGGCATGGTGGCAAGTGCCTATAGTCCCAGCTGCTCGGGATACTGAGGCAGGAGAATCGTTTGAACCCGGGAGGCAGAGGTTGCAGTGAACTGAGATTGTGCCATTGCACTGCAGCCTGGCAACATAGCAAGACTCCATCTCAAAATAATAATAATAATAAAAATATATATATATTATATATACATTTGACAAAATATATTCAAAATATTATCATTTAAAAATGTGACAAAATAAAATAATTATTAATCAGATATTTTACTTTATTTGTCAGTAAATCTTTGATTCATGTCGTTCATGTCGTGCATTTTACAGTTCAGTTTATGTCAATTTGAACTAGCCACATTTCAAGTTCTAAATAGCCCCATGTGTTTTGGGACTACTGTGTTGGACACCATGGGGCTGGAAAATTTTGTATGAGTAATCTGGTAGAGAGAGAAATACAGGGTAAATAAAAGATTTCATCTGAAAATCTTTTATTTTTCAGAAGAGTAAAAATATTTATGAGATTTAGATCTAAGACATAAAGTGAGAGTGGTATTTGGACGAGTGGCACTTCCTTGAATGTAACAGCAGAGAGAGAGAGAGAGAGAGAGAGAGAAGGATGCAGATGAGAGTAGAATAGATTTGTCCATGAGACCATATGACTGTAATTTAGAAAAAAAATCATATTTTCTTCCTGAAATATGAGGCAAGGCCATTAACTGAGTGGAATGAGAACATGCCTTTCTATCTGAAGAGAGCGTTCTAGGACTTCATGAAGCAGTGCCTAATATATATTACCCAGTCATGATTTGACTTAACTCTGCCAGAGTTCCTTTGGATTCTCCTTACCTCAGATGCGGAGTGGGCATCTCAGTGGGCATTTAATCCTCTCTCTCTCCTTTTTTCTTCTTCTTCTGGTAAACATTCTGGCTATTCTGTGTTCTTAGACTTCAACAACTGGTTTTTCACAGTCCAAGGGAATGTTGCTTACATCTGAACTGAGCCAAGTTTTTCAGTGTGAGGGACTCTGTGTGCATGTGTGTGTATTTCAACAAATACTGCTATGTGTACTTCGGGACCGTGCTAGCTGTGTTCCTACTGGATCATGTCATAGGCATGAATATCAGTAATGAACAATTGATGGTACCGCAGGATTTACGTTTCCCTTTTCAGGCTCGGTTTCTGCTTTCCCAGCGCCACCTCCATGTATTTAAACTCTCAAAGTAGAGAAAAAAAGAAGCCAGAAAAATGAAACCCAGAGATCCTGGGAAGGTCATATGGAGCAAGAACAGGATAGATGGCTGCCCTGTTGTGTTGAGAAAATAAGAAGACAGGAGTTGAGAAGTCAGATTGTATAAAAGTTACTGCTTTGTCCTGCAGCAAGGAGGAGGAGGAGGAGAAGAGCGATGTCACTGTGCATGCTGCAGTAGAACTGTTCAGTTTCCAAGAATGTCAAGGCTTTTAAATACAGGTCACTCCAAATCAATCCACATTGCACTCCCCCAAAATAAAGAAAACAGTAAAACAGCTCTTGATGTAATTTATTCTTTCAGACCTGTGACAGAGAGGGTTTTCTAAACCTTTAAGCTGTGAGTAGTTTTCTTTCTTTCTTTTTTTTTTTTGAAGCTATATATCCCACTCACTTATCCCACACTTTATATTTTTAGTTTTCTCTTCCGATGAAACCTTGCAGATCATAAAGTTAACATTCTCTGAGCAAGATTAAACTTCATCATTCCCAAGATTTGATTTCTATTCAGCGTTCTCTTTATTTTTTTTCCTCTGAATTTCAGTATTACCTCCTGGTTCCGTAAATATTGCACAAACTTCTGCTGTAATTTCTAATGTGCATGAAATCTTAGGTAGGGAAGATGCTGCAGGATTCTTTTTTGCAAGTGTTTTGAATAGGGGAGGAGAAGAGGAAAATAAAAAAGTATGGTCCAAAGTCGACATTAAATATTTTAAAATTATGTTCCCTTATGCTTTTTCTCTCTATTCTGGACACTTTTCAAATCTGCTGTTTTACAAGTTAGGACTTGTTCCTACAAACAAGCCATTACTCAAATTGACCTTATTTTTCTCCGTAGTTGATGAAACAACATATCATTGAGGCACTATTCAATTTCTACTTCTCTATAGGCCTTCCAGAATATTCCAAAACTTTTTTCTCTTCTGAACTCTCATTTTTCTAGGAATGATGTAACAGGGCGGAGGGAAGCTACAAGTAAGAATCCAGTTACATTATTTAGACAAAATCAGTTTGAATCATATATCAGATTCCTATCTATAAAATGAATAACTCCTCAAAGTAATGTTATAAAAAGTAACTCAGATACTGTTGGCAAAACTAGTTGCATACTGCCTCACTTTTAACCAATGCAATTCATCTTAGTCCAGTTGGGCTGCTAAAATAAAAATATAGAATAGGTGGTTTAAACAACAAACATTTATTTCTCACAGTTCTGAAGGCTGGGGAGGCCAGAATCAAGACACTGACTGATTCGGTGTCTGGTGAGGGCCTAGTTCCTGGCTCATAAGCGGTTCTCTTGTTATGTTTGCACATGGCAAAAAGAATGAGAGAGCTCTCAGGAGTCTCTTTTTAAAGCAATCAATTCCATTAATAAGGGTAGAATCTAATCACCTCCCCCCAAATCCTCATCTCCTAATATCATCATATTGGGGGTTAGGATCTCAACATATGAATTTAGAAAGAACATACACATTCAGTCCATAGCAAAAGTAAACAGTTATCACCACATTAGTTATGGTAAATAGCACCACAGGAGTAATGGAAGAGAATATCACTGGGCGTGTTTTTAATGAAGGATCTCGAGGGTCACAGTATTAGAAAACAAGACCAAAGGTAACAGCAGAACTAAAACTAGAATTGACACCTTCAAACCCTTGGTTTGCAGGTGATCACATAGGCAGTTAATCACCAATTTGAGAAGCAGTGTCACACAATGGATGAATCACATTTGAAGTCTGAAATTTATGCATTTTAATTCTATGTAAAAATGTCTACATGATGTAACCACATATAGTCATGCATCAGTTAACAAGGATAAATTCTGAGAAATGCATTAAGACATTTTGCTGTTGTGCAAACATCATAAAGTGTACTTACACAAACCTAGATGGTATAGCCCACTACATATCTAGGCTGTATGATATAGCTATTGCCCCTAGGCTACAAGCCTATACAGCATGTTACTGTACTGAATATTACAGGCAATTAAAACACAATTATAAGTATTTGTACATGTAAACATACCCCAACATAGACAACATATGGCAAAACTACAGTATCAAGTTGTTGTTGTTGTTGTTGTTGCTGCTGTTGGATTTTTTTTGTGGCACACCTGTACAGGGAACTTACCATGAATGGAGCTTGCAGGTTTGGAAGCTGGCCTGGCTGAATCACTGAGTAAGTGGTGAGTAAATGTGATGGTCTAGGACATAATTGGACATTACAATAGGCTTTATAAGCCCTGTACATTTAGGCTACACTAAATTTAGTTAAGAATATTTTTATTTCTTCAATACTATATTAACCTAAGCTTACTGCTACTTTTTAATCAATTTTTATTTTTTAACTTTTTTACTCTTTGTTAATAATACTTAGCTTAAAATACAAACACATTGAGCAACTACACAAAAAATTTATATCCTGAATCTATAAACTTTTCCTTTTTTTCTTTTTTTCTTTTTTACTTAAATTTTTGTTTTTGTTATCTAAGACAATAATACACACATTAGCCTAGGTTCACACAGGGTCAGAATCATCAATATAACTTTCTTCCACCACCACATCTTGTCCCACCGGCAGGTCTTCAAGGGCAATAACAGAACTGGGATTGTCATCTCCTATGATAACAATGCTTTCTTCTGGAGTATCTCCTGAAGGACCTACCTTAGGCTGTTTTGCATTTAACTATATATATATATGGAGAGAGAGAGAGAGAGAGAGTACACTCTAAAATAATGATACAAAGAAGAGTATAGCAAATACATAAACCAGTAACATAGTTGTTTATTGCCAGTATATAATTGTATGTGCTAGACTTTTATACAACTGGCAGCACGGTAGGTTTGTTTATACCAGCATCATCACAAACAAGTGAGTAATGCATTGTGCTGTGATGTTTTAGCACCATATGCCATCTATCATGAACCAAAATGCTGTTACACAAATATGGCGGTATAATTTGCATAACATAGCTAGCCTATTTATTACTAACCTGTATCTTAGAGGATTTATTTGGGTTTTATACAACATATTCCATATAAAATAATCATGGACACATAGAAGGGGCCAATCACAGGTAAGGAGACAGAGGGAGGTAGCCCTTCAAATGCAAAGTTTCGGAGAAGGCTGTGGGAGAATATGAAGTAAACTGGGAGTGGAGGTGATCTGAATATCTAAGTAACTTTCTGCCTGGTCTGTGCTTTGGAATACGTGGCCAATATTGGAAGTCCAATATTGGTTTAGGCTGAGGAGCAACATGTATGGGATAGCATGAGGATGAAATTGTGAAGAATTTCAGACAATAGCAGGAAATTTTTATATACTAAAATTTCAGTTTTATTCTTCCTTTCTTTCAATGTGTTTAAACTTATGTTTAGAAAATGACATAGTTATTAAGGTTATAACTGTGCCAAAATTTAAAATAGAATCTGTTAAAAATAGCTACTAAAAGTTAGGTTGCTTTCAATTCTGGAACAAAGCAGTAGATATCCACTATTTTGTGTGTTTGTATGTGTGTGTGTGTGTTGCGGGTATGTCTGGAACAATTCCATGTTTTTATCTGCCACCTATATGTTATAGCATTTGTCTAAAAAAAGTTTTGAACTAAATGGTATTATTTTTCTGTTTTTCGCCAAGTTGCGCATTGTTCTTTTACTTTTTATTGACATGTTATGCACTAGAATTGAGGGTTTTGATTTTTAACCACTTAAAGTTCCATTTTCTTTCTTTTTATTTTCTATTTTTTTCAGAAGTGCTTTTCTATTTTCATAAACCAAACACAGTTGACTGCTAATTTCTCCCTGAAAGACATTGGAAGACGGCTTCCAAAATTAATGGTGTAAGACAAGTTTACAAACTGTCAGGCTTTGAAGTGAAAATTAGTGTGTCATTCTTTCTGAAAAGAGCAGAGGACAGAACTGACTGCTATATTATAAGAATCTCTCAAGGCAAAAATACATTGTCTAGATGAGAGGACAAAAGTTAAACAAATGTTTTCTTCTCCATCTCACTTCCCAAATTCCATCACCACACCTATACTCACACACACCCGCACACAATTGGAAGAACAAATTATTTATTATTCTAGGAAATCAATATCCATGGGAATTATATGATGGTAAATCTTGGCATTCCATTTGAAAAGAAAACAATGTTGTACTGACACATAACTGAAGAGGGCCAGGTGGAAGAAATATGGAAACAATGTGATTATTTTCTAACTTTCTAAAGTTAAAGAAAGTCTGTGTTATTCAAAATTTGATGGTTGTGTTGAGAAAGAAGCTTCAGAAAAATAAGCTAACATTTTCAAATAGGGTCAGATATTGGTGTTATATTCAGGCCAAAATTCTAGTATCACTCAAAACTCTGTTTCGGCCACTGTCTTAGAGCCTTAAAATATTAGAGCTGTAGATTCCTCAAAAGCTGTAACACAAAATCTCTTCATTGTTTAAGTTGACAGAGGGCTTCGGATATATATTGTTGAAATTAGGCAGATTTGGTTGCATTCCAGACTTGCCTTTTCTTTTTAATGAAACTGTGAACAATTTACTTAATTTCCTTGAGTCTCAGTTTTGCATGACTATAATTGTAAAAAAGGAAAAAAGGACACAATTCATGGATCTTCTGAAAGGATTAAATTACACAATAGATTTAGAGCATGTGGCACATAGCTGAGATCTGTAACAGGAAATGTGCCCGTGCTGAAATGAGGAAACAAAAATTTTGATCATGGAAGCAGAACCTACTCTTGGGAGGAGGGATGTGAAGGTCTGCTTTTCTGAAGCAGATCTCATACTGGAGCATGTCTTTATGGGAATACACAATGTGTTTCCTAGAGACAACTGGGCATGAAAAATTTCAGAGAACACATACTATATTATACTATGGTATACTATACAACTATATTATTGAAGATCTGACCGTATATTCCCTGAAATATATGTTATTGCAAAATTCCTATCACCCTCCAAAAACTCTGAGTCCAATTTTCCTTCTCCAACTCTTATTTGCCAAGTGTCCTTCTCTTATCAGAGAGAATGATCTTAGAATGATCTTCCCCATGGTGCATTGAACTTACTTTTTTTTTTTGTTTTGAGACGGAGTCTCACTCTGTCACCCAGACTGGAGTGAAGTGGCATGATCTCAGCTCACTGCAACATCCCCCTCCCGGATTCAAGCGATTCTCCTGCCTCAGACCCCCATGTAGCTGGGATTACAAGCGTGCACCACCACGCTTTTGTATTTTTAGTAGAGACAGGCTTTCACAATGTTGTCCAAGCTGGTCTCGAACTCCTGACCTTAGGCGATCCTCTTGTGCTGGCCTCCCAAAGCACGGGCCACCATGCCCAGCCAACTTTATTTTCTATCCAACTAAATAGCTATCTGTCTATCTATCTCTATCATATGTCAACTGTCTGTTAACAAATCTACCTCAAAATTCAGAATGAGATATTGTGAGATTGAGATATGTATGAGCATATTTATTTAAATTCATAAAGTTAAATTCTTTCAACAAAAAGATGATATAGTATAAAAATGATAAATTATTCAGGAATTTCATGTCATCTACTGTTTTAATAATGATGGTCACTTTCAAATCATAGTATTTAGCTTCCATTGTATACACTTAATAGAATGATTTAACAATTTTCTATTTAAATGTCAACATTTATAATGTATTTATTTTGTATCCTTGTGTCATAAGCATAAGTTTATGATAAAAACTTTTAGATGTCAAGTTAAAAATATGTTAGAGGGTAAATAGTTTTTCAGAAGTCTTTTTGTGTACATGAACAAAGACGTTTGTGGACACCTGCCATAATTGTTTACTAGAATTCTAAAAGAACACACAAAACTCTTAGAAAACATCCTTTCGGCTTTCCTCCATAGAACTTAACATTTATACATGTGTTTAAATAACATCAACACATGTTTTCATAAAAAAAAGTGGCTTAAGTTAACTAATGAAATTATTATAGTGCAACTATACCCTGGGAAATCATTAGGAACTGCACGTTAAGATAAATCTCTATTTTCTCTATAATGGCCCTGGACAGAGAGTTGTACCTGGAAATTAACGTAAGAAAGTGTATTCTGTTGTACGACAAAGAGGAGCTCTGTAGATGTCTTTAGGAAAAGAAAGTCTACAGGTTTGATTGTCTTGATAGATACTCTATTTTTGGTAAGCCATAAATTTAGTGTCTTTTGGTATTCATTGTCATTAAATTCTTTCAAAATATGTTGAAACCCTTTAGGATTCCCAGTTGTGTGTTGGACTTGTTCTTCACAAACCCATTGTCACTCAACACAGCATTAGAGAAGCTGCCTATAAGCTCTCAAAGATGTCTAGCACAGAATGCCCTGTCTAACTTCTCTGCCTTAATTGAGTAATTCACTCTTTTGTGTTCAAACCATCAATCATCCCAAAACTTTTGTCAGAGCCCAACTGTTCTGGTAAGACTGCTTCATTCATGTCATTATCTGAAATTCTATCATACTTCTTCATAGAATTGTACTCTGTGCCACTTCATTGCATCATGCTTTTATAAAAGGTTATACCCGAGCCTTCCCCTAAAGATGAGATTGCATAAATAAGAGACTATTTCAGGTATTTTGGAATGTTTTCTATCTTTCATAATATTTAAGGCAGTAGACATTTCACAGATTCTTCACAGAGGGCTGCTTGATGCTATTTGCCATATTTCTTCCCTGAACCTAGTCCTAAGACATTATAACATTTCCCCTTTACTTGGTATCAAAAACTTATTAAAAACAAATTATTTCAAATGAAATTACTGTATCTACCATTCATTGATAGCCTGGTTTTCAGAAAGCTACTTTAAGTCTAAATAATGTAATTATAATTGCTTCCAACTGAAAGTGGTGTAGCTCAAAATCGAGTCTAATGCCCTCATTTTTTGGCTGAATTAAAGGCCTTTTCGATTCAAATTTCCAACCACACAGCAAGTTAGTTAGGACTAGATTTAAGACTAGAACTAGATTTCTGACCAAGTGTTCTTGGTTTAATAACATAATGCCTTTCAGACCAGCCAGAGCTGCTTTTTTGATGAGCATGCTCTTAAACATATACACTTTGCAATCACTCACTTATTCCCTGCTTCCTTTCACTTCTCTGTGAGTAATAAAAAGTAGGCTATTGATTGGAGTTTGAAAACACCAATGCATCACAATGTTATTAATATAACACCTACAGAACAATTTTACAGTCACAACTTGGGAGAGTTGTAGTGGGTTTCTCCTTACTCTCTTTCCACTTTCCTTTAGCTGATGGAAGATCTTTAATAACAAACTGAGACAGTATCCCTTTATGTAAGATCTTTACTTTGAAAGATATAACCATCTTTCTTAAAGAAAACACTGTGTTTTAGACCAAGAGAGCATCATCAAAACAAAGTAACAAATTCCATATTGTAATGGTTATGGCAGTACAATTATTTAATAGTTGAAATAATTGGCCAAGTGTAGTGGCTCACCCCTGTAATTCCAACACTTCGGGAGGCCTAGGCGGGTGGGTCAAGAAGTCAGGAGTTCGAGACCAGCCTGGCCAACATGGTGAAACCCTATCTCTACTAAAAATACAAAAATTAGCTGGGCATGGTGGCAGGCACCTGTAGTCCCAGCTACTTGGGAGGCTGAGACAGGAGGATCGCTTGAACCCTGGAAGCGGAGGTTGCAGTGAGCCAAGATTGAGCCATTGAACTCCAGCCTGGGTGACAAGAGTGAAACTCCATCTCAAAAAAAAAAAAAAAAGAAGAAGAGAAACAATTGGAGTTTTTTTTTTTTATTATTGATGATAATATACAGAGTGAACAGAAAAGAAGAATTATGACATTCAAAGGAATGCCAATGTAAAAAGATTGAAATAAAATTGTGATTCATATGAAAGTGTAAAATTCTAGACTAATTTTTACCAAGAACTTGGAGTGGCCAGGCATACCCTTAGCAATCAAGTATAGTGGCATAGTGCAAGAAGTGAAGGGAATTCAGTATTCAGTACTAACCACAAGATATTAAGTAGGGGTAGACTAGATATTAAGTAGAGGTAGACTAGACTAAGTAGGTGACAGGGCTTTGGCTCTTACAGAATCTGGAGTAATTCTGCTGGATGCATGTTAGTTTCTAAAGATGATTTTTACTGCACTTTTTAAAGTGTAGGTCAAGTTGTCTTTTCCTCACCTCTCTTCCCAGAAGCCTCAGGTAAACTTAGAGAGGGATGCAACAATTCTAATCTGGGTTCTGGTCAGAATCGACTGGAGAAAATTAGAGGAGTGAATATGCCCTCTGAATACATTTTCCCAAATGTCTTCTTTAACCAACTTTAGGTGCTATGTTAGCACAACATTTGTTTGCATATGGAAATAATTTAGAAGAATCAAGTAAAGCAAGAATGTGAGACATGCTAGAAAGGTCATCAGAATGTGCCACCCTTTTTTCATCTTCTTGTTTCCCATCAATTGATGACACAGGCTTCACATTCAGACTTGCACTCCTCCACTTCTTTTTACGAATGTTGGACTTAGCAAAGTTTCTAATGTAAAAGGAAAGTTAAAACATCTTCCAAGTCAATGATTCCAATAGCAGTTTTTTTTTTTTATAACTTGTTCATGTTCTCACCTGCCCAGAAATGTAACATTCCCTAGAGAAAGTGGAAAGTCCGTTTTATGAGCTGTTTACAAGTCTTATTAGAACAATTTAATGAAAATTCTATCAAAAACCAAAAACATAAGGGGCAGAAAATATGGAAATGGTTACCCAAACTCAGATTTGAACAAATAAACAGAATAGCTCTAGTGTAATAATAAGAAATAATTTTTCCTGTAGCAGTGACCAACCCAGTGGCATAATGTCACAGAAAAATAAAACACACTTTGGTGGCCTTTCTTAAAGGCGACTTCTCATTTATTTTATTTATTTTTTAACCTTTTCTCAAGGGTCTCCCACTCAATGCTTATATTTAGTGTCAGGAATTTTGACCATAAAATAGACTCAGAGAACACAGAGCTTCAGTTGAGGGTACTTTACTTTTTCTCTTGAGAAAACTGAGACTTATAATAAAATAGTGCAAACCAAGGTACAAAGGTAAAGGTTTGCAAAGAAAATACTCATTCTGTACACCAGGAACTAATTTAATAAACAACCTCTCCCTGCTAGCTTGTGATTAAACTAAATTGCCAGCCTAAAATTTTCTGTGCAGAATTTCAAATGTCAACACATTATATTGCAATTCCTCTTAATTTCTCACAAAGAACATGCAAAATGAATTCATTATGCTAGAGTAAGTGGAAAAAATGATGAGTTTCTCCAGAAGAGTATGCAATGGGGAGAGATTGGGCAAGACGATTATATTGAGATATTTGAATAGCTGGCCATTAGCAAGAGCATCCCCATTACTCTGCTGATAATTATATCTCTTCTGCTATGACTTCCCAGTGGAATAGTGGAATGTTCCCAGTGCTGGAGATAATGAAAAATACCATTCAGGTGGTACATATATGCCAGGAATAGAATGCAATATTTCTTTCCTTCCTGGTTTTCGCTCTGCCTTAGCCCCATCAAATCCAACTCCCTGTATCTTGTCACTCTAAGGGCACATACCTACACAATACATGTTAATATGTGTTTGGTTGTTCTTTGTTGTGTACAGGAAAAATAAATGTATCTTGAAAATGGAGACGGCAATGGAATATCATTCTTCCAACATAATTATCTCCTGTGTTTAGAAAGCGCGCTGTTTTGCTGAGTACATTTTTGTTAGCTATTAGGTAAATTACTTTCAAAACCCTCTATAGTTCAGAGTGAAGGCTATGGATGGGATCTTACAAGGATAAAACTCTTTTTTTTTGTCTCTGTAAGAAAGGAAAAGTGGTTGCATATTCTTTTAATTAATCCATCACTTTACAGACACTTTTCATTTTAGCAATCAAGTGCAATTATACAAAAAAAAGGGATAAAAAAATGAGATCAAACAATAACACCCATTCATCTCCAATAACAATTTCCCTCCCTCTCTCCTCTTTACTTTTTTTTTCCTCTGTTTTTCTCATTTGAACATTTCATACAATCTCTCATGTGTTATTGCCACCTTATCATCGTGTGGCATTTTTATTGCTCTTTATTTTCTGTTTGGGGAAATCTTGCTGGGTACTGTATGTCTTCACAAATTCATTCATTTTACAGAAAACTCAATTTGCATGTCCCCCCCCCCCCCCCGCCTTTGCTCTATCGCTGCTGTTTTTAATTCTGGATCCTTTCTTGAGAGTTTCATTTTAAAATCATATACATGTGAGAAGAAAAGTTCTATCCAAACAGCTTACATTTGCATCCTGTAGAGGGCAGTGAAATGTTACATTGGTTTTACCCTCCATAAGGGTTGAATTGAGAACTGCTCGTTTTTCCATATTTTGGCACTCACTGGACAACAGGACAAAAGAGCAGCTAAATTACCTGAGGGTACGTTTTTTTCTATCGAAATTGTATTTGCATTTGGAGTCAGAGAGGTGTACTTTATTATGTGAGTGTTTTCTAGTTAAAATATTTACCTGAAAATTTATTCAGAATGCAAAAGGTTGCAATGTGTATTGACAAGTGGCTATGACTCAAACCACAGGAAATGAAATATGTGTGTTCATGGTGTCAGCTTTAGGATTCATACTCAATATTCAGTTAATATCCAATTGTAGTTGAAAAGACTGGTTTATATAGTCCATGATTAATGATAATTTCATAAGAAAATGAACAACATTTGGTCTGGAAAATTTAATTCATAAATTGCACCTTGAAAAAGGCAGTCGCAGGAATAAAAATCACATTCATTTACAATTTGCATGTTTTATAATCATATAAACATTACTTTGTAACTAAGTGTAATGATGAACATTATCTTTTAAAACTTGTTAATTAAATTATTTGTATATATTTTAGAAAGTGCCTAATTTCCCCCAAATTTAAGATATATTATCTTCTTGATCTCTAAATGAATCACATTTAAATTTAATGTGAGCAAAATTCATGGGTGTGTGTTATATATGTAGTATGTATACTGTTGGTTGATAGTAATGGCATATAGTCAATTTATTACACATTCTAGGTATCCTAATTTTCATAAAGGTCTTATTAATTCTGTAATAGACCTATAGAATATTTTGTACTCAATATGCAATGAAAATATGTCATGAAACATTTCAGTGCTTTCACCATACTGTATGATCAAATCAGCGTTATTTGTGACTGATTAAAACCTGTATACCACACCCAAATATTTAATAAGGATATCTGTAACAAGACACTGTTATTTAGCATTACCCTGAAGGAACTCCCTTTGTTTCCTCCTGTTTTAATCTTCCTTTCTCTCTCCCAATGACTTTCCATTACATTTCCGAACTATTTTCTTTTTTCTTTGAGATGGCAAAACCTATGTGATCAAAGTCTCTACTGCTGGTGCCTAAATACTTCCAAGTTTCCTTGTGATGTGTATGTTTTTCTTTTTTCTCTTTCTTGTTTATCTTTTATCTCTTTTTTCTTTGACTATTCACATTAATTTCTTTCCAGACTCTTACCACCTAATCCTCCTCTTGCTTTTCGCAAATTAAATTTACTAAGTTCAGCTGGTCCTGGCCGGGGTAAATTTGCTCATAGTCAGAGGTGCACTCTATCCCCCTTAAGAGCAAGTCCTCTCTGGGAGGTTTTCTTTCCTATTCTAATCTCTGTTTTGTGTAAAATCTTTCTAATTGCATTAGTTTAGGATAATCTAATATTGGCTTGTCTAATCATTTGTCTACTTTTTAACAAATAATTTCTTTTTCCAAGTTTTTGAGTCAAAATTGCATGACAACTTAAAATTAGTAATACTATTACTCTTAATCAACCTACTGTTGATTTCCATTGTAACTGTGCTAGCTTAGATGCACATTCTGCTACGAAGGTTTAGACCCAAGGGTTCCCTTTTCCTCCATTTTTTTCCCACGCTATGGGAGCCCATTCAGCTTGTAAGGGCAAGGATAGCTCTTCCAGGGTAACCATCACTAATGGGTATATAAAAACTCCCACCTCCAGTGTAAACTAGTTCAACCATTGTGGAAGACAGTGTGGCAATTCCTCAAGGATCTAGAACTAGAAATACCATTTGACCCAGCAATCCCATTACTGGGTATATACTCAAAGGATTATAAATTATGCTACTATAAAGACACATGCACACATATGTTTATTGTGGCACTATTCACAATAGCAAAGACGTGGAACCAACCCAAATGTCCATCAGTGATAGACTGGATTAAGAAAATGTGGCACATATACACCACGGAATATTATGCAGCCATTAAAAAGGATGAGTTCATGTCCTTTGTAGGGAGGGACATGGATAAAGCTGGAAACCATCATTCTGAGCAAACTATAGCAAGGACAGAAAACCGAACACCACATTTTCTCACTCATAGGTGGGAATTGAACAATCAGAACACTTGGACACAGGGTGGGGAACATCACACACTGGGACCTGTCGTGGGATTGGGGGATGAGAGAGGAATAGCATTAAGAGAAATACCCAATATAAATGATGAGTTAATGGGTGTAGCACAGCAACATGGCACATGTTTTCACGTTGTCATTGTGCACATGTACTGTAGAACTTAAAGTATAATTTTTTTAAAAAAGTAAAACAAAAAACAAACAAAGAAAAAACTCCTACCTCCTATCGTTCAAGGGGCAAAAATTTTGGAACTGTACTGTATGTTTTACAGGTGGTCCCAGCCCCTGTGGTTCACAGTGATCAACTTAAAAGCACTAATCCACTTGCAATGGCTTTCCCACTTTCCTTGACTAATGATCCCTGATTCTTTAGTCTTACTCCCTGGATTATCTACTAAATGAACCACTTGAACAAAGATCTTGATTGAGGCACTACTTTATAGGAAACACAAGTTAAGATGCTCATCTTAAAATACAAACAACAAAACACATGACGATAATATGAGATGGTTGACATGTTTATATGGCTCTCAATATAAATTTAGGGGATAGGAGCATAGTTTTGATATGTGGATATACTGCATAACAGTGAAGTCTAGGCTTTTAGCTTAGCCATCACACAATTAGATATTATACAAATTTGACTTACTGGATACATTATACTTGAGACACAGCATAACATTTGATATCTTCATCTCCTAAGTTTTATCAATTTGTATACTGACTTCAGAGTTGTCATAAAATAGAATTCTAAAATTCGGGCTTATATAAATATCATTTTAGCCAGCTGTACAGTGACAAAAATTATAAATACCTATTTGTAGAATAGCAGTAAAAGTTTATTTCATACCTCAAATTCTAGGATAAAAAAAGAATCAATCAAATATCACTGGTGGAAGAATGTTAAAACATTTAATTCAATCGCCTTCTAAACATTAAACAAAATCTTAACATTTTCAAAATCATTTCATTAAAAATTGTATTTATTAGCATGTAAATGTTTCTGATGTGAGAGTATCAACATTATTTTAAATATATTTTGTATAGACATAGGATAAACTATACCTTTGTGGGAGGAAATATCAATAGAATGACTGCTAGACAGTCAAAAAAACATTATTCATTTTAGCAGGTACTTTTTTTGAAGCATTAATTAATAAGTAAAGCTAAAACCAGAGACAGAAGGAAGAGGAGTGTGAGGTGATAAACATATGTAATATTTCATTCACTGAATTTTTTGTGTACTTGCTAAAATATTAGAATATTCTATAAATAATACAAGTAATATTCTAATAGTGGTTAGAATAAAGTTAAGAAATAGTCAAAATAACTGAGCCATAATAGATAAGTTATTAAAACTATTTTCTCAGTTTATTCTTCTGTACATTAAAGAAATTTTTTGGAAGAGAATTTTTGATTAAGTAAAACAACCAACATCCATTATGGGTTTAGTACTCTGAATTTTCATAGTGCATAAAATTAACCAAAAGTACAGCTATAATGAAACAAATAGAAAACTAACAGCAAGTTGGCAGATTTAAATACAGTCATATTAACAATTATATGCAATTAGACTAAAATTCAGAGTGACAAAGATTTTCAGTCTGGATAAAAATTAAGGCTGAAATACATGCTATTTTCAGGAGATAAATACTTACATTTGAAGTCATAGCTAGCTTGAAACTAAAATTATGAAATTAAATATGGTATGTAAATCATAATAATCAGAAGTCTGTAGTGGTTCTATTAATACATAATCTTCAGGACAGAGAAAATGAATTAAAAGATGTATATATAAGAAAAGCATCAATTAATCATGGTAACACAAGAATCATAAATGTCTGTGAATCTAGTAACAGAACTTCAAAATCAATGAATGAAAAAATGACTGAAAGGAGAAATACAAAAGTGCACAATCACAGCTGAAAATCTGAACACCCTTCTCTCAGTAATTAGCAAGAAAATAGAGAGAAAATCAGTCAAAATATGAACAAATTGAAAAATACTATTGACCAACTTGGATTAAATGAATACTTACAGGAATATAGACAAACATATGTATCAAAAAGTAGATTTTTCAGATATACATAGAGTGTTCTGCAAGATAAACTATATTCTCAGTTCAAAAGAAGAAGATTCAAAAAGTGAAAAATAAAGTGTTTTTCTGACCAAACGTAATTAATTATAAATAAAATTAACTCTAGAAAATCTTGAATGTTTGAAAAAAAAAAGTATTCTAAACCGAAGAAACACGAAATGAATTAGAAAATATTTTAAAATAATGATACTAACATACCAAAATCTTTGTGATACAGCTGAAACAGTAAACACTTGTATATCTTGTATCTTGCATATTTGTATTTTGTATATTTGTATCTTGTATCTTTGTAATATTTGTATCTTAATACATATATTTGTATATGTCTTTGTATCTTGTATCTCAAATGTTTATTTAAGATAATAAAGAACTGAAATCAATGATGTGATCTTCTATGTTAAGAAGCTAGAAAAGAAGGCCAAGTAGAAGATAGAAATGAACTTTAAAAAAGAATGGATTTCAAGAACATGGAAAAAAAAACAGAAAAATAAATAGAATTATACTGCAAATCTTGATCCTCGGTAGATTGTTGAATTCTAACATATAGCTAAGGAAGAAAATTTTTATTTATTTATTTATTTTTTAGAGATAAATTCTCACACTGTAACTCAGGCTAGAATGCAATGGCATTATTTTGGCTCACTGCAGCCTCAACTTTCTGGGCTCAAGCATTCCTTCTACCTCAACTTCCCAGCTAGCTGGGATTACAGGTCTGCACCACCATGGCTGGTCTCGAACTCCTGGCCTCAAGTTATCCTCCTGTCTCAGCTTCCCAAAGTGCTGGGATTACAGACGTGAGCCACCATGTTCAGCCTCTAAGGAAGAAATAATACTAATTTTTACACAAGTCCTTTCAGAGAAAGGAGGAGGAGGAAATACTTTCCTATTAATTTTTTGAGGACAATAGAACCTTGAAACCATAACAAGACAAAAATACTACAAAAAATACAAACAAAAAATAATACATAAAACAGTTTTATAAATACAGTGTTCAAAAATAGAATGAAATAACATATAAATAGAATAACTCAGGATGAACAGGTAAAATTTGTCATAGGAATGCAGCATTGGTTTAATACTTGAAAGTGAATCAATATAATTCAATACATTAACAAAATCAATGAGTACATGTACATAATCATCCCAATATAGTCAGAAAATGGATTTGATAAAATTCAACCCATATTTGTCATGAAAATTCTCAGCAAGCCAGGAAAAGGAGGAAATTCAACAATCTGACCAAGGGCACTTACAAGTAATTTATAACTAGCATCACATTAATGGTAAAAAACTATATCTATATTTGTCCTAATCTTTGGAAAAAGACAACGATGTCTCCTATCACACACATGTTTGGTGGAAATCAATCTTGAACATCAGAACTAATATGAAAGATTTACATTACACGATTGAAAGATTTATTATAGTCTAGATAGGGTGGCTCATACCTTGTAATCTCAACACTTTGGGAGACTGAGACAGGTGAATCACTTGAGCCAAGGAGTCCAGACCAGTCTGGGCAATATGGTGAAACCCCAACTCTGGAAAAAAAAAAAAAATTAACCAGGCATGGTGGCATGCACCCGTAGTCCCAGCTACTCAGGAGGCTGAGATGGGAGGATTGCTTGAGCTTTGGAGTTTGAGACTGTGGTGAGCAGTGATCATGCCACTGCACTCCCGCTTGAGCAACAGAGGGAGACCTGATCTCAGAAAAAAAAAAAAAAAAGAAAGATTTATTATAAGGCAACGTTAGGACAGTGTGGTATTGGCTTGATACTCAAATCAATGGAATAAAATAAAGGGTACAGAAATTGATTTAGTATTAGATAATCAAATAATTTTTGACAAGGATGTCAATGCAGTGCAAAGAAAAGAGAAAAGTCAATACCATGGTATTTGAGCAATTACAAAGGAAGAAATATAAATCTCCAGTAAGTACATGGACAATCCTCAATGCTCTTGGTCATAAAGAAAATAAAAATGAACCAGCATTAGATACCACTATACATCCACTGGAATGACTAAACTGAAAATGACTCACAATATTAAGAATTAGTAAGATGCAAAACAACTGGAATTCTCATAGCAGGGTAGTGAGAGTGTAAAATAGATAACCATTTTACATATTAAGCATTTTCTCATAAAGTTAGTTATACATTAAACTTATAATCTAATCTTTCTACTTCTAGACATTTACCAAAGAGAAGTAAAGACATGTACACAAAAATATGTTTAAGAATGACTAATAGAAAAATTGTAATATAATCATATAATTGAATGCTCCTCAGCAACACAAAGAGATAAACTTGTAGTATGTGTAATAAAATGAATAAACTTTAAGTTATTACACCGAAGAGAGGAAAAGAGTAACTTTAGAGTAGAAAAGCCCAACAAAAGGTATCTTAGAGGGTGATCAAGGTCAACATTAATAATAATAAATAATTTGATAATTTGCACCCTTGGTATGATATAATGAAAATGACACTTCTCCTCTCTCATCTTTCTACCCCAAACCCACAACTCTATTCTAATTATGAGAAAAACATCAGACAAATCCCAACTGAGGAAATTCTACAAAATATCATATCAATCACTTTCAAACTTATCAAGTTTATCAAAAACCAAGGAAATTCCAAGAATAACTCAGAGCATGTAATGACTAAACGTAGTGTCTTATCCTTGATGCAATCCTAGAACAACAAAAGGACATTAGGTAAACAGTAAAGAAATCTGAATAAAGAATGGGCTTTATTTAGTAATAGTGTATCAGCATTTGTTCATTCGTTGCAACAAATGCACCATACTACTGTGAGACTTTAATAATAAGGGAAACTGAGTGTGAGGTATATGAGGACTCTCTGTGTTATCTCAATATTTTTTCTTTAAGTTTAATATTTTTAAAAAGTAAAGATTTTTTTAAAAAATATGATGAATAAAAAGCTAGACACACAGATGTACATACTGTACAATTTAACGTGTAATCTGTTTTAAAACAGACTACTCTAATATATTATGAAAGGAGGAATCAGAGCAGTGGTCGCCTCTTGGAAAGAAGAGTATAGATTGACTCCTTTCAAGAGAAACTTTTGGAGTGATAAAAATGTTCTGTGTCTTGATAGAGATGAAAGTGATATGGATTTAATCATTTTCAAAATTTATTGAATTGTGCATTGAAAATCTTTGCATTTAATGTAGGAAAAAAAGAATGTAAAAGAAAAAGTTACTGAGGTCCAATAATGAAGTATTCAAAAATCTACCTTCTTTCTGATTTACTTGTCCATTTGAAACGAGAGCAGATATTTTTTTGCAGCTCTTTGCCTTGTGAAATCTTTGTATAAAAGCTACTTGGTAAGTACAAAGGCTCATTGTGACTGTGCAGGATGACTCATTGCCAATTGAACTTTTAAATAGGGAACTTTACTCCAAAATTTTACCTTCCTTTGTTTCTTGATCTGAATACAGGCAGACATTTTTCCCCCTGCTTCTTCTATCTTAAATTTTCAATATGGAATGAACTCATTCTGTAATCAGGCTAAAATTTTCCCATTGCTATTATTCTCCAAATCATACTCTGTGCCCAACTTTCTTTATGCTTTCTTACTACTCTACTACTCAGAAGTCCTTATAGTTGTTCACATTTTTGTTCATATGAAGCAACTATTGTGTTGCACACCAAAGCCCTTATTTTTACGTAAGTCCTATGAATGCATCTTATCATCATTTATAGGTCATTCTCTTTCATATTTTACGTCTCCATTTTACTGGAAAAACAAAAAGATATCAAAGGACAAAAGAGGAGAAAACAGAAATAAAGAGGGAATGAGAGACAGAGAGTGAAGAATGAAGATAAGGTACCACACTGAAAGAGAAAAAGGGCCCATGACTCCATCAAGGTTCCCTAAACAGTCTAATGACACTTCAGCTATCACTACCACGGCACTTTTAAACTAAATCATGCCTGCTCTTCCCACTTAAGATCTCTCCCCCTAAACTGAACCCTATGTGGAAACATTAAGGACATATTTATATAGGTTTATACTAAATAAAAATATGATGTATGATTTAAAGGTGGCATCTTTCTACAATGGCAATGAACTCCATGATTTAATTTTTCTTTATCTTAATCTATACCTACCTCATTTCATAAATATCTGTTTTAATGTAATGTAAAGATGTGAGACACAAAATATCCAAGGCAAGCTACAAGTATACACCCCATGGCCTTGAACAGAGCTTGCTCATATAGGATTTTAATTTTACAATATTCAGATTGAGAAAGGTTGCTGTGCAATACATACATAGAATAGTAATTCACTGAGAATTAGTATACAGTAAGTATAATTAAAATTGTTCTGAAAATAATTGCTTCTCTTTACTGATTCCAAATACATATATTGCTATTTCGGTGACAAAATATCACTAAGAACTTTAAATGTAATTTTCTGGAGGATTGCAAAGTGCCACTTAATAAACAGTTATAGTTAATAGAATGTCCAGCAACTGAGAATTTGCTCCATTTATTTTCTCACCAAGGACATAATGAGTGTTCCAGATATTCATGGAACTGTGCTAAACGATGTTAATTCTAGGAAAGGAACCGAGCTCCGTGTAGAGATGACCACACAAAAACAGCAACAAAACAAATGGAATCAAATGGGTGAAAGCGTTTCTGGAAAAGGGAGAAATTATTAGTTGCAAAAGAATCATCCTCAGCGAGAAGTTAATGAACATTGATCAACTATATAATAAATAAGCATAGAAATACAAAGAAGTATCCAATCAAATAAACCAAAACAGAGCAAAATTTCCAAGTATTGGATTGTCATGGAGGCAAAAAGAGCAGTACAAGGTCATCTAAGAAAATTTTGTCCAACACAAGGTGGAGAAGAACTTAAATATAGATTGATCTGACAAATGGACTGACAAGACTAATTCAGGTCAACTGTTTCCAGCTTGTCACTGAAATAAAAATATTGGGACCTCTTTGTCAATTATGGATGTCAAATTGATGGGGTAAAATAGAAAAAGAGGAAGTATCGAAGAGACCACAAAGAAGAGTACACTCTAGGTTTCTCTGTGAGAGATAACAAAATTTGAAATAGTAATCCCTAAGATACTTGGCTCGAAGACCATATCTAATGTTCCTGACCATATAAAAATAGGGCTTCTGATCTTTTCGCCAAATGGTCTCTTCATGGTTGCCGGCAAAATCTCTACATCTTAAATATGTTGGAATGATCATTGAGAACTTCTTCACAGATTTGATTGAAGCACAGACTACTATTGCTAGCTGCTAAATCAGGTATAGAATAAAGTAAAAAAAAAAAAAGAAGAAGAAGAAGAAGATACATTGCTCTAAGGAATGATTAGGTAAATATTCACCACAACCCAAGAATGTATTATATGATAGGTAGCTGGAAGAAAAAGAGAACACAGGTAGTAAGGAGACATTCTAAAAAAGAGATATAAAGATGTAGGCAGAGAGTGTTGGAGGAAAAAAAAAATATTATGAGGCCTGATCCTAAAGCATGAACATTGTAAATAAAATGGTGGTATAGGGAGAGGGAAGTCAAAAGGAAAATACTTTAGGCAGGATGTACACCGTAAACACAACACAAGTTTATACTACAAAGTAAGTATATTCCACATGTGGACTCTTCGGAAGTCAGCTAGATGACCCACTGATCTACAGAAGAATATGTTTAGAAAATAGGGAAAGATGATAATATAAACTAGACATTATTCTAAGTTCATATTATAGATGAAAAAACTAAGACAAAAAGAGTGTAAACTTGCTTGCTTGTTCAGCTTGCTGGAGGTAATGTAGCTAGTGAAACTCAAAATTGTCTATAGACAAAGTGGCTTCAAAATGTATCTCCTAACTACTGTATTATACTTAATCTGCATATTTTATAGGTAGAGTGCTAAGTTCACCATCTACCTGTAACAAGTTTTCCAGACCTATATGAATACAGTAAAAACTACTTTTGACCAATTAGCAGATATTCTTTCTGTGAATAACCTTACTCATCATGTTAGTCTGTGCCCTGTGCTCTGAGATACAGAACAAGCAATAGTGAAACTTCCGAAAGGTTAAAAAGGTAAACTCAATTCATCTCATTACCCTAGAGAGAGCATTCTGCCCTAAAAGTAAACATGAATCTCGATCAAGCACTCAACTGAAAAAATGGCACAGATTATCTTTGTTTGATTAGCTATGACCAAGTTGTAGTCAGAAGGAAGAGAATGGCCAACGAGGAACTGCCGTTTGAATAATCTCAGCTTATAGTTTAAAGAGAAAGTTTAAACAAACAAGGAAATAAACAAAATTCTATTATATTATTGTCACATTGACTTAGCTCCAAAACTGTGGCATTAACACTCATAAAAGCATCTAATTTAGTCCACAAATTGTATCATGCAGTTTGTCACACAGGGAATTCACGTGCAAAGAGGAGGTGTCAAATAAACTCATCCTGCCTGGGAGAACCTTTAAGTGTAATTTCTTCTAGGTTTCTACTGGGGCATTTAACCTGCTTTGGGAAAATGCCACTCATGCTTATTATTGCAGTCTTTCTTGCCACAGAGGCTCCAGCTAACGCCCCCGCAGGGATTGCACAGTGAGTCCCGTTTTTCAAGCGCTTTCTAACTCAGTCATAGAAATTGGATCTGGGCGCAAGCTTGTCCCAATTGTGGTGCACTTTCTAGCTTGTTTGTTATAACCAGATGTATTTAAATTTTGTTCAGCTGCTTTTGAAGGTGGAAAGAAAATGACATTTTCTGCTTTTCAGATGAATTTTGGCAATACTGGGAATCCAAAGGGAGTGTGATTTTAAAATTAAACATGAACTTTTAGATTCTATTAAGACCATACTTTTGATCTGGGGCCACTGCCGATGGGCATTTCTATTAGCAAGCAAACAGAAAATAAAACCCGGTGGAAATCATCCAGTTAAAAAGGAGCTGATAATTCAGTTCCATCCCAGGCCTTATGCTAATAGTCAGCCAGTTGTGGAATTCTGTGACCTCCATGGGAGATGCATTCTGGCTCTGTGGAACATCAGATTGGGAGTTCGGGCCCAGACACAATTTTGGCTAGAAATTGAGAGGCAGGCACAACGACAAGGGGAATTTTGATCACATAATAAATATATGAAAGGAAAAAAAGAGACAAGACAAATTCAACCAACAGATATTTTTGAGAGCCTACTATGTGTCCAAAAGGCTGACGAAAGCTTCTTCAGAGAGCGGCCATAAATAGTGCAAAAGATGTGTAATAATGCAAACATGAAAGAGATGGCTGGAAACCAGAATGTGTCCATGTGCACTGCAGATAAGTGCCCAGGGACAGAGGGCTTGTGTTACTGTGGAAACGATGCCATGCAGGGGCTCCCTGACATCATTTTTCCTTTCTGCAGCAGGGGAAATTTGAACTAGGCTCTGGAGGATTTGGCAAGGAGAGAAAGGGGACCTGCATGAAGAGAGTTACAGAGTGAGGATGGGATATGCAAGGCGATTCTAGAGGACCATAGTAGCAAGTCCAGATGGAGTAGATGATGGATAGTCTCAGATGCCAGAATAAGTCTTATCACCTTTATTTCAAAGTAGTATTTAAACAGTTAATGAGGGCTTTCAAAACAGAATAGAAAGAAGTTTAAAATAATGTTTTAAGGTGGGTGTGGTGGCTCACCCCTGTAATCCCAGCACTTTGGGAGGCCAAGGTGGGTAGATCTTGAGGTTAGGAGATAGAGACCCTCCTGGCCAAAATGACGAAACCCAGTCTCTACTAAAAATACAAAAATTAACCAGGCGTGGTGGCGGGTGCCTGCAGTCCTAGCTACTCAGGAGGCTGAGGGAGGAGAATTGCTTGAATCCCAGAGGAGGAGATTGCAGTGAGTCGAGATCAAGCCACTGCACTCCAGCCTTGGCAACAGAGCGAGACTCTGTCTCAAAGTAATAATAATAAATAATAATAATAATAATATTTTGAAAGACAGGTCTGGCTTTAGGAACCAGGAATAATTATTTTAAGACTAGAATAGAGGAAGCAGGAAACCACTTCAATTAATAAGGTCTAAACTTTTGTGGTTATCAGAAAAAGAGAAAGGAGGGAAAAACAGCTTGGACTCAGTATCTTATTTTGGGTGAGGAACGGGAGGAAGGATGAAGAGAACTAGTAGGTGAGATAAGAAAACACTGAAGGACATGGGGCCCTAAAGTTCCTGGCTTTAAGCTGAGGCTCTTCTGTCTTGAACTTCAGGCTGTGGGTCTTTCCTGCCTGGCAACCTCAACATAGGCATCAAAACTAGGGGTAGGGTATACATCGCCATTCTTGTGTATTGAAGGAGAGGAAAAATGGAAGATTGCCCTCTAGAGCAGGGGTCTCAAACCCCCCAGGCCATGGACAGGTTCTGGTACCCCTCCATGCCTATTAGGAACCAGGCCACACAGCAAGAGGTGGGTAGCAGGTGAGGTGAGCTAGGGGAGCTTCATCAGCATTTACAGCCACTCCCTATTGCTCACATTACCACCTGAGCTCTGCCTCCTGTCAAATCAGCGGAGGCATTAGATTCTCACAGGAGTGTGAACTCTATCATGTACTGCATGTGTGAGAGATCTAGGGTTTGCTCTACTTATGAGAATCTAATGTCTGATGATCTGTCACTGTCTCCCATCACTCCCAGATGGGAATCACCACCAAACCATCCCCCCTATCCCAGTTCATGGAAAATTTGTCTTCTATGAAACTGATCCCTGGTGCCAAAAAGATTGGAGGCTGCTGTCCTAGAGAATAATTTAATCTATAGTGGGGACAGATTTGGCTACATCACTTCCATTATCTTATTCTTCACTATCAGTGTGCGCCCATCTTTCTTTTGCTAAGCAAAAAGAGTAAAAACAACAGCATTGATAATAACAACTTATTTTCCTAAGTTCCTTTGGTAATAAAGAGGTCAGTGAGATCAAAATGACAAGCACTGGGTGGGAAGTTCAGAAAAGTCTTCTAGAGGTGTTGACTTGTTTAAAAGAAAGTAATATTTTTTCCCCCTATAGCTGCTTTCTCCTGCTTGCTGTCTGGAACACAGTTATGATGGCTGAAGGTCCAACAGCCATATTTTGGCCATAAGGGAATTAAAAATGAAAATCATGAACAAAGATGACAGAGGAAAACAACCTAACTCCAAACACACCATATTGACCTGTGCTGTCTATCTCTAGACTTTATGTGAGAGTCTCCCTCAAAGAAAATAAACCTCTGCTTTTATTTTGAGTTCTTATCAGAATCTCAATTCATTCCTAACGGACACAAAGAGAAAGAAACATTAATTAATCACAGACATCTTGAAGATGTAAAACTTTTCTTGATTACATTTTCTGTGATTAGGAACTACTTAGAAATTCATTAAGTATGGTTAGTAAAAATGATTTTGTCCCTAGACCTAGTAAACAACAGACACTCAGCAAGTATTCAGAAAATGTTTGTTGAATAAACCTGCAGATAGGTGAATAAATCAACAAATTTGCCAGCAGCTGGGAGTAATGGCTAATATCTGTAACCCCAGTGCTTTGAGATGCCAAAATGGGAGGATCAGCTGCGGCCAGGAGTTTGACATCAGCCTGGGCATAGTGAGACCCTGTCCTTCCAAAAAAATTAAAAAAATTAGCCAGGCATGGTGGTGGCACACACTTGTAGTGCTAGCTCCTTGGGTGAGTGAGGCAAGAGGATCATTTGAGCTCAGGAATTTGAGGTTACAGTGAGCCATGATCAGACCACTGAATGCCAACCTGAGTGACAGAGTGAGACCCTGTCTCTAAAATAAATAAATAAATAACTTACCATTTATTTTGTCCCAGTGTGATCAATTTCATCTTTCCTTTTCCAGATATTTGGCATTGACACCCTTGCATCTCATCTCTATTATTATTGATAGCAAAAAAGACTCAGGTTAGCCAAATAATGTTTATTTTTAACTCTTTAATATCTTAGTACTTCATGGGTAGGTTAATTTATTGGATAAAATCATATTACACGGTGTTGAAAATAGGTAGACAAAAATTAATGCCTAGAAAGTCTAAGTGAGTACGAATATACTAAATATTTTAAAAGTAATTACAAATCCATAAGGGAAATGCCTTTACAAAAATAGAAAAAAATAAAATAAAAGATTTGAATGGTGAAGTAACACAGAATGATGCTCAGCTTCACATACTATTAAATATCACAAAAAAGGAAAAATGATTACTATTTTCACTAAACAGGAAAAAAAATATCAAAAAGTTGGTCTGGAGAGGCAAACATACATTCTCACGTTGGTGGGCATACAATTTGGTATAACTGTTCTGGACAATTTAGCAGCAACATCTATCAGTACTGAAAATATATGTACCCATTGAGCTAGTAATTCCATTCAAAAGGACTTATTATATAAATATATTTGCATATACCAGCAAAAATGTACATACAATAATGTTTGTTATCAATGATTTTAAAAGGGGCATAAATACTTTATATTTTCACAGAGGAGTTCTTTACAATATCTGCATTTCATAATACAAACTTTTTATTTATATTATAAAATAGTAAGCAGACTAAAAATAATCTGGATCTTTATGCACTAAGATGGAATGAGCCACAGACACAATAGTTAGGAAAAATGATGGACAGCTTTTGTGTATGTATGCTTGTACATTTATCTGTTTTCAGTATTAGACATAAAACAATCATGTTGGTTAATGTTCTTTATCTTCCGAAGGTCACGAACTGGAATTCTACCCTTGAGCAAGTTATTTAGTAAATTTTGTCAACTAGAGGAGGGTATTAGAATGGTTCAATGCAATTTACCCCCATTAGTAGAGAAGGAAATTAAAGTTATCTTTTACCCTGACACCATTCTATCACTTTCCTTTGGGGCCCATTGCACAGTAATGTTTAATACCTGAGCTAGGAATTCAGTCCAAAAGTAGGTCCTAGTAATATGAAGAAGCAAGCTCTAGTTACTCTGATGAATACTTTATCTGGTTCATGGGAAAATTAAATTTTCTTTGCCCTTGGGCTGATCAGATCAGGCTCATGAGATGTTGTGTATCTTCCTCAGCCAAAACACCAGCAAGGTTATTGGTCATTAAATTATCCACTCCATAGTCCAGCATTGTTATTTGATTTAAAGATGTCCTACAGTAGTGAATCCCACAGACCTATTATCACTATATTTAAGGTTATTGCCTTTAATTTGTTTCAAATTTGCCAGCCTTTCTGCATTGCCTCTAGTTCCTTTTTCTTTCTTGCTATACCAAAATACAATAGAATGGAACATATGTGAATTTTTTGTTCTTCTGTGCTGTCAGTTTGCTTGTTACTTTGCTACAGTGCTAATGATGCCACATTTCATTATCTTTAATGTTCTCTCACACTGTCCCAAGTTCTTTCATTTTAGTCCAGGATATCCATCATTTGGAAGATAACTTTAAAGTTTACTCTGGACCTCCTCCAGGTTAAATAGTTCATGACAATGACAAATATCTACAATGATGGGTGACCTTGAAAATGACTGACATTTTAATTTTGCTTGGATGATCTAAAATGCCAAAAGGCACAAATATGATCTAGAAATTTCATACAACTCTGGCAACATTTTTACTGTTTTTTTTTTCTTCTATAGATGAAGTTTTAAGAGATAAAATGGCATAGGAGGAAGATGGAAGGAAATAAATAAACAGGCTTTGGAGTGAGGAAGTACTGGTTTTGAAACTCACACCTGCTACTTACTAATTGTATCACCTTGGATAAATTATATTGATTCACTGAGCTTTAGTTCACTCTATAAACTGAGTATAATGATGAATACTCAACAATTTGTTAAACTTAATACATAACAAGTGTTCAATACATTTAGATCTTATTATTGAAATAAAGAGTCAACTTACTTTTCAGTATATTTATATACTAATCTATATACTTGATCCAGAAAACCCCACAGAATTATGCAAATCAAGAAGTTCAAATCTTCATGTTCACTTTAAGAACAGTCATGAAACTGCCCAGGACATCAAGGTTATGCTTATATGAAAAGCCACCAAGTATCTGAAAGATGTTATAAGGTTGATGCAAAAGTAGTTGCAGTTTCTGCCATGAAAAGTAATGCCATTACCACAATTACCAACCTTACAATCATGGATTTGGTAGGTGTGCCCAGGCCAAGCAGTGGGACTAGACACATGGTCGGTGGCCCAAAAAGATTGCTGAATTTTAGATGCATATGCTTAAATAATGCAGAGAATAATGCTAAACTTGAGTTTAAATGTATTATAGATTCTCTGATCATTGAGCATATCGAGGTGAATAAAGCACCTAAGATGTTCTGCCAGACTTACAGATCTCAGGGTTGGATTAACCCATACATGAGCTCACCCTACGACTTCTGGATGATCTTTACTGACGAGGAACAAATTGTTCTTAAACCAGAAGAGGAGATTACACAAAGGAAAATACACCCCAGAAGAAATTGAAGAAACAAAACTTATGGCATGGGAATAAATTCAGCTTAAAATAAATGCAATTAAAACTGAAAAAGAAAGAAAAGGAAAGATCACTTCTGCTATTTAAACCTGGAATCTTGTTTGACTCAAACATTGAGTAACTAGGAAGTCTTCTGGTTTCTCATATGTTAAATAGAAATGTTGAACAAGAAGTTCCCTAAGGTTCTTTGCAGTTTCATCTTTCATGATTTAATAATACGTAGCCTTTCTAGGTTCTTCTTCACTTCTTCCCTCATTAGTCTGTCAATGAGTATAAATAGTATGTTTATCTATTTATCCTTGGGCAATCTGTTTTTTCTCCCCTTCACTAAATTATGAAATTGCTTCCTAGTTCTTGATTTGTGGGGAGTATGCTGGTAAATGATCAACGACTAGTATTCCACCAAAAAAAAAAAAGACTCCTGATCAATATGACATTTCTGAAAGTGGAGATGAAAGAGAAAGCATTAAGGCACCATTGTAATCTCACATACAGATACAAGAGGCAGTATACATAACAGCAGAGATAATATAAAATGTAGTAATTATAAAGTGATATATTTTGAGTATTGATCACTTTTGTTTTTAGTATTGTTTATTCAAGTGTATACTTCTATGATTTAATTTTTAACAAGGGCTGGGTTAAAAAGTCTGCTTGGAAAATTTCTGAAAACTTAATTGATCCTCGTAAGCTGGTATGAGCTGACTCCAGCATATCATTGGTACTTAGTTCTGAAGTTTAATTTGAAAGAAACTCTCTTATTGGAAGATGGAGAATATTATACCTTCCAGTTACCAGAATTTTGAAGGGTTGGCTGAGCTTCCAACCACCATGCCTCCAACCATAGGGAAGAAAAAAGAGAATTGATATATTACATAGTTTCATGTTAACTAATTGCAATTATGTTTGTGCCAGATATAATTAATGAGTATTTTAACTTTAAATATATATCTATATAATACATGTATTGTTAATCAATTGGTGATTTATAAAATTCAAAAAAATTTCTTATTGTCTATACATTTTAATTGCTTGTGAAGCTAAAACTCTGAGAGTCATAGACATGGGAACTCTTTGTCAATGAAGTAGAAACATTTATATGCATTTCTGAAAGTAACCAGTAACTACTGAAAGAAATTATGATTTTTACAAACTGCTATAAACTGTCAGAAAAAGGATTGTAATTAGGACAGTGGCCAAGATGATCAAGTTCTGTGTGATAAATTATTTGTTATAAATGCCTAATTCTGAGGCTATTGCCTCACCTGTTATGAAAAATCTGTATAGCTACAGATGGGCATTTTGAAGAACAAAAAACAGACCATAAAACATTCAAACTCTCAATGTCAGATCTAAAGGCAAGAATAAAATTAACATATAATTTACATATCAGTAGTAGGTAAAAAAGAGCAATGTTGGTCTAAAGTAAATCAAAGGAATAATACCAATATTATCATAAAAGCTAGCTTTTGCAGAACATGTAAATGGATGCATAGTTTGATAAAGTTGATGGTACATTGCTCAGAGTCGCCTCATAAATGAATTTGAGGCATTCTCCAGTAGTTGTGCTATTTCTGAAGAAAAAAGAAACCAGATTCATGTGGACACAATCATTGTAATAAATAATAAGGTAAGTGTAGCAACTGGAGGAAGGGTTGCAGATAAGCAAGAAGCTGATAGTTGATTAATTGAAAATGGCTTCCCTAGGAGCACAATAGACAGGCTACTAAAAAGGATATTTCTCAATTTACATAAATAAAGAAATCAAGAATGGATAGTCAGGGAAGTGAAGGCAACCACCCAAGAAAAAAAAATCCTGATTGTATGGACGTTGGAGGTGGCTTACGCTTGTAATCCTAGCACTTTGGGAGGCTGAGGTGGGCAGATCACCTGAGGTCAGGAGTTCAAAACCAGCCTGTCCAACATAGTGAAACCCTGTCTCTACTAAAAGTACAAAAATTAGCCAGATGTGGTGGTACATGCCTGTAATCCCAGCTACTTGGGAGGCTGAGGCAGGAGAATTGCTTGAACAGGAGGTAAATGTTGCAGTGAGTCAAGATCATGCCACTGCACTCCAGCCTGGGTGACTGAGCCAGACTCTGACTCCAAAAACAAACAAATAAAAAATCCTAATTGTATGTCTATTTCAGAACTTAACTCAATTTTCAGGCCCAAAACCTATTGATTGAGAGAAAAGCAGGGAAAAGCAGGATTCTTATGAGAAAGGACACTATACTATTACAAGAAGAAGTATATTTGACAATGATACTCTTAGTTATTACCATAAAAGGTCTATGAACATTTATGCAAGTAACCATACATACACTTATGGAGGGGAAAACCCAAACGTTTTTAAGATGATCGATTATAACATATAATCTGTCATCAATACACAGACACTCAAAACATTATCATGCCCTTAACAGATGATTATGGTTGGGTCAACCGGGGGCCACATAATAAGTAGAATGTTGGAATAGGTTTGGCTCACAGTGATTCCATTGGATCCATGGATCCACCCAATGGTCATTTATTTTGTCCTTAAACATGTGGTTGAAATATACATAGCTTTTGGAAGAACACCTATATTATTTCTCTGGCTTGTGGGATAAAAGCTATCATAATAGAGAAGTTCATGTGAAAGTCTCTAATACTGTTTTTCTCTAGGACCACATGGTAAATCAAAAATAATATTGCTTAATTGGGGGAGAGATGGCACACTTAAAGAACTAAAGTACATGTGTGTAAAATCTGGCTACTTCAAAAGACAGAGAGATACTAAAGGTAGATATTTGACTTCAAACTCAATGAAGTAGTATTCCCAAATGCAGCTGATGTGCTTATGTAGTATTTTTGCTCAGGTACATGGTTTGGTTTCATTGAACTGGTGTAAGCATTCTTTTCCATTCCTGTCATAAGGGAGGATCAGAAATATTTGGCATTGATATGGCGCAGAGAACAATTTACATCTTTCTACAAATTCCAATAAAAATTCTATTTATAAAAACAGGTGTCAGACTGGATATAGCCCGTCAGTTGCAGTTTTTCAATTCCTCATCCGGTGACCAGGATGGGAAGGGAGATAAATCCCGAGAGTTTGTGTGCTTCATGTACTGTTTTTGAAGGAAAAGTGATGTGTGTGTGTGTATGCGAGCAAGGAGGAGGGGAAAATACCAACAATTAATAGGGAAGACTAGACCACTTTTGTAGGCCCAAAGGATTCTAGATAATCTGGAGATTTATAAATTTATGATTACATTAACACAGATGCACAGACATCCTCTTCCCATGTCTCTTCCCAGTCAGGGCACATCAGACTTTCATGGGCAGCAAATTTATTCTTCTCTGGAGATCTGCTACAATTCTGCTTGAGACCTGGGCCTGCTTCTCCCCTTCTTTGCCCTCCGTTTGCAAGAGATAAGTGTTCTTTTATATCATACAAATTTTATATCATACCCTCTGATTTTCACCCTTAGTCTTTAATGGATAATTAATCATCTTCCACCACACACTGATTTTCACCAAATCATCCATTGCCCAACAAGGGCACTTAAACTCTATTATGCTTAGAATGGTTACTTTCCCTCAAATTATCAAAGGCACTTTACATTACCCTAGGCTATGCATTTGTGTCCACCACTTTGCCATTCCATTTTAGTGCCCATGAAAGATTTGACAATTGTACTGTTACTACACGACAGTGACTATCAATGCTCTACCTTCCATCAGTGGTCATATATTCATTGCCAGTTGGTTAGTGGAGAATTCTACTATAAAATTCCATTTTATACTTCATTCTCATGGACTACCTTTATACTAACCACTGCAGCTAGGAATTCCTTAGGAAGGCGGCTCTGAGATAGAAATTTGCATTTTTTTTTAATGGAGTCTGGCTCTGTTGCCCAGGCTGGAGTGCAGTGGCACGATCTCGGCTTACTGCAAGCTCTATCTCCCAGGTTCATGCCATTCTCCTGCCTCAGCCTGCCGAGTAGCTGGGACTACAGGCACCTGCCACGAGGCCTAGCTAATTTTTTGCATTTTTAGTAGAGACAGGGTTTCACTGTGCTAGCCAGGATGGTCTCAATCTCCTGACCTCGTGATCCACCCGCCTCAGCCTCCCAAAGTCCCGGGATTACAGGCATGAGTCCCTGCGCCCGGCAGAAATTTGCATGTTAAAATTTGTCCTGAATTAGAGCGAGAGGGCCAGACTCTTAAACTTCTACACTGACCAGTCATCGGGTACAGGATGTCCCTTGGAAGAGAATGAGACTGAGTAAGTTGGGTCTTTTTGGCAACAGGTAGTTTCTGGGAGGGGTTTTAGTCACTAGCAATCAGTCATCAACTTTCCTAGGAGCTGGGATAACAAGTCCTAAATGTCAGAGTGAAGGATGGAAGCTGGATGGCACAACACAGTGTCTACAACAGGGGTGTTATTATGGAAGAGGCAGTAATGAAGAGGATCTTTGCCTTGTGAATGTATACAGTTTCAAAGGTTAAGATGATAAAGCTCACAAACAAAAGTCAAGGGACAAGAAAGAAAAATTTATAGAAAAGGGATAGCAAATGGCCCATTCATGTGGTAGAATCATAATAAGATACACACATACATTGCAGTTGTAAAAGTTCAGGCTACTCATATCCATTCATAAAGGGCTATGTGAAGTCAGACTAAGCAGTTTGAAATATTTAGTCTGTCTCTTTCTTATATAGACATTTCTCCCAAGTTGTCAAGTTTCATGGGATCAAGACCAGAACTAGAGTGAGGCAAGTAAGCCACTTACAGCACACAATTTAAGGAGGCACTCGTTTCTAGATACAACACTATGGTGTGAAAATTTGCAAATCTCTCTCTCTCTGGCACCACTGAACAGACCAATCTATTTTTTACTAAATGTTGTCTTGCCTTTCTTTCAAATTTCACTTGTGATTAATAATCCATCAATTAGAATGATGCTTATCATAGAAGAGTGGGAAGGGAATTATTACTTCTGCCTAATCCACCCAATTGATACTTCCTTAATCACATAATTTTGAAAGACCATCACCATTAACAATGAGTCGTCATCTTCTGCTTCTCTTTGTTCTCTTTCTATTGTTTCTGATAGTCATTCAAAAGGACATTCTTTAAACACTGCTAGGCCAGTAGAGTAATAATATACAACCAATTAGGAATGCTAAAAAAATCATAGAAATTGCTTTAAAAATCTACCCGTTGGAAGCCAGCTTTTTCCATGCTTTCTCCAATGCCTCATCACTAAGAACATGAAACTTGAAAGCTAGTCACAAGAATGGACTTGCTCTTGATTTTTCACATTTATAGGACTTCAGTGTTTGAATGGAGAATTTTCTTAAAAAAAAACTGAGGAGAGGCAAACAGATGAACACATCATCAGACCACTGATTCCAACTTTAGCTACTTAATAAAATGCATTAACTAACATAGACTTTAGGTATTAAAAGCAATCTATCTAACTTTGAGCATACATTTCCAAGGAAATATAGCACAAAAGAAATTGAAAATATATGGCATCAGAATATAGACTAAGGTTAGACTTATTGACACAATCAGATTATTTTGATCCATTATATTATGCATGCAGGCTTATTAACCATATTAAAGATACCTCATTGCTAATTTGATTTGAAGATGTAGAATAAGCCCATGCCTAATATGAACAGAAAATATGAAATTTAAGGAGCGATAATGCCAAGGCAACCTTGTACAATATCAACTAGGAAGTCCTTCAATGAACTTTGTGATGCATGTGCCCTTATAGCATAAAAAACAGGGACTGGTGAAGGTAGAGAGCCACAACCTGGAAGTGTTTAGCATATAGGGTCTAGTTTATGTCCCAGATATTCATAGAATAAACATTGGCCAACTTCCTAGGGCTTTCCATTTTTAGCATAAAAATTTATGAAAGTGAACTGAGAAGTAATTTTAAACATTCTTATATTATAACAAACACCAATATATTATGGAATAAAATGCAAGTTATGCATGAATTTATAAGATAAAACGGGAGACTTCAAAGAAATTTCACACTTGCTATGGGCCATTTCAGTCTAGATCCCAGAGCCCTAGGCACACATATCATTTTCTCTGTGCTGATAGGGATAAATCATAGAACAAAAACATTGAAGAAGTTCTTTCTTAAAATAGGTTTGTTTGGTGGAATCTCTCTGAGTCCATTGGCATTTGGAGGAGGGGGATTAAGTGATACCATTGAGATGGACAGTCTACTTCGTGAGATTTCTAATAATTTCAGGCTGAAACATTACAAGAGACTTAGCAAAAGGTATGACATTCTAATTTATTCCAAATGAACGGCAAAGTAAGTCCTAACTTTGGTGTGAGCTACTAAACCACTAACAAACCCAAAGGGCCTGAAAAAAGAGTCGTCCCTGTTCACTCTGCCTCTGAAATAGTGAGGAAAACAATCCCAGGTTTAGGGTGGCAGACTCAGATTAGGAGTTGAAAATTAAAGGGTACTCTTTCAAAAAGAGCATACGTTTCCTACAAATTTCTTACTTTCTAAACCAGAAGTAACAGAGGAGCTGTCAAATCCTAGTTACAGAGCAAGACTTCTGTCAAGATTACGTATTGACAAATAGCCCACAGGCCACATCTGACCCACTGCCCACTTTCGTATATTTCACCAGCTGAATGGTTTTTACATTTTTAAATGATTGGAGGAAAAATTTAAAATGACTTACTGACATGTAAAAATGATCTGATTTTTTTTTTCTTTTTTCCTGAGACAGAGTCTAGCTCTGTCACCCAGGCTGGAGTGCAGTGGTGCCATATCAGTCCACTGCAACCTCCACCCCCTGGGTTCAAGTGATTCTCTTGCCTCAGCCTCCAAGTAGTTGGGATTACAGGCGCCTGCCACCATGCCCAGCTAATTTTTGTATTTTGTATTTTTAGTAAAGACGGGGTTTCACTGTGTTGGCCAGGCTGGTCTAGACCTCCTGAACTCGTGATCTGCCCGTCTCGGCTTCCCAAAGTGCTGGAATTACAGGCGTGAGCCACCGTGCCTGGCAAATTATCTGAAATTTAAGTTTCAGTGTCAAAGTCTTATTAAAACACAGTTACACGTATTCATTTAATGTATTATGATGGATGCCTTGTGCTACAACAGCATAATTGAGTAGTCAAAGCAAAGCCTAAAATAGCTACTATCCTGCTCTTCACAAAAGCTCGTCAATCCGTGGTTGAGTCTCATAACTTCATGTGTGGCCCTAGGACCAATAGCGTTGGTACCACATGGACGATTGTTAGAAATGCAGAATCTTGGTCACTATTCTATCTCTCCCAAATAAGTCTTTGCATCTTAGTGAGTTTCATCATTAATTCTTATGTACAGTAAAGTTCTGGAATGATGTCCTGGGCTGTAAAGACCTTGGAGAGATACATGCTCCCCCTAGCTTTAACTGGCTAAAGAAGAAGAGAGATGAGAACTGAGTCTTTGACCAAGACTACATAAACTAATACTTTCCATGGTCCCTGAAAATAAACTTAGATCCACAGTCGTATTTTTGCTGAAGAAAAAGTTTATTGAGTAAACTAAAACTAAAAACATATAGCATGCACAGCAGAAAATCAAAGTTGGTATGATTTCTCCAAACCAAGATTTGGTCTTTCAGAAAGTTTCTTCACTGAAATAAGATTCCATGAGGCCACCTGAGTACTAGGGTATCAGTGTGCTGAAATATACCTCTGATGAGAAGCGTCTGAATTCTGTTAGCCAAGTAGCCTCGGTTTGGTCACATCAAAGAGTCTGTTTGAGACTTAGTATTACACAGACTCCACTGAGTTTTGTGTTGTTCTCTTTGTATCTTAATGCCCTCTCTAGCCCCAACAAACACACACTCAAAGACACACACACACACACACGCACGCACGTGCACACACACATACTGTGGTAAATTGGACAGTTCCCACAATTCATCCTGCTTTGCATACCATGTATGAAAAAAGAAGTAAAAAACCATCTTTATTAGCTGTAACCATAAAAAGGATTTAAAAATGAGATGCACTCGTCTATTTTCTCTTTTTTTTTTTTTGAGACGGAGTCTCGCTCTGTCGCCCAGGCTGGAGTGCAGTGGTGTGATCTCGGCTCACTGCAAGCTCTGCCTTCCGGGTTCAGGCAATTCTTCTGCCTCAGCCTCCTTAGTAACTGGGACTACAGGTGCATGCTACCACACTCAGCTAATTTTTGTATTTTTAGTAGAGCCGGGATTTCACCATATTGGCCAGGTTGGTCTCAAACTCCTGACCTTGTGATCTGCCCGCCTCAGCCTCCCAAAGTGCTGGGATTACAGGCATGAGCCACCACACCTGGCCTATTTTCTATAACTGAAACTGTAGACATGAGTGGTCAGAAAACAACAAAACTAAGGGAGACAGCTGTAAAAACACGTGGACAGACAGTTGTCAGTGAGAAAAGGAATTTGTACAGTGTTGTCGAGACTTGAAACTACTACTCATGTCTTTGTTGCTGGGGTGAACAAATCCATGCAGTGGAACATATGTGAACTCCTTAACTTAGCAGAGCCAAAAATATCACCATAACTCTGAGGTAAATTGTAACAATAATAGCAAACTTTCCTTTTGATAGGGAGTTTTCCCCAACCATCTGAGTTTTCCCCAACCATCACTAGTGCTTTAGAAAGAATCTAGTAACATCTTGCTATTGATTTGTAAATCTAGACCTACTTAAACTCAAACTTGCATTGAACACGGTGCTGAATAAATTACAGACATTAGCTCATTTAATTCCTACAACCCAATGCATGGTAAGGTAGGCATCATTTTCTCTATTACAGAGAGGTAGTAAGTGGCCATCAAAAAGATTCAATAACTTGCCCAAGTCACATGACATTATAAGAAATGCCACACTTTAGCCCCACACTATTTCCACCTCATTATATTGTCAAAGGTGTTGGGTCTCTGACCAGAGATTTCATTTAAATATCAAGAAGTAAGACCTCAATAGTCTATTTTAATTAATTTGCACAAAGTCTTAGTCAGCCTTATGAATTCTCTAGGTACCATTATCATTTTAGAGCTAAGCGGAACACCCTCATAATACCAAAACAACAGTGGGAAGCTTTGTCTGTCCTATTTGTGCACACTTAAGATTGGTGTGCACCATTTTTCTCCTCTCTATAGACAATAAGCAGAGACCCTTTGTTACAAGATATTTATATGTATGTACAAGCTTCAAAATAGAGATCTGTTGAATATTGGGTGAAAGTGCAAACAAAATGCTCACTGAATATAAGGCTTAATGTGTTGTAATTTTTCACTAACACAAAGTACATTCATACGTGATGCTAACCTGTGTGGGAGATAAAAACTTGCAAGAGCAATAATAAACCAAGTTTTTTAAAATACTAGAAGGACTAAAAGTTTCAACATATCTCTTGTACCTTTCTTATACATACCAGATATGATGGACCCCCTCACTATTTCACCTTTTACCCTGAATCATGAAAATTAACAAGTCAGTGGCTTAAAAGCCTTAATTCTCTTGCTCATAGAGCTGGGAAGACCTTCTTGTCCATTCTTTTTGTTCAGTGATTATTTGTCTTATGTAAGGCATGGTAATTTTAATACCAGGACAAGAAAAAACAGTCATCATCATTCTGTTGAACACGGATTGCACATTGCCAAATATTCACTCTTTTGGAAACATGTACCAGCGGCTCTATGACAGGTAATTTGTGCTGTTTAAACACAAGTCCCTGCAACCTTTTTCCAAATTCCATAGAACACCTTTAATTTATGATAAGGTGAGATGTTGGGGAAAAAAAATCATCATCAAGATGGGAGATTGAATCACAAATGAAACCTAGAGTAGTTCTGAATACTGTTAAAAGTAAAAATGTGTAAACAACTTAAAAACATGAAATGGACGAATGCAAATTGTATTTCAGTTTTCTCAAAAAAAAAAAAACAAACAAACTTGTGACGATTGAATGAGATAATACAGTCAAAGCATTTAAAGTACCTGGTGTACAATAAGTACTCAGTAAATATTAGTAATGGTTAAATAATTATTAGTTTCATTTAAGAATGTACTTTATTTTGGCCAATAGGTTTCATCAAATATTAATGGCTTTCTGTATAATATGGTGGCTTTAGAAAGTGGAAACTGGACTGCTGTAGGCTGACTAACATGGAAATAACAGGCAGATATATTCACAGCACTCAGATGTGAAAGTCATGCTCCCTCATGGGGCTTTTCATGGGGCACCTACCCTGAGGACACAGAGTTTGAATGTCCTTCGCTCCCAGTGGGAGTCCCATTTCTAGGACATAGTGGCCTGTCATCTCTTTCAAAGGAATCACAGCAGGAAGCCTAATTTGGGCTTAATGAACAGCCTTTGGGGAATTCCAGATAAGTGGTCATTAATGCTCTGCATATTTGCAAGGTGAATCTATCTCATTCTTCAATAGGTCTTCACCACAATTGCCTGTGCACTCATTCACTCATCTCACAGTACCAAAGGTGAAAGGGAAATGTAAGGCTACTTTGCAGCTTGCAAAGGGTCAAATAGATATTCAGAACCCAGATTGGATTATAGGCCAATGTCCACTGTAGTGTTTGCATGTCAGGGGGTGTGGGGGGCATTACGTGTGTGTGGTGACTGCTTCCCTGATTAATATACATTTATAAATATACAAATGTATATTTTAGAAAAAAATTACATTATAAAGTATAATATACTCTTTGAAATTATATTATCAATATTATATATTGATAAATTTATATTATAAATATTATATATTGATAAATTTATATTATAAATATTATATATTGATAAATTTATATTATAAATATTATATATTGATAAATTTATATTATAAATATTATATATTGATAAATTTATATTATCAATATTATATATTGATAAATTTATATTATAAATGTTATATATTGATAAATTTATATTATAAATGTTATATATTGATATATATAATATACTCTTATGAAATTACATTATAAATATTATATATTGATAAAAAATAAATTTTCAGAATAAATTATGAAGGAGAGCAGTCTGCCTCATTTCCTGATGTGTATTTGTTATATTTAATAGCATCTTCTTCACAACAACGCTCCCTTATGTTTGAAACACCATGTGTTTTTCCCGAACACCATAATATCTAGGTATTCAAATTTATTGCATAAAACTACATAATATAGCCATTTGTGATTCTTAAAAATGTATTTGTTTTAATGGCCATTTCCCTCTTCTCATATCTTGTATATTTTTGCTTTCTGTCTTTATTTCTTAAGTTAGCTAGTAATTTGTCTATTGTATTAGTCTGTTCTCACGCTGCTAATAAAGACACACCTGAAACTGGGTAATTAATGAAGAAAAGAGGTTTAATTGACTCTCAGTTCCACATTGCTGCGGAAGCCTCACAATCATGGAGGAAGGCGAAAGAGGAGCAAAATCATGACTTACGTGGTGGCAGGCAAGAGAGCTTGTGCAAGGGAACTCCCATTTGTAAAATCATCAGATCTCATGAGACTTATTCACCATGAGAACAGTATGGGGGAAACCACCTCCATGATTCAATTATCTCCACCTGGCCCTACCCTTAACACATGGGGATTATTACAATTCAAGGTGAGATTTGGGTGGGGGCACAGCCAAACCATATCATCTATTTCTTTAAATTTTTCAAAAAAATATAGAATGTAATTTATTCATTAGATCTGTTTCTCTATTCTCCTCTTTAATTTATTCTTTTTTATTCTTTCATTATTTGTGCTTTCTTTGTACTTGTTCTGATTTTCTTTTTCCAGTTTTTGAGCTGAAACTTTGCCATTTTTCGCATTCTTTCATTTTTACTGATATTAGGGTTTGAAAATGCTATGAATTTTCCTCTGACCACTGCTCTAAATGCATCTCCTATGTTATGATGTGTAGTGTTTCTATTGTCATTATTTTTTCATGAAAGTTTAAAATTTTCAGTTTGTATCCCTGTTTATGTTAAAGAGTTTATAGAATTCTTTCCACATGGAAAGGTCTTTTAGTTTGCTTGCTTGTATCATTGTTGATGATAATTTCTAGTTTACTGCATTTTGATCAGACTGTTGTTTATATTTCTACATTATGGAAATTACTAATGCTTTTTTTATAGCCCGGTTTATGATGAGTATTGGAACTGTACCATGGGAGCACGAGAAGGAACTGTGTTACCTATCATCAGGGTATGAAGGTCACTACATATCTTAGGATCTTATTGATTATATTGTTTTGATCTTCCATATCCTTATTGATTTTTTGTCCACTTGATTGTATTTTGGAGTGATCAATAAAAGGATTCTATTATTAATGTGTTTACTTTTTACATTTTGTTTCCTATGGGTGGTCACCGTGTTACTTGGTACACAAATATACATAAATATACATTCATTGTGAATTATGGTATTTAGCATTAAAAAGTATTCCTTGTCTTGACATTTAATGGTTTTGGTTTTAAATTCTAGTTTGTCTGATATCAGAATTGCTACTACTACTCTCTCTCTGTTTCCATTTTCATGGTACACCTCTGTCCAGTCCTTTATTTGCAGTATTTTTGAGTGTGTTTAGTTTAGGCATCTTTCTGTTATAAAGTATATAGCTAGGTCCTGTTTTGTGAACCAATAGGAAGTTTTTCTATTTTATTACATGACTGAAATCCACTCACATTCTGGAATCCACTCACTGGTAGGCTTGAACTAAATTCTGTCATAATATTTTATTATTACACATTATTTTGTATTTGCTGTATTTTCTTCTTTACATGATATGTATATTTTGTATTTAAAAATATTTTAAGTTGTATTTAGGAAGGTTTATATTTTTGTTCTAGTGATAACCTTTGCATTTTAATTTTTAATTAAATGATCTTCACTAATTGTTTTCTTATTTAACATTTTACTATCTGATGCATTGATTTTTTTCCTTAGTGTCCTTTAATGCCTACCTGTTGCTTACACAACAGTGCACTTATTCTATTTTTTGTTTTAATTTCCTATATTTTTCCATTATTTAACTGTATTATTTCTATTTTCTTATGCCAAACAAAATTTTTACATTAATACAAACTTTTTTTCTTAATGTGTAATATACATATATTAGTTTGCAACCCTCATCCCCCATTTTTTTAAGTCTTAGATACATATTTATATAGTTGTAAATGTTCACCAATAGTCTATCTGATGAATGCTTTCCAGTCATTACTTTGCTGGATGAACCTTTATCCTTTAGTAGATTCTGTAAGCAGGGGTAATGGCTGCAGAAGTCCTAATGTTCTTGTGAGTTTAAAACTCTTTGTCTATGGCTTTGACATAATCAATAGCTTCACTGGTAATACAATTCTTACCTCGCGCTCTTTTCCATTGAATATTTTATAATTCTGACCTATTGTTGCCCTGATTTGTATGTTGTTTTATCAAAAGTTTGATACCAGTTTAATTCCTTTGCCAATGCAAATTCTCTGATCATTTTCTCCTGCAGTCTTTGAGGATCTCATCTTTATCTTTGAAATTAAATAATTCTACTAGAATCAGTCTCAGAGTTTATCATTCTGGAGTCTACCCCTCCACCCCAACCCAGGTACTTAGTATATTAGTATAGATTCAAGTCTTTTTCTATTTCTGGCAAGTTTTTTTGAATTACAATTTTATTTATTTAATTAATTTATTAATGTATGTATTTATTTTTGAGATGGAGTCTCACTCTGTCACCCAGGCTGGAGTGCAATGGTGCCATCTCAGCTCACTGCAATCTCCACCTCCCTGGTTCAAGTGATCCTCCTGCCTCAGCCTCCCCAGTAGCTAGGATTACAGGCACTCGCCATGATGCCCAGCGAATTCTTCTATTTTTAGTAGAGATGAGTTTCACCATGTTGGCCAGGCTGGTCTCGAACTCCTGACCTCAGATGATCTGCCGTCCTCGGGCTCCCAAAGTGTGGGATTACAGGCATGAGCCACTGGCCTGACCGAATTACAATTTTAAATATTAGCTCTGCCCCATGTTTTATTTTTCTTCTTTAGGGAATTTAATAATATAAATACTAGTTTACATTCTACTCTCTGGCCATTTTTACTGTTTTTATATCATTTTCACTGTCTTATTGTTTTTCTGCCTTTTCTTCAATGCATTTTATGACATTTTTATTTAAATCTATTTTCCTGAATGTTTGCAATTCTTTTTCTTATTTAGGAATAATTTTTTTTCTTTCACTTATTTACTAAGTTCAACGAACTCTCTTTTCATTTCCATATTTTTCCATTTTGGTTTATTTTATTGATTTTTGGATTCAAGCTGATTTTTCATATTCTCAAGTGTTAGTGTGAGACTATTTGGTTCAGCTGGGATTGATAAAATTACAGTTTTCGTCTGCTCCAGCGTTACTTTTGGGGGGCAAATCATCTTCAGTTGATATGCATGAAGATACGTGTAAAATGCTATTTTTGAATTACTGCAGTAGCTCTAAATGAACTTAACTTTCTGCTTGTCCATTTTTGTAGAATTTGGACGTTTCAGTGGCATCTTCTTTCAGTGAAGCAAATTCTAGGTGCTTTGGTGGGGTTGGTTGCTTGCTTTTTGCATGTTTGGGAGTAGAAGTTATGGTGAATTCTCTGATTTTATGGTTTGTTTTGTCTTAAATACCTTCTATCTTTAGATTTTCCACCCTTTTCTTCCTTTCCCTTCTACTGCCCAATTGTCAAAGGGTGATTCTCCTCCATTCTTTCTCTATTTTCTTCCCCTGCCCCTTTAAATCATACCTGCTCCCTTTGAGTTGTGTGTACCTTGAATTTCCTCCCTGTAGGTAGTGCTCTGATTCACTCAGACCCATATATATATATATATATTTTTTTTTTTTTTTCTATTTTCAGACTGACTTACACTGACAGTCTTTTGGGGCAAAAGTTTAGCGTAAAATTCAGGCTTCTCAACAGCTTCCACAATCAGCATTTCCCACAGTTGTTCTGGGTCTGCCTTTGTACAGGGCAGGACCATAAGATATAAGCTGGTATTTGATTATTTTCCTTTTTACTCAGAATTATTTTGAAGATTGGACAATCTGTTATGATAATGGTGTCATTTCTGTGTTGATTTACATTACCTTTCTGAGCTACTGATAATGTTCTAACTACATGGAAATTCCTACCATATAGGCTTTTTGATAATAATTTGTACTTGCTCCCTCGGGCCTGGGGTTAGACAAAACTTGTTGTTACTAGCCCTGAAAGTCTGTCAATTTCTAATGGGTTTTCTATAACCTAACTACCTGTGTAAATAAATAGCCCCTTTATTAAACTTTCCCTCTATTACCTGATTTAAATGTCCTGAATGAGGTAACAAAATACATTATTTGTGTACTTATTTATTCCAGTATATTCTGATGTCTTGATTAAGAGTGTTAGTGTTATGCTATTTGGAGTATAGATATTTATATTAGTAATATTTCCGTTGTCAATTTTATACTTTACCAATTGAAAGTGACTTTTTGTCTATTGGCCATAATTTAATCATGTCTGATATTAAGATTATGAATCTTGCTTTCATTTTCTTTGAGTTTTTCTAGAATACTTTTGCCAGGATTTTTTATATATATATATATATATATATATATATATATATATATATATATTTTGGAGTTACTTTTATATATGTGTGTACATGTGTGTGGTGGCTTATATATTATGGATTTACTATAGTCAGAATTTTGCTTTCACTTCAAATCGCATCTGAAAGTCATTTTCTTTTGAAAGATGAGTTCAGTCAGTTTAAATTTATTGATATGGCATACATATATGGACTTAAGGTTTACATTTTCATGGCATTTTGAAATAGTTTTCTGCACCCTTTGTTTTGGTTTGTTTTACATGTTCATGTTTCTGATATTGAAGAAATGCTGCATCTTTTTTCTTACCTTTATAGTAGTAGTCTCAAAGTTTTAGACAATTTCTATTAGGTGGCCACTACACTCATTTCTCCTCTTATCTACAAATCTGTCTAACTTATTTTCATTTAATTTTATTGACTAATATCTACCTTTATATTTTAATAAATTTATATTTGAATTAATTTGATTGATTTTATCTCCCAACTCCTTAACTCCTTTTCCCAATTTTAGTATTCGTATTATTTCTTAGACACACAGCTTTTGTATTCTATTCCAACACCTTGTCCCCACATTAGTCTTCATTGTAGGTCTACAGATATATGCCGACATTGGATGCTGCCAGTGCTTTTGCTGTACTTTCCCTTGTCATACCATGATTGACTGTAGTCTTGAACTAGAATTCTTAACAATTTCACATAAGAAAATATTTCCTGAGTTCTTGGATGTTAAAAGTCATTTGTCACTTGATGTTGTAATTGATTGGCATTAGATCTAGATACAAAATCCTTAAGTCACTTTCTATCTTCAAGAAATGTGTAGGTGTTGCCCTAATGTCTTCTGGTGTTGATGGTTGCTATGGAGAAGTCGCAAGCAGCCTTGCTTGTTTCTTTTATTCTCATCTTACAAGAGAATGGATTATTTCTTATTGATGTCCTAAAAACTCTTTTTTAAAAATTCATTTGAGCTTAGCGCCTTTATTATCATGCATTTTAGACTTGATCGTCATGAGTGTTCCCTGGCACAGGTATCTTATAATATATAGAAATGATTTTTTTTAAACGCTATAGAAATTTTCTTTTCATTTTTCCTCTTCTTTTTTTCTTTTCATATAGTGTGTTGCTCTTGTCTCTCAGGCTGGAGTGCAATGGCGCGATCTTGGCTCACTGCAACCTGCGCCTCCCAGGTTCCAGCGATTCTCCAGCCCCTGCCTCCCAAGTAGTTGGGATTACAGGCGCCCTCCACCACGTCCAGCTAGTTTTTTTGTAATTTTAGTAGAGATGGGGTTTCACCATGTTGGTGAGGCTGATCTGGAATTCCTGACCTCAGGTGATCCACCTGCTTCGGCCTCCCAAAGTGCTGTGATTATAGGCACCACACCTGGCCACAAATTTTCTTGAGTTTACATCTTTAAATATTTTCTTTTTATGATTTTTTTATTTTTTATTTTTTCTTTAAGGACTCTGATTATATGTAGATTGAATGTTCATTTTCTCCTTTTTTTCCTTTAAATTTCTTCCTTTACTCGTATTTCCTTTTGCTTTTTCATTTTCATGCCCTATGGACCAAATTATATTTTATTTTGTTCATTTTTATTTCATCTACATTTCCGTGATTACTTTATGGTTTATGCTATTTATTTCCTGAGCTATTTCGGCTCATATTCCACTTCCTATTCCTGCCCCACTTTCACTTTCTTTAATTTATTTTCGTTTATATTATTGCTTTACAGGAAAGTTGAGTATGTTATATTTTTTCAATGATAAAGATATATTTGGTCTGGATAGTTATCTACATCTTGGCAACATTTTCTCAGGTAGTATTTCTTTCTCTTTTGCCTTATAATGTCCTGTGACATCTGTGTTTATATTTATTACTTTAAGTGAAAAAGGTGAATTTATCTTGTGCCAGATATTTTCTGGGGACTTTTGTGGCAGTTGAATGTCCAGAGCCTTTTTTCTGCTAGAGTTGAGATTTTCAAAAAATTTTTAGTTTTGCATATGGGTCTCTGCAATAGAATTCTAGCCAGTAGAGATAGGCCAATGGGAATAGTAGAGTTTTATGCTTTTTTTTGTTTTGTTTTGTTTTGTTTTTGAATTTTAAAGGTTCTTTTTCCTTCAGCATCATACAGACAAATTATTTTATTAAAAAGTGACTTATTTGTGTGTTTGGAGGCTCACCCTATCATCTGTGCTTCTTACCTAATTCCGTGATGTCTACTGCACCAGCCAGCACAGAAAACTACACTATTTTCTTTAAATATACAGCTAGCATCTTAGAAATGTTCATTATTGCCTCATTAAATTAAATTAATAAACTACTTTATCTGAAGGAGTGTATAGTCTATTTGGTGTTATAACACAAATAAAGAACAGTAAATGAAAGATCTAAAAATTATAATGGGATGATACAGGCAAGATTTCAAAGAAGTAAGATGTTCCTATCACTACATGCCCAGAGCAAGAGAAAATGAGACAATGTTTAAGACCATGCATACAGGAAAAATAATAATAATACAGCAGTAAACAAATATTTGTTAGTAAGCCATTCTCTGTTGCATGTTTAGTGATGCTATCTAACATCAATATCATATGTGATTTTAGTTTCAGGTTGATATTTTGTAATCAATGCTCATTTAGACTTAGCAATACATTTTATTGATTTTTTTGCTCAGTCCTGTTTCTTAAACTCCATTATCTTCTCTAGGATTCATTTATTTTACTTCCTGGAATGTATGCTCTAGTAATTCTTTCAGATTTGAATTATGGATGATAAAGTATCTATGTCCAAAAAAATTTAAATATCTTTATTTTGCCCTCAAAAATTAATAATAGAATTCAACATAATTTTCTCTAAGAAACTTTAGTGAAATGCGCTTCTGGGCTTCTTGCATTCAGTATTACTGATGAGAATCTGAGGTCAAACTGGAGTACTTTGAAATCTCTCTTATTCCCTTTTTTCCTCTTAAGACTCTCTGTTCTCTTTATCATTGAAGTTTGTGAATTTCACCATGCTATTTTTATGTGTGGCATCCTTTTTATAAATCACACTTAACATTTTGTGAGCTTTTTCATTCTATTTATACATGTTTTCTTTTGTTTTGAGATGGGGCATCTCTATGTTGCCTAAGCTGGTTTTGAACTCAGGGGCTTATATGGTCCTCCTGCCTCAGCCTCCCGAGTAGCTGAGATTACAGGGGTGAGCCACCACATCCAGCCTATTTCCTTCTAGAAACTTATATCTTTCTTCAATCCTGAGAATTTTGAAATTTTATGTCTTTGCCCATTTTCCTCTCCACTTCTCTATAATGTCTCTCTAGAACATGGTTTGGCATTATTTGGCTTACAATTTCCAAATTTGTGCACATGTGTTTTCTTGTCATTTCTTTTTTTGTGAATATACCTTATAGAATGGAATCATTTCCTCAATTCCACTTTGTGGCTAAACATACTTTTACTCTTTAGCATTTCAATAGTCTACTATTCAACTTTTTAATTCACTTTATTTCGAGACTAACTTTTCAGTTTGCAAGTTGAATTTTTTCTGGACCACTTCACCATCCTGAAACTCAAATCTTTTTTTCTGAAAGAATCATAATAGTCTCTGTGTCTCTTATAGGATATGTATATTATTTACCTTAGTGCATAGTTTGTTCTCGTTACTGTTTCTATGAGTATATGTTCTTCTATTTGCAAAGTTTTCTGTCTTTCCTTTGTAGTATGGCTCTCCCCAGATATTTTGTTATGCTTGGTTGTGGGTTTGTCTTTGTATTTGAGATCTACTGTTAGCTCTTTGGTAATGCTGTGTCTGTTTGCACAGATTTTGTGGGCTGTGAGCCAGGGTACACCATTGTGGTTTATATTGATTTCTGGGTAGAGTTTTAGGAAGAAAAAGTGGAATTTTAGCTTTCTGGAGTATTCTGCTGGTATATCTTCTAGGTATGGGGTTACACTATTTTCCCTGAGCTTTAGCAGCCATTCAAGTCATTACCTTTTTCTTCACCCTAAGAGTTAACATTCATTACTATTGTCTGTTCCAGTAGTCACTATTGGTTGCCGCTTGGCCAAAGATTTGACCGTGAGGCAAGGTGAAGTATTCCCAACTGTGCCACTCAAACTAATTCTCCTGCAATTTTCACAGCTCCATCTTGTTTCTTTTATAACATTTGTAAAAGTTATTAAACACAACATTTATAGAATTGCTTTGACTTTTTGTAGCAGTCTGTGGACTCACTCAGGTAGCCCTTCATACTTTAGGTATTAGTCATGGTTCCCCATCCAATGGAGATGTTCCTCTGATGTCACCATGCATTCATTTTCTTAGTAACATATTTTCTATTGATACTATAGAGTGAGGATGCAAAGGAGGCTGTTTTGTGTGTGCTGTCTGCTCTTTTGAATGCGTAGAGTAGTAATTAGATGTAACACTCTGCGTATCGATGAGGGCACATCTCTGATACTTTCACATTTATATCACTTGATATACAGTTCCATCTAATTGTGAGTTGGGAACAAACATCAACCCTTGCAAGCTTGATACCTCAGCACTCTAACCTGAGAGCTTCTGGGTTATGGATGTCACTCTAACTGCCGAATCTAGTTGGAAAACATTTGAAAAAGTTATGAGGCATACCCACTGAAGGAGCCATCTTCCTTTCTTCTCCATATTTAAATCCTAAATTACCTAACCACTTTCCTTTTAGAATAATTATGCAACAAAGAATGAGTAGGCCAGATGCAGTGGCTCATGCCTATAATCCCAGCACTTTGGGAGGCAAAGGCAGGCCAATCTCTTGGGCTCAGGAGTTCGAGACTAGCTTGGGTAACATGGCAAAATCTCATCTCTACAAAAACTACAAAAATTAGCAGGGCGTGGTGGTGTGTGCCTGTAGGTGCAGCTACTTGGAGGGCTGAGGCAGGAGGATTATTTGAGCCTGGGATGCGGAGGCTGCGGTGAGTCATGTTCGTGCCACTGTATTCCAACCTAGGTGACAAAATGAGATGCTGTCTCAATAAAAATAAATAAATAAATAAAGTTAAAGATGCCATATAGCCGTTGTCTTTTAGAGCTCATCCCATTCAAAAAACTTTCTCTAACCCTTCAGCCTAATTTAACTCATGCACTCTATCATCAGGGTTTCCAAGTCAGGAATAAGGATGTTTCACAGCGAGAAGGAAAGTCCATCCTGCTTGTCAATTGCTACCTTCTAGCTCCCAGTCTAACTGGAGATTTTGCTTCTTAAATATGACATTATCACATGAGAGTAAAGATTTTTGTCATGAATATTGGCAAAACTGCATTCAGCGGGGAAAATGTTTGCATAGACCACCAAAATCTCCAGAAACAGGAGCACCAAATGCCATTTGTTGCACCTGTTCTGTTCTCCTCGACATCAGTTCTGCGTATGTTTTGTCAAACCTATTCTTTTTTTTAAAATTTTATTATTATTATTATTATTATTATTATTATTATTATTATACTTTAAGTTCTAGGGTACATGTGCGTAACATGCAGGTTTGTTACATATGTATACTTGTGCCATATTGCTGTGCTGCACCCAAAATATCTTCAATGACTCTTAGCAACCTAATTATCTGTCTTGCCATATCTATTGCTATAAACTTTTTTAAAAAATTAAGTGAGCCAAGCTTTTTCTTCCTTACCTACAGGCCACTTTACCTTTACCTACTTCACCTACTTCTGCCATCATCTGAGACTGTGAATAATTTCCACCCTTCATTTAAAATGCTACCTTCAAGGCATTTACAATCCTTAATCATGTCCTTATTTAGTCTTCCTCTTCTACATCTCCAGCTTTCCCAAACTCTCCTGTTTATCTCTAGATACTTGTTTTTATTCTTTATATGTTTCTCTAGATTTCTTGTTTCCTTCCAAAGAAAACCAAATAATACCGGATGTTCCAGGTGCCGTGGCATCCAGGAGGGAGGCATGCAGACATTATCCCTTCACACTGTGTGTGTCCTCTTTAGAGTAAAGCCTCAGAGCTGATAATGGTGCCACACATAAAAATAAGCATCATCCCAGTCAACTAGTCCTGTCAATAAATCAGAGAAACCCGCCATTCACCGGCTGCTTTCGCTGCTCCTAGGGTCTCTGTGATAGACGAGGGCATAATTCACTCCTCACAAACACTTAATACCGCATTTCTACGATTTACAATCTGATAATATTCAAATACTATTGCTGTATTATGCAGCTCACAATTGCAGATGCGATTCCATAACAGCCTCGCACTTTGGCATGCATTATGTAAGTTGGTATAAAATTGCCTGTCTTAAAACTCTTCTTCAATTGCAACCCAATATCATCGTTTCACACACAGAGCTTCGGGAACATTAAAAATTTAGCTTCTTCCCTATTTAGCAAGTTCTGAGAAAGGGAGCAAAACAGACAAACAGATGTTCCCTCTTCTGAATCCCCAGGAGGTCTGAGGCAAAGTAGAAAGACCCCAAAATGATACAACAGCAATGACGCTCAAGATACATTTGTTCAGGGTTTTTTTTTTTTTTTTTTTTTTCTAGAAAAAAAAAGAAAAGGAAAAGAAAGAAATCTCTTACTGTCTCATCTGGAAAAGTAGAAATACTCTACATTGGTACTGGTAAATGCTTGTCTGCATAGGTGGAATTTTCTAGGTGGTTACCACCTTACAAAACTTCCTCATCTTACAATTATTCACCATTTTTTCACGTAGTTTTCTGGAAGGTGAGGTGATGTGTGCATTTTGTATCACTAATAATAGATAGTTGCTCAGAGACCAGAGTGTCAAAAACTATTCCAATTCTATCCCCAATTTGCCCTGATGCCAGATCTTTTAACAGGACACACATCTTCCATTCCTCAATTCAGAATATATGGCCGAACATGAATACACCCTCAGGGAAGGTGGTGCAGGGATTCTCATTCATCTTAAGTGGTAAAAGACAGATATAAAACATTTTCCAATTGCAAGTTTTGATAGAAAAGGATAAAAACCAAGGCTCCTGATCTAAACTTAGGAAAGCGACAAAGGCGACTATAAAAGGCATAAAATGCCATAGTGTAAAAGGAAGATAATTTTTTAAATAAGGTATTACCTGAGCAAGAATGCTGAATGAGGAAGTAGTCAGAATATCGAGTTTCTAGCACTGGCTCTGTTTCTAAGGAGTCACAGGATCTTGGCCAAGTCGCCTAACGTTGTGGGCCTTGGTGGTTATCACTGTTGATAAGCAAAGGGTATGGGGTACAGACCCGTCCAGCTCTGAGCCACTAGGAGGGCTTTGCTGAGGAGCAGACTAGAATATATTACACACTTTAATGTCTTCAGGTTTGCATCCATGAGAACTTAAAAAGCAAAATAGTGAAGGTAACATAGAGAGATAACACATATAGACAGATGGTTTGCCAATTAGTCATTAAGATTTTTTCCTTTTTTCTCCCTTCTTGCTTTGCTGTCCTCTGCCTTTGAAGATGACTGCGCTAATGCAGCTGACTTTCCACATGTGGGTGTGGCTGAGAAGATGAAAGAAGGCTACAGGACATAGTTCCCTTTCCTGAGCAGGCTTGTTGGGGAGGATCAGTCTTTCCTGCTCCCACTTTGATTTACGCCCCTGGTTATTCAGAGACCAGATAATCCTTAGTGACAGCAGTTGACCACTTCCACAAGACTTCAGAGAAATACACCCAGCTCCCATTTCTAAGAAGAGGGATTTCTCTGATGGTTTGGGAATGATTTCCCCCTTTTGTGAGACTGCGGCAGCCTGCATTCTGAAGGTTTCTCTGAAGAACAAGCAGGGGCAAGGAATTAATGGTTTAAAGCCAAATCAAACCAAAATGCAACAAACCAAAAGCCAGGAAAACCCCATAACTTGCGAAGGGTGAAAAATTGACTTTATTTTTTTTTTCTAAGTTTACCTGAAATTATCTACATTGTCTGCAAATGTAGATAAATGCATTGTCTACAAAGATTTTCAAAATTGAGCATTCTCCTATTTTTGGTGCTCAGTTTACTTACATAAATGCATTGGTAAAATTGACCACGTACTGGGATTTGAGTATTCATTCTAAAGTGATCCAAATCCTTTCATTGTAATGCGCAATCTGCAAAATACCAAATACAACAGATCGCTTCCAGAATGCTGGACTCAATGTGCATTTATTTAATACTAGAAAAAGAGATTCCTGGACTAGATGGGAGGAACCCCACATTCTAGCCTTGCCTCTTCCCCAACCAGTTATAAATATGGGTGAATCACACTGCCCTGGAGATCCTGAATCTTTGCTCTATAAAATAAGGAGGCTGAGGTATTTGGCCTTTGAGATACTCCTGAGTAACAGGGTTTGATCTTTACTATTAACAGTCTAATTAGCTTCCATGTTTCCTCCTGCACAAATATGTTAGGCCTTGCATTGTCTACTACACAACCTCACTGTTTTAAGCTGGAAGCAATTAGAAAAATAAACTGCTTCATTGTAAGTAAAAAGTAAAAGCTGAACAAGCATACATATGAAGAAATTCTAAGACCCAGGAGTTTTCTTACAAGCCATGACTGACATTAGGCTTAGCCATTTAAATTGTCTTGAGTAGATCACTTAAGAGCACACTATAGGAAATGTTAAAATTAAGACGCATAATTATTAGGAGCTCAAAGATTTTATTTTTAAATTTTTGACTTCAAAGATTGCAGTATAAAACCATGTAAAAATCTCTTTTTGTTGATATTTAAGATATACGTTTTTCACCAGCCTCTGCAGTAAAGATAGAATTGAAGATACAGTGGCAATCTGAAACAACTCTGACATATATAGAAACCAAGAATATGCAGACAAATCAATAGAGGTAGAGAAGGATAGAGTCAATAAGGTTCTTGATAGCCCCAAGGGCAGATTCAAATGAAGAGTTGAACAATCGTTTGCTAAATCTAATAAAAATTAATGACAGTATTTCCATTCTCTGTACATTTATCAATTCACTTAATAAATAAGTAGCTGTTAGGAAAATGCATTAGCTATTAAGGATATATGAGTGAACAAGATACATCCATGAGATTGACCCCTATCCTCAAGAACTACATAATTTAACAGAGAATATAGTCAGTGAGCAAGTCATTTTGAGTATAATGAGAGTTATGAAAGGGCAAAGGGGGCAAACTAACTTCATCACAAAGACAGAGAAGCACCTTAAGAAATGTCCTGTAACAAGTGTCCTTTAACCTGAAAACTTACAGATGGGTAGGGGTAAGACAGGCATCGGTCAATAATCGCTACCTGCCTATGAATGCCTCACCTTGGCTGCAGCTGGAGGCTATGGCTAAGGTAAAACAGTGATAATGGTGGGTGAAGATGCGTGGGAACAGTACAAGTGAGGAGGAAGAACTTGAGCAAGAATGCATACAGCATAGGATAAATACATTTTTAAACCTCTCTCTCTCTCTCTCTCTCTCTAATTAGAGCATAAAAAAGGAAAATAAGAATGACTAAACTAACATTTCCCAGAGAGGTGGGTGGAGCCCCCAAGTCCTACAAAATTGGGGGCTCCACCCACCTCTGATGTATGGGCTTTTCCTAGCTTTGTGGAAATTGGATTGATTTGCAAGGAAGCAAGAGGACTTAGAATGTAGAATCCAAAGAATTAATGTGACAGGCAAGTACTTTATATACCTAATATGGTTTGGCTCCATGTCCCCACCTAAATCTCACTGTAATTGCCACGTGTCAAGGAATGGGCCTTGTGGGAGGTGATTGGATCATGGTAGTGACTTCCCCCATGCTGTTCTCATGATAGTGAGTGAGTTCTCATAAGATCTGATGGTTTGAAAGTGTGTGGCACTTTGCCCCTCACTCTGTCTCTCTCCTGCCTCCATATGAGACATGTCTTACTTCCTATTTGCCTTTTGCCATGATTGTAAGTTTCCTGAGGCCTCCCAGTCATGCTTCCTGTTAAGCCTGCTGAACTGTGCACCAAGTAAACCTCTTTTCTTCATAAATTATCCAGTCTCAAGTAGTTCTTTATAGCACTGAGAGAACAGCTAATGCGACATCTAAAAACAAAAATGTACTAAGAACTCCACAATCTAAAGAAAGCCATGGAAAATTGAAGACAGAGTTTCTCCAGAGTTCATTGAAACACTATGCATTGTACTATGGCCACATTGTACATGGCACAAGTGGCCATAGTACAATGCATATCTACCTCACTATATTTATTTTGCCTAGGCTATGGAAGTAAGCACTGTGATGGGGGAAGAGCCACTGATTTTGTAAAAAATACCTTGTTCAATTGTGTACATGGAGGTCCAAGAAAATCTCCAGTGATTATGTGAGGTGCTGATGAGAAGAAGAGACTGGATCTCATTTCCAGGTTGTATATCTGCATAGGTGATCAAACTGATAATCTGATTAAGCCAGTGGTAGAAAAGCAAACTGGATCAAAGAGTCAGGTGGATAAAGGAAGGGGAAAACGTTACTCACACCAGTTGGCTGGGCAGAATAAGCTACCTCTAGGGCAAATGGACAATGTGGAAGCTAGGCTTAAGACATCCTGCCTGAAACTTGCACAGTAGAGCTGCCCACTAAGTAAATGCTTCCAAGTTGCAAGAAGTAAGTAAAGGGATTAAAAGTATGCCCATTAAGGTAAAGGGGCATTTGCCTCTTTATCTAACTTGGGATAATTTTTATCTGTTTGCCCTGTCCTAGTTCTTGAGGAGACAGAGCTTAAGAGAAAGACAACTGCAAGCGAGTGAAAAGGGCAGCCAATTCTTACATCAGCAATAACAGAGAAGATAATTTAGAATCAGATGGGAGATGGAGCTTTTCATGTGGACTCACCAATTATAATACCTAAAATAGCCAAAATGTTGCACAATCTTCCCAGAATGTTACTAAAGACAGGAAAAAAGAGGAGGGGATTCAACATAGCACAGGTTAGGGCAGTGATAAGAATAAATAATATCATCTCATCTTATACCCCAGTAGAGTGAAATTCCTTTGTGAACACGTTGGAATGAATTGTATGTGTGGTCTCCAGCCCAAATTCCATACCATTTTCTGTCAGCCTGTTGCTGTAGTTTTGAATTCAACTACTTTCCTCAAGGCACATAGGGTTTTGAGTACACCTGGGCCCAGAGAATAAGCAATTATTTTAAGACAAACACACACACACACCCACACATACACACACACACACACAAATATTCAGCAATGCAAGTCAGCCTAGAATGAAGAGGTATTATTTTACAATAAACACAGAACAAATTTTGCTCTATTCTTCATTTGTGAATAGGATGCTTGCTTTTCCTCAATGTAACCAAAAGTGTCCTTATTCCACTCCAACCCCAGGAATGACATTATCTTGAAATGTGATGTCAAACCTTTGTCTCTAGAGAATAATAAAATAAAGTGAACCAAAATAAAATGAAGTAAAACTCGACTTAGTGTATGCAATGATAACATTTCTCCTCAGCCTCATCTTGCGCTTACCATGAGTGGGAGTTGCAGAACATTGGCAGGTTTAAAGAGCGGGGCAGGTACAGTGCTGAGCACCCTGAAATTGAGACACAGCTCTAGATTAGGGAGTGGAGTATTGATGTCTAGAGAGAGGTATCTCTTGGAAGGAATCTATGGAGTTCTAAGTGTATTTGTGGTGGCTGAAGTCATGGTTGTGAATGATTTTGCCCGGGAAACAAATGTAGAATTTAAAAAGGAGCCTAGGAATTATGTTTAAGTAAATTTCATACTGAACAGTACTATTGTGCTTTTGTTAAAACCTATTTTCTCAGTTTATTTTTATTATTCTAATATATATATAGGTAAGACAGATATTTTAAAGACTTTATTTTTAAAATAATTATGTAATTTGCTTTTGTAAATACAGAGTTTCTCTCTATGTCACCCAGAGACAATCGTTTCTCTTCCAGTCGCTCGGCTGATGTGCGACTGTACAATCATAACTCACTGCAACCTCAAACTCTTGAGCACTAATTATCCTCCTAATGCATCTTCCCAAGTAGCTAGGACTACAGGCAGGCACCAACACACCTGGCTGATTGTACACAGAGACAAAGTCTCACTGTGTTACCCGGGCTAGTCTCAAACTCCTGGACTCAAGTGATTCTCCTGCCTCAGCCTCCCAAAGTGATGGGATTACAGGCATGAGTCGCTGCGCCTGGCTGGGTATGACAGATATTATTCTTCCTTTTATATATTAGGAAATGGAGGCAGATAATGTTTAAATCTAAGTGACAGATCCAGAAGGAGAAATCCAGAATCATGTTTCTTAGTCCAATGTCCTGTTCATTACAGTCCAGTCAATTTCTACTTTTTCCCTGCATCAAGAAAAACATTTAACCTAAATTATGTGAATAATAGTTTGAATAGTTATCAATACCTCTAAAAAGTAGATTGTTAAAGGGAGAGATGCTTTTATTTTTTAATCTAAAACCCCATATACAATGATGATGATATCATATAGGCTCTCACTATGTATTTAACAACCTTAAATACAGACTCATCTTTTGACTTTGATGCATTTTCCAGGTCATAATTATGATTCTTTGTTAGGACACTTTTTCCCGTGCACCAAAAAATTCATAGGCATTCTAAATATTTACTCCCATCTACTCTCTTTAGGAAAGTGATACACTACCTCTAATTAGCCCAAACTCTGTGATTCATTTAGAATATTTCACGAAGCTCTATTTGTTACCAACAGATATGGCACACGCTAGGTGAGCAGCCTGGTCCTATTCCCTCAACCCCAGTGGAAGTCAGCTGATGGGAATTTACATTTAGTTTCAGAGCCCTGTGTTCATCTTAAGGTTTCTGTTTCTGTTTAGAATTGAAAGTGAAATGCCCTTTTCTCTATCAACTGTCAAATTGTCAAAACACACTGAGCTTGTTTGAAGTTGGGGTATTGGAGTGATGGGGAGACCATCTGCTCTCTCTAACATGATGATTCCCCATATTTTGCAGGATATAATTACTCAGTCCCCTGTACCCAAGCTTTTGCTAAGTCAAAGCATACAAAATGCCCACTATTAAATGCTTTCCAAATAGGAAACAGGATTTTATGACCCTGCAACTGCGGGATTGGTGGTTTTATGCTTCCTAGCCTTTGACAGAATGTGTATGTGCTTCCCCCATGCAGGCTATGCATCGGTTAGTGTTGTTTCAGTAAACAAGGTTTTGTTTCATGTCCACAGATACTGTGTCTATGGAGGACGGATTGCATTTCCTGATAGAACCTCTTGGTCTTAAAGCACACTTCAATAATCCTAGCTCTCATTTGTGGAGTTCAGTATAAAACAAGGAAACTGATTATAAAAGATTGCGTAAGAAATAAGGAGAGGAGTAGACAGTGGCATATACACAGAGAGCAAATGGGAAATGAAAGCATTCAAAAAGCAATACCTCTTATGAAATAACACTTAGATCACAATTTAGTTAAAAGGATATTAACGCCCAGAAACTCTTTGATCTTCTTCTCCCGGAACACAGAGGATGGTCTAGCTTATTGCACAGATTTTAATGGAACATGCTATGTCCGAAGTTTACTCCTAGAAGAGAGAAACTTATAAATTTCTGCTCACACAGAGTTTTACAGTTAAGAGGCTCACATAACCTTTATTGACCTTTAGAGAGAGCTGTCAGCCTGCTGTGCCTGATTGTTTGTAGTGCTTTGTATAAGACAACATATCTTTAAAGGCAGTACATGTGTTCTCCGACTCTCTGTAACACAGATCCTGGTTATAATGAGAATGCCTTGAAATTGCTCGCCTGTGCCATTGTTGTGTCTGGCCCATTAAACCCTGAGCTCATGAAAGAAAGAACGTTACATTTAGTCTCTACCGGGTCAGAGACGTATAGTTCCCTAAGAAAAGTGTTGGCTAGAAATAAGTGATTGATTGGGTGTTTTGAAGTGTTTATACAAACACGTGAACTGGTTACACAGAAATATTGTATCTCTGGCCTGAAGCGACAGTAATGGACGCGGCCATCTGGCAGCCTTCACCCTGTTTCAAATTTGCTCTTTTGGAGGGATGGTGGTAGAGATGAGAGAAGTAGAGGTGACTTTCCTACTAAATAATGTCCAGATATACAAGATTATTTGTATTTAAGGCAAAGTAACTAGAGGAGTAATTTGCAAACTATTTACTCTTTATTGACCTGTTATTCCTTCAATTCCTCAGTGATGTGGAAATGATTCTTCTAAATATCAGAATAATTGGTTTGTCACTTGATGATCTTGAAATGGGTTGATGTGAATTCCACATGAAACTGAAACGTTTTCTGTCTCTACAGAGAAATATAAAATGTTTCGGAGAAATATAAAATTGTATTTGCAAAGTAAGTGATACGGTGTGTGCTGTGAGGGGAATCAATGCTTAGCTGGGGCAGAATCAGGGGATTATTCTCTCCAACAAATATAATTCTTTCCGTGGTTATAGTACAGCAGAGAATATCAGACATAACAAAGCACACTCAAACAAGGACTGTGGTTAGAGAGAGTAGCTGTACCTAAGAAAACAAATTAAGGAGTCATCTTGAGGTACATCACACAGTCCTGGAAGCTAAGACTGAGAACAACTCAGGGGAGCAGTGTAATGATCTTGAAGCAAGGTGCTAGCTGCCCAAGAAAAACCTTCTTGGAACAGAAACTGTAGGACACAGGGAGAATAAGAAGACCCTGGAAGGCTAGATATTAGGATTTACACAGGGCAGGTTCTCTTCTATTTCTGTGTGAATCAAGATTCACTCTCTGCAGTTTATTGAGTACGAAAACAAAATTATGTTAGAAGCCTCTTGAATCTCATATGTTGTGTGAATAAGTATAAATATAAGATAAATATGTTATAAAATATGTGTTCTATAGAAAACTGTTTAAAATGTATATGGTGTTGGATATATTACTAAAAGGCTTTTCAGGCTAATGTGACTAATTTGTAATTCCAATTTTGAAAAATTTCCAGGATAAAATTATTTGTGCCATAATCTCTGGTGATTATTCATTCTTTCATGTATTGGGATAGACACAGATGAGCATTTTAAGAAAAAATGTTAGTCTTGCTTTCAATTTCTACCTGGTTGCGCTACAGAAATAAAGGGACCATTTATTTATGAAAGAATACTTACTGTGCAACTTTATTTTCCTAGAGAGGACTCTGCTCACATTCTTCACTTCTTACTAGTTAAGTTATAGTATACCTATTATCCGTACATTTGACGGCCTCAGATTTACATTTGGTAAGTACTTCTGAAGGCATATGGGTCTATGGCTCTAGGATTCTCAACCTTGATTCTTTCATGCACAGTAGAATCACTCGGGATGCCAAGCACCCATCTCACATATGTATGTGCGTGCGCACACACACACGTGCACACACACACACACAAACACAAACACACACTCTGAGGACACTACTTAAAAGAATCTGGTTTCATGCCACATGTAGGGGCCCAGACATTGGTATTAAAAATTAGCTCCCAATGGAATTCTAATTTGCAGCCAGAGTTGCAACCCACTGATCTAGAGCATGTAGTAATCTGCAGTTTTGCTGAGGCACAAAATTGAATCACTTGTGCTTGGAGTGAGTGATTCAGTTGGTGAAGGAGGTCAACCTGCCAGTCAGCTTCTACACCTCTGGACAGTCTGGTTTTGCTCTATTTAAGTTTGTATACACATGGACTCTTACGAAGAAAACAACAAATTCAAAAAAAGCAAACAAACAAAAGCAAACCCAAACAACACTTTGCTTCATCTTCTTTGTGAAAACTGACTGAACAGAAATAAACCTCTGCTCATGTCTCAGACATAAAGGAAGAGGTTGTGAAGAAATCTAAGAAAACCAACAGTAGGGGGATCGGTTAAATTGTTTTAATTAAGCAATTCTCTATTACCTGTTTACCTCTTATTTATTTGGTGATCCCTTTAGGATTCTAAGTTACTGCAAAAATGATATGCGCTTGCCTGACTAGCTAAATGATAGATTGTATTGGCCTTATTAGGTCCAGGATACCTCATAACTCCAAGACTGGTTGCAGACTAGCTCAATAGTGAATATTCTAAACAAGGAGAGAAGCATTTGGAATTTTACACCATGAATGTGCATGCTAATGTGTGTATCTATGCATGCAAGCAAAAAGCAAGAAAACACATTTTAAAATCTCCTTTGTATTGAAACCGTTCCTGCTAGAATTGTAGTGACTCACAACCATGACAGCCACTGATTTTCTCCTCATCCCAAATTAGATGTTTGTCTCCCAGAACTCTCCTTTATTTATTATTGTTAGCCCTTCGCACCTTGAGACACTCACTGCCCATGGGCTCTAAAGGGTCTGAGCTATACTGTCTACTTTAGTAGATATTATTAAGATATTACTTTAGTAGATACTGATACTTATTAGATTTAGTAACAATATAATATCTAGAGGCAGAAGACTCATAACTGTTTTAATGAGAGAGTCTTTATTTTCTTTTTTCTTGTTTGTTTTTAATGAATTCAAATCTTATCTTCTACCCACTGGAGGCTCCTTACTAAATATTCAATCCACACTTTCTAATGGGCTCCCATTTAGCCAATGGCATGTTCTTTCCTATTATCAATCATTCATGCAAAGACTTTTACTTAGAACTTCTCTTAATCTTTGCATCATGGGAAGGCTATGGAAGTAAGAATAAACTGTTCATTTTTCCTTACTTTTTTTTTATACTAGACATTCTTTTATGCCATAAAGCTTTTCTACCCCTCACAGGGCCAAGTAAGTAGGTACCTCAATCAATGAAAGCCTCTTCATGGCTGCCCCAGTTTTTGACAAAGTCCTTTTCTCAATGCTATTTTGATTCTCCTCTCATGCTCATGAATTTAAGATTCAAGCTATCATTCCAACTGTATTCAATATGATGGAATAAATGATACTGAAAGAAAGATTTTTCTCCCAAAAACCTTATTTGGTTAACTGGGCCACTCAATATTTGCACAGTTAACTTATAATTCCTATTCCTCTGTTTCACATGCCAGTCATACATGGATTCTTCCTGTACAGAGGCAGGAACTGTACAAAGAGCAACTCTGCTCACTGATGTACAGAGATAAGCCCCCGGAAGCCCTTTCACTTAAGGAACTACGTCAAAGTAGGATTCCTTAACCCTCCATCATTTATATTCCAAAATAGTGAGCACCAATTTCTGAAGAGTCTTGCGCAATACTCCTACTGAGAACACAATTGCTTTCTGCCCCTGCCTTGCTAGTATTGAACCTATATGTCAAGTTTGAGTACCCCTTGCCACTAAGACCAACAGAACCCTAACACCTTCATATCCTATCTCCTGTGTATTGTTAACTTCCTTCCTTATTCGTTCCAGGGAAGACCCACTCACTGGCCCTGATTATAAAAATGGCCCAAGAATAACAGTTGTGTTTGCAACAGGAACTTCCAGTCTGATTGCATCAGCAGTCCCAACTGTAGTCCACACTTAGCATATCCCCAAATGCAGAACTGCACTTTTGTTGTGTCCAGGAATAGCTTCAAAATAAATGTCTTTGCGTGAATGAATCGTGTCTTATTCCTACTTGTATATTCTAATAATGACCTGCACATGCTTTGGATATAGTGGAGAATTCATTTATATTAACACATACATTTGCACAACAAAATTGCACTTTATTACAATTGACAGACCTCCCTGGCTGCATTTTGAAAAATTTCAGCCTCCTTGTCCCTCATTTTTTCCTTGAATTGTGGTTAGTCATGTCTCATTCAAAATTCCTGGAAACTTTCTTATTATTGCCTGATTTTAATTTCCTCTGAACTAAAAAAGCAGATAACTAAAATTTCCTAGAATTTGTGCAAAGTTAAATGGGACTCTTACGAGTTTGTGGGATTTTCTCCCATAGATTAAAAAAATGTAATTATCATTGAGCTTTGACTTGAGGCTTTTGGATGCTGATGAGACATCACATTGCTGCTGCTTTTGCTGTTGCTATTTTCCTTTTCCATTCTCTTACCCCTTCCCCTTCTCCTTATTTTACTTCCTCTTCTTCTTTTTGAATTGACTTCTATGCTTAAATGATGTGAAGCTGATGGAAATTTAAATTTATACTTCTAGAAATACGTGCCTTTACCAATCGGTCATAAGATCGAATGGAAACAAGAGTAATATCACAAAAAGGGTCAGGAATTACCAGTATAGAGTCTGCATATATCTAAGCATCTAAACTGGTAAACTTAGAATAAAAAACTGCACTTTTTTTAGTGCAATATATTCCCTCTGTTATCTCTGCTTCCTATACGGGAATGAATGAAGAGAATAAAATATCCTATAAGTGATATTCAGTTAAGTTATTTTAATAGCATTCTCATTACAATTAGCCATTGAAAAAGGCAGAAACTGAGCCCCAGGGACATGTAATGACTTGACAAAGGTCATTTTAGCAGTAAATGACATAGAAAAGAGTGGTTCCCAGAGACCTGACCTCTCAACCCTGCTTCACCATTCTCTAACATTCTACTTTCCCCGATACTGCCAGAAATGCTTATGTGATTTTGATGAAGACAAAACAACAGCAACACTTCTTACTTTATCTTTCAAAAATTATTGTTCTTTTCTCAAATTGATTGTTAATTTTTAATAAACACTGGTATTAATGAAGTGAACTTTTCCGAATAGATACACACATACAGGCCTAAAAAGTTGTGCATTTGGTTTGCCCTACTAAATCTAGTGTTTTGCTTCTTTGATCTTAATAAGACTGTAAAGATTCCATGTCTTAATCCCATATAAAGTAAGGAGAGGAAGAAGAAAGAAAAGAGGACAGGGAGAGAGAGAAGAATGGAAAAGGATGAAAGAAAGAAAAAGAAGGAAGGCAAGGAGGAAGAAATAAAGCAAGAAAGAGGAAAGAAAGAAAGGGGGGGAAGGAGGAAAGGAGGGGGAGGGAGGGAGGGAAGGAGGAAGGAAGGAAGGAAGGAAGGAAGGAAGGAAAGAAGGAAGGAAATGAAAAAAAGAAGAAGGAAAATAAGGAAGAAAAGAAAGAAGAAAAGGAGAGAGGGTGATATTTATTTTCTTTCTTTGGTTAGGACCACAGAATAAGAAACTGTCAATATCTAACTTGTGTAATCAAAAATATTTTCAGCTCTCAACTGCTCTGACCATTTATTGCCAAACAGAAAATATCAAGATAAAAAACATTTTAAACTTTATCTTACTATGTGATCAGTCTGTGAGGTGCTCAAAACATATTATGTAAGAAAAATGAAAGGCCAGATGTTACCCAGATACGGGAAAGATGACAGTCATGTGATATGATGCAAGAGGAAAGTGCACATAAATCTGCCTACCTCTCTGTTTATCATTTTCCATATTATACTTCTATTCCTTTCAAGTCTCAAACTTTCCATTTAAGAATAGGTGTTTTTTTTTCTAAAATAGACAATGCCTTAAATTTAAGTGTCACTTTATTTAGTAGTTATCACCCTAACTAGGAAATTATTGGCCAATTAAAACTCAGAATTTGACATGAGTTAGTTCTTGGGGAAAGGTGCCTGTCTGATTTCAACTCACCTCACAATCATTAGTTCATGTGATAGAATGGGCTGTAGAGATAGAAAAAGAACTGATATGTCTCACTGGAAAAACACTAACAAGTAAAGGTTTTGGCACACAAGACAGCAAGTGGAGGTGTGGAGTTCCTGTGGAGACTGGTGAAATTTCTATCAGCTAAGTTACCCACTTCTGAAGTGCTCCATTCTGGTGGTGCTGCAGTTTTCTTATCAGGAACGTCTTCTAAATGGTGAAAGGCTGTCCTTGCATCTACTTGGAAGCATTCACTTAAAGACATTTCTCCATGTTGTGTCCTAGAGTCAAAACAAAATAAAACAAAACAATAAAACCACCAAATAGCATCTTCAATAAAGCACGGTTCACAGACAGTCAATAGATTAAAGATGCCTACCAAGATACCTGTTTGCTTTTTCTTGGCTTTAAGAATTCAGTTTGGGCCAGGCATGGTGATTCATGCCTGGAATCCCAGCACTTTGGGAGGCTGAAGCAGGGGGATCCCTTGAGCCCAGGAGTTCAAGACGACCCTGGGCAATATAAGGAGACCCCATTTTTACAAAAAATAAAGAATAAAATTAGCTTGGCAGGGCGGCACATGCCTGTGATCCTGGCTACACAGGAGGCTGAGGAGAGAGGATCCATCACTTGAACCCAGGAGGTCAAGGCTACAGTGAGCCATGATCACACCACTGACTGCATACCCTGAGTGACAGAGCAAGACCCTATCTCAAAAAAAAAAATTCAATTTTTAGTTTTATGATAGTCTGAATTCATATTGATATTTCCTATAATGGCACTAATTTCCAAATAGAACTCATTTTGAGGGCAGCTGGAATCACAAGACAACTGTGCAAGAGAAAACTATCTTATCCAGATATTTTAAATATGCTTCTTGATTAGTTAGCTTGGCAAATATGATCCATCCATTCATCAACAAATACCATTTATGGAGTACCACATTCTTCTACAGGATAGAAATATGAAGAAGTATAAGAGATTTTTCTTGGAATCTGTGAGGACACAGCATGATGCTGGGACCTTGTGTGCTTTTCTTCATGTTCTTACTGTTCTCTCTCCTCCTGGGCTCATGGTGGGATTGTTCTTCTTGATATTTTGTCAGGTGCAGTAATGTGTCTAGTTCTGTTCGAAAGCCTGTCAGTGGAAGTGAGATGTTTGATTGCTCATTTTAGGCTCTGCAGTCTTCTCTCCTTTCCTTCTACAATGGCAGTGGCAATATTGTAGACATTAGCTGATCTGTCAGACAGGGTACCAGAATGTGGACAAAGCAGAGAAAGAGTATTTTATTCTCACTGAATGGAAGTAGATCAAGAGCAAAAAATAAGTTGTGTTATTCCAAACTATGGAGATGTTTGTTACTGTAGAATAACCTAGCCTCTGTTGACTAATAGGCATGATCAACATCTAGACATCTCTAAGCAGAAAGCAATTACTTGTACTTACAATAGATGTATTACATATACATATATATACATACACATACACACCTCGAAATACATGTTTATTATGCTAATTATAAATTAGACTTAAACTAAAACCCTGTGCTTTCCGTTCTGGGCCAGACATCTGATAAGCAAGCGTATACATTTGTAATTTATCAGAAATAATGAAATATATCCACTGTATTAGTTTCCTAGGGCCACCATAACAAATTACACAAACTGGGGGGCTTCAGACAACAGAAATTCATTCTTTCACAGTTCTTGAGGCTAGCAGTCCAAAATTGAAGTGTCAGCAAGGTCATAATCCCTCTTTAGGTTCTAGAGAAGAATCCTTCTTTGTTTCTTCCTAGCTTCTGTTGTCTCCATAATTCTTAGTGCTTCCTGGCTTGTAGATGCATCAGTCCGATCTACACCTGCATCTATACATAGCATTCTTTTCTTCATGTCTTTATGTCGTCTTATTACAAGGATGAAAGGCATCAAATTTAGGGTGAACCACATTCTGAGGTTCCAGGTGGACATGAATTTTTTTTTTTTTTTTTTTTTTTTTTTTTTTTTTTTTTTTTTTTTTGAGACGGAGTCTTGCTCTGCCGCCCAGGCTGGAGTGCAGTGGCCGGATCTCAGCTCACTGCAAGCTCTGCCTCCCGGGTTCACGCCATTCTCCTGCCTCAGCCTCCTGAGTAGCTGGGACTACAGGTGCCCGCCACCGCGCCCGGCTAGTTTTTTGTATTTTTTAGTAGAGACGGGGTTTCACCGTGTTAGCCAGGATGGTCTCGATCTCCTGACCTCGTGATCCGCCCATCTCGGCCTCCCAAAGTGCTGGGATTACAGGCTTGAGCCACCGCGCCCGGCTGACATGAATTTTTTAAGAGGGGGTGTGCTATCCAAGCCAGTACACCAGCAATGTATAGCCTACTTAGAGTTTCATTGTCCTGAAATTAATGTCAAGGTTTAGGGTTACCAAACAAGCTTAATTTTAATTACAGATAACTAATTAGGGTCTGTATTAACATATTGTATTGTCTGAAGAAGGTAAGTTTTAAAAATTTAATGCTGGCAAGGCGCGGTGGCTCATTCCTGTAATCCTAGCACTTTGGGAGGCCGAGGCAAGCAGATCACCTGAGGTCAGGGGTTCAAGACCAGCCTGAACAACATGGCAAAACCCCATCTCTACTAAAAATACAAAATACAAAAATTAGCTTGGCGTGGTGGCAAGGATCTGTAGTTCCAGTTACTTGGGAGGCCGAGGCAGGAGATTTGTTCGAACCGGGGAGGTGGAGGTTGCAGTGAGCCAAGATGGTGTCTCTGCATGCCAACCTGGATGACACAGCAAGATTCTGTCTCAAAAGAAACAAAAGTGTTTTAGCTTCAATAGCTTATCAAACTGAATCTACTATTAGGTCCTGAAGTAATGAGACCCAATGGTTAATGAATTTTGGAGGAAAGAGGGCTGAGAATATAATGTACTTTTTGGTTGTTAGAATTCAGTAATTTAGAAATCTTGGTTATCGGTAGATGATAGTTTAGAGACAAAGGAGCTTAGTCAGGGAACCTGAAAGAAAGAACTGTATGTCCCTGAATAAAATTTCATTTTTATCACTGTTTTGCTAAGGGATGTTCTTAAAAGCTTCATAAGTCTTGGTCTCGGAGAATATTATTTATTGCTTACAATAGTACCATGTTGCACTCTTATTTAGCATGGCATATCAGAGTATATGATGAATTTTTTTTCTACCTTAAATCCCTGCAGAGTACAATGATAGAGACATAATACATCTGCATACACATGCAAGGTAGTTTGAATTTAATGCATTTCATATCATTAAAGTTAACATTTCATGTATTATATTTCCTTTTAGAATACACTTGCATACATCCATATCCATATAGACATATGCACGCACACACACAAAATCCCATTATGTAGATCAATTTACATGATCACAATGTTCATATCCATAAAGCAGTGAACTTCCCAAATCAGATGCATACATAAAAGCATTGATGCATAAAATTTCCATCTTGCAAGTACAGAGAAAGTTCTAGTAGGCATTTAGTGCCATGACAGGTCACTTAGGTTACAACTAGCTATATAGGACATGCTAATAAGATTTAACCTTCTTTGTCTGTTGCTGAAGAGGGGGAAAGAGCAGAGGGGTGAGACCTTCCTATCTTTGAAGATATCAAAGAAAATTAAAAACAACCACTTTCCCTCTGATCCCTGTGGCTGAATGTTTCTGAGCTGCATAAATTAGATACACACAAAAAGAATATATTTTTAAGGGGACAATGTATGCTTTTAATACACTCTCTACTGATCATAGCATAAAGTGAAATGGATAAAACATAATTTGGTGGAGTGTGTGTACAGAATTATTTCCATAGTCATATTTGATACGACTCTTCATCTAAAGTAAACCCCACCGAGATTAATATTTAAAATGGAAAGCTAAAACTCAAAGTGCCATATGACAACACTTAAGTGAAAATTTATTAGACTTGTCATTTCTGTTAATTATTGTCATTTCAGCTAATTAATAGCCATTCCTGTTGGTTATTAGACGTGTCGTTTCCCCTTCTGAGCTGCCATCTACAGTCGCTGATTCTGGTTTCATCGCATACCCTCAGGCAATGGGTCAGTTGCAACCCAGTGGATCCTCACACCAGAAGAACTATTCTTCATTCTGCCAAAAGACAGAAAGATTAGCAAAGAAATCATAATAATCCTTGGCCTTACTTTCTAGGGTGGGAGTGACGTGGCATTACTTTGTTATAAACAAAAACAAAAGAAGCAAAAGGGATTGTCTATGGGCTTGAGGTAATCTATGAGGAGTTTGTCTACAGTTTAATTAAACTCCAGAAATCTCATGAACTCAGCAACATTCACTTCCCCAGGGTCTTGCAATCTATACTGGACAACGGACTGAGAGGTGTTGACTGAAGAGTAGCTTAGGAACAGCAACACGGGGTGATTATCTTTGAGAAATTCTCCCTGTCTGAAATTCTCTCCATGGATCTTGGAGTACTGGGCGTATGTGTGTGTATGCATATTTATTTTCCCTCCAGGGAGTCCCAAAGAATAATCTGATGATGATAATAAAGAGATTAATCTAGGAATTGTATCAATAAAATGCATTTCAGGTATCACAAGAAAGAAAACAAGGAATGCAAATGCTATATTTGAAAGAAATATCAATACATTTAAGCATCCCTAAGCAAGGAATATGGACACTAGATTTTGTTATCTTTAGGGTTTGATTGGGAATCACGGCATGGTCCACATGAATAAAACAGGCTCAGATAGTCATAAGAATATTTATGGCAACATTATTGGATAGCTGGATAAATGCCTTCTCATTTTATTTTGGTTTTATATGTAATTAAAATAAAGTAGAAAATTGAAACATTGTTTTGGAATTTGTTTAGTAGAAGTAACCAAATTCATGAAATAAATTACTTTTTCTGGAGAAAAACCTCCAGGATAATCAAAATACTCTATTATTCACTTACTTCAATTTGCCACTTTAGCCTCAGAATTCCACCTTTCCTCCAAAGTCCTTCAAAGTTCATAACTAAGTCATTTTCAAATAAACTCATTCATACTAATATCATTGGCTTTTCCTCCATATATTGGTTTAAAGCAGTCATTCTGCATCCCTTTGAATTGGCTATTCTGTGTTAGTGAGGTGGTGTATTCTGGTCAAGAGTTATTATTCACAGTCAAGAGTTCAAGATCATCTACCATACCTAATGCAACAAAGAGAAGGGAGGGCAAGAGAGTGTCTACAATCTGGCATAGTCTAAGATACACACCGAGGTTCTAAATACATGCATGACATTGTCAGCCTTTATAAGATGCTTCTAAGAGGAAGTAGCAGTAGAGCAAAACTGAAGGTCTTGTAGCCTAGAAAACAAATCCAAGTATTCACTGGTCTAAAACTAGACACTTCAGAGAGTATCTTGTCCAACTAAATACCTTGACCACTACTGTCAGTTTAGTGGCTGAAATATCTTATAGAAGTCTAACAAGTAGATAGGGTTTTGTTCATTAAACAGTTGAAGTTGGTCTATGTTTCATATCCCTAGACTGTCAGAACTTAAGTATTGAGTTGGACATACCATCAACCTGTGCCTTCTGTGAGGTTAGGAAACCAAGGGCAGTCTAACAGGATTGTGTTAGACTTCAGAATTGGATTTTTAGGGTCTGAAACAAATAAATCAAATGCTGATAAAATATATAAAAGGTGAAACAACGTATACTTTAGATGGCATAACCTAATCAATTAGTGATGAAGTCAACAGTTTACACCTAAATTACAAGTTGGCATGATCATTATAATACAAAAATTTTCTGTTCTGCTCTATATGGATAAAACAAAGGGAATGGAAAAGGATGGGAAATGATTCCCAATCACTTCTAAATATAATTTTTAGATTCATTGAGGACTGCTTTCTAATCTGTCTCAAGAAACCAGAATAAACATCATGGCAAAAGTGGGAGAAATTTCTCTCTATATGAAAATAGCCACTAGACACAATTGAGTTGTTTGTTACCTGTGCAGTTTCCCCCTGAAGCCTCAGAAGTTTGTTTCTATTTTCCTACCAAAAACTGGCAATGGGATACAGGTGTTTGCCTGGAGCAACCGTGGGACAAATTGGAAAGGGAATAGAAAAATAGCCTACTGCACGTGAGTGTGCATGTGTGTTTCACTACAATCAATCACATTTTCTTTGCCGTTGCTTCATTTATGGATTATTGCAAAAACACAGGAAGAATGTGAAAAGATAAGGTTGTAAAGCCATGGGAATGAAATCGGTGGGAGGAACCTATTTCTTACTGTGTTCCCAAGCATTTCTGCACTCAGAATCCCAGCATTGTTTAAACCACCATTCTATATAAGAAAGCTAATCAAATGACACTCAGGAAAATTGACTTGGGCTTTCAATCTAGTTTTAGATCTCTAGTGTACTTATTTCAAATGGCATTTGTTATTCTCTGCATATCCTTAGGAACATGCCCTGTCAAGAAATGCCATACAACTTCAAACCATGTTTTTCCCACCTCTGTAACTTTTTATGTATTCCCTTTTTACATTTTATTACAGCATAACATCTAAAAATGAAATAAAGATTATAGGCAAAGCTTCAGGACCTTGAGTTCTATGCCTTGCCCTGAATATAAAACTGTGTTGATAGGAACCACTGTTATACCTCTGTAAATTGCTCAAATCTCCCCACTGACCATCACTGTAATTATTTCTGCTTGGAAATAAAAGGTTTGATGGGCAGAGATTTTTTTTTTTACGTCCATTTTTTCTTCTATTTACCTGAAGTGCATATTTCCACTTGGTGGTGGATTCTGAAGGTATAATTTATACATATATCTGAGAGGCAAGTAATCAAACAAAAAGAAAGAGAAAAAAACAATCAATTTCTATAAATTTTTAAGTTAATAGGGAGAATTTGCTCTACTTCATCATATTTTAAGGATATCAGATTAGTTAGGTTAATTGTTCTTTCTGAAGTTGTGTAGTATAGGGAATGGTTGGGGGAGGGAAGAAGTGAGGGAGGGAGGAAGGAAGGGACAAAAGAGAGAGAGAAGGAAAGCTCAAAGTAGAAGTGAAATTTTACAGAGACAATAAAACTTCATTCAAAAATTTCTGCATTAACACAAAAGATGCTTATGGTCAGCTGACCTTAAAGGCATTGAGTTTGTGATACTTAAAAAAACAAACAAACAAACAAACAAAAAACAGAAAAAAAAAACACCCTGTAGTTCATTTCCTATAGATTTCAAATGTCCATGTCCCATACCTTCTCCATTCTTTTGCCTCTGCTATAACTTTTCAATATGACTCTCACTCTTCTCCTCTGGCTCAAAGCCAATGTAGCACTGATTAGTTCCTGTGTTCACTTTGAACACTTTCTTCCCCTCTGAACATACCCCATGACTTGATTTTTCTCTACAATTTATGGAAAAACAGCAAGCATGACAAAATGAGACCATGGGCCATTGTTGGGGGCTGGGGTAGTGGTGTATGTAGGGAAGAGAGGAGATATGAGTTCTGTCTCTCCCAGATACCTACTGTGTTGCTTTTCTCCTCTGCCCATTGTAAGTCAAACTCAGTCATTCCTAAGGACTATTTTGCAGATCAAAATAAGTCACAAATCACTCCCCTTCAAGTAAGAAGTACTCAAAAAGTATTAGGGAAGGGTAATTTTTGTTTATAACAAAATTAAAGTCATAAGTAATAGTAAATCAGGACAAGAGGATGAAATACAGAAATAAAGTTAGAGAGTATCAAAAATTGTTTATTTGTTGGGGTGGGGTCTTTTTTTTTTATTGTGTGGTTTTATAAACTGTTAGCTCATAAACTGTTACCTTTCCAAAGGCGCAAAAGTCAAAAGTCTTTCTGTTTTTGTTCTCTTTTATTCCCTTTTCTCTGTTTCTCTCTCTCTCTCTCTCTCTCTCTCTCTCTCTCTCTGTTAGTTCTTCTTACCTTGTTTCTTTCCTTTCTTCCTCTCCTCCTTAACTCTTTTTTTTTCTTTATTTCAGCTGGGTTTAAGGAGCCCCATTAAAGCCTGGTGACCTCAGGATACCTTTCCTGGAAAGAAGAACCCTCTGAGTATGGAGGTCCCACATCAATGAGACCCAGTCTACAGTGTGGAAAGTGTTTGCTCCAGCATCCAATTCTCAGGGGATTGTAAGAATAAAAGTTTGTCGCAATCTTTCCTGTTTGTTAAAGAAAATATGAATGGAAAGATGCTAACTGTGGTCTCAAAGGATGTGCTTGCCCTGGACCTGAGAATACGATTTTCTCTGTTTGTTCAGCATCTGAGGAAATTCTATACCTTGCACCCATATCTTACATTGATCTATATGACCGCAAAGTCTTTTAGACTGTGTCCACATATGCCAGTTTAGCTAGCGGAGATGAAAACAAAAGACTCAGCTACTTCTTAGGATCATTGGATTTAGATACCATTCTGCCCATTTACAGATGAGGAAAATAAGGCTGTGAGAAGTGAGGCAATTGCACAAAGCCACAGACCTAGCTGGAGGCAGAACTGACATTAGAATCTTTCTGTCCACAGACCAGAATGAGTAACACTGTAGTTCTGAAAGTAGAACTCATCTCACTGGATGCACACTTCAGATTAATCCCTTAACAGGCATTTATGGAGCATCATTTATTACCAGTGAGAGAACCCTAGGCTCGTTAGTCCAACAGAATGGCCCAGTTCAAACTTACTATGGTTATGCAAAGTCACCCCTGGTTTTAGGAAACCAAGAATGTTTTTGCAATGACCAGAGCTCTAAGAAGCATCCAAGATAAAAGCAAAAACACTTGCTTGAAAGGAAGAAAATGGTGCAATGGAAATTGCTAGTGTGAAATGCAGAAAGAGTACCTGCCAGCACACTGATTTCCCCATGCTTTAGTTGACTTCAGGTTTAAGAATTGTTTTTGATATGCATATCACTGCTTCTTGTTCAAGTTAATTTGTTTAAACATTCATGAAGGAGAAGGTTTTTTAATAGAAATGTGCCAAATGTTTTTTTCAATTACAGACAAACTGGGGTGTTTGCTGATCCATGAACAACGTGAATATTCAGTTGTGGAGAGTTTTACTGCCTAGTAACAAAGTTTTTATTTTTACCCTCTCTGTTAAATGCCAGAATCTGTAAGGAAAACGATAGAACACCGCTTTAGCATCAGCTTCCTCACAAATGATTTGTTTTGAATAAGGCAGTGATTTGACAGTAGCTTTGTCAGGATTGAAAACAAAAACAAACTAACTGTGTATAGGCAAGAAGCAGTAGAGGAAATGACTCTGTGGGCTGAAAAAATCAGTGAGGATGCAGCGAGACCAGCAAGAGCATAGGTGAGACTATGTTCTTTTGATGATCCAATAGGTTGAGGGCAGTGTTGTGTGAAATTGGGTCAGAGACTCCAGGGAAGTTTGTCTTCAGAGGCATCCCAGCTGACCTTCCGAAAACAGCCTGGCCTACAAGTAACAGTGGTGTGGAGAGCCAGAAAGGGTCAGGAGAGAAAGAAGAGGCTCTATGAGAAGGTGGAGCAGAAACTGTCCCATTTCTGTTTTGCTCTTATCTTGTCCCAGCCCTAACAGAGTCTCTGGCAAATAGTGTAAGCCTCATAGATCTTCTTGAAATAAAAATGAATGAATACAGGCAATAGACAATAGGAGGATGCTTAAGCAGACTAGCATTTACCCATAGGAAAAGTCAGTTTCAAATAACCTGTCCCAGTTAGGAAGTTGGTGGTTCACAAACAGGATTCTTGTCTAAAAAAGTAAACAAGAGATTTTCCTAGTGAAACTAGGGTATAATGTTATGAGAATTTCATTTTTACAGGCAGAACGGATTATTACTGTGGTGTACTTGGTTGTGAACGTCCAAGATCTTAAGCTACTGACTTTAGGTTTTTTGTACTCCCTCAGCCCAAAAACTGGATCAATTCCAGAGCCTGAGATGAAGGAGATGGGGAAATTGACCCCAGTACAAAGCTACAAAAGAACTAAAAGCCAGAGAACAATGTAGTCATGTGCTACCGCATACAACATATAAGATGGTGGTCCCATATGATTATAATACCATATTGTTACTGTAACTTTTCCCCGTTTTAAACACATAAATACTTACCACTGTGTTACAATTCCCTACATTATTCAGGACAGTAATATGCTGGGCAGGTTTTGTAGCCTAGGCTATACCATACAGCCTAGGTGTGCAGTAGGTATGCCATTGAGGTTTGCTTAGGTACACTCTCTAAGGTTGGCACAATGACAAAAGTCACCTGCGGCATTTCTCAGAACATGTTACTGTCATTAGACAACACATGACCGTAACACAAATAGTTTCAATCCCTATTTATGGAATTTGGGACAGAAAGGAAAACCACTGACACTAGAGAAAGCTGTCATCTGCTGTCAGAGCCATGAAGGAATGGCCCCACTCAAAATTCCTTCCATCTGGGAATACTGGTGGATTTTATTGACTAGAAAACAACTATTGTGAAGTTGAGCCTGCTCACTACACTTCATGGAGATGTGTTCTCCACAACCACAGTCACCCTCTGGATATGACTACCCCTGAGACTGGTAGCATGTAAGTCCATACCACTGAAGTTTCTGCAATCAGCAGAGAAGGCTTGACTTTTGTTAGCTGCCCACCTCTAGTATTGCACCATCACTGCTTCCTTTATTGAGTTCATTGTTGATTGGCAGAATTTGCAAAAGATATTCCTTCCTTTTGTCCTTAGGGAAAAAGAATAACGTTTCATGATATATGCTCTATTTCCAGGATATCAGACAAGAACCCCTTCTCTCCTTCTTCAGGTTTTTCCTGAAACGGCCTCAGAATTTCAGTCTTTTGTTGAAGATTAGATTACAGAAGGGAGCATTTGTATGTGTATTTTCTGATGTGTATATCTGACGCCAGATGAGAATAATACTATAGGTGCACATAGATGCAATGAATTTATTTGAAGGCTAAGTCAAGCTTCTTAGGAGATTGACGGCAGATGAAGCTAGAATGATGCACATAGATTGTTCATACTGAGGTCACTCTGGATAATATTCAGACAAACTGAAATATAGATCGGCTCATGTGCTAAACCTTCGCAACCAGTGAAATTGCAATCCATGGAGACTGGCATTCCTAGGTTAGAAATAATGTTGAATGACGGAATAGTGGTTCCTGATTGATAACACATAAGCACTCACCAATTCTAGTGATAAGGCTGATCTTATTACAAATTATCTTAAAATTGTGCTGGCAACCTAAGTAAATAAATTTAAGTTTATCCTTTAGCTTAGTTTCATATAAAACTGTGTTTATTAGAGCACTAGTGTACAATGGAAGTGGCTGAGGGCCCATACAGAGGGAAAGAGAAGAAATATAAATGGCCATCAGGTGGAGTGAGGGTATTGTGACTCTTCTTCTTTATTTAAAGTAGCTTCAGTTTCATTTCTTTTGTGTATAAACCTTTTGTATAATATTTCCCTTCCTTAAAAATGCTGATCTGTTTGCAATCCGAGAGATATTTATTTAGAGAAAAAACTACAAAATTTCATGTATGAGAGAGTTCTTAATTATAGATAAATCAATCTAGTGACTTCTAAAGACCTAGTCTCAGCTTATCAATCTTAGCCTAAGATCCACAAGATTTAAACAAGCTGGACTGATAAGCCTTGCTCTCTGACTGTACCTTCCTATCAAGGTAAAGGGAAACTTCCAAATTAATTCAGACATAGAGTTCACCTTCTCAGCTCCTCCACTCAGGCTACTGAATGACTTTTAAGAAATCCCAGAACTGTAACATTTAGGGCCCCCAACAAGCAATGGTCCCTAACAACATCTGTGGCTCCATTCTTCCAATTCTTGTGATCAGTCTTTCTCATTTCCTTCTGAAATTTTCATTAAAAAAAAAGAAAAATCACTAGTACTGTAATGTTTCTGAAAAATCCACCAGTAGCCGTTCATGAACCTCCAAAGTTGACCTCAATCCCTTCCAACAAAAATTTTACTTTACATTTTAACAGAAAAATTCAGTTGATTATTGAAAAAAAAAAAAAACATCAATTTCTTACCTCCACAACTGTGAAATAGCTCAGTGGTAATGTTTAACTTTCTTTCTTTCTTTCTATTACAGAAAATAAAGTATTATTCAACGTCTTCAATACCAATTGCTCCATCTCTGTGCTCAGTCTCATCATGACAGATTTTCTCTATGGAATTACTCAATCCAAAATTTACCTCTCTCCCATTGCCCTACATCTTTCCCATTTATATTTCAGTTCAAGAGTATCTTATCTTCATCGTGCCTTTGACTCCATGTTTTATTCTAACTACCAGTTGTTTACTCAAAGCATCAATGAAAACAATATATGTGTGCGCGTGTGTGTGTAAAATACGACCATAGAATAAATATAAATATATTGCATATATGCATATTCTATGATAGATATTTATGTCAATTAGGCTATTCCCAGCTAAAATAACAGGAAACAAATTAGGACTGGAATAGGAACATAAGAATGTTTTTAAATCTTGTATCCTAATAATTCTGGAAGCTTGATTTTTCAGAGCCAATTACCAAGGTTTCATATCTCCTCTTCCATTTTCCAGATGTTAGCTTTCATCCTTAGGTTTGTCTTCTTGGTTACAAAATGACTGCTGTATCTCCAGAGATCACAGCTTCAGACAGTTACATTCAAATGCTAGCAGCGGAGAATAGGACATAAGTATTTCTATATCTCATATTTAACACTTTCAAAGAAGCTCAACAGGATATTTCTCCTCATGTCTCCTCATGTTGTCCAGGGTAACCACTGTGCAAGATCCATCCCCTGGAACTGAGAAAGGGCCCAGGTCCCCTAACACCTATCATGCTTGATGCCCAAAGTAAATCATAGTTCTATCAGCAAGGAAGAAGCCAGAGCAGAGGGGTTCCAAATTGTGGAGGTTTTTGTTGTTGTTGTTTGTTTGTTTGTTTTTACTCTGTTGCTCAGGCTGGAGTGCCGTAGCACAATCTTGCCTCACCGTAACCTCTGCCACATGGGTTGTTCAACTCATTCTCCTGCTGCAGCCTCCCGAGTAGCTGAGACTACAGGCGTGGGCCATCACACCCAGCTAATGTTTGTATTTTTAGTAGAGACGGGGTTTCACCGTGTTGACCAGGCTGGCCTTGAGCTGCTGACCTTAGTCTCCCAAAGTGCTGGGATTAGAGGTGTGAGCCAACACACAAAGCCCAAAATGTTCTTTAAACTACAAATTCAATTAATCAGGGTCCCAGACGTGAGCATCATTGTTGATTATGGTTTTGCTCTGCTGCATACACAGCCTTTGCTCCATCAAGGTATTTTGTTATTTGACATTTGTTATTTTTCAGTTAATTGACCTTAGGATTAAAAAGAAAGTAAGCATGGTGCGTGTATGTTTGTAGATATGGCAGGGGAAGTGAGAAGTGTGGAGACAATTCAATAAAAGTTATAAATTCATGACTAAGTTACTGAACGGAATTCATAATCGTGTATAACACTTGACTGCTTCTTATACATGTTGGAAAATCTACCATTTAAATAGCCATAGGTCTACTGGCCCAGAAATAGAACAAATTAGAACAAAGGATCAGGTTGGAATTCAGGGCTGAATAAGCATTCTGCATTACTCTAAATCATAGTCCTGTTGCATTACACACTGTTGTGACTATAAAGGAGTGATTTTGACAAAGTACAGAGAGAGATCTCTACTCACACCTGTGTTCCTTCAGGCTAAGGACCTATCATGACTTTTCAATGATAGCATGGACTATTGGAAACTTAAAGAGGAAGCTCATATTGAATAGTATTTTCTGTTAGAGGAGAATTTGAACATTAGTCAGCTTTGGTGATCAGATATTCTGAGAACATGTTTGTACGAGATGACTCTCAATTTATATTATCTGTTATTCTGGCACCAGCTCATCTTCCCACTCACTCTTAGCCTCTGCCTCTCCTTACATTTATTCCTGCTCTCCTATTTTATTTCCTCCCATTTTGTATTTTCTTTTTCTCCTCCATCCCCTCCTTTTTGAGTCCTTCTTTTTCCTTTTCTTCTTTCTCTCTGATTTATTTAATCCCAGTGGTCAACTGGAGTAAATGTTTTTACATATTGGACGCTATTAGGGGTCCACCCTGAACCTCAAATCTTGACAGTGTCAAGGTAAACTGCAATGAACAGAGTCCTTGTTTAGTCAAGTTTAACTATGTAGACAAACAATCTAGATAAATAATTCCCAATTTCTGCTCACGAAAAACACCCTTTTCCTCCTTTGTACTGTGTTTTCAGGCCTTAAATTTTTTATGTTCCTGCTTTAAGACTTCACTTCACAATGCCTCCATAAAGAGTAATGTCTTTTTCTCTTTTGTTAAGAGAGGAGTATCTTCCCAAGCAGCTATCTCTCAAGATGTGTTGAAATCCCAAGAGGAATAGTGTTTTACATTAAAAAAAAAAAATGCTTTCCCAGGTTTTATCTTGTTAGATACTCCCCACAATTATGTGAAGTGGGCAGAAAGGTAAAACTGCTTCAGAGAAGTTAGGGCAATAATATTACAAACTAATTAAGGGCAGAATTAGATCTGTCTCAGTCTTCATAAGCCTGCTCCTATGAGTTTGCATCAGAGTAATTTTGTATGACATGAGCAGACATAAAGATGGTGAATATACAATAAACAAATATGTATGTTTTTCTTCCTCTTTATTTTCAAGGGGAAATGACAACGCAATTGCTAACCCTATAGAAACCGGAATTGCTTCCTCTGGGTGACAGACACACCCTTATCTCTACAGGTCCAGCTGTGTGTTTCTGTCCTTTCCTCCATTTTACTCAGCTGTGTGATGTGGCATCAGTGCTGGTCAAAAACGGAGCATTTTTTTCTTCCTTACTTCTTTCTTTCTCTTTTTCCTCTCTCCCTATCATCTTTCCCTCTCCTCCAACTTTTCTCTCCATACTCCCTTTCCCCCTTCTCTTTCTCTGTCTCTGCTTCTACTTTCATTTTCTTTCTTTCATTTCCTCACTTGCTCCTACACACACTCCCAAGAACAGAGAAAAAAATCTGTGATTGCCTGCATTCACATTCTCTTTGCTTTCATTCTTTTCCCCCCTCAGTCTTATAATGTAATGCCAATTATTAGAAAATATAATTCACTGTGTCTCAGACTATTATTTATAATCTACTCAAGCATTTGCTTCACATTCTTAATATCCCCGGTGTCGGGGAGAATTACAGCTGGGAAGCTGACTGCAGGACTCTGCGTAACAAGAGGAGAGAAGAACATTGTTTTCACAGGCAAATTTTCTGTTGTGTGGTGAGGTTTCGTGATTTTTCTGGAATAGTTAGATATTTTTGTTGTGCCTTTAAAATTATTTTTGCCAAAAAAACTTAAGACAGTCTATGATTAAGTTTTGTCTTTTTTTTTTTTTTGTAGGAATGAGAAAATTTTAAAAATCAGTAGACCACTTTAAAGGAAGGAAATCTCTGTTTATGCATTTATAAAGATACCTAGTAAATAATGATGCTTGAGAAGTGTTTAGATCCATTATTTGGCTCTGAGCATGAATGGCTCATTCTATACATTCTATATATTTACTAACTTTCCCCAGCCTCTGGGTCCTCTCTGTTTCTCTTCCTCTTTGGCGCTCTCTGTCAACACGCACGTGCACACACACACACACACATCAGGGAAAGCTCTCTGTGTATAAATCAATGAAGCCTTGATTTTTCCTTCTTAATTTTGCAATTGACATAGTCTGTGTCCTGGGAAGTCTGGTCTATCTGTATGTAGTTATTTGGTCAAGGATAACATTCATGAACATACCAGGAGTCAAGACAATACTAGACAGAACAGATAAATAGAAAAAAAGTGTACATTTTGGAAATAGGATTGTATATGGGAAAGAAGGTGAAGAGAGAAGTAGAGAAATAGCTCATTTCTGCTAGGTTAGCAATATGCCATCTGGTCCCTTGGATATGAGAGAAAGCTAATGGAAGTTAATATTAAGACATTGGGTCTTTTGTGAGGCCTGCAACACATACACACAAATACACATACACACACCACTTCTTTCTGTACCATGAGCTGCAGAGACTTTGGCTGTCCTGTCTTGGTGATTGCAAATATTCACCCTCTTGAGCTCCTTCTCCTCGAATAACTCAGAGGTAGACAGTAGTCTCTCTGCCTATCTGCTTCTCTCCTGCTCCCTTGCCCTACTCTACTTCAAACAAGCATATAGATGCCTCACATTTTGAGACTTTCCATGCTAATCATGGCAGGAAAAGAGACATGTAATAACAATAATAAACTAGGAGGAGTTACAAACCTTTTAGGATTTTATGTATGATCAAGCTCTCTAGCCTGCATTTTATAAAATGCTCTGAAATCCATCCATCCATGCAGCTAAATGATACTCTTGCATAACATTTTTATAAAGTAGATCACAGTCCTAGTAGAATGGTTTTGATTTTCATATATATAAATCATATATATATATATATCTCCTTACTGTTCAGCTCCACAGTTTAATTAATGAATCAGTCCATCATTTAGAATTTTGTTTTCTTTTGTTTACTTGTATTTTAAATTCTAACTAGGCACTATATATTTTTCTATATGAAATAGACCAAAAAGTGTAAAATCAGCCACTGTCTTCATGAAACATATCCTGTTTAGACAAGGAGTCAAAGGCAAATTTAATTATATATGACCCTAAACTATTGCCGGTGCTCAATGGTGACCAGCTAAGAGATACTGCATTCACTTCCTAGGACTGCTATAACAAATTACCTCTGACTGGTGCTTGATTAAAACAATATACATTTATTCTTTCACATTTCTGGAGGCTATAAGTTTGACTCCAAGGTATCAGTATCATCAGAATGTATACCTTCTTGGGGTTCAAAGGGAGAATCCATCCCATGCCTCTCCCCCAGCTTCTGGTGGTCGCTGGCACTCCCTGGAACTCCTTGGCTTGTAGAGGCATCACTCTAATTTCTGTCTCCATAGTCACATGGTGTCCTCTTTTCTGTGTGTCTCCGTCTAAAGAGACATTGGTAAGTCTTCTTATAAGGACACTAAGCACATTGGATTAGGGCCCACTCTAATCCAGTATGACCTCATCTTAACTAATTACATCTGCAAATATCCTATTTCCAAATAATGTCATAATATGAGATTTTAGGTGGACAGGAATTTTCCAGGACACTATTCAACCCACAACAGATGGTAAACATGGGTCCTGCTACTTACTTGAAAGACAAGCTTAAACAAGATGTTATTTTTGAATATTTTGTTCCTCTATCTGTGTCATATATATTTTGCTTTTCTGCACAATAGGGAGGCTTACCTGTACTTTCAGGATCCATCAGGTCACATAGTTAATGGCTATTTAATCACTATCCAGACCTTCATTTGAAAACCAGCACAACCGCTCAAAGTCATATGGCCAGTGCCCGAGAGTCTGGAAATAAAATGTACTCTGTTTCGATTTTAACCTATGGACTTGTAACTCACCCAACTAGACAGAACACTCCTAAAGTAAACTTTATGACTAAATAGCTGTTACCTAAATCTATTTGTAAAACTCCAAGTAAAGAACTAGGATTTTAAAAATAAGCCATTAGGTTTAAAAATGTTCTATCTGGTGGTAAAGTATAAAGACATAGATAACACAACACACACACATACACATATATACAGACAGAGTGGCAGAGGCCTTCCCACAGTCTCGACTGCTTTCATTCGGTCAAAAGAAAATGTTTGATATTCAAATTGCATAATCTCATACCTATTTAGGAAACAAACTCACCCATTCTCTAGTCATCAAGTATGTCTGATCCCTGTCATAGCAGGTGTGATAGATAGAGACAGAGAAAGAGAGAGCCTTTCTTACAGTAATTTAATGTAATCTTGAAGTACTTTAGGCTCCAGGAGCAGGTCTCATGAAATAGTGTCTCTCTGTCTCCCTCTGACTTTCTCCTCTCTTTCTTTCATCAGTCCAAGGCAGGACTCTAATCTATTGTGGGTCGAAAGACCCTCATTGCATACCCCGTAACAGGGGTGTCCAATCTTTGTCTTTCCTGGGCCAAAATGGAAGAAAAAGAATTGTCTTGGGCCACACATAAAATATACTAACGCTAATAATAGCTGATAAGCTATAAAAAACATTGTGAAAAAACAAAACCTCATAATGTTGAGAAAACCTACAAATTTGTGTTGGGCCTTATTCAAAGCCATCCTGTGCTGCATGCAGCCTGCAGGCCATGAGTTTGACAAACTTGCCCTCTAGGGAGGAATGCTACACTGAGACGTGAAGGAAGGTCTGAACAGACAGGCCTTGCTGGGCTTAGATCATGTACTTTTTGTGTAATCACATTTCTATATAGTTTTTAATCATGCGTATGTAATGAAGCCTCCATTAAAACCTAAGAGCAGTAGGTTCAGGAAGATTCTGGGTAACTAAACATCTTGAGGTTCATGGAGGGTGGTGCACCTAGGCAGGGCTTGGAAGCTCCTAGAACTTTTCCCCATGCCACACCCTACACATATCTTTATCTGAATGCTTTGTAATATCCTTTATAATAAACTGGTAAATGTGTTTCCCTGAGTTTTGTAATCTGCTCCAGCAAATAAATCAAACCCATGTAAGGGATCATGGGAACCCCAACCTAAACCTGGTTGTGCAGAAATTCCAAAGGTCCAAACTTGTAACTGTTGTCTGAAGGTGGGAGAACAGTCGTGGGGTCTGAGCCCTCAACCTGTGGGATCTGACTCTATAGCCAGGTAGTGTCAAAACTAAATCGGAAGACACCCAGCTGGTGTCTGCTGCTTGGTGTGTGTGGGACACCCTCACATTTGGTCACAGAAGACTTCTGTGTTGTTTAACTTCTGTGATGATTGTTATGTGGTATGAGGGCAGAGGAAAAACAGTTTGAGTTTTTCCCGAAGCGGTAGGTTATCAGTCAATCTTTTAGAAATTGTGGACCAAACCTCTCCCTAGTCCCATCATGCTCTTTTAAATGTATTTGCCTTATAATAAAAATAATTTGTGACTATGGCTTAGATGAAACCTAGAGTAGTAAGCCTTGACTCTAGACCCAGATGGCCCGAATTCAAATCCAAGCTGTTGTGAAAATTAAAGATACAATGTGTAGAAGATAGCTTATATCAAACAGCCAGGCATAAACTGGGTATTCCATAAGTATGAGGCATTTTATTTGTGTCATGACTCAGGGCCAGCTCCCTAGGTTTGCAACCTGTGCAGTCAAACCTAGCTCTGTCTTAAAAGCGGCCCATATTTGGTTTATTTAACATTTGTCACTAATGTTTTTGGATTCATAACACATTTTATATTTGAACTTGTGTTTTATAAGTGACGTTCAATGGGACAGTGGAACGAGTGGGTGTGCAGAGGAGAGGAAATTCTCTCAACGTGCAGGATTACCTTCCTTGCTAGCCATTTGCATTTAAAATTCGCAAGGTATCAGAAACACAGAATTCCAAAGGACCCAAAGTGACTTGGAGTACAATGAGACTGAAAAGTACAAGGTAAGTATGTAACATCTATGACTGACTGGGGCCACATTTTCCCAAGAGGCCACACTTTCCATTTGAACCAGAATTTGCTTTGAATGCAGAATAAAGATATGGGCAGTCTAAGAGTGATGAACAATTGAGAATGACTGTCATATCTTTTCTTACACAAGTCACTTCCCTGTATTTCAGCTAACAACTTAACACTGAAAATCATGCCTTAGTTGGAAAGTTAGGGCAACACATAGAGAGTATTGGTGGAACGTAAGAGGTATCAGAAAGTACGAAGTATCAACAAACAGTTGAGTTAGTTTTGTACAGTGTTTCCATTGTTTTGGTAAGAACCAAATATATGTGAATATATGTCCTTGAAATACAAATTGTGCAGTTCTGGAGATTCCATATACAATTTAAATGCCCTTACATTTCAATTTAAAACTGGCATTGTACAATATAAAGATGAATAGTAACACTCATGCTAATCATTTAAATTTAATGTTTCAAGAATGGCATTAAATAGCAAATTAAAAAAAAAAAAACACATGGTAACTCAATCAGGAGACCTGGAATAATGGAAAAACTTTATATTTCAATACCTTATGGTCACATGTTTCCTGCTTTTATAAACGGGGACCCTGAGGTTCGATTTTGCATGAAGCCTCAGAGATTATACAACCAGAGGTCCCATCGTGATTATAATCATTATCAACAGGTTTGTGCTGAAGATTCATAGTTAAAAATCCCTAGAAAACTAGAAATAATCTTGCAATATTACTATTCGGATCAGGAAACTGTATGTTATCTATATGTCAACACAATTCTCAACCTGTAATTTATTGCCAGATCTAAGAATATTTTTTAAATTGTACAAATAATGGATTCTGAGGAATGTCAGATTAATTATTTTATATTTTGTTCACATTCCCCTCATGAAGAAAGTGGCAGCATAGTGTTTCATATCATCCCAGGTGGAATTGGCCCCTCACTTCTCTGAATGGATGCATTATTCCCGTTGGACTGCTCTGCTCTTGTGGCAGAGAGCTTATTCTTACCTGCATTGTGGTTACTCACGGTGCCTCAACTCTCCAACACCCTGAGCCTTGGAGGCATCCTTGTAGCACCCTTTATGTTGGTCAGACTTTCACACAGTATCGTCTTGTCTTTTCCTGGTGACTGAATGAGTGAATAGGCCAATAAGTTGAACAGACTATAGATCTCTGTAATAATTACCACGGGAAGAGGGGCATCCCATCCTGAGATATCACACTGAGTTCTGGTTTTGACTGCATTTATGCTTTCACCAGAAAGAAAACAGCAACATGCCAGTTATCATAGAGGGTTGTCTTCATCTCTCAGGAATGGGGCTGTTTGATTCTACTGTTTCCATTCATTGTTGTAAAATAAATAGTAGTTATTCTAATTGAAAATGAGCAGAGAAACTCTGACACAAGTGAGCACAGAGACACTGCACATAATTTCTAAAGTTAAGAAGTGCCTAAGTCTGTGTTCAATGGATGCAGCCTCTGCCCCATTTAAACATCTTCAAATCGAGATTCCATTTATGTGTTCCCACTCCGAGCAGTGGAGACTTTCACCCCATATATTGCACTGCACAATTGACTTGCTGCCTTGTGGGGATGGGGGGAGTTCGCTCTCCTCCGGTGCTTCATGTATCATCTGGTGCCAGAGGCAGTGAGAATACAACATTGATGGACCAATGGACTGATCCAATATGGCAAATCCTATATTCCTGTTTGGGTACAAATGAATAACCTCATATATTTCTGCACACATTCAACAAAATGATGAAAGGGAGAAAAAAGCCAAATGGAATTTCCTGATCATTGCATTCCATTTTATTTCTCTGTTTAAACTTTGTAAGTGAATTCAATGTCTGTAGAAGGCAATTGATGGCTCTAACAGAAAAGGAAAGAAAAATGTTAAAGCCCCAAACCACAGTTTGAGCACTGTTAGGCTTGGTTCTCTTCCCTTGCTGGGATCCTCAGCAGGATCCTGCACCTTACAGACTTCAAAGGTCATCTCAGCATTTTCGGGACAAGGGTTGTAGATTCTGCAGAATAGGGCTGCAACCCTACGTCTACAGCCTTTTATTAGTAGGGAAGAGGGGGTGAGGGCAAAGTGGGGACTAATTAACTATGTGTATATGAAGGAAAGGAAGTGCTGTCTCAATTTTGCTTTAAATTTCTCAGATCTCTCATATAAGGGATTATGCTTCAGGCCAATCATTTCATCTTCTTCACAGCCCACCCCATGAATATTTTCAACTTCTAACATTCTAGAATGTTCTCCCATTTGCTTTCTCTGCCTAGCTTATTCCTGTGCTGTATTTCTTTGTCCTACCTCCTGCATGAAGTCTTCCCTAATCAACCCAGCCTGTAATATCCTTCTGTCACTGTAAGTTTCTGAAAAAGGTGTTATATATTACCTGTTCGTCCTCGTGTTCCTCTGCACCTCAATTTTGTCTTTCACAAATATTCTTCCAATTAAATAAGTTAATTAAGAGAAGGTCTAGAATCTTTATCACCTACAGTTCCTGGCAGTGTCTTTTACATAATAAGTTCATAATTACTATTTGTTAATAAAAATTACTGCTATTCTTAAACTGAGTATATGGAGACCATCTGCTTAAAATATGTGTGTGTTTGTGTGCATGTGCCTAAGTAATTTTTCTCCATATACATATATTTTAAATATTCAATAAAAGGATTAAAACCAGTTGATTTTTCTCACTTTGATATACCTACACTGCCTGAAAATAACTAAAAGACAGATCCTACCTTTCCAAGTGCCAAGGTCCACTATAGACTTGTCTTGTCCCAAGAGCAGTATTTTTTTCTCTCCCCTGTTGGGCATCAAGGATCAGGAAGTCTGATTCCAACATGATTATATGTGGATGAAAAAAGGAAGAAAGAGGATAATCCTATCCACTATAACCCAATCAGCTGATTTAAAACATCAGTCTGTATTAGCCACAGGAGCAGACAAAATGTACAGGACAAATGTGCAAAAGGCCCAATGGGCATAAACAGTTTATGCAATGCAAGGAAGCAATACTGCAGAAAGAGCTAAAAAATAATTGAATGTGAACACTATACCTAAATCCAGATGAGATTCGAGCTGTGACCTTGAGGTGAAAAGGCTCCTTAAACTGCAACCAAAGCTTTCTATTCTGAAGGGATTAAATCTCTGAAAATTATTCTCTTTCTTTTCATTCATGTTTCACACTCTGTAATGCTCACATAAAAAGGGCAGATATACCCACACTTTGGTGTTTGCTTTCTTGTGTTTCTTTTCTTCCCAGATAGCTGGTATCGGCTTTACTGTAGATCAGTGTGGATGAGCCCTTTTCACCTTTTGATTATGGTTTATAATTGTCAATACCAGGGTTGCAAGCTTTCTAATGGAAATTACCAGTGCAAGGAAGAATGATAAAGCAATCTTCTCAGATGGGAGAAGTATAGTCTCTGGAGTCCAAGTCTTCTTTTCTAGGGCTCACAGAAATTATGAGGGCATATTTAATAAACTTTTGCGTGAAACTTGTAACAGAATACCCCTCAATCCTAATGCCATTGCACTGCAAACTAGACAATAGCAGTAGAGAATGAAAATGTCCAAAGACCGGCTAGGCGAGGTTTTGGCCTGACTGCTTTTCTGTGTCCTCTTACTTAAATTTGAATCCAGCTCTAAAGACAGGGTTGCCAGTGGCATTTACAAATCTGATTCTTCCTGTCTCACCAGACAGGTGGCAGTGATCACAGAGCTCAAACTTATTTCGAACAGCAGCTACCACACAGACAGTGGTTTCTGAGTTCAGAGCTTGAAAGGATTAAAACTGGATTAGGAGGAGAAAGAATGTTTTCCCAGCGGGCAATATTTATAACAAGGAGAAGGCTTTTTCCCACCCACTCTACAAGAATAACACAGAGAAAAGAATGAATCCAAGCAATGATTCTCAAAATGGCAAGATGTGGGCACACTTAAGAAATACACCTTTCTAATTCCCAGGCAATTTATCTGTGTATGGCTAAGTATCCAATTAGCAGGCACAGATGCCATTTTGCATTAAAAATATAAGGTTTTATAACTGCAAACCAGCTGTGTCCATAAATTTCACTGATCACTTTGCAGAGGTCTACCAAGAATTTGGACCTGAATATTTTATAACTATTTTACTCAGTGTTAAAATAATCAAAAATTGATCAGCATATTTTTTTGTCTGGTAAAATATTTTCCTCAAAGAAGAATAGGAAAGAACAACATATGTGCAGTGGTAAGCCTCACAGAAATCAATGGAAATAGATTGTTTCTCACCCATGAAAAGCCTACATTGAACAACCACTCTTTCTATTGGAATTTTTTGCAATGCTAGGAATATTCTATAGCTCTACTTTTCATTACCGTGGCTACTTGACAAATGTGGTAATTGAACACTTAAAATGTGGCTAATGCAAGTGTCAGGTTATATTCTTACTTTTATTTAATTTTAACTAGTTTAAATAGCCACATGAGGCTAGTGGCGACCACAATGAACAGCATAATTCAAATTATTCATGTTGTTACTATATCAATAAACAAACAAATGACAGTCTGAAATCAAATAGACACCTACTGATTTCTAGCCACGTGACTCTATACAAGTTAACCTGTATAAGGCCATTTAGTTCATAATGCCAATAATAATAGTCCTTCTAGTATTGATGGATAATTAAAAGCACAATATATTCAAATTATTTGACCTCTTGTCTGAAAAAAAAGTAGGTTGTTAATCAATGTTTTTATATCTTCCCTATTTTCCCTTTATAACCTTTTTCTTTTCTCATTTTTTTTTTTTTTTTTTTTTTGACAGAGTCTCGCTCTGTCCTCCCAGCCTGGAGTGCGGTGGCATGATCTCAGAGTTCAGATATTCAAAGACCGACTAGGCAAGGTTTTGGCCTGACTGCTTTTCTGTGTCCTCTTATTTAATTTGAATCCAACTCTAAAGACAGGGTTGCCAGTGCCATTTTCAAATTTGATTCTTCCTGTCTCACCAGACAGGTGGCAGTGATCACAGAGCTCAAACTTATTTCGCATAGCAGCTACCACACAGACAGTGGTTTCCGAGTTCACTGCAAGCTCCGCCTCCCAAGTTCACGCCATTCTCCTGTCTCAGCCTCCTGAGTAACTGGAACTACAGGTGCCTGCCACCACGCCCGGCTAATTTTTTGTATTTTTAGTAGAGAAGAGGTTTTACGGTGTTAACCGGGATGTTCTCGATCTCTTGACCTCGTGATCCGCCCGTCTCGGCCTTCCAAAGTGCTGGGATTACAGGCATGAGCCACCGCGCCCGGTCTTCTTTCCTTTCTTCTTTTCTTCCTCTATTAGATAAGGAAGAAGAACGAAGAAAAGTAGCAAATATAGAGTATCCTCAATATATTGCCCAGTATCCAATAAGGGATACTGCTATACCTGTTACTTCATCAGGTACTTTGTTCCAAATAAAAATTTTACATGAAGGTTCTCACAGTCTAGCCTAACCCACAGGCAACATTTAGGAAATAATACACAACGCAGTCAATGTAAAGTGTACAGGCCGGGCGTGGTGCTCATGCTTGTAATCCCGGCACTTTGGGAGGCCAAGGCAGGTTGATCACTTGAGGTCAGGAGTTCAAGATCAGTCTGGCCAACAGATGAAACTCCATCTCTACTAAAAATACAAAAATTAGCTGCATGTGGTGGCAGGCACATGAAATCCCAGCTACTCGGGAGGCTGAGAATTGCTTGAACCTGGGAGGTGGAAGTTGCAGTGAGCCAAGATTCTGCCATTGCACTTCAGTCTGAGTGACAAGCAAGACTCTGTCTCAAAAGAAAAAAAAAAAACTTTATATATATATATATATAAATTGTACTTACTTCTCTTGTTGTTCTTTTAACATATAGAGTATTAAATCTGATTTTAAAAATTGTCCAAAGACTTCATGAGAGAAAAATGATTGTCATCGGACCTGGAAGAATAGGTTTAGACAGTGAAATGTCAGGAAAAACTAAAACAAAACAAAACAGAGAAGGAAAACAAAATGGGGAATAATTGCATATAGTTTACATTTTTAGTTTTGATATTCTTAAAAAATGTTAGCAAAGCTTAATTGTCGATGTTTAGAAACTGATTTGTTCAAATGAAGGAATTAAGCCCCCTATGAAGATGTGACTCAAATAGGACAAGGAAAACTTTCCAACTCTTCCATTCTCCTCCTTTCCCAAAACTTCCTGCTTCACAGCTACTTGGGAAGAAGACACATCAACCAGGGGCTGATTTTATCTTGTTGTTTCTTTATATGTTCCTCACCCCAATGTGTTACTACTTTTCTTCCTCTTTATTCTGTATTTTATATTTATTTTCTTTTCAATTACACCCTTTTTTATTTATTTGCTTGTTTGTTTGACTGTTCCATTTTCTCAATGCGTTTTCTCTGGGTATAGTCAACACGACTTAGTGACTTTGTTTGAAAGGTTGTATTTTGTGCTTGGCAGGAGTTGGAAAAGTTTTCACTTTCCGCTGGAATCCACAGGAAAGGGATCATAGAAATTGGCCACGTAACTAAAACCACCAGAAACTCTTGATCTGTTTGGAGGCAAATGACCCTTATCAACATGAGAATATTTGTTTGTACTAATGTTGAGAACCTGAATTACTCTAATTTACAATTTACATTGGGCACCTGTTGAAGGAGGAAAGGTATCCCACGGAAGAAATGAAAGAGGTAGCCAGTATTTCACAAAAGTATAGGAGAAAATGCTTTCTTATAAATACATTGAATAGAGCATGCACCCACACATAAATGTGGAAGCTTCAAACAAGTGGATCACAATTGAAAGACTAACTAAGGTATTTATATGGAGAGTAGCAAAGACCCTGATGAGAGAATTGCTTCACGGTATAGAACAGCATGAGATAAAAATGGGATGGATAGACACAAATGGTCCAGAGGTCAATTTGTGACCTGGCTTAACAAAAATATTGTTTTTCACCCCCCGACAAGTTTAAGGTTTCTTCCAAAGTTCCTAGTAAAGCATAACTAGCACCTGCCCCAGAACTCTGCAGTGTCTTTGCATGTAGATGTGCACACTTCTTAACACCTCAGACATTCCGTTTAGTTGTTAGCTCTTGAGTTCAGTGGTTCTCAATTTTTCAATTATCTTCATAAATTTTAGGTTAAGAGAATTTGAATGGATTAAGATGTTCTTACCTGACTAGGATTGTCAAGATGTTGAGATTATGCACAAACCTGGGTGAAGAGCCTCTCTGTAGGACATGTCTGAGATCAGGGTATTCTTTTTTTGCCTTGCTTTGCTACTCATTAAACATGACCTTTAGGAAAATATGGGCAACCTTACAGCAAATCGTTGACTCAGATCAAACATAAAAAATAAAGAAATAAAGAGGATACCAAGATCCAAAAGAAAATATTTTTACTGATGTTCTCTGATATTTGCACAATTATTTAGACCTATTCATAGAATTTTTATATTACTAATTCTGTCCATTTCTCTCACAGCTTTTGGAAAGATATCATGCCAGCATTATATGCTCCATTTAATAGATGCAGAAACTAACATCCAGAAAATAAGTGGGGTGGTCGAGGTCCCTCAGCAAAAGGATGACAGAGAGAAAACAAAAACTCTGTTCCTTTTTCATAATGCAGCTTCCCCCCCACCTTATGGCCTCATATTAAATTGTGCAGGAAATGCAAAGGAATACAATCCAAATAGACTCCAGGTAGGTGGGAGACCTTCTCTTAGGCTCACATCAAAGAGTGTCTTTATATTAGAAGGTAGGCTCTTGTTTTCACAGTCTGGCCTGTATTGTTTTCTTTTTATTAATTTTGTTGCAGTCATTAAAATGTGCCACTGGTACCCTGTGTGCTGACTGTTGGGAGGTTTCTAAGAAAGGCATTGTTATTTATTATGTTCAAGAGGGTTTGTGGAGGAATAAATTGCATACACATAGTGTGATGGCAGCTGGCAGTCAACTGCAACTGCTGTTGTGCACTTCACAACATGTTTTATGTGGCTGGAAACATTTACATTAAGGTCAATTAGGTTGCCAAAATAGAGAATCGCAGCTGAGGGATGCTTAGTGGAGTGCATTGGTGTTTGGCAGGGGAAATGGAACTGATAATCCTACATGTGCTTGGTCTGCCAGCTGGTGGGTGGTCCCAGCCATGCTGCTGGAACACTATTCAATTCAATTCAGCAAATATTTATTGAGTAACTAGATTGTGCAAAGCACCAGTCAAAGTGCTCACGGAGAGGCAACTCAGCACAAACCATGACTCTGGTCTTAAAAAGGTTTTCGATAGAAATAGATTCCAATATCCAGCAATGATTACGTGATCACCATATGCTAGACACTGTTCTCAATGTTCTATATGTGTTTACTACCCCAATGTTCATAGAAACATTATAAAATAAGTGCTCCTATTTCCTTATTTTATCAATGAGGAAACTTGGTTGGTGACGTAGAAGAGTCATTTGTGCCTTTGTAATTGTTTTCATAATTTTCTCTCTCTGGGCATAGGACAGATGGCATTTCATTGTCACTTTGAAGTTGGGTGTGGCCATTTGTCTTGCTTTAGTCAAAGATACGTGAGCATCAGTGATGTGTGTCACTTCTTGGGGAAGTGTTTAAGAGGTAGTGTACAACTTTTCTGCTACCATGGTCCTCACAGGGATATCACTGATATAAAATACACACGAAGTAGAATCTAATTTAAACCTCTGAGATTTTAAAGTTGTTTATTGTAGCAACATAACGTAGAATGGGCTGTCTAATAAAAGGCAAGATCAGGAATAATAGACATACGAAGTTAATTGACAAAAATATATAGTACATGATTAACTTTCAGTGAAAAATACCAATAAGGAAAGCAGCTCACATTTGTTAAGTGCTTAGCTCATTGCATACATTTTCTTTAGAACCAGAAGCCCAGGGAGGTTAGTGTAACTAGTTAAAATAGTGTAAGAAGATACAGAACTATGAACAAATCCAGGTCTTTTTTATTTCCAAAGCTCACACTGCTTCTAATATATTCTGGAAAGAGTGATGCAAAGGGCTCACACTTCAAGTCTATTTTCTTTCTTTCCTTTTCTCTTTACCATTTCTACAGTTTCCTCCTCTCTCCCTTTCCTCACTCCTTTAATTTCTTTTTCCCTCCCATTATTTTTTCCTGCTTTGTACCTTCTCATTTTATCCAGATTATTTATTGTTCATTTTCTTTATGCCCATGTAAGAGGTATGGACTTTTCCTCAGTGTTGTCTTCCCGTTACTATTCCTTGGCCGAAGTAATTCTTTAATCTCTCCTCTTCAACCCTGTTTTTCTGTTTGTTTGTTTGTTTTGTGTGATTTTCTTTCTAGCTATCACTGCCTTACAAAATTGGACACTAACTCTCAGCCAAATAATTTGTAGTATTACATTATTTTCTTTCCATCTTGGTTCTTTTCACACTTGGCTAACTGCAAAGTTGAACATAACCTCTTATTTTTTAAAAACCATGTTAATACCTACAACTAGGAAAAAGCAAAAAGAAGTTTTAAAAGACGGCAACAAAGAAATTAGTGTTGAAAGACAGTACAAAAGTAGTGATAATAAATTGCATGGTTTTCTTCTGTCTGCTAGATTTTCTCAGTAGTCAATTAGGTTAGACTCAGATGTTTTGCCTTTCCTCAATAGAATCAGCTCTTCCTGCACCAAATTGACAAAACACTATATGAAGATCACCAGAGTTAAGGCCAAATTTGAGTTATGGAATCACAGTCTCTTTCATAACTCATTCATTTCTTTTTGTAAAATTGGTGACTAGAAACTTTCTCCATTCTTACAATGTTCTATATTTCCGCTCTAGAACTTCATTAACAATTGTGGATTCCTTTTGGAATCCATGATTCAAACTGGTTAAAGAGAAAGTTTTCTTTCTTTCTTTCTTTCTTTCTTTCTTTCTTTCTTTCTTTCTTTCTTTCTTTCTTTCTTTCTTTCTTTCTTTCTTTCTTTCTCTTTCTTTCTTTCTTTCTTTCTTTCTTTCTTTCTTTCTTTCTTTCTTTCTTTCTTTCTTTCTTTCTTTCTTTCTTTCTTTCTTTCTTTTTTCTTTCTCTCTGTTTCTTTCTTCTTTCTTCTTTCCTTCCTTCTTTCTTACTTGTTTTTTTTTGTTTTTTTGTTTTTTTTTTTTTACAGAATCTCCCTCTGTTGCTCAGACAGGAGTGTAGTGACGCAATCTCAGCTCACTGCAGCCTCCGTCTCCCGAGCTCAAGCCTCCTGAGTAGCTGGAATTACAGGCACTCGCCAGTACACCTAGCTGATTTTTGTATTTTTAGTAGAGACGGGGTCTCATCATGTTGGCCAGGCCTGTCTGGAACTCCTGACCTCAAATTATCTGCCTGCCTCGGCCTCCCAAAGTGCTGGGATTACAGGCATGAGCCACTGCACCTGGCATGAGAAAGCCATTTTTTAAACCCACAATGTGTCGTAGTATTTGCCATATAATATTGAAATGGTATTTTCCTTCATTTTACCACCACAAAACTTGAGTATGTTTATAGTGAACATCAAGATTTATTCATCTTCACATTGCCATGTGCCTAGCCCTTCCCCTGGCACGTGAGTGGCCCTCAGTAACTGATTGATAACGTGAACTAAAGTGATACTTGAAAGTTCCTTCCCCTGACTGTAGTTCATTCCACTGCTGCCTTCTATTTATAAGAAGTGACTTTAGTTCCAACCTACCTCACACCCTGCAAAATTCCCTTTTCGCTACAAAATGTCTCTTTTTCAAGACCAAAGTTGACAGTAAATTTACTCAATAGTCATTAATTAATTATTCCAAGCCCAGTAGATTTTCTCAGTGCACTTTAAAGGGGCTGGCTTCTTTCCTATTTTTCTAAGTTAATTTTGAATGAAAATCTCATTAGCTCCTTGAAGAGGGCACTAGCAACTGGAAACCTATTGCTGTGGCTTAAATATGTGCCCTTCAAAATTCAGGTGCTACCAATGTGATAGTACTAAGAGTTGAAGGCTTTAAGGGGTAATTAGAGTATGAAGGCTCCTTCTTTAAGAATAGGATTTAGACCCTTATACAAAGGCTTCACACAGCATTTGGTCTCTTGCCCTTTTGTCTCCTGCCATGTGAGGACATGGTATTCCTTTCTTCTGGAGGATGCAGACTTCACTTAATAGCCAATCTTGCAAAGGCCTGGGTCTTGGACTTTTCACTCTCTAGAACTGTGAGAAATAAATTCCTTTTTAAAGTAAATTGCCTAGTTTATGATATTTTGCTATAGCAGCACAAAATGGACTAAGACACCTGTATCCTTTCCAAAACTCCCAGTAGACTCACCAAGATAGGTCTTTTTCTGGTCTAAAATGGCCTCAATGTTTTTATTCAACGACAAAAAATAACTTGCATATGCTGTGCCAAGTGCTGACTCAACTTTTTCTGCTTCAGGTCACATGACTCATTTATCTACCAGATTCTCAGGTCCTTGCTCTCCAAATTCTCCTTTAAAAAAAAAAGAAATCTTTTCTACAATCCACTATTACATTTTGGCAATATAAGAATACTTAAAACATATTAATAACAAATAATGCAAAGATTCAAAATCATTATTTTTAAAGGGATGGCTGCATGGTTGATCTGAGCAAAAGTTTTGGAATTAGACAGACAGGTTACTCTCCTGGCGGAGCCATCTGTCAGATGTGTTCAAGTTACTTATCTCTGAGTCTTCAGTTTTTCATCTATAAAATGGTAATAAAATACAACTCAAAGATTCCTATCATGATTAAATGCAATAACACCTGGAATATTGTACTTCTATAATATATAGTAGCTCTTGCTATTATAATATCATTCATGTAAGCAATACTTGAAGAATCAAGATCTGAGAGAAGTAAAATAATCAAGGGAAGCACATTTCCTTACACCCCTTCTAAGAACTTTCTCTTTTGTTTTCCTTCTTTGGAAGATGTAGAAAAATCCATCTACTAGGATAAGATCTGATGGAAAAGTTCTTTGTTTTATCTTCTTTGTTTTATCATCACCATGGTGGATTTTGATAAATGTTTGATCAATCAAAAACTGAAATTTGTATCTTTCTTGTAGAAGTCTCCTCTCATGTCTCTTCACACAGATGCCTGCAGCACTGGGGCCTATCTAAATGGCCAGGCCCCTTTCAGTATTAGATTACCAGAAGAAAATGGAGTCAGCAACACTGCTGTCAGCCCTTAATACCTTATCTCAATAACTTCCATTATAATAATATCATGAAATAACATATTAAGTCATTTCCTAACAACTTAACACCAAATTCAGAAATAAATTATAACAAAGTTGGAACAAAGTTGGAGTTCTGGCTGGTTTATAACTGCAGTAACCACTGCAATGCACCAAAGATATGTATATACATATATATTACTGTCCCAGTAGGGTATTCTCTAATCTCAAATGGAAGAAGTTGTTTCCCAGGGTACATTTGGAAATATCTGGAGAAATTTTGATTGTCATAATGGAGGGAAGGGGATGTCACTTAACAACTGGCGTTAGAAGCTAACAATGCTACTAAATATCTCACAATGCTCAGGACAACCTCCCTGTCACAAGAATTATTCAGCTTCAAATGTCAATGGTGCTTAGGTTGAGAAGCCCTGTTCCAAATTATGTATACACTTATGACCAACTCTTCAATATCAGGTTTGAATCTGGGACTCGTTGCCATACTTCAAATCTCTTGGGTCAGTGTTTTAGTTTGTTCTCACATTGCTAAAACAATTACCTGAGACTGGGTAGTTTGTAAAGTAAAGAGGGTTAATTGGCTCACTGTTTCTCAGGCTGTACAGGAAGCATGATGCTGGCTTCTACTGGGCTTCTGGGGAGGTCTCAGGAAACATACAAGCATAGTGGAAGGCAAAGGGGGAGGGAGGTATCTCACACGTGAGCAGGAGCAAGAAAAGAGTTGGTTGAGGTGCTACACAGTCTTTTTTTTTTTTTTTTTGAGGCAGCGTCTCACTCTGTTACCCAGGCTGGAGGGCAGTGCCGTGGTCTCAGTTCACTGCTACCTCTGCCTCCCAGGTTCAAGCAATTCTCCTGCCTCAGCCTCCTCAGTAGCTGGGATTAGTAATCAGACCTTGTGAGAACTAATTCACTATCACGAGAACAGCACCCACGGGATTGTGCTAAACCATTGATGAAAAACCACCCCCTTGATTTAATCACCTCCCACAGGGCCCAACCTCCAAAACTGTGGATTACAGTTGAATATGAGATTTGGGTGGGGATGCAAATCCAAACCATATCTTTCAACAAAACTTGATTTCCTTTCTTCCACAGCAGAAGGTCACACTTTCTCGTTTTTTATTTTTCTTCCTGAGTCCCCAGTCTCAGAGTGTTCCCTGGTAGTTTCTGTCTACTCTCTCTGTCTCTGGGTAGAGGATGGTATCATTCATGGGTAAAAGTCAAAAATGGGGTCTCAAATTTTAGTCCAGTCCCTTTAGTTAGTGTATTAGTCCATTCTCACACTACAGTTAAAGACATATGCAAGACTGGGTAATTTATAAAGGAAGGAGGTTTAATTGACTCACAGTCCTGCAGGGTTGAGGAAGCCTCAGGAAACTTACAATTATGGCAGAAGGGGAAGCAACCACATCCAAAGCCCATTATAAAACAATCAGATCTCATGAGAACTCACTCACTATCACAAGAACAGCAGCATGGGCCCCTCCCATGACATGTGGGGATTTGGGGAACTACAGTTCAAGATGATATTTGGGTGGGGACACCGCAAAACCGTATCAGTAAGACTATATTATGCATAAGAATCCTATAATCTTAAGGATCTAATGATAACCTTGCATTTCCAAACAGTAGATCCACAGAAACTATGTCTTTGAGATGTTCATATTTAATGGAAAAATAAATTTCAAATATCTTACCTTTGGAAAATGCTATGATGAAATTAGACAGATTTCTTTACTAAAGGACTTTTCTGGGCTTTTAATATGCTATTATGTCTTGATAATCTGTAGTAAAAGATGATGTATGAATCTTCCGTAAATATATTTCATCTCAAATTTTTTTTCAAGATAATCTTTCTGGGCTCTTGCTCTGTAGTTGGCAACTTTGCAAATTATGACTCATCTAACTTGCTCATTTGACTGAGACCCAGAAAATGAAAGGACCCATTCCAACTTATGTGTCCAGGTTTTCCCAGGGAGGGGATCTGAAAGTGAGAGTGTTGACTCTAATTCATTGTTCTTTTCAATACATGTTAGATGACAAAAGAAGGTATTGATTCTAGTGCATTCTGACACTGCAAGCATTTCCATTTAATTGATTTTTTTCCTTAAAATGTAAGTATTCACACATTGACATATGAATAAGTATAAACTGATGTATCATATGCTACCCTCTTCATGTATTTATTCACATACAATATTTCAGTTTGTAACTAGGTTTACAAATGTTTGTTAACATATTTATGCATGTCTAAACCAGCTGTAGTTTTGTTAAGATTTCCCTAAATACTATCAGCTGAAGAAAAATTATACTTATGTTGATGGATTTACCTAGTTCTATGAACCCATAATATTTTACATTCATATAAGAATTATTTGGGATTATTTTATAGTGGAGTGCACCTTATTTCACTAAAATACTTCTTCACACAATTTTTTCCTATATGATGTTCTGGATCATTAAACATAGGTTATTACTGTCTTATCTTGGACCTACTCAAAGCAGAACTTAAGGAATAAAGGTGAGGAAAAAGAGGAAAGGAGGTAAGCAAAGAGGCGAACATTGTGATGTGATATGCCGTCATGTGGCTACCACTCCACAATGAGCTGCAAAGGTTCCTAACTGTTGTTATTTATTTCTACTTTTCTACATTTGCCAACATATATTGCTTAATTTGTCAAATTTCTAATTTTTAATAAAATCTCAAAATGATCCACTTTATTTCCAAACCCTACTACCAAATTCTCAAGTTTTCTCTGACCTATTAGAAGGGAATTGAGTTGATCTTTTTCTGAAATTTATAAGTGGCATATTGACATACATCTTACTTATTTATTATTATTATTTTTTGAGAAAGGGTCTCGCTCTATTGCCCAGGCTGGAGTGCAGGGGCAAGATCTCAGCTCACTGCAACCTCTGCCTCCCAAGCTCAAGTGATTCTCCTGCCTCAGCATTCTGAATAGTGAGGATTACAGGCAATGGCACCATGCCCAGCTAATTTTTGTATTTTTAGTAGAAATACGGTTTCATCATGTTGCCCAGGCTAGTCTCAAACTCCTGACCTCAAGTGATCTGCTCACCTTGGCCTCCCAAAGTGTTGGATTACAGACATGAGCCACTGCACTCAGCCTGCATATCTCTTGAAACAGTCATTATATTTTATGTTTTACAACAGGATTTTCTTTGGACATGTCTGATATTCCTATAGATTATAGGCGCCCTATTTGGGCAAATATCTTCCCTTTTAAAAATTTCTGGATTGCCCACAGCACTTTCCAGAGGGTCTTGCACATTTTCCAGGAAATTTTAAACTCCGTTGACATAAGGCAATTGAAGAAAATGCACACAAGAAAATGTTTTCTTTATATAAATCTTAAAAAATTGTTGCTGAAAGGAATAAGTTGAGGTGGGTAGAAGTACAGCAGGCCTTTGTTTCTAGTTTTTGCTGTGATACTAATTAGCTAAGCAACCTTGAGAAAGACATCTTACCTTTCTAGGCCTTCATTTTCTTATCTTTAAAATGAGCTATAGTGTTTTCTGTATGAGCTACCACACAGGAATTTTCAAAAGAACAAACACTATCACATAAATACATTTTGGAGGTGGAGAGGACCATATAATTGCAAACACTATCATGAATAGAAAATAATAGAGTCTTTGAGTAGGGCAGTACTTTGAAAACATTTAGTCCAGTCCTCTTATGTTAGTGATGAGTATATGGGATACTAGAAGGTTACAGAACTTGTTCAAAGTCACAGAATTGGTTGATGCCAGAGCATAGAAAAAAACACAAGAATTCAATCACCCATTTTATTTCTTTTAAAATTCTACTCCCAGCTGTCCAGCTCACCCGATCTCTCCAGATTATTCAATTGTTTCTCTCCTTCCATCCCCAGTGCTTGCTTTCTGTGGCTCATGATTAGTCTCCTCCGACTCTTTGAAGAGGTCAGAATCACTGTCATTGGCATTTGTGTAAAACCTTTCTACCCCTCCATGATTCCAGGCTTATAGGGTTTGACTTTAAACTGGTATCCTAGCCAGTTCCCTGTGTGGCAGACATTTTCTGAGGGTGTAAATTTGATAAAGTTATACTGAGAACTGGTATTTGATAATGTTATACTGATACATGCTGGTATCTTCTTCTTCTGGTCTCTCTATACTAAACCAAACTGCCTTGAAAATCATAAACGAGTATCTTGACTTTGCTTATTTGATCACTTGACTTCGCACTTTATTTGAGTAAATCTTCCAGACAGACCGTGCCACCCGGCTGTTTGGGCATTTATACAGCGCAGATGACTTTTCTGCTCCACAGTCAACAACTGCCCAAGTCAGCTCATGTCCTCAGCCCTTCCGCATTATCTGGCGTATTTTTGGTGAATTCAGGTACTCCCAGAGATGGAAAATTAGTTCTTTTAATTGCATTCTCACTATACATGGGATTTTAAGCAGTAAAATTTATCAACAAATTCTGGCCTCCTGGTTTCTAGACAAGTTATTCTGGTACATACTACTATCTTTTGTTATTTATTTTTATTAGTGTTATTATTATTATTTTGAATAACATGAAAAATAGAAATACTTTATTCATTAACCCACAGCTCAATTTGTATTTTTCTCATTCAAGGAAAGGATGTTACATTACCTGCCTTTGAATCTCATCAGCTTATTATTTCTTTTGACAGTGAAAAAAGTCAGCAAATCTAAATACTTTCTGTTGGCAGTAGTCAGATGAAACTCATATATACAAAATGGAATGAAAAACTGTCTGATGAGCTAGACTTGAGGCAGGAGGACAGGCATCATATATCTTATTGTTTTATTTGCCTTCCTTGGTCCTCCAATAACTATTCCCAATTTTGTTTTGCATCATCTGTTCCCCCAAAATATACTCCTTAGGCTTTTATATTTATAGGTCCTACTTTCCTTTTCATTCCTTTTATGTTCTTTTTTTCCCCTTTTCTTCCCTCCCCAATTATTCTATGGAAGTTTTTTATTGACTTTAGCCTTTGATAGCTCCACGTATTTGAAAGCAGCCATTCACCACCTCCTCTGGAGAAGTACCAATAAAGTGCAAAACCATTATCACAAAACTGTTTCTCAAAATTTTGTCACATCCCAGACAGTTTCATGAAGATATGCCAAAAGGATTTGTTTTGTTTGTTTTTGCTTTAGGGATTGCTAAGGGCAACAGGCAGTCCTGAAAGGGATTGTAAATCATGACTTATTGTGACACATCTTATTTGTTGCAAGGGGTATTTGTTTTCTTCAGGCCAAAAATTTCAAAATTTTGTTCAAAACTATTTTTCGATGTCCCTTGCCGATCAGAAAAATAGTGCATGAAACGGAGAAAACTCTTTAAATTGCTTTTAAATAATGTCCAATCTCAGGCCAAAAAGCACTGTATTAAGTAGTAACAGACTGTGAGGAGACAGAGAGAGAGAGACAGAGACTCAGAGACAGAGACAGAGATTCTAGAATATGCAAAGACAACAAATTCCAGAAGGCTATTCCAAAATGGAAGCAAGAACTAACATCAGCCAAGATATTATCTGACTCTGTGGACTCTCTAAGGAATACCAATTGCGTTAGGTCTCCTTTTAGGAAACTCTGTGGTGTTCAGATAGGCCACTGGGAGTTCTATTTGCATGATTTTACTCTGACACGGTAGGCTATTCAGGCAATGTCAACATACTTGCAGTGATGGAAGATGTTTGGGTTTATTTTGAGTGGAAAATGATTTATTTTTGTTTGTTTGTTTGTTCATCCGTACTTTGGAAATCCTGATTGAGGAGCCTGAAGATATCCACACTGGGCACTGATCTGTGCATCGGTAAGTCTGGAGCTTAAGAGGGAGATCCACACTGGAGCACAGGTCCTCTATAATGTGGTCATCCTGCCCTGTGTGAGGGCCACCATGCGGTGGGCCCCGAGAACATGGTGTGAACAACAACAGCAAAAATGGTCTTGACCTCAGAGAGTTCAGGTCTACTATGATGGGAAAGAAAATGTTACACGGTGGCTACCTTTCAGATGGAGCTGAAGGAGACAGAGTCAGAGGGACTTAAAACAATAACAACAACAACAACAGCAACAAAGCGACATGGAATCCATGAAAGGGATGAAAGGGGGTGTGACAAATAAGCAATTTTTCAACTGTATTCGCATTTGTAGAGTGTTTTAGGAAGGTAAATATTGAAAGGAACATAACCAAGTAAATGAAATTAGAAATACACGTTTTATTTTGTGAAAATACAATTTTTGTCGATACTAGAAGGACCCTATCAGCAACAAAGGTAGCTCTCCATGAGACATCATGAGTCTCTAAAAGATGCTTATTGTACAGATGACGCTTTTCTAAATTTACAGATTTTTTTTTCACTTTTAGTGTTTATGCCTGGTATACACTTTATCCTATATTATCTTGCACTTTTGTCATTCATGGAACATTCAACAAGTCTTCACTAGTTTGTTGGTGAAAGCAAAATAAATACACATTTCTCCCCATTTGGCAGACATTTTCCGAGGGTGTAAATTTGATAAAATTATACTGAGAACCTCTTAACTATCTCCTATACACAAGATATGCACTCACTGAGAGAATGGTGCAGATGTGTTAATTAATATACATAAAAAAGTAAGTAACAATTCATGGCAATCATTATATGTAGGCAATCAGTAGGGTTTCTATTAGATTCATTAGTTCTTTCATTCACTCTTCCAATTATTCATTTGAAATATATCTTCAAATTTCATTCAAAACCTAAGATTTTCTGATTGTATAATATGATGGCTTCAAATCCACTCACTGGCCTAGGTTTGCCTTGAACTCTTCTTTATGATGTGTTTGATCTCTTTCCAAACAGCCGTAAGAAAAGAAGTCAGAGGACATAATTTCTCTTTCTTCAGAGGAGTATTCTCTGAAACTCCTGGAAGTATGCTATGAAAGCAAGTAATTTTCTCTCCATATCTACTAGCTAAAAAAATCAGTGTATATATGCACAGAAACGTACAAACAGAGATACATAAATACATGTATTTTCTAAATGTGCTGTCAATATCTCATCAATATTCTGTATCTTGTCTTAGATTGAGTTACTTATCCCAAGGAGTCTCTTGCTAAACTATAGAATAAACTATCACTCAGGGCATTTTGATACATCCAAATTAATGCAGCTATTTTAATGCCACCATTTTTATCCAGGGGGTTGTTTGTAGTATTTTTTTTTTTTTTTTGGTTTGGTCTCATTAAAATATGAACTCATTGCATTTCTTTGCTTTTATTTATCAGGGAGGCCACTTAAGTGAAGTCATAATTATCAGCCCATTCTCAATCCTATCTCCAACACAATTCTCATCCCTCGAGTGAGGTGGGCAAATATATTTTTCCATTGTGCCTTCATTTGTATTTATGTTTACTTCCTGTCTATTTGAAATTATTTGTAGTTTCAGTCCAAATTACAGAGGAAGCTAGTTTGGTTGGCTTATTTAATTACTATTAACATTACTGTGTAGAGTCATTTAGGGCTGAACATGCTATTGTTCATCATGGAAAGTATGGCTTGGTTACCTTTCAATAACAAAAACATCTGATCCTGATCTAATCAGTGGCCAACTCTGCCTATAGGACATTTCACTACTTATTTCATAAGTATTGGTTTGTGGATAGTGCAGGTTCATAAAGAAATAGATATTGGGTATAACTTGGCTAACCATAGGTGCTAATTTGCCTAAAACTGCCCAGTTTGCATCTGCTGTTTAGCTCTCCCAGCTGTCTAGTTCACCAATTCTTTCTCAAGTATTAATGTAGAGACAGTGCCCTTTGTGTCATTGGCTGCTGTCTTTTTACATGCATAGTTTCAAGGATGTGCCTATCTAAAATGATCAAACCTAAACACAATTATTGCCTTCCAATAGGGACACAATTCAAAGGCATCTCTGGTTACTATATCCACAGAGAATATCACAGGCTCCTTTAAATGCTGTTTGTCTTGGAATCCACAGTCTCCATATGTTGTATATTTTTCCTCTAATTCCATCATAATTCCACCCAGATGTTACCAGATCATCTATAAACTATGGACTACATAGTAAATTGAGTTACCAATACAGTTAGTGAAGAGAGAATAATTAGAACACATGCAAACACATATGAACAATGGCAATAATAACTAGGCACAGATGAAAGCTGCAGTCCTTTTTCTACTTCACAACACGTTAGCAGGTTTTGTTTTTTTGTTTTTTGTTTTTTTTCTTATTTTCTCTAAGGCATATTCTTATAGTCTTTGGCTTTCACCCAGAACCCTAGTTGGCCATAACTCTTAGTATAATGGTGTGAGACAAACCCCTGGTTTTTCAGAATCCAAGGCCTTTGTGGTCTTGCCTGTTCAATGCAGTGTCAGACTACTGCTAACTTTTACCACTGGTCATGGTCATACAAGAACCATAGCAGAGATCCCCCAAGTCCCAAATTCACCTGCTATGAAAATTCACACCTAAGATTTCTGCATAGCATGATAGCACCTATGATCACTTGTTTCTCTAAAATCATGGAGTTTTGAGATTGTTAATGTGCAGTTTTAGTTTCCATCTTAATGAAATGTAGGTCTTTTCTCTAGGTTGAATGACACTTCTTTTGCCTTTTATCACTGTAGAGGAGAAAAAGTAAAGATTTTGAAATTTATCCATGAAGAATAATCATGAGAGATTAAATCCAACAGCTCCAAAGCACGGTCTCAAGATTCAAGTGTTACTGCAGGGAAAAAAAGAGATGATGTTTCAGATTGCAGACCACATCTTATAAGACAAGTTCATCAGGAAAACCTCATGAATCCCATTTTAATAAAGATTCACTTCTAGAACAGTCACTGTTGGTTGCCAATCCCAATATTCATTTTTCTATCCCAGTTTATCAAAAGAATTTAACTTGTATTCAACTACCCACCCCTCAGGGAAGCTAACACTATTCTAAGTTCCTTTTTTCTTAGGTCTCACTGTATTACCCCAGCTGGAGTACAGTGGTGTGATCACAGCTACCTGCAACCTTGATCGTCTGGGCTCAAGCAATGCTCCTACCTCAGCGTCCTAAATAAGCTGGGACCACAGGTGTGTGCCACCACATGTGGCTTGATGATGATGATGATGATGATGATGATGATGATGATTTGTAGAGATGAGGTCTCACTGTGTTGCCCAGGCTGGTTTCAAACTCCTGGGCTCAAGCAATCCTCTGACCTCGGCCTCCCAAAGTGCTGAGTTTACAAGTGTGAGCCACCGCGCCCAGCCTTTCTCAAGTTCTGTCTTAAGCATAGGCTGGGCGCGGTGACTCATGCCTGCAATCCCAGCACTTTGGGAAGTCGAGGCTAGCGGACCATCTGAGGTCGAGACCAGCCTGGCCAACATGGTGAAACCTTGTCTCTGCTAAAAATACAAAATTTTAGCCGGGCGTGGTAGTGGGTGCTTGTAATCCCAGCTACTCGGGAGGCTGAGGCAGGAGAATGGCATGAACTCGGGAGGCGGAGCTCGCGGTGAGATCGCACTACTGCACTCCAGCCTGGGCGACAGAGCGAGACTCCGTCTCAAATAAAAAAAAAAAACCAACAAGTGTAGTAATTCCATTACACATACACTTACCAGTAATTGGTTTAAGGATGAGCATATAACCTAAAAGGTAGCTGTTTTGAAGAGCTTCTGAAGAACAAGAAAAAACACAAACCACGAATATATACATGAGATATTACTCACCTTGGAAAAAAGCGACAAGAAAGTGACTTCTACTTCTGCTACATGTTGCTTTGTTGCCATCAGATGTATGTAACTTCAGCAGTCCTTTGAAAGTGAAAGGAAGGTAGGGGTTTCACTTAGAGGAAAACCTGGAGGGCAAGCCCCCAACCCTGCATGGAAAGTGTCTGTCCTCCTGGGGAATGAGCCCAAAGTATGGGAAAACTCAGAGGAAGATAAAACTAACTTTCCCTTGGAGAGTTGTAAAATGTCTCAGAGAAGGTTAATTTTTCAAATGCAAATTAAATATTCGTTCATCAAGGACAAGTATGGCAGGAAAAAGTGAATCAAGCAGAAGGAATAGAATATGCAGAGGTGAAGAGGCTTAAAAGAGCATGTCAGAGTAGAGAAAATTTCTCAGTGGAGTATTTAGGGGAGAATGAGTCAGAAAATAAAGCTAGAAGAGTTGATCAAGACCAGATACTGGGGATCATATTAGGAATTGCTTTAAAGGGTGTGAAATTCAAATGCAACTGATGAGGAGCAGTTGAAAGTGCTTCAAGATGATACATATTCAGATTCGCTGTTAGAAAATTTCTTGAAAGAATGAATAGGACAATGTAGACTTAGGAAGCAGGGAAAACCATGAGCAGACAGTTAAAATAGTAAAATAGGAGAAAAGTGAGGGAACTAACAGAAGAAATTGGTTTCACTTAATTAACTCTTGCCTTTTAGAAAATTTTATGCCCTGCAGCTGATACAATACCATGTGGATTTAAAAACCTGGTTTCATTTCTGCCAATTTCTATGGCAAGTCTTTTTATAAAATGCTCACAAATATTTAATGTTTTCAACCTAGGATAACTAACAACTCTAATTTTTGATGTTCTTTCTCTATTCTTAAAGAATAGCATCAATTGTCTTTATGTTGTTTTTCCTCTTTCCTAAATTACATTGAAAACTTCTGCCAAAGGCATAAAATCATCATTTAAAAAAAAAAAAATTCAGTCAGCCCATCTGTTGCAGAAGTGCCACCTTCCCTGAAGACTGCTAACACATTTTTTCCCCTCTCTGGCAGTAAGTGTTGCTTCTAAATTGCCCATCAGAGTCTTTGAGAGAATCTCAAACTCTTCCCCCAATCTTTTTGGTCTCACTCTCTGAAACACAGGTAAGACTTAGACTAGGTAGATGGAAAATATGTTTTCATCACATAAATATTTCTTTCAAGTTTGGAATAACTTAGTCTTTTACACGCTCAAAATGTCCATTATATCTTCACTCTCCTAAGCCTTGCATGAACTTTGCTGTCTACATAGACTATACTAGTAGGCTTTGATTAACCATAGCACATCAGGCTCAGGAAAAAGGAGCCCTGGTCCTGGACCCTGACTTTAGAGAGCACCTTTGCAACCCTCCTGTGGCGTGGCAAGTGGTAGGTGTCCATGAAGCTGTACAGATGTGCTCAGTTGGAGCCTGTAGGCCTCATTTGGACAATGCTCCAGGTATCTGGAACCTTGAGATTTTCAGCCAAACAATCCCAGCCTCTTTTCCAAACTGTACATATCTCTTCACTAAGTCTTGCTTCTGAGGAAATGGCCATTGTACTCACCCTTGGGGAGGGGATGACCATAGGGTAACTATTTACAATAGATGTTTGATGTTCAGACTCAGTCGGATTTTCAGACTGCCATGCTCCTAGCACAGAACACTGAAGAGTTAAGTAATTCTCTAAATTCAAATCTATTCTTCCAGGTTTTTATAAAGGAATATTCTTTAAAATAGGAGGATCAAATATAATTTGATAGTTTATTATCTCGGTTTTTTAAAAAGTAAATATTTAGCATATGTTATATAGGTATCCGTTTGTACTATTGCTCCAGGAATCACATGTGGTAGGAAGTAGCAGATGATGAAGTATGATTTGGTGGGTTGTAGACAACTTTCTTGTTCTAAGATGTTCCTCTATAGCAAGTTGCTGCAGCTGAAATCTTACCATCATTGTTCCTTGTTCAAATGTAAATTCACCTGAGGGTATCACTTCTGTGGGATTGGCATATCTAAATTATTTCCAGATGGTAGTTTTACAGAATATATTTTAATAAGTGGAATATAGAAAAGCTATGAAAACAGATGATGGCTGTGTAGGTCTGAGAAAGACTCAGGGAAAACCACAGAGAAGAAGGAATGATAAAGGGAACCCACAAAGTGACTATGCACAATGTAGTGGACTTGCAGAGATGATGGCTCCCAAAGGTTCATCAAGTTCAGTTGCATCAGATCGTCATTTCTGACCTTCAGAACCCAAGTGCATTTTGCTCATGTCTTCTGTGGGCTTGGTCCAGGGCTAGTGTTTTTCTCAAATTCATAGCAAAGTGAAACAGGTGGGACAGGACTACTGTACCAAATTCCATCTCTGGCACTGGCAGGTTGCACGGCCTTATGAAAACAACTCTCTGTCATGAGTTTCTCTTCCCTAGGATAGAGAGAATATTTCCTGGCAAATCTTTTTCTTGAGGCATTTTTGGTTGGGTTTTACCTGTGTTTTTGTTTCTTCCTTTTATTTAGCTTTTTATTTTTTATTCTCTTTTTTTAAACTCAGATAATAATGACTTTGAAGGGGATCCTATAAAATAAAATATTTTGTACATGAATATATGAATAGGCTGCTAACGTTGTGTGTGTGAGTAGGAGAATGCATTTGTGTTGGACTTCTAATCACGTTGCATCGTGCAACAGGAAACACCACAAACTAATGGGTTGAGGTTGCTGTAACTGCTGTGGTTTAACACAAGACGGGGGCCACCCCCACCATTTGTAAGAGAATAGTACACAGAAACAGAATTCAATTAGGTCACCAAAAGCCAAGTCCCTGAAAGTCCTCCCCCAACAAGCTGGAGGTTGGATAGAACTCTGAGGTAATGGATGGTTTCAGGACCGTTGAAAAATCAGAGGAGAATTTTGGGGTGGAATTTTCCTTTTAGTGGTTGGATACGAAATGTTACCTAGAAGATGCAAAAGCACCTAAAAGTGCTTCTTATCAAATTCAAAGTTATTCTAAAATCAGATATAATTAAAATGATTATTATAATAAAAATTATGATTGAACGTTTACTGTATACATAATGTGAGATGGCACATATTGAGGGCTTACCATATGCCCGGCTTGTATTACATAAAACATGACCTCATTTTAGTTCCACAACAATTCCCCAAGAGTTAGGTAAAATTTTTATCCTTGTGTATAAGTAAGAATCAGGCAGGAAAACAGATTCCGTGACAGAGGTCTTGAAATGTTTGGAGGAAATGGAGTTAGTGGTAATGTCTGAATGAATGATAAGTGGCTGGGAAGCTGTTTGGAAAGGTGCCAGCAAAGCAAACTGTTACAGGAAAGGGTCTCGATCCAGACCCTGAGAGGGTTCTTGGATCTCACGCAAGAAAGAATTCAGGGCAAGTCCATAGAGTCAAGTGAAATAAAGTTTATTAAGAAAGTAGAGGAATAAAAGAATGGCTGCTCCATAGATAGAACAGCCCTGAGAGCTGCTGGGTGCTCATTTTGGGGGTTATTTCTTGATTATATGCTAAACAAGGATAGATTATTTATGCCTTTCCTTTTTAGACCCTAGGCGTTGCCATGGCATTTGTAAAGTGTCATGGTGCTAACGGAAGGGTAGTAGTGAGGAGGGCCAGATGTCACTCTTCTCGCCATCTTGGTTTTGAAGGGTTGTGGCCGGCTTCTTTACTGTACCTGTTTTATCAGCAAGGTCTTTAGGACCCGTATTTTGTGCTTACCTTCTATTTCATCCTGTGACTTAAAGAATGCCTTAACCTCTGGGAATGCAGCCAAGTGAGTTTCACCTCATTTTACCCAGCTCCTATTCAAGATGGAGTTGCTCTGGTTCACATGCCTCTGACAATACTACCAAAGACAAGGTTTGTTGTTTCAGTTCCAATCATGAGTTATATATTCAATGAAAATCAGAACAAAAACATTGAGCACCTAATATGTATTAGAGCCTCTACAGAAGGTCAGTGTATTTGTTTGTTCTCATGCTGCTAATAAAGATATACCCAAGACTGGATAATTTATAAAGAAAAGGAGGTTTAATGGACTCACAGTTCCACATGGCTGGGGAGGCCTCACAATCATGGCAGAAGGCAAATGAGGAGCAAAATCATGCCTTACGTGGTGGCAGGCAAGAGAGAGCTTGTGTAGGGGAACTCCCCTTTATAAACTCATCAGATCTCATGATACGTATTCACTCCTATGAGAACAGTATGGGGGAAACCACTCCCATGATTAAATTATCCCCACCTGGTCCTGCCCTTGACAGGTGGAAATTATTACTATTTAAGGTGATTTGGGTGGGGACACAACAAAACGATATCATTCAAAATATGAAATAAACACAATTCATGCTTCTTATGAGAGAGGCAGATATTAAAATATAAATTCAAATTTGGTGTGATAGTTGTTCGATAGTGGCATGCCAATATCAAGGGAAGGACTAAGTATCTCAGCACATGGGGATGGGGAATAACTTTACAGAAGAAACAAGGATGTGTCTACATTTTAAGGGGCATAGGATAATAACCACATATCTTAGAAGAAATGTTGCAGAAATTATTGGCAGAGTAAGCCACACAAAGCAACAAGCTTTTATAATATCTGACTAAAACAGAAAAGAGTAACTTACATTAGGAAATGATTAGATACAAATTAAACTGTTGTACATATCTAATTGACAAACTAACTTTTTAGCAGAATAAGATATTATTTTTGAGTCTATCAGATAAAGTATTTTAGGAGTCAAACTATCCCAAACTTAAAAAGAAAAAAATATTAAGACTCAGATGCAAAGAAAGCTTGATTGCTTTCCTCCAACTACCCCCTTGAATGTCCTTCTCGTTCTTCACAACCCATTTCTCTCATATTACACAACCCCAAGCAAGTGATACAATTCCAAAACAAATACCTCCTCCCATGCACTGAATAATACTTAATATTTCTCCTCAGGTGATAGGGAAAAAATAGGGTGCTTCTTGTCACCATTCAGATCTTAATAGTCAGGGAAGCTATATATACTCTGAAAAGACAAATGAGTTCAAAATAACATCTGAAAATAGCCAGAAGTTAAGAAGTTCCATAATAGGAAGCTGTAAAGTGCTACCCAAACAGATGAACAAGAGAAATCAAGCAGAGAGAAGCAGAAAGGCTGCTGATTACTTTGCTCTAATATAAATCATTCTGTTTGGGGCTTTGTTGGTATTACAGTCTCTAGAGTGTGTGCTACGCTGGGAACCTCTGGTAGCATCTGATTAGAAAGGTGCAGTTGTCAGTGCATTTCTACTCTTTGGAAATGTGAAGTGATGAAATATCAAAGTCAATATTTTTGCCAATCTTCCCTGCCCTTTGCAAATCTTGCATCTCTCCAGGGGCCTGAAATCTGCCGGTCCTGGAGCGGATCCATGTGTGACTGCCAACAAAGCCTCTCTAAGGAGAAGCTGAGTGTTTGATTCCACATTGGGCAGACAAACACACTCCCCTGTGTTCTCCCCAGTGAGTGGAGGAAACTCCAAAGGCAGACACAGTGATGGAGTAAAAGATACTGCAGCAACGAACCAAAAAGCTCTGTTGTGATTTTATTTCCCTATTTTGTTTTTTCTATTTTTTAATAAAAATATTAATATAAAATGGATATATTTTGAAGAGAACGATAAAAAATTAATTTGGAGCTTAGAGCAATGTGGTAGAGGAAATTCTGCAAAATTCAGTGGAGTACAATTTGCTCCTGCTAATACCACTTTTAGTAGAGTCTTTTTCCTTTAATTTCTTTCTAAATAATTATGATAAAGCCTGGCTTTCCCATGCTTGGCTATCTTACCAGTACCTTCGACTAGATATACCCTCAGAAAATTTTGAGTTGTCTTTTACTGATTTATTTCTCTTTTTATTTTTCTATCATCACTATTCCTTCAATGTTTGTTTCCTATATATTTTAAATATTAGCCTTTTGTAGAAATGTCAAGGTGATTACCATTTTCTGCACTATGAGGCTTCTCACATGACCTGGAAAGAGGTTGTACCTATGCTCTAGAAATCTAGCTGTCTATAGTAGTCGAGATATACTTTGAGTCCAGACTTGATAACAAGGAGTAAACTGCATGATTATCGTTCAAGAATTTTGTTAAGTGTACATGTTCTCAGGACAAAACCCTGGGATTCTGATTCCATATGACTGTTTTGGAGCTCAGGAATCTGATTTTTGACATGTACTCTTAGGTGATACTGATATAAGGGATTAGTACATCATACATCAAGATGCTGGTCTAGAGTATCATGCTCAAATTCCTTAGTGAGTTATCCAAGCTTCCTCACCATTGGCTGTCTAATGCATGGTTAGTTCTCAAAATTTCAAAGTATTTCAAAGGGTATTCAGAATCATTTTCTCACTCTCTCTTTCTTCCTTATGCCCTCTTCACTTGCCTCAATTTACATTATATTACATGATATAGTTTAGAACTCAGCTTTATTATCAAGCGCTCTTTAGAGTCAAAAAATCTTTCCTCTGCAGCTTCACAACCTTAGTTTCATAACCACATGCAAGCCAATTTACACGTCTGTTCTCAGTTTCTTCATTTAAAAAATGGAGATCATTTAGGTTGTCACATGAATTTAGGACTAACTTTATGGGTGTGCAAGCTGTGCAGTCACATAGAACCCCAAACTTACAAGGGCTGACACCTAATTTAATGGTCTACTCTTGGTGTCTTCAGGTTCACAGTAACTTTTAAGACAGGAATCTTGCATTTTAATTTTGCTCTGGGCCATACAAAAATTTTGTTTGGTCTTGTTTGTGTTAAAAAAGATAATTAGGTAACACTGAATTTTCATGGATGCATAGTTGTTATTCTTTTTATTATTCTTGCACATCTTCCTATTCTAACCTAAAACAGTTGGTGTCAGCTCTGCTTTGAAATGTTGGTTTATGAGTGGTGGAGGAGGAAAAATGCTGAAACATTCAAACCAAGATCTCCAATATAACCAAGAGGCAGATTTAGCTTTTCTGAGGAGAGCATCCCCATTCATCTGTGGTTCAAGTCCTCAGGCCCAGGGGCAAGCCTTCTGACTAGTCCCTTGCCTTCAGAATGAGTTTCTTATATCAGCCATTGAACTGATAATTATTTATATCTGCTTTGAGACTTTCAGTAAAATTTATTTCCATGACTTCTAAAATCAAAATAAATGTAAAGTCTTTAACCCAAATTAGCAAATACAGGATTATGCAAATACAGAAACTAGACATTAAAAAAAATTTCCAGCTTTCCCTTTGGAAAATCAATTATCCACATTTATAAGAACACCTAGTATTATTGTCTAAAATGCTGTACCTGAATTCAATAAGTATTCCATGTATAACTGTTAGTTTACTGGAAATATTTGGGATAGAGGAACAAATTCAACAAGAGAAAGGCTTTATAAAATAGATTTTAAAAGATGTAACAACTCAATGTCATTACTGATCTAGGTTGAATCTTGATAAGCAAACCATCAAGACAGTGTGATTGACAGAATAGTATTCATATAGGGCTTAAAAAGGTAGACATATAGACAGGGTGTGATGGCTCACGCCTGTAATCCCAGCACTTTGGGAGGCCGAGGCAGGCAGATCATGAGGTCAGGAGATCAAGATCATCCTGGCTAACAAGGTGAAACCCCGACTCTACTAAAAATACAAAAACTTAGCCAGGCGTGGTGGTGGGTGCCTGTAGTCCCAGCTACTTGGGAGGCTAAGGCAGGAGAATGGCGTGAACCCAGGAGGCAGAGCTTGCGGTGAGCCGAGATCGTGCCACTGCACTCCAGCCTGGGCAACAGAGCGAGACTCCGTCTCAAAAAAAAAAAAAAAAAAAGGGGTAGACATATACATCAACAAGAACCAAACTTGGAGTCCAGAAGTAGACTGACACATATGTGGTAAGATGTATTTGTGACAGAACTGACAGAGTAGTTCAGTAGGAAAACGATATATTTTTCAACAGATGGTGCTAGAACATCGGATATCCATAAGAAAGAGAGTAAACCTTAACTCCTACCTCATATGGTATACAATTTCTCTTAAAATGGATAAAAGTTCAAATGCAAAAGTTAAAGGTATAAAATTTATCAAATTAAACATAAGATAAATTATATAAGCATTTGGATAGGCAAAGATATCTTAGAAAACAAAGCCAGGAGCCATTAAAAAAAGTGAATGAATTGGACTTCATTCAAATTAAACACTTCTGTTTTTTGAATAATTCAATTATTTAAAAATGAAAGAACAAGCTGTAGAATTGTATCAATAACACCCTTCAACCTCAAAATAAGAAGACAAACCTATACAAATTTGGGCAAAACATGTGTGAACACATACTTTACAAGAGAAGATGTGTGGATGGCAAACAAGCACTAAGATCTCATGACCATTAGTCATTAGAGAAGGGTGCAAATTAAAACAACCATGGGATGCCACTAGACAGCCACTAGAATTGCTAAAATTAAAATGACTGGCTATAGGATGGCAAGAGTGTGGACCAAATAGATCTTCTATATTTGTTGGTGGGAATGTAAAACAGCACAACCAATTAGAAAATTTAGCAATTTTCCAGAAAGTTAAATATACACACAGTATATGACCCAGAAATTTCACTCTTAGGTATCTATCTAAAAGATATTTAAAAAAATCTCCAAACAAAGATTTGTTCTCAAATGTTTATAATAATTTTTATTTATAATTAACTGCCAACCCAAATGTTCATCAACAGGTAAACAGATAAACAAAATGTTGTCATCCATATAATGGAATACTACACAACAAACCATTGATACATGAAATGATATGACTGTATTTTTAAAACATCATACTGGGTGCAGTGGCTCATGCTTGTAATCCCAGCACTTTGGAAGGCTGAGGAGGGTGGATCATGAGGTCAGGAGTTTGAGACCAGCCTGACCAACACAGTAACACCTCATCTCTACTAAAAATACAAAAAATTAGCTGGGCCAGGTGGGGTGCGCCTATAATCCCAGTTCTTCAGGAGGCTGAGGCAGGAGCATCACTTGGACAGGGGACATGGAGGTTGCAGTGAGCCAAGACTGCACCATTGCACTCCAGCCTGGGCGACAGAGTGAGACTCCATCTCAAAAAAAAAAAAAAAGAAAAAGAAAGAAAGAAAGAAAAATCATACTGACTTAAAGCAGATAAAAAAATGTATGTACTATTTGATTATAGTATATAAAATTATAGAAAAAGCAAACAGACTGCAATCAAATCAGTATTTGCCTGATGCCAGGTGTCAAGGACGAAAGACTGAATGAATTTGAAGGTGTGCAAGACAATTTTGGGGTTAGTGGAAATGCTCTAAAATTTAATTGTGATGGTAGTTAAATATATGTGTACAGTTGTCAAAATTCGCCAAAATGTACATTTAAAATGGGTGCATTTTGTTGTATCTACATTTTACTTTAATTAATTTAACATGGATTTCATGTGGTTGAGGAATGTAATTCAAATTAATTGAATTAGCTGTCTATTACTACAAATCAAATTTTTAATGTAAAGCATATATTGTGCCAATTCAATACTTTACTAAGGTATGACTTTATGATAGTGACATTAAGGGAAGTTTGAAGCCATTTATAAACATAATAAACAACAAGGATCTGGTAAGGTTTAAGGCTAGGGCATTGTAAAATAAATTTTTCTTTGGAAGTTAGAGGTGTGTGTGTGTGCATGTGTGTGTCTGCATATGTGTTTTTTGTGTGTATACATTTCTCTACTAAGTGTTTTTTGAGTTGGGTAATGGAAGGAGGATATGAGATTTACAAACTATAACAGGCCTAGTGCTAAAGAAATACGGTGACAAAAAAATGCACATATGCTCCACCAATTGAAGATTAATTTGAATTAAGGAGCACAATTTGAAGATACCAGTTGTACCCATCTGCAACCATTCAGACTGTATTATCAAATATAACTAATGGAATTAAAGCTTGGATGTTACATGACATAGCAAATGAAAATTCTCATCAGGAAAGTGGTTAATTCTATAACCTTGGGTTTTGATGGGGAGTGCAGATATGAATAAAATGACACAAACTTTAAAAGTGAGAATTTCTTGTCAGTGAAGGAAAAAAAGACCCATAGCCAGTAGCAGAGGAAACTGGATCATAAACTTGTGGTTGTTTAGCTTTGCTGATTAATAATTTCTCTTACATACGCACACCTTTCTATTTAATTGATCTCTAACTAATTTTTCTCAAAGTGTGCTTTGCATAGCACCTGCAGAGAATCACGTGCATGTTGAAATTGGGATTCAAGAGATGCCACCAAGCACACTGAACTAAAATATTTGTGAGTTTTCTATTGGAGGGACAACAAACACCCAGGTTAATTAATCTGTGGTACCCTGAAGTTTGAAAACTTCAGTTAAGATTGCATCTATTTAAATACCGATTGGATTTTTATAAAGTTCTATAGCCTATAAAAGTAAGGTCCTAGTTTTGGTCATTTAATTCATCCCATTTTCTATAAAAGAAGTGTGAAAAAGAGCTGAAGGAACCCCGTGAAGAACACCTGAGGAGCCCGTATGGTTAGAGAATGCTATTATAATTGTTTAATCTTGAGGCATGAAATGGCCTCAGAAAAGCGGTAACAAGAATTATGGTTCCTCAAACTGCAAAACAATATGAATGGAAAATTAGGTTTATAACATGCATATAACATATACATATGTGTCTATATGTTCATTAAATTTTTTTGAAGTATCCACCTGTTACTTACTGAACACTATAATTGGTTAATTCATTCCTTGCTTCAGTAATTCCTCACATATTTACTGCCTACTCTGAAATTAGTATTCTGAGGGATTAAAAAATGCTATAACCAATGGAGGTTATTTTCCACTGAATGAGAACAGACAAATATACATCTCTTAAAAACAATATAAGTTATATCTAAAATTCTATGAAACACTATATAAATACTACATGAGTGGAGGTCAAAACACTGGATAAGAAAGTTTCATAGGGATGACAGGAAGATAAGAGATGACCTGTGCTTTAAGTTGATTTAAGGTTGAATAGAATTCAAACTGGGTTGTTTGTCATGGCTGTCACTTGGGAAGGGATGATATAAGCACGTCATAGACTGCAGGATAGGGTACTTCCTCAGTGAGCTTAAAGGGGTGAAGGTGGCATATCTCAAAGAGTCAGCAATATTGGGGTGAAAATAGGACATGAAGCTTAACTGCCAAACATTTTAATTTATTGGGGACACAAGTCATATACATTCCTAACATTGGTGAATAGTCAGTGGTCATTTAAAGAAGGAAGAAAATCATACTGGGGGGATAATCCTGAAATTAACAAGAGTGGGACTGAGTCTAGAAGAATGAGTAACTAATGTGAGTGGGAGGGGGGTATCCTACCAAAAAAAACTAGTGGATTATAAAAGAGATATTTAAGTATTTAAATAAACCAATTTTTGAAGATAAATACATTAAATAAACCAATCCTTGAAGACATCGGAAGGACCCCTACCATAAGGTATCCTGATGGTCATATTGAGGAATTTTCATTGATGGAGAGCCTGAAGAATTCCTGAAAGGTTTTAATCAGAGAACAAATGCAACAGATTATGGAAAAAAAAAATTCTTGCTGCAAGGTGAGAAGTAAATCAAAGAAGCACAAGGGTGGGTAGCTGGGCCAGTTACAAAGCTAATGTGGCATCATAATTCATTTCAGAAATGGCAGCGAATTCTCTAGAGTGGGAATGAATATGGGGTGGGGACTGAGATGTAGGAATGGAGACGAGTAACAAGAATCAGCAGCAGGAATCAGCAGCATTTGCTATCGGACCCTCACCACTCACCCACTCCCAGACTCATAAGATCCTCATTCCTTCCTTTCTCTTTTGATAGGGAAGTGCCAGAATATAAAAAAAGTAAATATTCCCCTTTGTTTCTTAATTTGTTGTATTCTTCATTCCCTGGTGCCCATGTGTATGCTTAAGAGTGTGTGTGTGTGTGTGTGTGTGTGTGTGTGTGTGTGTGTGTGTGTATGGTGTGTGTGGGGTGTGTGTGTGTGTGTGTGTGCCTGTGACTATGTGTCGATGAGAGACAGAGAGAGAGAAAGAGTGAGAAAGAGGTGGGTTGGGGTATGGGGTAAGGTTGCTTGTTCCAAATACAGGGGCGTTTTCTTGGACCGGTGTAATATCTTGTTGGCTAAATGGAGATGCCTGTCATCCTTCATTAATAAAAATTAACTGTAAATCTCCCTGCTTCCCACAGGAGGGCCTTTTAAACATTCCATCAGGGGCCTGTGGAGGACGTCTGGCGGCGAGTCAATCAAGAAGCTGCATGAACTGGCAGCAGAATCTATGAGGAATTTTAAAACATATATTTATATATACATGCATATACTCTTTTTCTTTTTCTATCTGCCATTCCCAGGCAGCCCTCCTCTGAATTAGCTTCCATGGTCTCTCCACAGACAGTTGTTTTTTCCGCTCTCCCACCCCAGCCCCTTAGGCTTCCCTCACCACCCCAGCATCCCCACCCTCCGCTGCCCCCCTAGTGCTGGAGCCCTGTGCAATATCATTTTCCGCATAATGAAATCCGGAGTGACATTAATATAAGTGTAATTTTATAGAAGGGAATGGCCCTGGCTGATGGTTTCTACCTGCTGTGTTTTGATGATAGACATCGGGATGTCACCATCTGTGTAATGAAATTTCACCTCCGTAATGGTTCAGATTATCAACCGTTTTTCCAAGCTGGCTCTGGGAATCTATTTATTTATTTATTTATTTATTTATTTATTTATCTGCAAACGGGTGCTGTAGGCCTGTTTATCATAGAAAGTATGGGTGAAGAGAGGATTAAGTGCATTAAGGAAAGTAAAGGAGAAGTGGATGTAAACATTGGCTATTGCCCCATAAATACGTTGATCGTTAGGTGAAGTTACTATGCCCAGTCCTGCAAATGAGTTTTTTCTTCTACATTAACCTACATAGCTCTCTAATTGGGACAGATACTGATAAGTTAATTTCAGATGAGTGTAAAATTAAGGTAAGTAACATATATGGAATCCCTATTATGTGAATGTGTAGAAATTATCTCATTTAACTTCCAAATAATATTGTCAAGATGCAATGACTTAGCAGGTATAAAGTTCCAGAAGACAAATATAAAACAAATATGTAATACTCAGCAAAAGGTAGCCCCTCTTACTCACTTAAGTGAGACTCAGAGAGGATAATTAACTCAGAGATGAAACGCAATTTAACCCAGAACCGTCTTCCTCATAAATTCATTCTCTTTTCATTACCCCAAGCTGCCTCCTATGCACTGAGGCCAAATTGGGGTTGGTGAATTGGATTCAGATATGTCCAAATGCACAAATATGGCTTTATAATTTCAAGTTGGAATATCAACGATTCGTGTCTCCAGTTGCTAGCAATGACCTAGATTTTGTTTGTTTTCTATTTCTCTAAAGCTTAGCTGTGACAACGGCATTAAACAGATAAAGGAGACAGGAGAGAGGATAAATATTGATATGTAATTATTTCAGTTAGATTGCAACCTGCTTATTCCATTACCTAACAAGTCCATTTGTTTACGGATAGTTAGAACTACACTTCATATGATATCCAGGAATAAAATATACATTTTTGATAATTTCTGAATATTATGACTGATTATACCTTCTACCCATTTTTTAAATAAAACTGCTAGTACTATTATTTCATAACCATTCAGTGCTTTACTCTTTTCAATTCTGATTTTTTATTTTTAAACTAAAAGTAAACCTAGATTTTAATTTCTGTCTCAACTGTTTTCATTAGTGAGATATTTAACTTTGAGGTATGCCACAAGTAATAGATAATAATAAGAGTTACATCATCAAATTTTTAAATTATTTACCTTTGTTGTAAATATGTTTGAGCAGATTCAAGATTACAATGTAATTTTTGATAATTGGAAATTCTCATATGACTTCTTCATATCAGTAGAAAAGAAAGGAATAGAGTTACTATTGCTTGCCATATAAAATTCAAAGTCTCTGTACTTATATCATGGCTTGCAGAACCCACCTGAAATTTACATGAGTCCTCTGCCAGGTGCAATGGCTCATACCTGTATTCCCAGCACTTTCAGTGTCTGAGGCGGGAGGATCACTTGAGGTTAGGAGTTTGAAACCCGCCTGGCCAACAGGGCGAAACCCCGTCTCTACTAAAAATACAAAAAAATTAGCTGGGTGTGGTGGTGCATGCCTGTAGTTCCAGTTACTTGGGAGGCTGAGGCAGGAGAATTGCTTGAACCCAGGAATTGGAGGTTACCGTGAGCCAAGATCGCGTCACTGCACTCCAGCCTAGGTGACAGAATGAGACCCTGTCTCAAAAAAGACAGAAATAAAAGAAAAAGAAGGAAAGAAGGAAGGAAGGAAGGAAGGAAGGAAGGAAGGAAGGAAGGAAGGAAGGAAGGAAATGAAGGAAGGAAGGAAGGAAGAAAGAAAGAAAAAGAAAGGGAAAGAAAGAAAAGAAAGAAAGAAAGAAAGAAAGAAAGAAAGAAAGAAAGAAAGAAAGAAAGAAAGAAAGAAAGAAAGAAAGAAAGAAAGGGAAAAGAAAAAAGAAAATAAATTTATATGAGTCCTGACAAAAGCTTGAGAATCCAGGATCTACTTAGGTAAGTGTAACTGGCATTCCAGCCTCTTCTGAATAAGGTGTGATTTTTTCCTTCCTCTTTCTTTCACCCCTTCTGCATAGTCACTCTTTTTGTGTTAACTTGGTTTGCATCTCATTCTGTGTATTTGTCTCACATCTCCCAATTCTATTGGAACCTCCCCAAAATGAGGAGCTAATTTTACTCATCTTTATTTCTTACGACACCTAGCATAATACACTGAAAAATTAAGGATGCCATTTACATGTGTTCAATCACCCTGCTTTAACCAGTATTAAAGTTTGAACATCATTCCTGGTTCTTCAGTTCTCCTGCATAGAGTCTTGAGCCTTTCTTCATCACCTCAGTCAGGAGACTCTGTGATTGGAGATTCCAAGAGATCATCCTCGATCACCATTTTATGTGGGCAGAGGAAAGAATACAAATGCTTAATACCTGGACAGATGGCCCGAGAGTCATTGGAGTGTGAAGCTGGCAATGTTTCCTTGGTGGTGAGCACATGCTTATCCACTTTAGAATAAACAAACCCAGTGGTATAGGTTTGTTTATCAACAGGAGGTAAGAGTAGAGGTGGGGGATAAGTTTATTTTCTTGACAACTTCCATCTGTGTCTTGGGCAAAAACCCCTGCTAAATCAAGATTAGAGTACTTCCCTTAAAAATGTGTTTACAGTTGCCTGAAACCTTTGCATTGATGAGAGACCAGAGCGTGGGGTACCGATCCCAGTTAATGCAGCCCCCTAATAATTTTGCCTATATCTAGGGGTATCTACAGCCTCTAAAATCCCATCTTACACTTTCCCTTATTTCATGCGATCTCCTCTCCAAATTAAACTGAACTTCACCCAGGTTGACCTAACCATTAAAAGAGGGATGAACAGTCCTTTGCATTGAGTGAGATGAGCTTATCCTAGTCAATATTTGTTGAGAGAAGCCCAAATCTCACTCACCACCTTTTGTCTGCTTTCAATTTCTGCCAACTCCCTCACTTTTCTCTTTTGGGAAGATGCCATTATCTAAGACTCATTAAGAGAAATTATTCACCATAATGACTACAATTGTTACATTTACTAAGCTTCTAACCCTGAAAAATCAAGTTCAAACATTCCTACGTACACATACTGAAACACGCACTTCCCACACATACAAAATCTATTCTTTATTTCTGGTCACATTTTGTTGAATGCCCTCCAGGGTATTAAAGCTTCCTCTGTAGCATTGACACTTACTCTCTCTTTCCAGATTAGAGGTGGAACATGAGCAGTTCAAATGCAGTCCTATCTCCACACATTGGGTCTGGAGTAACATCAGCAAGATAATTCCATATAAAAGTTGAGCTTCAATTAATTGGGAGTGCTAGGCCTATAAACTAAGGTTTAGGAAATTTGCCTTTGCTATAGCTTTTGAAGAGGAATGAGGAAGAAATCCAGGTAACTCAGGAAAAGTTAGGAGAAACAGGAAGAGTCAGTGGCCATAAACGGTATGAACAGATGGACTTCTAAGGGGCAAGAGGTCTTGTGTTTCAGTGTGAGAGGCCAGTAATCAAGGTCCTATCTGACAACAGTGAAAGTGAGGTAGAGAGTTCAGAGCTGGGATCTCATTAACTTTCTGTGAAGTTTGTAACAAGGGCCTGTTGTCACAGGTCTCAAATCTCTGATAGCTTCTGGGTTTATGCAAACTGTATTAGCTATAAGAATGATCTAGTCCCTTTTCCTACTGCTCTAAATCTACAATTCAGGCAGAAGGATGCAGTCACGTGCAGCATGTTCTTCTGTTCTCATCGCTTTATTTTGTATGGAATCTGCTCAGCGGCCTCCGTTGGTGATGTTTTTTCTATTTTACAGAGGAAAGCCAGGAGCCTAGTTATAACCTGATGGCATGACTTCTATATACCTATTGGGGGTGGGGAGGGGGAAGAAAAAATCTCACATTCAACTGTGAAATGAAATTAAAAGGTATTAGCACATATATTGTTTGCAATTGCATCCTACACTTTAAAATTTTGATTACAAAATCTTAAATATTTAAAACTTTACCTTATCTAGCCTGTATTCAAGGAAAGTTTTTTGACATTAGGAAGGTTGTAGACAATGTAGGCGTCTCAATAGGCGTTACTCAGAGCTTCAAAATCATCCCTCCAAACTGTTAGAACTGCAGAGCTTCTCATGCTGAAATTGCCTAGGGATCTCAAAGGCCTGCTCTGGTAACCCAGAACACAGAAACAAATGGATGAGATTTAGAGGAGCTAGCAAATCATAACCTATAGGCCCAATCTAGCCCATCGCCTGCTTTTGTTAATGAAATATTAGTGTTATGTATTGTCTATGGCTCTTTTTGTGCTATGTTTGCAGAGTTGAGGAGTTGTGATGTGGCCTGCAATGCCTAAATTATTTGCTATTTAGCCCTTGACAAAAAAAAGTTTGTTAACCCTCACGTAAATATGAACATATAGAAAGTGTCATGTAAACATCCTTTAAGTGACTATGCAAAATAGGGATAAACAACTAACAAAACAAAATAAAATGCCATGTATATTATTTTATAAGTAGCTAAAAAAATCTTAACTCATATGACAAATAGTGTGACATTTATCCTGAAGAAGAAGAAAGAAGGGGACACTAAAGTCTTAGTTTCAAGATAGTCCATCATAATAGAATTTTTGATATCAATTGTCCCAGTTTATAGAAGTAAAAGACAATGCAACTTAACTCAAAAAATAAATTGGAACTTTCTGTTAAAGGAATGAGTAAGTGTTAAAGTAAAGACATGCCTCATTCCCTAGCTGGAAACCATTTCCAAATCAGGTAATTTTCTTTACGAGGCATCCAACTCCACTTTTCTCCATCTCCAATGCCCACCTTGGCTCAAACCATCACTATCTCCCAAATGAATTATTAGGTTCATAACTGGTTTTGTCTATTCACATCAATTCTCTACAATGCTGTTGGAGCGTTTCTTCTACACACAGACTTGATTGCACTTAAAACTGTTAAAAGCCTTCATACTGCAGGGAGGACAGGGCTTAGACCTCTTAGTCTGGCCTATAAGGGTGTCTCTCATCTTTCCTTCTCCATTTCATATCATTGGTCTCAACTCTTGAACTCTTATGCTTCCCATCATAAAAGTAGTTAACTAATTGCTCTTTCATCAATGACTAAACTCTCAACATCCTCCCAGCTTTTGCCTTTACCTGTTCCTCTTCCTGGACTGTCTTTTCCCACTCCTGTCCCAATCTTCAAATAGCAAGGCTGAGCTAGATAGGTATCTTCCCTTAAGTCTTACCGATGGAAGCACACTCCATTTACTACCCCACTGTATTAATTGGTTACTTTTCTCTGTCCCCAAATAAGTGGAATCAGCTTCAGAACAGAGGTCATAGTTTCTTCATTTTTCTATCATTAGAGTTTAACATGCCTGGCACAATTGTGAAGCTCAATGAACTGTCTCCAATGACACAGTAAATGAATAAATAAATGGATGAAAAGAAGGATGAGAGAAAAAGACAAAGAAAGGGATAAAGAAAAAATTTGTGCCCTCTTGCCCAAGAAGAATATAAAAATACTGTTGGTTTGGGGGACATGAGGATGGGATCAGAGGCACATGCTACTGTAAGATGCAAGTGTATTTTCAGAGCAAATAAATTATAGTGTGTTTCTTGTATAGCAAACTGTAAACCTATCACCTCCTGCTGTAAATCTGACCCTCCATGGAATAAATCTGTCCTGTAATCTCAGTGTTTTTCATAAAATAGTATTCTATTCTTTAAAAGAGTAAAATGATCTAATCTGCAGTTCCAAAACTTCACTTCTCAAAAAAAATGAAAGGATTATTGAAATTTATATATTTGGCCATGGCAAAATGGCATTTATATTTTTCAGAGTTAAAATGAAATAAAATATATAACTTGTTGGGTTTTGCTTTCATGACAAATAGGCACTGACAAATACATACCACATTACCATCCTTGATTGCTCTGATGGAACTCATTTTCATCCTGTGTTCCTCTAATTACATGAAAATTGCATACTTTTTATGCATGACACATTTTGCACAGCTTTAGCAAAAGGTTGTGAAGAGAAGGAGAAAAAAAAAAACATTTATCAGTTTTTCCCCTTTCACAGCAGCAATTGATCATCTTCCCAGCAATCAGTCTCGCTTTATGGGCCTACTTTTCTCCACTATTGTTGTAACCAAGTGGCAGCAGAAGGCCCTGTATACAAGAAAATATGGTGGGGGCTTTTAGATCCTTTTCTCTACTCTTAATAGATGAGATTTAGGATGCCCTTGCTTTCCGATGGTTGTTCCTGAGTTTTCTTTGCTTTCCACATCACTGTCTGCCTGGATTTGAAGGCTTTCACCTTAGAAAGACTGATAGGACTCCTGTATAAGAATCCCATCCCACCCCTTATTTCTCATTCATTCAAACTACTTTACATTTATAGCAAATATTTAAAATTGTAAAGCACTTTTCCATACTTTTTTCTTTTTTCTTTTTTTTTTTTTTTTGTACATTTTAGCTCCACAATTAAAAGTAATATATTTAGGGAAGGCAATTTTAATCTACATTTTTAAAATGAAGAATGATTATATGACTTGCGGTTTACCTAAGTTGATGTGATTTATTTATTTTAAATCTTGAAGCTGGCTCAGACCTCCTGGCCCCCCTGTTCCAGCTTTTCCCAGAGTGTTTGACTTCTCTTTACTGAAGACCTGGGAAAAGAGTTTTTCTGCTACCTATCCCTAAAGTGCATACAAAGAATACATCAGTAACAAATACCCGAGCAAATTACAGGCCATCAGTTGGGTGTTTCTTTTCCCATTCTTTATTTCTATTCTTTCTGAGAAAGAAGGCATTGGCATTCAGAGGAAGCTCAGCGTCATTGTATTTAACTCGAAAGGGATTGTAGCAGGCACATCTCATTCCTTGAAAATAATGACAAATTATGCAATTTTTGTTTTACCCAACTAGATTGAAAATGCCTGGGGAATAGCCAAGCTGCCTGGCAAAGGGAGGCATTTGATGTTCAGGCTTTGGAGCTCAGGGAACGACATTGCTTTTTAAACAGGTGTGGGCTCCTAACACTGCGCTTGCTTCCCTTTTTTGGACAGGCACAGCACCTGACCAACTTCGGGAGAACAAAGCCTCCATCTGGACCAAAGGGAAAGAGAGCTGGTTGCCCGTGGAGCAGCAAAGAACAAGGCTTTGCTTCCCTTTGAAGCGCTGGCGTTCTTGTTAATCACCTGGCAAAGTCTTAATTTAAGAGGGACTCTTAGAGAAGGGGAGAATCCCAAGTATATTTGACTTTCATATCAAATCTGCCTACCTTTCATCAGCTTTATTAAAATTGGTGATGTCTCATGTATTAATTGTGAACCCCATTTGTATCTGAATGTGAAGTATTGCCTTGAGGTCCTCTGTCATTACTCTCTGGTCCTGGAATGTCCTCACATTGCTGCCTTCTCCATGGAGTAATTATTTCTGGGGATAAATACTGTAGTGTCAGGCACACTGGATTACAATTGTTGCAGGGTAAACACAAGGGGACTTTGGGTTTTTAGAATGCCTAATTAGATGTCAGTAAATGCACTGTGCGATGACTGAAAAATACAAGTCTGGAAAGTACTGCATTTTCACCATTGCAGGATACATGCATTAACACATTTCATATATTTATTTTTATGAAATAAATATCCTGAAGGAATTATCTTGCCCTGTTAGAAAGACACCTGAAATATTCACTTTGGAAAAATATGTGAATCCACAAAGCTATAGTCTTGGGAGAAGAGGTCAGCCCCATCTCATGTGTGGAATATGTCAATGATTCCTCTGCATGTATCTCACCCATCTTCAACAATGGAGTGCTATTAGCAATCAGAGAGTAAGTGATTTCTTGATGTTACACTTGATACTGGGTGTTGCATGCAGCCAAATGTGGGAAATACAAAAAAACTAGGGTACTTCTGGCCATAAAAGGGTTTGCAATCTATGTGAGAAAAATAAAATCATCTGTGAACATCATCGCAAAAAAAATAGAACTAAGCATTAAAACAAGGTCAATGAGAAATAAGAATAAGAGAGTTTTAGTCAAAGAAATAGGTAACAGGGTCCATGGAATGGCAGCTTAAGATAAACCTTACAGTTTGTATGGAGTTAGAAAAGGAAGGATACAGATGATGTGTTTTTAGTTTGATGAATTCAAAGAGAAAAGACATATAGCATGCAAGAATAAACCAGCAGAAATTCTAGTGGAGACTTTCACCATGTGATAGTCGAGTTTTGAAATGATCCCTGGATAAATGGAGACTTGACTTTAGTCAGTTATCAGATTAGAAATTAAAGATGAAGGTTGGTTTTTGATGAGAGGAGTGTTTGTATGCGTGCACACCATGCACGCTTGTGTGTGTACATTCAGAAAACCCCTTGCTTTCTCCTTGTCTCATGCTACAGATTTCCATGAGGTGCCACACCCAGATACAACCCATTGACCCGTGATTTATACTTCAAAATGTCCCTTTCTTTCTTCATCTTGGCAAGCTTTCACTTTGTGGCCTGTTTCCAGCTGACAGGGTACAGGAGTGACCAACAGAATGGTCTGACACCAAGTTGTAAGTGTGTGACCTGCTGTAACACATGCTCCTTCTTCCAAACTGCATATATTTGCAAAGGGTATGCTTAACCCTAGGAGCCAGGGGGATGCCTCTCTAAGAAACAGATAACTGAGGAGTTTGAGAGCAGGAGGGCATCTGAGTGTCCCTCAGTTTCCTCCAGATAAGTTGCTGCCTACTCACTGAAATGTACCCTAAGACAGGAAGGGGCTTGCTCTGTAGGCCTGCAGACATTACCAGGTCTATAAACAATGAAGCTTGTCATACTGGGGGTTGGAAGTGAAAAGCTAGGCAGAGAGCTGGTGCTAGCAAAATCCCATTTAGAGAATTGTTTATTATTCTAGTTTGTAGTTTATGCTTAGAGTATCTGTAATAAATAAACATGCTCCAGAAGAAGCACAACTTAACAAGGAGTAGATGAGACTGAATGTGGCGACTCCAGCCCTGTACAAGAGGCACTGGCCCATTAAATGAATGTTCACAGCTACTTCTTAATGCTCTCCCTCAGTAATCAATTTCTGAAAATACCAAATAATTTTGAAACAGCCCCTTCTGACCTCACTCTCCAGTGACGCTGGACCAGTCCTTGCTGATTTGCCTACCTAGTTTTTAATCAATCAGATTTGACATTTATGTTGTTTTGTTTCTTTCCTTTGCCTACCCCTGCACCTTTTCTCTTTCCCTGGCAATATTAAATGGTAGCTGCCCCCTGCCTCAAGGTTAGGGTCCAAAATGTAGCTTAATATTTATAGATTTGGGCATCTTTGGAAATAGCAGCAGAGGAATCTAAATGCCATTGCAAGGGGCTAGAACATTCTGATGCTGCACTAGGATTTGCTTTCTGTTCAGATAAAAAGACCCAAGATGCCCAGAGCCTGAACACAGATAGAACTTGAGAAAGAAAAGCTGTCAGCCTGAAATATCTCCTATCAGACTTTTAAACAGGGTCTGATTCAGACAAAAGGGTTAAAAAATCCAATTTGAGTCTTCTTTCTCTTTTTTGACTGATTAGATTATCCAGGTCATCCAAAAAATAACATCTCCAATTTCCCAGTGTATAAGAGATAATGTTTGTGAAAGGGTTTTTAGAGAATCGACTTTTTAAATATACACTGTATAAAATAACCCTCCTATTTATTTGTTCATTTTTTTCTTTGAGATCTCAATTCCCTCTTCTTGTTTTTCTCCTCCTCCTTTTACATTCTTTTATTTTCTTTCCTGCTCTTCCTTTCTCTTGTCATCATTCTTATTTTGAATATAATTATAGTTGTTAATATGTATCTTAGTAAGGGTGGAATGCTGGGGATGTCAGAAAGGGAGTTACCATAGAAGGTCATAGGAGTTCATGGTTTTATAAAGAGGGAAAGGAGAAAGAAAGGTTAGGAAGATCAAACGAAGATTAGCGAGATTGGAAGTGATGCTCCATTAAAAAAATTAAAAAGCTTTAGATAAGAGAAGAAATTGCTTTGACAGATGAGAAGATCACAATTCACACACAAAAAAGTTTAGATTCTCAGGAAGCAAGTTGATAGTTACTGAAAAATTAACTGTGATGATGAGGAATATACTCAAGAAGTAAATATTTGTCAAACAGTGGATCACACAAAAATTTAAAATTTAAAATTTAAATTTTTTTAGAAAAACATGGGCCAGGATCTTTGCCTATAAGATACACAATCTTAACAAGTTTTAGAGGTCAATAGTTTAACAAACTAATAGCAAATGATATAGGTATAAATCAGTGACCTGGAAGACTGTCTGGTAAGGGTATGTCTAAAATGACTGCTAGAATAAGACAATGCTATTAATATGAATTATGTCAAATAACAAATATGCTAGGCAATTAGTAGAAGGGAAGAAATCAGTTGTGGTCCATATAAAGAACTGACCAAATAAGGAACTAAAACTATAACTATACTGTAGCATAGATCAACAACTAGAGCCAATATGGGCAAAGTCCAGCTGCCTGAGTTTTATTGCATGGTTCTTGAGCTAATTGTTTCAGCATTTTAAAATGGTTATAAAATAATCAAAAGAAGAATACTATTTTATGACACTTATAATTTATATGAAATTCAAATTTCAGTGTCCACAAAAAAATTTAATTGGAACACAGCCAAGCTTATTTTTTTTGGTCTGCAACTGCTTTCATGCTATATAAAAGAGTTTAATTGTTGCAACAGAGACCATATGGCCTGTACAGCCTGAAATATTTACTATCTAGCTCTTTACAGAAAAGTTTTCAACTCTTGATCTGTAAGCTCTGATTTTGGGAAAATTGGGTTCTTGTCCATATATTTAATTCAATTAAACAGATATTAATTGAATGTCTACTGCTTTCAGTGATGTGTTCTGTAATATATGAAAATACATTGTAAATGTCTGTTCCTTTGGGATTTCTTTGATGAACAAAATTGATAGGAGAAGTTACCATAAGCCCGATACAAAGAATGAAATAAAGAGGTCAACATTAAGACTCTGTGAGAGTTTTTCTGGCTCAAAAAAATAATAATAAAAAGGAAAGATTATTCTAAAAGGAGATCACACCATGAGTTTTGGACAACAGGTATCAGAAAACACATGTCCTAGAAAAAAGTATCTGTTTAATATGCCCAGAACATGTCTGTGTGCAAGGAAGAAGTAGCAGAATCAAGGTTAAAAAGAAACACTAATTTGGCCAGATTATTAAGTCCCTTCATGTGATGCTAAGAATTTAGATTTTTCTCCGGATAAGAGATCATGAATTTTTGACCTCAGATTGATTGTAAAGAAGAGTGAGTTTGGGATATATTTCAGAGAGAGAATCAGCGAACCAACTAAATATTGGAGCGAGGAGACCGAAATGGGGAGGTTCCTGGATATGTTGCCTGCATGAACAAGGGCCTTCGTAAGGTGATGATGAAGGAAGTAGTAAGAGCATGGGGAGGCTGAGGTCTGAGGGTAGGTTTGAATGGCCTCTGGGAAATTCATGGGCACAGATTTAAGCACAGGAAAAATATATCTCTGACTGGACAAGAAGCATTGGAAATGATCATTATAAGCCAGGAGCCAAAGGCCTGGGATAAGTGGGATATCCAGGGAAGGCAAATCAAACAGAAAACAAGGGGTACACGGGGCATGATTAGAACAATAATACTCTTTAAGAGTTATCAAATGGATATAATATCAAATCCTCCTAAGCCTCCTTCGGACTTAAGACCTTATGGAACTGAGAGTTAGCACACTGAGTGCATGAGGAAAAGAGAAAAGAGCTTATAAAGGGCTGCATGCCTCTCACCAAACATGACTCCGATCACAGTCATGGTTTTGGAGAGAGTCTTCCCTGTGCCCTTGATTCCTAATTATGAGCCTAATTTCCTATGGTTACAAAGGAAATAAAAATAATTTTTAAAACTTTCAAAAAGCGGGGTGACTTTGTGGCCCTCTGCTTCTGGGACAGCAACCTCTCCTCCATCCCCAATTAGTTACATTGTCAATTCTTGATTTCTCACCCTTTTCAGAGGCTGATCATATTTTGTTTTCTACCATCTCCCTTTATTTCTTCCTTTGCCAGTTGCTAAGCACTCCCTTGTTGCTAAGTGGGATATGAGCACTTAATTTACTCCATTCTTTTTTCTCATACCAGATTTTAGAAATTGCAGATCCTGTTTAATCAATGTGTAAATGCAATGCTTTTGATGTATTTTTCCTAAGAGCAATATTTTGATCATTCTTAATGATACTTAATGAAGTCACCGCATGATTTCTGATTGTACCTAATTGAAGCTTGTGACTTGCATTTAAATATTATCATCTTACAGCTTTAGGTCTATGAGATGAAAATTTTCCAGGGCCCAAAAATATTAGAAAACATAAAGAATTGATGTTTTATTTTAAATTACAAATTATTCTAAAATATTTTTATTTGTAAGCTAATGTACATCTATGAAATTAAGTGAAAACTGAAGCAAATTTTCCAAAGTGTGTTTTGTATGTTGACGATAATGGGAGAAACCTCTTTGATGAAGCTGTTTAAACACTAGTTTTGTCAACGGAATCTAAAAAGCCTTAATATTAATACTTTTATATGGAGCCTACGTTGAACTACATATGATATCCAAGATGCAAACAAAGCCTGGCTCTCGAAAAGGTAATATATTAGGAATTTATTTTTTCTTGAATCCTCCTCTACTGACCTAACCTCAGTGATTTGGTGCCTAAAAACCATTGGGCCAAAATTTTAACTGGATCCAAACTGCCATTCTTCTGATTTTGCTTCCCTTTCATCAACATGTGTCCATCATGTGCCCTGATCCCCCAGGGTCCTTTTCTTTCCTACAAGACAGTGGGTAGTAATGATTTAATCAGAGACAATAACCCCTGCTAATATGTTAACTAGCTAATATATGAACCCTCCTAGGATAACACATTAGGCTTGACCCAGATCAGAAAGGAAAAAAGAAAAAAAAAAAAGAACTCTAGCTCCACTAGAAACCCTGAAGGAATAATGCCATTACAGAGACTTAACCCCATAGGAAGCCAGTGGGGGAGTTACTTAAGGGCAGCTTTTAACATTCTCCGGTATCATGTGGTAGTCTTTATGTTGAGTCAATGGTGGAAATAAATAGTAATTGTGGTGCTGACAGAAATCAATTTCACTAGTTGTTTTTAATACCTCTCTCAGGGATTTCCATGAAGAATCATAAAGCACACCCAAAGCATAGATTTTGCTTAATATCTTTATAAGAGGAGAGAAGGCACCAAAGTCAAGGGTGGGGGGAATACTTTTATCATCTACATCACTTTAATTTATTCTTAATGCTTTTTCTAAATATTAAGGATTTATAAAGATATCTCCAATAATATATTTGTTTTTCGAGTCAGCTGGTTAAAATACTGGTATTTCTTTCTATTTTATAAATAAGGAAGTCAAAGCCCAGATGATTTAAATTAAATAAGGCTCAAAGTTTAGTAAACATGAAAGCTGGGACACAAATCTAATACTTTTAGTTCTAAGGCTGGGGCATCTCTCTGTCTACACAGGTATTTACCACCCTATTCCTCAGAGAGATTGGGAAATGTCAGGTGTAACCAATACACACATGGAACAGTACTAGCAGGTTGGACCTGACTTCTGGGGCACTGAGCCCTATCCTTACCTCCAGCTAGCTTCTGACTTCCCAACTCCCTAGAGAAAAACACTAAATCTATTGAAGCAGAAGGAGTCCAAAAGATAACAGTAAATGTGTTTTCCAATAGACATATTATCTTAAAGGTTGTTAGTTACTATAGTATGGATACTGTAGTAGTACTGCTAGGAGTAGTGCTAACCATGGTATAACTAGTGGAAGCTTGATCATTACTTGGACACACATTTGAGGATTAGGTTAAGACCCCACTGAAAAAAAATGCATTCCAAATGCCATACTGTCTCAACTAATAGACTTTAGACAAATAATCCATTTGTGGCTTTAAAAACACCAGTATAAGACAGCAACTTTTCATCAAGTTTCTTAAAATACAAATATGGAAACAACATATGACAGAGTCTATTATGAACCAAAGCAAATTCTAATAGACATAGTAAGAATTCAGACAAGGAAGGGAACATTGCTACATATGAAGCATTGTGCTAAGTTATTTGCATGGATTATCTTGTTTAATCTTTTAACACAGCTAGGAGACAGATAACATCATCATTCTCATTTTACAACTGAAGAAACTGAGACAGGAGGATAAGTAAATGGCTCAAGTCACACTGAGAGTAAGTAAGTGGTCAAGACAAGATTGAAATCCAGGCATCTACCTTTTGAACACAAACTGCATTCAGCCTCCTTGGCCTTGGTTCACATTCACACATATTAAGAGCTGAAATATAACTGGGAAGGCATAAAGTGGGACATCGTTTTAAAAAAACCTTACATTCTACTCTGGGGAAGTGATACAACATGGCTTAAATTACAGTAGCATTAGAAGTTCTCCTACTTCTTGAGCTGTCATATACAAAGACATTATTAACTGGTCATTACTAACTTTGAAGCAATTCTCTGATGTGCTATATTGGTTAATATTTTTCTCAACTCTGTGGATAAAAAAGAGTGTCTCAAACTTTAATATGCATATGAGACTTTGTTAAATAGCGTACACATTCATATTTGTTAAATAGAGTATGCACTCATACATACTTCGGAGCATCTACTCATTTGTAGATACTCATTTCTGAGTATCTACTCAGAAGTTCTGGGCCGAGGACCTAAGAGTGTACATTTCTTACAAGTTTCCTGGTGATACTGACATTGCTGATCCATGAGCCACATTTTAAGCATCTGGGATGTAGATTATATATTTATCTAACAGGCAAATGATAAAAAGCTGTTAGAAAATAAATACTCAAACCATTTCAATTATTAAACTTTGAATGGATTAACTAAAATTTGAGAACACTATGATTATTGGCAATAAAGTGCCCAAACTGGAAAGATAGCATCTAATTAAGAAGAATATATAAGGGAGCATTCAGTTAGTTAAAAAAACACAAATAAAAAAAAATTGATGCCAACAGATTAATCAACTCTTTCAAAGTCTCTGAGCTGTGAATGGTCAAGACAGAATCTAAACGCATTTAGATCTGGTTGCAGTGTTCATTATCATACTGACTGTGCATACCATTTCTGAAAGGATGCAGATTAGAGTACGTATACATGCTTTATTTTAGGACACAAAGGGTTATTTGAACAAGCTAACAGCCTCTGAGGGAAGAAATGTAATACAATGTCAAGAAAAAAAGTCTAAAATATTAATTCTGTTGAGTCCTTGCACTCATACTTACCAGACTACACTTGTAGTTTCGTACTTAGCAATGGGTCACAGTTTAGGTGTGATATTGACAACATAAAATATGTTCAAATGAAATAAAGAGTCATTTTTTAAAGTCTTAGAAATATGTCAAAAGAGCTACTGAAAGAAGCAGTGATATTCAGAGTGAAGGAGAACATACCGAGGGATGATGTTAGTTAGTGAGAGACTGTAAAGAAGGAGTGGGATTGTTCTGTGCATGTTCTGAGAACACCATTACAACTAATAAATGGAAGTTGTAGCAAAACAATTTGTCAGTTAAATATAAAATATTAGCATTGGTAGCATTCAACTGGAGGCCAAATAAATATCTTCAAGTAATCACAAATTTGAGATTCCAGTCCTGTGTGAGAGGTAAGAGTGGATGGCTTATGAAGATCCACCTCTAAGTCTTTGTGTATAAATACTGTGAACTTAGGAATCACGTGATAAAGTCTTTTTGCAATATAGTACTCAAGAAGCAGTTTAGCTAACAGAATAAATTAAAAGAGTATTTTATTATTTAGTTACATGTTGAAGGATATTAAAGGAAATCTAATTTATGACTCACTGAAAAATTGTATAAATTGCTTCCTCCTCTCTCTATTTCTGTTGTATAGCTGTTTAAAATAACCCACATGCTCTAAACCGTAGAAATTTCCGCTTCAGATTAGTTACATATGGCATTTGTTTTCTCTCTCTCCTCCCTCCTTTCAGCAAGGAGAAAATCGGGAAAGAGAATCTGTTTTTGAGAAAGTGAAAAAAGATTTGTTAGCTACATTGAAGGGAGAAGCAGGTAACAGTTTTTTACTCCTCACCCATGAGTCCAGGGTTGGAAGATTCAGAAAGTCTTTGCTCTAGTTCACTCTGGTCAAAGTCCAGCTTGGACTTCAGCATGCATATATTTCTGGGGAGGAATGCATTGTAGCAGATATTAGGAGAAGGAGTATCAGGGAAAGCTGGCTTACTTCCTCTCAGTTATGGAACAGAAATACAATTATCACTAAAGAAATGGAAGCGCCATTCCCTTCAATTCTACCACTTAGAATGGTAGGAAAAAAATGTTGGGAAACATTAGAATGTTGGGGGAAAAAAAAGAATAGCAATCTAAAATCCTGTAAATGCCAAATTGCCTTCCTTTCTTTAAGGATCGAACTCGCTTCCTTAAAGAAATTATCATCATTCGATGACCATGGAATTTCTCCCTGGCTATATATAAAATAGAATCTGCAGAGTTGGTAACAGTTTAAAAAGATCAATCAATACTTCAGTCAATTTTCTGAGCGCTGACTATGTGCTCAGTCACTTATTTGGTGTTCTGAGAGGATATGAGAGAGAAAAGATCTGGCCTTCAGAGGGCTGTGTTTGAGTTCAATACTAGCTAGTAGTCAAATTCTCTTTCTAAATCTTGAATGTGTTTATATGTCTGTGTATGTTTGTGTGCGCTTATATCTTACATGCTAGTGTGTTTAACACCATGTGGAATGGTGTTAATCTGCCAAAAGCAGAACCACACGAAGGTTTGTTGTTATTAACAATTTGGGACAAGACATCAGTTAAAGAGCTTGCATTAGAGGCACTAGTTCTGGGAATGTATTTGTCTGCTTATCAAGAAGCTTCTACTGTTTTCTGTAAGTATAATAATGCCTAGTAAGCTGCTGCAGATTTCCACATCATATGCAACTAGATGGTAATGTACCAATGTGTGGCTCTCAGCAGAAGTTGGAGTAGTTAGTGTCTTTTGTAATGGCTCTACTGATAATGGCTAATACACTATCACTGAATCATCATAGAAACCGTGATAGATACACCTACTGTATACATAATGCTTATTGAATACTGCATACTGTTAGGAAAATGGCTCATAAAAATCCTCAATGTCTTTTTTGTCCTCTCCTCTTTTTCTGTTTCTCCTCCTGTGTTTGCTCAGTGTCACTGTGCTATGTAAATAACTGCGCTGGGGTATGGGATGGATGAATGAGCATATGGATAGATATCCCTGTCATTTTTGTTGATAGTTCTAGAGACAATTCTCTTGAACAATGAAAAGTATAAGTTTAGATGGTCCAATCAACAAAAATTATGTGCCAAATGTAAAAGAGAAATGAAGACAGTAGAAAATATGTAATATTTATACGGCCTCATTTGTTAGGCTCTGTGAGACAGCTTATGATGTAATAGAGGACACTGGATTGGGGAGTTAGAACACCTGAGTTCTTGTCCCGATGGCTACTGACTACTCATGTAACCTTGGGCAAGTCGTTTATATTTTCTGAATTTTGAAATGTGCATGTGTGAGTGTGTGTGTTTTGGGTGAGGTTTGTGGTTAGAGTCTAAATCCACTTCTGGTTTTCACATATTTTTGTTTTAGTGCATTGATTCCATCAGAAAATTATTCAGCAAGCATTTATTTACTTTCTTTAAAAAAGTTGTGTCCACCTGTGAGTTGGCTCATGTCTGTAATCCCAGAACTTTGGGAGGCCAAAGGGGGTGGATCACCTGAGGTCAGGAGTTCAAGACCAACCTGGCCAACATGGAGAAACCCCATCTCTACTAAAAATACAAAATTAGCTGGGTGTGGTGGCACATGCCTGTAATCCCAGCTACTCAGGAGGCTGGGGCAGGTGAGTTGCTTGAACCAGGGAAGTGTAGGTTGTGGTGAGCTGAGATCATATCATTGCACTCCAGTCTTGGCAACAAGAGTGAAACTCCATCTCAAAAAAAAAAAAAAAAGTTGTGTTCTTTAATGTGTAGAGAATATAGAAAGATAAAGGGCATTGTCCTTGCCATTGTCCTTGCCTCACTTTAATTCATCAGAAAAAAATATATAAATCTAGAAATCAGAAAGTATATAACTAAAGGCTTGTTCATGAATTCAGATCATATAATGAGTAAACATGAGGTTACAGAGAGCAATGGATGTGGTAGGATAATTTGTGAAAAGCAGTTGATGGGAATAATTCAGCTATGCAGTCTCACCTCTCCACAGAGTAATTCTCTGTCTTCCTTCCATACCATGTAGTCTGCTCACCTGAACACCTGACCTGATACTAATCATTTATTCTTTGTCATGGGGGATAGAAACAGTATTTCTAGTCTCATTTTAAAGTGTGAAAGTTTAGACATTAGCAAAGGATTACAATTGACATGGGAGCAACAAACACGGAAACTTTAAGAGTCACACCATGGAATCAACAAGCTATCCTTTTTATCATCACAATTGTTACTATTAGAAAATAACTTTCTTGGTTGCAAAATTATGGGTGTAAAATTAGGTCCTGTCCAGGATTTCAGTTCTCTTCTCTCCCAGGTAGAATTGCTTATAAGCACAGACTTCTAACTTAGAGATTTCATCTGTCATGTGGCAGAGTTCCATAAGGCTGGTCCTATTATACCAGCAACGTCATGAGGCTTTCAACATAGCTTTAGTAGACAGACTTTCGTTCCCTTTTGGTCAGAGTCTGGTGGAAGTTCTCTCTCAGGACCTGCCAGAATGGTAGGCAACTGTGGAAGCAGCAGCAATTAGTTAATAAAACTGTATTGTTCCTGACAGCTTTTACACATCTATTTTCTTCTGCTGACTAAGAAGGTCACCCAAATTCTATCTTTTCCAGCATCTTATTTTTGGCTGGATCAAGAAAGAGCAGTGACAAACTCTGCAGAGATGCCACAGTGGAATTTTTAACATTAATTAGAATCTTTGTTTTTCCTAGGGAATCTCATAAGCAAAAGAAAGAGGTTAAGTACAAGAAAGAATCCGACATTAATTCAAATTTAAGTCTTGGCTCCTACAGTGACTAGCTGTGTGATCTTGGGGAAGTTATTTATATTTTCTACACCTCAATTTATTTATTGGTAATAATAATGAAAGTTACTTAATAGGGTTGTTATGAGGATTTAAAAGGTCTATTTAAATAATTTATCACAGTGCCAAAATAGCAGTAAACATTTGTGGTTGTGGTGGTTGTAATCTTTCTTGAGGCTAGAGAATGATGGATTAAAAACCAAGCTTCTATGTGTAGGAGGAAAGACACTACAAAGTATTTGTCTGGTGGCTACTCCTCAACCTTCTTTGTTTTTGTAAAAATCACAACATAATGGCCTTCCTGAAACATGGGTATCTTAAGAGAAACCAAGGATAGGGAAACCCAAGAAAGCTAGGAAATCATTGCAAAAGGTCTAGGAATTCATATTTAGGATAAGCAGAGACTATAGGTTGAACAAATTACAGATATAGATATAGATAGATAAATAGATAGGTGATAGATAATGTACTAGATGTATTGCATGCATATAGTACTCAATGTAGTAAAATATATGATTAAGAAAATACAAATTTATTTTGCTAGAAACTGAATTATGCTAAACATGCTATAAATCAGGAGAGATAAACAAACACCTACTACTCTGTGGAGGCTCAGAAAAATATGGGTCATGCAAAAGGCATCCTTGCAACGGATTTTCTGGAAACTTCTGCTAAAGGCAAATAACAAAGTGACCTTTATGAAGGTTCCCTACTGTACTGGGTTCTCCATGTCATTGAAAAAGATTTTTGGGGGACAAAAAGATATGATTACAACTGAGATAGGCACCAAATACATAAAGTTGGCTCCATGAATATCTTCACCATTATTAAACCAACACCTAAGCTACCTAATGTCTATGTTTGCCAGAGAATTAAAAACAAAGAAAATGAGAAGAAGCTGTTGTTGTTTTTTTGACTGTACAGATATTTTTTGCTTGTTCTGCTGACATGCAATATTAGTAAATAAAGAGGAGAATATGACTCCTTGATCTTCATTCCTACATAAATAGTGCAAAAATGGAAACTTGAAGGATATGACTAGAGTAAAAGAAACAATATACAATATTATGCCCTTTTGGATAGAATCAAAATTTTGTGGCAAAATTTTGCTGCCTAAAACCCTGAGACAGGAGACTAAAGCTAATTCCAATAAATGGAACAAGTAGAGGGGTAACTTATTTTTTCATATATATGCTATACTAGTTTGAATTAAGTGGTAAGTTTTCTGTTCTTGAAGGTATTAAAACTACGATGTGCTGGGAAAATTGGAAAAAAACATATCCTATTCTAAAAGAATAGGCTGGATGACCATTTAAGTTGGAAAAAAGGATTGAAAAGGAGTCCTGAGGAAACACTTGATTTTTCCGTTTACCTTGGATTGATCTTAGTAGGAAATTTTATGATTAGTGTTAAGTGCAGGCAACATGAAGCACAGAGCTGGGGCAATAACCAAAAATATAATTCTGTTCTTAAGAAAAAATATCAGACCCAATTGCTTCCTTTTTGGCCTGACTTATTTAGATCAGTTGATCAGCTCGAATTTACCAAGGGTTAGTTTGAGATCCCCCTTGGGAGAATGTAGGCTTTTATAAACCCTTTTGTGGAGGAGTGTGAGAACTGAGCATGGTGAGATATAGGGCTAGGGGTCTTGCAAATGTCCTTCATGCCATGTTGAATCTCCCTATCCTGCTTCTAGTTTCTCCAAGGCCCTGAAGCCCTGCTGTTTCTTACTGACCACAGAGGTCACAGCAAGGGCCCTACTCGCATATAAGTTATGGTAAATTATATTCCTATTAGATTGGTCCTTTCCCCTAGAGCAATAATTTTCGATAGCAGCAGTATAGGGCATCTCTGAGAGCATTGTGGAAATTTAGCTTATTGGAGTTAGGGGTTGCATTTGTGTTTGGAGGATGCTACTGAAATGTAATGGGGTGGAAACAAAGAAACCAATCTATTGCCATGAATAAAAATCTCACACGAAAAAATTATCCCAAGCCCCACCCAACTTCTCAATGGCTTACCAGTCTTTCATGTATGTAGGCCTAGACTCTACATCTGTTTTGTATGTAGAGTTCGTTGTAATATATGTTGGCTTTTCTGTAAATGCAACTGTCATGCATATCAAAGGAAGACCTTTTCTTTTTTTCCAGAACTTTATCAAAATGTTTTGTTATTTCAGTAAATAATGTCACTGGTGACAGCACCACTCCTGGTATTTTGACTATCAATCTTACCTGATATATTATTCTGATTTGTACTTCATTCGTTCACAAATATTTCATGTTTAGGTGAGCGCCTCCAACTACCTCATCATGTTTCCTGGTATAGCACTGCCTTTGCATTTAGATATTGAAATACATGTTGTCTTATGACATATAATTTTTAATTTTTTCTAAATATTAAAGTTGTTACATTTCTTTTAAAAATCTGTATGTTTGGCCGGGCTTGGTGGCTCATGCCTGTAATCCTAGCACTTTGGGAGGCTGAGGCGGGCAGATCACAAGGTCAGGAGTTCAAGAGAATGCTGACCAATGTGGTGAAATCCCGTCTCTACTCAAAATACAAAAAATTAGCCAGACATGGTGGCATGTGCCTATAATCCCAGCTACTTGGGTGGCTGAGGCAGGGGAATTGCTTGAATCTGGGAGGCGGAGGTTGCAGTGAGCCGAGATCATGCCACTCCAGCCTGACCCACAGAGCAAGACCCCGTCTCAAAAAAAAAAATCCGTATGTTTATAAGTTATGTTATTCATTAATTTCATTTCAGGATACTACCCTAGCAATACTAGTGTTGTACTGGAGGCATTTGTAGCTGTTAGCATTGAGAACAAATGCTCTAAAGAATTTCCTCTTCCAGGTATAAGGCTTTCTCTAGTCTTCCAAACATCTAACTTCTAAACTTCTAGATCTGTGATGATTAAATTTATGATCCTTATCCTTAGGAAACAAATCCATGGAATACCTGCTTATACTAATACCCTGCCAAAATGATTTTTCCAATTTGTTTATGTACTTCTTGGAAAATTATATGATTTAGTCATATGGGAAAACATACGATGTAGTCAGGCCGAGGTACATTTTTTACCTACCATCGTTACGTATGAATCATTATATGCATTCGGTGTCATGTTATGCCTGAGCCCCAACTATTTTAAAGTGTGAGCTTCAGATGGATCAAATTTATTCTTGGTGAATAGAAAATAACAATTTTAAAGTAAGAAAAAATGGTTCAGAACCAGAATTGAAGCTCCAACTAAACTACTTCCTCCATAATTCTCGGAAGGTTCAGTTTAGTGTTTAGTTAATTAAGTGAAAAGGAAGACACAGAGGAGGAAAAAAATGAAAAAAAAAGAAAGGAAAACCTCCATCCATGTTGAAATGTAAATTTCACAAAAGTATTTGGTGCCATCAGCAATGAAAAGCCTGTGGCAGGCCATGTATGTACATACCCTCTCCTCTTTGAATTGTGCATGACGTGGCTGGCAAGAACACCTACTCTTAATATCCATTTCTCATGGCTAATATTAAGAGATTTTTTTTATACCTTTGAAAATTGTTTCTCTCCTACTTTTTAAGGCTTTGTCTCTGTTTTTCTCTTTCCCTCTCTTTCTTCACACACAGACACACCATAGATGTGCACACATTTTTACTTTTCTTTTTTTTTTCTTTTTTGAGACAGAGTCTTGTACTGTGCCCATGATGGAGTGCAATGGGACAATCTCGGCTCACTGCAACCTCTGTCTGCCTACTGGGTTCAAGCGATTCTCCTGCCTCAGCCTCCCAAATAGCTAGGATTACAGGCGTGTGCCACCACACCTGGCTAATTTTATATTTTTAGTAGAGATGGGATTTCACCATGTTGGTCAGGCTGGTCTTGAACACATGACCTCAGGTGATCCACCCACCACGACCTCCCAAAGTGCTGGGATTATAGGCATGAGCCACTGAGCCTGGACACATTTTTACTTTTAATCAAGGCTCAATCAGGGCTTTTCCTTGAGATTTTGGGACACCTTTCATATGCCTTGACTACTCTGTCTCTTCTAATTGTTCTCATGCATGCCATGAAGCCATATTCAATTTGCATCTCTCCTCTCTAGCATATTAATTCAACTTAACAAATAATCAGTAGATATTAATTGAGAATCTCCAAGGTACAAAATATTCTGCCATATGCTCTAGAACACTTCTTTGCTTAAAGACATTATATTTAATTTGGATAGACCAGAACACATATAAGAGTAGTAAATCAATTTTCCTGGTTATCAGGAACTTTCACAGATTTTCCTTCCATAAAGCCTCAAAATTGTAAAGTAGGACATGTTATCATTATTATCTTTACTTACAAGTTAATGCAATGAAGCTCAGAAAGCTTAAACGAGGTTCCTGAGGGTGATGAATGATCAGCTTAATGTCTTGTCAGTTGATTCTTAGGTTTAAGTTAGTTCCGTTGTTGATGCTGCTTCCTAGAAAATAATAAACAACAATAAAATCATTCCCCAAAGTATTATATAATTACGGTCCCTCTAGGGAATCATCAATGAATATCCTTAAGCGTTCATAGAGGAGAGATACCACTATAAGTTTGATAGGTCGGGGGAAACCTGCTAAACCTAATGGAAATGAATAAAGCATCTGTTTCAAATACACAGGGCAGAGGAAGTTTTCAAACGGAAGGGAGTATAATAAAAAAAATATTGGGGCAGGAATACATGAGACTTACTTGAGGAAAAGAGAATATCTAATATCAATTGAGTGCTTAGTAGGCCCAGGCACTGTTCCAAACACTTTACCTGAAATTATTTATTGAATCCGACCAGTACAATCACAGTTTCACAGACAATGATCTAAGAAACAATAACTTGTTCAATGCCTCACAGCAGAGGAAGGGTTTGAATTCTGAAGTCTGGCTTTAGAGCCTGTACACTTGTCAGGTTTGGCCATGCCACCTGGCATCTCCAACACTTTGGTGAGGTGGAATATGTCTATATCAATCTATCTACAACTAAATCTAATCTATATCATCTATAGCTATCTCTCTATCTATATCTCTATCCAGGTGAAAACAACCTCAGTTTTTATATTCTTCCCTTCACCTCCTGAATATATTTGTACATTTCAGTTTTCTATGCTTACATTGTTTTAACTGTAGGGCGTGATTGGTCTGTTGGCTTTTTAAAGCATTTCCCCAGCACATACACAAATTATAATGCATTTCTTTCTTACTAGAATTCTCTGATACCAACACACCAGATATTATTTCTATTTCAGAGACGGAGAAAAATGCCCTATTGGAGGGTCATATGGTACCAACTTGGCTCTCTGCTTCTTATTGTCTTTCATTCACTGCAAGTTAGCTGAATCACAGCCTGCTGGGACATGTCACCATCTCAGATACCTTTCATTCTCTCTTCTCTCTCCATGTCTGGCTTCTACTTGGTCGTCCCAACATGCTGCATATCTGAAAAAGGATAGGAAATACATTCGTCTAAATTCTAACCCTGAAAGTGGAAGAATAGAAGAAGACAGGAGAGAGGGAAGGAAGCTCCAGAGTCCATCTTCCTGCAGCTGTTGGACGTGAATGATTTAGTTACCCTAAAATTCTCTAGAAGACCAAGACACCACATCCCATGAAAGCCATCACCCTAAGGAGGGGATGAACCCTGAGGGAGCCTTCAGGAATGGAAAAAAAAAAAAATGTATTATGCATGACCAAAATAAGCGTCAGGCCTAAGCTTTTGATCTGCTATTGACTCAATTGGCTATAACCTCTACAGAATTGTGTATTTCAATTAAAAACAGAAGATAAGAGATAGAAAGCGGGAAAGTGTGAAACTTTGGGAGATTTTCAGCAATAATAGACTTTTACCAAATTAGCTGGCCTAATTTTCGGGAACTTTATCGCCTCTACAATCTGTCAGGGCTGTTTTTCTTTGCTATCTTCTCTTCAAACAATTACAGGAAAGAAGTCTGAAAGGGTGGCCAGGTCTGGCCTAGCGGCACCTGGAGGCCGAGGCTCATTTTTCACAGCAAACTCCAGGCATTCAGCACTGGGCTAAGGTTTCCATCTTCACTCATTATAGCATGGGCTTCTTTAAAGCAGAAATGCCTGCCAAGCCCCAAATACACATGTCCCATAATGAAGACAAATGTCCCCTTGAAGTGAGTTCAAACTGTGGAATTAATTTTGCTATGGAACTTTATTGCCGTCTAATTAGAGTGACATTTGGTCCGTCTAGTTATATCTGGAATCAAACCAGAGACTTGGAGGTAAAAGCCCCTTGGCCAGGCATGGTGGTTTGGCTGGTGCGGTGACTCACACCTGTAATCCCAGCACTTCGGGAGGCTGAGGTGGGCAGATCACCCAAGGTCAAGAGTTCAAGACCAGTCCAGCCAACCTGGTAAAACCCCGTCTCTACAAAAATATAAAAATCAGCCAGGCATGATGGCAGGTGCCTATAATCCCAGCTACTCAGGAGGCTGAGGCGGAAGAAACACTTGAACCCGGGAGGCAGAGGTTGCAGTGAGCAGAGATCATGCCATTGCACTCCAGCCTGGGCAATGGAGCAAGACTCCGTCTCAAAAAAAAAAAAAAAAAAAAAAGCCCCTCTATGAACTGTCTCCCTTCCAGAACTAAGCTGATTTATTGTGTAGAGTTGGATGGTATTCCTTTTGATAGTCCTGGTCTTCACAGCCTGATTAATATTGAGCTCTTTACTAGTAAAAGATGCCAGAACTTGGAGATCTGTCTTTTAAAATGTGGCGAGTTTTTACTCACCCGTGTTCCATTTCTGGAGTAAAATTAGCGGTGAGTACCAGGATGGGCTCTTTTCTCACCCTCTTCCCTGGAAGAGTGAAGCTATAAGAACACAGATATGGCAGATGTGCAATGTATGGTGCCCTTTCTTTGGAGAGCTGACTGGCAGGGGACAAGGATCACAAGGTATTGAATTTGGGGGATTGTCATCTGGAAATCTCAAATCTCAGCATTTAAGCTATGTGGAAATAAATATATAGAGCCTACCCTTGGCATGTAGAATCCCTGTATTCTGTGATATTTCAAAGAGCATGGAGTCCAGGTGGTAAATCTTCATATAGACCTATGAGGCTTAAGTGAAGGAAAGGGAAGTGAGCTACCAGAGGAATGAGATAATGTGTACGTTACAATTCCTGTGGCTGAAAGCCTGAGTTTCCTCCCATCATGGACCTCAGATAGCAGATGTCACATCTAGATCTGCCTTGCACGTAATAGAATAATTTTGTCAGGAGCCCTCATGAGGCCTGCCCTGCCTCAGGACCCTCACATTCAGGGATAATGTTTGTCTTTGTTCAGCCTTAAATAGCCCTTCGCCTTCCCTATTCTCACACCTTCCTTTTCCTCCATGGTAAGTGAGATATTTTGATATCCAAAATCAATAAAAAATGCACAGTGCATAAGATAATGGGATGTGGGTTGCCTATTCAGTTTATAAATTTCCAGATTACTGAGCAACATCTTTCTTCATAAATGCCCTTAGCATTATTAGTTACACTTATTTTAAATTCATAGAATGGTAACACCAACATTTCTTTCATACCTGAATCTGGTTCTAGCACTTGTTCTGTCTCTTCAAACTTTGAATATGTTTCATAATTATTTGTTGGAAGCTGGACATCATGTACTGGTAAAAGGAACTGCAGGAAATAGGTCTTTAGTGATGAAGTTACTAAGGTATGAGGTATGGGGAAGCAGCCTAGAGTCCTCTGACTAGGTGTTAGTCTTTTAGTGAGCCCGTACCCCTGGGCTGTGAACTTTGTGAATGCTTCTCAGTTTTTTTGTTTGTGTGTGTTGGTTTGGGTTCTTTTCTCACCCTTAGGTGGGGCTGAATATCTAAAGGGGGTTGGATTTATATATTTCCCTTCTCCCAGGTGAGTTAGACTGTGATAAAACCCCAATAGGTTAAGCTCTGGTAAATAATTTCTCTTGCAAACAGGTCTTATTAAGAATGAAATGCTGTGACTTATTTCAAAATGATTACCTTTGCCCTTCTGCAGAAAGAACAAGGGGCTTTTTCTCCAATCTTCTCTGTGAGAACTAGCAGAGCTTCTAGAGATAAAACTCACAAAAGTGGGTCTTCCTCACTAAGATTGCCCCCTTTCCTCCCATTTCTGTATCTGGGACTTTCAAACTCTCACACTTGTCTACACTGAGCCTGCAGCAATTTGTCAATTACAATTTAGATTTTTCTACCCTGGTACTGGTTCCTGTGAAGGGTTCTGATTTGGGGTTACTGCTTTCATAAGTTGTGAATCACTGTATCTCTCTGTCTCTCCATTTTGGGAGCAACAGTTTGCTCTGTGACCTCAATTCTCTGATAGATCTAAGAAGGTTGTTGGTTTTAACTTTGTTCAGCGTTTTACTTGTTTTTAGGAAAGAGTGAAAGCTTCCAAGCTCTTTACATACTGGACCAGAAACTAGAAGTACAATATTTTCTTTCAAATATCATGTTGGTTTGGTACTACAAATCCTCCAGTATTCCTATATTACTTTGCCTAATATAATAATCATTACCGTTATTGGAGCACTATTCCTATACGGGATTAGATCTTGATGGTTAACTCTGTTATAGAACCGAACTGGGGTCTACTTGTCCAGCACAGTGATACCAGATATCCACACTGAGGCTTTGGCAGTGACAGAAAGAAAGGCATTAAGTTACAGGGTGCCAACCAAGCAGGAGCTGGCAGCTGTTGTTTAAATCCTGACCTCTCTGATGGCCTGCAGGCAAAGGTTTTTAAAGGCTGAGGTCACATTCAGGAGAGAAAATTGTAAATCAACACACAGCTGTTACACATTGGTTTTGGCCTAAGGACTGGATATCTTGAAGCAGGGACTTACAGGTTGTCGGTGGATTCAAAGGTTTTCTGATTTGCAATTGGTTAAGGAAGAGAAGCTTTGCTTAAAAATGTGGATTCAGCAGAAGAAAAAAAAATGTTGACTGGCTCTGGGGTGTGATTCCCTCCAAGCCCCACCGGAAGAAATTTAGAACAAAGAACAATGGTCAGAGTTCAGTTTTCAGCTCCTCCTTATCTGAGGTCTGTGTGCCAGCAGATCTGGATATATTTGGTGGGGGTCCTCGGTGGGGAAATCCAGTTTCTGAAAGATAACTCAGAGACATATGTTAAGATATTATCTTTAGTTTCAATAGGAAAACCAAACATCTCTGGACCCTACTCCTTGGCTATTGTTTTAGGTATTACTTTCTCGCATAACAAGTTATTTATGTACTTTTCATGGCTAGCTTCCCTTGAAGAAACTCAAGATTTTATTTTATTTCTATGCCTGGGAAAGTGGGGGGCATGCAGATCCCCAAAAAGGGACTCCCTGCTCCATCTCATAAGGTTATGTATGGATTTTTATACGTCAGCCCAGCTACGGCAAACTTAAATATCTACTGGGTCAAGGCAAGCAATGAGCTAAACTGACCAAGGCAGATCTGGGAGAACCCTGGCACTCATGCTCTTGTCTAAAGATGGCGGTGCTACTCAGCCCCAGAAGCTATTGCTATGAAGAAAGGCAGGCCAACTCCTGCTAGATTGTCATACTTTTCAACAAAAGCTACAGCTATAGATACGTTTTTTTTTTTTTTTTTATGTTAAATTTCTAAATTAGCTAATGGTGTCAGCTACTTCAAAGACATTTTAATTGATCAAAACAAAACATGTCTGCAGGCTATAGTCATTTGGTGGGTTCCCCGTTGTGGAGCCTCTGAGTTATGGCAAAAAATGTAGGTGCTTTACCCAGTTTTGCAGTTACCTATGCTATGGGAGTAAATACTCTTTAGAGACTAATATATTACTCCATGTTGAAAATAGTTAAATCAGTCATCCTTTACTCTTAAGCACAGTACTTAAGAATAGGTCATGTTTATCTGTTCACCAACTCACACTGACAAAGAACCATGCCGTTAGATCATTGTGCACTAGCCAGTCACTCCTTCTGTGTGGATCAGCAAATACTCACTGAAAAGTCTTCTGAGGCAATAACTGTGCTGTGTTCAGCTGATTTAAGATGAGGAATAAAATACAGTCTTTTATTGAATGCTTTATGTATATCCATACAGTGATATGCTATACAGCTGTAAAAAATAATGAGAACATGCTCTATATCTTGATATGGAACAATTCCAAGATAAAATATCAAATTAAAAATAAAATGCACGACAGTATACTGAAATTTGCCTTAAAAGGGGATATATATGTGTCTGTGTCTGTGTGGGTATTTACGGATCTAAAATGTCTATTAAAGAACACATGGTAATTGATAAAACTAGTTGCCCTAGGAGGGGAATTAGGAGGAAAACAGCATAGAAAGAAAACTTTTACCCCTAGGTTAAGTTTGCTATATGCCCAATTATGCCAATAAAATGGCAAACATAAAATATCCTTTAAGAAAATATCTGTCAGTGGGTTCTTACAGCCATTGACTAAGTTAGATTTCATGGAGGCAGACACAGAAAGATACACTGGCATCACTTCCATCCCCCACCACCCAAACAAACTCATACATTTTAAAAAGTTAATAAATAAGTAGAAAATTAACACTATGCAAATATATTTCAGAAGCAAAGCTCTCCATGGCCCAGGCAGCTTTTGTTTGCAAGAAACCAGCATTGTAAACTGTGAAACAAATCCCAAATTGAATTTTCTTGGTCCCCAAAACATATTCTGGCTGCCCTGCTGATGAGAGACCCAGGGAGCCACAGCAGAAATCTCTTAGTTATTCATAAATTCTCTCCCTTAAAAAAAGTTGTTGTTGTTGTTGTTTTAAACACAAGAGTGGAGATGAACTCCAGAGCTCAGAAACCATTTTCATGCAAAAACAGGCAGCTCAGTATACAAATAAAGACCTAGCTAGAAACCCTGAACAGAGCAACATAAATACTCACATCTGGTATAAATAAATAACAAGATACATTGTTTTACGATTAATGCCCAGCTCATGAATAAGTACACACAATGGAGATAGAAATATTTAATTTTGTGTTGTAGAACATAATTAGAAATTATTAAACGAAGTCAGAACACAGAAGGGACTTCTCAAAATGCACAGGCACCGGGTACAGCCTGGGTGTGTTTGGAACCAGTTTTGTCCAATATCAGATTATTTCGCTTTTTAAAGACAAGAAAAGCTACAACCTTAGTGTTTCATTAAACAGTTCATGAGAGTCATTCACTCTCCCTTTTTTCCCACTCCCTTCTGGGAGTTTAATGCACTGTGATAAGATAAATATCTGCCTTTTAATGATGATCACACCCTATTAAAACGTCTCACCCTGTTACCGATAATGCATGAGATTATGAAAGATGGAAAAAGTAAAAGTCTCATTTTCTCCTCCCTGCTGATGCCATTTGTTTACCTTTAGCATTCCCCTAGCTTACACAATGAAACAACAGAGGCTAATTTTACTACATTTCTGTTTATTCTACTTTGATTTCTCCCACAGATGAAATCCCTGCCAGTTCTATTATTTTCTTCTTAGATCAAGAGTCCCAATTTTGTTTCATAAAATGTAACTGGACTTATCACTACAGCTTGCTTTAATCAAATAGGATAGAATTGGGTAAAACGAGGACAAATTGCCAGGGTTCATTAAGATAGCACAGAATGCCCAATCTGGAAGTGTGGAGAGGGGATGCAGATCAAACCCACCACAGCTCCTAGACACATATAATTGCAATGTGGCCACCAATACGCATGGATACCATGGTTCAAAGAATCAGGGGAGTGATTTTCTTCTGATTTTAATGTTTAAAGACTGTTCTGAATCAGAAGAGTGGGAAATTTATTCAGACTTTGTTTTTAAGTTTTAGGAGTAAATAAGTCAAGAACAAAGGCCAAAAGAAGAGCAAGTACAAAGAGTGCTATGATGCGATAAAACAGGACCCAAATGGTGTGATTCTTGGCTTTGTATGGCATGTTTCAGAAAGCAAAGGAAGGGCTTTTGTCCTCAGTGGGTATTGTCCCTTGCTCTGACTCTCTGTCTGAGTAACCTTTCTAGCTGATTTACTCCTTCCTAGAGACCAAAATGATAAAAATACTGAATCTCTTCTTTCTGGCCTTTTCCTCCATTCCCCTGCCAGCAACTTAACTCTTATTTGTTTTGAAAATTAGCCATTTAACAGAGCATTGCCTTTACCAGCTATTTGTTCTGCTGACCTATGGTGGAAGCTGGAATTGGTACTGCAAATGTGCTTCTCTAACAGGTCTGTTATTGCATTATTCCTTTATGGGGGCTTCGACGTAATTACACCAAATGTTGTTATAAATCCCACCGGAAGCCACCTCTCGGCTGACGTCTAGAGGACACTTTCAGTGTATATCTCCCTCATCTGCCATTAGCACGCCTCCATGTTCTTCCTAGTATATTAGAGGGCACACTGAACAGAAACAAGGACTACATAATCCAAACGGAGAGTTGAATGATTTGACAAGAAGCCAACCAGCACTTAGAGGAAAACTAACTACCATCAAAACACTTCCTTCAGAACAAAGGTTGAATCATAACCTTATTCCCCTAGCATATGAATTAGAAGAACAATTGTCTGATTATGATTAAAAAAAGAGCATTACATTTTATGTTCCACCATAATTGGTATTTATGACAATTTATGTAAACAGTAATGAAGCCTATGTGATTTTTGCGGGGAAATTGCATTATGACACCAATGATCGTTACTGTTAATTTTCCTGAAGATGATGGCAATCAGCAGGCATAGTTTCATTGTAAATAGGTTAATTTAAAATTCAAACACTGCTGCTATTTCAAAATGAGTTCACATTTGATTTCTGAAAGCTTTGGCCCAGTCTTTTTCCATGTCAAGATAAAAATGCATAGATGATGTGTATCAATGTATAAAACCTTGTTCTTCAGGGTTATGTGGGAATAAGCATGTATGTGATATATATGCAAATGTGTGTCTTACATACTACATATCCTTTTAATTGTTTCCCTGTTTTTGTGCTATGGAAATAAGTTTCAAAAACATATTACTAATGTAATCACAAAATATGGTTATCACAAACTAATTTGCTATGTATTAAATAGTATAAGTGAAGAGTGACATGTCAGCATTTTCTGTTATTTCTATTGTGTATTGAAAATTGCCAAACCAAACTTTTAACAAGAAATTAAAACATAAAATGTTCTTTCTTTATTGACCTTGGGCTCCTAGCTAGTTTTGAGTTAAATTGTTGTTCTACCAGTACATATTTTGGACAAGTCAGCTAATTTTTTTTATTTTAATATATATGCTTCTTACATGTAGATCAGTTTCTGCCAATTTGTCCAAGCAAAGTGAAAGGGTCTAATTTTCATCTTTGAACATTTGAAGAAAAGGGTAATTAATATTCTTGAATACACACACATTTGTGTGTCAATATATATATGTATATATTTAAACAATGAATGTCATAACAATAAGATATTTGGAATTATAAGGAAAAACAAGAAAAATTTTAAATGCTGACCAGTGTCTACTTACTTTAAGTAGTATTTGAGTAATTATAACATATTTTCACATTTTTGTACTATAATATATGAAAGTTGTGCTAATATACGCTACTAATTCTTCTCAAAAGTAAAATAGTATAGACTATGAGTGTGAATCATTGCGATAAATGTTATTGACAACAGAAATTAACATGCATGTAAATAGTTCTCTTTCTTTCTCACTCTCTGTCTTTTCTCTTTGAAACCAGTCTCTTGGTGGCCAATCAACTGCTCAGAGTATGTTATTCTAATGAGAAAAAACATAGGTATAATTGTTCAAAATGTATCATAATTTGACTATATTAATTCTACTAGTTTGATCCTGAAAATTTTATTATTTTGGAAGAACTTGTGTGACTATGCCTATCTGTATATGTGGTACTTTTAATTAAAATGCCATTTTCACAAAAACATGCCCAGTTTGTTTTACCCTGGACCACTTATTTCAAGAAATAGGGATTAGAAAACAAATATTAGGTATCTAAACACCTGAAAAGCTGGAATAAATCTAATATGATTTCTAACATGAATATTATGAAGTAGTATGAAATCTAATAAGCTTTCAAAAACTTAGATATGTATACCCTGAAATCATATTGCTTCGTATTGATTATAATTTTTGAAAATCAATAATTAAATGTTAAAGTATATTTACTTGTGGAAAATATCCATATACCTATATGTGAAGTAATACACTATATAATCTGAAGCAGGTACTTCTATTTCTCCCAAGAGAGGGAATACAGGATGTTGAAGAGGTTGTTCAAGTGCTTTCTACATTTTTCTTGCAATATTCCTTTGTAACTTTTTTTTAAATTCAACTAACTGTTGTTAGTGGACTAGTTCTAGCCAACTCTAATGCTGTAAAGGGGAAATATGAAAGAAAATCTGAAAATTAAGAAAATCATGTATATTTATTAAATGTTCTGAGAATTAGCAGAAGGCTCAGTTGAATTGCCTTCTTGAGCAGGTATTTCTTCCATAGGAGTTTACATTAGAATTACTGCTCTGAAATATACTCAGAGTGATAGTTTGCTACTTAACACATTTTTTTTCCTTTTTACTATTTTTAATCAGCAATTCTCTGCTATGAGTCTAAGTTCCTGTTTGGTTCCTGGGTAATCACATTTATTGTTCTTCCATTTCCCTACACACAGAATAATTCCTAAATCCAGACAGATTCCTTAGTCAGAGAGAATGAATTACTTAACACAAACCCTTTCTCATACTTTAAAAACAGAATCAATACAAGGAAACAAACTAAAACATATATTCTGTTACTGAGAATTCAGTAGTGTTGAGTCTGTATTTTCATATGAAAAATGAGAGTCTCAATTATTTCTCTAGTTGCCTCCTCATAGAAATGTTTTACTATACTATCTCAGGATTCTTGGACTTTTCAAACTTTTAATAATGCCACATTCTATATGGGTCAGATATTAATAAAACCTAATTATGCAACTAAGTTTGATTTAGTTAATGTAGTAAAACAATTGGCAAGTTACTAATCAAAGAAAAGAAACTCAACCAAATTGATACATTAAGTAAATACAACTTAACTTGACGGTAGGGATATTTACCTCAATCATAAGAACAAATGAAAAGAAAAGAGAAAGAAAAAAAAAATCCCCTCAGGCAAAATGGTAAACTAACCTTAATGATGATTGTGTCAATTGACAGATCTTCTTTGTGTATTCCTGTGGCTCATGAGTTGTTTTGGTTATACTATATCATAAATGAGTTCTGAATCTTAGGTTTGATGTCAGTATGGGTTATTGTAATTAATTTTGTAGGCAATATATTTAGTTTTCACCAAACTATATTTCTAAGCTTAAATACAACTGGTGCTCATAAAATTGGCCTCTAAACCAACTGAAATATCAGAAATGGCTATTGGTCAGCAAAAAAGAAGTTGTGGCTCTGTTAACCCACAGTCTATTAAAAAACAAAGCAAAACAAAGTAAAAAAATGAAAAAAAAAACACTAAAAAACAAAAAAACCACCACCTCACTACTTGCACCATATGATGAGATTGCTTGTTCAAGATAACACCTCCCATGCTCTTTAGAACTTATGGATGTTTAACCAACATACTACAGGTGTAGAATAGGACTTCAGACCTGCACATTCTAAATCCACAGGGTCCTTACCTTATAGGTTGGGCACTGTAGCATAACTGGTAGAATCAAAGAAGTTATCTATAATAATTTCATTCATTCATGCATCTTCTCATGATCTGCCAATAATTTGAATTCAAAATGTTACCTGAATATGATGGATGAATTACACAGATGTTAAAGGTTTTGGCTTATGAGAGACCTTTGAACATCCTTTATTGTGTTGGAAGAGTATAACATGACAGCAGTTTCCCATGTCTTTACCTTCTTGAAAGGGAGGACATAAATGCATTGATCATAGCATGTGGACAGTGTTACTAACATTTTCCAGTGATCCACAGAACATGTCCACACTATAGCTGATCAGCTGGTGTTTCATACTCCCAATTGTATTGGGGTGGGAGCTTACTAGCAATTATGCAAACCTTATGCTCTCTGTCCTAATGGGGGAAAATGACTGACAAAGTGACTTACCTCTAGAGTTTTTGATCTGAGGATAGTCAGAGAGAGTCTAATTTCATTTGTTGGTATCTGTCTTTCATCACTCATGGCTGATGAGAAAGAAAGAAAATCATACTCAAAGAACATTCTTTTATTTCCGAGAGGAAAAGGAATTTGACCACAAAGATGACAGAGTTACAATTCTTTACTTTTAAGGGGCAACCTTTGGAGGATGACTCTCTCACTCTAAAAATGCAGGCATTGCTTTTTTCTTTTGTACCCTATTAAGAATTGTGCGTGAAACCACTCAGAGTAGATGGGGACTCTGGGTCAACAGAACAGTGAGAAAGGTGACAAATAGCAATTCATTTCAGTGTTTGTTTTCTTGATGATGGCTGCCTCTTTCTCCTGGTGTTCTCATGTTTCTGGGGTGCTACACAATGAGTTCTATGTCCTTTTAAATGGGGGCAGAGCTGCCACAGTGTAAACTAATAAATAGCACATTTGAAGCCTTCTTGGTCGTAAAATACAGCAGATTCCTCTCAGTTACTTTATTCATCCTCACAGTTCTCTTTTTTAAGGGAAAGAAGTTATTTTTTTACTTTATTCTGACATATAGGGATTAATTTTTTTTTAAACTAGTGCTGTTTCCTGTACCTTTAATGATGTACAAATTTAGACCAAACATGTATTATGCTTGCTAAATTAGATTTAAACTTCTTATCCTAAGAAAATGTCTACAGTTTTTTATTTGGTAATTGGGCTATTTATGATATATTAATTTTATGTTTTACTTTTACTAGAAAAAGAATTTGGCAACGGAGTGAGAAAGAAATAGAGAATTTTCAAACTGACCTTATTCTAGATATGTGAATAGAATCACACCAGTCAGGATGCCAAATCTACCTAAAAGATAAAAAAAAAAAAAACACTTCTACCCAATCAATACACTAATTTCAGTTGTCTTATAATTAATATATATCAATCTATTCAAATAGATATTCAGTGATCTATACTGGTCTCCAAGACTTCCTGAAAACCACTAGGGAAAAACAACAGCATGCCAATGTGTGTTAATTGCACTCATATTGACATTTTCTAAGTGCCAGAATTTCTATGATAGTGAGAAGTCAAATATTAGAATGCCAAATCCAAGAAAAGTGATATTATAATATTGATTTAATCAGATAACATTTTCTCCAAAAATGCAAATCGTCTTTTCCTTTAATCAAAGTCTCATATATTTTCTAGCTCAATAGCCCTAATATAACACCTGCTGATTTTAGGGACCAATGTAGTTCTCACATATTTTGACTTAAGACCTTTTCCACTGTTTACATTACATTGTTTTAACCTAGCTTATATTTATATACTATCATTGCAATCACTTGACACTCTCTCTTTCCATAATACCTTAGATTGGGTAGTAGTTGAAAAGATTTGCCACTCTCATAGGAGGATGAATACATTTTCATTGATGTCCAGCTAAATTTTGTGATCTCTTTCAGTCAATGCAATGGAAATTGAAGAGGCCTGTAGCACTTCTTATTGGAAGCATAGTAAGATTAAAAAATAAAAATAAGAGGTCAGGCACGGTGGCTCACCCCTGTAATCCCGGCACTTTGGGAGGCCGAAGTGGGTGGATCACAAGGTCAGGAGATTGAGACCATCCTGGCTGACACGGTGAAACTCTGTCTCTACTAAAAATGCAAAAAATTAGCTGGGCGAGGTGGCGGGCACCTGTAGTACCAGCTACTTGGGAGGCTGAGGCAGGAGAATGGCGGGAACCCGGGAGGCAGAGCCTCCAGTGAAGCGAGATCGCGCCACTGCACTCCAGCCTGGGCGACAGAGCGAGACTCCGTCTCAGTATATAAATACCTAAATAAATAAATAAGAAAAATAAAAATAAGAAAAATACTACAACATGTGCTTTGCATTGTACTCGTTTTTTCCCTCAGTCGTGAACCTAGCAATGTCATACACAGAGAGAGCTCTGCCGAATGAGTGAAGACCTTTTGAAACTCAGCCACCTCTGACAGACAGTGAGCATGCAAACAGAGCAAGAACTAAACTTTTGTTATTGTAGACTGCCGAGCATTTAGGAGCTGTTGACTATAGAGGCATAACTTAACTCGTGCTTACTGCTGCATAAATTGACACCAGGAAAGGAATGGTCCTGTGTTGTGACACACCCTAATAAATGTGGCACTGCTTTCAAGACAGAGTAATACAGGCATGGAAACAATTTCTGAAGACGTTGTTAGGAAACAGTAAAAGTTTTGACAGAATTCTCCGGTGCAATAACTTGAAAGACAAGATATCTACCAAATGGACTTGGATTTGAACTAAGTTAATTCTGGACACTGGAATTTTGTAAGCATGCTTTGGTTGCAATGGGCTATATTGACAAATGACTAAAATACAGAGGCGATTTAACAAACAAACAAACACATAAGCAAAAGTGGTTGTGGGCTGGGCATGGTGGCTCATGCCTGTAATTCCAGTTATTAGAGAGGGCAAGGTGGGAGGACTGCTTGAACCCAGGAGTTCAAGACTATCCCAGGCAACAAAGTAAGACCCTCATCTTTACAAAAATGAATGAATAAATAAATAAATAACTGAGTTCGGTGGCATATCCTTGTAATCTCAGTTACTTGGGAGGCTGAGGCAGAAGGATTGCTGGAGCCTAGGACTTTGAGGCTGCAGTGTGCTAGAATCATGCCACTGCACTCCAGCCTGAGAAACAGAATCAGATTCCATCTAAAAAAAACATGGTTGTGTGCAAATTGTACAAAGGAGAGAAAAAAGGACTGGAAAACATCCAGAATTCAGGATATTGTAATATTGAAAGCTACTTCAAGGTATCACCAAAACAAGAACAAGTTAAGCAGATCTTTGGCAAACCAAAGTACACACGATGAGGTGCACAAAGAGAAAGGGATAACTTAAAAATAACGGTAGGAGTGACTGTTGGTAAATAGAATTGTCTAGAATCAAAAAGTTAAGAAACAGAACAAGTTTTTGAAAAGAGTCACCACTGAGAGACATCCTGGATATTTGAGGCTGAAAATGACCATGGGGGCTCTCTGACTTTTTAAATGTAAGCCTCAAGCTAAGAGAGATTCTCAACCAACAATAGGTAAACAGAATGAGTTTTTTAAAAGAACCATCACTTAAAGCCATAGTAAATATCTGAGGTTGAAAATGACCATTGGGCTCCCTGACTGTTTAAATGCAAGCTGCCAGGTAAGAGAGATTCTCAGCCAGCAATAAGACATATCCCCAAAGAACTGCGGATTGGGCAGCTGTTTATGGGAGAGTAATATCAGCGGTTTAAGGTTTAAGGATACTCCCAAAGCCCAGAGTAGAGTTTCCTCATAATTCTACCCAGCACTACTGTAGACCAGTGATAACTATGTATCTTCCACTCCGTTTCCAAATGAGAATGTTTATTGCAGTTATCATGTCCTCTTCTCAACAATGCATTTGCTATCTGAAGAGACTGGATAATCTCACTTTGGAGACATAAATCTCTGGAGTCAAAAGATCCACATCTGAGTTTGATGTAGAAATCATCATAAGATCATGGATTTGAACCTGTTGCTATGGTTGGATAAAACTGTTGTGGTTTTTTTCCCCCTTCAAGTTGGGTAAGTAAAGAGCTTTTATTGAAAGAGGCGATTGGTTTTAAACACATGTTCTGCTATGCACTGTGGGTGTATGTATATATACTTCTCTGCATGTTGGTGTGAAGTTGTTCCATTTGATTTATGGTGTTCCACCCTGTGACATTATATTTACCCTTATCTTTCTGCTTGATATCAGATTCAACAATGTTATATGTTTTGGCAAATGACATGAGAATAGAAGTGAAGTGTTTTAAGAACACATTTCAACACAGAGTCTTTTTACCTCTGCTGCAAGACTGGAAATACCTTCAATGGAAAGCAACTCCATTAGATTGGATGTTAGAGTATCTAGTACCTGTTATTGCAAGCTACTGATTTATATACATCACCCTTTAAAAACCTTAGCTGTGAATGTATGAAATCATTGTCTTTATCCTTGTGATATTCCAATTTGTTGGCCTGTACTTGAGAAAGTAGACAACTATACAATTTATCATCAATATAAAATTCATAAACACTAACCTAAACTCTGTGATCAACACTTTGGAGAAATTCTACTGTGGAATTCAAGTATGCTTGTTCTCTCACTATAACAACTGCTACTATGTGTATTTCTTTTTTTTTTTTCATAGCTTTATTGAGGTATAATTGACATACACTAAACTATACATGGTTAGCAAATACAATTTGGGAAGTTTTGAACATATTATACCTATTTCAAACCATCACCATAACCAAAACAATTAACACATTCATCACCCTCAAACATTTTCTTGTAATACTTTGTAATTATTTCATTCTGCTCCTCTCCACACTAAGAGAGTCACTGATTTATATTTTTTCAGTTTAGATTAGTTTGCATTCTCTGGAATTTTATGGAGTTGGCATTAAGCAACATATATATTATTCCTTGTCTGGTTTCTTTCACTCACAATTATTTTCAGATTGAATTCTGTCATAGTGTTTATCAACAGTTAATTCTTTTTATTACTGAATAGTCGGTATCCCATTGTACAAATATGCTACAATTTATTTACCCATTCATCTGCTGACAGATACTTGTTATTCTTTTTTCTTCAGTTTTGCCTATTAAAAATAAAGCTACTTAAAAATCCATACACAAATCTTACTATGAATTTTTTTTTATTCTCGTGAATAAATGTCTATGGATGGAAATGGTAAATCAAATGATAGGTATATGTTTACCTTTTTCAGAAACTATCAAACTGTTCCAAAATGGTGTTGCACATCTTTTATCAGATTTGTCCCTAGTATTTCATATTTTGATGCTTTTATATGGTATTTTACATTTCAATTTGCTTATTCATGGCTAATATGTAGCAGTGCAACTGAATTTTATATTAATGTTAATTCCCATAAACTTATTAATTTCATTTATTAGTTCTAGTAACTTTTATGTAGTAATATCACATTTTCTACATAGATAACCAGTTTTCTGGAAAAAAAAAAAAGAGAGTTTTAGCTGGTTTTTTTTTTCCAATATGGTTGCCTTTATTTATTTTTCTTGCCTTATTGCATGGAATAAAACCTATGCTACATGTTGAATAGATGTGGTGGACATTTTAGTTTTGTGTGTCTGATCACAGGAGGAAAGCTTTAGCCTTTAAACATTGTATTTTGTTAGCTGTATGTTTTATAGAAAGTCATTATCATGTAGAGGAAACTTTTCTCTTTCTGGAATGTTGAGAGTTGTTATTATTTATAGATGCTAAATTATATCAAATGCTTATCTGCATCTATTGAAACAATCATATTTTAAGGTTTTTATTTTGTTAATTTGCTGAATTATATTGACTGATTTTTTATATGTTTAACAAACTAAATTCCTGGAATAAACCCCACTCAGTCATGCTGTACTCTTGTTTTGACATATTTTTGGTTTTGATTTGCTAAAATCTTGATTAGAATTTTCTCACTTGTGTTTATGAGGGATATCACTTTATATTTTACTTCACTGGTAATGTCTTTGCCTGGTTGTGCTAAATGGGTAATGTTAGCCTTGTAGAATAAATTAAAAATTATTCCTTTGTTTTTGTTTCTTCTGAATGAGTTTGCATAGCATTGATGCCATATCTCCCGTAAATGTTTTGTGGATTGTGCTAATCAAATCTGGGCCTGAACTGTTCTTTGTGATATAATTTTAAAAGACAAATTCAATTTCTTTAATAGAAATGTAGCTATCAGCTTACCTCCCTCCCTCTTTTCTTTTTAACGGAGCTTTGCTATAATGTTTTTCAAGCCATTTGTTCATTTAGTTTGCATTGTTGCTTATTGGCCTAATGTTAATCAACATGTTCTTTTTACTGTTTTAGCAACTGCAGAATCATTACTGATGGTCATGGTCTTATCCTTGATATCAGTAAATCTGCATCTTTTTAAATTTTTCCTGATTAGTTTGTCTAGAGGCACATCACATTTATTGATTCTCTTCAAATAATCAGCTTTTGGTTTTGTTGATTTTTCTTTATTTTTTTAATTTATATATCTCTGTTCCGATTTGTATTATTTTCTTTCTTCTTTTTACTTTTAATTTGTTCTTTGTTTCTTAAGGGTAAAGCTGAGCTCATTGATTTGAGACAATATTTTGCTCTAATATAGTTATTTATTGCTATAAATTTTCCCATTTTAAAAGATGCTTTACTAATTATAGAATTCTAGATTGATCGTTTTCTTCCATTACTTTAAAGACGCTTACCTTATTTTCTCACTCGAATTGTTCAGAAGAGAAATCTCTGTCACTCTCATTTTTCCTCTGTGTACCAAGTAACTTTTTATTTAACTACTACAGATTTGCTCCTTATAAATAATTTTGATTTATCACGTATTTTGTAGTTTACCTAATATTACTTTTCTTTGAGATCCATTGAGCTTCTTAAATATGTGGTTTTATAATTTCCAACAAACTGAAAAAAAAAAGTCTGGTCATTATTTTTTCAAATATTTATTTTATTTCCCCTTAGGGAACGCTAATTAAACACACACAGACACACACACATACACATACACACACACACACACACATACACATGCATGCACCCAGCACATACACACACCCACACATACACTTTTTCAGTTTTTTATTTTTCTCTCTGTGTTTTATTTTTGATTGTTTCTATGACAATATACTTAATTGCCTTGAGTATTCTTGTTTTTATTTTACTTTATTATTTTTTTAAACAACAATTCCCTTGTTACTGAACCTTGAGTATTCTTATCTATATTATTCTCAGCAACAACTGAGGCGTTGAAATTTTCTGCACCAGCTCCCTGTGTTCCAATGCCCAAAGGGCAAAGTGAACACATCTGCACATGAAGTGGGTTGCACAGCAGAGGAACACTGAATTTTTGGAATCCAGGTATTTTATAATGGTCAGTAAGCTTGCTAGACCTCTGCCCAGAAGCAGATACAGCCTATTTCTTAAGGCTTTAAATAAAAGTGTTCTTTGCTCTGGAATGAGACAATATGCCTAACTTCCAAGGCACTTTGCTATAGCAACATTCTCAAACAGGTAGTTCAGAAGCAAGTGCAGCCCATTCTTACGGTGGCAAGATGCACAGAATTGTGAGAGCTTCATGGAGAATTGTTTCCTAACATGCAATGGCTCATAAAGCTCTCTAAAAGCAAATAAATTGAAATCCAACCAAATTTTTTTTAGGGAACTGTATTAGCAATGGAGCCACAAACCTGGACTGAAGATTTAAAAAATAATAACATTTTTAAGCAATTAGAAAAAAAATTAAAACAAACAAACAAATAACAACAACAACAACAAACCTTAGATCATCAAACTTGGTAAGTATGAAAGCTGTGCATCCTCAAAGAAGACATTTTTACAAACGCCTTCTGATATGGTTATAAAAAGTAATGGACAAAGATTTATCTTTCAGCATGAGGCCTCAGAGCCCTGAAGAAGAGGGGAAATAATTTTTAACAAAGTCTGATTATGAAACAGCTTGATCTTTTGAGCTAGTATATTTTAAAGGTTTGTTTATAAAGCAATAACTGATATTATTACTTTAATATATAAGCCAAAGTAAATGCTGTGAGTAAAAGTTTCGTTGTCTTTGACCAAGGATTCTTGTTTTTTCTGCTAGCATTCATGGAACTGTGAGAGGCTAACATGTTAGCTTCCAAGTAAGGTAAACCCTCAGACTCTTCAAAATGTTGACAGTACATATGCTTAATACTTGCCTGTAATATATTTCTCACGTCTGATTAATTTCTTTGTTTTCTCATCCCCATAACTCTGTCTCTCAGTTTAACGGTAACTTGTATCATCTGAAATAAAACACTTATTATGAAAATAAGACTTTTAACTTGATCTTTGATGCATAGTGAATAATTTGTTTCAACTGAAAAGTTTTAATAGTCTATGTTTTCTTTCAGTCTTTCTTCTTTCTCTTTAGGGTTCAGAAGTAGTGGCTTTTCCCTTTAAGGACTGTAATCTCTGTATTTTCGGTATTTTTTTCCAATTCTGTTTGAAAAATCAATACATTTTTGCCTGAACTCATCTTTCTTATAACATCTTGCTAAAGGCAGGCAACAATAGCCACGCCACACTAGCTCTCTGAGCACTCTTTTTAACCACTTGTCCTAGAGTTACAGATTCAATAGCTCTATCAAACACTGTGCAGAGGCACAGGAAGGAACAGATTACTTTCTTTAATTATTTAATTAATTTAATTAATTCTTTAATGGAATTGTCTTTGCAAAAACTTGGAAGGAAGACACATTTTGTCTGCCACTGCACGGCATGGGTCTGCATCTTTCTAGCCTATGATACGTATCCTTTCACAGCCCACTACTTGACTGCTCAACAGCTGAGCCAATGTCACTCATTATATTATCCTTATTTTTACTTTATAGCCCCTCACTTGAAGAAATAAACATCTATATTTGCTAGGTAATAATAACTTTGAATTAAGCTAACTATAAAACGTAGAGTAGCACTACATTTCTCAAGAACGTGAAGTATAAAGTAGATGTTCCTATCCACAGATGGTTTTTCTCCAGGCAATGATTCAAGGGCCAAGGCTTGTTCTGTTTTGAAACCCTACTATTATTAACACATGCTATTCACACTCACTATTCTCACCTGTACTAAGATGTTAAATATTGGAAGCTTGTCAAAAATCACCATGGTGATTACAGAGGCTGGGGATAGGGGAAATGGGTTAATAGGGAAAATGATTATCAAAGGGTACAAAATCTCACCTAGGAGGAATGGATGGATAGATAGATAGATAGATAGGTAGATAGATAGATAGATAGATAGATAGATAGATAGATACATAGATACATAGATACATAGATACATAGATAGATAATTTGAGTTATTTTCTACACCATGGTGAATATAGTTAATAATTGAGTATTGAATATTTCAAAATGTAAAAATTGAGAGAATAAACTTCAAGTATTATGACCACAAAAAAGGTTAAATATTTGAGGGTATAGGTAAGTCAACTAACTTGTTTTAAGTAATCCACATTGTATTAATAAATTATAACATCACTTGTATCCCATAAATTTATACAATTTTAATGTGTTCATTTATAATTTAAAAAGTCATAATCATGAATGGAAGACTGTACTGGATAAGGCCTGAAAGTTTCATACATTGCTTTCTGTTGTGTTTTGCTAGCCACCTAACTGCAAGGGAATATGGAAAACACAGTCTAGCTGTTGGCCCAGGAAGAATAGATAACTACCTGGCCAACAGTTTTTCAGTCTCTGCAATAGTATACATGTATATCTCCATCACTAGAAAATAAGCTCCATGAAGACAAATTTTATGTATACTTGTTTAGTAATTATACTAAGTGTTTAGCATTTAATAAAATATTTGTTAAATAAATGAGTGAAAGTGAAGCAGCGTCTGGGGTAATGCCCAAGGTTCGTTGCCTCATGCCAAGAAAATCAAGGACACAGATACACACAAGGAGTGGGTTTAGGAGTAGAGGTTTAATAGACAAAAGAAAGAGAAAGAAGACTAGCTCCCTCCCCCAAGAGAAAGAGGGGTGTTTGAGTTGGACTTCCGCCAGCTGTAGAGTGCACCAAATTTTATGAACAGGCTTGAGGAGGCGGTGTCTAATTTACATAGGGCCCACAGATTGGTTGGACCAGGTGTGAGATGCACAAGGAAGCTGGCAACCCCACCCTAATTTTCTTATTATGCAAATGGGTTTTCGACTTGGCCAGGGTCATGTTGTCTGTTCCTGACTGCACATGTGGTTGGAAAGGAAAAGGGAAGATAGAACCACGATTTTGAACATCTCTAGTAGCATTTTCCTATTGGCACAACTGCTGGCATTCACCTGTGCAAGCTTCCAGCTTGCTTGTCTATGTCTGCAGCTCGATTTTACAGGCTGCTCTTTGTTAGAAAAGAAAATGACTTTGAGGCTGCTTTCTAATAAAAAGAAAACCTTACTGAGGACTTCGGTACCCTCATTATCTGCCTAAATAATTTCTTTTTAACTCCTATATCAAAAGAATTAAGGAGATTTAATATGACCACACATCCCTGGAGATAACAATACCAGCACCACAATATATTTTACTTTCCCATTTTACAAAGTTCTGAAGTGTAGAAGCAATATGAAAGCTCTGAAGACTATACTCATTCAGTGTTCTAGATAATTTTTTATCAGTAATCCTCCAGAAGTTTCAGTGGCTGAAATTATAAATATACTCAGATATGCATTGATCTTTAGAAATGTAGTAATATAAAAATAACGTTAAAAATATTCCCCAGTTCTATTTACAGATGACCTAGTCTTAAACTTAGTTGGATCATACCTCAGATTCAGCTTCCTCTAACATGTGTAAGTATGCTCTTTGTCCAGATACTTGAATAACAAACATGAAAAGTTCTTACATACTGTTTCTTTTCCAGCTCTAGCTAGCTCTTGTTCAGCTCAAATGTGATTACCATCTTATTTGTTTTTTTGTCATAAACCAAATCAGGCTAGGTTTATGTGAAAATTTGAAGTTTATTTGCCTTGTTAATACAATAATATAGTTTAAAGAGTTTTTCAAAGCTGAAGACAGTTTATGTTGCTCATTGAACAAAACATGTCTTCAAAGACAATGTCACCTCCAGGCCATTGTAACCATGGTGATTATTTTGGTATGAAAACTTGCGTGTGCTTGAAATATTCTTATCATTGGCTAAGAACAGTGATATATTTCCACATTGGGAGAAGGATGATGAGAAAGTCTGGAAGATAGCTCTGACTGAAGATTGTGGAGCACCATCTACATTTCTTTCTGACAAGGTCGACGTCAAGGGCAACATTAACAACTTGTTCTCAGTCTAATGACACATTTAGATTAGAGTTTGCAATGTACACAGTCTCCATTTTTTTCTTCTGTTCATTGCCAGATAAGATACTTGATAGGTATCTCCACAGTAACCTTTCAGAATTCATTTATTTAGATGAGTCAAAATAATGAAATGCCAAACAAATTAAGAATGATATTTTTATATCAACTGAAAACAATTTAAATAGTCCTTATGCATAAGCTCTGTGACATGAATGATCTTTTTATTTCATGGCTTAAAAAAGTGAAGAATTTGTTAGTTACTATTGCTGTGTTTTTGTGTACAGAAGGAGGAAGAAATGACTGTAAACTGAGGATTCACAGCTCCCCTTTTCCATAGGAGTCTCATTAGACCTACCATCACCAATAAAAAGTTAATAATACACATTTGCAAGATCTATTTAAATTTCTAATGTTTAAAATCACAATTAAAGTTGTCTTTTCCTTTGTTTTCATTCCTTTTGAGGAACTTCAGCTTGTATTTCAGGAAGATATAAAGTAAAAACAAGGTCAAGTGTTCTAAAATTGTTGTCTTTTTGTGATTTGCACCAAACTAAGGTGTCATAATTTGCTTTTCTCCCCTTCTACTCTGTTCTTCTGTAGTTCTTTTTCCCTGATGAATCCTACCTTCTTAGGATACAGAGTAACTCAGCAGCTGCTTGCAACTACATTTCTGGCAGAGTCATCCTCTCTGAATGCTCCGACAAACATATCCTGCGTGTACCCCTTCTTGGTGAAGTCTCAGTGAATATATCATGAATTTCAGCACTTTGTACAGTCCTCAGATTGCTTCACATCTATATGTCTTTAAAATCTCACATTGATTTTCTTAAGCAGGAACTATGTAATATCTTTCTTTTAAATCTCTCATGGCAGTTAATGTTACATGCATAACAAACATTCAGTAAAGAGATATTGAATTGGATCAGTTAAAGATAATTGCCATTTATGACCCTGGAATTGTCTGCTTTATTGACAAGCAGACACTAGTATGAATGAAGCCTGATATTTGTTGAAAGGTTGCTGAATGCCATTTTGTCTAACTTTCCATTTATTCAAGATGGCTCCCAGCATTCTCTCGTGTTCAGTGGATAACTAACGTGGGACTACAACAGAGAAGCATGGGCAGATGAAATGCCATACTCATTATCATGTGTAAATGTCAACAGAGTTCATGTTTAAAAAAAAACACCTTTTAATGTGAGAATAGGCATTGGGCCATGCTTCCTCATGTACCATCTGTCACATCACCTTTGAAGTCCTACTGAATCCTCATCCTTTGAAGTCACACACTCATCCTTCTACACAAAAGAAGCTGCTACATGCGGCAGCAGCCAAGAGATGAAAGAGTGTGCCTCAGCTATGCTGAATATACTGTCGGTGTTTTAATTTAAAGAGCTAATATTCACCTTTGACATAGAAAATTGGCCTCTGGTTATAGTTCTTCTAGAAGTATATTTGGAGCAGATGGGTGCAACCTTTACAGATATTTTCTGGCCAAGTAGTCATTTCAACTGTAAACTTTTCTCATAAATGTTCATTACAATATGATAGCAGCTGTGATAAAAACAATTAAACAGAAGTAAAGATGACAAAGACTCTCTCCTTGAGCAAACTTTAGAGAGGGTCCTTTGAGCCTTTTTTGAGCAGGCCTCACTCATGGCCCCTGTTTTCAGCCTGCCGAGTCCAGTTTAAGCAAAAATCCTGTTAAGTCGGTTAAGGTATAATCTTTCCATTTTGATATCTGATTACCTTTGATATCTGATCAATTTCCTTTCCCCACATTGATATCTGATCACCCTGACCTGCCTTCAGCAAGAATCCAATTAGTTAGTTTAAAAATAATTATCCTATGCTGACGTCTCCCTTTTGTAATTGTCCATCTACTGACTCTTATCATTCTGCTGGTTGGCTGTGAATCCAACCAGTTCTTGCTGTATTCGTAATTAGGCTCAATTATTCTATACTGTGATCTCTTTTCCCCCAATTTAACAGTTTCTAAATTATATCTGTTTTTACTACTTTCCCTACTATCTGGCTCTGGTTCTTTTTAATAAAGCAGATTATCTCCTTGTATAGATAATATGACTAAAGAAAGATATGGTACATAGGATTAGGAAACTCATCCTATAGTTCTGTCTGTGATATTAAAAATGCTTCAAATTGTTAAGAAATAGATTAGGTTTTGTTTTTTTGTTTTTGTTTTTTTTTTGAGACGGAGTCTCGCTCTGTCGCCCAGGCTGGAGTGCAGTGGCTGGATCTCAGCTCACTGCAAGCTCCGCCTCCCGGGTTCACGCCATTCTCCTGTCTCAGCCTCCCGAGTAGCTGGGACTACAGGCGCCCGCCACCTCGCCCGGCTAGTTTTTCGTATTTTTTTTTTTTAGTAGAGACGGAGTTTCACCGTGTTAGCCAGGATGGTCTCGATCTCCTGACCTCGCGATCCACCCATCTGGGCCTCCCAAAGTGCTGGGATTACAGGCTTGAGCCACCGCGCCCGGCCTAGATTAGGTTTTGACAGAAATAAATGTGTTTTGTGTATTTTATTTTTCTACCAGAAGAGGTATTTTCAATTAGAATATACTTACTAGGTGCCTGCTACGTATTGTATAATATAATAAGCCCTTGGTGCAAGAAATTAAATACAAGGAAACCCACTCTTTTATTTCACACACATATGTAAATATATATATATACACACACAGACACACACACACATACACACATTTTAAATTTAGGTTTGGGAGTACATCATGTGAAGGCTTGTTACATAGACAAATGCGTCATGAAGATTTGTTGTACATATTTTTTTTGTTTTTGTTTTTGTTTTTGTTTTTGTTTTTGTTTTTGAGACGGAGTCTCGCTCTGTCGCCCAGGCTGGAGTGCAGTGGCCAAATTTCAGCTCACTGCAAGCTCCGCCTCCCGGGTTCACGCCATTCTCCTGCCTCAGCTTCTCGAGTAGCTGGAACTACAGGCGCCCGCCACTTCGCCCGGCTAGCTTTTTGTATTTTTTAGTAGAGACGGAGTTTCACCGTGTTAGCCAGGATGGTCTCGATCTCCTGACCTCGTGATCCGCCCGTCTCGGCCTCCCAAAGTGCTGGGATTACAGGCTTGAGCCACCGTGCCTGTCCTGTTTTTGTTTCCAGAGACAGAGTCTCCCTCTATCACCCAAGTTGGAGTGCAGTGGTGCAATCTCGGCTCACTGCAACCTCTGCTTCCTGGGTTGAAGTGATTCTCCTGCCCCAGCTTCCCAAGTAGCTGGGATTAAAGGCATGCATCAACATGCTGGCCAATTTTTTTTTTTTTTTTTTTTTTTTTTTGTATTTTAGTAGAGATGGGGTTTCACCATGCTGGCCAAGCTGGTCTCGAACTCCTGACCTTGGGATCTACCCATGTTGGCCTCCCAAAGTGCTGGGATTACAAGCATGAGCCACTGCACCCCGCCTGTTGTACATATTATTACATCACCCGGGTATAAAGCTTGGAAGCCAATAGTTACTTCTGGTCCCACTTATAAGTGAGAACATACAGTATTTGGTTTTCTTTTCCTGTGTTGGTTTGCTAAAGATGATAGCCTCTAGCTCCATCCATTTTTTTTTTTTTTAATGACTGCATAATATCCTGTGGTGTATATGTACCCCCTTTTTTTTTTAATCCAGTGTATCATTGATGGGCATTTAAGTTGATTCCTTGTCTTTGCTATTGTGAACAGTGCTGCAATTATGATTCATGTGTCTGTGTCTTTATGGTAGAATGCTTTATGTTTCTCTGGGTATATACCCAGTAATGGGATTGCTAGGCAAAATGATAGTTTGCTGTTAGCTCTTTGAGGAATTGCCATACTGCTTTCCACTATGGTTGAACTAATTTACACTCCCTCCAACATTGTATAAGGGTTCCTTTTTCTCTACAACTTCGCCAGCATCTGTTATTTTTTTACTTTGTAATAGTAGCCATTCTGACTGGTGTGAGACCATATCTTATTGTAGTTTTGACTTGCATTTATCTAATGATGAGTTATATTGAGGCTTTTTAATCACCTGATCCTTGAAAGATGTTGAGTGATTTGTGTGCTAAATTAGTAACGACTGGAAAATATTGGTTGCATGTATGTGTTCTTTTGAGAAGTATCTGTTCAGCACTTTGCCCACTTTTTAATGGAGTTGTTTTTCTCTCATACATTTGTTTAAGTTCCTTACAGATGCTGGATATGGACCTTTGTCAGATGCATAGTTTGTAAATATTTTCTCCCATTTTGTAGGTTGTCTGTTTACTTTGTTGATAGTTTCTTCTGCTGTGGAGAAGCTCTTAAGTTTAATTAGATCCATTTGTCAATTTTTCATTTTGTTACAATTGCTTTAGGTGCCGTTGTCATGAAATCTTTGCCGTTCCTAGGTCCAGGATGGTATTGCCTACGTTATCTTCTAGAGGAAACCACTATTTCGATGAGTACATGACCTTGTGCTAAACAAAATTAATAAACATAAATAAAATATACAATGAAGAGGTGCAACAATAAGTTTCTATAGAAATTAATATTACTTTTACTAAGGCCTTGAAAGAAAGCTTCCTGGAGGCGGTGGCATTTGAGCTCAAGTATGAGATAAGTATAAGTAACCACAAAACGTAGAATGGTAGTGAGTAAGAAAGAATAAAAGGGAAAACAGAAATGGAATTTAGGGCATTCAAAGCGCAGGGACAGGAAGAGAGAAAGAACAGGTGTGAGATAGATAGATTCAGGTAGTTCTCAAGATGTGATCTTTAGACACACTTTGGATCAGAAATCACCTAAGATGATGGAAAATGTACGTTTCCAAGTTGTTGAAACTACTGAATAATCCTCTTTAACAGGTACTAAAAAATCAGAGTTTTAAAGACACTTTCTACTTTATTTTTTATGTAAATAAAAATTTCAGTCTTTGGCTGAAGACACAATGTCTGCTGTTGCCCTCAATACAATTCAAAATATACAAGCCAACATTTTCCAGTCATTACTAATTTAGCACACAAATCACTCAACATCTTTCAAGGATCAGGTGATTAAGATGATTATTCAGGGAAGAGTGAGGTGCAGAGGCTTCTACTTTTTAGAAAGAAAAATAAACCTGTATAAAATTATGGCACCAATATAGAGAACTAAGAACTTTGGAGGAACATGCTGGAAAAAAATCCTGCAAACATAACACTGAGAGAATTGCTGAGCTCACAAGAAAGCAAAGGGAATCTCTAAGGAAAAATAAATACTTTTAAAAAAAAAGAACTACATAAATAAATGATAGTGACTTGAAACAAGAAGAAACTGTAGACAAAAGAAATGATAACCTTAGGGTAAAATGGCACCAGTGCTGGGATCCACAGAAAAAAATTGTATAGATTCTGCTGTGTTAAAGAACTGTATTTGAGACAGAAAATTAAGCTGGTGTACTTAAATAAAATAAAAATAGTGTCAGATCAATGTCACACCCTACAGAACCAAGAGCAAAACTTCTCTGGAGTAAGGTACAGCGTTACACAGAATAATTTCAGTAAAACATATCTTTCAATCCCAAATCATCAGACAAGTAAACAAGTCACCAGCCTTAAGAGGTAAAATAATAATAAATACAGACTCTAAGGGCTTCATAAATTGATGTTATTATAATAAATTATGAATTATTATTCATAATTATAAAATGTTCACAGATATGTCTAAAACATAAAACGTTCAGAGATATAAAATCTGAAATAAAAAAATCAACATATATTATATATATTCAACATTGTGCTACAGTTACAATTCCTAGACAAGAACATAGGCAAGTAAAATAATTACTATAAGAACTTAAAAGGAAAAATATCTATCATAGGCTGGGCACGGTGGCTCACGCCTGTAATTCCAGCACTTTGGGAGGCTGAGGCAGGCGGATCATGAGGTCAGGGATCAAGACCATCCTGACTAACACAGTGAAACTCTGCCCCTACTAAAAATACAAAAAAATTAGCCAGGTGTGGTGGCGGGTGCCTGTAGTCCCAGCTACTCGGGAGGCTGAGGCAGGAGAATGGCGTGAACCCAGGAGGCAGAGCTTGCAGTGAGCCCAGATGGCACCACTGCACTCTAGCCTGGGCGATAGAGCAAGACTGCAACTCAAAAAAAAAAAAAAAAAACTGTCATAAATAAAAAATAATATATCTACATAAAATACAACAAATTATCTATAAAATAAAATCATTAATAAAATAATTTAGCAAAGTGGTTAGATGTAAGTTCAACTACAGAATGCATTGCATGTTAATATACTTGTAACAATGTAAACTAAAATATTAATATCCTTTACAACATAAATTTAAAAAGAGTCAGATATCTAGGAACACATTTACCACAAGATGCAGATGACCTTTATAGAGGAATTTTAAAATTTGATAAAAATTCATTAGAGGAGACATAATACATACGAATAGACCACAGTTATAAGAAAAGCAATATTGAAATATGTCTATATTTCTCAAATTGTGTTAACTATTCCAAAATAGAAAAAAAAAAAGAAAATAAAAGCTATAATATACTTGACAAGCTATTTCTAATATATGTGTAAGGACAAAGTCACACCAATAGCCAAGATGTTTCTGAAGGAAAGGTATAGTAAGACATAGTGATTACAGCAACTTATTTGTGCTGCGATAGTCAAAGTGATAAATGCACAAACTCACCAATGGAATGGAATAAAAGGACTAGAAACAAACCCAGACAGAGATGTAAGATAACATTGTAACATTTTGTTGTTGTTTTTGGAATTTAAAAAATATTTACCTGGCAGGGTGCTGTGGTTCACGCCTGTAATCCCAGCATTTTGGGAGGCTGAGGTGGGTGGATCACGAGGTCAGGAGTTCAAGACCAGCCTGGCCAAGATGGTGAAACCCCGTCTCTACCAAAAATACAAAAATTAACTGGGCATGGTGGCATGCAGCTGTAATCCTAGCTACTCAGGAGGCTGAGGCAGGAGAATCGCTTGAACCCAGGAGGCGGAGGTTGCAGTGAGCCGAGATTGCACCATTGCACTTCAGCCTGGGCAACAAGAGGGAAACTCCATCTTTAAAAAAATTTTTTTTTTTGCCTTACACCATACTTATTTTTAGGTGTATTAAAGACTTAAATGTAAACATCAAAAATCAGAGACTCTTGGTAGAAGATAAAGAAATATAGCCTTATGACTCAGATTATGATAAAGTTCTTCCTCTAGATACAAAATCCACAAAACATAACAGAAGCGGTATAACGAACCATATTAAAAATTAGCAAATTGTATTTATCGAAAGAACAACCATAAAAAAGCAGAGGAAAGTCAAAACTGGCAGGAAATGGCTCCAGCTCACGTAACTTACAGGGAATGTGTGTCTATAATATAAAATAATTTTAAATTATTCCAGCCAAAGAAATGCACAGATATATTTTTAGAGAAGAGAGAAATTAAAAGTGGGCAATACACATACGGAAAGACACCATGTTTTTGACCAAAATATTAACGAAAGTTTTATCTGAAACTATCACGAATGTATGAGTGTGGAGCAACAAGAATCCTTCACCACTGCTGGATTCAGTAGTTATAGAGTATCAGTGGGAAACCATTTGACAGTCTTCTGGAAATCCATATATGGGCATAAATATTACTGATTAGTTCTTCTCTTACAAATATGATTCTCTAACCTATACACACAAGAGAGGCACACAAGACTATTCATTCTGTAATGTGGTAACTGCAACATAACTACAGAAAAATATGAAAATGATCCAAGCAAGAGAATACATATTGTATATTTGATCAATAAATGTTATAGAGCAGAAAAAAATGTACAAACCGAAATAACTCACAAATATAACAATAAATGTTAGAAACATAACATTTAATGCAAAAAAAAAAAAAAGCCCACAGATGGTATAAAATCAGCAGGTTTAATCCCATTATATAAAGGTCTGTTACTGGTGAGAGGCCTCCATAATCTCTATTTAATTGAATTCTGAAAACAATTGTAAAGTATGGGCTCTGGGTAGAGCTTAACTCTTGGTTCTTAAGCACACTGGGTTTGATCCTCTGTCAGTGGTCTGCTGAGACCTGGTCAGCACAGAATTTCTGACAAATAATTTCCCTTAAAGATGAAGCCCAAAATAGCTTGTGTAGCATGGACAGGACTGAATGCTCCATTCTGATAATGATCTCCTATGGCTAGCGAAAATAAGTTTCGAGGCAAAGCGGACACATTTATTTTCAAGGCGGGAGACTATTTTTCAATCACATTGTCCAATTTCATTTTCATTAATGCTATTAGAACAAAACAATTTGTGGCAAGAAATGAAAAGTAAATAAACAACATTAACAAGATCCCAGTGTTACTGAACTCTTGGGCTTCTTCTGATTTAGGGGTTAAGTGTTCCTGGCTAATAAACATCCTATTTAGGAAAAATAAAATTAGAAAAGTCTATAGCAATAAAATCTTCATTTAAACTTTCCATAATTTATGTTTAGAGGCAGTCTTTCTCTCAGACTTATTTCAGTAGATTTTAATCGCTCTGTGCTCCCACTGGCTAGTAATGGCAAATTTTAGCTCGTGCCTATCTGGAGAAACAGAACTTACATTCCCATTGAGGAGTTATGTAAACCATCCAAGGTGATAAGACAGCCCAAAAATGCTTGTTTCAAACTCGATTTTTGCTTTGCTGTCCTTCCTTTTGTTTTGTTTCAAATAGTAGGCAATTGCTTCAACTTTCCTGCATAGATACAGCCTTAGATAACAGGCTCCCAGAAATGCTGAGCAATTCTGAAATACAGATACAACAGAACAATGAGAAGTATATTTTTCCTCTGACACAGGTAGATACTGCGCTGAAAGGCATTTTTATTCTGATATCTATATCTTACTAATGTTTATCCATTGTTAGCAGAGGCTGTGGGATTTGGAAATTATTACTAAGGTTTCTAAAAATCTAAATCAAAATGCCACAGTTCTCAACGGCTTATGGTGAAGCGTCTGAAAGTAAAAACAAGAACTACTTTCCCAGCCTCTGAGAAGATTCCACCTGTCATCAGAGCCAATTTGAAAAGGTATAATTATCCAACTCTCACACTCCGTGTTTAATTGTACAATTCTAAAGAAGACTTCACATTGAGTCACTGTATTCTTAACTTATAAATTTCTTTTCAGGTCTTTACATTCTTCCTGTGACTCTTTTTAAAAGTGTTCTGGCCAGGCGCAGGGGCTCACGCCTATAATCCTAGCACTTTGGGAGTCCGAGAACGGCGGATTACGAAGTCAGGAGATGGAGACCATTCTGGTTAACACGGTGAAACCCCGCGCCTACTAAAAAAAAAAAAAGAAAAAAAAAAAAAAAATAGCCGAGTGTGTTGACGGCCGCCTGTAGTCCCAGCTACTCACGAGGTTGAGGCAGGAGAAAAACATAAACCCGGGAGGCGGAGCTTTCAGTGAGCCGAGATCGCGCCACTGTACTCCAGCCTGGGCGACAGAGCAATAGCCCGTCTCAGGAAAAAAAAAAAAAAGTGTTCCATGTGGCTTTCAGTGGCCCATGGAATCCTGAACTACAGTGTTTAAACTTACTTTGACTCCCTCCTATCTCACCCTTATTCCTGCTTCTGATTCATACACCTTTGGTCATGCTCTGCTCACAATCCTGACTGATCTCTCTTCATCTTTCAAATCAAATTTATCTTCAAAGTCAGATTGAGGTCCACTCCATGTTATCTCTCTTACTTTCCTACCTTTGGCCCCTCTCTCTTCGCCCACGGTATGGACTTCACACTGTTGGGCCACTGCTTGATATGTTTGTGCCTGATCTCTAATGAAATTAGAACCCCTCAAAAATAGGTATTAGTTGAATACTTTGCTGTGTGGCCCATACAGACCTAACGTAGGTAGAATTACATGTTGGAACATACCCAGCTTAGGAAATGAATTGAATAAAAATGAATGAAAAATAATAATTAGGAGCACCAAAAAGATGCTCCTAATTCTTACATATGTAATAGTATTTTCTTACTCGTTGAAATCTTGGGTGATTTTTGAATGGATTTTTTCACCCCAAGATCAAAGTCCCTAGAGAAGTTCATTGCCAATGAGTAACAAAATAAGGAAAGATTTACACTGAATAGAAAATATCATTTAGCTCCAATGTCTGAACATTATATGATATTTAGAAGACACTAGTTTGTCCCTTCATTTCTCTGATACTAACTTGATAGGACCTTTTATAGGATGCCAATTATTAATGCCTTTCTGATGTTCTCCATCTCTTCAATATGTGGCCTCTCGTCTTTTAACCTTGAGTGCAGCTGAAAGCCAAAGCGAGGCTCAAGCTCTTGAAAGCTATCAGTAGTTGATTTCTAATATCATGATCACAGAGGGCTTACTCAGAGTCCCTTTCATCTTATGCTCTTTCAAATGCATTAGAAACCAATTACTAAACAGGACAGCCATCATGCATTACTTTCCAATCTTTTTTTCTTTCTTTTTCCTACCTCTCATCTTCTTGGTGCTCCTAATTATTATCTTTTTTTCTGTATTACTTCCCTCTCATTATGTTGAAAATATGAAAGAAAAATAATTGGAGAAAAAAGACTTGTAATTATATTAATGGACAACGACGAGAAGAACCATAAGTAATAGAGCCCCTGTTCTCTGGAATCATTATCTATACCACTCTCATATACAGTTAACTTACTCTATCAGTCTCAGGTTCTTCTGTAATTGTAATTGAATTTCATAATCTCTACTGTCATGTCTTCTCTAATGCACCAGGAGTCTAAGTTACCTCTGTTCTAGGATAGGTCTTAAAGAAGGATTTGCCCTTAAGAACACCTGAGAATTAGGTAAAATTTATTTTTAAAGACACCTCGCTGGCTTTTGTTCTGAGATCATTGTCATAGAAGCAATGCCTGCCCGCTATTTAATCCTGCCCAAGGATCCATCCATTAGCACCAAAACAGGATTTACTGTCTCTGAGCAGCTTCCTTTTTTCCATCTTGAGTAGTTGTCATAATATTGTCATATTTTATTTCTTGATATGAGGAAAGTTCTAAGAACTTGCTAACTTTAAAAACCTAATGTATAATAAAGGAATAAAATGCAAATTTCCATAAAAGAAGTTATAATCAAAACATTACCAATCAGGCAGAAACGAAGTCTGCAAATAACAAATATTTCCCTAAGAGCTTAGTCCCATCTGGTAAATTTTCAAATAGTACGTCAGATGAGTGGGGGAGATCGTTTTGCTTACAAGTTTCTTCCTCTGAGGTCATTGACCCCTTCCCCAACAGATCAAATCACAAGGGAACATTTCTACTGTAATCACTGCGTAAAGTGTGTTAGAATCTTTAATGCATGCAGGGAAGACAGCAGAACATGGGTGCCCTCAGAAGCCTGAGAACCTCTGAAAGGAGATGTTGGAGTCAACTTTCTCCACTACAGAGATGTGCTTTTGTCAGAGATATCTGCACAGTAGTTAAGTGTATGAGCTTTGTAGACAGATCTGAGTACATAAAAAGGCAGCAATGGTTCAAGGGGTGGCTCAGGACTTTTTAAAATTCCCAAATCATTATCAGTTCTTTTCAGTTCCCAAATAAACATACATGCGAAGTAAAATTAGTACAATTGTGATTCAAATGCAGCTTTAAGACACACGCACAATTACAGTAGTCTAATCGAATTATCTCTGTCCTATATAAAATCATGAAGTCACTGTGAAACCTCCATCTTAATTAGCACCAATGCCCCATCCATATCCTTGGAGTCTTGCCACTTCAGTGCCTGTAGGCTGATTGCCTACTTCTAGAATCTATAGCATTTGCCTGAGGGCTTTTTCTGAAGCTTAGGAAAGTGACTCTGGCTATGGGTTATGTAGAAATGCCACCCCTCTAAGTATTCCTCAATTAATGACTGAGCAGAATTAATGTATATTTTGCAGCTCCCACCACTTAGATTGGGATATGTTTGAGGTATGTAGTCCGCTGTTTCCAAGATTTTCTACTTAAGATAAAGCTCCAATAATCCACAGTCACAGCCTACTTAATGATGCACCTAAAACTGGCCACTCTCTCAGCTTCTCAGTTCCCTTCTTTCTACTGCTGCTTCTTGCACAGTCAACTACTTTTACTCAAATCTTCGACTAGGGTCTCCTTCTGTGGGAAGCCAAAGTACGACATCCTGGATTTACCATTTATTGAAAGTGAGCTCTAAAGATGTTAGTTATACTTTTTTTTTGCCTCCATTTCCTTACTTTAAAATAGGAGTAACAATAATACCTGTCTCACGGATTTTTTATGAGAATTTAGTAAAATAGCACTTCCAAATCACTTAACACAATGAATGGCAAATAAATGGTAAGAGCTTAGCGATGTCAGCTTGATGGTAATTATTATTGTATCTCTCTCATGATTAGAAATGGGGTACAGCAAATTTACTAAGGGCATGCAGAAGTACATTTAAAATATATACATGCTAACATAAACCACCACTACCCTGTTTACAATGACAGGTTTTCTGGGGTTTACACATTATACATACTCACTGTCCAATGGACTTATTTGAGATAAGAATTTTTTTATGTGCACACAACTGCACTGCTTATGGTATCAGTGGGTAGTCTACTTCATCAAGGCTGCCTAGGAAGCAACAAGTACTTTAAAGTACCCTAAACTTTAAGATGCAAAGTTCCGTATGCTTCTGGAGAAGAGTGGAACTGTCATTCCGGTATTGTCAAAAATGAACAAAAAGTATTGACAGGTCCATAAGCAACTTTGTGCAGTGGGGAGTTTACTGTCCCAGATTCATGGGTCAGAATATGTTCAAATTGATGACACTTTCTGGAATTCAGGAGAATAAAGGAATAGTCTCACTTCTGATAAGTTTATTTTGTCTGCCAGTCTATTGTAAAATCATGCTCAACCTAATGCAATAGAGTAGCAATGGAAACAATACCGCATTTTTTAATTTTTTAGAAACTAAGAACTTTGAGCCAGTGTGTATGTGTACACTTGTGAAAATTTCATAATTTATTTACAAAAATTAACCGGATCATTCAAACCTTCACTGAAAACATACTTCTGCCTGAAATATTGATTACTATTGTTGCAACGGTTGTTATAATTTGTTTGGATTATCCAAATAATAGATCACATTTTCCAGAACAGTCTTCTTATGGAGATGTGCCTACTTAAAATATCCAGTCAGAGAATATTCATATTCATACAATTAAATTTATGTGTCTGTAGATGGCACATTCTCTTGATGAAATTCAATGGTGGGAAATTATTATTTTGAATATAGATTTCCTTTAAAAATCATGAACACTTATGAAAAAACAAGTTTTTTTAAGGCTGAAGTAGGATATCATTCTGAATCAAATGTTAATGTAGTTGGTCAGTTTTCTTGTCAATATGATTTAAAGATTTTTTTAAATGAAAGAAAATATCATATGATGTGCATATTTATTTATGCATTTATGTATTTATAGAGATGGTGTCTTACTCTTTTGTTCAGACTAGCCTCCAACTCCTGACCTCAAGTGATCCTCCTGCCTCAGCCTCCCAAAGTGCTGGAATTACTGATGTGAGCCATTGCATCTGGTCTGAAATTTAAAGTAATTTGTAATTAAAATTAAAAATTAAAGATTTTTAAAATATTAAAAATGAAGATTTAAAACTTTCATTTTGTTATAAATGAAAATCATTATAAATTGTATTCTAGAGGACAGCACTAATTCATATTGATATATCTGATGTTTTTACCATCACCACCTCATATTTCACTGTCTTATTATTTTATTGTCAGTCACAGTTGAGAGTACTGGCCCATTATGCTATAATATGAAATATTAGAGTACTGGTTCATACACACAGACAAATATAATTCCTGTGAAGCTTGATACAATAAAAAGTGTGTGTGTGTGTGTGTGTGTGTGTGTGTGTGTGTATTGACAGAAATGGACAGAGATAAATCAGATGATTTGGGTTTGTGCCAATATGTATACACATACACACACAAAAATATTGTAATTGAGTGGTGATCATATGCTGCTGATAGCTCATCTATATAGGCATATGCAACATCCAAGACAGAAATGAGGCCAGCTTCCAATCTGAAATGCACTTTCGCCTGATATATTTAGGTCAGTCTCTGGAAGCAAACGGAGTGATCTCATTTGAAAAATATAAATAATTGTGTGGATTCTCCTTATTACTACAAACAGGGTCTTAACCATGGTGCGTGGGATTGATAGGAATTCATTGGGATTATATGTATAAAGGATGAATGTGAGCTGGATTTCTGTATGTCTGCAAAGCAGCCTGTTCTTTTGGTTTACATTGTCTTCACTATTGTGTTTTCATTTGCATGAGTTGGCTTATGCATGTGTGTGTGCGTTTTATGGGGATGAGGGCAACAGAGTCATTACAAAAGAAACACATGTGTTTGTGGGTGATTAGATGAATAATAGTTTTATTACTATCCGTTAGAGAGAGTTCTCTGCTTTGTCCCCCCAAGGTGTGAGTGGGAATTAAAGCGAGTTGGCAATTACAAAGCTCCTGCTGCTGAATGTGAGAATAGGCACTGCAGTTATTGGCAGAGATATTCCCCCCCTTTCTTTCTTTCTTGAGGCTTAAGACTAGTTTGGAGGCCAGTCGTTTCTCCTCTGCACTCTACTGGCTGTTGCAGCCTGAAGCTAGCTTGTTATAACCTACTTAGGCGGTGGGGAACTGTCACTCACCACTTCAGAATCAATGGTTGCAGATGGAAGCTTGGATGCAGTGCCTTTTCCCCCTGCAGTAACAAGCAGTTAATAGATTTTATTATAATTATTTTAACTGCACAAGCTCAGAAGGAAACTTAGAGGAGGTGTGCAGGTTTGCTAATCAAAATCACACACACTTGCACACAACAAAGGGCAGTGGAATCTTTTGAAGGCATCCTTCTCAGAGCTGAGTGTAATATTAATAATGATACAAATAATAAATTCATTCTACGAGGAATCTGTCTGCATGAACCTGAAATATTGGTTCATCAGAATTTTGCTAGAGGAAAGAAATAGTCACTGATTTGTCATCAAGGGAGTGGCGTTTTGTTGGTACACACACACACACACACACGGCTATGTCTCTGTGGATATGTGCATATATATATGAACATATAGCTGAACTTTTTCTTATTTTTCTCGGGAAAATAGAATGTTTAAATATTTTCAAAAACCGAGGGTCACATTTCAATTCAAAGGAAGAAAATTCATATATTCTGTTTCTTTTGTTAAACTTAACAGTTATACTTCCTGACCTGGAATTTGCCTTAATCCAGAGACTGTTTGATTAGGGAAGGCAAGGGTGAACTTCTGCCATCATCTCAAGTCTGTATTTACCTATGACTTCCTGCTGCAGTTTAGTAATCACACTGCATCTCTTTGACTTTTGAATTTTTATAGTGGGGATTAAGGAAAGCGCTGAGAACAATTCATGAAAATAAGTAATAGAAATGAAAGGGTTCATAGAAGGACTAATCTAATACACACTTTCAGGGTTACTAGAAAGTCCTCTGTATTTGAAAAAATTATTCTCAGTCATATAACTTTAAATCCTACCAATAATTACTTCATTTTTATAAGTTAATGCCTTTTGTTTAAGAAATGTGACATGATTCTACTATGAGCCAATGTTGTAAATACTATTCCCTTTGTCTCTTCTTTTCTTCTTCAATGTCTGCCTCCCCAGAGGGAGGCTGAAAATGCCAGAGAATGACATGCCCAGCATTTCTTTCCATAGTGGTGGCCATCTGACCCAGTTACGGTCAATAAGACCTAGAGGCAAGCCTGTTGAAAACTTCTGAGGAAGTTTATCTCCCTTACAAAACATAAGAAGAGAACCCTTGCCTCATGCTACTTTCTTTAGACTTTTTGACATGGCTACCATAGAGTTGCTGTAGAATCTGTCTAGCTGCTAAGCTTAATGACCAAGAGAAGACATCACTCACTCATTGATTATGGCAAAATGAAAACAGGAACAAGCACTTGGTCAAAATACTGGTAAGCCAGTGAAGACACGCTGGAATCACCTGTATGCAGTACAATTTTTATGAAAAACTCTTTCAGAAAGCCTTTCCAGACTTTCTCAAAATTAAATGAGTTGGAAGAACAATAAAGCTATATATATATATTTTAATTTTATTGAGATACAAATATTAAAACACAATTCACCCACTTAAAGTGTACAATCCAATACTTTTTAGTTTTCTCAGAGTTGTGCAATCATCATCACAATTTATTTTGGAATATTTTCATCACCCCCAAAAAGAAGCTCTAGAACCAGCAATACTCATTCCCCATTTCTCTCCCCTCCCCACTCCCTAGACCCAAGCAATCATTTACATACATTCTGTCTCTATTCTTGCCATTTTCAAATAATTCCCCCTATCTAACTATAATAAAATCTATTCATTGACCAACCTCTCCCTGTCCTCCTCTCCCCTAACCACCCAAGTCTCTGGTAAGCACCATTCTACACTCTACTTCTATGAGATTAACTTCTTTAGAATTCACATGCAAGTGAAATCATTCTTTCTGTACCTGGCTCATTTTACTGAAAATGTCTTTCTGGTCGATTGATGTTGTTACAAATGACAAGAGAATTGGAAGAAATATTTTCAAATTTTATATCTAAAAAGACATTAATTTCCCAAATATATATAGAACACAGAAAACTCAAGAAAACAAAACACCCTATTAAAAAAAAGTAGGCAAAAGAACGAAATAGGCATTTCTCAAAAGACATACAAAGGACCAACAAGTATATGAAAAAAATGCTCTGCGTCACTATCCATCAGGGGAATCACATGAAAACCACAATGAGATCACACCTTACACCTGTTAGAATGACTATTATCAAAAAGACAAAAGAGAGTAAGTGTTGACAAGCAAGTAGTGAAAAGGGAGCTCTTAAATACTGATGGTGGGAACACAAATTAGGACAGCCATTATAGAAAGTAGTATGGAGCTTCTTCAAAATACTACAAAATAGAACTACCATATTATTCAGCAATCCCACTACTGGGTATATGACCAAAGGAAGTGCAAACAATATGTCAAAGAGATATCTGCACTTCCATTTATTTTTGCAGTACCATTCACAATAGCCAAGAGTTAGAATCAACCTCAATGTCAATTGACAAATGATAAAGAAAATGTGGTACATACAACAAAAGAACTATAAGTTTCAATAGATATCAGGCAAAAATATAATAGTACAAATGCAATAACAATATTATTCAATTCAAAAATCAATTGTATACAAAGTAAATTACCCTGTATATTAAATAAAATTTTAGTTTTGTTGGGCTTTTCTTTTTAAAAAATAATATGCCATTCTCTCGCTTTTACTTTTCCCGGACCAAATGTGATGCAAGGTATTTCACAATCAACATGTCTGAAAAATACTGGGAAAGAAATTCAACGGGGTAATAGCAAACTTAGCATTCACTATCATCAGTTTATTATATGTCAACTCTATCATGTGGTTCGCAAGTCCCCGCATTCCTTTTGTGTTTGAGAAAGAAAAAAAAGTGTTGACTGAAGGCCCAAACTATGATTTGGTTGGGGAATATAAGGTGACTCTTTTCCCTTTCCTTACCCAACCTGACAACTCAATAAGTTTATTTCTGCCAGTGAAAAAAGAGCCAGGTTGTGGACACATCAAGATACTAATATGATTGGGAGGTAAATTTTCTCTTAATAATATTTATTTTTGTTCTGTTTTTTTCTGAGAAAATATAGTCATTATAATAAAAATTGAAGGTATTGCTTTTCAAATCCCAATAGATATGTTTTACTGGAAGCATGAATTTGATTTTGAAAATGTAGTTTTGACTCTATAATAAATTACATTAAATAACACATTTAACTTTTATAATATATTACTAAAAGAAGTTTTACAAAACTTCTTTCTTGACTATGGAGCCCCGCAAAATTGTGACAGGATTCGCGCCTCGGACTGAATTTGATTAGATCTTTGGGGTTTTTTTTGTTGGTTTTTGTTTGTTTGTTTTGAGACTGCGTCTTGCTCTGTGGCCCAGGCTGGAGTGCAATGGCACAATCTCGGCTCACTGCAAACTCCACCTCCCAGATTCAAGTTATTCTCCCACCTCAGCCTCCTGAGTGCTGGGATTACAAGTGCCCGCAACCATGTCCAGCTAACTTTTGTATTTTTAATAGAGACAGGATTTCACCACGTTGGCCAGGCTGGTCTCGAACTCCTGACTTCAGGTGATCCGCCTAGCTCAGCCTCCCAAAGTCCTGAGGTTACAGGCGTGAGCCACCACACACAGCCTGTATTTGATGAGACCTCAAATCCACCTTTGAGAGGTTTCAGATCAGACTTCCTCTCACACAGTTGACAGAGTGGAATGAGGGGTAAAAGTGGGAGCAGGAGTAGAGGCATCTGGTCTCTGATTTATCCTCAATAGCGGAAGGCTTTTATGTAATAGCACCAGATTTCATACAATTATTCACCCCTTACCTACCCTCAAATATAGACTGCCAGGTTTAGTCAATGGAAGATATCTCCTCTATTTCCTGAGATGCCAATAAGTTTATTTATTTATTGAGATCTTGATAAGTTCCAAGATAATTTGTCACTCACATGCAAACTTACTCACTTTCTCATTTATTAATTCACTAAATTATTCATTTGACAGATATTTATTGATGATCTACTGTAAGTGTTATAATCTGAAGTAGACAATTATGATTCAGACACAGTCCTTATTGTCCAAAGGCTTATCAATGTCTTTATTGTCAAAGAGTTTATTAATGTCCTTGTCATCAAAGAGAAAAAGGAAAAGCTGACATCTGAAAATATGATGTGGTTAGTAACCTGAGAGGTATATAGTTTAAGGGATAAGTAAAAAGGACCTGGAAAATTATACTGGACCAGGTTTTGCTAGTTTACTTTGTAGTCATTTCCTTGCAGATTTAGACAATCCTGCCAAGGTAAAGCTGAAGAACTCGAGGTAACATAAAAAAATAAGAGTACAGAAAGCTAGTAATGGATTTCTTTGCACCAGTGTTTGTCAAACATTAGTGTGCATCAGAATCCCCAGTTTATGCACAGACTGCGGTACTATCCAACCTTTCCAATCCCCAGAATTTCTGATCCAGTAGGTACAGGATGGGGCCCGATAATTGAATTTATAGAAAAAAAATCCCCATATGCTGCTGGTGCTAGTGTAGGAACTGCCTTTTGAGATGCATGCTATGACTTGCTGTGGTTCTTCTGATGATTTGAGTATTACAGACACATGGGTAGGTGTGCAGGGGAATGAGTCCTGTAGAAAAGACTTCTTTTCAGGCTACTCTATCCAGGACGGGCTTTTACCCTCCTCTTGTTCCTGGTAAACTTTCTAGAAGCTAGGCTGGATTCCTAGTGACCTAGCAAGAGAGTGAAATGGGGAATAACATTGTTAAAGAGATTAATTGGCTGCTGGTTCCCCTAAAAAGAGGGCCATCCAAATATAGCAAAAAATATGTATACTTCAGAAGTGGTGTCATTAACATACACTGAACTATCTGAATTCCCATATTACTATGCCCTCAGATGGGCGCGTATTCATACTTAAGCTATTTCGTTGCAATGTAGAAGAAACAGAGAATGGATTATATGTTTCCATCACTTCAGTATCTTCACCTCTCCAATGCACATGCTCTTCTATAAACCTATCCCATTTCATGTGAATTCCTTATTACCCATGTAAAGACAGGATTGTTTTTTAGTTGCTAATTAATCCATTTGTGTTTCAGTTTCTTTGTCTGTAAGGTGGGGATCAAAATAGAATCCACCCCAAAGAATCCTTCTGAAGACTAAAAATCCTTACATGTGTAAAGCATTTAGAATAAAATGTACATAATAATCTCTGAGTAAATGCTAGCTATAGTCATATAGTCAGCTTTTTAAAAAAAGTAAAATTTTAAACATAAAGTTGAAATAATTTTACAGTGAATCCCTTATATCAACTATCTAGATTCTTGATGTATTTCAAAGCAAATTTCATACATCAATACAATTCCCTAAATATTTCACCATGCTAATGATGAAGTTATAGCTCAATATTTTTATGGATTTTTCCTTTTGAGTTAAATTTACATTTAAAGAAATCTTAAGTGTACAGTAACTGAATTTTGATGAATGTATATATCTCTGTAACCCAAGCCTCTATCAAAACATAGAAAGTCGCTTGAACCCCAGAAAGTTTCCCCATGCTTGTTCCTGTCAGTCCCTGCCTTTATTCCCATCCCAGTCATCACCCCCAGGAGCTATGACTATTCCACATCTTTGCCAACATTTGTTGCTATTTCTTTAATGTTGGCGCATAGGTACTGGTGTCTTATTATGGTTTTAATTTTCTCTGATGACTAATTATATTGTGCTTATTTCTAATTCATATATCTTCTTTAGTGAAGGTTCTGTTTAAGTAATTTGCCATTTAACAAATTAGTTTGTTTGTTTTTTATTTTTAGTTGTAGAAATTGTTTACCTATTCCTGAGATCATTAGCATGTCAGATGTCTGACTCGTGTATATTTTACTACTGATTGTAGCTTTCTGATTTATGTTCTTAACAGTGTCTTTAGATGAGCAGAACATTTAAATTTTAATTAATTTGAACCTATTACTGAGTTTTTTACTATGGTTCTTTTATCTAATTGTCAATTCTTCTACAATATCGCACTGTCTTGATTTGATGCTGTGGCTTTACATAAAGTCTAGGGAGCAGGCAATGTAAATTCTCCTACTTTTTTGTTTTTCAAGATTGCTTTGGAAATTCTAGGTTTCTTGCATTTCCATGTCAATTTTAGAATAACTTGCCAATTTCTAAGAGCTATTTAATTGGAATTGTGATTAAGATTGTGACAATTCCATTTAAGTTTGGACAGAATTGACATTTGAGAAATACTGAATCTTCTGATCCTTGAACACAGTGTCTCTCTCCATTTATTCCGGTCTTCTTTAATTTATTTTAGCAATATACTATATTTTCAGTACAGAGACCTTGTACATCTTTTGGTAAATTTATTTAAACATGTGTGATGGATTTTGATGTTCTTATAAATGAGATCATTTTGAAAGTTTATTTTTTATGTTTTTGTTGCCAAGATAAATATCGTCATTTTTATTTTTGTGTATTGAGCTTATATCCATGGTATATTTATAGGTTAGTTGTAATGATCCTTTTGTACATTTCTTTGAATTGCCCACATCAATAACCATGTCATTAATACATAGTTTTAATTCTTCCTTTCAAAAGTTTGTGTCTTTTTAATATTTTTCTTGTAATACAATACTTAATACTTTCAGTGCAATAAAGACTAGAGGTAGTGAGAACCCTCTCCTCATCCTTGCCTTATTCCAGATCTTAGGAGAAAAGCATTTACTATTTCACCATTAGTATGTTAGCTATAGATTTTTCTTAGATGATTTTCATCAGGTAGAGGAAGTTACATTTGACTCCTAGTTCATTTAGAGTTTTTATCATGACATAGTGTTAAATTTTATCAAATTTTGATAATTAAGTGCAGCTTTAAATTGATTTACATATTTAAAATTTGTTTAATCTTGAATCGACTTTCATCATTTTTTGAGAAATATTTCTGTTTATCAAAGTTGTTGGTTTCCTTGGTGGAAAGTTGTTCTTGATGTTTCCTTATTATCCTTCATGACCTGTAGAATACGTACATATGCTTTTGCCCTCATTACTGATATTGACAATTTGTGTTCTTTCTCTTTTTTAATTTCGTTAATTTTATTAATATTTTTAAAGAATCAACTGTTGCTTTATTAAGTGTCCGTATATAGTGGCTTTTATATTTTATTGACTTCTTGTATATTTATTATTTTCTTATATTTGCTCAATTGATTGCTTAGCTCTTTGTTTTCTAGCTTCTTAAGTTGAAACCTTAGGATATTGAATGTAGACTTTTTTTTTCTAATATAAGCATTTAAAGCTAAGCCCTAGATAACCTGCAACCTACACATGTTGATATTTTGTGTTATTTTATAATTCAGTTGGAAATATTGTCACCATTTTCTCTTTTTTAAACTCATGGATTATTTAGTGGTTTATTTTTTAATTATTAATATACACGATTTTTCTAGATATATTAAACTGCTTTTTAATTTAACTTCATTCAGGTCAGAGAATATATCCTGTAATATAATTTAGTGAAATCTTTGCATTTTTTTTGCCTAGCATGTGGGCTTTGTTTGTGTATATATCATCTGCCCTAAACTTATAATTACAAATTATGTCAGGAGTTTGATTGTTCAGGTCATCTAGTTGTTTACTATTTTTTTGGTTTTGTTGTTTCATCAGTTCCTAAGAGTGAGTTGCTATAAAGTTGATTATTTCTCTACAGAATTCCATCCATTTTTGCTTCGTAAATTTTTAAGCTTTATTATTAGGTTCATAGGTATTTATGATTATAATTTCTTTTCTATGAATTGACACTTCTATTATTACAGTTGAATTTAAATTGAAAACTATCTTTTGGGTGGTATTCAAACCTCAATTCCATACTTTTATGTTTAACAAGGAGAGAGATGGAGTCAGGTTAACATATGTGTGGTTCAGAGGTAACACAGACATTCAGGAATGGTTCATATAGAATTTAGATTTCTCCTGCTCTGGCTGTCTCCTTTCTCATATTCCCTACTTTCCCTTTCCAGTGGCTGTAGTTGCCACAAACTCTATCTTCTGGTTCTTCAGGCCACTACAATTGTGAGTGTGCAGAGTTTTAGCTTTCCTACACAGTGCAAACTGGGGCCGTTCGCAGGATAGAATTCAGGAAAAATGAGAACCTCACCCAGTATCCTTTCAAGTGTATTTTTTTAAACCTTGACTTCCTTCTAGCATCTGCTTGTTTTTCATCTCCATCTAGTGTCTTCAAATAAGTATTTCTTTGCCTCCAGAATTTATAGCTATCACCTCTGGAAAGGCTGTTCTGATAGGTGCTTATTTATCTGTTCCTGAAAATGAAACCCTTAGTTTGGTTTTAAAATAATAACTTATTTTCAAAAATTATTTCCCTGCACCTCCCCACCCCCCCACAGCCCTCTTCTCTCCCCCTCCTTCTCTTCCTTCTTCCATTTTTAGAATTTTAATTCCTTTGCCAAAGACTGAGATTTTATACCTTTCTGCCTTGCCCTTTGTACTCATACATTTTAAGAAATGTAGTTCCTGGCCCGGCGCGGTGGCTGATGCCTGTAATCCCAGAACTTTGGGAAGCCAAGGTAGGTGGATCACCCGAGATCAGGAGTTCAAGACCAGCCTGGCCAACATAATGAAACTCCGTCTCTACTAAAAATACGAAAAATTAGCCAGGCATGGTGGTAGGAGCCTGTAATCCCAGCTACTCAGGAGGCTGAGGCAGGAAAATCACTTGAACCTGGGAGGTGGAGGTTTCAGTGAGCCGAGATTGTGCCACTGCACTCCAGCCTGGGCAACAAGAGCAAAACTCCATCTCAAAACAACAACAACAACAAAAAAAAAAAAAAAAAAAGAAAGAAAGAAAAGAAAAGAAAAGAAATGTAGTTCCCACACTTTTTCCTATTAAAGATAGTGGTCAAGCTTGCAGTTCTTATTAAAAGAGCTAGGGGGAAAGAGGATCAACGTGGTAATCTAGAGTTCCTTAGTTCATGAAGGAAGTAATTCATACTCACAGAATAAAATAACACAAGGGACAATATTTAAATAAGTAGGTAAAATTAGAGTTCTGGATAATAAGTCTATGTTTAAATTAAGACAAGAGGAAGACCTGTAGGAAGACAACTCAGATGTCAGGAAGTGAGTCAAGTTCACAGTGTTTCAATACAAGGCAGCAACTCCAATGGAAATCTTTGAGGTATGTAGAAAATAGGGGCAGGAGCCAGTGTGGCAAAAGCTACAGAAGCCAAGAATGACCCAGTGTTCCAGATCAAAGCAGATTCCAGGTTTTAGGAGGCAGGACTAATCCAGTTCACACATTATTTGTTATCATGTTTGCTAACATCCCCTCTGAAAACTTCAGATCTGTTACAAGGCAGGACAGCCTAAGCCTCCTGTAATGTTCATCAAAAAGTACACACTAGCAGGGGCACGGAGTCAAAGATTTGCATGGAAAAAGCAGAATTCTTCTGCTTAAAACTACTGTATAGAACTACCATATAAACCAATTTTTTAATTTCACCAAATGTCACTGTTCCTCATATATTCATTGAAGGAGCAAATGAAAAATTGGAAAGATCAAACCAAGGCTAACCATAAACCATAAATGGAACAGAGCAAGTTCATTTTTCTGTTTGATGAACCAATGAACTATTATAACTTATCTTAACATTCCATATCCAAATTCAGTACCCTTAGAATGGCAGACACTTGAATATCTCCACTAAATCTTATTTTCAGAAGAGTGGAAACTTGGATTTCATATTCACTTGCAAGGAACTCATTCTTGATGTCATTAGACATCTCTGTGAACGCCAGAAAACTTAACTGGCAGAAAAGTCATTAAACAACAATAAAATAAGCCAAAGTCCATGTTGTTCAAAGTTTTTTTTCAAGAAATATATTTATTGTAATTTATATTTAGATGAAGTTTACAGCAGCAGATGGCAAGAATTTCAGGCAATTTGTAAGATGTGTCAGGCATTTTAGCCAATAAGATAACAAAATGCAATAGCACCTGTCTTTTTCCTTATGTTTCTTGATAACCATATGAAAATAAAAATGTAAACCCAAGGTTTCCCATATTTAAAAAGCAGAAAAGAAATTATTGCATTCTGATGGAAAAAGCCAAAGTTTTCCAAAGAGAACATTTAAGCAGATAGGATTCAAATCTCTAAGGAAACAGTTAACAACTAGGTAGAATAATTGTCATTTCACCTATATAGTTTTATTCTAAAATTATAACTTGTAACTATGAAAAATGCATGTGATATTGAACATGTGTACCTACCTATCTTTGAGTTTATCTCCATAACTGATTGTCTATAATGCCTTCTAAGATTGAGTTACTTTTCATAAAATATGAAATAACATTGTCTACATATTGGCAAAAAATTAAACTCAATATGTGTGAAAATTTATGTGAGATATATATGAGAATTTTAAAGTAATTTACAAGTCTTTATTATCATAATTAATTATAAAAATTATATCATAGGACCTAAGGGAACATTAATAAATATTTTCAGAATTTTAATAATATTTTTTAAATAATTAGAATGATCAGCATACTGAACATTCCAAAAATAAATAAACAAAATAAGAAATAACCAGAGTATACTGATAAATTTATCTAAACTAGTGTTCTTTTATTCATATAATTACCAAGCTGTTGATCAGGTGACAGTCTCAGCCTTAGAAAATCTTGGTTTTAGTAAAGATCTGTCACAATTTCTCAAAATATTTTATGCATAAGATTTTAGAAATGTTGAAATATATAATTTTTAAATTTAAAAGTAGCTAATAGTTATTTATAGCAGCATTGATTATATAATGGGGGAAATATTAGAGTATGAAATACAGTAAGAGTTCACAGCATATGTACCAGAAGTATATATGCAAAGAAACAAATATGAGCCAGGAAATGAGTAAATTATTGATAATCCATTCCTATAAATGTGTTGCATCTACATCCTTACTGCCAGTTTACCATTATAACTTCATGACCTGTAAGACTTTTGGAGGTACAGGGGTTCTACAGCTCACATAAAGATGTTATCATTCAATTTCTTAGTTCCACTTACAGAAATTCTGTTTTCGTAGATCTGATTAGAAGGAAAGAACCCCTTGATCTGAATAGTTTGGGAGGTGATTTTGATATGCAGTTACGTTTGAGAACTGGTAGAATAGTGTATTTCTTTATTTTGCATTTTCAGAGAAGTAAAATGAGTTGTCAACGGTTAAAATATAAATATAAATTAACCTGGGAGTCAAACTATCTTTTGTTTGCTGTCCAAGAAATTCTAGCAAATTATAAACTTGTTATTGATCCTCTGTTACTAGATAAAAAACATGTGGGTAGTCAAATTTTATCAGGTCTGATTTAAGGGTATCTAAAAAGGTCTTCAATCCTACCATCAATGACAGGCACTTTTTAAAATATGTTTTCACCCAGAAACCTCTATAATATGAAGGCTTTTGTGGCATAAAGAACTCACTATTCCAAATCAAAATACATGGGCAGTGTGTGGGACACGTATTACTAAGTATTTGTTATACAGTAGCAGCTTAGTTATCAGCAGTGATGTGCTGGCAACTGTTTAACCTCTGATTGTCTCCTCCTACCCCCAAAACTCTTGTGTGTGTGTGTGTGTGTGTGTGTGTGTGTGTGTATGCATGTGTATATACATACATACTTACATATTTGTGTTGTAATTTTTAAAGTTAAAAAATATAGCACAATTTTAAAATAATAACAAAACACACAATGCACATTGAAAATTTCATATAGCCAACTGATAAGCCTGAAATGCTTTGGTGATTTTTGCTGATTTCTTACAGCCAAGACTAATCTGTATTGTAATTGACTACTGAGTATAGTTTGAGCATAAATTTTAGGTTGCTATACTTGTGTGTGTTTACAAGTAATAAGAAATGAAAGCAATGAAGGCATGCCCATACTTCATTCACTTAAAAGTAACATTATTTGCTGAATTGGATAATACTTCTCAGACACTAGAAAAATATTTGCTCAGTTTTTGTGGTATTCACAGTATAACGGCCACTGAGGTAAACATATCTAAGTTTAATCTGCATTAATAACACTTTGTCAATCAGTTTCTTAAGTCAAGACAACAAAACAATAAATCAAGCCTTTATTTGTAGTGTTTTCTAGTTTCCATGGATTTCAAGAGATCACATGAAACAACTGAATATGGGGTTGGGAATAGATGTGCAGTAGCCATCATGATGCCATACTTCCACTCGGCAAACAGACTAAACAAAACTATCCTCAAAAGCAAAGATAATAGTCAATATAGTAAAATATACAGGAAGATGTATATTATCCATTTTTTTGGTTTTTAATATAATGCATTTAATAAGCACATGGGATTTTATTTTTAATAATAGCTTTGTTTAATAACTGACTTTCAAAATTCCTGACAATTTAAAAAATGGGGCTCTTAAGCCAGTATACCCAGCACACCACTGGTTCAGTTAACAGTTTGCCTGAAAAGATAAAGAAAGAGGGGAACACTCATATGACAGGTGAATGCATTAGGGGAGGAAAACTTCAATTAAAAGTTGCATACTTTAAGATAGTGCAGTGGAAGGAAATTTTTTTTCAAGATAATTTCTCTTTTAGTCTTTTTCTCTTCATATTTGGTGTTAAACTGAGGTTATCACATAATTGTAGAAAATCATATTTTCTTTCTGGAAGAGTAATTTCACAGGAATTCATGGAGTCAGAAAAAAATGATTTGTAAGGAAGTCAGAGATAAACCTGACACAAATAATGCCTGGAAACAATGATAGGCTTGACAAATTGGCCCCCATCACCACAGTCCCTGAATTATTCTCTTGTTGAGATCATTTTCTGGCTTGAAAGTAATATATTTTTTGAAGTTTAATTACAGATGAACTTTACCTTACAGATGAACTTTACCAATGCCCACCACGCCCATGCTTCATCTTCTGGGTAAAATTTGAACAAAAGTGAGCATAGTTTATGAGATAGCTTTTACTATGAGTGTTATAAAATTTCAAAATATTTCCTGTGAGTTTATAGCCTTTAAATAGAACATTAAAAAGAAGCAAATATGAAGGAAAGATATACCTTTCTAAGTTTTCCAGTTCATGCCTTGTCTATGTCAGAAAATTATTTTAACCAATAAATTCATTGAGCAACTATATACATGGTTCAAGAAAATTCTCAGTGAATTTTAAATTTTAAATTGATTAACTTCTAAATGTTTAATCAAGTTTAATGGATAAGTTCCTTAAACATAGATGAACTTTGCATATAATAGCTGTGAAAAAGTTAACGACACTTTTTGGTTTTGTTTTCTGCATGAGCCATAGTTATCAAAACATTAAACCCTTCTTAATTCAACGTTTCATAAAAAACAACCTAGGTTGTTTTCTTCAGAGATGGCTTAAAGGTGTTGGAAAATGAACTTCAGAAAACTTTTAATCAGCTCTTATTCTGGGACTAGTCCTTTAACTTTAATTGAGTCACTTCAGTTCTTCTTGAGTCTCAGTTTCCTCACCTATAAGATAAACCCTGGGTCCTGGGAGTGTTTCAAGGGTCAAAGGAAACCACCTGTGACAATTCTGGAAAAAATATGACATTGGGTAACAGCTCTTGTCATTTCCATGACATTGCAATATTTAGTAATATTTTCATGTTATGAGTTGAACCGTTGAAATGCTCTAATTATAGAACTATAATAAAAGTATTTATGTATTTATTCAGTAATATAATTTATAGGGATGGGGGCAGAGAAATTCTAGGCAGAAAAGGGTGGGTTTTTGATGAAACCCAACCCTCAAGCTGAAAAGCATGAAACCACAGCCCAAAGTAAGAACTTATATCCCTGTTTTCCTGCTCAAATGTTGCTTTCTCCTAAACCACCCATGACCCTACCCCATCCCATCCTGTGCCTATGAAAACCCCAGACTCAGCCAGTAGATGGAACGACTACATCTGAACGTTGGAGAGAAGTGGGTTGACTTCAGAGGGACATCTTGATGGCATAACTTTGGAGAGGAATCTGCTGGATATGGCCAGAATTCAGAGGAAGATTATCTACCCACCCCATCCCTTTTTCAGCTCCCCTTCCCACTGAGAGCCACCTTCATCAGCAATAAAATCCCCTGCATTTACCATCCTTCAATTTGTTTGTGCGACCTCATTTTTCCTGGGTGCTGGACAAGAGCTTGGGAGCCACAGGTGTGGATACAAAAGGCTGTCACACTGGCCCTTCGCTCTTGCTGGCAAAAAGCAGCCACCTAAAGTGAAAAGGCAGAAGGCCAACTGAGCTGCTAACACTAAAGACCTCTGCAGATGGCAGAGCTAAAAGAGCACTGTAGCATTCCCTCTGGGGCTTCGGAGGTCACAGGCACCCCCACCTAGACACTGCCACGGGGCTCGCAAATTCACTTCTGCTGGCGCCCAAAAGTGCTTGCTACAGTTCCTGGAGCCGCTCACCGGTGTTCTCCCTCCCGAGGGGTGGAACACAGCGAGTCTGAATGAGTGGAGTTGGATCTCGCAGGCACACAGAAACGGCCAGCCAGTTCCAATGCTCATGTACTCCAGTTCCCACCTTATTCGCTCGTGCAGTCACTTCCACAAAGAGTTGAGAGCAGCAGGCTGAGTAAACAAGGTAGCCCTGTTGCGAGTCCCAAGGAGGGGTTAGGGAAATATCCTGCTTCATAATTAATACCTGTGAAGCCCTGGCTACTCCAGCAACTAGAACACTGGAAGTAACTTCTATCTTCCAGTGTCGCTCTTGACCATACCTGCCTGCTTCCACAACCCAAAACAAAGAGGAAATGGGAATTTTTATCTATTTGTATTTTATGCATATGTGAAATGAATATGTTATGAAAACAAATAAATATACGTAAAATACGTATAAGTATGTTTTCTATGTCAGCCATAATTATCAGGAGTTTGAGCTGCATGTTGTCAGAAATTCCAATAGTTTTCAGTAGATACTCCTAAGAGCTGACAGAAAAGAAGAGGACATCAAATTTCCTGCACAGAAAAGGTAATCATCCACTTAGTGAAATCAACTTATTCACAAGAAACTACTAGAAGTATTTTAGGACAAGAAATTACCATATCTTAAATTAAATGATAGAAATTATATGATATGTATTATATGGCTTGAAATATAGGAGCACTATGAACCTTTACAAACAGAGAAAAAGTGTTTGTGGGAGTGATTAAATGCGTATATAGAGGGAGGAAGTGTATTTCCATATTTATTAATTTAATTGTGTATAATACTGGTAACAACTTACTAGGGGGGATTTAAACGTATGTCTTTCACCCTTTGAAATTTTAGCAGTACGTTGGAGAAAAATAAATAAATAAAGCAAAATATAGACAGAAATTGATTAAGCAGAGATAGAAACTTGATATATTTAGTTTTTACACAGTGAGGCAGTGTTCACTGTGGATCTTGTGAAGGGAGGTCATCTTTGGCTGGAACTGACTGGGAAGACCTAGCAGAAAAGTAAGAATTCATTTGAAGTTTATGGCTGATAAATGCTTCTCTGCTGAATAGGAAAACAGAATTCTAGGAAGGAAGAACAAGGCAGCTGGAAAAATGGAGACTGAAATAAGAGTAGGCTGTCTAAATAGTAGTCATGATTAACTGAAATGATAGATCGATTGTAGATTTAAGAATTAATACTAAGTGAACAGCAGAGGGATAATGGATTTTGGAAGTTAGGCTAAGGAGCTGGCACTGAATTCTCATGGGCAATGGGAGACCAAGGGAAATAGGAATTTCTCACAGAGATATTCAGAGTTAACAATGGTATAGAGTCAAGGTTTCTTTCGGAATGTCCAAGCATGCCACTGATTCCTCTAAACTGACTTAGGTACCCCATGCATTGGGTAGTTCTCGTCAACGATTCTTCTGTAGCAGTACCTGGCTGGCTAAATCCTTTACTATGGTACTGGCCCAATCTGAGAACTAAAGTGATACCAGTGAAGCATTCACCTCAAGAGCAAAATTTAAGGGGCAGGAAAAACTCAGTAAACAGTATGAATATTTTAGTGCAATATTTCTAAAAATAAAATCAAGGCAAAATTTAAAATAAGCAAAATACCAAAAAAAAAAAAAAAAAAGAAATTAAATACAGTATCAGTACTCACCATGTGCATGGCCTGTCTCATTTGATCCTAACAATCACCATGTGAGGACCACAAGACAATCATTGTTCTTCTCATTTAATTATCAAGGACAATTGAAACTCAGAGAAGTTCACTCACTTGCTTGAAATGGGGAATCAGAACTCAAACCTAGATATTCCTATTCAAAAGTAGTATATTTTCTGCTCCAGGAGACTAGCAGGTCCTTTTATGGATGTTCTCTGAATAGATTCAGGGAAGAGGCAATTCGGAAAGCTCAGAACGTTCATAGTTCTCACTGATTTAAATCTAGGAAGTTTAGCTGTGTAGGATGCTGATTCTGTAATGTATTTTTCTCTCTGAGTATTTCTGTTAAGATTTCAGTGGAATAAAAGAAAAAAATTGGGGAAGAAATAAATAGGATCATCGTGAAAGAAAAAATATATAGAAATTTTTACTTGAAAAGAGACTGAGAATAGACCGCAGAGTCTAGGTAGAAGATGGTAAATTGCATGCTAATCGCATGCCAATAATGCATGGACCTACTGTTTCATATACCTCCATATGACCGTCAGGGATAAAAACCAGCTGAATCCACTGCATCTCAGCATAGTCCTTGAATTGAATTCACTAGTAAAACCAACTCAGATGAATTTTTATTTATTATTTAGCCAATGAGAATGTTTCCAAGGTCACTAATTAGCAGTTTTATTTAAACCCCCATCTTATTTGGATTCATGGCTCTGATCTACATCTTGTGTTCCCATCTGCATTTACTTTGATTTGCCACTTGGACATTCATACTGACCCCATCTGCACAATGGTGTCTGCCAGCCCAGAAGCTGGTCAGTTGCATTAGGGCTCTGGATGCTGGGCCTGGAGATGGCAATGAGGACAGTAGGCAGCAGTGACAGTGTATCAGAGGCCAAGACCCGAAGCCAAAGCAGATATTCAGTTGATTGGGCCTAGGAGTTGGGACTAAAGCACAAGGTGCACGGCAGGTGGACTGATGAGATTGCAGAGCAGCAGCGGTTTGGAGTTGGCAAGGTTTTGCTCACAGTGTGAGTGCAGCAGCCTTATTAGCAGGGTTGAAGCAGTGGTTTCATCCACTGAAGTTTCCTGACAAAAACATTGTCCCACTTTCAAAACTCAAATAAAATCTCAACAGGAAAGAAAACCTCCTGCGTGTAGAAAGGTATTGCTCTTTGACCAAGCACTTTGCTTCTGGTGGGAGAGAGAAGGGAAGAGAGGGTATCTACCTGCCCACCAGGTTAGCAATAAACCTCTGTTTATCTCAGTTATCCAACCCATAAAATGGAAAGAGTAACTGCCTTATCTATAGCACAGACACATTATAAAAATTATGTGAAATAATGTGCATAACAGAGCTTTAAAAAGAACAAAGCCTCATATTTTAGAAGTTGTCTTTTATTAAAAATTAGCATTGCTTTTGAATATACTAATATATAGCCTTTTGATTTCTCCTGAGAAGGACTTTAGAATCATCTAAGCTGTTGTTAATCTTGTATTGTTTCGTTTTTGTCCCCGAATTCCAGCTAAGGTGAACTTTGTATATTCCCTCATCATAATCTTTTGGATATTTTCCTGTTTCCACGCTGAAACTCATATTATTTTTTTTTCTACCAGGAAAATATTTGCTGTCTATTTGTCTAAGTCACAACTTTGTCATCTTTTCAAATCCCACCTTAAATATCATTTTCCCCATGAAAAGTTTCTGTCTCCTTCTTACTACTTTAAACTTCTAATATAATCTTTTGAATTTTATTATGCTACAACTTGCCTCATCCTTACGACAAAGTCATTTGTGTCCTTGAATTATTCCTTCTCACAGATTTTAATCTTCCCTTGAGCAAGGAGACCTATAAGGCCTAGAGAAGGGCTCCACCCATATAATTCTTCAACAGATATTTGTCAATAAGAACCGGACTCACTCTGGAATTTTCCTCTACAAATTTCCTTCAGTAAAGTATATTTGAACAAATTGGAATGTCTTCACTGTTCTGAAATGGGAGGACTGAAATACGGCAGGAATTTCATTTTTTGCTTTTTTTTTTTTTTTGTGAGTGAAGATGCAAATATTAGAGGAGTATTTCTTAAACAGCAATCTTAATAAATCTTTCTCCCACCGTTGGAAACCTGGCAGAAAGTGTCTGGCGGAAGGCTTCCTATGTAACCTTAGGACCCATAGTGAAGCAAGCAGCCTCTAAGATACAAAACAAAATTGTCTGACTCACTGGGAGGAGAAATTATTCAAATCTTAATACACAATAAATCACAGTAATATATGTAATATCCCCTAGCATATTTCTGTACCCAACAGGTATTCAGTATACGCTAAACTAAAGACAAAATAAGCAAGAATAGCAAACATGTTTTGCAGACACCAGAGTGCTAAATAGAGCAACCAGGATAATTATTGATGAAAAACAACCTCAAATGGTCATTCCTCCCTGAATCAGAGGCAGGACACAACCTCTGTGCACCCAGGGAGTTCATGAGATGAGTACATATGTGCAGAAGGTCATCATGCCTCTCATTGACAAGTTGGCCAAGTCAAAGTGGATCATGTCACCCTGGTTTGGTTTGCCCGAGGGGAAAGCATGCTGTCAGCATCCTTTACCATCTCAAGTCCAGTGAGAAGTTAGGAGAATGCAGTTGCAACATTAATTCCATTTTTCTTAGGTCAGTGGTTTGATGCGACTTGTCTTCAGACCTTGGGCAAAATGATCAATGCATATTTCAGACTGAAAGACCGGGAGCTAGCTAACTCCTCTGTTACAATGTATTCTTAATGAGACACTAGGAAACCTGGTTTCTGATGTTGTGTAGCACTTCCAATGCATGAGCCCAAACCACTTATGCAATCTTTGTCTTAAGACTAGGATGACCATTAACCCTTCATTGTCTGTCACAGTTCCTGCTAATACCTGTTGTATCTGCCTAATTATTAGTAGTATCCTTTTTCATTTCCAAGAGTACATATGTTTAGATAATAAATTATATGGTTATTCTACTTATCAATCGAGGACGGGGCAAATGACTTTTAAGATGTTTTTCTGTTGTATATTTCTGGAATTTTAACTAATTGAAAAACACATCTAAAATGGAATCTAGTTAAATATATATACATATAGGTGTGTGTATATATAATTGTATAATTATATATAACATATATAATTGTATAATTATATATAACATATGTATAATTGTATATAACATATATAATTTGAGTGTCATATTGTGCTTATTTTTTTATATTCTATACACAATAAATTCACATTACCAAAAATACATTTGCAGAGTTAGACTCAAGCCATAGAGCTTATTGATATCCTCAATCCTCTACCAGGGCTCTTTGATAGAGAGATGAGAATAGACAGAGTAACTTCACAGACTGATGTAAAACCTTTTCTTATTTACTTTTATTTTTATCTGTTCTCATCTTTGCTAGTCTATGAAGGAAAGGAGTGCTTTACCTTCTGAAGTCTTGTCTTTGGGAGTTTACTGGGCTTCAGTCTTCTTGATGGAATGTTTCTCCACACACAAAAATATAAAATTTGTAACAGCAAGAAATGTAAATTTAGTTTGTGTGTAAGAGTGAGAACATTAAAATAAGAAGGGTTGCCATGGATAGAGGCAGGTTGACAAATGCTTCTGAATGAAGGAGAGATAAATGTGAAAATATGAGAAAAATGAGAAAGTGCATTCAGACTTGCTAGGTCATGTCCTTGGCTGTGAATATTTGTCAGATATTGTGACAGCTGTGCCTCATAGTATGACTTTTGGAAATAGGCTATTGTGTTTGTTTAAAGAGGAATTCACATGCTTAGCCAATACCCTGGAGCCAGAAATATCAAGGAACATTTAAGACAAAATGAGAAAATCTCAGGAAATGATAAGGCGAAGTTTTGAGCACAAAGTTTCCCCCAAAACACACATACTTTGGACATGCATCTGATTGGGTAAGGGTGACAGTTTTAAGTAAGATGAGAAGAAAAGTAATAGCAAAGACAATGATTTATGATGTCTTTAAAATTGCTTTGACTTTAGCCTGTGTCTTTGTCTCTTAGATTGTTCTGTTTAATGATGTTAAATAATCTCAAGTACACTTTGAAGTTGGGTAACCCACAAAGCTCTTCAGAGGAGCTTTGAAGTTAGATTCTGTAAAGCCTCAAATTGAAGTATAATTTAGGAATCCTGGATGTGGTATACATCTTCAGTCACTGATTTGAAAGTAGGCAGACAGAGACTGCATCTGAAAAGCACATAGTCCAACAGGAAGTTGAAAAGTTTGCCTGCTGACATAATCACATCTGATAGGCCAAATCAATATTTTTTTACATATTCTTTACTATTGAAATTTTAGCTATTATTAATATATTGAACATTTTTGTTAATATTGTTTTAAATGTTTGAGAGTTGTTACTGTAAATTACATCATGCCTTCATTTTGGCCAGAATGAAACAAAACTTGAAAGCAGAAAAATAAATGAAGAAGTGGCAAACAAAATGGTGAGGGTTTAAATCAATGTGACCGTCTCTTCAAGATTTCAAGTTCCTGAAAGAAGGAATTAGGTAATGTGTACTTATCATTGTTTTGTGCCCAGCAAAGCACCATATAAACTTCAAATCTTCCTATAGGCTTTCCAATTGAGAAGACACAGGAAGTCATAGAAGCCATTTATCTTATGGAGGAAACTTCTGCTGGCAGAACACTTTTGTGGATACTATTTGAGAGAATCCAAAGAAATGGAAAAGAGTTCCCAGTCTTTTGTAACTCAGAGTGAATGTACTAAGATATAGCACTAGGCCTAAAAACAACATGGCTCTCCCACTAAAAATAAATATATATGAAGAAACATGTATAATCATTAAATATATGAAGAGATGCTCGAAGTCTTTAGTAATATTGGATTAAGTGAATAAAACCCAAAGTAAGGTTATATTTAATGCAATATAATTGGCAAAAATTAACAACTCTATGATACCAAATGTTGAAATACAAATAGGCTCTTTTAAACTCTGGTGTTGGGTGTAAACTGGTACAACCACTTTGGAAAGCAGTTTGATATGATCATGTAAGAGTGAATATTCATATAATCTATTATCACAGTGATTTGTCTCCTTGGTAAATACCTAGAAGAAAATCCTTACAAGTGTTCACCAAAGGTATACAACAAAACTCATAGCAACACCATTTGTAATAGTAACAATCTACGAAAGATTAAAACAACAAAAATATTCATCAAAATGAGAATAGTCATATAGTGTGTGGTATATTCACACAATAGAATAGCATACATGTGTGAAAATAAACTTAAGTCAAATGCTACAATTTTGATGAACCTACATAAGAATATTCAGTAGAAAAGTAATTTCTGGGAACTAGAAGTTAAAACAACAGCTAATACTAACTTGATATAACTGAGGAATGTTTAGCTTTAGCTGTTTGTGTGTGTGTGTGTGTGTGTGTGATATATATAAACACACATACATATTTATACATATATTTATAAATTTACATTTCAAATACATTTCACATATGCATAGTATACAAATAGGTATAAATGCCCAGTTCCTAGTTTTTTTGGATTGTCGAAGTAGGCAGGTGTGGTCAAGAGGAACACTGGAAGATAGAAGTTATTTTCAATGTTCTAGTTGCTGGGTTGGCCAAGGCTTCACAGATATTCATGATATTATTGAATAAATACGTAGATATTTTTATAAATTAGTGCTGTAAACAGAGTATTTCAACAGTTCAGTTTCTTACACAGAAATATTGCTAAAAATAACAATGCCATGGAAATGGAAAAAGCTGTTACACCATGTGCTATATTTTTCTTAGAATTTTCACATATGTTCTTTCCTTTGAGCTTTAAAACACTCCTACAACCCAGTGTTTATCTGATAGATAAGGGAACTGAGACTCAAAAGGACTGAAGTGATTCCATCAAAGTCAAGGGTCTAGTCCTAGAATAAGAGTTGATTAAAAGTTTTCTGAACTTAAGTTGTCTATTTTCCAACATTCTAAGCCACATACTTTGCAAATATCCTCTGAAATATTTTTTACAAAATTTGAAATGAGAGAGATTTAATGTTTTAATAGTAAGATGATGCTAAGTTAATGGAAATCTCTCTCCTCCCTGTATATTACCTTGGCAAATAAGAGCATAGTAAATGGCTATATTAGAATAAGATATAATATGTCTTTTCTGGCCTACACAAATGAGATTTCAGCTCTCTGAACATTGGCTAGTCATGCTATAAAGAGGCTAAAATGGGGAAGGACATTCTTTTTAAAATATTTATTCGTTCTTTGACTTATCAAGAAATAGAGAAGAATTGTCCTTCACCTTCACAAGTTTGTGCCTTTATTTGATCTAATATGAAAGAGAAGTAGAAAGGTTTTCCTGATCCCAATAGAAAATGAAATGTTTCTATATTCCCCAGTGGTGTCACTGAAGAAGCCAATACTGAAATAAGCGTAGCATAGACTTTTATTAATTATTTCGATCTTTGTGAAGTAGACATCCTTCTCCCCCCATTCTTTACAGATGTCTGGATAAAGGTGATGTCATCATCTCAAAGAAGATCAGAAACACTGGAACAAAACTTTTGATGTCTTTCAATATTGTAAATGAGTAGAGAAACTCAAGCCTCATACTTAGAGATTCATCTTTTTCTGAATAGCCTATCTAGGAATTACTTATCTCCATAGACTCCATTGACTAATTTAGTAAACATTAAATACCTTACAAAGACCACTTCAATAAATAGACACATGGTTAGATGCTAAATGTAGCTGTAGACATTTAGAGGCAAGTAGGCCTTGATAAAAGCTGGAGTGGCCAGGGAACATTTACAGAGAAGGAGAAACAATCCAGGAGACAGAATATCACACTGAGTCAATAGGATCTGTGTAGATCTGGGAAACATGAGAGACATTTTAATCAAAGGAAGACACACCATTCTTGTAAATATTCCCTCGACAAGGGGTTATCGCTCAGGCCCTGAGTCCTGTGAATGCACCTCAGCCACAAGAGAACCATAAGATAAATGGTTTACTTCCTTAAACGTGGCAACAATCTATTAGGGGACAGGCCTATGAGCTTAAGGGCAGAGCCTCCTTACATTAAAAATTAGTTTGAGTAGGATTCTATATAATTGGCTGATGTGAAGTTTCATAATAGAAACTTTCTTCCTATCATAACTCTCTTATGACCTGCCCTGAGATCTTGTATTATCTTTGTGTATCTTATAGAAGCTTCAACGTCCAGGAGGCATTGTTTATGTACACATGCCCCTGGGATAAAGGACATCAAACACCTTCAGAAGAAAGTGGCAAGCCGGGCGCGGTGGCTCACGCCTGTAATCCTGGCACTTTGGGAGGCCGATGTGGGCGGATCATGAGGTCAGGAGATCCAGACCATCTTGGCTAACACGGTGAAATCCCATCTCTAATAAAAATACAAAAAATTAGCCGGGCGTGGTGGCAGGTGCCCGTAGTCCCAGCTACTCGGGAGGCTGAGGCAGGAGAATGACGTGAACCCAGGAGGCAGAGCTTGTAGTGAGCCGAGATGGCGCGACTGCACTCCAACCTGGGCGACAGAGCGAGACTCCATCTCAAAAAAAAAAAAAGAAAAGAAAGTGGCATTAAGACAGGGTCAAAGAGAGGATGGTCTTGTTGGAATAAAACCAGCAAGTAAAATTATCATTTAGTGGGGATATTCCAGCCTCAGAACATTAGGACAGGGCTTATTAAAAGAATGTTGGAAAGCCATCACAGTCGACCATTTTTTCCATTTTTATTCTCCCAAAAAGCTCACTGAAACATGGCTTGAAAGAAGTGAACTTGGATATACTTCAGCAGTTCAATCTCTCCCCACCAGGGTGAGCCAGGCCATTTCCCTATTTTGGTGCTTAACCTAATTTGGAATCCTCTTTTGCAAAATGCCTTTACCACCTGCCTGAGGTGAAAGGAACAAAGCTCATGCCAACTGACAGGAATGCTTTCTGCAAGGCTGAGTTAACAGGGCAAACTTACATTATCTTTTGCTGAATAAGGAGATTTTTTTCCAACGGTGAAGTCTGCGAATGTTCTTTTTTTTTTCTTTTTCCTTTTAAATGAAACTCAGGTTAAGTGGAGAGCAGCCAAAACAGTGCATTTCACACATTGAGGATGACGGTGGTTTTCTCATGGCCTGAGGAATGAAGGGGCTCACGGGGAAGGGAAATGTGCTTCTCTATAGACCATTGCTGGAAAAGCAACATAAATCCCATAGTGGAATATCCTCTATGGGACACCCTTGTCCTAAGCAAGAATTTTCGTTTGATGGCCGCCATGTTATTATTTCCCATTATTCATTAAGAAACAAGCCCTCAAAACTTGCCTGGCGCATTGCAACAATCTTTAAACTCCCATCCCTAAAACACAACCTTCACTCTGTCACCAAGGCCACTTTCTCCCAATATCCTCTATATCATGTCTCTCTGGGGCTCAGAGACTTCTAGGGCCTCCCCAGCACCATTAGAATGGTGCTTGAATTTAATTTGACATTGAAGGTCTTGCATGCAGGTCCTGGCTCACTTTTATAAATCAAAGCCCCCCTGTTCTATTTTAAAATGCTCTTCTATGGCCAGGTCTCTGTGGCCAGTCAATTCTATGGACAGCTGCTTCTTACCCAGTTTTACTGATTTATTTTGTAGTTATCTCAACTAGATACAACATATGTTCTTTCATAAAATCCTATCTACCCTTCATGTCTTCTTTCTCCTCCTTAAAACCTTTCTGATAACTTCAGTGCATACTGCATTGCTTCTCTCCACATCTTTCGCAGCATTTATGGCTAAAGAAGCCCCACACTGTCCACTGTGTCATAATACAGTTTGACATGTTGTGTGCATCAAGTATGTTCATCTCATTCATTTAATCAGCTAGAGTCAAAAAATTATTATTTTTGCAAGTTTAGTGCTGGATCTTAGGCTGGTTTCTCTCTTCCCACCAAAAACCAGCACAATGATCACATTCATGATGACATTTTAAAATAATTTTGCATTAATTTGTACCATCAAAACAATAGTAAAATGAAAGCCATCCCCATTAAATGCACTACAAATTTGGAATTGACTGCAAGAAAAAACACTTAGGGTACAGTTCTTTTTTAAAAAATTGATGTTTTCTCCTTCAGGACAAGTCACAAAGGATGCTGTAGTAGGTTTAACACTATTGTCCAAAATTTTTATATCTACCAGAAACCTCAGAATGTGACCTTATTTGGAAACTGCATCTTTGCAGCTGTAACAAGTTAAGTTAGGATGAGTTCAAACTGGATTAGATTTGGCCCTAAATCCAATGGCTGATGACCTTATACGAAGAGGACACACTGAAAGACACACAGGGAAGAACCATGTGACAATGGAGTCAGAGCTTGGAGAGGTATGGCTACAAGCCAAGGAAGCCAAGAATTTCCAGGAGCCATCAGAAAGTAGAAAGAGGTGAGGTAGGATGACACGTCTTAGAATCTTCAAAAGGAACATGGCCCTACTGAAATCTTGATTGTAGACTTCTAGCCTCTAGAACTGTGAGAGAATAAATTTCTGTACAGTTTGTAATTATTTGTTACAGCAACCCAAGGAAATGAATACAGATGTTGAGGGACGCATTTAGTGTTCTGAATGTAAGTGAGGCATTTCACTCAAAAATAGAAAGTTTGATACTGGCTGAAAAACAGTTCTGACCAGGGAAAATATTTTTCTACAGATGGCCTTAAAAATAGAATAGGTTCTTTTTTTTTTTTTTTTTTTTTTTTTTGCGATAGTTTTGGTGTGATCCTCCTTGAAAGGAGGTGAATGAACCAAGTGACCTTTCCAGATCTTCCTCAATCCTTTAATACTGGGATTTTATGAACTCTGCTCACTTGATAATCTAGGCCAGCTTTACTTATGCGTGTATACTTCCAGAACAGTTTTCTATCTCAAAACTTCTACTGCAGGCAAGTAAATTTGCTCATGGCTCCTACCTCTCTTTCTATACATATACACTAAGGTGCAACCATATCTGTGTTTATACTGATATATTTGTTTTTACTATTTTCCTTAGAAAGACACCCCTACAGTATGTCTCGTAGGCTGCTTTTGTTCACTATGTTTGGCAGACTTGTTTGATATGGTCTTATTTTTATTTTTAACCACTGGGCTTTAAAGTGTTTTATTAAACTAGTGACATTGCTTTAAACTTCTGGATTAATCATAATTGTATAGGTTGCAATAATAAATAATCCACAATTGCAGAGGCTTCAAACAAAACAATTTTTCCCTTACCTACCCAAGTTGTACATCCTAGATCAATGAGAGGCTTTGTCCTATACCCTACTCATTAGAGAAGGCACACTAATTGAGTTCTGGCATCTGGGATGGCTCAGAATCTGAAAGGGAACGTGGAAATGGGGCACTGATCCTTAAAGACTTCTACTTCCACATGAAGGATATTGTTTGCTATCACAATTCACTGGCCAGAGCGATAATATATCCCTGTCTAACTTCTAAAGAGCAGAGAAGTGCAATCCTACCATGTCTTTAGAAGGAGGAGTATGAATATTGGTTATTAGTATAAATAATGACCAGCATTCCAGGCTACAAATCAGAGTATTTGTTACTTTACTTCATACACACCTTAATGGGTTCTCAACAACTGAGTCCTCCTAGTCTTAAAGGAATTTATATTCTAGATGAGAAAATAATTCTCCTTGGGCGAGAAACCACAGATATAGACACCAAATTTGAGTTGAACCTCTAAAACAAAAGCAGTAATCTAAAGCCAGGCGCAGTGGCTCATGCCTGTAATCCCAGCACTTTGGGAGGCCAAGGCGGGGAGATCACCTAAGGTAAGGAGTTCGAGACCAGCCTGACCAACATGGTGAAAGTCCATCTGTAATAAAAATACAAAAATTAGCCATACATGGTGGTGTGTGCCTGTAATCCCAGCTACCCAGGAGGTTGAGGCAGGAGAATCATTTGAACTTGGGAGGCGGGGGTTGCAGTGAGCCAAGATCATGCCACTGCACTTCAGCCTGGGCAACACAGTGAGACTCTGTCTCAAAAAAGAAAAAAAAAAATCATAAACCAGAGGGCATATTTTTTTTTAAGTTTAAAAACACACACACACACACACACACACACATAAACTAGACCAAAAGAAATCTCTCTCCAGAACTACTGCAAATCCATAGATCAATTTCTCGAGTGTTGATTACTCTCCGTTGGCCCTCTCACACACTGCACACTTCTCTGTACTTGTCTGTCCTGCCCTGTGTTCCTATAGTAAGCCCTTTCTTCCATATTTCCAGTTCCCAGTGGGCTCTACTGGGACTGTTGCCTCCCTGAAATCCTTTGGCTCTGAGGATAGTAGAGGCTTCTAGTACCTGAATGCCTCACTCCTTTCTTCCCCCTAAACCTATCCACACCTCTATAAAAATTTCTTCATTAGTTTCATCTGAACCTGGGGCGAATTCTGTTTTCTTCTGAGACTGACTGATAACACCCTACTTAATCCCAAGAATTGATGAAATGGTATGTCTTCCATTGGTGAAATGTAGGAGAAACAACAGATTCCTGTTGCATTTATCTATCATGACTCATGTAGACCTTTGCCTGAGGTGAGTTTGCAGGTCGACCACATTTGTATTATCTATTATTATGATGTTCTCCTTATTTCAGTTTAATGAAAAGACCTGTCTTTCACCCTTTAACATAGCACACAAACTCATGATTTAAAATAATAATAAAATATCAAAAACTCATACTTTCCTCAACACAACCCTGAAGTTTCTCCTGAGAGGAATAAAAGCTGTTTTTCTGGCGATAAAAACCCACCAAAAAGTTTATAAAGAAAACAAACTCCCCTCGGGCAGTAATCAGTGGTCAGACAGTATCTGACAAGCACAGCAGAATTTTAGCTATTGCTCTAGGGCTGTTCTTAGTTCTGGTCAATTCCTTTGCTAACTGGGATATGAAAGGAACCCAAGTGAAAATAGTCCAGAGGGGGGAAAAATAAGAAAGATAATGTAAAACAAACTCATTATATCTGGAATATTAAGTTTTTTTTCTTAGAAGATTTTCTTCTTTTTGCCCTAGAGCACTTGAAAGTTCTGAAGATCCATTTTATGTAAAGGCAAAATAATATTTTACATAACACTTATTTTAAGTTTAAAGGCTTGCTACAATGAAACTGTTACTATAGTGGACTTAAAGCAGCAAAATAAACTGAAGAGGCCTCATAAAAATATATAGGCACTAGTCAACTGATGCAAGGAAATAAGCTTCATGGCATGAGACCTCTGATTTGCGTTAACGCCTAAATTTCCCCTGCCTAATTCTGGAGTTCTCATGCAGTAGTAGTGTTTCTTCCTAGACTTTTTTTTTTTTTTTTTTTTTTTCTCTACAAGGAGTAGCAGTCCTATTTCCTGACTAATTAGAATGGTTTATAATTAGGTTTTGGCCTGTAGGAAGGGATTAATCTCTGTAAGAGGTGTGAGAAATTCAACAGCTTCTGTCAGCAAGGGTATTCATGCCAACTTTGTATTTATTTATTTACTTACTTTTGTTTTATGCTTCATTTAATAGGAAGTTCTATTTTCCATAGATTTAATTTTGATGTCAGGGTTAAAGTTTCAAACTCACTCTCCTTTGTTCTCACAAATTTTAAAGTAAATGGTCAAATTCACTCTCTTCCATACACTAACCTCCAGGTTTAAAGTAGTCATTGCATGCCTCAAGATTAAGAACCTGCCGATTTTCACATCTTCTTCAAAGACATGTAATTTGGCTATATCTGCTATTCCCCACCACCACCAATCAGTTTTACAAATGCACTGGGCTCCAGAGACTCTGCCAAATGCTGTGTGACATGAAAATACAAGGACAAAGTCTTTATAGGAATTTAGAGGATAGCGGAAAACTATACCTTGTCAATAACAATACCAGCTAAAAATGGACATCAGGGTCATTGTGCCAGGAATGCACGATTAGATGTCATATGAGCTCTCTATATAGTAAAAAATGTATCTTTAGAAACAGTTTTTCCAATTACATCCCTGCCACCAATGAAAGCTCTGATTTGGGGAAGCCTTTTTCCTGGTTAATACAAGAAGAAACATTATCTCTGTGGTTTCTTCCTGGTTTAAAAACTTTTATTATTATTTTATATAGTTTTTTTATACCGGATATCTTGGGCATGGGGAAGCCTCTGTAATTTTTACTTGGCAACACGACCACACTCTTAATGAAGATGTTGAAGTAGGTGAGAATGACTTTTAGTATAAAAAACCCACTCTAAATATAGTCACTACTCCTCTCGCACATTATACAGTTGATAAAGTACCTGAAAATACTCTTTTTATATAAGAACATTTTCTCATTTTGTAATTGGAAGATATGCAGTTAAAAGTTTTATTAAATAAGTCATACATTGTTGAAGTTGTGTGGGGTAGAAGTAAAAGTTGTAGTGTCTCCAGTTTTTCATATTCCAATTCCTCTGGAATCAGTTTCTTCACTCAGAATGATGAGAGATAGGGCACGCACTCTCCTACTCATCTCATATTCTTAGCATATAGCAGTACAGATCTTTCTCATGAGTCAGACTTTCATTCTGCTTCTATGACTAGACTTAGAGTCAGAATCAAAGTGAGATGGAGATATGAAATTGAGATAACAGGATGGATGGTCAGACTTCAAAACAATGAATCCAGATATTCTTCTCATTTTATCCCTCAAATTGATTGGTGGTCTTGTCTCCCTCCTACTGTGCCAGTTCAAATCTCAACATACCTTATTCATCCTTAAAAGTCCAGTATACATTTTTCCTTCTCAAAGCCATTTATGGAGGACCCAGTTCACAGGGACATAATACTCTGGGCTCCTAAAGCAGGCATTGTCTCTTTCTGGTGTAAAGTGGCTACAGCATATGCTCTTCAATCAACTCTCTTGCCCTTACACCCTAGAAAGCCTATTCACTAGCTGTGTGACCTAGGACATTTTTCAGTAACTGCTGGTTTCTCAGATTCTCCATCTGTAAAATGAGGATGATCATACGATCTACCAAAGAGTTGCAGTGAGAATCTCCCCTAAAGTAGAACTTGGCACAGAGTAAACATTAAATATCCAATTATGTTAGCTAACCTTATTTTATACCTAATAATATTCCAAGGTATATGTCCTTTTACATAACTTGGCTATAAACCCTTTGAAATCAGTTTAAATATTCAGACTTTTGGGTCTCTCTCCCAGTGCCCCAGCAGAGTACAGTGAACAGATCAGACACTAAGTCAGTATTAGTCAACTGATACTTAGCAGTAGTTTCTGGTTTCTTTAAGACAGGGAATAAATTACAGGTGATTACATAGTGGAATAGGTTTTGGAAATGTAGCTCAGGGACAAGCTAACTGCCAGATATGCAGACTACATTAGGCCAGAACTGAGTACACCTCCATCTGAGTTTCTCCCTTGAAAGTTATATTCTGTACATTAGCAACTGTCTTCCCCAGCTCATTCTACTTGTGCCCCATTTGGGAGAGAAGACAAAAATAACTCAAATTTAACTTTTGTCACAAATGTATATGTTAAAACAAGTACCTCTTGGTTTTCTACATATTCTCTTCCTAATAAATATATCAGCATGAGCATAATCTCTTTTTCTCACATTTTTGCTAGTGAACCCACAGAAACACAATGTATCAGCATTTCTTATGCTCTTAAAACATTTTTTTTTTCTGAGAAGAACAGAAAATATGAGAGCAACTTTTTTGAAAGTCCACAGTCCAAATGAAAGTTCATGAAATTCCTCTGATGGCCCCAAACTTTAGAAGTGGCTTCTGTTAAAGTGGCCAGAGAGGCCTAATGATGGTCACAAGCTGAAAAGCATAGATAAGAGGAATGAAGCAATAGAAATGAGGATAACATAAACTTCACTATACAAGATAGTAAGAATAAAATGCTCTATTTTGTAGAAAAGGACTCTTTCTACACACACAGATACAGACATAAGCACACACCTTCAAAAATGACTGAAATCTAGAGAGACTTGTTTCCAACAATAATAATTGCAACTACTTTGTAAGTTCTAATTAGGTATGAGATACTTACATGATTAATCAGCAATTCTTAAAGCAATCTTCTAGGAAGCTGCTGTCATCTTATCATATAAAGTTGACAATGAAGCTCAGAGAGCCTGCTCAGGCCATGATTCTGGCACATGGCTGGGCTTGGTGCAGATCAGGCAGCTCCTGTTCCACACAGCACATAGATCTGCATCCCACTTGGCACCTTCACACTGAATCATCCTTTTACTTCCATTGTATGTGATTTACAGATCCACCCACATGATAGTTTAAAAAATAAATGGCTAAATTTAGTCAATGTTTCGATTTTTCTAACAAAAACCTATTCAAATGCCCCAGGGACCTTCAAACTTTCCTAGACTACCTCACCAAAGCCCTATACTATACATATGCACATACACACATCCATATATATTTACATCCATATCTGTATCTCTGTATCTATCTGTATCATCTGTATTAGTCAATTTGCACACTGTTGATAAAGACATACCTGAGACTGGGAAGAAAAAAAGGTTTAATTGGACTTACAGTTCCACATAGCTGCGGAGGACTCAGAATCATAGAAGGAGGCAAAAGGCACTTCTTGCATGGTGGCAGCAAGAGAAAAATGAGAAGGATGCAAAAGCAGAAATCCCTGATAAAACCATCAGATCTCATGAGACTTATTTACTACGACGAGAACAGTGTGGCGGAAACCACTCCCACGACTCAAATTATCTCCCACTGGGTCCCTCCTGCAATACATGGGAATTATGGGAGTACAAGTCAAGATGAGATTTGGGTGGGGACACAGGGTCAAACATATCATTCCACCCCTGGCTCCTCCAAATCTCTTGTCCTCACATTTCAAAACCAATCATGCCTTCCCAACAGTCTCCCAGAGTCTTATCTCATTTCGGCATTAACCCAAAAGTCCACATTCCAAAGTTTCATCTGAGACAAGGCAAGCCCTTTCTGTCTATGAGCCTGAAAAATCAAAAGCAAGCTAGCTATTTCCTAGATATAATAGGGGTACAGTAATCGGATAAATACAGCCATTCAGAAGGGGAGAAATTGGCCAAAACCAAGGGGCTACAGGGCCCATGCAAGTCCAAAATCCAGCAGAGCAGTCAAATTTTAAAGCTCCAAAATGTTATCCTTTGACTTTAGGTCTCACATCCAGGTCATGCAGATGCAAGAGGTGGGTTCCCATGGTCTTGTGCAGCTCCACCCCTGAGCCTTTGCAAGGTATAGCCCCGTTCCTGGCTACTTTCATGGGCTGGCACTGAGTTTCTGCAGCTTTTCCAGGCACACGGTGCAAGCTGTCAGTGGATCCACCCTTCTGGAGTCTGGAGGACCGTGGCTCTCTTCTCATAGCTCCACTAGGCAGTGCCCCAGTAGGAACTCTGTGTGGGGGCCCTGACCCCACATTTCCCTTCTGCACTGCCCTAGGAGAGGTTTTCCACAAGGGCGACGCCCCTGAGGCAAACTTTTGCCTGGGTATCCAGGCATTTCCATACATCTTCTGAAATCTGGGAGGTTCCCAATCTTCAATTCTTGACTTCTGTGCATGCACCGGCTCAACAACATAGCTGCCAAGGCTTGGGGCTTCCACCTTCTGGAACAACAGTCCAAGCTGTATTTTGCTCCCTTTTAGTCACGGCTGGAGTGGCTGGGATGCAGGGCACCAAGTCCCTAGGCTTCACACAGCACGGGGACCCTGGGTCAGCCTGCGAAACCATTTTTTCTTAGGCCTCCAGGCCTGTGATGGGAGAGGCTGCCGTGATGCCCTCTGACATGCCCTGGAGACATTTTCCCCATTGTCTTGGAGGTTAACCTTCACTCTTCGTTACTTATGCAAATTTCTACAGCAGGCTTGAATTTCTCTCAGAAAATAGATTTTTCTTTTCTATAACATTGTCAGGCTTCAAATTTTTCAAACTTTTATGCTCTGCTTCCTTTATAAAACTGAATGCCTTTAACAACACCCAAGTCAGTTCTTGAATGCTTTGCTGTTTAAAAATTTCTTCCGCCAGATACCCTAAATCCTCTTTCTCAAGTTCAAAGTTCCACAAATCTCTAGGTGGGAGAAAAATGCAGTCAGTCTGTTTGCTAAAACACAAGAAGAATCACCTTTGCTTCAGTTCCCAACAAGTTCCTCATCTCTATCTGAGACCACCTCAGCCTGGACCTTATTGTCTATATTGCTCTGAGCATGTTGGCCAAAGCCATTCAACAAGTCTCTAGGAGGTTCCAAACTTTCCCACATTTTCCCGTTTTCTATTGAGCCCTCCAAACTGTTCCAACCTCTGCCTGTTACCCAGTTCCAAAGTCGCTTCCACATTTTGGGTATCTTTTCAGCAATGCTCTACTCTATGACTACCAGTTTACTCTGTTAGTCCATTTTCATGCTGCGGATAAAGACATTCCCAAGACTGGGAGGAAAAAGAGGTTTAATTGGGCTTACAGTTCCATACAGCTGGGGAGGCCTCAGAATCACAGCAGGAGGTAAAAGGCACTTCTTACATGGTAGCGGCAAGAGAAAAATGAGAAGGATGCAAAAGTGGAAATCCCTGATAAAACCATCAGATCTCATGAGACTTATTCACTATCATGAGAAGTGTATGGGGGAACCACCCCCATGATTCAAATTATCTCCCACCAGGTCCCTCTCACAACATGTGGGAGTTACAATTCAAGATGAGATTTGGGTGGGGACACAGACTAAAACCATATCATCATCTATATCTACTTAACTCTCTGAGTTTGTGTATTCCTTGCCTTGACTATTATAATCTATCTCATCACCAAAACTGTAAACTATTTGCATCCGTCTTTAATATGGTATTGGACAACAACTGACAGATGAGCTATATAGCTATCGATAGATAGATAGATAGATAGATAGATAGATAGATAGATACATACATACATACATACATACATACATACATACATATTTAATCTTGTTTCCAAAACCTAATGTGTATTAAATAGTAACACTATAAACACACACATACACATATACATATATACACATGTGTGTGTGTGTATATATATACACACGCACAGAGAGAGAGAGAGAGAGTTGAAATAATGACAGTATCCCCCTCTATATTTTAGGGATGCTTACTTTTTCATGAGCAATTTTGAAGTGTTTGTATAGTACCGTTAAACATAATATTCAGAAGAAGATAAAGTCAGAACCGTCACACAAATGTAAAAACCTAAACACATTAAACTTTATGGCTTTTCTTATATGAGGGAACAAGGAAGACGTTATCACCAGTTCAGGAAAAATAATTATATATACATACATACATACACACACACACACACACACACACACACATACATATAAAGGAAAAGAATTACAAATGAGTACAAAACTTTTTATTTTTAATATAGAAGCAGAGAAAATCAATGGCCACTCATTGAAAAAGATAGAGTTTGCCTATATATGTGTTCTTTACAGTTAATAAATAGGTGCAAAATGCAGGCATACCTCATTTTATTGTGCTTTACTTTATAGCACTTCACAAATATTGTGTTTTTTTTACAAATTGAAGGTTTTTGGCACCCCTACATCCAACAAGTCTACAAGCATAATATTTCAACACCACCTGCTTACTGTTCACTTTGTGTCTCTGTGTCAGCACTTTTTAACAGTAAATTAATTTTAATTAAGCTATATACATTATTGTTTTAGACATACTGCACACTTAATAGACCACAGTATAGTGTAAATATAATGTTTATAAGTGCTGGGAAAGAAAAAAAATTATGTGACTCGCTTTTTTGTATATTGATTTTGTTGCAATGGTCTAGAAACAAACCCACAATGTCTTCAAGGAATGCATATAATTGACTATAATGAATAGCATTCGAATCAGATAGTTCATAAAGTTGTTCTATAGACAATGCTTAGTTTTCCACCGAAGTGCTTTTTTTTTCCCCACGGTTTCTTCTCCTTTGATCAAAAATAATCTCAAATATTTTCCTTAATCACAACATAAGTCTGGTCTCATTAGTCTTAGCCCTATCATTGACATAGAAACAGCAACAGCGTTAATTTACTACATAGGTCTTTTCATGTTTACTTTGCTGAAAATCTTCATTAGTGATCAGATTGGATTTTTCATAGCCTCTTTACACTAGGAAGCCAAGCCAAGAAACTCTCTCTACCAGATTTGACCTATAATACCTACAAATTGAGTGAATTCCTTTCTTTTTAAGGTCTCTGAAATATTCTGAAGTTCTTGGGCATGTCTGAAAATGATTTCTCTTACCCACTTTTAAGGCTGAGAATCCTAAAAGCCAGTTACAAGGCCAGTTTTACAAGAGTGCTTCCTAAGCATTGATTCCATAAAGTCAAATGTGGTTACTCAAAAGTGACTGGTAATATGTGATTAAACGATCATCATTCTCAAACATGACATTCCAGATAAACTTGGCTATCAGCCAAGGTTTTCAATTATGTCTTGGAAAAAGATGGCAAATTCTTAACGAACCTAGGCAAATAACTAAACTGCCATGAAAACAAGAATACTCAATAATAGAGTTTGAAGTCTATAAGAATCAGGCATGGAAACAAAGAATAAGATGCCATTGTTGCCTAATATTATAAAGCAAAGCAACACCAGAACTCTGATAAATAGAAACATATCTGGGAGAACTCAGGCATTGACCCATCTCCAGAAGCAGTCTATGGAACATAGAATTTTTCTGATTTAAATAATGGTATATCCCTGGAAATTTAATGTAGGGAAACAGCATCTCTTCGGATTTGAAAAACTCTTTCTATAAAATGCATCAATATTAACTTGTCAAGTAAACTTACTTATTTCTGGTCCCTGTTTTTTATAAGGTAGAACAAATCTTTGTGATTTTTAAAGGAGACTTTTGAAAAAAATCTCAAAGATACATTAGGTGCAAAAAATATCATGTGAGTTTATGCTAATTTTATTTTATTTTACATTCAAAATTCATTTCTAGAAAGAAGAAAAAAAAGCAGTTGTCAGGAGATTTGCCCTCTCAAGACAGAAATAATACTGGTCTACCTATTTAAAAGTGACAATAAAACATTTAATAATTAACATAGAAAGTAACATGATTATAAAGAACCTTGGTTCTTTTGTAAGTGAATAGTTTTTGTTTTCTTAAATAATCAAGAACATAATAAAAAAAGCACAAAGCCCAGAAAATTATCTTGCTAAAACACAAAATCTGTGCAGATTCCACAGAATTATATATCATGGCTTAAGGCAATAAACAAAGAAAAAAAAGCACACCCATTAAAACAGAACAGACTTTGTTAAGATTTTAACATATTTCATAGTTTTTTTCACTAAACATTTACACACACTCTATAGGCATATCTTGTTTTACTGTGTTTTACTTTATTATGCCTTCACAGATAATAGTTTTTTCCAAAATTGAAGGTTGTGGCAACCGTGTGTCAAGCAAGTCTACTGGCACCATTTTTCCAATAGCATGGGCTCACTTTGTGTCTCTGTGTCACATTGTAATTCTTGCAGTATTTCAAACATTTTCACTATAATTATGTCTGTTATGGTTATCTGTAATCAGTGATCTTTGATGTTACTGTTTTAATTGTTTGGGGACATCATGAACCATACCTATATAAGACAGCTAACTTAATTGACTCGACAAATGCTGTGTGTGCTCTGACTACTTCATCGACCTGTTGTTTCCTTGCCTCTCTCCCTCTCTTCAGAACTCCCTATTTTCTGAGACACAACAGAATTGAAATTAGACCAATTAATAACCCTACAATAGCTTCTAGGTGTTCAAGTGAAAAAGTCGTGCATGTGTCATTTTAAATCAAAAGGTACACCTTGGGAGGCCAAGGTGAGAAGACGCCTTGAGGCCAGGCGTTCAAGTCCAGCCCAGGCAATAGAGGGAGGCCCTCATCTTTACAAAACTAAAAAAATCAGCTGAGCATATTTGGCCCACCTGTATTCCCAGCTACTTACAAGGCTGAGATGAGTGTATAGCTTGAGCACAAGAGTTCAAGGCTACAGTGAGCAATGGTTGCACCACTGCAATCCAGAACAGAGTGAGATTTTGTCCCTCAAAAAATTAAATATAAATAAATAAAATGCTAGAAATAGTTAAACTTAGTGAGGAAGGCCTGCTGAAAACTGAGATAGGCCAGAAGTTCAGATTCTTGCACCAAACAGCCAAGTTGCGAATGCAAAGGACAAGTTCTTGCAGGAAATTTAAAGTGCTACTCCAGTGAACTTACAAATGATTCGAAGGCAAAACAGCCTTATTGCTGATGTGGAGAAAGTTTCAGTGGACTGGATAGAAGATCAAACTGGCCACGACAGCTGTTCTAATTAAGCCAAAGTCTAATTCAGAGCAAGACAGGTCCTAACTCTATTCAGTTCTATGAACACTGAGAGAGAAGAGGAAATTGCAGGAAAAAAAAAAAAAAAACATTTGAACATAACAGAGCTTGATTCATGAGTTTTAAAGAAAGAAGTCATCTCTGTAACACAGAAGTGCAAAGTGAAGCAGCGGGTGCTGATTATAGAAGCTGCAGCAGATTATCTAGAAGATCTAGCTAAGAAAATTGAAGAAGGTGGCCACACTAAACAATAGGTTTTCAATGTTGACAAACAGGCTTCGTTTGGAAGAAAATGCCATCTAGGACTCTTACAGCTTGGGTGGAGAAGTCAATGCCTGGTTTCAAAACGTCAAAGACAGGCTGATTCTCTTGTTAGGAACTAATGCAGCTAATGACTTTAAGTTGAAGCCAAAGTTCAGTTTTTCATTCCCCAAGTCCTAGGGCCCTTAAGAATGAAGCTTAATCTACTCTGCTTGTCTTCTATAAATGGAATAACAAAGCCTGGATAACAGCACACCTGTTTAAATAGTGATTTACTAGGTATTTTAAGCCCACTGTTTGCATCTACTGCTCAGAAAAAAAAAAAAAAAAAGAATCTTTTCAAAATATTGCTGCTCGTTGATTATGTACCTAGACACCTAAGAGCTCTGACGGGGATGTACAAGGAGATTAATGCTGTTTTCACACCTGCTAACACAACACTCATTCTGCCCACCATGGATCAAGAAGTCATTTCAACTTTCAAGTCTATTATTTAAGAAATACATTTCATAATGCAATAGGTGCCATGGCTAGTTATTCCTCTGATGGATCTGGGTAAAGTAAATTGAACACCTTCTGGAAAGGATTCACAATTCCAGATGCCATTAACAACATTCATAAATCACAGGACGAGGTGAAAATATCAACATTTACACGGATTTGGAAGAAGCTGATTCCAACCCTCGTAGGTGACTTTGAGGAGTTCAAGACGTAAGAGGATGAAATAACAGCTGATGCGTTGGAAGTAGAAAACTAGAATTAGAAGGGATGCCTAAAGATGTCACTGAATTGCTGTAATCTCATGATAAAACTTGAACAGATGAGGAGTTGCTTCTTATGGATGAGCAAAGAAAGTGTTTTCTTGAGATGGAATCTACTTCTGTGAAGATGGCTACGAATATTATTGAAAAGACAACAAAGGATTTAGAATATTACTTACACAGAGTGGATAAAGCAGTTGGCAAGGTTTGAGAGGGATGACTTCAATTTTGAAAGAAGTGGGTAAAGTGCTATAAACAGCCTCACATGCGACAGAGAAATCTTTCGTGAGAGGAAGAGTCAATTGACGTGAAAAACCTCATTGTTATCTTATTTTAAGAAACTGCCACCTTAATCTTCAGCAACTACCACCCCGATTAGTCAGCAGCCACCAACATCAAATCAAGACACTCCAGTAGCAAAATGCTGATGACTCACTGAAGGCTCAGATGATTGGTAGCAATTTTTAGCAATAAAGTATTTTAATCAAGGTATGTACATTGTTTTTTAGGCCTAATTCTATTGCACACTTAATGGACTACAGTGTAAACATAAATTTTGTATGCACTAGGAAACCAAAAACTAATTGCGTGACTTGCTTGATTGCAAAATTCACTTCATGGCAGTGGTTTTGGAACTGAACCTGCAATATCTCCGAGGTATGCCTGTAATTGAAAGCAAATACAATTTTCTTTCCAAGGCCTTTCTACAGGTTTTTATATCTATTGAGGTTTTTCCTGCACCACCCTCTTTCTTTTTCTGAAACAACCAGTCACTTTAGACCAAAATGATCATCTTTCCCCTTACTGAACAAAAGCAGATTACATCACTTCACCTACCAGGTGATAGTTCTCTGCCACTATTGTTCCTAGTGCATGTTCATTCACTTAAGTAGCTGTAACTTTTTACTAAAGTAACTTCTATTTCACAGAGAAAAATAGGAGGTGGATAATAAATGCATGCATGTATTATATTTAACATGATCGCTGTTTTCATTAAACCAAAAATATTAAACTGGTCTCATTTGCCAAAGACTTATCTATATTCGGTTTCCTTGATTTCTTAAAGTATTTTTAAGCTGGCTTATATAAAGATACCATTTTTTATGATACATTTAAAGTACTAAAGTTCAATTTTCTGGAAATTTTAGGAATATTCAGTTGATATGTGTTTATCTGCCAACTAGAACGAGTTCCTTTAGGAGACTTTTTAGGCTAATCTATCAATATCATCTGGAGATTGGAAAACACTACACATTCATACGGTCTGTGGTAAATGTGGTAAAGCCTTCTCTGAGTGATAGACACAGGAAATACATACAGTTAAAAATAGAGAGCTTCAGCTGGGCATGGTGACTCACGCCTGTAATTACAGCACTTTGGGAGGCCGAGGCGGGTGGATAATGATGTCAAGAGATCGAGACCATACTGACCAACATGATGAAACCCCGTCTCTCCTAAAAATACAAAAATTAGCTGGGTGTGGTAGTGGATGCCTGTCGCCCAGGCAGGAGGCTGAGGCAGGAGAATCACTTGAACCCAGGAGATGGAGGTTGCAGTGAGCAGAGATGGCACCACTGCACTCCAGCCTGGGGACAGAGCAAGGCTCCATCTCAAAAATAATAATAATAATAAAAATAGAGAGCTTCACTTCTAAAATTGAGCCAAGGATTAAGAGCAAATAAAGAACCACAGAATCTTACTGGCCTGTCAGAAACCTGATCTCCTTCTCACTGGAAAATTCTTCATTGTCTAGAGCTAAAAATAGATAATTGAAAAAGACTAACAAACTAGATTCTCTGTCATCTGTTATTTAACAGAGAGTAAAAGTTACCAAGTGGTCAGACCATGGAACACAACTCTTAATCAATAAAATTAATAAACCAGCGTATCGGTTGTCTGTTATCCAACAGGGAATAGATCTCTGTAAACAGTTAATCCTCATACAGATATTATCAAATAATCAATCAATAAAACCAAATACCCAAATATTGCTGCCAACAATCGGGAATAATTTTTATTGGCTGAAAATAAGCCAAAACCAAAGACAAAACACAAAATTAGTAGAAAGTAAAATTAAAATTGGATAAACAGAGAGTCATTGAAGTTCTTTCACCTTTTTGAAGTCACCTCTGGGAGCAAAGAAAGGATATACTTTTTCCCAAGATGCTCACCTCTGGTGAGGAAGGTTACCTGGCCCTGGTAGGAGAATCCACTGGGCATATTGGTGGAAGATCTTCAAAACTGTTAAAAGATAAATTTCAAAAAGATGAGATCATGACTGTCTTACAGGTAGCAAAATGAACACGTATTAAATATTTGATGTTTCTCATATGAGAGAATCAGGCAGATGCTATAGCTTGTTCAAAGAAAAAGTCAAAGAAAGTATAGATTTATATTAAATTACACATGGATGCAAAACTGGTTTTTCTAGGGTAGGAGAGAAGTCAATGAAAATTCTGTTGGAAAAGATAGTTTGACAATTTATCAGTTACCTATAATTTACAAGAGGTACAAAATAGCTCAAAGATAATTAACAGGGCTACAACTAGAGAGTTTATGAATGTGTGCTATGGGCACTGAAGCACAGCTCATATGTATCATTGTGTAAAACTCTCTTAGCTACTCAATGTGGTATAAGAATGTCACTGTTATCCCCATTTTATAGATAACAGAGTAAATAAGGTAAGAGCTCAGGGTGACAATTTACATTCAGGTGTTCAACAAAAATGATTGATGCTCTTTGTCCTTCTTTACTAGGCTTAAACCTGTACTAGACCCTGTGGAGGATATAAAATAAGTAAAACTCTGGACTGATGAACTTGGCAAGTTTAAATACTGCAAATCATACAAACTTGCAAGAGAAAATATGTGAATCTAGTGACAATGTTTAAGAGCTCAGAGAGAGATGTGATCACTTAAAATCCAAATGCACCTTTTGTCTAAGCACAAGAATTCAGGATAAAAATCTTCCATTTATTTAATAAATTTACTTTCATAGCAGAAATAAAAACCAACACAATTTTTTCGTATGCATACCATCTTACTCTGCTCTCAACATTAGCCTGATTTTTGTTTTTGGCCCGGGCATTTATCCAGTCAAAGAAAAGGACATTTGACTGCAACTAGCCAGAAATGTGGGGGCAGTCATGGCTGCATATTCAGCCATTTCAGAAAACAGCAGTAGCCTCCTGTGTCAGACTGAAACACCTTCAGTTAAACATCTTCAGTTTGACCTTAAGTCAACACCTCCTATATCAGGTCATGCAGTAATAGGGGCTGTTTGACTAAGAGGTCACTGAAACTGGCATCAACCAGGAAACAATCCTTGAAGAGGAACAAACAGTAATCTGGAGAAAGACTTTGAAATGGAGATTGTGCTGAGGTAAACTTGAATTGTCAATGAGCTGGCCTCTCAGTGGCTGTCTTTCTGTAAAAACAAAACCTTCATTTCTGTGTTCTCTAAACAAGACTGTTTTTTGTGCTTCTTATAGGTTTTTGTATTCAGATATTCTAGGGTTATCATCACAAAAATGGAAAACAAGGAAGTAAACTGAGACTGAATTGCAAATTATGTTTTTAAAAGGCTTACAGTAAAAGAATGCAATAAATGGAAACCGTGATGAAAGTGAGAAGGTAGATCAGCGAAAATGAAGGCAAACATATCCAAGACCAACTGAGCCCTCCAACAATGAGAATGGTAGTTTCCCTCCTCACATTACTCATTTCCAATTCCTCTTCTTCCATCTTCTGTGGGCTTTCTCTTTGTAGTTTCAAGATGGCCATCAATATCTCCCAGGGATAGGTGCTTCCTTGTTTCTAGTTCAGGAAAAGTTGTGAAGTTTACTCTGTATAGAGCAATTTTATCATAAGCATCCTCTGCATCACTTACTGTGACCATTGTGTTGGGATATGTTGATATATTAATCCAGTAACAACCAACTCTGGAGTTGGTAGTTAAGTAAAAGTGCCGTCTAAACTTAGAGCACAATGATAAGATAAAGATGGCTTTCCATAGCAAATACAGGGTCCTCTTTTCTTGGTGGAGAAACATTGGATTCCGGACAGATAAGAGCCCCATCCACCATCTTCTAAATTGATTTTGTAGAGCACTGCTGAGTGCAACGCTCATTTTCTTGGCATGAGGAGCCAGGAGCACCATTTCTGCTGTGACTGCACATGAGCCTATGTGAAATCAGTCAGTGCTTCTTTCTCTTTATCTGTCAAATGGAGGTAATGTTTACCACATATGGTGAGAAACTACATAATTTGAAAACTTTTTTAAATAAAATTTCTATATCCACACAATGACTTTTTTGGGTTAAGATGTGGTTGCTTTCTTTCTTCAGCTCTCTTCTCTCGGTTCAAGTAAGGAGACAATGACTTGTATCAGTGTTACCACATTCAGCAAAGAAAAATAAAATAAATATTTTACCTGTCAACTCTATGTTGCCTCTTAAAATACGTCAGAGAAGATCTGAGTGGGCTGGAAATGGCCTTGCCACCTGAGATAGAGCATCTCGGGCCTTGCAGGCTCTTCTGTCAATGAAATCCTGATGGTACTCTTGGAAGTATCTCAGACATTCAGCAAAATTAAAGATTCAGGCTTTGATCATGGTGATCACTCATTGAAATTACATTCTTACAATTTGGTAGGCACTTTTTGTCTACAAAACACTTAGTGATTACTTGAAATATGGAATTAGACACATTTATAGCTTGCCATTATGCATACTCTCTTTTGGTTTGCCTGTGCATTCTTATCTCTGAGTGTCCTGATAATACTTAATGTGTCACCAAATGAGTTTGATTGCTGACACAAAGCCTTAGAACTGACTACTGGCTTACCCTGCAGTTGTGCAGTGATGGCACATTAAGGGAAGAAGAGTGATTCTGTCCTTTTCAAAGCTACTTCCTTCACTGTGGGGGAGAAATGAGCTGTAGTGCATCAGTTGGAAACTATGCTGATTATGGCTTATTTACAAGCGATGGACCTCCTAAAGCCAATATGGGTGACTCACACTACTAGGAAGAGAACATTGTGTAATGTACTGAAGATGCATCATGGAAAATATTAGAAACATCTATGCAAAGATAAGCTCTGATAGGCCAGAAAAGCAGTTGCCAAGGCCAGCAATGAAGAGAGCCAAGAATAGGTTGAGAGAATCCTCTAACCTTTCAGCTTTCTGATGCTTTCTGCCCTGCCCGGAAGCCCTGGTTCAGAGAGGATGACTCAGCCCTAAAAAATCTTGGGGAGTGACAGTGTCATGTATTTTACCTTCTCAGAACCAGAGGACAGCAAAATTAAAAAAAAAAAAATAGATCAGCTTCAATTAAATACTTTTGGACACCAGTTTCTGTATAAAGGATAAATTTTTCTATCATTCATACCCTAGAATATATAAATTGCTGGGTTTTTCTCTTTTAAAAAAAATCTGAAAATAGAGCCACAAATATGATATGGAGGGCCATATCTACATAGAACTAGTTCATCATTCAGCTACAACTTGTCGTTACAGCACAGAAATATGGAACTGATCGGAATTACAAAAAATCTAGTTCAATTCTTTTTGCTTTTAGGTGAGGAAACCCAGGCCTGGAGAGAAAAATTGGTATTAGAAAGTCACACAAATTTTGAATATAGTTTTTTTATATTTTAATACAGTTTGTTGAGTTGCTTCCAAATTGGATTATTTTACATGAGAACTACTTTAACATTTTGACCTACAAATGAAAACACTTGGATAAAATATATATTGTTAAAACATATATAATGCACATGTCCATTCCTTCAAAAAGTAGTCAAGCCAATTGTTTAAGTAACTTATTTAATACTTTAAAAACAGATAAATCAACTAAAATTCAGCCAGAAAGGAAAAACACATTATATAATATTTTTCAACTTACCTAGCATATTTTTTGACATTGTAATAAAAAGTGGGGTAAATGCCATTTCCTATTTAGGTATAGATGAAATCTTAATATCAGGTATCTGTGGTTCTAAATCTTCACCATGCATCAGAATTACCTTGAAAACTTGCTAAAATGAATCAGTGGGACCAATTATAGGAGTTTCTGATTTGGTAGTTCTGGAGTGGGACCAGAATTTTCATTTCTAACAAGTTTCCTGGTGATGCTGATGCTACTCCTTTGAATATCACACTTTGAACACTACTTGTGTTTGTGATATAAAATATAAAATTCTAACCCAGGAGTTAAAAAAAAAATGGATTCTAGGTTTAGCTCAGATAATATCTTGCCATGTGACTTCAAGAAAATGAACTGGATTTTCTGATCAGTATTTTTTCAACTGAGAGGGGAGAAATTTAAATTGAATCCAGTCTAATATACTGGAGTTGGCATTTTGCAGTAACAAGGGTATTAAGATACTTCAAACTTAACCCATGACTAGATTTAAATTCTTTGCTAAAAAATCAACTCATACCACTTTTTAAAAAATCAATTTATGTACTTGAAATCCCTGCTGATCCAAGATTTTTGCCATGGACTCAACCTACACTGTCACCTCTACCCACAGAAGGCAGAGCTCTAGGTAGCCCTGACAATCTCTGTCTGTGAGGCTGCTTTCTGGCCACAAGAGCATGCTCACACCAAGCACAGGGCAAGCTGGACTTGATGAAGAGTAAGTGCCTTGGAAATCTGCTCTCAAACAATGACTAAGACAAGTAAAAGGATAAATACACCGTTGCCTTGCACCTGGATTGGGATGTTTCAGAGTCACATTCTACGCTGGCTCCCCGATTCCCCCGGTAGGATGGAGCTCCACTTGGCACAGTTATAACTGGCTCGATTGTGCATGTATATTGGCTTCTACTCTTTCTTCGCTCCCTGCTCCTTCCTGAAATCACCTCAAAAAATTAACTACTTTCACTTAAGTCCTTCTTATAGGATCAGATCCTTGAGAACACAAACCAGGGAATTGTTTATTTATATATTACCGTGAATAACAATTCATTTTTATTCTTACTATTGCTCAGTGTTAATTTAATACCTACAGATTTGTTGATGTTAAAAAAAATCTACTGGTTTTGTGTTCTTAATGTACCCCATCTATGGCATTTCAAGTTGTAAGATTCTTGAAAAAAGGTAATTTTAGTGTCTCCTTTTTGGGTTTCATATTTAATGATCAACAAGCTTTATATCAGACAGTGATAGAATCACTAAGAAAAAGTTAATTTATTAAAAATTATTAGTTAATATACTATTAATAATAGAGTGTTTATATACAATGCACACTTTTGGCGGTTTAAGTTTGGATTGCTTTATCTCACATTTAAACTCCAACCATAGTAAGCACACTTATAATTACAGCTCGGAACAGACCCTAGATTCATTTTTAAAACAGTCATCTCTCGATATATGAGCAAACCATAATCTATGGATTGAATGAACTTCTGGACAGGGAATTTGTGATGTAACTAGGAAAAGAATTTGTAATGTAACTAGAATTTGTGGCATTACTAGCGAATTTGTGACATAAATAGGAAAAGTATGATGTCTTAACTTCTAGAACATTTTTCTCACTGAGCTTCTAGAGAGTACACTAAAGACCATTTCATTCCATTCTCCCTATTAACCAGAACTTTTTGAATGAAGAAGAAATCTCCTATAGAGTATATCATGAACATCTAGAATGTCTGAAGAGTAAAAAATATATCAGGACTTATATC